>NW_024609839.1:45395890-46595890 GCF_016920785.2 Ixodes scapularis | reverse complement strand
AAGTAGCCGTATATAGATTATCCAGTGTTTTGTTATCGCTATTTTACGTACATGTGAAGTACCTAGAGCTGCGAGACGATGCGAGCTTATGAACAATTTATTGCGTGTATGAAACGTGTCGCCGTTAAAAGTGAGCTCCAATAGAGATTACTGGTTATTTGATCAATACCTCATTAAAAACAAGACATCCTCATTTTGTTCATTTGCAGAAAGGTGTGCGGTCCTTTACTTTAAAAAAAGGAAGGAGAAATGGAGAAAAACGCCATTTTCCCTCCTGTCGCCAACGGAAGGAGAAGAAATTGCTCCCTTTCTTTCATTCCGTCGATACATAAGCAGCGCCGTCTTGTGGCGCTTGTGACAACAATAAACTGCAGAAGTATAAAAAACAAAATATATGAGTTTGACGGTTTATAACCAGCTATAAACCAAGTATCGTTCTCGAGACTGAGTCCTGGCTCGATTCCTCAATCAGTAGCGAGAAAGTGTTTTCTCCCAACTACACTGTTTATAGAAAGGCCAGGATATTCTGTGGTGGTGGTGGGTTTTTTTTTTTTTTGCAGGTAGATAACTCATTTCATAGTTTTGCCATGGCGGTGGTGAGGAACGAAACTGAGGCTGTATGGTGCACAGTAAAACCTGCGGCGTCTATTAATACCACACTTGGAGTGCTCTACCAGTCACCTTCTGGTGATGGCGGGTCAATACCTGTCCTTGGCGACATGGTGTCGAGTTTGGATGATGACGTAATTATTATTAGAGGGGATTTTGACCTCCCTGGTTATTTGGATTAAAGTGGATCGCTTGCTCGTACAATATACACGGCCAATCTGCTGTGAATCGGTATTTTTTATATTCTTAACACTTTTGGGTTTCTGTAATATGTCGCACTCCCAACTCGTGTTCATGACATAACGGATTTGCTGCTATGTAACTGCCCTGATGTCGTTGACAGAGTTTATGTTGTACCAGGAATTAGAGATCACAATATGGTTGCCGCTGACATTATTTGACCTTTTCGTCAAAATTGCGTTGATGAGACTGCACGAAAGGTGTTTTTGTGTGACAAAGGTGATTACGAAATCATTATTTCTTGTCTGGAAAGATTCTACCCCACCTTGTCTATACGCATGCACGAGACAGACAAAACACTTTGTGGTTAATTTTTAACGACAGACTGCCTAGTGCTGGGAACCTGTACAGTCGCCCAATTTTTAATAATATCACGCGAGCGTCGACCGCCGGGACGGGCAGTGCCGTGCCGCGGAGAAATGCGGCGTCACGAGAGCGATTAAGCGCGTGCGCACAAAGTCTTTCCGGGGTGCGACGTCTGCTAGGCTATTCCGCTGATCGCACACAACCCCTGCTCCGCAGCAAAGGAGCACGTTGCGCCGATTGCTTCTACTCCGTTTCACTTTGTGTTGTACCGCAGCCGACGCTACCAGCCATCTTGGCCAGTCCATCGCTAAACGAGTGTCACGTGGCCTGCCTGTTGGGCCACGGTCACCGTGTGTGGGCACAACCGCACACGGAAGCACGATGTCACGTGGCAGGGTGACAGCGCTGGATTGGTTTTGATGGCTCGTAGCATTGGCTGTGGTATATTGTTTAATGCGTCGTTGCATTCAGCTTGTCGCGTCATCGTATTTTTCTTTTTTTTGGTGCTGACAATGTAAACGCAAACAATAAATAAAAGAATTAAAGAAAAAGAAAACTAAATTAAACGAGATGGCGCGCGGTTTTTTTCACGCCTGAGCAGTATCAAGGTATCACGCAAGCGAGCGCTGTTCAGATCTTTGCTTAAAGGCGGTCAGCTATGCCAGCATACTAGGAACATTTATTCTCGTAAATCAAGGACTATTTTAAAATAATGGCAAATTGGAGGTCCATTTTCTAAAAAAGTCCACCTTTTATTTGGTTGATTTTTTTTTTCTCTAGCTAGATATCGGAGTGCTTTATAAGGTAATATGAATAGAAAATATGATATTTTGTTTGTATGGCTGCTATAGGAGCTTGAAATCTCATTTTGTTTGACTGTTTTGTCACTAAATCAACTTACTCGCAAAAATAGACTAATTCATGGCGCCTTTTATTTTTTAATTTTTTAAAAGATACTTGTGAACACATATTCTCTGATAAATATTTTAACGCGATTATTTATATGAATTATATTTTATAAAATTTGTAAATATTACGTTTTTGAACGATATTTGTGGAGGTTTACCAGCTCTTCCATGTGACCTATATGAGGTGTCTTAACATATTTAGTATTTTCAGAAAGATTAGAGTATACTCCTGATAGCAAATTTAATGTTGCTTGTAAAAGAGAAAGGACAGTATTTTTGCGTAAGCAGGGACTATTTAATTTTTTTTTGATTAGCAATCGATTTTCTAAAAAGCCTACATTTTTTCGGCGAATTGTTTTTTTCTAGCTACCTATGCAGTGCTTTATAAGAAGAATAAACAGAAAATGTAATATTTTGTTCGTATGGAGGCTATAAAAGCTTACATTTTGGTTTTTTGTTCACTTGTCGCCCAGTAATACAAGTGACTCACAAAAATACACTAACTCATAATTAACGCCTCTGAACTTGCTAGTAACTACCTGTAAATTCCTTTAATAAAACAAGATGCAAACGGCGAGTTATACTAATAAAACTTCTAGGTCATAATGTGTTTAATGTTTTTTTTAATTGTCAAACCGCTTCTCTGCAACAATATTTGCCGAAGTTCAGCAAGCTATGCTGTGTGACCTAATCAATATATTTTTATGATCTTTAAATCATCGTAAATCTCCAATTAAGCTCTTTCTTGTAAATATAATTTGAATATTTTGCGCTAAACATATAACGCGCACCATTTGCCTGAACAACTAATATTTAGAAAGACTTGCAAATTTGGAGTCGATTTTCAAAAAAATCCCGCCTTTTATTTCTTTCATTTTTTATTTACAGTTAGGTAATATAGCAGTCTGTCGGGAACTACCAACAGAAATTGTAATATATTGTTTGTATGGCCGCTATTAGAACTCAAATCTCGTGCTATGAGAGCTTTGAACGGGACTTCGCATAGACGCTCAGCTGAGCATATATATATATATATATATATATATATATATATATATATATATATATATATATATATATATATATATATATATATATATATATATATATATATATATCTTGTAACAGCGCAACTTCATCACCGTCAACATCCACACTATCATTACCATCTACAACAGCGCACCGCCTGCATGGTAGGTGTGTGTCTCATGCTAGAGCTCGCGGGGCAGATTTTGCTCCAGGGCTCGGCCAGTAAAGCCGGTGTTTTTTTATCTCTACTTTGTCTTTCTTACACATGGTGGAGGCCTGGAGCAAAATCTGCCCCGCGAGCTCTAGCATGAGACACACACCGCCCGTGCAGGCGGTGCGCTGTTGTAGATGGTAATGATAGTGTGGGTGTTGATGGTGATGAAGTTGCGCTGTTACAATATATATATATATATATATATATATATATATATATATATATATATATATACCGTATGTTTTTGCGAAGACTTTCAAAAATCCTAAACATTAGGGCGATTGAAAAAAGAAGAAACTCTCTTCGGGAACAAACTACCAGCGATGGCGGACGTCAGGAATTGCCAAAAACCTACTAATTAGCCAGATAATTAATTGAAACTTGTTAATTAACTTTTTAATTAGTGGAAATAGACATATGATTCCAATTAGAAAGTTGCTGAGCGTTATCGAAAACAACAGAAAGACTTTAAGCGCTTGAGAAGAGTAGTAGCGCACTAAAATTACCACTCGTGGAGCAGGTACAAGGCTGGGGCTAGATAAGAGGCGGAAAAATCGCGCGGGCGCCTTACCGCGACCGCTAGCCTTGCACCTGCTCCACGAGTGGTAACTTTAGTGCGCTACTACTCGTCTCACGCGCTCAAAGTCTTTCTGAAAATGACTGATTTAGTGGTTTTCAATAACGCTCAGCAACTTTCTTATTGGAACCATATGTCTATTTCCCCTAATTAAAAAGTTAATTAACAAGATTTAATTAATTATCTGGCTAATTAGTAGGTTTTTGGCAATTCCTGACGTCCGCCGTGGCTGGTAGTTTTTTCCCGAAGAGAGTTTCTTCTTTTTTCAATCGCCCTAATTTTTAGGATTTTTGAAAGTCTTCGCAAAAACACCCGGTATATATATATATATATATATATATATATATATATATATATATATATATATATATGAGTGGTTCCATCTCAAATCGGCCGGGCTAAGAGGGCCTCATGTTTAATTTTGACGAAAAAATATATGCTTTGAGGGTTTTGAAAGCAAAAATCTTTGAGCCTTTCCAGTCTGGTGAAGAAAGAAGAGCAACGGAGCTGTAGCTTCTGTTCTCGGCGGTGGCTTCCAGGCGAGCGATCTGCTCTTCTTTCGCAAGGGAATCTGAAGCGCTCGACGCAATGTAACCGATGTAACTTCAGGCGAAAGCGGCCTCGCGGCGGTTGCGGAATTATTCGCGCTGCTGCGCACATCGCCGCTCGTTCCGTGTCCGCTCTTCTTCCTCCGAAGAAATGTTGCCGCCATTTATAAGCGACGGTGGCAAGCAGACAACCGGCAAACACAACTCTGGACGGCTACCGCAATCTATGAGTGACGGCGGCAACCAGAGTGTTGTGTGGGCCACGAGTGTCGGCATTTGTTTGGTACCGGACACGATTCTGGGGAAACTAGACCTTAACAGCTCCGCTGTAAAAAATGAATTGTCAACGAAAATACTTCCCCTTCCCCCACTACTGTTGCAACACCATTAGTAAGCAAAAAATGGGATGCAGCCTCGATCTAGACACAATCACGGCGCCGCCGTTTCTGGTGTCGAAGCAACTCCGGCGCCACAACTTTGTTAACAAAGTTAACAAGACCAACAAGGAAAATGATATGAAAGAGACGCTGCGCTGCGGCTTCCTCGTTGACGGCTCTATCCAGAATAAGCACCAAAGTGAGAAAATATTAAAGGAAAGCGCTCAAGCTCGGACCTTGCTCGTTTAGCACGTGGTAGGAGCAAAGGTCATCGCTCGTGTCTCTTTACGTTTCATCACGTGATGGGACCAGCCGGAGAATCTCTGGTCAACTCAATTTAGACGCTCGGCTGAAACTCGGATCCAATTAGTTGACAGACGAGCGCAGCTTCAGCCTAGGGTTGATGCTCAAGTTTTCTTTTTCCCTCACTGAAGTGGGGAAAGCGTAAACGCTCACGTTCTCCGCTTGCGCTCACGTCGCAAAACATGCGCTTGCTTCTGCAGTTTCAAACACGAAAATCGCGAGAATTAGTGTTGGCTATCGCAAATCAAAATGCAGAAACGCAGAAAGTCCTGCTCTCCCTAACGACATACTCTTGAAAATGACATATTTATTTATTTATTTATTTATTTATTTCAATACCGTCGGGGCCCAGGGCGTTACAGAGGGGGTGGACATAAAATATTGGCTCTGCATAAAATTCAAGCAACAAGGCAACTTGGTTATAAATGTTAGTACGGCATAATTCTAACAAAAGTGAGTAGTTAGAGCTTTTCTAAATAAATTTATTGATGGAATAGTTACGAATTAATTATGCGGGAAGGTGGTTCTATTCAGATGACGTTCTAGGGATGAAAGAGTTGATGTAAGCAGAAGTTTTGCAATGCGGTATGCCAACTTTAAGTTTGTGATCAATGCGGGGAGAAATGAAGGGGGGGGGGGGTAATGAATAGTTTGTTTTTCAGTGAAGCGTACGTTGGAATGATAGATTTTATGGAAGAGGCATAGACGAGATATTTTCCGACGTGAGGAAAAAAGAGGCAGGGCTAGGGTGGTTTTCATAGATGAGACACTTGCGGTGCGATGATAGTTGCAGATTATGACTCGGGCGGCGCGATTTTGCGGGCCTTTGATGTTTGTTATAAGCGTTGAGTGACCTGGATCCCAGATTGCTGCGGCGTATTCCAACTTTGAACGTATTAAAGTCTTATACAAGAGAAGTTTTAGGGACATAGGGGTTAAGGAAAAGTTTCTTTTTACATATCCAAGCATTGAATTTGCGTTAGCGATTATATGATCAGAATGAGTTTCCCATGATAGGTTAGAAGTGACGTGAACACCGAGATACTTGAAAGAGGTTACAGATTCCAGCTGAATATTACATATTGAGTAGATGGTGATGTGTTACGACGGGACACCCTCATAGTTTTACTTTTTTTTAGTATTCAGAGTCATTTGCCATAAGTTGCACCATTCCGATACCGTGCAAAAATCTGCTTGAAGAAGTTTCGCGTCGGATTCGTTAGTAATTTAACGATATATTACACAATGATCTGCAAATAACCTAATAGGGGATGATACACACATTGGTAATTCATTAATACAAATAAAAAACAGAAGGGGTCCCAAAACGGACCCCTGGGGAACACCAGAGGTGACGGCACTGAGGCAGGAATTTGCCTCATTGGTAGTAACACACTGTGATCGATTAGTTAGGAAACATTTAATCCAGGACAATACTTTAGGATCAGTATTAAGTTTGTCACGCTTAAGGAACAGCAGTTGGTAAGATACTTTATCAAAGGCTTTGCAAAAATCGAGAAAATCTCAGTCAACCTGAGATTCACGGTCAAGGATGGAAAAGAGATCATTAGTGAAAGTTGTGTTTTACATGACAGGGATTTCCGGAAACCTTGTTGCGAGGGTGAAAAAAAAGAATTAGAATCTAAGAAACTAACTAGATTAGAGTAAATGGTGTGTTCTAAAATTTTACAGGGCGTACTTGTTAAGGAAATGGGTCGATAATTAAGAGGACTATGTTTGTTACCTGATTTATGAAGTGGAACCACCTTTCCTATTTTCCAATCGTCCGGCAAAATGCCAAGGTGAAGTAATTGTTCGAACATGTTTAGAAGGAAAACTGAAATGTAACTTTTTGTAGATTTAAGAAATTTCGAGCACATGTTGTCAACACCACTCGACGAGGACATTTTAAGATCATCGATTTGTTTAACAATCCCGTCATAATCAAAAACAAGCGGGTCCATTGGAAAGAAGTTATAAACAGGATAAGTGGGGCATTCAGAGTCAACATCACTAGAAAACGCTTTCACAAAAATATCATTTAGTACAGATGCACAGTGCTCGCTCGAAATATCTACAACGTTGTTCCCTGTAAGTGAGACAACACTATTTTTGGGGCCGTTCACAACACTCCAAAATTGCTTGGTGCTATTGGATAACATGGTAGGTAAGGTAACATTTAAAAAAAATCGTTTTGGCCTCTTTCACAGCATTCCTATAGGAGTTCGAAACTTCTTTGTAAAGATCCGAACAAGCAGTAAGGGCAGAGGACTTCGCAGCACAGAAAAAAACGTTTCTTCTTATTAGATATACGTTTCAGTGTGACATTAAACCAAGGAGACTGTGGTTTAGAAACAAAGGACCTACATGGAACGAACAATGTGATTAGAGAATTTACGTTATTTTTAAAGAGGTTCTAATTAGTTTCGACCGAACGTTCTGAAAAAGAAAGTAGGAATCCATCCAGGAAGGCAGCTAACTCGTTATTCATTGCGTCGAAATTTGCCGTACTATAATCAGGGAATTGCTTAGTAGTTCTATTCGAAATAGGTATAGGAGTATGCAAGTTGAAGTGTGGAATGCAATGATCGCTAATTTCTGGTAAGTGGGTTATGGAAGAGACGAGGCTAGAGTCAGTGGAAAGAATTAGATCTAACACAGTGGCTGTAGTATCGGTAATGCGAGTGGGTTCAGTAACAAGTTGAGAAAAAGAAAACTCAGAACAAAGATCAAGAAAATCGGAGTGAGGGGGCGAATGGCATGTAGTTGTTGGGAAAGCACCAGACCAATCAATAAGTGGTAGGTTAAAGTCAGCCAGCACTAATATGGGCGCAAGAGGAAATCTAGACAAAATTGTGTTTAAAGTATCGCGTAACTTGGAGCAAAAGTCTGCGGTCGCGTTGGGACGACGATAGCACGCGCACACAATAACATTTCTATAGACACACTGCAAACGCACGCATACCAAATCTAGTGATGTAGCAATATCTACATGATATCATTCAAGGTTACTTTTTATTGCGATTAAAACCCCGCCACCACGTCTATCGATTCGATCAGAACGAAAAATACCTATAACTTTCAGTACAACAAAAAATTTCATAATCACGGAAAGCACTGGAAAGCCATGTTTCAGTTAGAGCAACAACGTAGCTAGATGACGCATCAATAACTGATGATAGTTCATCACGATTGCGGATAACGCTTCTTATATTAGTAAACAAAACTGACAGTGAACTTGGTATGTCGTTATGATTAATTTTCTTGAACTTCGAAGCTGCAGTTTCATCGGAGCTATGTCTGGCTAGTTAGGTGGTAGCTTCATAGACTTGGCAAGTTTCATAATTAAAAATATACTGTTCATCACCTACGAACAATTTGTCAACGCGAAGTTTGTAAGTACATCTCTGTGTACGGGCGAAGTCTAGCAGTTTCTTTCTCGCAAGCTGTACATTTCTCGGGAAATCCTCGCCAACAGAAATGTTTGTATTTTTTAGCTCGTAGGATGACCGTAGCACAGGTTCTTTATGTTTAAAGAAAGCAAACTTTACGACAATAGGTCTTTCCTTATCTGGGTCAAACCTGCCAATCCGATGAGTCCTGTCTATTGTATCGGGGTTAATCTGTATGCCAAGTTTATCGTTACATACGTCCAAAACACGTTTCTCCGACTCGGTCCATGTTTCCCTGGTTGCGTCTTCTAGCCCAAAGAAAAGTAGGTTAGATCGACGGGAACGACTTTCGGCATCGTCCGAACGACGCTGAAGAAGTGCTATGTCCGAGAGAACGGATTGTCTCAATCTCTGTTGTTCCGTTAATTTTTCATTTACAACTGGCAAGGTCCCCTTCAATACTCCCGACACGCGTTTTTAGAGCGGATATCGCTTCACTCGTACGCCTCTGTTCTTCTCGTATTTCTTTTAGTTCATTTAAAACGCTTCCCTGGCCGGCGTGTAACTGGGTCACAATTGCTTCTATCTTTGACAATGATTCTGCCTCCGTCTTAGGCAGGGGGCCAGGGTTACGCTCAACGTCACCACTGAGTAGCAACAGTAAGTCGAGAAAACTTTTTAAACACGACCGTGGGCACGGCAACACTACGACACAAACGCAGTCACTTCTAACTGAACAGGAACCATCTTACTAACCTGCACAGTGAATAGTAGTGGGATGTTAGCCGTCATCGCTGAAACGTTGTTGCCGTGCCCACTGGTAGAAAATTCCCGCGCAGCAGCTTTTGTAGGCGGTACTGGTGCACTTGATGTCGATGACCGTAGGGCTGTCATGCCTGGCCGCACTGACGGAAAAAGGAGCGCCAGCGATCCAGAGTCGAAGTCATCTTGAAGAAACGCGTCGGCCAGAGAAATCAACGGGGGCATCTCCGCTGCCACAGATGATGCGATGGTTTCCGCCGTGTGGGGGTGGAAGTAATGGTACGTTTACACTTGCGGATCCGCTAGCGAATCCGCCCAGCTTTTGCCGCTGGGGCGAAACGCTGGGCGGAAAACGCGGCGGCGAGCCGTTTTGGTCCAGGACCTATTTCCGCCGCCGAACGAGGCGTTTCGCTGACCGGAAGTGACATTCTTGCGCGGCGCGACGCTGCCTACGTCAAGAGTACGCGTCCTTCCGGGAGCAGCAACGCCCGGGAGAGAGAGATCCGAGGCGGGAACTCTCGCGCTTTCTCGTCATATTTGACGAGGCGTTACGGGAACCGCTGCCGCAGCCGGCGCTGCCGCCACTGCTCGAAGAAAATAGATGTAAACACAACCAGCTCTTCGCCGCCGCCGCCGGGAGCGGATCCGCTCCCGCGGCAGCGGATTTCTCTGCAGGTGTAAGCGTACCATAGCGCCACCGTTATAGACCAGGTACAGGAGCTGCACAGTGAATAGTAGTGGGATGTTAGCCGTCATCGCTGAAACGTTGTTGCCGTGCCCGCATATTGGCGTAAAATTTCGATTTTTTGAGCCACTGCTTGTAAGTGTGACAGGTTTTTTCTTTTTTGTTTCTAACATCTGGTTGGAATATTGTTTTCCTTTTTAATTTATAGAAGTAGGGTGTCCGATGATTTTAAAACGTAGGCAAAATCTAGAATTTTAGAAGTAAACTTGATATTTCTGTTGGCCTCTTTTCAAATAAATGAAATTCGTCCTCTCGATAGCTTAGGTTGCTGTCAATCAAATGTTGCTTATGTGACTCTGACTTAACGGAGGCATTTTGTTTTCCTAAGAAACTCAGCGGTGTCGGTAGCGTTTGGGGAGCAATGATGTGATTGATGGCATCACCGGGAGTTTTCGCAAACGACGGTAATGCAGTTTCTTGGGGGATGATCTACTAACAGCTGGGGTTGTAAAACATGAATAGTGCTAGTTAGTGATAAGTTGACAGACTCCACAGAGCCTTGAAACCTTGGGGTGGATTCTTTTACTTACCAAGTTTCTTTTTATGAGGTAACTATCATCTTTCTTGAGGGCACCACGCAAGGCTGATTGGTCTACCACAAATTCCTGTTTTTATGTTGGACCAAAAATTATTGGTTAGTTGCTCGTCCACTTGGACAAGGACCCGGAGACTTGTGAAAACAAATGATGATTTGGTATGACAGCTATCAGGGTTTTAGAACACTCATCTAGGAGGGGTGGTCAGTTACATGGGCTTTGGCAGACAATAGTAGCAATCCAGGTGTGCAAATGAAAAAAAAAATCAAATTGTCTAGGGCAATACAGATAACGCCACTTGCAACAAGCTCAATAATTGATAACGTTTTTTTGTTGTCCTTCTGACAAATACTCATTTTGCACGCGGTGGCAGACGCATGTGTGAACCCGACCGGATCTGTGTGTATATCCTCAACCAGAAAGGATTACATTTTTGCATCGGATAACAACTCGAACATGACTTATTATAAATAACGACAGTAGGTTCGCAACTCGCTGCTTGAATCACAACTTTTTTTTCTCTCCAATGATCTTCTCCACGTTGACTGTCCCTTCCTTACGACTCCCATTCTGGAGTATGCGAGCCACTCCGGAGATTTCATAACTTATGATCAAAGTTCCATCGAGATAATTCTCTTTTTGTTATTTCAAACATTTACTATGGTTATCCACCCCCCCCCCCCCCCCCCCCAATAAAAAAACAACAACTTAGGACTTGAGTTTGTAGGCAGACCGCCACAGAAATACCTAACTTAGCTTTTCTTTCGCAATCTTGGGGAACTACCTTGGACTTATAAGGTATTGCTTCATGAACTCCCTTAGTACCAAAGTACTTTTCTTTGGCTTCCTTATGGATTTCTCTCTGGCTCGGAAAACAATTGCCAAAGTGCAAGGCAAGAACTGAACATTCCATGCATGAGTTATGGCTTAAACTTACATTAATTGGCTGCGAAGAGCAATTAGTAAAATAGCTATGGAAACTTGCCGTCAGCACGCACTCAGCGGTCACACACATAGATATGACCGCCTGTTAATCCTTCCTTAACAAAGGTTTCACGTTAAACAAATTCTGAATACACAAAAATAAGTTAATAAAGTGGCCCTTTGCGCGCCTTCCCCGGGTATATTACCCAAACGTTGCTTGGCAAATGACTGAACAAGGCAGAATCAGACACGGAGAATCCCTGCTGTCTTCCTTGCGGCCTTTATTGTTTTCCTGATACTTATTGTCCTAAAAGCACGTTTAGAGGGGCACATAACTGCGGAAGGGCTTTTTGTTTGAATTAAGGAAGCCCCCATTGCTTCTAATATGTTTCCTCTCTTTTTGTTTTAATATTTGTCTTTATGATTCTGGGTTGGTGTTAAGTGTCATTTTTTCGGCGTTTATTGTTTTCCAGATGCTATGTTCTAGAAGCGCGTTCAAAGGGGCACATAACTGTGGAAGTGCTTTTTGTTTGAAGTTGGAGAGCTCATCTTTCTACTGATATGTTTCTTCTCATTTGTTTTAATATATGTCTCCATAATTCAAGATCGGGTTATCTCCGTTCCCCAAAGGAATTGTTCCCGAGAGTGCCGGACTGGTGAAAAAAAAGTCGCGTATTTGATGTAACAAAACAAAAAATACAAAAGCAAAGAAAAGCATTTTGTGTTTTTTTTTTTTTGTGTCAATTCCCGAGTTCTTTCTGTTTGTTCCTTTGTTAGCATTTTCAGTCTGCCTTATTTCATGCTTTGTGTTCGGTCTTTTCCCTTTCAAGTTTGTGAACTGTTCAACTTTGAGGTGGGGCATACCGGTTCCAATTCCAATTATATATTCCTACGACAAGTTTTTTTTCATATTAAAAATTTAAAGACCTAATGAGTACAAGCTATTGAGGAATATAATTAAGATATCTTACCAAGTACTCATAATCAATTGTATTCGTAAGATACCAAATTAACCAAAGTAATTGAAACATAGTATCTTGAATCGAGTATCTGAGATAGGTAAAAGTCTGGTCGACCGGCCTATGTGCGAGCGATGTTATTTGAAACCACTTAGTATTCAAATATGCCAGGTTGTTCAAGTGAGCTGCCGGGGCGGGTAGACGTTTCCGACCGGTTCTCAGGAGGAGGGGAAAGAGCGATGGCGGAACATAAAAGAAACAAGAAAAAAAACAAACACGAAAAACAGAGAAATAAAAAAAAAGAGGGGGGAGAGACGGAAAACGTTATACTCAGTTGGAGGGCTTGGCGGTCTACTGTGGTTTTATCTATTATTTCTCCACTTAAGGAAGAAGTCATACACGAAGAGGCTGCAAAAAGCGGAATGAACGGTTTTTAGGCCTATGCTCAAGGTCAAAGTGTGGAGCCCTGTACCCCACGTCTACCCTCTGTTGCGATCGGCCTTGGCCGAGGCCGCGTCTCTTCCTTCGCCCTCTCTTTGTGCCCGCCCGACCGTCTTGTTTATAATCGGAAAGCACCCGTCTGAGCCGTTGTTGATGCTGTTATGACCCGTCTCGATCTCCCTGTGTTTGTGAAGATCGACCTTGCATTCCGGTGCGGACGACGACCAAGCGAACGTCGAGACGGTTTGCGTGCGA
The DNA here is from genome assembly GCF_016920785.2 of Ixodes scapularis. Classification (NCBI taxonomy): domain Eukaryota; kingdom Metazoa; phylum Arthropoda; class Arachnida; order Ixodida; family Ixodidae; genus Ixodes; species Ixodes scapularis. Next base: position 46,582,765 of record NW_024609839.1, on the reverse strand, counting down.
TCCGAACCCTTTTCGCACGTTCAACCGAAACCGGAGAAGCGTTTCTCTTGGGCCTCGGCTCAAGGGCATCAGAACCGACGTTCCCGTCGGTGTGCTTTGTCTGCGGCGTCTGCCTGGCGTATGCCTTCCACGAGAACGTTGCCGTCGGTGTGTTCTGTCTACGGCGTCTGCATTCCACGGAGGCGTCTGCATTCTACGAGAACGCCAGACGGACTCCGACCCTGAACAGATGGACAGTCTGTTGTGTCTACCGTACGCGAGACATTCCCCTACGAGGCGCCCTCAATTCGGAGAACGACCGAGCATCGGGGCCGAGAGGAGGAGGCTGACGTTGCAGCGTGCGTCTCGCTGCGCCGTAACGCCTGTGTGGCGTCGTTAAACGAAAACCTCAGCCTGGTTGGCGAAAACCTCAGCCTGTGTGGCGACACGGAACCTCAGCCTGTGTGGCGACACGGAAACTCAGCCTGTGTGGCGACAGAAGAACGGAAACTCAGCCTCTGTGGCCACCCCAATTCGCACTAAGTATTAAATCTCCCTTTTGTCTTCTTTTTATCAATGTGAGTAGTCTCCTTTCGACCTTCCGATCCGGTTCAAGACAAAGAAAGATAACACGTTTCCTGCTGATGTTCCTGCCTGGAGTCAGTTTGCGATCCCTGTCTTCGCCTGGCCCTGCCTGAGGCTGCCTCGGGAACTCCTCGGTCACAACAACTCCCAAGATTCCGGAGGTCAGTGTGTGATTTACTCGGGGCGTTATTTTTTAATTTGTTATACGATTCTTGAAATACAAGGTTAACGCCCCTAATTGTTATAACGAATACGTATCGAAACAGACGTTTGCTGAGAGAGTAATAAACATATACCAACTTAGGAACTGGCCGACCAACAGCGACCCGCTTTAGAGCCTTTGATCATGGCATGTTTCCATATGGTCGTTCTTAGCAGAAGGCTCATTTCTTTTCTACTTCACGCGAACATTGAGCCTTTAAAGTCACTAAAACAGGCCCTCGTTTTTTTGCTTTTTTTTCAATTGCGTTGAAAGCGTATATTTGACATGCCTTCTCTGAAGCCCTGCACGTCCTTGTACATTGTACCTTGCATAGAACGCGGTGAAATTGGGCTAATTGTTTAGGTTTTGCCTAACTTTTGATGTTATTACCGATTTCTTTTTATGAGGAGTTTTTTTAGGAAATGTGACGGACGGAAGGTGTGCTCTGCTCTGTTTAACACGAAACGCTGAGCAGAGTAGACAGAGGGCCGCAGTGAGACGTGAAGAGCTAAGTGAGCAAGACTCCCGACTATCATGTACAAGAAGATGCGTGTAAGTGCCCTTCTTTGATCTCCCAAAAGTATCTCCTACAACCATTGTACTACTACGAAAGGTCATATATCACAACATTTCAGGCACCACTTTAGCAATGAAACAGCTGTCGCTTTCACTCGTAGAACACTTTGTGTGCTACAAATAGGTACTACAAAAGTATAAAGATCCCAACTTCGTTATACTTTGCAAAGTCGTCTTAAAAAGCAGTTAAAGCACAGTAATTTCACATGTACTAGTACTTTATACGGCCAGTTTTTTTTAATATTTCAGGCAAGTATAAAAATGCTATCCACATTTTAACGTTTCTTTCTTCTGCCAAACCAGCCATGTAATATTGCTCTAATTACATTTTCTACAGACTTTTTATCAACCGAAGCCTATAAAGTGGCGACGATAGAAATGTTACAGAATTTATGTCGTAAGGTCGCAATAAAGTTTATGTCATCACATTTTTACAAAAGTTTTCTATATTATACTTTACAGAATAATAAAACGCATTGGGGAGAGGCGACATCACAACCAGCTGAAACCTTCTTGCGGATGCGGCTTTCTTCGACTGTGTCAAATAATTATAGTTTCCTTTATTGATGCATAGCTGGGGACAGGTAACCAACCCTTAGAAACACAATTCGTATGCCTCATATGCGAGAAAAAAAAATCCGCACTCTTGTGATCTTTTCATATTCTGGGGCGGTCACCGTTCCCATGATCTCCTTTCGAGTTTGGGTTAATAGGGCAATGGAGCAGTGAACACTACATAATTACTCGTGCTATGAGTGCTCCGTGGCTTGTGTATTTATGATGTCTGCATATGTGCACTAGACAATCGGCAAATATATGTTTTAACGGTTGCGTTGGGACAAATATAAAATTACTATTCAGAATATTTTCTCGCGAAAAGCGACCCCAACGTTTACAGAAAAGAGATGGACACGTTGTTAGAATCTCTGTGTGCTATACAATTGCTATACACTAACTTCTATAGAAAATTTACAGATAAAGCAACCGGAAGCAATAGACAGTATAAAATTGTAGATATATTTATTTAAAGTATCTATAGCCTCAACACACAATTTCATATGTATTGCAGAAAATGAACTCCATGAAATCACTTCAGCGAATGATGAGGCGGAACATCCGTTTAAACCAAATAATTAAGTTTTCGGTTTTGCTTTAGGCAATGCAAAGCGTCATGCGTGAATTGCGTAATGCCACAGCACAGACTAATATTTTGGTCTCATAATTCGCTGAGCTGATTTTGTGGAACACAGAGATTGGCTCTTTGAGTATTTTGCGGGTTAGTAGATGCGCAGGCATTTGTTAGACTGTTTTGGATATGTATGCTTGATTCATTTGCATATCTTAAGTATTTGCTAACGTTTTTGACAAATAAAGAGAAATCGAGCCCATTGATTGAGGCAGTGATAGCATACCTAGGTTTATTATAAAACGATAGATGTTCTATGTTTTCTCCCATTTTAATTAACATTTTTAACGCGTATCCAACACAGGGTTATTTTCTCGGACATAAAGTCATCTTCAGTTGCGCATATTTTTAAATCCGGACATTCCACACTTGTAAAAAATTACCACTCTGTGTCATTGCTATCTAGCTTTGCTAAAGGATCCCAAAAAGGTTCAATTTAAGTACAATTATATCTGAAGTTGAGCACTGATTTCCAAAGGGAAGGTCCGTAGAATAACTCATGCTCGTTTTTAAATTTCTCAGCACACGCTTCCATGAGGACGCAATTTATTTCGACGTGTAGAAAGCATTTTACCCCTTCAATAATAATATACCCCTACAAAACCTCGTTCTGCATTGTTTCAGCTCACTAGAGTATGCATGGCTTTTCAGTGATCCAGTTTGCCGTAGCGACTCGGTTTGTGTTGGTAATACCTGCCCGGTCGGAGTCGGTTTCGAAATCCGTGGTGCCTCAGGGCTCCATCCTGGCCCGCTTTTGGTTTCTTTTCTTTATGATTAAAATTTTCATGTCATACTGATGCAAATGTGGTTCCTTAGACCTATAGTGTTACGCTGTTTCTAAGCGTAAAGTCGCCATTGGAATGTACTCACATTCAAGACGATAATCAACATGTTTCAAGTTGGTGCATTAGAAACTGCTTGACACTTAATCCTTAGAGATCTTAAAATATTGTGCTATCTAGAAGCGTCACCTTATTTATTTTGCGCGCTACCTTGAAGGTGCCTTGATGCCCCGGGTATCCGTTATTGCGTATCTCAGTATACATATCGACAGTTCACTGGTTTTCAAAGGACACGTGTCCATGCTTTCAGAGTGTTAGGCGTAATTTCATGATTATGTTGCCATTTTTCATCTCCCTCTTGTCTGATTAATTTGTTGAACTAACTAGTCAGATTAGGGTTAAAATTCGAAATGGGCATCTAGAATCCTCTATGTATAGAACATAAACGTCAATCAAAAGCGTACATAAACAAATGAAAAGGATAGCTTATGAACGCTGTGTGTGGACGATTTTTTTATCATTACGAGACGTTACTTAAAGGGGCACGTAGTCCACTTTTTTAGCTAACCCAAAATAATGCAATTTTCTGAATAAACTGACTTTAGTATTAACGGTTTGTTATTTCTTTTGTCTCCAAATTAATGATAGCTATTAAGAAAACCGTAAATCAAGATGATGCAGAAACCAACATTCAAATTTCCGCGCGATCTCCAGTTGTGTGACGCCAACAAAATTGTACAGATTTTGACGTCGCGCTGGCAATATTCAGGAGAGTACGTCGAGCGCTTTTTTTTGCGTCTCTCAATGAATGAGCACCTAAGCATTTTTTTCCCACCATCACGATCCAACAATTCCATATTCCGTTAAGTGTGAGCCGACAGCTATCAAAGTTTTATTAACCTTGCACGCTTCCTGTTCCCCTTTGTCGCGGATTCAATTGGCATACAATGAGAGCAGCATCTGCATAATATATGTGCCTTAGGGATTTTACCTTCTTTGTTCCCCAATTGATCATATTACCTGAATAGGGCAAGAATATTTGTTTTGCTTTTTCGCAATCTATCGCGGCTTGTTTTGTAGTATATTACGTGCACACTGCAAAAGCTTAACAATTTATGGGCACAGAAGAAAAAAATTATTATTATTATTATTATTATTATTACTATAGTTTTGTCACCTAAAAATTAATATTTTCAAAGTTACTGACCTTTTTAATTATACATACGTCAAATTCTTAACTATCGAATAATCGAAAATTCTCAAGTTCTGAGAATTACAACCCACAATTAGAACATGCGAGTCAAAGATGAATCAGATGCTTCTTCAGTTACAGCATCCGAGGCGTGTTCCTATCAAAACCAACTTTACCTTTTCTGAACACTTCGTAACAGCTAGAGATTACGAAGAACCGCGCTTGACTTTAAGCATGAAAGTAATAAAGTAATGAGAGCAATATCTCTGTCGCAAAAAAACCCCCAAAAAACTACATGTTGTGCAGCTAGTGTGGCAGTAGGTCTACAATGCCGAATAAACGAGTGTTTCTCCGTGAGGGTGTAGGCAATTACCGACCAAATCGCCTCGAGCAGCGTCGCAGCTTTTTTTCGGTGTCGTGGGTGAAAAGCGGAGAAAATTTCCTCCTCGTAAAAGTAATTCTTATCTAGAACTTCTTCCATGTTTCTAGACAAGACGCTTTGAGATACGAGGTGCGATAGAAAGAGGAATAGCAGTGGTAGGTGAGGTCGTCGATAACGAGATCGACGAAGGGTCGGTGACACACTACGCTGCTGCTACTCCGGGGAAACAGTACGAAGGCGCTTCGGTGAAGTAACTGAAAAAGAAGACGTACCTCGACGAATGCTCGCCCACGCTTTTACGGTCCTTATTTTAAAACGATCGTGATTGACGACGGTCACTGACATGTTTTCTTTGACCATTAAACTCGTGACGCGATCGCAGAGAGCCGGAACTGGCAATTTCTTCGAACGTGAAACTAAACAGGAAATGAAGTCCACAATGTTGGATCCTTGAAGGGGTTTATCGTCGACCAATATTTCCAAGGCTTGCGGATCCCAACTGAGCACCGGTTTCAGTAGACTAAAAAGCGATCGACCGTTGTGTTTGCAAGTTTTGCTAAAGTAATTGACTACACCGGGAAGGTCGTGATCATACCCACGTTTTTCCTCGCTCGTCTGCGTTGCCCGTTCTTCCGTAATGGGCGTCACTCTCACCTCATTGTCGTCGATGTTAGTGCAACTATCATTCGAATTGTACGGACGTAACATTTTGTGTAGTGTTTGGATTATTTTCTTTCGCTTGAGTTAATCTACTTTCTCGTCTCTTTTAGAATCTCGGGAATGTTCTCCTTGTGAGGTATCAGATTATACATTTTTTCGTTTTCTCAGACTCCGATAGCCTTTGCGATGGCTTTTCCCCCGATGGCTGATATGAGGCCTCAAAGAGCAGGAAGGAGCAGGGGCAAAACACCTCTCTTCGAGAACAGCGTTTTTCTTACGTTAATGTGCGTTGTCTATCGATTTCCCAGTCTCCGTATGACGGACGCAAATCTTTTCACCTTCTTTTTTATAACTGCGGAGATAAGGAAGGTTTCGAAGCATAGGTTTAAGCAAATTTCCCTAATTAGTTTTATATTTTCTTCCTTAGCGTGACGTACCCAGGCAGCACACAGTATTGCGCCAATATTGCCGTCAGATCGGAGAAATCGGGCCAATATCATTCTGATACTGCCAATATTGCCGCTGTATCGTGAAGTTGGGGCCAGTATTACTGTGATGTGGCCGATGTCGGCGGAACATCACTTGGGCCGGCCAACGCCACGCTGATATACAGTATCCAGCGCCGTTTTTCGGCAATTTGTCGGGTCTGAACCGGCTATATCGGCCGGTATTAGGGATTCTTGACCGTTTTTAAAACGATACTGAATTAGTCAATCGCGCCGGCCAATCGCGGCGGCCGCCGCTGTTGCCACGGACCGCCCCCGAGGGCGCGCCGGGCAATCTGTGGCTGGAACTTGGTTTTTTCCGTACAAACAAACGAAAAAAAACTTTTTTTTTGTAGTAACTTTTATTGGCGATTAGTACAAAAAAGGGGGGGGGGGGGTGCTAGAATGTTCAGTTTACAAGGTTGGCGGCGCAAATAATATTGTTTTTATACAGCTATGCCTCTGCGGTGATTTCAGGTAGCGCGTCCCGACCTAGACGCATCCTAACTTCGGCAGTGATTCGCGGCGCGTCCGCTTGGGAGTCGGGAATGGCACCCTTGAAGCCCCTTCCACGGTATCTGTCTCGCAGCCAAAATGGCCGATTAAAGTTAAAATATAAGTCACGTGCAGTTCTTCGAGTGGCCGGTGCGGGAGAAATGGCGGCATTCCGATCGCTATTAGCTCGGTTCTCGAGTACGGATCGGTGCCACTTTTTCTGAGCAGCGTCTATGGCAGTTTTCCAACTGATCGGTTCTAATAAGGTTGGCTTGGCCCAAGTCCGCTGACACCGCAGCGGCCGCGGCCATGTTAACCGATATTCGCCCATCTCTTCCCAGAACTCGAATGATATCGCCGATTCTGGCCCTTTTGTAGAGCTATCGTTAACCAATATTGGCCCAACACTGGGCCGTGGTGCAAAACATGAAACTAGGCAAATATCGTGAGCAATAGTACCCCAACGCTGGCCCAGTGTCGGCGTGCTGCCTGGGTAGTAGTGATTTTCTTTGACTAGACGATTTGGCTTCCGACAGAAGGTGCGAAAATCTCGCGTGCTTGCTAATGCGTTTCAATAGGATGGTGAGACGAAGATGTCGTAGACGACTTCCGGACCCTCGTCCGGCAAGTTTTTTTGCTCTCACATGGAAATTATAGGGACAAGTTTGCGATAGGTCGATCAGAATGTAACTGAACGGCGTTCTACACGCGTTGGAATATATATATGCGGTAGAACATGCCCCTTGAACTCCCAAAATTCTTTCGGGATAGCACTTGGAGTTCATCGGCAATCCTAACTGAACATAATAGAATTAAGGGCGAAGAATTTAGTTTGATTATTTTAAAGTACGAATGCTGAATAAACATGTTCTGTGTGAGGAAAAGGAGAGAAACATTAGAGTATTGAGCATATATTATAAAATATTCACACATGTCTTTGAGCTTGGCTCCATTTGCGAGAAAGTCGTCAAAATTAATCAGCGAATTCCTTTCAGGGTCTAAAGTTTGCGGCATCTCCTCGGTGAAAATAACCCTCCTCATCTCTGAAACCCAGCTCTGGGGAAACACGAAAACCTAGTAGACGACGTGAGACTCATTCTCGAACATTTCTCACTAAATCTAAAAAAATTGCGTATATACGTGCTTTTGCCCGATTTAGAGGAGCCAATCATCGTGATGGACGCAGCTGTTTGGAAACGAAATTTGTTCAGGTCCGGAGACATGGTGACGTCAACTGCTGGTCGACAAACGAAAAGAAGATATTGCAGACGCTTTTCTAGGTACTCGCGAGAGAGGAGCACATTTCCCGACTCTCGCAGCTGCGGACACTATACTCTCGCTTTACGATAAATGCTAATTTTAACACGCGTAGCAACAGTGCGGTCTATAGCGACGCCCGAACGTGTGAGTAATACTGAATCACAATGCTTACGCAACGAAGTACATGCCTCAAAAATTAGCGGGGGTTTCTCCAAGGTCGGAGCGCACCGCGATACCGGGTCCGTCTAGCAGGAAAAAGCAAGTCTGAAAATGTCTCGACGGCTCGGAAAGTTATAATTTTTTAATGCAAATTAAATACGTTGCTTTTGAGCTCCGCTCGCTCTTTTTATTGTTTCGGTCTCATTTTCCTTTTTATATATAGTCAACGTTAGCGCACGTGTTGATTGCACAACGAGTCGTCATTTCGTAAGGAGCTTGGTATAAATGCCGGGGATTATTCCGTATTTCTTCACTGCTTTCTCTCGAGAAAAAATGTAATGCTAGGAAAAGCTTTGTAGCTCAAATCCCGTTGTAATAATGTGATTATTTACAGAACTATCATCTCACCTCTAGCCACAGCCCCTCCGATCAACTCAAAATGGACAAGGTCCTGAACAAGCCGCGTTCACTTCAAGCGCCTTCAATCGCCTCTGTTTCTAAGCATGGGCCAAATCCCGTGCAATGTCAAACTAACGGTGCTGGAAGTGAGGTGAGTGGACATGCTCTACCGGTCATCCGTGTGTGTGATCCTCCAGCTGGAGTACAAGTTGGTAAAGGTATTTTTACGGAAGCGGTTCGCGGAACTGACCGAGGAAGGCATTGAGAGCATGAGGGCGATGAAGGGACTATTGAATGAGAAAAAGAAAGAAGAAAGCGCGGTCACAAATCATCATTTTCTCGTGCTCGGACGAAAATCGTTCAGTCGCAGAACAATTAAAAAATGAAATAGTAACCTGTCATTTGTGTGATATACGGGAGCGGCTGCAGTGCTTCCCCACGGAGGCGTTACAAGTTCTCCTGGCCCAGGTTCACTATATTCCCCACAAGATTGGCTTCCGTTTAACAACCCTCAGTTGGTTTTGCATACTTGTAATCCGATCCATGGCGAGTCGCTCATCGTCGAGCAGTTTTCGTACCGGGGCGAGGACTGCGTGAAAACGTTCAATTCCAATTAATCAACTGTCCAAGCTCATTGGCGAATGGATTCGTAGTGAGGAAGTGCCAATGGTGAGCGTGGACGAAGAGGCTCAAAGGTCGGCCTCCCCGCTGCACGATTTGTCTCGCATCTTTCGGAAAGCGAAAAAAAAAAGTCAGAGATCGCTTTTACTCTAGCGGATTACGCAGACAGTCGTTGTGTCAGGGAGTCAATCTAAACCTAAGAGTAGACAGGAAAGTCATTCCAGTCGTTGCACAGAACAATACGAATGGCCTGACCTTTATTTTACCGAAAGTCGACACATTCGAGTCTAAATATATTAAAGTGCTCATCTCTAGCTTCTAAAAATTTAAGAGACTCGACGTGGGTAACCTGTGGTTTCTCGACAGTCTAGCCTTTCTCCCCGCCACCTTGCGCTTGCTGGTAGACGACCAGGCTTTTCCGCAAAACGTGAATCTTCTGGCGCAGAAAGGCGTGTTTTCCTACGACTATACATGACCAGTTTGAAGGCTCACCAGGAGCCCGAGCTACAACCGCGCGAGTCCTTTTTCAACAAGCCTAACGGCAGCCAAATTTAAGAGGAGGACTACCGTCACGCCCAAACTGTCCTTCTAACATTAAATTTCAAACGTTTAAGAGAATACAGTGCCTGCTACCTGAAACTCGATTGCCTCCTTCTTGGCGAAGTGTTTTAACACGTCAGGAAACGGGATTTAGACACGCGCGAGATTGATCTGTTACATCACGTTTTCCTCCCTGTGCTCAGTCTCACCTACGAACTTAGACAGACTGGGATAAAACTGGAGCTGCTCTACGACATGGATGCGTATCTCTTCATCGAAGCTGGTTTGCGAGAAGCAATCTTTCAATGTGCCATTCGTAACGCGAGGACTAACCTGTTTACTGCGTTAATGAGGTCTTCTGGCAATTCGTAGAAGCCCTCGAGGATCTCAATTCGCTCTTGTGTCATGAAGTGCTTAACCGTTGTCAGCTCTACCTGTACCTCCCTATCGAATGTATCTTCCTCCACGGGGCTGCCTTCCAGAGGCTGACCTGTTCCAAAAGACATCTCTGCAAAGCCGTGTTTTTTTTTCTATTTTTTTTGACAGTATGGGCGGCATAGGGCTGTCCGTTTGTTTCTCAGGAGGCTTATAGAGTAACCTTTTTCTCTTCGCTCAACAATCGTCCTGGGACAAAACAGCTATCGCAGACCGCTTTTCACCAGCGCGATAAAGTGTTGCTTTGGCCGTATTCAACTCTTTTTGGTGCCTTCCACTTTCCCGGCATCCGTACGCCTGACCAAGTACAGCTCATTTCATGGGCTCGTCACATTCTCGATGCTAAATGGGAAATTAAGTACTTCTAGTTCTACCTCGTACGGTTCGTATAATATAATAGCTTGAGAGAACTGTACATTAAACTTGCTTAAAATATTATCGTAAAACATTTCTGAGGAGGCATTTGAGAATGGCTTCACGTAAACTGATCCATTATTTGGATCAGTTTACGTGAAGCCAGTGAAGTGGGCACGGCGCTTCTGCCGTGAGAGCATCAGCTGACATGCCAACTGCCATTCTTGTCCAGGTGCTGGTGCTTCTGTTTAGCATCGCGCGGCCGACGACTCCGGAACCATCGCAGACAGAATTACTTCTGTCAACAAGCAACGTCACCCTGCCGTTCCGCATCGGCGATCTTGGCCACGTGCTGGAAGATTCAGCAACGACTGGGACCAATCACCGACAAAGAGCGTCTTCGGTGCTGCATAAAAGCTGGATGCTGTCTCCAACGGACTTTAGTGGGCACGGCGCTTCTGCCGTGAGAGCATCAGCTGACATGCCAACTGCCATTCTTGTCCAGGTCAGTAACGATAAGGGCTATCGTAGCAATTGTGTAGGATTGATTGTCCTGCCGTGCCCACGAGTGTTTTTGCAATGCGTATGTGAATGCTTCGCTGTTAGTAGACTGCTTTTGGGACTTTCTGGTGATATCGAATTAAACCCGGGCCCCGATAAGGAGACTATGGGAATGCTACAGGATATATTGAAAAAAACAGACTGAAATATCCAATGACATTAAGGAGCTTAAAACTGACAACCTTAATGTAAACAAGACACTCAAGAGCATTGAAGATAGGCTGAGCGGGGTTCTAAGTACAGTTACCGAAAATGGAAACAAAATTCGTGAATTCGAAAGCGAAGTACAGTTGTTGAAGAACACAATTGTACACCAACACGGAAGGCTTGTTGAATTTGAAGATAGATCCCGCCGGAAGATCTTTATAGTTTTCGGCATTCACGAGGAACCTGGAGAAACAAGGAGGAGTCTGGAACAAAAGGTGCTCGATGACGTCTTTAACAAGCAACTGGGTGTGTCCTTAACATCAGTCGAAAGAATTCACAGAATAGGGCGGATCACCCAAGGCAAAAATAGACCTGTAGTTCTAAGGGTATTCAACTATAATGAAAAAGTGTCTGTGTTTAAAAACTGTAAGAAACTAAAAGGAACAGCAGTGTCAATCTCCGAGGACTTTTCAAAAGAAACGTTGCAGACGAGGAAGAAACTGTGGGAGTCAGCACACGACGAAAAACCGGGAGGAGTAAGGGTTAAACATGTTAATGACAGACTTTACGTTGATGACGTGGCATACGTTTGGGATTCTGAAAAAGAACGGAGGGTAAAGTTAAACACATCACACACGGCCAGTTCCACGTCTGCATCGGAAAAAGAATGACATCAGGAGATTTCAAGATTGATAATAGTCACGCTAAATGCGCAAAGTGTTATGAATAAAACTGACCAACTGGAAGCTGTTTTAATCGATCATGACCCGCATCTTGTAGTGATAACGGAAACATGGTTGCGTTACGACGTATCAGATTTCCAAGTATTCCCTCCCGGTTACGATATTTTGCGGCGCGACAGAGACACTAGAGGTGGGGGTGTTGCCTTGCTTATAAAGCGGTCCTTGAGGTATCAGGCTGTAACGCATATCCCAGACCATGAGAGTGTATGGTGCAAGATATTCTTAAAACATTGTAACATTCTGGTCGGCGGAGTATATAGACCGCCATCCTCGGCCATCAGTTTTATTGAAAAAATTGATGATTTTTTGACACTCCATGCTAATGAACGCACTAAATTAATAGTTCTTGGAGATTTTAATTTCCCCCTCATTAATTGGAACGAAAAAATTGTCGAAGAGTCAGGTGGGAAACAAGATGATTACATGCTAGAAATATTGTTAAAACACGGCCTCGATCAAATAGTCCGGGAACCCACAAGAACGTGTGGGCCACGAAATTCCATTTTAGATCTCTGCTTTCTTTCGACGTGCTTTCGTGAGTACGAGGTGTCTGTTGTAGACGGGATTTCAGATCATAAGCTGGTGCGTGTGACGGTAACACAAAATAGCCCCCCTCAAAAACAGAAAAAGAATACGGCACTCGTTTACAACTTTGAAAAAGCTGAGGACACAACTGTCTTAGATTATTTGGATTATTCTCTCGATTCTTTTCGCCAGGACGCTAACGTTGAAAGCCTCTGGAATCACTTTAAGGAAGCAGTAAACTACTGTCTAAAAGCGTATGTTCCTCAGAGAATAAAAAAGATTAATAAGACAAATCCTTGGGTCACACGTGAGATCATCCACTTAAAGCGCAGATTAAAACGTAAGAGACTGTGTAAGCACCGGAACTTGTTAGCAATTAGTTCTTTAAGCCGTGATGTGAAAAAGAAACTCAAAGATTCCAAAACTAGCTATTTTGCTAATACGATGAGTACGATTTTAAAAACATCGCCTCATAAGTTTTGGCAGCATCTGTCCCCTAAGCAGAAAGTTATAAAAGAAGCTTATGTAGACGGTGCTATATGCGATAATCCGCTTACCGTAGCAAATGAATTCAATAGCTACTTTCACTCGGTTTTTTCAGCAGGCACATCTGTAAATGACCTGACTGACAATGAACCCAGTCTGCAAACACAGCCTATTCAAATTACTTACGAGGGAGTGAGGGCCTTACTACTAAATATTGACATAAAAAAATCACCGGGACCAGATAAAATCCCAAATGAATTCCTGAGGCGTTACTGCGAACCGGTTTCACGTGTTTTGACCATTATCTTTCAACAGTCGCTAAATACATGTTGCTTACCAAAGGATTGGTTAATTGCCAAAGTTGTACCCATTCACAAATCGGGCAACCATCTTGAAGTTAAAAACTACCGGCCAATATCGTTGACATCAACAAGCTGCAAAATGCTCGAACACATCATTTCTAAACATCTCGTTGATTTTCTAGAAGACAGAAACCTTTTTTATGATAAACAACACGGTTTTCGCAGGAAGCTATCGACTATCACCCAGTTGTTTGAATCAACTCATCAGTTTGGAAAAGTGCTAAATGTTCGTGGCCAAGTAGATGTTGTATCTATTGACTTATCTAAAGCATTTGACAGAGTCACGCATTCAAAGTTACTTGAAAAGTTATTGCTTCTTGGTGTTGATAAGAACTTGGTTCTCTGGATTAAATCATACTTATCTGATAGGACACAGTACGTTGAAATTGACGGTCATGCGTCATCTGTTTTACCGGTCACGTCTGGCGTACCCCAAGGATCTGTTTTGGGGCCAGTTTTGTTTTTGGTTTATGTTAACGATATCGCTCAAGATATCGACCCAGCTGTAGAAGTGCGTTTGTTTGCTGATGATTGTTTGGTTTACATCCCCGTAGTAACTGTAGATGATCAAGAATTATTGAATGACTCCTTGACGAATATATTTCACTGGTGTGAAAAATGGGATATGCGAATTAATTTTGATAAAACTACTGTCTTAAGCATAACCAAAAAGAAGTCTCCGTTGATGTTTTTGTATGAAATAAATGGTGTAGTCTTGCAACGTTCTAACACTATTAAGTATCTTGGTATTGCTATCTCGGGTGATCTCAGCTGGAATACGCACGTTAAAAATGTATGTAATTCAGCATATAGGAAACTTTGTTTTATGAGGCGATCTCTAAGGGGACGAACTCCGATATCCGTACCAACGTTTATAAAACTCTAGTGCGCCCGACATTGGAATATGCATCGATAATATGGGACCCCTACGCACAAACTCAAATAGATAAAGTGGAGCGCATTCAAAGGCTAGCAGCCAGGTTTGTCTTTTCTAAATACGATAGACATGAGTCTGTTTCGGCATTGTTGAGGGAAGCCCAATTATCGTCCTTAGCGTCAAGACGAAGAATTGCGCGGCTGAAGTTTTTTTATTTGTTGTATTTTAAATATCTTCGTATTGACACGCAAACTTATATCAGATCTCCTGGAAGACGGTCTCGACGACTAAACAATGAATGGTCAGTTGACCCATTTATGCCCAATATTGACATTTTTAAATATTCGTTTCTTGTGAAAACAATAGAAGAATGGAACAGATTACCCCCAAGTGTTTTTTCGGACGTCACGTCTGTTGAAGAATTTGAAGTAAAGTTGATGAACTGGTTTGCTGACGAGTAGTTGCACCTGTGAGAATGATTGTTCTATGTATAATTTCTTGTGTCACCTGTATTTTGTTTGATATATTACTGTATCCACTCCTGCTATAACCCGCAAGGGTTGGCAGTATTAGAAATAAATAAATAAATAAAAAAATTATTTTGTTTTGCTCTTCACGACCGATCTATACGTAGGTCAGTAGCAAACTAACCGGACTGCTGACAAGATCCAGTATTGTCTTTAGCTACACCTGCAACCGCTGGGGAGAGAGAGAGATACACACACACACAGTCACCTGAGGTCTATTGATTTTTTTTTTTAGAGAGGATCTACGGTGATCAGGCAATATCGAAGTACATCGGTTGTAAGGCAATGGATGTAGGTTGCGTCGATGTTGCGCTTACAACAGATTGCGCGTTTCCTGGTCTTAAGAGTATCCGAGGTGAATCCCACCACGTCCGCCTTCTCCGCTGCGGCTACTTTGGTCAACACCTTGCCCGGCAATTGTGATAAGAGCACAACGGGCTGCTTGTGCGATTCCCAATTTTTGTGCCGCCCCTTGTAGCGTTCGTAGACGTGAGATATTTGCCTGAACACGACGGGGTACACTTCATACGGAGCGAACTTGCCAAAAATGACGAGGTCCCCCAAGAGATCGTACGCAGACAAAAATAAGTCGTTATTTGCTTTTCGATGCGTAGCGCAAGCTTCGACAAGGCTCCGTCGAGTGTGCTCTTCTGCGCAGCCATCCAGCCATTCACGCACGAGCATCTTGTCAGATCGACCTCCGTCGTACGAGTGACAGTCCGAGTCCAAATGCGCCGAGAGCTTTGGGGGCGCCACGAGTTAACGAGCACTGTGTGAATCGCGCGCGAAAATACGGATATAGCACGCGTTAGGAAGACGACCGATAAAACATATTAGCGCGCAGTGACTCATGTAATATTACGTCACATGATCTGCAGCAATGACGCATACAAATCCCGTGGAGGATGCCACACGAGTTATGTGATATTAGCTCTCAAGTCAACACATGTATGCAAAGATGACAACTGATTGATGGCGTCGTGACTGACGTGCACCGTCGATTTACGCATTTATTTTTTGAACCAGGTTACGAAAACCAAGTGGCAGGACAGCTTTAACACTTGAAGTGAATAGCGATTGCTTGCGAAATACGTATAACTAGCACGAGTTATGATGTGATGTGTGTGCGTGTTCTAACTCAGCAGAAACACAGAAAATGCACTCATTATAATATTCTACCTTTCAGGGATCATATTTAATGAAAACATGAGGAAACTGGGTGTATGTCCAGTCGACGCAGAACCTTTTTAGCGAATAAAAGAATTACCGCACAGCGATTCAAATAAAATCGCATGACCTTCGTCACGTCCGCGGCAGTGACACCCCCAGACCCACTTTCCCGCGGCACAATTCAAATCAAATAGCGCCTATCGCCCTCTGTCAGATGCTGCACGAACCCCGTGACATTACGTGGGACGCCCTCTAATCCTTTCTCTGTCCGCCATTCAAACCCTATAGCACCTGGCGCCCTCTGTCGAATGCAGCTCGAAACCAGTGACAGTGGGCGTGGTGAACGCGAAGAAAGCTGAGAACATCATAGGCGACGACCGAGATAACAACGATTTACTATGAATTAAAAAAAAACAAAAAAACATGTATTAGAAATGAGGCAGTTGAAGTTTACAAGCGAAATTTTTGATTGAATAAACATATTAATACTAAAACAGACGAATGTTTTTTTTTTTTTTTTAGATATGTCGTTTTTTATCCGTTCGCACATCCCCACATGAATCTTCCTATATTTGTTTTATTCTTCCAGCGAGACCTTGTCCTGTCACCTCTGCGGTACTTCGGCAGACGTCTACGCATTACGATGGCGAGCAAAGGATCCCAGCGTTATACCAATCTTGTACTTCCCAACCGGTTCTAATTTACGTAGGTTTTACGTCCCCTTCCTTTGCTAGGACGCGCTAGCATAGTCCATTTTGTTAGCCTTTTCCTGGACATGCATAACCGAGTTCGAATTTACAAATAGTCTCAAGAATACGGTTGGGTGGAAAATACTTACTTGGAGCACCGTGTTGGTACTCATGAGCAATCCTTACCAGGGCTTTTCGATCAGACGATACATAGAACCTGGCAGGAAAATATTGGTGCTTAATTGTTGTACTTGCAAACGTGTTTAGCATACGCTACATGTTGCCGCAATCTCCTTTCTTGTGCACTCACCGGAAAATCTGAAAACCGCCTTTCCAATAGCATATAACCTCCTTTGCATTGGAATACGTCGCTGCAAGAAACACAAAATAATCGAGAGGTAGGCCAGCACCTAATCGTACGAGGAAGCAACCAAACCGGCGTAACCTGACGTGGATTATCAGTTGGACTGTTTTACCTGACTGTTGGTGGAACATTTTACGGAAAGCTCTTTGCTTTGAAGGCGGTACGTTAAAAAGGCACTAATTTGCGTTGGGAACTCGATAGAATTTAAAATAGGAATAAGACACCCTTTTTAAAATACCGCTCAATAGGGCTCACGTTTTTGGTTCGCTTGTTTGCTATCAAATGTGGCGTTTTTTTTTTCTTTTTGGCCTGAAGATACCGAAAATCGCCTCTGTCCCTTCAGACTCCGCAGCTTTATAATCACCACCTTTATTGGCCATTAGCGGAATCATTTGCAGTTTATGTGCTTTTTCAACATTTTGTATTTATATTGACGTAAATATTTTGAAGTTAAGTTTATTCAGGTTAGCATTGGCATAAGTAAAGAACGCAAGCTCATATAAACTGGAAAATAGGCCAATTAAGATTTATTGCGGCAGTTATGGCTCAGGTCTGGCACTTACTTTGAAAGAACTGTGGCGCACCAGAGAAAGGCCAAACTTGGTGTGGCCAAAATACCCAAATTAGGCGTTGCTCTGGCAGTTAGGGTTCAAGTCTGGCACTTACTTTGGCAGAACTGTGGCGGACCAGAGAAAGGCCAAACTTGGCATGTACGAAATACCCAAGTTAGGCGTTGCTTTGGCAGTTATGGCTCAAGTCTGGCACTTACTTTGGCACAGCTGTGGAGGGCCAGAGAAAAGCCAAACTTGGTGTGACCGAAATACCCAAATTAGGCGTTGCTCTGGCAGTTATGGTTCAAGTCTGGCACTTATTTTGGCAGAACTGTGACGGACCAGAGAAAGGCCAAACTTTGCATGTCCGAAATACTCAAATTCGGCGTTGTTTTGGCAGTTATGACCCAGGTATGGCACCAACTTTGGCGCTCCTCTGGCGTTCCAGAGAAGAGCCAAACTTTGGCATGCCCTAGGATCGCCCAACTACGGCTATAGTTAGGCACCGTTCTTTGGCACTGATGATTGCCATGGTGCAAAATCCTAACTGCGCCAAAGTTGGGCCCTTATGTTTGCCAGACCTTTGCCCAAGTTGGGCATTCCTTTGGCGTGCTACCTGGGCAATGTTAATTTATTTAATATGATAGACTCGCTCATTTAAAGGGAGGATATGTTTCAGCCCTGAGCGGTAATTTAACAAGTTTCAACCTCCTCAGATGAGATTCAGATACGCGAGACTTCCTTTAGGGCAAATGTTTTCTCGCTTTTTTCTTACCCAAGACTAAATTTGAGTGGACTTTCGTACGGAATGTTTTGTTATCATTTAATAATTGGGAGTCCTGGGCAGTCTTGGGTAAGTTGCTTTTAAAAAGTAATTCGTTACAGTTACAGTTATTTTCAGAAAAAAGTAGCGAAGTTACCGTTACAGTTACCGCAACAAAAGAGTTAATTGTTACAGTTAGAGTTACTTTCAAAAAGTAACGACGTTACTTTTCAGTTACTTTTCTATAACACAAAAAATTAGGAAAAAACTAGAAAACGCCCCTCACCAAGTTTCTTTGCATAAAATTAAAAAGTGCGCTTTTTACTTCATATTGTGGCTTAGTTGCAGTGGCTTCTCAAATTTGCTGTGTGAAAGCTTCCTTCGTTTAATGGCGAAATGTCTGCCCTTGCTGAACAGGCGCCCAACTGGCGCCCTGGAAGGAATTGCATGGAGGCAAACGCGGACCCAATACAAATGTCCTACTCTTGGTAGTACAAGCACATTGCTAGCTCGTTGACGGTTGCGTTGGGTTCATAGAGTCCCTGGACATATTTCAGTTCGTACCCGGCAAGCCAGAAGCAAGCCCCGTGCAAACAGCAGTAAAGTTTTGCCTCAACTGTTGACACCACGCCGGTACAGTGGCGCGAAATCAAAATACGAAACATGCACATTGCGGAGTAGTGGCGCTAATCAAAATACCAAACATGCGCATTGCCCTCCGCGTGTATAGTTGATTCATGGTTGATTCACCCGGTTAAAAAGCGTTTGTGCAGGAAAAAGAACACCGCAACATAGTGCTTCAGATACTAAGATGTAAGTGCTCAGTCTCAAAGTAAAAGCGCGTGCGTAAAGATAATTACATTTTTTTTCATCAAATCTGCACGTGGCAATAATCAGGACGTGACTCGCGAGAAAGAACGCGTATTCACAAGTTTGTAAAAGGCCAACTTGACACTCGAAATATCGGAAGACAATTTTTAAAGTGCAAGGAATAGGTAGATTGTACTCATTCAATTATGTTATTCTTAAAAAAGTGGAAAGTAACGACAAAAGTAACGTCGTTACTTTCATTGTTACCGCAGAAAAAGTAATAAAACTACAGTTACACGTTACATTTTTAAAAAAGTAACTCGTTACAGTTACAAGTTACCAAAAAAGTAACGAAATTACAGTAACGCGTTACTAGTAACGCGTTACTACCCAAGACTGGTCCTGAGGCACAAGCCAGACTTCTGATTAGTAATACTCGTACACCCAGAACAGTTTAATTACAATTAGAACAGTTTAATTACAATCAGTACAATTAAGGCTTATGTTCTCGTTATTTTTTCTTTGTACACGAGAACGCCTTTGAGCGCAATGTGTGGATAAATTCTTTTAAATTCGCAATGGTGTGTTTCTGCTCTTAAAAAAGTTACCTCACAAAACTCATGCGACTTGCCGTTTTCGAAGTCTCAGGTTGTAGTTTCCATTATATAATATACATATTTCTTGGTGATCGTAATTGCGTAGAATATTTTGGTCATATTTTCAAAGTATGATTGTGAATTATTTGCACGCATGCGTTTTTGTTCTGACATTTATGCTGCGTCCCATATATCTATCTCTCGTATAAATCTACATGCTTGTGCATTTCCGGTTCTGTTAGTGCACTTCAAAATGGAAATGAACATTCTGTTCTTTTAGAAATTTCGAGTTTGTTTCTGAGTGTGCAAACAATTGAATGTGGCTGAAGACTTAATTGTCCAATTTTATAGGCGTGAGGTACCTTTAAATGGCTACGTTTTATTTATCTTGCTGCTTTGGCGGCTAATTGTGCGATGTTTGGTGTTCTGACTAAACAAGAACACAGCAAATGTAGTCGTTATAATAGTGTAATCTTGAGGTTCAATATCTGCTCAAAACAGGCGGTATTAAAGAAAACATGAACCAGACTCGTACCTAGTATATTACACACTCGTTTCGCTCTTCCAATTCAAATTTTATTACAATACTGTATAAAATAATTTTTCTAGTGGTCTTCATCACCAATACAACACTGCAGGTACGCCCTGTTTCAATAAAATATATTAAACATACTCGGAAAATCAAGTCGTTTATGTAGAAACGGATATATTTCCTTCGACAATGCTACAACCGGTGTCTATGGGAAAATAATGAACAAGTTAACAATAAACAAAATTCTAAGTACAAACAAAGAATGCTTGACTTCAAACACCATTGTTTTCATGTACTCACTTTGTTTTTTCTCCGTAGTTCCCAGAAGGCTTCATGTTTCTTGGTGCATCCTACACTCCTGTTCAACGCTGACAAAAATGGCTGCCAGAACTTCCTTCAGAGAACCAGAAACGTGGGAGTCAACAGGCGGTGCCGCCTTCTGCCAAGAGAAACATAATACGTCTCAGTGAGTATCCTGTTTACGTGAGTTGCATGAAATATCAAATTACTACAGCGTTGGGCTGGACCAACGAATTGAACAAAATTTGATTTGTTTGTTACCATCTACGACTTCCAATTGTTCTGAATCATTTGGGGTATTTTTATCAGCGATGATTTGTCGGTAACAAAGTACGTAATTTAATAATCAAACAGTAACTTATCAGAGAAACATAATAAAAAAAAGTTCCATTCCATGAGCAGGATAATAGATTATTATGCGAATTTTGAAAGCTTCTAAGTAACTTATTTTTTTTTGTAACTTCGCAAGGGAGGAGGGGCAACTTCTGCCCTGTAGGCCGGTGAAGCTGACGCATAAATATTTGAGGCATGTTTGATGAGATAAGAAAAACAACGTTGTATTTCCCCTCAGAAGAGCAGATGATATATACAAACAGGGTAGGGCGTATGTACATAACACGAAGTCTCGCTGACCGATTTGGTGTGAAGTTGCAACCCAAAACAAATTACCCTGCTATTTGTCTTTTGGCTTTGTGGTTTCCCCAGACAGAGCAGCCATCCAAAACCCAAGCATTCGCCTGTCCCCTCTTTCTCTTTAATCGGCAGTCTCCATTCCGAAAATTCCAGCCACCGTGACGTAGCTTTCACCCTCCTTGCTAGTGTCCCATCGCCCGGCTGGCCGTTTAGCGCTACGTAGTATAATCGTATCACGACTAAGTGGGTATTATGAATAAAAATCACATTACGTCGAAATGACTCGGCATGTTGAAATGTGCAGTCGCGTCTTGATGGAGCGTTTCACTCGACGGGCCATTCCGGCACGGCGGGGACATTCGGAGGACGGCTAAAAGGTGCCTTACGGCGAAGGTGCTTTACGACAGCGAACACGCTGCGATAGCGGTCATGTACGGCAGAGTCGGCTAATAAAAAATGGCTAATAAACCACATTCTTTTCACGGTGAAATATCGTGCATGCAGGATATAGCACATATCAACAGGTCACACAAATCAGAGTGAATTTTATTCGACTCTTCATTCATTTTACAACACAAATAATGAACGCACTTTTACCAAACCTGAAAGTTTCTTGAAGCGACCACGAAACCCGGCAAAACACCGCAGAGCTCTTCGAGCTGTTTCTTCGTTGGTTATTAGCGAATTCACCGCCGTGAGATGAACGATCTCGTGAAAGCGCTACGAATACTTCCCACGTCGACTTTTCCTGTAACGTTCACAAACGAATGCCGTCCCGTGCGTTGTAATCCTCGCATCGTCGAATGCACAAGCACTTCGTAGAATCAGATAATCAAACCACAACAAGCCGCTGCCGGACATCGTCAACAAAACCAAGTACCGCGCGATGCCTGCGCCGCTCCGCATTTCGACGGCAACAGATGAGGTGCTAGGGAGCCCTCAGAGAGGGAGAAACGCCATCGGAAATAAACCAGCCGAACAGGCCACAACACTCTCTTTTCACCTCGCGGTCGCGCGCGCTCTGGACAGAGAATTTGAGAGCGCGCAGAAAGATCCACGCGAATTCGCCATAAAGCCTGGTTCAGACAGTTGCATTTGACTGCGTTTGACTGCGTTGCGGCTGCGAGAAACCAGGACATCGCTGCTGCTTATATCTCATGCCAAGATGATTCTTTGAATTGGATTCCACGCTTCATATGAAGCACAAATGTTCCGGTGACTCGCTCTCTGTTCTCGACGCAACGCAGTGAAACGCACTCAAACGAAAATGTCTGAACCGGCCTCAAGTTGCGAATTAAGAACGTGCTGGGATAACCCCGAAGGACTCCCGTAGCGCGGCACAGGTATTTTTATTTCTGGGTGAGGCTGAAAGTAAATGAATGAACAATTACAAGAGATTGGTGGAAAATGGGAGTTTCAAGGAGCTTAGTGCGTTTACTGAACCAGGAAACCCGACATTGACGAGGAAAATTCCCTGAAACATGAGGCGACACTGCGAATGTGGGGTGCGCATTCTTGGTTTGGGTCAAAACTCCCACGGAGCCGAGTCCGCAGTTTTCACTGACGACTCCGTCGTGACCGCCAAGAGAAAGGTAGAGTGGGTTGTCAATGTCGCCGTGGCGACGTCACGTGCGGTCCCCTGTTTTACGAAAAGTCACAAATTTCAACTCCAGCGGGCTAAAGTTAAATACTTAAATGCATCCTTCTCTAGAAATTATGATTGGGAGAAGGGGTATTTATTAAGCTTATTGCCTCCGCTAGGGGAGTATTTCAGGCTAGTGGTTGGTTAAAACAGCTGTCAATCATCCCGCCCTAGGTTCATTGACACAATTTCGGTTGCTGACGCGCCCTTAGTTTCGTCCTTTTTTTACCAATTACTGACCAAACTCTACATATACGCCGCCAAGGGAGCCGGGCCTTCGTGACGCGCGTCGGGCTCCTGCTGCCTAAAAAAAATTTCCCGTCTTGCGTCAGGAATCTAACCTGCATCCGCTCGCTCTTCAGCCCGACGTTCTATCCACTGAACTACCGAGGCGGCCCGTATCGGGCGGCGTTTGGGATCGCGACAATCGTGTCTCCCCAATCGGATGCCGATTTAGACCTATGTAGTCTGTGGACCTATTCGGTCATTATGAAAGCAGAGAGGCCGAAACTCTGGTCCCTGATAATCCTGTAGTGCTAGGCAATTTGAGCGCATTTTTATAATGAATGCTTGAAAACGAGACTGAAAACGTAAAAGACGTTTACGGACGACCACACTCTTTCAAACACCATTTATGTTCTTATTCTTTCGTTTTTAACCCTTTAACGCCCAAATTAAGAAAGAATCACTAAACAAATCGTACCTGGTTTATTATGCGAGTTGTTGCACCCACATTTCAAAAGTAAACCCATACATTTATTTAAGTGGCCATAGCTCTGCAAATCGGTATGTCACATATTCGCGATACTGGACATCTAGTCTATTTTGGACGAAGAGTGTAAGTTCAGAAAATTGCTGCACAAAATACAAGACATCACTGTTTTATTTAAACAGCTGCTTCAGTTTCCTGAAACTGAGCAGTTCGAACTTGGATGGCGTTAGTCTTGCTGTAAATCGTAGAAACAGTTGCTGTTCTTGTTCAAGCACAGGTGTGTGTTGCACTTGACGCACATAAAAACTGTTTGACCTTTGCCGTGTGGTAGCTTGCACCTCTGCCGAGCTTCTTTGACGACTGGCCAGTGCACTGTCTTGTCAGTCTTCACGCTTGCAACCGGAACTACTTTCATTGGCCCCCTCTTTTTCTTCGCCAAAAGGCTGCTTTGTATGGATGATGACGGCCTTCCCTTGCGTCTTGCGGCTGTATCCTTTCCTTGCTTCAAAAAACACGCTCCTATGTTAATCCTGAATTTTAGATGATCATCCTGTGCTTCGGCAAGGACGCCCAGTGACTTGCAGTCACGTCGGTGCAGGAGTCAGCAAACAGCAATCACGATATCAATGAAGTGAAAAAATAACTTGAGGTAAAACTTCTTCGACTTCATACAGATTCTGTAGTGTGCGATGAGGCAATCATTCAGATCGACGCCGCCCATGAACTTGTTGTATGTTTGCACGGTGCATGGCGAGTCAGTGTTCACGGTCCTTTTCTGTGACCGGTCCCACGTCTCCGATGGCACGACGGGCTGATCATCAGCGAAGGGATATGCAATGGTTACAGCACGATTGTCATACCACTTCACCACGATCAGTTTTTGGCCATCAATCGAGGGCTCAAATTCTTCATAGGCTCCTCGTCCTTCCTCTTGAGACTCTCATCATTTGGCAGCGGGCAACCTTGAAGGCGGTTTGATTGAACTGTCCCGAGACAAAGGACTTTCTGTTTTTGTCAGAGTTGTGAGTAGCTTCAACGACGTGACCCAGTTATCGCAGAATAGTAAGTGGTTCAGGCCCGGCTGAATCACCTGCGCAAGCTTCAAAACTATGTTTCCGCTTGCCCCTATGCCTGGCTCTCCTGGCACTGGGTCTATCGTCCCTGTGTAGATGTCAAACAAGTGCACGATGTCTCGTGAGTCGCAGAGTACATACATTTTATGTCCCCATTTATGGGGCTTACTGGGGATGTACTGCTTCAGACTTGAATGACCCTTGAAGGACACCATTTGGTCGTCTACACACAAGGCTTGATCTTGAGGAAAGCTCCCGAACTGTGGCAACAAAAGATCGATGAGAGGTCGCACATCGAATAGACGATCCCTGTGAGGGTCATTCGGGCAAGGCATGCTGTCATTGTTCTTGAAGTGGAGGTTAGCCTTGATCTTCTCCCAGCGATTCCGCGACATTACATTAGCGATGATAGGTATTCTGCAATCGGCTGACCAGTAGAGACGGTTTCTCGGCAGGCTGTATATAGGCATCAATGAGAAAGTGCCTAAAAACTCAAGTCTCGTCAAGCCGAGGGGCTTGTTTGGGTGTTTCTGAACGGAAAAGAGATTGCTCTGTTGCACAATGTGCTCAAGGAATGGTTCATAAAAAACCTCTCGGAAGTACTCGATCGGAGACTTTACACACTCACTCTGAGGTAGAGAGCCCTGCTACTGAGGCATCTGACGTTGTTCTGAGCAGGATGTCTTCCTCCACTCTATAGGTTGTTTTCCATTACTACTAGGCGTACATTCGGATTGAGTTGCTTCACCGTCCTCCTCGTCTTCGCGGCTGCTGCTCCTTGTATCCGAAGGACGAGTAGCTGTCGCTAGTAAAGTGCATGTGTACTCAGGATCCTCGTCGTCGCTTTCACTGACGCAGCTGTCGTCACTCTCGTCACACGGTGGAACACGCGCCCTGAGCCGACTCGATCCGTAAAAAGATCGAGTGTCGATTATCTGTCAAAGGAGATGGGAAAATGATTCTGCGCGATCAGTTTCAATACATTTTCTACTATACGCTCCACATGGCAGATGCGGCGCAAATGACGACTCTCGCGAATTCGAGACAATCCGAAAAATCGGCCACTTCTAATAACACAACTGGTGATGTTGAAAGTGGCTTCAACTCAAATCAGTTATTTGTGCAAAGATTCTCACCTTATATTTCTTCCTAAGAGCTTGAAAGAACGAGTTGGCCCACGTGCCTGACGTCGGGCTCGACGTTCCTACGTTTATCCTTCAAAAACTTGTCCCGAGATGGCGCCAAGCGTTTGTATTTGGACGCGCCACCTGCAGGGAGCATTTTGAAACCGAAACTCGCTGTGAAGCTCTACGCGTAAACGAGGGTGGAGCGTATATTCGGTATGTCGCAAATTCGCGACGCTGGGCGTTAAAGAATGGTAATTCTCATCATGGTTTTTCTTGAAATGGGATGCCTGATCGCCGTCGATCTCGGCGTGGCTGAATAAAAATCGCACAGAAACTGCACGCTAGTACTGACCTTGAACGTAGAAGTTGAATTTCATCGATATATAAAATCAACGTTGTAGATACGTGCCTCTACAAAACTTAATTTCCTCAAAACCTCCGGCGTAAAGATGGGCAGGAATCAGACCCTAACTGAACCTAAAATATTGCCTCAAGGAAGCAGACATCCATGCATTTATGGAATTCGATCTCGACTGTGAAGAAACTTGCATCATATGTGAGTTAACCTATCTTTGACGATGTACCCTGAATGTTGATCAAGGTAGACGGCTGGGCGGAGGAAGACCCTTCCCTTAGGGAATAAATTTTATCACGCCAAGACGTTCCGACTTGCGGACTTTCTAAATAAAGTGTGATGAAAAGAAAAGTGTTTTGAGTTGCATATAAGTCCGCATTTAAATAGCCCCACTGCAGACTAAAAAAAGAGACGATCCCTCTGTGCATTTTCACATTTTTATCTTCCGGGTACAGGAAAACAAATATTAACCCGAAGCGGCAGTCATTCGGAGGCAAAATACATTGGTAGAAAATGTTACTTTAAATTAATAGAAATACATGCGTAGACATATTGTATGTGCACGGTCTTAAGCACAATATTGTCACGAATGACAACTGATAAGGCGGCGAATGACTGAGTAAAGTGAACGTTTAATGGGGCGAACTCGTGCCCAAAAATAAAAAGGAAACAGAAAATAACAGCAGAGCGTCGGGGGCGTCGAAGTCGGCGTAAGAGCAGAGTCGAACACTGAAGCGAGACTGACTGCAGATCGCCACGTGGAGCCCCTTAAGAACGCGCGTTGGCTTCTGGAACAATCGGCCTAGAACGTTCGGCGACTAGAACATTCGGAACTCGGATAGTCGAGAGCGGTCTCTAACTCACGAGAACGCAATGTTGAAAGAATAAATAAAACAACATTCCACCGTCTGGAATCGAACCTAGACTTTCCGCGCGACAGTCAAGCGCGTTAACCACACTGCCCTGAGTTGGAGGCGATGACCCGAGTTGGATGCGTAGTTGATATAATATATATATATCTTTTTTTTATTCTACAGATGTCACGTGAGCAACCTAGTTGTGACAGGCATAGTAGTTGGCACCTCAATGTATTCACAGACCTAGAGGAACAGAATGGCTGATCTCAGTGTTCGTTGTTGAACTTCCTTTAGGGCTTGGGTCACTGAGGAAAGCCACTAAATAAAAGGCGACTGCCCTACACCAATATCACGAACCCCAGCCGTTTTGGCAATGTAGCAGGGAGCACCAAAGCGCCCCGCTGTTTGTACCGTCAAATGTTCACCACCAACACTTCATACAAAATGACAAAATCGCCTAATTTCGTTGACACAGGGATTATTCCAATACCTTAGGGATTGTCATCGCCTCCAAAACTGGACGGTGAAGGGAGCCACGTTCGTTAAAACTTTGAAGGGCTCCGTTAGTGAATAACTTGAGAAGCAACATGGTGATATAAACGTGTACCATGTCGACAACTCTGAACGTCAAACTTTTGGACGCTCTGCAGGTGGCACCTGTGCTAGCAGGCGTTTGGTGAGTTCGTTCCTACGTACCCGAGTTGGCCGTGAGTTACAGTGTATACAAAAGTGGATGTGAGTGGCACATCGTGTCTTGGTAAATGATATCCCGATGGACAAGTTAAACCCGGCATAGATTTCAACATCCCCCCGCCCCCCCCCCCCCCCCCCCCCTTTCTGCAGCTTACCTCAGGAATCAATCGGAACAATAATGGTTTAGGCAGCGAAGTTCCAAGAGGTAACGTTTATGCGAACGAAGCTCTCGTTTCTCGAAATGTTCAAAGCTGAATGAGAATCTTCTCCTTGCATTGGGTAGTTAAGACTAAATACAGCGGCTTGCCCAAAGTACTTGTTGAAATAAATCAGCCAATTTTCTACCACGGTGACAGGACAGCATCCAATGCAATAACCTGCTTTTTTCGCGGCATGATCATCCAGCAGAATGCAGAAAGCAGCCGCAAAAAATATGCTTTTGTCTAATGATCGAAAGGTCAGGTAAGAAGATCAGCCAGTTTTCTACCATGGCGTCCGGACAGCATCCCATGAAATAACCTGCTCGTTCTGTGGCGTAATGGACTAAACTGTCCGAGTACTGTTAGTAGGGATCTTTCATTATGAAGACCGTGGAACGATGGAGATGTTCCCGTTGATACAATATACCATCCAGTGGATTGCACAGAGCCGCCGAAAGGGCATGTTTTTCTTCTATTGATCGGGAGTCAAGCTGTTGTCGTGACCGAGCCTCTGAACCATGTTGACGACAATCTTGGGGCCAGGCCAAGCTAGGAACCTGGTGGATCACGGGCAGGGACGTTTCGGAGTCAGGAAGCGGGCGTCCTCTTAAACTCCCTATGTTATTTACATATTGACAGCAGTTCAGTGGATCAACACTTTCGGATCTCGCTGTTTCTTTTTAAGCTCAGTTCTTTGGGTAGGGAAAATAGGGAACCAGGGGGTAGCCAATGCCGGCAAAGTCAAAGCTTCAGGGTCAAGTAAAAAGTTGGGTTCATGACTGAAAACATAAAACTGCATATTAACAAAGCAACTATTTACAATCATCAAAATTGTCCCTATCGAACTTGATCAGCTCAAGAGTCTATGACCGCATCTCAGCTAACTCGCGGATGATGTCCCTCACAAATAGTTCAATATAATAGGGACCGTGAGATAAAAATAAATAGATCCTCTAAATCTTGTGGAGGGAGAAATTAAACACACCTTCCCTAATTCTTGTGAGAAACGAGACGACTACACAGATTTCCAACCGTCCTTTCTAACGCAAAACAACTTTGTTGGCTTCAGGCTCCAACCGCTCAAAGACCGAGTATATCCTGTTACGAGCGAGTTGGGCTACAAGATTATATTCCAGACCAATTTCCGTAACTATCTCGGCACTGTAGAGCTGCATACACAAGGTACCAACTGTTAAAAAAAGTGATCCATAATAGGTCTGCTTTTTTCTTCGGAGTGTACCACAACTAAAAAGCTACAAATGGTAATGTTCTTTAATTTCTAAACACACTTTCAGCAAAATATGAATGTAGAGTATTAAAAAAAGTATTCTCCCCTGCAGTTCAGAAGCGAGCAATGGTGTCAATGATTCGAAGATTAGGCTAAGATAACTGTGGCTATTCAATGGAATAAGTAAGTGCCTAAGCTGATATTATTATTCAGCATTGTTCTCTAAAATAGTATATAGTTAACTTTAAAAAATTATCTTGGCTGTTAACATGGATTACATTATTAGCTTGGAATAAGTGTAAGTGCTTCGTGAGCTTTAGATGGGCCTTCGGGAGAATGTAAGTGAGGCCGAAAAAATACGCCCACCGTTAATTGTTTGAGTTTCGGTTGTAAAGAGTTCTATAAAATATCAGACAACTATCTAACAACCTTCGAGGAGCTAAAGCAGAAAAGGGAATGTTACCTTGCGAGAGCTTTGTGTGCAGGGGATAGACGTCTAAATATTGCAATACAAAGATTGATACAATCAATAGTGCAGCGAATTGTCATTTCGTAAGACGGTAGGTATAAATGCCGAGGAATCACAACGCAGGTCTCTTCGCAACATGTGATGAGGTTAGAGCTCAGGATTGTTCAGCCAGAGGGTGCTGTGGGAAAAATTCACTGTCACGATGATGGCATAAAGACGTGTCGCTCGTCGCCGTGGGATTTGTGGTGAGTAACGCATTTTCGCGTGTATTAATTTCTTCCCTGTGTGTCTTGCGACAAGCGTCACGTGATATTTGAATCGCTGCGCGGTAATGTCGTACAAACAATTTCTTTATCCTAGTTGGATTCAAACTAAGACGGTCGGCATTCCTAGACGTGCGCGCTACCAACTGAGCTACGGCAGGAGTGTAAGTCCTGCATGTAAAGTGAAGATAGCATTGCCTAGTCTCGCTTTCGCGCGCACAGAGCTTAAAACGGGCCACATGGCTTTAGGCGACTGAGTTGTCACCTCCGTTCATAGATGGCGCGCGCCTTTGTTGCTAAGCGCCTTTGTTGTTACGTCATGAGCAACATTTGGCGGCGTGGGTGTGACCTTGCGCCACCTGTTGCTGAAACGTTAAATTGCTCGCGTTCCTAAGGTGTGCTCGTTCGTATTTTCGCGCGCGCGCAAGAAGTCCAGGGTTTGTGCGTGTCAGTTGCCGATTCCGTTTGTAGATGGCGTGCACCTGAATTACTTAGCTGACGTGAACTTTTAGCATTATCTTTAATTGCGGGTTATATCTGGCTAATTTTAGCGTGTCCTTTCTGCACAACAGAGTGGTGTGGGGAAAGAAATGAAACGGAGCGTGGCCGCATTCATATGCTAAAGACGAAACAGATATGGTGTTTCATTTTTTTATTGTCGTTCGCTCTAGAAAACACACTCATAAAAATGGAAATACGCCGTTTAATTTTTTTCGCTCTACTCAACAAGCAAACTATTGGAAACACTTTACACAAAAATGTACAACACAAGCAACTTCAAGACAGATCCAAGGCAAACATATTTGTGAAATGACATCTCACGAGCAACGCGCGATACATCCCAAAAGTATTCACAATGTTAGGGCATGCGATGAGAAGAGATATCGCTCGCTTCCGTAAGCTAGCGGGTTATATAAAAATGTACAACAGCACAAAAAGTTTCAACACACACCGGCGGCAAAAAGTTGGGAAATGTCATCTCGCGAGTATAGCAACGCGTTACAGTCCAAAAATATTTGCATGCTCAGGGCGTGCGATGAGGAGAGATATCGCTCGCTTCCGGAAACGCTTTTATGCCCAAAAGGAAACGTCAAAATCCCGTCGCTGCAAATGTATCGATTGTTGTCAAATGGATTCGGAACAACCTTATCAATCGAGATGCTTCTGTTCTCGTTTGCTGTGTTCGCTGTCGCTTGCAGGCCCTTTTCGATAGCGGCTTTTCGACTGGTGGCGAATTCTCCTCCGTAATGAGTGAAGAGTCGCTCTTAGGATCATTGATCTCTGTGGTGAGATATGAGGCACAATCCTCCTGTTCCTTGGTATTGTAACATTTGCTCCAATAGTCGAGAAGACATTCAGCTGCTGGTATCATGATTAATGCAGTGCACTAAGTTGGATGCAGAAAGTCGGCGATATTTGTTTGAGCAGAGTG
This sequence comes from Ixodes scapularis, assembly GCF_016920785.2. Lineage (NCBI taxonomy): Eukaryota > Metazoa > Arthropoda > Arachnida > Ixodida > Ixodidae > Ixodes > Ixodes scapularis. The sequence continues at coordinate 46,551,786 of NW_024609839.1, read as the reverse complement.
TTAAAATTGAATCTATGCCCAGGACCGTGTCTCCATGCCGGTTCAAAAGAAGATCCAGGATCTCCATAATCCAAAGTTCCATTTGCTTGTAACATTTTACAACTTCGTAGTTCATGATGAAATCCAACGTTCGATGATTAATGTCCACGCAAGACGGATGGGCTGTTTTTACAAGAAAGTCCAGGAGTCCTTTAAGCACAACTTCCAAACTATTCACAATGACGAGAGGCTCGAGAAAACTGCGTCGTAAAGCTGATCAAAAGGGGTGGTCTCGTCGACGGCCCGCTCATCTTGAAAAACTTACGCACACTGGCCTACACTCAAACTAAACACGAACTATGATCCTGTCCCAGCGGAAAATAAAAACGAGCAAACAAAGCTCGCATAACAACGTATTCAATTTCTATATGCTAGCAAAAAACTCACGTACGCATCACATCTCATTTCCGCCGAGGCAATTCCAGACCCGTCTAGACATGTCTCGTACGACATTGGTGAGAAAGCGTACGAACGTGTCCGGAAAGGATTACGGACGGCAACAGAAATGCTCTATCCCCAGTGGAGATTTTACACGAGCGTCTCCAGACTTACCCCGCAATACGTTAGATGTGTACGCAATGCCGTTGGACGTGATTGCAATCGTCCTTTTTCTCGGTGTGACCGTCTGGAGCGATGAAACCAAAATAATATAGCGGTGATATGTACATTCTCCGAAGTGAGAGCTCAGTCGGGCAAGAAAAAGTGGTTTGCTGAAGCAGCGAAGCGGTTTCTTCTTTTGACCTGTGGAGCGCAACGGAACGAGACGATCGCGAATCAACAATTTGGGCAGTTCTGCTGCGAGCTCATCGCAAAGATGCGCCGTCGAGTGCGGCAATACCTACTTCCGATGATTGCATACCTATGTTTCCAAGTCAAGCAGAGTGTGGGATCAAGTGTGCCGAGAGAACCGCGTGGCTCGTCTCCGAACCGAAACGCAGCGTGAGTTCATTTTGTTGAGTAAAATGCCTGGATTCAAATTCAGAACTTCAGAACTTGTAATAAGTATTGCGGTCTGTATGATCACCGCATAGTGTGACTGCGCGTTCATTGTTAGGAGTGTCGTTGTTGGAGGGTTTGTTAGATGTTCATTCGCGACACTGATACCTTCACGTTGCATGGAATGCCGACAGACACGATGACACCCACGAAGGAAGTGCAGCTTTCCGGGGGACACTCTCCAGCCTGGACCGACAGATGGCATACTGAAAGCTGTAAAGGAAAGCTAATTGGGCGAGCAAGTTGATCAGCTTTTTTACCCTCCGAACGTGCAGACATTTTTAGCCCTTTTTTCGACCATTGTCGGTGAGCGCGTTTCTGTTAAGTCATCCTTTATGTTTTACAACTTTCGCAGGGGCGGAAGAAGCGTTTTGGTACAACTGCATACAGTTATACAGGGATTTTTCACCGATGAGGAGGTGACACGTAGTACCAGCTGTTGGTCATTGTCCACATAGTCATTCTTCACACCGCAATCGTCATCTAAAGAAAAAAAAAAGAAGTTTCACGGTGATGAAGTCATCAAGCTGTAGATACGTGACTCACCAGTCTGCACTGGCAAGAGGTGTTCAGACGCGATGAGATGATCCCGCACGAATTCTCGCACCTCCTGCGTGGCCTCGGCCGCCTCTAGGTAATCGCAGAGCCCAGCCCAAAACTCTCGAGTCCGGAAGCGGGCAGTCGATTGGTGTTCGAGGTAAGAGGGACACAGATACTCTAGAAGCCTCCTGCAAGGGCAGATATGCTCACGAAAGGCCACCGCAAGAATCTTCGACATATGCAGCGCCAAGTACGCAAATGGAAGTGGTTGCGTATCTCTGGCGGTCTCAACTCCTTCCTCGTCCCACTTTTCCCCTTAACTCGAGGCGTAGTCGTGGAGGAGTTGCGGGTTGACAAAAGCCATGATCTCCTCCAAAGACCGAGGGTTTCCTTGCCGAAAACGCTCGATGAAGTAGGAATGTACAACATTAAAGACTCGCTGTCCCTCTTAAGACATCTTCAAAACGACAAGTTAGTTATTGTGCTGCCGTTGAGGTAGTGCGTTAGCGAGAGCTTCTACCCATATTTTGATACAAACCTTTTCGTTATGTGCAACTATTTTTGATGTTTGGCTATTCGTGTGTACAGTGCCCATATTTATACTTGTTAGCGCATTGTGTTAAACGGATTTGGGAAATCTGGTAAAACGAAGCTGTTTTTTTATGTGCTTTTTGGACGTGCATGCAAATGAGATCGAGATAGTTAACGGCGCATGAAAGTCGTTAATCAAATGCTCGCTCTCCCTCCTCTGACATCTTTAAAATGACAAGGTAGTTATCGGGCTGCTTTTGGGGTAGTGCGACAGCGAGTCAGTTTCGTTATAGCCGGTTACTGGCAATGTGGTCGGATGTGCGCATCCTAGTCATTGCTTAGAGGAAAATGTCAATTAATCTTTGCGACTTCAACGTTTACTCCAATTGCACAATATATGACTCCCTGGGCGTACTCCAGCTTGTGGGGGATCCGCTCCAGCCTGGAGCGACAGATGGCATAGCGAAAGCAGTGAAGAAAAGCCAACAGGGGCGATCAGGTTGATCAGCTCTTTTACCCTCCGAATGCGTCGACATTTCTTAGCCCTTTTCTCAACCAATTTCGGCGAGCGCTTTTCTGTCAAGTCATCCTTTATGTACTACTACTTTCGCATTCGTGGAGCACACGTTTTGGTAGAACTGCATACCGCTATACACGGAGTTCTCACCAATGAGGAGGTGACACGTAATACCAGCTGTTGGTCACTGTCCACATAGTCATCCTTAACACGGCTATCGTCATCTGAAAAAAAAAGTGACACGGTGATGAAGTCATCAAGTTCTATATACTTGACACGCCAGACCGCACTGGCAACAAGTGTTCAGACGATATGAGATGATCCCGCACAAATTCTCGCACCTCCTGCGTCACCTTGGCTGCTTCGAGGTAATCGCACAACCCAGTTCAAAACTGCCGAGTCCGGATGCGCGCCATCAATTGTTGTACAAGGCCCGAGGGAGAAAAATACTCTAGAAGCCTCCTGCAAGGGCAGATATGCTCACCGAAGGCGACAGCAAGAATTTCCGACATTTGCATCGCCAAGTGTGCAAATAGAGCTGGTTGCATATCTCCCGTTTTCAACTTCTGCCTCGTCCCAGTTGTTCCCTTAACCCGAGCCGTAGTCGTGGAGGAGTTGCTGGTTGACAAAAGAGCATGCTTTCCTCCAAAGGCCGAGGGTTTCCTTGCCGAAAACGCTCGATGATGTGAAAACGTACAAAATTAAAGACTCACTGTCCCTCCTAACATATCTTTAAAATAACGAGCTAGTTATTGTGCTGCCGTTGGGGTATTGCGTTAGCCGAGAATTTCTACCACTGTTTTCATAAAAACATTTCGTTATCTGCTACTACTTTTAATTTTCAGCTATGCGTCTGTACAGTGCGCATATTATTATTTGCTAGCCGGGCGGTTTTAAACGGATTTAGGAAATGTTGAAAAACGGAGCTGTTTTTTCGACGTGCTTTTAGGACGAGCATGCAAATGAGATCGAGATAGTTAACGGCGCATGAAAGTCGTTAATCAAAGACTCGCTGTCCCTCCTCTGACTTTAGAACGATAGGATAGTTATCGGGCTGCCTTTGGGGTAGTGTTATAGCAAGTCCGTTTCGTTTTAGCTCGTTAGTGGCAATGTCGTCGGACATGCGCATCCTATAGTCATTGCTTAGAGCAAAATCTGCGTTAATCCTTGCGACTTCAATGTTTACTGCAATTGCATAGTATACGACTCCCTGGGCGTGCTCTAGCTTGTGAGGTATCCTCTCCAGCCTGGACAGACATATCGCATACCGAAAGCTGTGAAGAAAAGACAATAAGGCGAGGAAGTTTATCAGCTTTTTTACCCTCCGAACGCGTTCACATTTCTGAGCCCTTTTTTCGACCAATGTCGGCGAGTGCTTTTCTGTCAAGTCATTATTTATGTACTAGTACTTTGACATGCGCAGAAGACACCTTTTGGAACAACTGCATACCGTTATACACAGATTTCTCACCAATGAGGAGGTAACAGGTTGTACCAGCTGTTACTTACTGCACACATAGTCATCCTCCACACCGCTATCGTCATTTAAAAAATAAGAAAAAAGACACGGTGATGAACTCATCAAGCTAAAGATACGTGACTCACCAGTTCGCGCTGCACAGGTGTTCAGACGCGATGAGATGACCCCGCACAAATTCTGGCGCCTCCTGCGTCGCCTCGGCCGCCTGGCGGTAATTGTACAACCCAGCCCAAAACTGTCAAGTCCGAAAGCGGGCCGTCAATTGGTGTACAAGGTCAGAGGGAGCAAAATACTATAGAAGCCTCCCTCAAGGAGAGATATGCTCACCAAAGGCGACCGCAAGGATCGCCGACATTTACATCGCCAAGTGTGCCAATAGAGGTGGTTGCATATCACCCTGGTACCAGCTCTTTCCTCGTCCCAGTTTTCCTCTTCATCCGAGTCGAGGTCGTGGAGGAGTTGCGGGTTGACAAAAGCAATAATCTCTTTCAAAGACCGAGGGTTTCCTTGCAGAAAACGCTCGGTGATGTGGGAATGTACAAAATCAAAGACCCGCTGTCCCTCCTCTGACATCTTTAAAACGAAGGAGTAGTTATCGGGCTGCCTTTGGTGTAGTTCGACAGCGAGTGAGTTTCGTTTTTGCTGATTACTGGCTGCGTCGTCGGACGTGCGCATCCTACAATCGTTGCTTACAGAAAAATCGGTGTTAAACCTTGCGACGTCACAGTTTACTGCGATTGCACAGCACATCACTCCCTTGGCGTACTCAAGCTTGTGACGGATCCTCTCCGGACTGGACCGACAGATCGCAAACCGAAAGCAGGGAAGAAAAGCCAATAGGGCGAGCAAGTTGATCCGCTTGTTTACCCTCCGAACACGTCGACATTTTTTAGTCCTTCTTTTGACCAATGTCGGCGAGCGCTTTACTGTCAAGTCATCCTTTATGTCCTACTACTTTCGCACGCGCGAAAGACACGTTTTGGAACAACTGCATACCGGTATACACGTATTTCTCGCCGATAAGGTGACATGTGTACCAGCTTTGAGTCACTGTCAAATAGCCATTCTTCACACCGCTATCGTCATCTGAAAAAAAGAAGTGACAGGGCGATGAAGTCATCAAGCTGTAGATGCGTGACTCACCAGACCGCACTGGCAACAGGTGTTCATATGATATGAGATGATCCCGTACGAATTCTCGCACCTCCTGCGTCTCCTCGGCTGCCTCGCGGTAATCGCACAACCCAGCCTAAAACTGTCTAGACCGAAAGTGGGCCGTCAATTGTTGTACAAGGTCAGAGGGTGCAAAATACTCTATAAGCTTCCCGCAAGGAAAGATATGCACACCAAAGGCGACCGCAAGATTCGCCGACATTTGCATCGCCAAGTATGCAAATAGTGGTGGTTGCATATCTCCCGTTTTCAACTTCTTCCCTCGTCCCAATTTTCCCTTCTTCCGAGCCGTAGTCGTGGAGGAGTTGCGGGTTGACAAAAGCAATGATTTCCTCCAAAGGCCGCGGGTTTCCTTGTCGAAAACGCTCCATGAAATAGGAATGCACAAATTCAAGGACTCGCTGTCCCTCCCCTGACATCTTTAAAACGGCGGGCTAGCTATAAGGCTGCCTTTGGGGTGGTGCGATAGCTAGTCAGTTTCTACCCCTACTTTATACAAACCTTTCAGTTATGCTCAACTATTTTAAGCTTCAGCTATGCGTGCATACGTTGCACATATTAATATTTTTAGCCCGCAGTTCCAAACGGAGTGTGAAAATTTTGAAAAAAGAAGCTGTTGTTTCGACGCGCTTTTTGGATGTGCATGCAAATCATATTGAGATAGTTAACGGCGCGTTCCCACATGGCATTTTTCAGCCTTTACCGTTAGGCTCATTTCCAAAGACGGACAAATACCGCTCTCCTCTGAGCGAGATGGTCCTCCCATCTGTTCGAATAAACAGGATTGTCGTCCAAATAGGACAAGGCGAAATCGCCGCGGACCCCGCGGCACGCTATTCATTAAACTTGAAAAACAAAACGGAGTTTTCTTCAAGCCAGAACTCTACATTAGAGGCCGGAAGGTACCAAACGGCGAAACAAAAGCCGTTAACCGACTTACGCGTTCGGTGAGTGGCACCTGCCAATGTCCCCGGATCAAGTCGAGGGTAGAGATATACCTTGCATCGTTAACAATCTCAATCCGCTCTTAGACGTTAAGGTATGAGGTAGATTTGGTCCATTGTTACGGCATTCAGTTGTCGGGAATCGATGCCAGGACGCGGGGTCTTGCCCGGAAACTCGACCATGGTTAGAGGGGAACTAGAATCACGCTCCCCGGGTTCTATTACTTCCAGTTCTAGCATTTTGTCGATCTCTGTCTTCATTATGTCCCGCCGTCTCGGCGACAGCTTAATGTCGTGAGTGACTTCCGTTGTTCTACACCGGCCAGTTCGAAAATATCTCCTTACACTCCTGCAACAATCCCCTAAATTCATTCAATTTTTCACTCGTCATTAGGGGGATCGGTGGCCGAGTGGTCTAGCGCACACCAGCTCGGAGCACGTGGAGCGAAAGCTCGCGCTGCAGAACCTAGGGATCCTGGGTTCAATCCCCGCCCCTGCCCGTTTCGATCTGGATGAGCATCGTACCGGCGTGCGGTCGTGTATCACTACTGCGTGGTGCACGTTAAAGACCCCAGGTTAGCGGTTGTACCGCACTGGCTAAATTGCTCATCTACAGCTGAGACACCAGACGCCCACTAAGGCAGACTAACTTCCGGCTGTATAAACATACACACAACAATTTGCTTGTTTGCACTCGTCATTTCCTCCGTCCTCACAGCATTCTACATTGTATCGTCGATTTCAGTAGCACCGGAGCGCTCGCTCAAGCGCGGTACCGGCAAATGCACCTCTTCCAGTGCGTTCAAGCTCATCAGAACAATCCCCTCGCGTTTGTCAAAAGGCTTCATGAGATTTGAGTAATAGGTTTTCACCTCTTTCCGACTTCCGCTTAATCGAACCTCGAAATTCGTGTGGGATAGCTTCGCGATCACTTGAGGTGGGCCCTCCAAGTAATCTTCTAGCTTTTTTTTTTTTTTTTTTTTTTTTTTTTTACATTTGACAAGCATTACATTGTCACGCACTTCGAACGTCCCTTTTCGAGTCGCTTGGTCATTGTGCATTTGGCCCTTAGTTGAGGCGTGGACACGTTCTCCTCGGCAATCTTTCTAGCGACGTGTAGACGTTCCAGGAGCCCCACAAAACACTCCAATATTGTTATGTCCTCTCGGAATTCCTCCCACGACTCGCTCATCATACACATAGGAGACCGCAGCGCTTTACCGTACACCAGCTTAGCGGGGATGAAGCCGGTAGATTCGTGAGCTGCTGAACGGAGAGAAAATATTGCCACGGGCAAGCAACCCTCCCAGTCACGCTCTTGAGTTAGCGCTTGAAGAACGCCGCGTAAGTACCGCATACAATCTTTTCACACTGTTTTGATTGCGGGTGGTGGAAACAACTCTGTATAATCTTAATGCCACACCGCTCTACAAATGTAGTTGTCAAAGTACTAGTAAACACGCTACCGTGATCAGTCTGAACTTCGGCGGGAAATTTTCTCGTGGCGAAGACTGTCAGTAGGGAGTCAACTATCTCCGCCGATCTCAACCCTTTCAGAAGCACCGCCTCTGAGAACTTAGTTGCCGGGCAGACCATTGTAAGGATATATATGCGACCCGGTTCTGTTATGAGGAGAGTACCCACCGTTTCAGTGCCCAAGCGCCTGAATAGTTCAGAAATAAAGGGAACCGGCCTCAACGCAGTCTTCCATTTATCGCTTGGTTTTCCGGCAATCTGACACACGTTGCACGACTTTATGGGGTTTTCCATATATCCGAAACATCCAAGCCAGTAGTACTCCTGTACAAGCTGCACAAAGGTGTACAAAAAAAAAAAACACCGGTAAATACGTCTAAAAAGCTAGACACTTCCACCGAAGCTAACGGCCTAATCTTACGTTTTAAAGGAATTGAAGAAAAGTACGCTTTTTGGTCTGTTTTGTCCTCTTATTACGGACGTATTTTACCTGGACAAGCTTCTTTTGAACGGGGTGGATATTCGCGTCATACTGCGTCAATATACCAAAGATTTCAGGCTCTTGGCCGCTTCGACGGTTACACAAAGGCAGGTCGTCCAACTTCCTCGTATTATGCTCTACATTCGACGCGTGCAAGTGGCCCCAACGGTGCATGTGGACATCGAATGACATCTGCAGTCCCCTCCCGCGCCCGACAGAAACCAGAACGGTTTCTGTCGGTGTGTCACAGGTAGTCCTCGGCGATCTCTATCCGCATTGGGTGCCGTAAATGCTTGTCGCTTTCGTGAAGAGTGAGGCGTTTTAGGGAGTTGCGAGTACGAAGCCTTCAACCCCTAACACTTCAAATTGACAAGGGCAGTCCTGGACATGGGCGGAGGCCAGCAAAGGGGGAATTTTTGTTTTGCTCAATATCTCTATATGAAGGAAACATGAGCTTCCAAAATCGCCTCAATCGAAGAGACGTTCTCCCCTCTAAAGCTGCCTTCTTAAAACTCTCTTTTCTGCTCAACTACATTTTGACTCCATAGAAGGAAGAGCAGAGTCCGTGCCGAATCTGCACGGCAACTGTGGGACTCGCCTTGATTTTGAAGAAAGGCTTAACGAAATCCATCACTATTCTCTTTATGTCAGAAACACCTTGTGTTTTTTTAAATTAAGGAGAGAAACGTCAAGTTTGCCAGTTTAACTGGAAAAACACGAATTGTGCCCAATGTTCGCGAGAAATCGGTGTACGTATCCCTGGTTTTGTGGCGCGTTCGTGTGTGGCGATATTGTCCAAGGGAGGCCTTCTCCCGGTCCTCATGTAGTAAATACGACACCGATGTCTTCTTTCGGTAAACACTGTTTTCTTTTTTCTTTTTTTTTGTATGCTTAAAAACAACGCAATTAGTTATTTTGACAGTTTCGGAATGATTCGGATTCACGAGGAATTTCTTGACTTCAGCGTAAAGGCAGCCAATTTTTTTCTACGCCAAAAAAAAAAAAAAAGAATTTAAGGGGCTCTGTCGCTCACCTTTGGACTTTCCTGTCTATACGTCGTTGCGCTCCTGTGTTGCGGTGTACCGCTTCGCGAGTGCATCCAAAACGTTTCCTCGAGTGACTACCGACGGAACGATCAACTGATTTCTATACTCGTGCGCAAGCAATTTCCTTCTCGCAAGTTAAAGCTTTCCTGCTGCTTCGCTTTGTAACTGATTTGAAATGAAGAGGCAAAAGACACAAAGCAAAGATGCATTTTTTCTTTAATTTAATGTGTATACATTTATGACAATGTTCTCAAACACATGCAGAAACAAATCGCGCGATATGAATGGCTCCTTATAGAAATATTTACACTCGGTACAAAAACACATCCCACAACATGAAAATGATAAATGGCTTTTTAAACACTAGTTACCCTTGTACAAATACATCCCTTGGTTTCAAATGAAAAAACAAAACAAAGCACTTCACAAAGTTGTACATCATCTTGCTTCGTTAGGAATAGCGTGTCAAAAGTCTCCAATGTCCGAATGGAAGCGATGAAACGCCGTCAACGTTGACAGAGCGCTTGTTCTCTCTAACGGGTTCAGTCCTATTTGCTCCACGACAACACTCTTGTTTTCGCACAACTTACGAGCCACAGTCCGCTGCGTCATCTTGTGCAGAGTTTGTAGCTCGAGATTTTGACTGTAGAGCTCGGGGCTCAGCTTACGGGGCTCGCATTTTTTTCACTCCTTTCTCCCTCACGCACTGCTCTCTAGAGGCTATAAATCGAGCGAATAGAGTTTTGGTTTTAAACAAACAAGTCCAAGAATGCGATCTTTCGGGAACTCTTTTTTGAACACTTCTAGTTTCATTTTGTTTGCGGAGGAAACTAGGCAGTGGTCGCATTCGTAACCAGAAGTATGTAGGTGAGTTTCGGCAAGGTTTGCGAGCTTCGAGTCTACATCGGGGTCGGCGATTTGGAGGATAAACGAGACCGTGTCGGCTACACGCTGCGGGAGCGTCGGGGAAAAGGCGTTTGACTTGTTTGTAGAAAAATTCGTACATGACAATTCTGGACATTTTAGGACAGAGAAACCAGCATACAAGGGTTTATTGAGTTGTAGGGTTCTTTGAGAAAACTGAAGGAGGACCGCAATCGGGCTAATTGCCTCAACCTTTCTGAGGTTAGGCATCTGCAGGTTTTTTAACACTTACCTCTTGGCTCAAGCTAATGACAACGTTATTGTACTGACGTGTGTTTTCGATTGTCTTGCCATAAATTAAATCCATAATGACCTTCGATAAGTTCTTGTGAAAATCATTTGTTGCCTGTTTTCGGAGGTTGTGGTTCAAGTCGATGAAATCTTTTAGGAATGCACGCTGCGAAAACGGCAGAACACAATGAAAAACCTTTAGTTTTAAACCCAACTCCAGATAGAGCTTGAGATTTCAGTAGTGAATGACGTAACTGAGTTTTGCGTGGAAGGTTAGAAGTAGCTTTTGTTCAAACTCTTGCTCGGGTAGGTGACAATTTTGGACCAGCGCTTTTTGATAGGGTGACAGCCGTTCGAGGGGTCTCCTCGTCTCTCGGAAGCGAGGGAAAAGTCAGCTTGCGAATCGAGTAGTTCATGAAGGCAGTCAAGGTCCGTTTTTGAAATGTAACCCTCGGCCGCGTCGTTGCGAACGTGATGAAACAGGAGGGCGTCTGTTTTGTGGCGATCTAGCCAGCAAAAATCGGCGCATGGAAGTGGTTGTCGCATGGTGGAAGCGCACAGGCCGTTCACGTCGAGGTCTAAAATGTGAGAAAGCTGCGTGTCATAATCAAAACATGCGGTTCCTAAGACGCTAGCCCTCGCGTTACGAATGACACATCGAACGATTCCTCCTCGCCAACCCGCTTCGAAGAAGAGATACGCATCCATGTCATCGAGCAGCTCCAGGTTTACCCCAGTCTCTTTAAGTATCCAGGCGAGACTGAACACGGGGAGGCAGGCCTAATGTAACGAATGAACCTCGTACGTGTTTAAAGGGCGTTTCCTGAAGTTTCAAAACACGTCGGCGAGAAGTAGGCAGTTTAGTTTGATAGGAGTCAGTGTATTCTCCTAGGCTTTTGAAATTGAATGTTTGAAGAACGGTTTGGGCGTGATAGTAGTCTTCTGATATTTGATTGTCGTCAAGCTTGTTGTAAAACGACTCACGCGGTGGTAGCTCAGGCTCCTCGTAAGCCTTAAAACTGGTGACATATGGGTAGGGCAATGCGCTTTTCTGCACCAGAAGGTCGATGTGCTGCGAAAAAGTCTGGTTTAGACAGTACAGGTTTTCTAATCTTTTAAACGGAGGCCCTTAACCAGCGCGTTCACAGCTTGCGGGGAGAAAGGCTAGGCTGTCCGGAAACCTCAGGCTACCCACGTGGAGTTTCTAAAATTATTCGCACCTAGCGGCAAGCACTTTAATATGTCTAGACTCGAATAAGTTGAGTATCGGTAAATTAGATACCGGATCATACAACTAGTTGTGTGCCACCACTGGAATGACTTTCTTGTTTACTCTCAATATTAAATTGCATCCCTAACACAATGATTGCCCGTTCGATCCGCTGAAGTGATCGTGATCTCTGATTTTTTTCTTTGACCTTCCGAACGATTCACCACAAATCACGCTGTGATAGGCCGACGCATGAGCGTCTTCGTCCAAGCTCACCATTAGAACTTCCTCACTTTGAATCCAATTGCCAATGAGCTTTGACAATTGATTTAGTATGGAAATGAACTTTTCCACGCAGTTCTCGTTCCAGTACAAAAACTTCTCTACGATGAGCACCTGCGTGGATCGGATTACGAGTATGCAAAATGAACTGGGGTCGTGCTTCTCGTAAGCTTGACCCATGTTTTCCGCTTCCAGAATGGCCTCGAAATCGTAGACGCAAAAGTAGGGGAAAGGTTTTCCATCGCGTGTGGACTCCGGAAATACAGCGCGTCCCCCTTTGCAGGACACACTGTTCGGACTGCCTTCTTTTCTTTACACAGCGATAAATGACTCCCCAACGCAGTGCGAAAGCGAAAGCCCATCATACACCTTTTACAGCGAAAACGGTGGCTGCGGCCGTTCGCGAACAGTCCGGCAAAGTTGGTGATTAGAACAAAGTGATCGCCTATTAGAAGCAAATCCACGTGCTTTTCCCGCTCGCTATCGTTGACTTTGAGCGGGTAGACGAACCTTTGTTCTCTATCATAACCGTACATGTTCACGGACACGGAGTTTTTCCTCTCGAAAGCCTGCAAGTCTTGCGGAAACGTCACTGGGTACCTGGTGGGGAACCAATACTTGGTCAAATGCTCTCGGTAGCAAGAAGCTCTCGATCGTTTAGAGGGTACGGGTTGGAGACCGGCGAGCACAGAAAGCACAAAGCACATGTTTCTTTCCGAGTCATTCAGTAGCTCGGTCACATTCACTAGGCACTGTCTGCTTGGGAATTCACCGGGCAACACAAAACTTGCACAACCTACCGTGGGCGGAATGAAACGCCCAACGGTGATGGTGCAGGTCTGAATGGCGACGACGACAAGCCCAGATCCTCGTTCTTGATACTGTTCGAGGCGAGCAGAGATCTCGGCGCATGCAGTCTGTAGAGCACCGCGAATGCTACCTTCGGCCCAGATCATGTGCACTTAAGAATGAAAGTAGTGCACGCTGAATTCGAATTCGTCGTCGCCATTGAGACGAGTCATTTCCACGGTTAGTGTGATGAAAAAACGCAATGGCATTTCATAACGCCTAAAAACATTGGCCATTACGTCGGACTGAAGCCGAAAAAGCGTGGATACATCGTGAGACTCGTCGTCGCGCTCGTGCATATGCATATCATAACGCGCGGTAAACCTTCGAAAGGCGCACAGCGAGTTGATGAAGGGAAGGCAATCTTGCGGCGGGATATTGTGAACCTGGGCCAGGTGAACTTGTAACGATTCCACGCTAGAGTACGAGTACTGCTGCCGCTCTCGCGCATCGCACAGGTGGCAGGTTACCGTTTTTTTTTTTTTATTGTTCTGCGTGACTCACAAGTTTTTAGTCAGAGCATAAGAAGGTAACAACGGGTGACCGCTCGTCACCGATGTTTTTTTCCATTAATAGTCCGGTCACTGCCTTCATCTTCTGGATGTCTTCCTCGTTGAGCTCGGCGAATCGTTTTGGTTATAATACTTTTACGACGTCGCTCTCAAGTTGGAGAGTAACACAAACTGATGGTCCGTAACGGGTGTCCATTCGCATCACATCCAGCACGGGTATCCTAACAATACACGGAATGGTGCTCATGCTTACGAAGACAGAGGATGACGACGCTCGCAGTGAAGACAGCTTGTTCAGGATCCCGTCCATTTTGAATTGACCGCGGAGAGGGCGGCGCCGATGGCTCGAGGTGAGATGACAGGTGTGAAAATAATCACGTTAGTACACGGCGGACCTGCAAAGCTTTTTCTCGCATTACCTATTCTTCCGCGGAGAGAAAGCAGTGAACCGAGACAAGCGGATGAACCCTCGACATTTATACCAAGCGGATTGCGAAATGACTCGCCGTGAATCAACACGTGCGTCACTATATATGAAAAAAAAACAACAACACGAGACTGAAAAACAAAAGTGAACGAGCGGATTGTCAACGCAACGTATTTAATTTGCATATAAAAAATCACTTTCCGAGCTCTCGATACACGTCCAAACATGTCTAGACTTGTTCCTGTTAGGTACGTACTTGGGTAAACATTGTCATTTGGGTATACGTTCGGGCGTCGCTATAAACCGCACTGTTGCGACGCGTGTGAGCATTTATCGTGAAGCAAAAGCCGCGCGAGTCTCCCGCCGCGCGGGAATGTGCTTCGCGCGAGTACTTCGAAACGTGTCTGCGATGCCTTCTTTTCACTCGTCTACGAGCGTAGCATGCATGGTCACTGACATGTCTTCGGGCCGGGACAAATTTCGTTTCCAAACGCCGGCGTCAATCACGATGATTGGATCCTCTAAATCGGGCAAAAGCACGTATATTCGCAAAGTGTTGAGATTTAGAAGAGAAATGTTCGACAAAGAGTTTCAGGTCGTCTACTACGTTTTTGTGTTTCCCCAGAGCTGGTTTTCGGAGACGAGCGGTGTCATTTCACCAAGGAGGTCCCGCAAAATTTAGACCCCGAAAGAAATTCGCTGATCATATACGACGACTTTCTCGCAAATCGAACGAAGCTCAAAGACATTTGTGAATATTTTATAGGAGCTGCCCATCACTATGATGCTTCGGTCATCTTCATCACGCAGAACACGTTCCTCCAAGACGCGTACTTTAGAACAATAAGCCTAAATTCTTCGGCCTTAATTATATTCCGTTCAGTTAGGATTGCCGATCAGCTCCAAGTGATATCCCGACAGCTCTTTGGGGGTAGCAGGGGGCAGGTTCTACCGCGTATATATTCGGACGCGTGTAGAACGCCGTTCAGTTACATTCTGATGGACCTATCGCAAACTTGTCCCGATAATTTCCATGTGAGAGCAAAAATCTTGCCGAACGAGGGTCCGGAAGTCGTGTACGACACGTCCGTCTCCTAATGAACCATATCGCCAAGCACGCAAGATTCTTGCACCTGTTGTCGGAAGCCAAATCGTGTAGGCAAAGGGAATCACTACTACGTCACGCCAAGGAGGAGCATCTGAAAATAATTAGGGAAATTCGTTTAAACCTGTGCGCCGGAAACCTCCCTCTCTCCGCGGATATAAAAAAGAAAGTGAAGAGATTTGCACCCGTCATAGGGTCACTGGGAAATCGAAAAGACACGCACAAGAACGTAAGAAAGACGTTGGTATTGAAGGGAGTTTTCCTACCCCTGATCCTTCCTGCTCTTCTAGGCCTCATATCAACGATCGGGGGAAGAGCCATCGCAAAGGCTATCGGAGTCTGAGAAGCATGAAAAAGTACCATCTCGTACCTTACACAGAGAACATTCCCGAGATTCTGAAAGAAGACGACGAACCGGACGACATCAAGCTAAAGAAAATAATTCAAATGCTACACAAAATGTTACATCCGTACACGTCGAATGAGAGTAGCGCACACATCGACGAGGTTAAAGCGACACCCATTAGCACGGAAGAACGGACAACGCGGACGAGCGAGGAACAGCGTGGGGACGAGCCTTCTGTCATAGTCAATTACTTGAGCAACACCTACCGGCAAAAGGGTCGATCGCTTCTGGCTCTACTGAGGCCGGTGCTCACCCGGGACCCCCAAACCTTGAAAATTTCGATCGACGAAAAACCTCTACAGGGATCCAACATTGTGGACCTGGTTTCCTATTTACGTAGTTTCACGCTCAAAGAAATTGCCAGTTCCGGCTGATTTCAATCGCGTCACGAGGTTATTGGTCAAAGAGAACCTGCCAGTGACCATCGTGAATCACGATCGCTTTAAAAGAAGGACCCTCAAAGCGCGGGCGACCATTCGTCGAGGTGCGTCTTGTTCTTAAGTCACTTCGCCGAAGCGCCTTTGTACCGCTTCCCCGGAGCAGCGGACTGGGTCACCGACCCCATCGTCGACTGAACCGGCTCCTGCTGATCCCGTTTCTACCGCCGCACCTGGTGCCTCGCAGCGCCTGGTCGAGAGAGCATGGAAGAAATTCTAGACAAGGATTACTTTAACGACGAGGAAATTCTTTCCGCTTTTCACACACGACACCGAGCGAAGGTCGAGACGCTCCTCGGCGCGATTTCCTCGGTAATTGCCTACACCCCCGAGGGAACGCTGGTGGTTCACGGAGAGCCGCTCGAGGGATCCAGCATTGTAGAGCTTCTGCACTACGAGCTGTACAACAGGCAGCCTCCCTGAATGAGAGGTGCCATTTCCTCTCTCATCAATTGTCACCTGAGCCTGACGACTTTTCGAGCTCGACACTACCGACCAACAAAGCAGTGCGCCCAGAAAGCATGTCTTCGCCACAAAAGAAGGGGAGCAAAGCCGCCTACTACGAAGCAAGTCATCCAGCCTCATTCGGTGGAATCAAAAGGCTCGCGCGACATACGGGACGAAGAACGGCGGAAAAATTTCTAGAAGGATCGGACGCATGTACGCTGTTCAGGGAAACCAAGCGCCCTCGCGTTTACCGCAAAACGCTATCCTTGCAACTGCGAGACGTCTATCAAACTGACCTAATGGGAATTCAAAAAATTGCCAAATACAACGATGGAAAAAAGATACATTTTGTTTGTGATTGATACGTTCTCACGATTTCTCACCGTCGTCCCTATAGCTCGAAAGACGGCCGAGGAAGTTGTCAGGGCGTTAAAAATTGTCTTTCGCAAAATGGGGAAAAGCAAGCGTTTATGTACGGATCGTGGTCGTGAATTTTACGGAAGTTTGGTCCTCTCGTTTCTGGAGAAAAACGACATTAAATTGTATTCCGTGAATTCGAAGCAAAAGGCTTCGATACTAGAACGCGTGCAACGCACCATAATGAGTCGGGTTTACAAGTACTTTGAGTATGCATGGACCAAACGATTAATTGAACTCCTCCCTGATATCGTCAAATCTTATAATTTTAGCCACCACATCACACTGAACGCTAGGCCGGTCGATGTTACCCCACAGAACCAGACCGAATTTTTCTTTCACTTGTTCCCCGATCCCGGTCGCCTGAAAATACCTAAATTTCGCGTGGGTGAGCATGTGCGCGTCTCCAAAGATCGTCACGTTCTCTTGAAAAAGTACAAGCAGTCGTTCACGGACGAGGTGTTTATTGTGGACTGAATTCGATTAGGTGTGCCCAATACCTACCACCTAGTCGATATGGTGAGAAAAGAGCCCGTTCTCGGCTCTTTTTACGAGGCAGAACTGCAGCGCGTTTCCCCGCCCGAAAACAAGACCTGGATCGTGGAGAAGATTTTGAGACGCCGACGTGCGCCCCATCTTCAATACCTCGTAAAATGGAGCGGCTACGATTCCTCGCACAACATTTGGGTTAATGCGAAGGATTTTGAGCAATAAAAGAGATGAAGAAAAAAAAAATGTTCGCGTCCTTTACCCGATGCGTCGAGCGATCGTGGGCTCTGTGTGCACACAGATCACGCGAAACACGCACACACGCGTAATGAGTTTTATCATTTTTTATTCAAACATTTTGACAGGATCAATATAGCTTCACGATCGAGATTTATTCCGTACAATGAGGCTTTCCTTCCTCCGATCAGTCGCCGAATTTGATAGATGTTCAGAGGGCATCTTCGAAGGTACATGGACTCGCTGATGATGCAGCTGTCTTCACACTCGAGATCATATTTCCGGGGAGCAAGAACGTCCAGCTCATTGAGACAGTGCTTCAGCGCCTCAGTCTGATTCCTGCCCAAATTTACACCGGCTCTTTTCGGAGAGCCGTCTTTTGACCATACACGTATTGCTAGCACGGATGCAGGACACTGATGAACTTTGGTGTCTTTGTTCAGACTCATCTTGAGCGTGCAATTTCCGTGCAAACTCGCGTTCGACATGCTGACGCCGATGGTGATCACGCAGACAATTAGAAAGGAGCCCATGATGAATGCGAGAAGAGACTTGACGGACGCGAGCGTCGCCGCCATAATGAGGTGCGCCGTCGTTATATACCACTTATATGTAGGACATTGCGTAAACATGCGACAGTAATGGGGGCGCCACCAGGCTACGAGGCCGCGAACACGGCTTGAATCGCGCGCGCAAAATCACGTGATAGGAAGACGAGCAACGTTAGCGCCCAGCGATGCATTACGTCACACGACCATCGTCACATGACCTGCGGCAATGACGCATCCTGTTTTTTAACCGCATTACAAAAGCCACGTGGCAGGAAAACACGTGATCTGAATTGCACACACACACACACAGACAACTAAGACGAGTTAAGCGGTCTCGGAAGCAATGTGTTCGTAGCTCAGTGGGTTGGGTGTCGAGCTGCTGTGCCCAAGGCAGAGAGGTTGATTCCCAGCCGGCCGCGGGGCCTTTTTTAGCGATTAAAATGATGTCACGTGACCATCATGTGACCGCAGCGCACCGCCCTCTTTCGGATGCAGCACAAACCCTGTGCGACACCACGTGAGCGCCCTCTGTCGGACGCAGCTTGAACTCTGTGACATCACACGTGAGACGCCCTGAGCGCCGCAATTCAAGTTCTATAGCGTCCTCTGTTTGACGTTGCTCGGACATCACGTGGTTGTTATCCGATGATGACCGCAGCTGTCTGAGGTTTTTGACGACGTGACCTCACACCTGTACCGCGTACCTCGGGGGGCAAGCTTCGATTGGTCACTGCCCAACACCCTGTGGGCCACGCCCACGGTGGTCACCTCCTAGGTCGGTGACCACCGTGGGCGTGGCCATGGATGCCCTCGGCCACTGGTCACTGGGATGGGAGAGAGGGAGGGGCCCCGCCCTGTGATTGGTCGGATTGGGTTTGGCCCCTCCCTCCTGCGCTGTGATGGTCACCGTGCAAACGAGTACATGTTTTCTACTACTTAAAGCATGTTAATCAAGATGGGTTAGGAGTGTCTGATGTACAAGTTTCCGAGTGGTTTGGAAAAAACAGGAAGAATTGAAATGTTGCTTATGTCGAGCATATTATGTAGGACACTGATTTTTGATATTTGTCTTTTAAGTGCAGAAAATTCCTCTTTCAGGCGTAAGATCAGGTGCGGTGGAATTTTATCAATAACGCATTTTATAGGTTTTTTTCTCTATGTTATCAGCATCAATTCACTATTTTTAAGATTCATAATAGCTAAGCGAACTTGTGTTTCATCAGTGGGGAGCAAAAAAAAAATGTATTCGTCTGCAACAATTTCATGAACGGTAGGGATTTTTTTTTTATACAGGAGGATGACACCCACATGTTGACGCACCAACATATACAAATAAATTATTAAAACCGTTTGCCATGGTGACGTCTCTTATTTGAGCGCAGTTTACGGTTACATCATGAGGAAAGTTTGGGGGTATAACATCAGGTTTCAATGTTTCAAACAGATCAAACTGTATTTTGTAATAGTCACGCTTAGCAGTGTTTAGCTGACTCGTTAGTTTATTTCGATAAGTGTTAAAGGCTGCAAGTCTACTATTTTCTCTCTCTCTCTCTCTCTCTCTCTCTCTCTCTCTATATATATATATATATATATATATATATATATATGTTGTTTTTTTTTTCTTGTCGATATAGTTTTTTTTTTTGTATCGTTGATAGTAGGCGCTAAGCGTGATTCAAGGTCTAAACCACTTCTTGTAGCTTTTGAGGTTTACAATACGAAAATGTTTCGTATATATTGTACCAAACATATCTACAAATAAATTACACGAAAAATTAACTGAATTCGTAGAAAATGTTTTTGCCAAGATGTACATTCAACGTCTTCTCGAAAACGGCCCAACTGGTAAGGGGAGAATGGCTGAAGTCTAGCCAGAGGAACTCAGTCGCTACAATTTTTATGGACGCGTTTTTTTTTTTTTTTTTTTATTTTTTTTGCAAGCAAAAATATATGGGAAGATTATCACTTATATCAGTCGAATAAACTCCTGATGTCACCACCGAGTCTTCGTAGTTGGTTATGGACATATCGAACAAAGAAGACGTTAGTTATTCTTGTTGTGTGCTTTATAACATTTGATAATCCGGATGGCTCAATGAGGGTTGAAAAATAATTTATCGAGCTAGAGTCAGAAGTTATATCGATATTGTAGTCACCACCCGAAACTAACTGCCAATTTTTATCAGTGACAAAATTAAACAAGGTCTCCACGAAATTAAGAGACGGCATGAAAAGCGAACTGCGGGGCTTATATACAACAGAGAGCAACCTATTTCTGAAACGCACAATTACACCTTCATAGAAGTCAGTGATTTTACAAAATGATTCTAACAGCTCACAACTTACCTCGTTCTTTACCAGCATAGCAATACCACTACCTCCTCTGTTTTCTTTATTCAAGTTGAAATGGGAATATACTTTAAGCAGAAAGTTGTCAGCACTACAACGGTACCGTGTCTCCATAGCATAATGGCGTCAACGTTTTTTACAATGCAGTCAAACAAAACAGCAAGGTCATCGCGTTTGGTTTTTTTGCAGACCTAACATTAAAGTGAAGAAGTATTTATTAAACGTGGACTTATTTTGAACTAATTTGTTTAACTTAGAAGGTGAAATAAAGGCGTCTGACATATCTGTATTTTCTTAACATTTCAAAAAAGATAAAAGGAGCAAAAAAAGTTCGCCGTTACTTTACGGACGTCATCGACAGGTGTTACTCTCACAAGCGGCGTTTGTTCGGCGTTACGAGCAAAAATGCTACCATTCCGTACCCAAGGGAACTGCCAGCTGCACTTTGTTTTTGCGACTGTTATTCGCAGCAATTTCTTTAGTGCGGGGCACAGATGCTCGCTTACCTAAACAGAGCCACCTGACTTAATGCCGATGTCACTGAGTGTGATGTGCCGTTTCTTGGTATTACGAAGGAGACTGTCTAGTCTGTCTTTACGCGCAAACTGAACAACAGTTTTTGGCCTCGCTGTTCGGAACAGGTACGCCGTGGCATGCTTCAATGTCTGTTTCAAGTATGGTCATGCCAATCACTGCTCTTAACTTTTCCACAATTTCAAGTACGTTCTCGTTTTGTTGGGGCAGGATTTCTTTAATTTTAGTATTTCGATTCCGGCTGCATTGTTCGCAGTTTACAAGTCGCGCTTAACATTCTTTGGTTTGTTGATGCTGTAGCTTAGATTCCAATCGAAGCTTGACGTTCGTGCTTACAAGTACTTTGAGTATGTAAGAACGAAACGATTAATCGAAATCCTTCCGAAAATCGTCAAATCTTATCATATTAGTCACCACAGAACGCTAGGCCGTGTTGCAAGTCGTGTTGCAAGTTCCGCCAGGGAACGGTGGCACGATAGCAAGGTAGAACAAGAGGTTTAATATATGGCGATCGGCTCAGAGCCGGGTACGTTCTAGCCACGGGCGCAAGGCACGAGTTCATGCGCACGAGCCGCGGAGCTCTATCTGCTCGGCTGCTCAGTGTAGCGCTATCCAACAGGCCGGTCGATGTTACAGAAGAGAAGCAGACCGAATTTTTCTTTCACTTGTTCCCCGATCGCGGTCCGGTGAGAAGACCAAAATTTCACGTCAGTCAGCATGTGCTCATCTTCAAAGACCGTTACGTCTTTTTGACGAAGTACAAGCAGTCGTTCATGGGGGAGGTGTTTATTTTGAACCGAATCCTATAAGGTGTGCTCAGTACCTATCACCTCGTCGATATGGTGAGAAAAGAGCCCGTTCTCGGCTCTTTCTACGATCCAGGACTGCAACGCGTTTGCATCGCCGAAAACAAGACCTGCATCATTGAGAAGATTATGAGACACCGGCGTGCGCCCCATCTGCAATACTTCGCAAAATAGAGAGGCTAGGATTCCTCACACAGCAGTTGGTTTAATGAGAACGATTCTGAACAAAAAAATATACACACAAAATCTTCGTGTCCTTTACGCGATGTATTGAGTCTTGTGGGCTCGGCAGCTCGCGATACATAAATACATAGCGAGTTTTCTTTTTATTCCTCATCATTATTTATTAAAAACATCTGACAAGAGCAATATAGCTCCGCGGTCGAGATTATCCCGTGCAATGAGGCTTTCCTTCCTTTGAGCATTCACAGAATTTAAGAGTCGTCAGTCGTAGAACACTGACGCGGCAGCTGTTTTCAAGACATGCTGAACACAGTTCATGTCGAAAGCAGCGCAGCCCTCCTGTTTAATGCATACTCAGAGAACGTGCAAACAAATGTGGAATACGGTTGATTGGTTTTGCAGTTACTAGAGGCACACTTTGAAAAACGGTTTATTAGGAAAGCTTTTCTCCGATGGGCATTTCTCCAGTGAGCTTTTATTCGATGCGTTTTGCTCCGACTAACGATTCTTCTAGATTCGATGACGACTAGATAACACAGTTATCCAAACACCTGCTACACTCTTCTCTGGCTGTATTTAAAGTGCTTACAACAGTGTGACATCTAGAGAAACTAATCTTTTAGAGCGAAGCTCTTAGGCGCCCGTTTCCGGCTTGAGCGGCGTCGCTGTCGGCGTCGTCGAAACCGCGCGGTGCATTATGGGACGAAGAGAAACGAGGAGGAGGAGGAAGAAGGGAGAAGGAGAAGCGGATAGAGCAGGAGGAGGAGAGAGGAGGAGGGGAGGAGGAGGAGCAGGGGAAGGGGCGAGGAGCACGGGAGGACGCGAGGAGGAAGAGGGAACGAATGAGGAGGAGGGGCCTACCCTCCCCTCCGTACCCTCCTCTCCTCCTGCTGAAGAGCTGCGCTCTCATTCGGCATACAGAAAGTGATAAACATCCTTCATTTTTTTTTTTTTTTCAAAATAGGTTCTTTACATGCGCAGGTCTTCCTCTCACAGCGGCAAAAGCTCTAACTTCGGCTGGCGTCCGGAAGAAAGGTCGCACTACCTCTCCTGCCTCTTCCAGAACTCGGATCAGCCTCAGGAAAAGCAGGAAAGCTATCACAGGTTCCATTCCATCCACAAACAGTGGTTGGAGTTTTAGCGTCTTGGTGTCGTCTTTATGGGAAATGTCGATCAAAGTGATGGAAAGCACGTCTGCATAATGAAAGCTTTTACTTGGTCGACGAGCATTACGCATTGGTTAAGAAATATCGCAGTTTGTTCAAGCTATAAACGCTCATGGATGAAAAAAGAATAAAACAATTAAAACAGGGACAACACAACCACACCTTTTATGAAAGATGTGGTTGTGTTGTCCCTGTTTTAATTGTTTTATGCTTTCTTCATCCACAACTTAAACCAACACGCTCTTCTCCCAAGCATAACTATAAACGCAGTGTTGTTTTAGACGGTATTATGGATGATATTTGAGTTCTTTCCACATTACTCTATATAGGAGAATTGTCATTTAACAACACTGGTTGCTATGAACATATCTTTTTCGTCAGTGATAAAGTTGTGTACACTCAAGTGACAAGTTTCCTCCCAAAGCTGAAAAATGCGGTGCTACCCGAATGCATCTTGCGGTAGCAACGTTTATAAATACGTCCAACGTAAGTTTCTTTTATCACTGCATCAACCGTACCAAATGAACGGACAACATGTTTCATCTCGAGATGGGAATTGTGTCGATACACGTTTCACAAATTCCGGCCCTTGGAAAGTTTTCGAATTCTTTTCAAATAACTATTCACTATGATGGGAAACACAAAAAGAACAATACACAGGCGGGACGAGGAGCGATGCACACTTTCAGAAAGATCAAATATATGTCGTCCTTTGCCCCGCCTCTGTCTTATTATTTCGGTGTTCCTCAACTCAATCAACAAACTTGTCAGCCAACATTTCCTTAACTATGCTGGATTGATTTATTCACCATACCTGAAAAGCTCGTTGAAAGGCATTACAAAACAGATATTTAAACTTAAGTGCCATAACAGGCAAACATGCACAATAAAGAGGCCCACATACAAATTTAAAAAGCAAGACAAATAAGACTGTCTAAAAATAATGTTAACATTGATTGCAAATCACGAATCCTCAAGGAACAGAAAAAAAGAGGAGGCATCATGACAGAGCAGAAAAACCAGATACACGCTAGATATTTCTAACCAGTAGAGCTCACTCGACCCAGGCACTGAGTAATAGCAAGACGTGGAAGAAGTAACACTGGCATAAAATATATAGCTAGACGGTGAATGGAGCATTGTCAACATGGAAAAAAAATGGTTACAAAGGACAAACACTACGGACTGTTTCTGTGATCTGTTGTGATTACAGTAGTTTCAGGAAAACCGCTCTAATGCTTAGTTTCAAAAAGTAGGGTATGAGTTAGTAAATGCAGATCTTGAAACAAAGGAGCGTTCAAAACTTTTCATGGTGTTTTAACGATTAAATGTACTCTTAGGTAACGATTAGATGTACTCTAAAAGTAATTTGCCAGATTAAGTTGAATTGTAATGTAACCGATGACGTACACTAATACCCCCTCAGATGGGCACTTACAAGGCCTTTAGAATGAATTTCTCTAATGAATCGGCGAATCAGTTCGCGATCTGGCACTTATCGGCGTGCTCTGGTTCGGCGAGACCTTAAATAAGATAGTTTTGAAGGTGTTTAACGTGCCCGTCGGACAGGGGTAATAGACGTGAGATAACTTAGAGTCACCTGAGATTACTTGAAGGGCAACCAGAAGATTAATAGTATATATTTGCTTAATGAGGGAGACAATAATGAATCTATTGCGGGATGATGAAGTATATCGAGCTGCGCTGTTTTGAATAGATTCGAATGGATTAAGTTTGTTATTTGTTATTGGCGTTTCAAATAGATGAAGCTTAATAAAGTTTTTTGCGGATTTCAGTATTGTAAGCTAGTCGAAGTGGAAGTGCTTACGCGGCTTTTAAATTTCGTTGCTAGTGAAGGAAAGTACGTGATGTTCAGCGGTGATTCTATTAATATGAGTCAACCAAAAGGGCGTGAAAATATGTGTACTCCGATATATTTGAAAAATGGAAGCAGTAGAGAGATGTACCTTATTAAACAAATACGCAGATGTTGCACCTGAGTGTTTTCTGGTGAACGAAACCAGATTACATTTAGCCAATTTCAGTAGCATTGTCCATCTGCTACAGTAGTCAAGTACCCTCTTAATATAAATCTGTAGATTGTCATGGTCGTCTTATTGTGTCATTTTCCTGTATAACACAAACTTTTGAGCAAAACATATCGCATGAGGGACGATATAGTGGTTGGGATAGCGTTAATGCAAATTAGGAAGAGAGTGGGACAAAGAAATATTATCTACGGAACTCTGGCGGTTATATCGGTCGTGGAAGATTGAAAGTCATCAATTGCGGTAAATAGTTGTCTGAGCACCATAACATTACTGATCCAAGAAAGTGGTAAATAATCTAAGCTAAACGCGAAAAGTTTGATCATTAGGCGAAAATGAGGAACGCGATGAAATGCTTTGGATTAGTGTAAGAACAGAACATCAAATCTCCCGAGGTATAGTGCATTATATCATGAAGATCGTGGGTGAATTCAGTCAGGCGTTTTAGCTGACTGAAACACGGGCTGGTTCTTCTCACAAGCCAGGCTGGCGCCCGAAGTCCCGTCAGGATCGTTATATATAGGGAACAAAGTTCTATATGGATACAAAACTTACCGAGATGAATAACTTCCAAAACTTTAACGATCATGGTATCATAAAGCTCGCAATTAAAAAAAGTTTTTGAGAGTACCGTAAACACGCCATACACACAAAAGGCTTCCAAACTGTGCCCACCAAAGCAGCGTCTTGAACGCTAGTCCAGCGATTGTCCACAATTTCCACCTCGTTAGGTCATTTGTGGTTAGGCCGATACTTTACTTTTTTTACGAACTATTTTTCTGTCAAATCAATTTATGTAACACGCTTTGGACGAGACAAATATGTGGTGTACTTTGTAAAGTAGAGCGAAATAAAATACCTTTTGCACCTTCCGTACTTTTTCGGCCGAGTGTTTTCTGCTGCTCCATCTGCTGTTTGCTAACAGTTTCGGTTTTTTTTACACTGCATTGGTAGGATGCAAAATCTTAATATGGGTGAAATTATGTATCTGATTTGTGATTTCGGTGTTTTCTTTTCGACTATCTCGGAGAGCGTTTTTTCGGGTTGTTTGTACTTCAGTTATTCGGAGCACTTTGTTTAACATGGGTGTAAAGGAGAAAAAGCAGATTTTGTCAACTGGGAGAATAAAGTGCACCGACACCGGCTTTCCAAACTTCCGTGCTACGTGGGCGATACTTGATTATTTAGAAAACCTGGTACCAATAAGCGAAAGAGACGAGATGAGAGTTTTGTTCTCAAATAGGGAGGTCAAAAAGTCAAAGTCAAATTTGGGGGGGGGGGGGGGGGGGTTTACGTGCCAAACCAACGACGGGCATCTGGCACGCCCCAGCGGAGGACTGAGGATTAATTTGGACCACCTGGGAATCTTTTGACGTGCAACCGAAAGCTCGGTTACACGGCGCCTTCTACGCAATAAGCCTACGTCAGAATGCGGGCACCTCGGCCGGGAGAGGTAGCGTCGCCGACAATACAAGCAATATTCACAAAAAAAAAGCCGTTTACAACTTCCTGTAACGCCGAATTAGAGCGCAGCTCTTGAGGAGGAGGAGAGAAGGGTACTGAGGGTCACCTGTTCTCGGGGGGGAGGGGGGGGGGGCAGGGGTCACCTGACCTCGGGGAGTCACGTGACCCCCCAGATATATTTGTCCGCTAGATTTAGCGGGGAAGTTATTTCCGGTAGATTTAGCAGGGAAGTTTTTTCCGCTAGATTTAGCGGGGAAAGTTTTGCGCTAGATTTAGCGGGGAAATTTTTCCGCTAGATATGGCGGGAAAATTTTCCCCGCTAAATTTTGCGGGGAAATTTTCCCGCTAGATTCATGGCGCCAAGGAATGATTGACAATTACCGCCATTCATTATTTCTTGGCTGGAGCCTGGTATTCATCGGACCCTCAAGCCCCCGATACGGCCACTTTTTCTTATTCAAACTAAACGTTTTTATTGTGCTTAACATTGACTCTTACGTGATTAGCACAATGCTCGTCACGTAACTCCGTCCATGAGTATCGGCGCTTAGACCTTTGGCCAAAACCCGTTTCTTCCTTTTGTTTTTAAGAATATTGTGCTTGTCGGTGTGACGCGATCCTCGGGCTCTATTGGGGACTTTTAGGGAACAATTTTTGCACATCCGATGCGGTACGATAGGCCCTCCGGTACGCAATGCGCATGCGCTCGAGGAGGAGACTCGCATATGCAGAGTCCTTACAAGAGGGCCCATCGTACTGTATCGGGTGTGCAAAAAACGGTTCCCTAACACTCCCTGTGGACTCGCTCGTGCCGACGGTACATCGCAACCACAAGCACGCAACCGCAAGCAAAAACGCCAAACAATAAGAAACTGCTGCACTGCGTGTGTAAATTAGAAAAGGCGATAGCACATACCATCAGAATCCAAAGGCCGGTGTTTATTCCAGAACAAATTAACTAATCGCCATCAGACGGCCATTCAAGGAAAATGTGAAAAAACAAATGCTGTTCAACTAAATCTGCTTACCCTGCAGCGACGTTGAACACGCGTGTTAAATTTTGCGCTGGCTCAGACCCCGCGTTCTTTCCAGACTAAATAGAATGACCGGGTACTTGAGTCAAATTGATCGTCCCAACTTTAAATAAATAACGAAAAACAGGCTACGTAATTGCAGCCTGGAGGTGCGTTTCATTCGCGAATGCGAAATTGCCTCAGATGCGTCAAGCAAGAAATGCTTTTTAAAACCGACATGTGCTAAACCTTTAGTTTGTCAAATGGAACCAGACACGCGAAATTTCGACATGAGAAAGGCTTAGATGCAGACTGGCCACAGAAAGTCGAATTATTATTTATAAGTTCAAGAAGAGGCAAGACTGCTCTACTGCACCTACGTCAAAACTTAGTACCGAGGTATATGAAACAGATTTCTAATATTTATTTAAAATGGGAACGATTCATTCGACTCACCCGACATCGCCGCTACACGCAGAATATTGTCCGCACCTGCCAGCGGCGCACCAGCTGCAGGATCCACAAAGTTACGAAAGCCTAGGTCACGCGTCGCGTAAAGCCCAGGTGGCGCTAGTGATCAGGTAAATAATAAAAAGGTTTATTTCACGGAACATCCCTCTAACTACATCACTGGTGTACCATCGGTCGGGTGTACATGATCCTGAATATCTCAAGACAACTCGTTTTACTCAGCCGGAAAACACGTCCTGGAATTCAAACATATGTGGACAACATTTAAATATATATATACATATGCATTGGCACAAAAAAAAAACTTTAAACAAATATCCAGTGATTGATTAAGCAATTACATGTCTTAGCAAATAAAAAATCAAGTTGAATTCAGATATTGGAAATTCTGTTTGAAGAACGAGGTGGAAATAAGTCGATGTAGATTTCAATCAGCAAACAAAGGTTTCCACGCAACGTATAACAAGAGTAGTAGCAGGGAAATTATGTCCGCTCGTCCAACAATTGATTTCAAAGTGTGTACAGAAGACGCAACTGCAGTAATGACCGCGGTAGTGACACCGGCCACCCATATCCAGCCAAAGAAATATTAACTGTGATAGAGTGGGGTCGAAACCGAAACTATAGGTGAGCGGAGCCTTGCGACTTCTGGTTTTTTTTAGGGAATTTTGTTCAGCTGTTTACAAATGACGACGATGACCTGCAAGCCTGTCTAAGCTCGGTTCTGAAAACTTCAGACGGCAGGTTCCGGAATTATACTTGCACAGGCTTGCAGCTTATTAACGCCGTTTGTCAATATGAAGCAAACTTTTCTAAGGAACCAGAAGCTTTCCAAAGCTGCTCGCCTATTTAGTCGTATGCATTCCTTCGTCCCAATCCTAACCCACAAGCAGCTTCTGTATTCTTGGCCGTCCGTACCTCGCTGGTGAATACAAAGACCTCACTCTCAACGTGCGTCCATCAATTCAAGTTTAGGTATACGTTTTGCCGATTTCATATTCATAATGCACGTCAGAAGAGTATCTAGATATGCTAGATGATCTTCCGGACAACGTAGCGCACGTCGCCACACTAATATAAGGTGGCCACCCGTCCCACAACTCGCGGAACTTGAGGGCTGGAGTCCCGCGTCCCTTGAGAAATTCCAAAATATTCCAAATGTCCTGCATTTCACACTGTCGTAAAATTCAACCCGCAACTCATGGTGCTGCCGAACAACGGACATGGAGAAGCGCGGAGGTCACTAGTAATCGTGTGAATCGAAATGGTACGCTATTTTCTATTCAAGCATTGCGGTAAGCGACCGTCGTTCTTGCAAGAGGACCGACGGGCATATGCCGTCGTGGTGCCTGCCCCTTGGTGGCCAAATATTGTAAGAAAAATTTATCGCCAAAAGTTTAAATATAAAATATTGTAATCATCTTCAGATTGTCGTGCGTATTCAAAAGGATTGCTACGGATTTCTTTTTTTTTTTTTTTAGTGAGGGCAGCTACACTTGCAATGTTCGAAAAAGAACATAGTGTTACAACATTTGTGTAGAACCTTGCTGATGAAAGCAAGCGTGGACGGGAAACAATAACCAGAAAAATATTTACTGTTTCTTATTTCTATTTGATGCATTGAGTTCTGACACGGTCGATTTTTATGTTTTAAACTTTGACACATTTAATAATATCTTTGCAATTAAAAAAAAATCTAACACTCGAATTGGAAATGATTTGAGCTTAATTGCTGCTATGCACTTATCAGGTGTATAAACACTACAGGATAATAAATGTGTCAACAAAGCCTCCGTTTGTTGTGTGCGTCTTAATAAATTTCTTGAACCCCCCCCCCCCTCCTCTGCTCCGCATGTCCCGCATTTCACTAGCAGGAAGGTGGTCACCCTAGTTGGGAGGGTTGATAGTACACGCTCCTATAAGGGCGTCGTCGTTGCGCTCGTGTACGGCGTATGCCTCGCGCCGGCCCCATGTACTTGGCGTTGGGGTCGAGGTGCGCCGGTCTAGAGTTTCTTAAAAGTGTTTACCGAACCCTGTTGATCTCGTCGTTCTTGCTGTTTCCTCTCTTGTTGCCTGTTTGATATTTTTAATTATCTTGCTCTATATATCTGCCGCTGCGCATGAGCAGACGCTCATGCGCAGCGGCTCCTGCGTATATGCCTAGCCTTGCGAGCCACCCAGAGTACTACTAGGTTCGCTAATAAAGATTATTATTGCTTGCCTTAGTAACGTTTCAATTTACCCCGGCCATATTCGTGACTTGTAGGACATAGCGGGTGCACAAGTAGTTTACATGGATGAAGAAGGAGGTTGAATGATTTGATTAAAATGCTCCAGTCTGCTACAGAATGTGTAGTGGTACGAAGGTTGCAGTCGAAACTCGCACATCGGGCAGGCGCTCTCGCTTGTTGTGTGGAGACACGTTCGAATGAAGAAGCTTTGAATGTGATGGCTCTCTACTTACTACAACTTTTAAATACCTGAAGTTCTGGTAAAGTTGAAGGGAGTTTCTTAAAACGTTTTTTGAAGTATGGTCAAGACCCAGCGCTGGATACAATTTTAATCTAAAGGCTGGTCCACACTGTTGCAACCGACAAGCGGAGTCCAACAAAACCAGTCTTTAAGCCTCTCGTGACGGCTTATGACCGCGCCGCGGAGCAGTAATCGCAGTCGTAAGCGGCTTAAAACCTTGGTTTGTTAAACTCGGTCGTCGTCGGTTGCAGCAGTGTGAACCAGCTTTAATGCCTCTCAAGTGCTTGCCCAAACAGTAGCTTGAGGATAAACTTTTGCGTTGAACTACCCCAAAGGATTTCAATCACATCCCCGGTATTGATTCTTGATCTGTATCACAGTACTACAAAACATGTCAAGAGGCTTGTTGATTGCTGTGCATTTGCCTATCATGCGAACTGTGCTATTTCTAGGTTGTGTTTAATTTGTTATTAAATTCCCGGGAATTTTTTGAAGGTACTAGTAGGTATCTAGGCCACACTGTTCTTAATGCAATTACTTTATAAGGAAGCTCATTTTCCATATTCAACTGAGTTTAATGGTGGTGTCATCATGGTCTTTGCACTGCCGATGACAAGAGAAGTGTTATATGTTGGCACTTGCACGTTTGTTGATCTCTGAAGCAAGTTCTGTTTTTTTTTGTTTTTTTTTTCCAGAATGTCATTTGGAGTCTTATTCATGGTGTTGCAGGAAGTCTGTATTATCACAAAGAAAATGGAGGCGACTAGAAGCTGCCGATGAGCTGGCACTCCGGATAGCAGCCATCAACTCAAGAAAGGCCTGCAGGTTTTCCTGTTTTTCTCACCCGTTTTTCTACTGCTATTCGAGACAGGACGCTTTGTAAAAGGTTAAACAGGGCCCCTGCACTGCTCCCGCAGGGCCCTGATAACATTTTGCTTTTTTAAACAAATAGCACCATTACAAACTAATACACCAAGCACTCTAAATTACACAATATCATAGAGAGCTGGGGGATGGGGTAGGTAAAATAGCGAAAGCATGCATGGTCGGCTAGTCCCTTGGTATCACCACGGAATTGGGGATAGCCCTCGTTCGCAGGGCTAGTTGATTGCACGAACACGTAAAAACAAAGCGTCTGGTCTTTTTTTTTTTTTACCACAAACAAGCATTTTAAAATATGGTTGATTACCCATTAGCTTGTTTTTGTTACTAAAGCCTTAAATTCATTCTTCTGATTCATAACAATTTAGCAACCCATCTCTTCTTGGGCACAACCTTCTGTGACTCTGAAGAGAAAGCTAGGGAGGGGGGATGCCGGCAGTGCGAATGGCTCTGTGTTAACGCACCAAGTCGTTCCAGATTTGTATTCCGATTATTTTGAGCGCTTCGTTCTCCAATATAGGTGTTGAAGAGAAAAGTCGTTTTTTACGAGGTTTATGTGGAAGAAAAAAAAAAGGCACATTCACCTAATTTCCCATCTTCTGTGTAATGCGGGCGATACTTGAGTATTTAGCAAACCTCCTGGTACCGATAAGCGAAAGAGACAAGATGAGAGATTTGTTCCCGAATAAACAGGTAGCCTCGCCGAAAATACCAACAATGTTCCTAAAAAAAATCGTGAATGTTTGTTGTTGCTTTTTCTCAAAGATTGTGTTTTGTTTGTTTCAATAGTGAAAGCCTCGTGCCGGGTTATTCTTTTCTTTTCTTTTAAGATTTTCTAAAACTGGCGGTGAGACTGCTATTCAAGATTTATCGGTACATACGAAAAAAAAGAACGTATATGGTGCCTATTTATCTTCGCAAGAGCTATTGAGGATCCCTGTCTATTGAAGTAATTTATACATTTCCAGATACATATACTACCTGCTGTGCTGGTTGGAATGTATCTTGAGAAGGAGTTTACACCCGGGAAGGGTGCATCGCTAGCTGCTTCTTTGAAGCTGTCTCATTGCTCACGCGCTATCGAATTAATTGTGTTGTCTTTGGTATCGATATTATTCTTGAACACTCGATAGAGTAAACGACCGGAACTAGTGCTAAGGAGGTTTACAAGATACATGTGGTTATAACGCTTGTTGACTCTTCCAAGTGATTTACCGGATCGATCTGAGTTGTAATGTAACCGAAGAAGTAGACTAATACCACCGACAGACGGGCACGTTAATGGAGCTCAGAATGAACTCATTTGAAGAATCGGCGAGTCAGCTCGCAATCTTGTGCCTATCGGCTTGCGCTGGTTCGCCGACACCACAAACGAGTTAGGTTTGAAGGTTTTTGACTTGCTCGTCAGACAGGGGTGCTTGGAGTGAGATCAGTTGATGCGTCGCTAGATGATGAACATAATACTTTTGCTCAATTAAGGACCCAGTAATGAATCTTGTGTAGGAAGATGATCTTAGTCGAGCGGCAGTGCAATAGGATCATCTGGCGGGCTAGTCAATTGGGCTTACTTATATATGTACAGCGGGCGGCACTGCTTTGAACATACCCTAATTGGTTAAATATGTGCTTCTGATTGGTGTTTTAAAAAGATAAAGCTATTTGAAGTTTCGGACGGACATACCTACTGTAAGCTAGTTGGCGTAAACATGCTTAGGCAGCTCTTAAGTTTAGTTTCACCAAACCGTTTCAGCTACGTGCTGATTCAGCGCTGATAGTATTATTATGAGTAAACCAGGAGGGTTTGGAGGTAGATGTAGGCCCAGGTATTTGCAGGAGGATGCTGTGGCGAGATGAACCTTTACAAGCAAATACAAAAAATGATGATACTGAATGTTCTCCTGTGAATGAAACCAGATGACGCTAACAACACTTTCGACGCATTCACAATTTGGTAGAGTGGAGAAATACCCTAATATTGCCACTTTGTAGAAAATCATTGTCGTTTGACACGCTCATTTTCCTGTATAACACAAAAACTTCAGCAAAAAGTCGCATAGTAGATGATATAGTTGTCGGGATAGCGTTAATGCAAATAAAAAAAAAGAGAAAGAAGATCGGCACCCCTTAGGACTCCGGCGGTTTAATCTGTAGTAGAGGACTGAAAGTCATCATTCAAGTTAATAATTGCTATCTAAGCAGTAGAAAATTACGGATCCAAGAAAGAGGTAATTATCTAAGCGCGGAAAGTATAGATATCAGCCGACAATAGGGAACGTGCGAAAACGCTTTGGAGGAGTCTAAGTACAAAACGTCAGTTTACGAAGAGACGTGCACATTGGTTTGAATATTATGAGTAATATCAATCAGCCGCGCTTTTGAAAGGAAAAGGGTCATTAAATTGCTTTTAAAAATATGACCGCTCTCTGTGTTACTACTGAAGTGTTACTGTGTTTACCCTTCACGACAGTTTGATGACACGCCCAAACTGCAGAAAGCATCGGAATTTATGTGAGAAGTTTAAACGCTTTATACTCCTACGGACGCGTCAGGCAAGCGAAGTGGCAGTAAATGTACACTTCCACCTGGTCCTACTAAACATTTCTTTAGTGTGAATTGAATTTTAGTAACGCGCTCGTTCTCCTGAGAAGTAAGCTTGACGCACGAAGTCCTGTGACGGTGTTTAAATTAAAGGAACACAGATGCTTAGGCCGTGTCTTATACGTATGAAAAACGTTCTAAGATAAATAACTCCTGACACTTTAATGAATATGGTACCATCATTCGTAAATGATATTTTTTGAACGTACGTTAAGCACGCCAGATGCATAAAATGCCTCTAAACTGTACCCACCAAAACAACGCCTCGAACGCTACACCCATAGATTGCCGACAAGCTCCACTTTGGTAAGACTAGTGTTACTACGCGGATAGTTTACTTTTCTTCTGAAGTAATTCTCTGCCAAATTAATACATGCAGTACACATCGGATGAGAGAAACTGTTGGTCATTTGTTCCTTCCACTATTCGAGGTTCGCTAACTCGGTTTCAGTGGTTTTCATACATTTGATTACTAGGACAAGAAATCTTACGATTGGGGAAATTATGCATATGTTCTGTGTTTTCGGTGTTTACTTTTACTTTTGAACTATATCAGAACGCCTTTATATGGGTTTATATGCATGCCCGTTCTTCGGACCACTTACCAGTCTAATTTAGATTTTGACAAAAAAGAGCGGCGTTTTGTCCCGGCTCATCAGAACAAAAATGCACCGGCACCGGATTTCCCAACTTCCGTGCAACGTGGGGGCAGCATGACTGCTAAGAAAACGTCATGGTACCGATAAGAAAAAGGGTCGAGATGAGAGTTCTGTT
Organism: Ixodes scapularis; assembly: GCF_016920785.2. NCBI lineage: Eukaryota > Metazoa > Arthropoda > Arachnida > Ixodida > Ixodidae > Ixodes > Ixodes scapularis. The sequence continues at coordinate 46,517,279 of NW_024609839.1, read as the reverse complement.
CCCGAACGAAGAGGCAGCATGGCCGACAACAATGTTCGGTCCAGAAAAAAAAAATTATAATAATGTTGTTGTTTACTTTCTTTTTTTTTTTTTGTTTTATTTAACGAAAAATTCTTTTTTTTTTTGTAGAAAAGGACGAATTTTGGGGGGATTTTCGTTTCTGTGCAGTTTTCTAAAACCGGCTCGGAGGTTACTTTTCTAAATTTACCAGTATTTACCGAAAACTCAAGACAATGTACATTTCCCAAATATATTCGTAAAAACTATGTTGGATCGCTGCATATTGAAGTAAATTATGCATGTACAGACACGCATAATACTTGTTCTGCTAGAGGGAATGTATCTTGAGAAAGAGTTAAGGCTCGGCAAGTAAGCAACGCTAGGTGCTTCTTTAAAGCTGTCTCATTGTTCGCGCGCTGTCAAATTTAGCGTTGACATTGTTCCGGAATACTTGTTCCAGAAAACGAATAAAACTAGTGTTACGGAGGCTCAAAAAATGTGTGTGGTTGTGCCGTTTGTTGACGTCCATGTTGCTTTCAGGAACCAAGTCGAAAAAATTTAAAAGAGATGTATTTCCTTGTCCTTTCTATACTTTTGCTCGGATGCTCCATGGGTAAGCAACTGAACACTTCAAAGAAATAAAAAAAAAATTCATTTCTCACGCCGTAACATTTTATTTACCCATGAAAGCGAAGCTATGTGGTCGGTTTGTTTTGTGAATGTATAATACAAAAACAATATTTTATCCAAAACACAGTGAAGCCGCGAGTGAACTGTTATACATTTACCATTATCTTAAAATACGTGAGACTGGGTCCCAAAGAAACCCTTGAAAGAAACAAAAGTAGAAGAGACTGGGAAAGAGGTATGCCTGACGACGTAAAGTATGTTTTGGACGTTTCTGACTGACTTCTTTCCCTGTATCTTCTAATTTGGATTGTTCCAGTTGTCGCGCCGGTCATGCCGGTGCTTTTGTTTCATCTATATAAACTTCGACATAAGCCGCTTTATCTCTTCAACATCCACATTAGACAACTGATTGCCCGGAATAACCGGTGTACAAGAAAGTTTCAGACGTGTTCTGACTGACCTCTTTCCCTGTCTCTTCCCCTTTTGTTTGTTTCGAGGTTTTCTCAAACCCAGTCTCAGGTTTTTTTAACGTAATGTTAAACTTTACTCAAAGTGACAAATAAACATGCATTTTTTATGGCATAATGAGTTAAACGTTTCTTGATTCAAAAAGTAGAAATGTTCTTGCGTAACATCGGAACTATTCACTGGACAAAAATGAAAGACGTTTACAATCCCCTGTAACGCCGAATTAGAACGCAGCTCTTGAGGAGGAGGAGGAGGGGAAGGTACGGAGAGGAGGCTATGCCAATCACCCTCTCCTGCTCGCCTCCCGTTTAGGAGAAGTTTTTTGTGAACTTTAGCAGTTTCCTTTTTCTGCTAAATTTAGCGGGGAAATTTTTTCGCGAACTTTAGCGGTGAATTTCTTGGCTAAATTTAGCTTGGAAATTTTTCCGCGAAATTCAGTGGGGAATTTTTTTCCGCTGAACTTAGCGGGGAAATGTTTTCGCTAAATGTAGCGGGGAAATTTTACCACTCAATTAACGAGAAAAATTTTATCGCTAAATTTAGTGGGAAAATGTTTCCGCTAAATTTAGCGGGGAAATTCTTCCGCTAAATCTTTCGGGGAAAGTTTCCGCTAAATTTACCAGGAAAATATTTCTGCCAAATTTAGCGGGGAAATATTTCTGCTAAATTTAGTGGGCAATTTTTCCGCTTAATTTAGCGGGGAAATTTTTCCGCCAAATGTAGCGGGGAAATTTTCCCGCTAAATTTAGCTGGGAGCTTTTTCCGCTAAAGTAAGCGGCGAAAATTTTCCACTAAATTTAACGGGGAATTTTTTCCGCTAAAATGAGCGGGGAATTGTTCCGCTAAATTTAGCGGGGAATTGTTCCGCTAAATTTAGGGGGAAACTTTTCCCGCTAGATTGAGCGGAGAAAATTTCCCGTTAAATTTAGCGGTGAAATTTACACATAATGCACCGCGCGGTTACGCCGACGCCGACGGCGACGCCGCTCAAGCCGAAAACGGGTGCTTAAGAGCTGCGCACAAAAAAGGAACATGAGTCAAATCAGAAAAATGTGTCGCATATATTAACGCTTTCAAATTGATGTATCTTCTTTGTACGTCACGGTCTATCTTCTATCTTTGTACGTCAAGGTCAACTGTACAACCAAACTGAATTTTCTGTTTCCTGAACGTGAGCCGTTCTCACAGTAGCAAATGTCTCTTTAAAAAACAAGTAGAATGCTTTTTCACGCAAATATGAACTGCGCACGTACAGCGCCGGAATGAATCACTGCTGGTCTGCACAAAATACAAATTATGAAACTGTAGCGCTACATTCTGGCAGAGAATAAACACTCGGTCATGGCCGATTGTTCATTGCCGCTTCTCAGTGGCCTGCCACCTCAACAGGAAGTGCAGAGCAACTATGAACTTAGGTGAGGAGTAATGCAAAGCCGAACGTTAGATCGTTAAACGGCACCAAGACTGTTCCCTCCCTTCTCACCTCTTCGCGGAGTCCCCAACTAGACGCCAAGAAGAAGGATGAACTCCACATCAAAAGCTGCGACTTCATTAACGATGTGCTGTCCGAGATGTTGAACGACGACTGGTACAAAATTTAGAATGAACATAGCATATTTTCCAAGACACTTGGCTCCCACCTTCCCGAATGTTGTACTCAGTACTGTCTTTGCCCGACTGCCTGCCGTACGCCAATTACCGGGCAACCGCTCAGTCCCCAATGCCATCGCGGAACGCCTAGCATCGCAGAACAGGGGAGTAGAGACCGGCTAAGGTTTGCACGCGGCAGCAGCGACAGCGCGTTGCTGTAGACCAATCAAAAGCAGAAAAAGGAAAAGAGGGTACAGCGCTCGCTCGCGGCATTTGAAGATAAGTATTCAATTTCTCCGTTCGCGGAACTTGCTTTTTTCAAGGCATTAAATATTTTCAAGGCTCCAATGTTTCAAGCCGGACAGAACGTCGGGAAAGCCAGTGAATCGTTCCGCGATTGACCACTTTGACGCTGTGAACAAGCGCCGCCATCTTGCCGAGGATTTCGCTTACTCTGTGCGAGCCGCTAGCGACGATAGTGCGTTCTTGTTGGCGCTTGACTGCGGTCGACTGCGTGTCAACGCAACCGTGTGTACAAGGTTGGCTCACACGCACTTCGCAACACCACGCGTCCGCGGTCCGCTACGGATGGCATCACGCTCAAAATGAACTGTGCGTTGTGCCTTTATTCCAGTCGCCTGTGCTCCCGTTAATCTCTTACTTGGGTCGCCGAACACCTAGGTCTATCTCTATTTTTGAACGTTCTCTTTTTTCCAAGCTAGGATTATGTATACCATTTTATGACAAGTATTTTATTCGATATTTTTGGGGTGCTTATCCATTGCATCCTGCATCCTTTATGCCGCCTTGCCTTTCGCGTAGCGCAGGCCCAAGCAACATACCGCGGGCCACAGGTAGCGGTTTACACATTGAGGTTCATTGCGAGAGTACACATGGTAGTTTAACTAAAAAATAAGATAATGCAAACGTTTCGTGGAGCGTATTTGGAACGTCTGGTTTTAGTGTTCTCGTGTTTCAGAAGTTGACAACCTGATAGGGCCAAATTTGAATTTTATAGACTTTTTTTTCTTTCCTTTCAGGCCGATCGGATCGCGGTTGTCCTGAAGATTGGTCAGAGTGTGCCGACTATTGCCAAGATAACAAATATGATTACGGTTTTTGCACTGGCGACGGGCTAAGTTCCTGTGAATGCCAAAAGGGGTTTAGGTAGGAGCAGCTGGAAAGAATAACCTTCATCAGAGCTCCCGCTCACAAAAAGACGATAGCGTGTTTGGAGAAAAAAAAAAAAAAAAAAAAACACCCGCTCTTGTAGAGTTGGAAGAGAACGAGTCTTTATTAAACGAAAATATTTAAGAAAAACTTTTTACTGATGCAGACCAAGCGCAAAAAGGACCGGGTAGTTCTCTAAAATCAAGGCAAATTCATAGTAAAAAAAAAACTAAGGCTGCAATCCACGCTGTGAAGTTGGTTGGACATCAAAGCTATGTTATCACCTGAAACGTTTGCACTATAGACACTTTTAACGGCAAACGCCACCAGGTGGTGCTCCAGTCTTTGACGTCCCAAAAAACTTCAGGTTCACAAAAAAAATGGACGATTCGCCATATCAACGGGCCACCTTAAAGGGCGACAATCAGGCACGAAATTCTTCAAGGAAGAAGGTCCTCCTCACTCTGGGGGAGGACCTTCTTCCTTGTAGCCAACACCAACATTGAAGTTTTAGTGGCGCTTCAGTGTGTTCATTGGCCCCAGGATTCTACCGAACTGCCAGGAAAGCGATTTTTTTGGCGTCCATTGTATTTTCTAGGTACGAGCACGAGCTGACCAGGGTAGACAGGTGGCCACCAACATTCAAGGATTTTATGGCACTTCATCGTATTCACTGGCCCCATGCTTCCACGGAACTGCCGGGGAGCAGTTTTGGTTGTCGTTTATTGTCGTTGCAAGATTCAGTGCGCCAAGGAACGATTGGCAACTAGCGCCGTCCATTATTTCTTGGCTGAGCTTGGAGTTTTGATCAGACCCTGAAGCACCCGATACGGGCACTTTTCCTTACATCAACTAAAAATCTTTTTTCCTCGTGCTTAAATTTGACTCCTAGGTTAGCAACACATTGCTCGTCACGTAACTCCGTCCATGAGTATCTGCGCTTAGACCTTTGGCCAGGATCCGTTTCCTCCTTTTGTTTTTAAGAATATTGCTCTTGTCGGCGTGACGCGATCGTCAGGTTTTATTTACACGCCCGTGCCGACGGTATATTGGAACCGCTAGCTAGCAACCAAAAGCAAAAACGCAAACAACAGAGAAATGTTGCACTGAATGTGTGAATAAGAAAAGACAATAGAACACATTCAATGAGACTCCAGAGGCCGGTGCGTATTTCAGAACAAATGAACTAATCGCCATCAATCGACGCTTTAAGAAAAATCTGGAAACAAAAATGCTGCTTAACTAAATCTGCAGACCTTGCAGCGGCGTTAAACACGCGTGTTCAATTTTCCGTTCGCTCAGATCCCGCGTTCTTTTTAGACTAAATATAATGGCCGGGTTCTTGAGTCAAGTTGATCGTCTGAACTTTAAATAAATAAAAAAAAACTTTTAGCCTTTCTACTTTGGTGAAGAAGACCAGCGAAGCTGTACTATGGTGGGAATGAAATAATGGCCGTCCGCAAGTCGGCAAGCCAGAGTGGAAAGGCTTGAAAGGTTGCCGCGATCCATGAGAGACGGCGGCAAGGAGACAACCAGCAAACACGACACTCTGGACAGCCACTGCCATCTATGAGCGACAGCGGCAACCACAGTTTTGTGTCGACATTTGTTTGGTACCGGACACGATCCTGGGGAACCTAGCCTTTAACAGCTCAGTTGTAAAATCAGTTTCACATGCTACGTAATTGACGCCTGGTACTGCTTTTTATTCGCGAAAGCGAACTTGCCTTAAAAGCGTTACGGAAAAAATGCTTTCTGAAATCGACATGTGCTAAGCCTTTTGTTTGTCAAATGAAACGCGACACGCTAAACTTCGACACGAGGAAGGCTTGGATGTTGGGTAGCCATAAAAAGTCTAATTTATATTTCTATTTTCGAGAAGACGCAAGACTGCTCTAGCTGCACTTACGTCAAAACTTAGTGCCGAGGTATGCGAAACTGATTCCTAGTATTTATTTGATGTGGGAACGATTTATCCGACTCAGCCGACACCGCCGTCACACGTGGAGTACCGTCTGCACCAGCCAGCAGCGCACCAGCCGCACGGTCCACACAGTTCCGAAAGCCTTGGTCACGCGTCGCGTAAAGCGCAGGTGGGGCTAGTGTTCCGGTACATATAAAAAAAAAGGTTTATTCCACGAAACGTCCTTGTAACTACGTCACTGGTGTATTGTAGGTCGGCTGTGCGTAATCTTGAATATCTGAAAAGAACCTTTTTTATTGAGCCGCCAAACACGTCCTGTAATTCAAACCAAACGGGACAAAATTTAAAAGAACGCATTTTTTAGCACAAATAAAAAGTTTTAAAGAAATATCTAGTTATTGTGAAGCAATCACATGTCTTCGCAAATAAACAAATCAAGTTGAATTAAGATATTGAGCACTATATGTTTCAAGGATGAGATGGACCTAAGTTGATATAGCTTTCCATCAGCAAACAAAGGTTACCACCCAACGTATAAGAGGTAAAGGAGCTGGGAAATTGTCTACTCTCCCTGTATACGATTGATTCCAAAGTGCTTACAAACACCGGCCATCATAGCCGGCCACAGAAATATAAACTGTGATATAGTGGGCTCGAAACCGAAACTATAAGTGAGCGGACTTTGGGAACTTCTGGTTCCTTAGGAAATTTTGTTTGGCTGTTGACAAACGACGACAATGATCGACAAGCCTATCAAAGCATTGTTCTGAACACTTCAATCCACAGGCTTCAGACTTAGGGCTCGTTCGCACAGACCCGTTTTCTTACGTTGCAAAACGAAAAATCACCGGGAAACAGGCCGGGCCTTATTTCATCAAGCGCCCTAAGACAACTCTGGCCGTGGCGCCCCTCCCCTCCCCCCCCCCCCCCCCCCAAACACACGCCTTTTTTTGTAAACGTCCCTATCTAATAGGTACGACATCATGTTGTTAGTAAACATGTCAGTAATTTCCGAACACCAGCGTTTCGTCAGACGATAACCGCATTCCAAAAACGAAGGGCGCTGTGTTCAGATAAATCAAAAAGCCAAAATAATTTCAAAAAGGGGGCTCGGTGGCGCCCCCTTTTCGATGGCGGCCTCAGCGACTGCTCAGTTCGCCAACCCCTAGGGCCGGCCCTGCCGGGAAATCTGTGCTTCGTATTAAGCGTGGCTTGCAATTCAGGGAGATAGCCTGGCACGCGACATTCGAGACACGAATGTTTGGGTGACTTAGACGTAACCCAAGAAAACGGTGCTGCGTGAAAAGTTGAACCGAGCTCAACTCCTTACGTTACGTTACGACGAGACTTGTGTCCTGGGTTGCCACGGTAACTCAACGTTCTAGCTCATCGTCACCGAAACATTCGTGCCTCGAATGTCGCGTGCCAGGCTATCTCCTTGAGTTGGTTGCCACGCTTAATACGAAGCACAGATTTCCCAGTGACTTTTCGTAACGTAAAGTAAAAACACGTGTCTGTGTGAACGGCCCTTTATGGTTGCACAGGCTTGCAGCTGATTGTCGTCGTTTGTCAACTGTGAAACTAAATTTCGTAAGGAACCTGAAGTTGCCAAATGGCGCTCACCTATACGGGGTATTCACTGGACGCCATAATTGAGGGCGATGATTAGAGCGCATGCTCGGAACAAGCTCAAGTTAATAGGCTGCTAAGACCGGCAATTTTGGCCGGTCTTAGATGCACGTGACGAAAGAATGCACGTGACGAAAGAACTCTGGAAGCGCGCCATCAGCACGCGCTCAGCAGTCGCGCACACAGCTATGGCCGCCAGTGAATACTCTCTATTCTGTCGAATTTATTGCTTCGTCCCAATCCAAAGTCACAAGCAGCTTCTGGATTCTAGTCCGTCCGTGCCTTGACGCCTCCTTAGTGGAGACAAAGGCCTCATTCTCAGCGTGCGTCAATCAACCTAAGTTTAGGTACGTTTTGCCAATTTCATATTTATAATGCATGCCAGAAGAGTATCTAGATACACTACAATCTAGGCGATCTTCCGAACAACGTAGCTCACGTCGCCACCGTAATTCGGATGATATTTCACTTTTTTTCGACATTTTGAGTGTCGAAAAAAGTTAAATCGTCTCAGCACCGTCCGGTGGGTCCCTATCATTTCTTCGAAACTCGTTTAGTGGAATTACGTTTTGTGGACAACTTTACGTGGAAACACGTTTCATGGACACACGTTTCGTCGACACTATGATGTTTCGTCGAAAATCGTTTCGTGGACAACACCTCTTTGAAACATTTCGTTGACAAACTTTTTTTTTTTTTTTCCGCGGTGCCGAAAGGAATGTCGGAAACTCAGGGTACAAACGATTGTAACAGACGACAAAGACGACCTTGGAGAGCCACTGCTATACAGTCGCCTAGAGCAGTTGCTCTCCAAGTAGAGCAGTTGCGCCGCCCTTTCGCTCTCGTTCGTGTCACATGGAATAAGCAAAGTCGCACCGGACTTTGCATGCGACCTATTGGAATGTTTACAAGTTCCGAAGCACGTTTTTGTAACTGAAAGTTACTGCAGGAAGACATATGGTGGAGAAGAATACGTAGGCGTAAAACAAAACTTCGATCCAATGGTGGGTTGCGGAAAAGAACGTAGACACTGATTTTTGTTGTCATATTGGGTATTTTTAAACAAAAATGCAGATTCCAGCCTTTTATTGCAACATTACAACCCTAATCTTTCAATTTTAATTAAGAATGTAGATTATTTTCAATTATTCAAAAAGAAAAGTGGTGCAGTGTTTTACTGGCTACCGCGACTTATACACGACAAAAATGCCCAGTCGCACTCGTTTCATCGTAATTTATTCTTAAGGGCCGTTTAAAAAGGACATTACATAAGAAGGGGGCTGTAAACAATGTCAAATAAAAATAAACAACAAAAGCATGAGAAACATTGACACTCGAACTACCGCGAGCAAGATGCCCTTGAGTCAACCTAATAAAAGGATACATTGCAAAGCAAAAAAAAAAAAAAAAAAAAAAAAAAAGATCACGAGAATTTGTAAAAGCTAAATAAACCATTACCCCAAGTTTGCTCCTAATAAACCAAGTAAGCTATAGTCGATATCAAATGTGCAACGTAATGCATTAGCTAGCTTCTCTGGAGCAGCCGACACACAAAGCCTTGGAGGCGAGAGTACCGCTAGACGAGATCTGTCGGCAGCACCCGACTGGCCCTCAGACGCGACATTCAATTGTTTTTATCGATGCCAGCAGACATACCTGGGGCAAGTTCCTGATTCAGCCCTTTTCATAAAAGTGCGGATTCCAAATCTAATGTTCTTTGGTCACGCATTAGTTTATGTGCATTCAAAATTTCAGCACAGACATAACATATGCAGAACTATTGTGTTATATAATATCAAGAAGCTAAATATGTTAAAGCCTAAAAATCGGATGCGTTCTGGTAAGTACACGACATTGAATACCCGGAGTTTGCATTAAAAAAAAAAAAAAAGAAAAGAACCGTGTTTTATAACCGCAAAAATAAACTGCGCGCAACCGAATGCTCAGCCCCCTCCAAAGTTTAGTGCTAGCTCCTAAGACCAGATTCCAATTAGCTTAAAAACCGATTTTATGCAAGTTTCAACAAGAGCATGGCTGTGTGCACCGCGAACAGGCCTCGTTTTTTCTTTCAAATGTCCTTTTCTTAAAGGGAAATTTCAAGGAAATTTGAAATGTGCCCGTCCTGCTCAGAAATAGGTTGAATATGATCCACAATATCCGTAAATGACAATCGCACGTTTGTATTTTGAGCCTGGTGGCTGTACTTTTCGTTATAAACGGCCCACTCTGGCAAGCGCTCGGAGAACAGCCAGCGGATGCACGTGACATCTACCGCAATCGTGACATAGTTCGTCTAGGGACAAGCAAAGCTAGGGCGAGGCTGATGCCGATAGGATGTCCAAGTCGTTCCAGCTACCGAAGGGGCTGCTTTTGTACGAATTTTGAGTGACGGGTTAATCTTCTATAATTTTGTAGGGAGACAATAGCGACTTCTGCGACACACAAACGAGATATTTGAGGAAAGAGGAGTTCCTCCTTCCCCTCTTCTCTCGTTGTGGCAGGAGGCGAGACACTTACCGTCACTACCTGACAAGGCTCCTAGACGTGCATTACAAACGAGGCGTATAGCGACATCCACCAGGTGCTCTTTGTTTAATTCGTTTTAACATTCCTTTTTGTGTCTTTTTTAACAAGATATGTGTGTGTCCGATGTGATACTGCTTCTTTGAACACATATAGACAGAATAATAAGCTCAGAAATTTCGTTGAATACCCCTTTAAGAACTTCAGTGTTTTGAGGTGTCGACGATCTATGCCAGTGGTTCTCAATCATTAACCTTTCGCGAACCCCTTGTGGATCGATGAAGATGATAGAGGACCCCTTTCGTGGTGAGGCGAAGGAAAAGGTAAAGATTAATTATGATACTGATTTAATAACTTACGATAACTAAGTGACTATGTGAACAATACTTCCCTCGTTGACATACACATGAGAACGTTCACCGAAAAGGGGAACGTTTCTTCTCGATTTGAAGAAAATACAACTTTTATTGCAAGCTTTGACTGATAATGCAGAACTTCGCGGACCGCTTAGATGCAGTACGTGTTCTTTGCTCTCGGTCACCTTGCGCCGTCTGGGTTGCCAGGTCCGGATGGGGTGACGGACTTTGTTGTGGTAAGCTGGGCGGGTTTTGCCGGAGTCGAAGTTGCTTCCCTGGGCCGTCGACGACTAATTCAGTTGAACTTGGGAATTACTTTTGAAGAAACAATTTAATACTTTTGTAGCGAATGAAAATACAAAGATAATCAGTACTGCGAAATGATAACTTCCCCTGTACGGGTTTGGGAAGGAGGTGGTCGGGTGTTAGCTTATCCAAGCTCGGGAGTTGGCTGGCTCGCGGGATTACGTCCTGATTACGGGCACAACAGTCCCTCGGAATCCCACGACCTGACTCGATTACGGAGCGACATCTCTCGTGCGCCAGCACGAACTAAACTCACTCGCTGGGTTTCCCATCAAAGTCACTCGTTCGTCCGTCCCCTTTTAGTGGACCGGCGAATCCTTGACGCGCCGTGAGACAGGCGTTACCCACACTGTTAGCAAAAATAACACGCCCAGACGTGTAAACCGTTGTCCCATAGCGGACACGTCAAAACGTGTTCGTTTTACACGCAGCTATCTGTGTTTTTCGTCTACACATGAGGTGCTGTGTAAACTTCACACGCTACACCGTGTCTGCCTTCAGCAAAACACGTTTCGAGCGTGTTCCTTATGAAACATGGCGGCCAGCGGCCGAGAACAGGCGAGAGACAAGCCCAGCGAGAAGCGCGCCTTTCACCCGAATTGAAAGCACACAGCGCTCGTTAGTTCTCGTTCAATGTCTTTTATACACAGTAAAGTCTCCAAGCGGCGGACGTACCTACGTGCAAAGGTACGTACTGTACGTGCGTCGTCGGCGGTCGGCGGCGTCGGTAGCTTCAACGAGCCACTGGACAAAAAAAAAACGAATGCCGAACTCACATGGATAAATAACTTGAGCAAACTATTTAAAATCGGGCGGTAACTTGCGCCACCTATCGAGATTTCTAGCAGCCTGTATTTAAAAAAAAGACGAGTCTTAACACTGCGAACGACCACGACTAGAGAGCAACCCTACATAGAACGCAGGCAAACCAGTACCACATCCTACACAGCACCAACATGTACACAAACGCAACAACGACACTACGCCCGACACTTCCTACTCAGTATTCATTTCTCCCCGCGGCGCATATAAGCTTGACATGTGCGGGTGAGCTCTTTGGTCGCTGACCATTACAGATTTATAGGAGAATACACAAAACACGGCGCAATGGACAGCCGTGTGTTAGAACTGTTTGCATTTAAGAAGTATGGAGGCAAAATCTATAATGTTAGTCCGTTGCAATAAATAACGATACGTTAACAATAAATCTTAAACCGGTCATGAAAAAGTTCAAATTTTTGTTATTTTCTTGCTTGACCAGTGTTATGAGCATTCCGACTAGCTTGAATCAGATAGGAAAACAAATTATTGGGATTTTGTCATTAAGTATACAATAATAAATGAAAATGATCCGTCCGCAAAGCATTTTTTTATATATTTTTGTGAAGGACATCCGCCCAACACTTCACTTCCGCTAGTTGCAGTACGGGAGCAGACGCCTTCACTTTAGGGGCGTTTTGATGCAGTTTGTTGTCGTATGTTGTGTCGGTGTCGAGTGGAGCGGTGGGGCTCGGGAGTTTGTGACCGGTGTTATTCGTAAACACTGGTGTGAGGCGCTGATGCGTCTTCTTTTTCATACTGAAACCACCCCGAACTTTGAAGATACACGGGCCCGTAGCACTGCATTATGCTGAATCGCGAGCTCCTTCTCTGTTGACGTCGCTTTCCTGGTACCACTCGTGGATACTGCAAGTGTTTAAACATTGTGCGCCGTCTCGCCTACATCCCCGGTGACGTACTCGACCTGTTGAGACGTATTGCTTCCGTCATTTTGGAGTACGTAAGGCAGTTATCTCGTTGGTGTGGTTTCGGTTATAAAAGCAAGGCAAAACGCTCGTAGTTCCCGCCCTCAGTACACGTTGGACATCTTCCACACTTTGACACCGGATAACTGAATGAACGAGGATTTACATTCACTTCCGAGGTTACTCTCGCCCTTCCTCACCGTTGAGCAGTAGGATGAGCTGGCGACAAGCCGCGGATGAAAGGCTTGAGCATCGACAGCCCAAGCGCACTCGGTGCCGATGCGGGCGACGCGGATTTCTGTCAACCGGGAGGCCAGCACAAACCGTTACCGTTCCAGCTCTTCGTCATGACACGGTGTTGCAGAGAGCAGGATAAAATACAACTACAGGGATCACCGAAGCAAACGCACTGCTATCGTAAATCTTGGCTTGTGATTGCGCCTTTGTAGTAGATCCTTTTATTCGTTTTGCTGGAGAGACGCAAACGACGGGCATAACAAAATCGCTTACATATTCGGCATACCTCACAAAAGCATTTACCCCGTCACCTTGGGAAAAGCGCGAAACACGGAGTCCGCACCGTCCTAAGCTTCCCGTTTTTTAACTGCTTTAGAGCAGTTTGTACCTGCTGGTAGATATGCCTACTGAAACTGAAACAGGGCAGTAAAAGAGAGAAAGAGACAAAGTTGGGAAAGCTTGCTCGCTCTCCAATTTCTCAACTCTCAAGTGATTGTACCATAATAAATGCACCAACGCCTCTTCCCAAAATAAAGAAAAAGCACTACGTTCACTACGTAAAAAATGGTCTCAGTACATGCATCTGTCGGCAGGTAGGAAACCTTGCCCCAATTTATTCACGCCGCATGATTGGCGCAACAAACTCGTTGCAGGACCGAATCATCTACTCGAGCGGTGTACGTCGCAATGCAAACGCAGTCCAACACGAAGCATAAAAACGGCAGATTTAAGACAACAATCCGGAGTCCATCATTCAATTAAAACGACGTAATTTTGTTGAAAACGCCCGCTGCTTCTTACTCACGGTATGTGTCGGGATATCTTCACAGTTTGGAACGAAACGAAGGAAGAATTACTTTTAAAACCGCTCGCTGCGTCCTCCCGGACCAGCTGGACCGGACCAGCTGACGACGACGGGACTGTACCCGTTGAACCTCCACCCCGCAACAAACAATTTGCGCTCTGTGTTAAAAGCGCGGTTCAAACAGACCCGGAATACAAAACACCGCACCACACACGACGAACGTTTCAGCTCTTTTTCGCATCGCCCTGTTGCACCAAACCAGAACGAGATCGCCGAAGTCAACGCCGTGCTGTCGTGAACCTTGGCTTGTGGTTGCGCAATCGCGGACCCTGTGACTCCCTTCGCTTTCAAAGCACACACGATGATTACGAATGGTACTTTCCGTCTTCCGGCAACATCACAGGGGCACTTCTCCGGTCACGTCTTCACTATGTGCTCGCAAACTGCAAAGCTCTATGCGAAGCTTCTCGCGTCCCGTCAAACCAAAACAATAGCGGCGCCATGCGTACTTGCCATACTTGGCAGATTTTCTCCGGTCTAACAAAAACAACGAAAGCCAACCGGCTCTTGCTTCCAGCGTACATCGGCGTTGCGCTTGCGCCGTGGCCAGATCGCTTGCAGTTGAAGCAAAAACGAAACCAACTGCAATGTCACGTGTTCACATCGAGGACACGCTTTTTATAATCATTTTAACTGTTTGGAACGAATAATTAGACCCATGACTTTATTTGTGGTGTGTAAGAAACTATTATCGAGACCAGTAAGCTAAATACCTCGTTTTTAAATACAAACATAGGCGACATGAGGGAAGCCGCATTGCCATCGAACAGAAAATGGCGGCGAGCACGGTAAGAAGCGCGGGTTACGCCAACGTCCTGCGACATGGCGCAATTGCTTGTGGTGCATATTTGTCTCCGAGACATGTTTCTTTCCGCGGCATTTGTCTCGACGGTCCTTTCTAGGTGTGTCCCCAAGCATTCCGGTGCTTCGACAGCCGGCAATGCGGCGGTCGTCGCCGGGGGCGGTGCGTGTTATCGAGGTCGTCTACACGGTTATGCGTGTATGACCGAACCAAAACATGTTTTTTACAACCTCGCATGATTGCTGAACGAATTATCCGTTACTGATCGTGTAAAATTATGGTAATTTGTGTAAATAGCGTGTTTTTCACCCCAAATACTCGCCAAATACACGGGACTTGCTAACAGTGCACTGCCAACCAATCGGCTCACATTCTCGCCACGTGGCAATTGCTTATATTCCCGGGTGGGAACCCACGGTCTGCGTACATCTCACGGTCAGAGGTCGGGCTGGTTCGGATGCAAGCAAAACCATTTCTCACAACGCGAAGCGGACAACCGACCCCAGTGTGGATAGCGTTGACTAAGTGAGCCATCCCGTCATTAATTCTGCCAGACGCGGTCCGACGTTGCCGTTCTGCCGCGACCCCCCGCACTCGGGCGAGAAAGACCAAACCGATGTAAACGCGCCGTGAAAACAGCGCCGGCCAGAGTCACTGCGTTCTGGTGGTGGTGGTGGTATAACTTTATTTTCCCGGCCCGGAACGCACGCTCCGATTCTCTCGGCAGAAAACGCGCGTTCCGAACCTCGCGTCGGAAAGTACGCCTGTCTCTCGAGGTCGCCCGTACACGATCCTAGCTGGTCGCCGTCTTTACGCTCGTGTACGGCGCGTGCCAAGCACCGGCCCGCTGTACGTGGCGTTGGGCTTGAGGTACAGTATACTAGAATATTTTGGTAGTGTTGTGACCGGAGCGGCTCGCAGGGGGCACGTGGTATTGATCGCGACAAGTGTCGACACCGGCGCGTTACCCAGAAAGTGTGCGCATGCGTGGCTGCAGGCGCGAAATATGAAGTTTTGGTGCGGCTTTGGTAGAGTGCACATAGGATTTCTGATACAGCCACAACCTGCCAGCGGTCGTACCGCGGCATCAATTACGTTGCGGCATGACCGTTGTCAGCATGATGCTTTAATCTATTGGACGGTACAAGCTACATTACTCTGCCTTCACATAAAAACAATTGCGACTTTAAAAAAAACGGATTGCAAGTCGTTTCAGCGTAGAATTAGCTGCGACTTTCGGTTCGTCGGATGGTGAGAATTTTGAATAAAATGCCCGTTTCCTTAGTTGCAAATGCCCAAACATTAGATATTTGGCAGAAAAATCTAAAACTCGGAAGCATTTTTTTTGTATTTTATTTTATTTTATGGTGGAACAAAACGTCACATTCTAAATCCCGAGATTGTTTCAGTATGTTCTTAAGTACCCCAGGTTAACTTCTCTGTCTTCTTTTCTGCCCGTCTTCTTCTTTGACCTTAATCAGCGCGCTTCATTTGTTACTCATTCTTGGGTTCATATATGCGAAACACCACCCAAGCGACGGTCGCAAAGATATGAGATTCTTATATTTCTTCATGGCTGCCACGACCATCCGAGGACCACCCGACATACACTTGTAAGAAATGTCTTACAACCCGTGATAACTTTTGTCACGCGCTTCAACTGAGACAACATGGGCTGAAAAAGTAATTCTTTATAAGACTCAAACAAGAAAACAAGCAACTATTTTACATTATTTAAACCAGGAGACAACAGCACACGCAAATAAAGCAAGGTAAAAGTTGTAATAGTTTATAGCACGGCATTGAAACGCATGGTTACAATGGTTGTACTGCACTGGATAAATTGCTCATCTACAGCGTGTGACTCGTCGCAACTTTAATGGCTGACCAACTACACGCTGTATAAATATCCCCACAACCCGATTTTGGTTACAATGTGCAGCCCAGAAGGTATACCTGGCATACCACATCAGGTAAGTTTTCGATATAAATGAATACCGCCCTTTCGATGCTGATCTTGTTAGACTTCGGCTCAAGAACAGTCTCCCAATAAGCTACACCGTCGAAGTTGCTGAACTTGTGAACAACCCAGTAGGAAGTTGGCATATTCATGGAGCCTAGTGCGTCGCGATCGATGCCTTATGGAATCACGGCAAGAGCTTCGCTGTCCACCACTGGTCACATCGGGTCAGTTTCCCGAGCAAGCCCCAAACGCTTTGCAACGATGGGCTCTGGTGGGCTTGCCTTCTGCTTCCATTCCACTCGTCCTGCGGGAGGGTCACCACTCAGGTCCTGGGGTACACTTGGCAGCAGAATCGGTACCACGGCTGGCGTAAGTGCGGGGCTTCTGTCGCCGTTTCGCCGACAGCATTTCGGCGCTACCCTTACGTGTTCACCATCCGCAAAATCAGAACACACAAGGTTCGAAACATATTTCAGTCGAACACACGGAACTATAAAATTTGGCGCACCGCTCAAAGTGAAAAAAAAGCGATAGCGTTGTCGATTTTAAACGCATTTTTCGTCAAACGTGTGGCTGCGCGGTTTTTTTCCGGGTAAATCGACTACAGCGCCGCCACAAACTCTCAACACACGCACCCTCACCAGCTCCCGTTGCTGAGCCGCTCCGGTCCCAACACTACCCCAAGTATTCTAGTACACTGTAGTTGAGGTGCGCGGTTCTAGTTTCTTAGAAGTGTTTACTGAACCCTGTTAATCTCGTCATTCTCGTTGTTTCCTCTCTTGTTGCTTGTTTGTTATCTTTAATTATCTTGCTCTTGTTGACAGACTATACTTCGTTTCACCTTACGTCCGAGCGCGGACGATGTTATAAGCCGAAGGGCCAATCAAACAGCGCAAAAAGCGCAACGTCATGGCGTGCTCTTTGCGCTTGATAGGACTAGCCGGCGGAGGAGCACGCACAGAGAGACGGCTAATACCAGCTAGTCCTATCAAATGAAAAGAGCACGCTATGACGTTGTGCCTCTTCCGCCGTTTGATTAGCCCTTCGGCTCATAACATCGGCCGCGCTCGGACCTAAGCTGAAACGAAGTATAGCAGACGCTCATGCGCAGTGGCCCCTGCGCAGACTTGTACACGTTACTGAAAAATAATAAAGAATTACATTTACAATTACTCAAGGCTAAATTGTAATTTATTACAATTCCAATTACCCTCTTATAAAAGCAAGTGACCGTTACCCCAAAACGTAATCCGTTTTTTTTTCGTGGCGTTACTTTCAATATTATTGTCGTCAATAAAGAAACAAAGGGAAGATGGTTATTCAAGTTCTTATTGTTGCAACCCGTTTCATTTATTGACCTTGAATATTTCGAGCAACAGCTGGCTCTCGAAAATCTCGTCAGGCATTGTGTGTTATTTCTTACTGAAGATGTTGACTGCTACGCTGAACACCCTTGGAACTGAGGCTTTTGATGGGAGTGCCATAAATTGTTCCGCACGAATAATTTATGCTCTGCATTAAGCTTCTTCTGCGACGCAACAGAAGTACTATTTACCTCGAAGATAGAGCAAACCTTCCTGATGCAGCTGTTGCCTGATATCCGAGAGTTTTAGTAGATCGTTCCGATACCTCCGATACCCTTGATAACTGCATGTTGAATGCGCAAAGGCGGCGGCGGGGCATCGGGTATCGTTATCGGAGTCATCAGAACGGTCTACTAAAATTCTCGAAGGTCGAAATCGCGCAGCTGTAGAAGTCATCATACATCTAGCCAAAACTAGAATAAGAACTGATTTATGTACATGTTACTATACCGGCATATAGTTTCAGACAATATCAAAACGTAGTTGTAACAGTAGGGTGATGATTCAATAATAAATAAGGTTTGGCTTGATAATCCTTTTCCTTTGGTTCTGAACAGGTCGAGCCTCGGTTGGGACGTTGGTGAATAAAAAAAAGTTTCCAGTATATAAATATAAGTAATAAAAAAATGGACACTCATAACAACAAATGATTTGAACGTCGGTTAAAACAAGGAAATGTAAACGCACGCTTGCGGTGTTTACCTTTCTTGGTGCCGTTCAAAAACGCACGGAGCGCGAACCGGTGTTCTCCAGATACACGTTCGCTGTGCCACGGGCAGCGAAGGGCAGAGTACCAAGTAAGCCGCGCTACGGCCCCAATCACGAGTTTCACTTTCTTCTCAATCCCAGAATATCAAGTCTACGTCAGCCACCGTTATGTTTTATTTGTAAAAATATCTGCTTGGAATAAGATGCGTCCTGCTGGGGTAAAAACAGGAGGAAGAAAGGAAGACTATTACCATTTTTGAAGTACTCGCAAAAATTTGACTTACAAAAAGGGTGAATAAGCTTCAGATAACCTGACTGGTATTCAGAAATAAAGTGGACCGACCCTAGAAGTTGGACTACAAAAATTAAGTAGCTTTTAAGACAGGGTCAAATAAGGTGAAAGAAACAGAAAAAAACATATATCCTGTTTTCTAAAGATAAGTGTGCAGCAACGAACGAGGATGATTGTGGCAATAACACCTTCACATATTATCACATCTCTTTTAGTGGATTTTAGGGTAGACGGAGGGTTGTCTCCTGCTGTGACATTATGAAAATGGTCGTAGCCATTGGTACCAATGTTGAGCCATCGTTAAACCAACGTTCAGCCATCATTGGCACCAACGTTGGGCCATCGTTGAACCAATGTTCCAACCATCATTGGCACCAGGGTTGGGCCATCCTTCAACCAATGTTCCCGCCATAATTGGCACCAATGTGAACCACCCTTTAACTAATTTTCCAGCCACCATTGGCACCATTGCTGGGCCATCGATAAACCAATATTTCAGCCATCATTGGCATCCGCACCATGTCATTGGCTATGCCAGGGGGAATCGGTGACCGAGAGGGCTAGCGCACAGCAGCTCGGAGCACGTGGAGCGAAAGCTCGCGCTGCAGAACCCAGGGATGCTAGGTTCAATTCCAGATGCCGACACCACGCACTCAAAAGTAAAATTAAAAAAAAAAAAAAAAAAAACTCTTTGAGAACCAAGCGTCGCCGTAACACAGTCAGCGCAACAAGGGCGTGTAGAGACACACTCTTTAAAGCGATTCAGACCAAAAAAAGAATAAGCGTTCGGGACAAAATGGCAAGATGTCATCACCTTAACCAAAGTACACATGGAGGCACCATTAATGGAGGGCTAGAAGGGGGAGGCGTGATGATCGCGCTTGCGAACGTGACTCAATGATTCAACATGGGGAGCTGTTGAATTGGGTTACCGCAAAATCGGGTGTTGGTTTGATTTGTAAGATGTTCATTATTTAGGCTGTGCTGTGGTCCTTTCCTCTGCATTCTGTTGATGCAAAAACCCAGTCTGATAATTTGATATCGGGTGAACTCGCATTTATATCCTGTTATATTCCCATTATGTCACCACATTTTCATGAATGCAAGCATGGTCTGTTGAAGAGTCAAAACTTAATTTATGTACAGTCGCGGACAAGATTTTCCGGACCACGCGAGCGGGGGCCGGTATTCACTGCTACGCCCTCTGATGGCGCGGCACCTGCTATCGAGTCCGATGCTTCGTGTATGCGTGATCCTGTATACTCACAGGGATGCCGGTTTTTTCGCTTTCGGCAGCCGTGGTGCGATCCTCGTTAATTTGCCGCGTACTGTCGCTTCGGAAGCATCCGCGCCAAGCTGCACACGAGATCCCAGCTAACAAGCCACGCTGTCCAGGGCTGGCATGGCTGGCTGCACTTGCAGCGGGAAATGAGTATTCGCCGAACTCGGAAGCGGCGGCGCATGACGCTTTTTGTGGGAACTTTTTTTACCCGATAACAGACGATATGATGACCGATTATGGCACAACAGTTCTGACCCTTGCGAAAATGTTACCATTAGGTGCACTTGAAAACAGAAGACTCGTGCTCATTAAAGGCATGCCGAGCCAAGAATGTTGCGGAATATCGTAAAACACGAGGTGGCAAGTCGTTCAAGTTTTCTGATGCGGAATGGTTGTTTACTTTGAATTTGCGAGAGAGCAAGATTATCGTAATATGGTCAATAAACTCGGGATGTTTGCCGGTTGTTGAAAGGAATTCTTGAGCACGAAAGGCCGGTAGCATGGCCGAAGCTTCATGGGTGGCAATACTGCCTCATTCACATTGGCAGTTGAACCGCATTTGCGAGGCGGTTCGTGTGGATTTGACGTTGAAAACGAATGAATCTGCTCTTGCCGTTGCAATTTTAATGCCAGTCTAGATGCAGCATAAAAGAAGACTGGGGGACTCCCTGCACAACCTGAGTTATCGGCTTCCCTCTACGAGTTAATCGCGACGTATGGAACAAGTAATTGCTGTGAACAGTAACTTTACCGTTCACTTGGAGAAGTCAGCTAGCAAGAAAAATGCTCATGCATTTTTTTACGTGAATAAATATATCAATCTTAAAGGGGTAGTGCAACCATTTTAGTGTTGAAAAAAATAGCAATTTGTATTTTTTACATTGTTGATTTAAGCACAAGTGACCAAAAACGCGTCACCTTGCACCGTAAAACTGCTATTCCGGTACGTAATCGCAAAGAAGAAAGCGAAATGTTTGCCGATCTGCAGGCGCGTGTTGTGGTTAAGAGAAATGATGTGTGACGTACTCTGGGGAATACGTGGAAGTGAACAAAACTTGTCCCCCTCCACTGGTACGCTTTCTACGCAAAAGGCTCCATCACCCTCATTACTGGTGGGTCCCAAATGCGCTTCCCTTATCCGTGTACTATTTTGATTGTTATTGCCTGGTTTTGGCGTGTGTCTATTATTTTTCGTATGGAGAGATAAGCAATCTAGTTTTAACAGCATTGTTTGTTTAGCACCAGGAACCACTGTCTGTTCGTCAGTTAGCACTGTGTCAGCGCAGTGGATGTGTAGCATCTGAGCTCTTGTGAGCCGGCCGCGAATGCGAAAGTGATAAATTGGATGCTGAGATGACTTTTTTTTAATAGTTTGGCTAATTTATCCCGTATAATAAAATTTCAAACTGGTTAAACAGGTGGGTAAGTCCACCAGCTTAACCAGCATAACCAGTTCAGCCAGCATGAGCACCATACCAAACAGGGCATGCTGGGGCTATAACCCAGCTTGAAGCTGGGACCAGATGAGCCAGCATGACCAGCTAAACCAGTATGACCATCATGTCAGACTGGGTATGCTGAGCAGTAACCCCTAATGAAGCTGGAACGCTGGGACCAGCTTGTCCTGTCCGGACTTCAGGGCCGGGCTTCAGAAAGCGCCAGGGTCATTAAATTCGTTTTGAAGATGTGTCCGCTCTCTGTGTTACTACCAAGGTTGCATTGTCTTAACCCTTCACGACAGTTTGACGACATGCCGAAAACGTAGCAAGCATCGTTTTTTTTTTTTTTTTGTGAGAGGTGTAAACGCATCATACTCGTACGGACGCATCAGGCAAATGGAGTGACAGTAAATGTACACTCCCACCTGGTCCTACGTACACTCCTTTAGTGTCGGTTGAATTTTAGTCACGCGCTCCTTTTTCTGAGAAGTAAGCCTGACCCCCGAAGTCCCGTGACGGGTTTAAATCAAAGGAACACAGACACCTAAGCCGTGTCTCGTATGTATGAAAAACTTTCTACGAACGATAGCTGCAGAAACTTGAACGATTTTCTTTGAACGCACATTAAACACGCCTGATACATAAAATATCTCCAAACTGTACCCATCAAAGCAACGCCTGGAACGTTCCACCCAGAGATTGCCGACAAGCTCCACCTTGGTAAGACCAATGTTACTACGCCGATAGTTTACTTTTCTACTGAAGTAATTATCCGCCAAATCAATATATGCAATACACATTGGACGAGAGAAACTGTTGGTATACTTGAAAAAGCAGATCGAAATACGATGGCATTTGTTCCTTCCACTATTCGCGGTTCGCTAACTCGGTTTCAGTGGTTTTCATACACTTCGTTACTAAGACAAGATATCTTACAATCGGGGAAATTATGCATATGTTCTGTGTTTTCGGTGTTTACGTTTGAACTATGTCACAGAGCCTTTATATGGGTTGATTTGCATACCGGTACTTCGGGCCACTTAGGTGCCTAGTATAGATATAGGATATACCTGTTGAAAAGAAAAAGCGGCGTTTTGTCGGGGTTTAACGAGAGGAAAAATGCAGCGGCACCTGATTTTCCAACTTGCGTGTAACACGGGCGAAGCATGACTACTAAGAAAACGTCATGGTACCGATAAAAGAAAGAGGCGTGATGAGAGTTTTGTTTCCGAAAAAAAAAGGCAGCTGGGCAGACAACAGTGCTCGGTCTAGGAAAAAAAAAATTATAATGTTGTTGATTTTTCTGTGTTTTTTTTTTTTTTTTTTCGCGAAGATCTTTTTTTTTTCTTTTTCTTCTTTGTAGTCAGAACGACTTCATTCGGGATTTTCGTTTCTTTGCATACTTCCGAAACCGGCTCGGAGGTTACTTCTCTAAATTTATCACTATATACCGAAAACACAAAACAATATACATTTCCCAGTTATCTTCGTAAAGACTATGTAGGATCGCTGCATACTGAAGTAAATTATGCATATACAAACACACATAATACTTGCTCTGCTAGAGGGAATATATCTTCAGGAAGAGTTTAGGCTCCGGAAGTGAGCAACGCCAGGGGCTCCTTTGAATCTGTCTCATTGTTCGCGTGCTGTCAAGTTTAAGACAGGTGACCTTGCCGTTGACGTTATTCAGAAACACTTGTTTCAGAAAATGAATGAAACTAGTTTTACGGAGACTTAAAAATGTGTGTGGTTCTACCGTTTCTTGACTTCCGCTACTCATGTTGCTTTCAGGAACCAAGCCGAAGAAATCTAAGAATGATGCATTTACTTGTCATTTCTATACTTTTGCTTTGCTGCTCCGTGGGTAAGCAACCGGCCACTTAAAAGAAATAAAAAAAAAAATTCATTTCGCGCGCCGCAGCATTTTATTTAACCACGAAAACGAAGCTATGTGGTAGGTTTAATTTGTGAATGTATAAGAAAAACCACACTTTATCTAAAACACACTGAAGGCGCAGGCGATCTGTTGTAAGTTTACCCTTATGTTAAAACAAATGAGACTGGGTCCTAAAAAAAAAAAAAAAAAAAGAAAACCTTGAAAGAAAGAAAAGTAGAAGAAACTCGGAAAGAAATAAGCCTGACGACGTAAAGTATGTTTTGGACGTTTTCGACTGACTTCTTTCCCTGTATCTTCTGATGTTGGTTGTTTCAGTTGTCGTGCCGTTCGTGCCGGTGCCCTTTTTTGTTGTTGATAAACTTTAACATACGCCTCTTTATTTCTTCAACACCCATATTAGACAACTAAGTTCCCGGAATAACCCTATAAGAAAGTTTCAGACGTCCGTCTGACTGACTTCTTTCCCTGTCTCTTCCGCTTTTGTTTGTTTCGTGGTTTTCTCACAATCAGTCTCAGCTTTTTTAACATAATGTTGAACTTTATTCAAAGTGAGAAATAAACATAGGTTTTCGTATGGCATAATGAGTTAGGCGTTTCTTGATTCAAAATGTAGAAATGTTTTTGCGGGTCATCGGAACCATTGACTGGACAAAAAAGGGACATGAGTCAAATCAGAAAAATGTGATCTGCCATCTCTGTTTCGGCTGCATATATTAAGGCTTCCGAGATTGACCACTTCAACGCTGTCACCAGGCACCGTCATGTAGCCGTGGATTTCGCGTACTAATGGTCAGCCGCTAACAACGATAGTGCGTTCTTGTTGGCTCTTGACTGCGGTTGACTGCGTGTCAACGCAAGCGTGTGTACAAGCTTGGATCACGCGCTCTTCGCAACACTACGCGTCGACCTTCCGCTACGGAAGGCATCGCGCTCAGACGTAACTGTGCGTGTGCGCCTTTATTCCAGTCGATTGTGCTCTCGTTGATCTCTTATGTCGCCGAGCACCTATGTCTATCTCTGCTTTCAAATGTTTTTTTTTTTGCAAGCTACGATTATATATACCATTTTATTACAAGTATTTTACTCGATTTGCTTCGGATGCTTATGCATTGCATCCGACGATCTCTGCATTCTTTATGTTGCCTTGTCCTGCGCGTAATGCAGGCCACGGCAACATGCCGTTGGCCACAGGGAGCGGTTTGCACATTGATGTTGATTTCGAGGGTACACATGGTAGTTTAACTAGAAGCCACACCGTGGCGCCATCGTCTTGCATTGCAGTCTCAACTGATTGCAATAAAATGTTCAATTCGCCAATATGTGTTAGCGTCTTCTTTTCTTCCAGACAGCAATACAACGCTGCTTCTCTGCCTAGCCCACTAGCCCACCACAGCCAACTAAAAAATAAGATAATGCAAAGGTTCAGTAGGGTGCATTTGGAAAGTCTTGCCTTAGTGTTCTTGTGTTACAGAAATTGACAGCCTGATTGGCCAAACTTGAGTTTTATACACACTTTTTTTTTCATTTCAGGCCGATCGGATCACGGTTGTCCTGAAGATTGGTTACAGTGTGGCCACTATTGCCAAGATATCGGATATGGTTTCGGTTTTTGCGTTGGCGACCGGCTACGTTTCTGTGTCTGCGAAAATCCGCCTAGCAACATCTGGCCGGAATAAACCTTTGGCCAGGACTCCCGCTCACAAAAATGCGATACCGTGTTTGGAGAAAAAACGAAACACAAAACACCCTTTAGTAGAGTTGGAAGAGAATCTGCCTTTATTAAACAGAAATATTTAAAGGAAACTTTACTGTTGCACACCAAGTGGAAATTGCACCGGGTAGTTCTCTGAAATCGAGGCGAGTTTAGAGTAATAAAAAAAAAAGCCCGCAGCCCACGCTGTGAAGGTGGTTAGGCAGCGAAGCTATGTTATCACCTGAAATATTTGCACTATAGACCCTTTTAATGGCAAACACCACCAGGTGGTCCTCCAGCCTTTGACATTCCAAAAAGCTTCCGCATTATAAAAAAAAATTTGGCGACGATTTGTTTTAGCAACGGGCCACCTTAACACCTCTGCTTGAAATGTTGATAAAACGTTTAACCACCGCTTCTCCAAGTGAACGCCAAAAGAACGAAGGAGTGCGGTATCTGTTAAAATGCTTCGAGTATCCTTGTAAACCACCTTGCCTTCTTCAAGATGTAATATTGTACACCCGAATCGGCCCTCTTTAAATCTCCAACTTTGTTGTACGTGTAGTTATAATATGCTTTCTAGCACTGTTGACGTAAGCAGTCTCTACCGGCTTGCAATGACGTTGCCCCCGGAAGTCCCTTCCCAGGCAGCACACCTTTTTGGGCTAGCTTGCGCCAGGATTGGGCTTCGGCCGTATAGACTAGACCGGGACTGCCCAGCGAATTCGGAAAACTGCCAGCCTGGTGTCTCAATGCATTTCCCGGGCGCCGGAATTCCACGGAACTGACAGGGAAGGGATTTCCTTGGCGTTCTTTGTTTCCGCTTGGTCCGAGGCGAGCAGGGTAGACAGGCGGCCACCAACATTGAAGTTTTAGTGGGTCTTGAGTGTGTTCGTTGGCCCCAGGATTCTACGGAACTGACAGGGAAGTGATTTCCATGGCGGTTATTGTATTTTCTAGACCCGAGCCGACCGGTATGGACAGGGGCCACCAACATTTAAGGATTTTGTGGCTCTTCACTGTATTCGTTGGCCTCATGATTCCACGGATCTGCGGAGGGGGGAGGGGGTGTTTGGTTGTCGTTTATTGTCTTTGCGAGATTCAGTGTGCCAAGGAACGAGTGGCAACTAGCGCCGTTCATTATTTCTTGGCTGGAGCTTGGTTTTCATCGGACCCTGAAGCACCCGAAACGGCTCCTTTTTCGTTCATCAAGTTAAGGTGTTTTTTCCTTATGCTTCAATTTGACTCCTAGGGTATTATCACAATGCCCGTCAGGTAACATCATCCATGAGTATCTGCGCTTAGACCTTTGGCCAGGACACGTTTCCTCCTTTTGGTTTTAAGAATATTGCGCTTGTCGGCGTGACGCGATAGTCGGGCTTTATTGACACTCCCGTTCCGACGGTATATTGCAACCCCAAGCAAGCAACCGCAAGCAAAAAAGCACAAAAAAAAAAAAAGAAAAACAAGACATTGTTGCAACGCATGTGTCAATTAGAAAATACGATAGTACACATCCCATCAGACTACAAAGGCTGGAGTTTATTCCATAACAAATTAACCAATCGCCATCAGTTGGCGCTTCAAGAAAAATGATGTAAGAAAATTGCTGCTCAACTAAATATGCATACCTTGCAGAGGAGTTGAACACGCGTGTTCACGTTTTCGTTTGCTCAGGCCCCGTGTTTTTTCCAGACTAAAAAGAATGACCGGGCGCTGAGTCAAAATGATTGTCCAAACTTTAAATAAATAAGAAAAAAAATCAGTTTCACAAGCTATGTAATTTCAGCCTGGTGGTGCGTTTTATTCGCGAAAGCGAACTTGCCTCCGAAGCTTCAAGCAAAACATGCTTTCTAAAACCCACATCTTAGCGATCACTAGTCTATTTACGTCCAATTGTCCATTCCAGCGACTAAGTCTGACCCATTAAGTAAGACTGGGTTTAGTTATCCTCGAGCTGACCAAAATGCTCTTCTTTTCCATCTATCATGTTTCATGCATACCTTTCTATAGGGCTTTCAGAGTAGAACTGTTGATGAAAATTGGATCATAATCAGGAATGCATTAATAGAAGCCTTGCACACATTTGTTCCGAGAGTTCATATTAGGTCATGTACCGATCGCCCTTTGTTTTCTCTTCGTCTCAAACGGCTTCTCAGTAAAAAGCGAAGGCTCTATAGTCGCGCAAATGTCCTAAAAACCTCATTAGCGTGATCTAAATACCGTGAATGCGCTTGGACATGTAAGTATGAAATTAAGAAAGCTAAGCCTAAGTTCTTTAACGAAGATCTCTTTAATTTACTGAAAACAAGCCCCAAGAAATTTTGGTCGACTATAAAACCCAAGCAAATCAGACCATCACCCCGCATCGTTGACTCGGGTGGAAATGAGCTGTCGGAAAGAGAAAGCTCTGAGAGACTTAACTCTTATTTTCGCGATCTTTTCACAGAAGAGAGTGTTTCCTTACCCGACCACACGCCCCAATATATTCGCAACTAGTATGGACCCTATTTCTTTTCAACACGTTTGGCATCGAGAAACTGATTGATAATGTTCGGAATATTTCTGCTCTGGGCCCGGACGATACATCGATTAAATTGCTTAAATTAACTAAACCTGTTTCCCGTATTATTGTATGCAAGCTATTCCAACAGTCCGTTGACTCGGGTGACGTACCCCCTGACTGGAAACATGATAGTGTTAGTTCAGAATTTAAGAGCGGTGACAAAGTTTGCCCCACGAATTATAGGCCTATTTCTCTCACCTGTGCTGCAAGGAAGTTGGTGGAGCATATTGTTTACTCAAAAATTATGGACTCCATGGCTGATAATGGTATACCTTTTGTAAACCAGCACGGTTTCCGGCAGTCTCTGTCTTGTGAAACCCAGCTTTCTTTTAATATAAAGTCATTCAGAAAAACCTTCATCTTCATACTGAAACGCATGCTATTTCTATTGACTTTTCAAAAGTATTTGACAAGGTTCCTCATCACCGTTTAATATTAACATTACGTTCGCTTAAAGTTGAAGAAACGCTGATCAATTGGATAGCTAATTTTCTTTCAAACCGAACACTGTACGTCGCGCTTAACAACAGTTGCTCGGCTTCTATAGCAGTTAAATCCAGAGTACCTCGGGGAACCGTGCTGGATCCATCATTATTTCTCATCTACGTTAATGATTTACCTTCCCTAATTAAGTTTTCAATTAGCTTATATGCTGATGACTGTGTTGCGTATTATTAAATATCTGATCCCTCCGAGTGTGCGCAACTCCAAGCTGATTTACACGCTATCGAATCTTGGTGTGAAAGATGACAGTTGCAAATAAACGTAAATACAACTAAACAAATGACTTCTACTAAGAAACGTAACACAATATACTTTCAATACTACCTTTGCGGTAATACAATCGAAAATGTATCAACTTATAAGTACCTCGGGGTTTACTTAACAAGCCGTCTTTCATGGGAATGCCATATAACTAACATTGCCAGCAAAGCTAACCAGACACTCGGCGTTTTGAGGCGCAACCTTTTTTTTGCCTCTATGGAAAATAAATTTTTAGCATAAACCTCACTTGTTCGACCCCAGCTGGAGTACGCCTCATCGGTTTTTAATGCCCATCAGATATTTCCAGAAAAGATGTCAAAGGCAGTCCAAAACAGTGCGGTACAGTTTATTCATAAAAATTATAATTTCACGGCTAGGGTCAGTAATCTTAAAACTCAATTGGCCTCCCTTCTCTTAAAACACGTAGGACGATATCCGCCTTAACCATTCTACATAAATTTTACTATTATCTCCCTTTGCAGAGATCTTTATCCTGCATACCTGCACCTCACACCTCCCGTCGCTTAGCTAACCGCCTGCAAGCTTCTTTTATCCAGTCCTAGGACAAATATATTTAAATTTTCTCCTCTACAAATTTCTATTAACAATTGGAATAAAATACCCGACTCAATAGTAACAATACCGGATATCTCAAATTTTAGAGAAGCTCTTGGCAGCTTTTAGGGCCAGTAGCCCGCTTGCGTTTTATTTTTTGTTCGTGTTTTGCTGTTTTTTGTTTGTACTGTGTACCTGAATCGTACAAAGATTGCTTGCCCCCCCCGCCCCCTTTTATGTAAAGCCCCACGTGAGCATTTAAGGGATCAATAATTGAAATGAAATTAAATGAAAGATGTGCTAAGCCATTAGTTTCTCAAATGAAACACGACGCGCGGAACTTCGACACCCGAAAGGCTTAGATGTTGGCTGGCGATAAAAAGTCTCATTTGTATGTCTAAGTTTAAGAAGAGGCAAAACTGCTCTAGCTGCTCCTACGTCAGAACTTAGTGACGAGGTATGCGAAACTAATTTTTAGTATTTATTTAAATTGGGAACGATCCATCCGACTCACCCGACAACGCGACTATACACGTGGAATACCGTCCGCACCAGCCAGCGGCGCACCAGCTGCACGGTCCACAAAGTTACGAAACCCTCCGTCACGCGTCGGTTAAAGCGCAGGCGGCGCTAGTGATCAGGTACATAAAAAATGTTTATTCTACGGAACATCCTTTTAACAACGTCACTGGTGTATAGTCCGTCGGCTGTACGTGATCTTGAATATCTCAAAACAACTCGTTCTACTCAGCCGCGAATGACGTCCTGCAATTCAAACCCAACTAAACAAAATTAAAAAAAAAAAGTATTTTTTTAGCAAAAAAAGAACAAGAACAAAACTTTAAACAAATATTTAGTAATTGATCGAGCAGTCACATGCCTTCTGAATTAAAATGTCAATTTGAATTAAGGGATCGAACACTATATGTTTAAAAATTGTAAGCGTGCCGGCGAGCTGGTGGAAGTTAACCATAGTTTAGTTTAACCCGAGACTGGGGTATTTCGGAAAAGGGACGAGAAGAAAAGAGGCCACAAGGAGGCGACGTCTCGTCGCCTCCTTGTGGCCTCTTTTCTTCTCGTCCCTTTTCCGAAATACCCCAGTCTCGGGTTAAACTAAACTATGGTTAACTATATGTTTCAAGGACGAGACGGACATAAGTTAATGTAGATTTCACTCAGGAAACACAGGTTACCACGCAACGTATAACAGGAGATGAAGCTGGGAAATTATGTCTGCTCGCCCAACGATTGATTCCCAACTACGTACAGAAGACGTAACAGCAGTAATGACCACGGTAGTGAAAGCGGCCACCATAGCTGGCCACAGAAATATGAACTGTGATAGAGTGGGGTCGAAACCGAAACTTTAGGTTAGCGGAGTTTGGAAACTTCTTGTTCCTTTGCAAATATTGTTTAGCTATGGACAAACGACGACAATGATCTGCAAGCCTATCTAAGCATGGTTCTGGAAACTTCAGTCCGCAGGCTTCAGAATTTATGAAACCTGCGGACTGAAGTTTTTAAAGATTCGTCCTCTATAATTCTTAAGATTTTGTTGGTTATACTGACGGGCCCGGGTGCAGATGTCACCCGTAGTCCGTGCACACCGAACGAACCTCGACCGCCCTGATGGGCTGATCGAGATCCGTATTCGCTTTCCCAGTGTGAGGTTTCAGTGCTTTTCGTGGCAGTCCCAAGTTATCATTCTCTAACTTCTCTAAGCAACTCTTGCTCCGAGCCGTGGTACGTGTGAATGATGGCACTGAGGTACTACGTTTTGAGTGGTCTTGCTACCACCTAGATCTATGAGGTATCAAAAAACGTTCCACGTTTTAGCGAGACCCATCTGCGTTTCGATCCCTTGCACGAGTCGTTCTAGTGCTGTCTTGTTAGCTGGTTCGCGTAGTCCTCAATGTCTCTGTTTAACGAAGCTATTCTTCAACGCAACCTACGATTGTGCTTTTGCCTTACTGAGCCCCCTCTGCAGTCCGTTCTTAGCCTCCTACACGCGTAAAAGTCTGCTGTCAGTCTCTTTAAGTTCGGCTTCTTCGGGGACAGATGGGTAGCTCTCTCTGCTCAATTACCTAGTTTGTGTGTCCACGCCTCGATATTTGCGATCTCACGGCCAAGATTTTTTGTTATTAGAATTTGTCGGAAGGAATCCTATTCCGCTATCGTAATTCTGTGACCTTTAGTCTAGAAACTTCCAGCCTTAATCGCGGTGGCAACGAATCAGTGATCACTTCCTACGTTCTCTCGAGTGGTAGCCCCACTGGCTCCGTCACGTGCTTGACGAACGTCAAGCCGGGAGTGGTATCGAGGCACACGCTTTTGCTCGCTCTGGTGGGATGATCATGATCGGTCACCAGCGACAGACCCCCTGCTTGACGTCAAGCCACAGGTCCCTCCCCTTAGCACTCTCCTTACCGTACCCCCAAGCGAGATGGGGTGCGTTAAAACCGCCCATCAGGACGAGCGCCTCACTCTTGGCAATGTCGAGGAAATTTCAGAAAAGGGTTCCAAATCTACGACTCTTTTTGGAACTACTGTAGGCGCTCAGAACGAAGACGCTGCCTTCGTCCTTCTTTGTGGCTTGAATGATTTCTACAAGGGCGTGGTCTACATTCCTGACTCCAGCCTCGTGCTAAAGGGTTCTGCAAATGCGCAGGCCTTCCTCTCGTAGCGGCGAAAGCTCTAACTTTGGTTGCCGTCCGGAATACTGGTTCCACTACCTCCCCTGCCTCTTCCACGACCCGGATCAGCCGCAGGGAAAGTAGGAAAGTTATCGCATCTCCCATTCCATCCACAAACCGTAGTCGGAGTTTTAGCCACTTGGTGTCGTCCTTATGTAAAAAGGTCCATTAAAGTGAGGGAAAGAACGCCTCAATAATGAACGCTTTTACTTTGTCTATGAAAATCACGCATTTGTTACAAAAACTATTGCTGTTGTTCAAACTCTAAACGCGGTGTTTTTTTAGACGATATTATGGATGATATTTCACTTGTTGACGCATTGCTGCATATTGGCGAATAATCAATTCGTGATTATTTTAACAACCGGGGTTGCTATGACTATATTTCTTTAACATACTTGCTTTGTTAGGTTCGTCAGTGGTACGTTTCGTACAGTGAAGAAACGAGTTTCCACCAAGGGCAGAAAAATGCGACGCCACTCGATCGCAACCTGAGGTATCGACGTTGATAAATTAGGGCAACATATTTGACTTTTATCTCTGCATAAACCCTGCAAAATGACCGTACAACATGTTTAGCTCAAGATGGGTATCTTTTCAAATTATGTTTCACGAATTCCGTCCCTTGGCAAGTTTGCGCATTATTTTAATAAAATACTTCTCCGCCGGGGAACACCAAAATAATAAGACAGGCGGGACGAGGCACTTTCACAGAAATAAAGTGTGTGTCGTCCTTAGTCCCAGCTGTTTCTTATTATTTCGGTTTTCCTCAACTCAACCAACACAGTTGTCAGCCAACATTGCCCACACTATGCTGCATTGATTTATTCGCCATACCTGAAGGGCATTGCATGAGGGGTAAGCAAACCACATATTTTAAGTTAAACGAAACAACAGACAAATATGAGCTATTAAGAGTCCCAAATACGAATTAAAAGAGTGTAAATTATATTAACGCTGATTACAAAACACGATTCCAGAAAGAACCGTAACCGCGTATAAAATAAAAATGATATCATCATGACAGAGCAAAAAAACAGCTTTACACTAGATGTGTTTGATCACTAAAGCGCATTTGACTACAGCACTGAGAGATAGGGAGACACACAAAAGCAACAGCGGCGTAAAAATGAAAATGACAGACATCTACACATCTCTGTTATACAAAATTATTAAAGTTCTTGTGGTATTTTGATTTTGCGATATACCGTGCAAAAAATTTTAGTAAGAAATATCTTAATGAACAAGAAGAGACTACGTACCCCCGCGCATATATTATGATATGAATGTAAATAGTCTTAAAGCATTTAGTGAGTCGGCATTTCGGCTTGAGACAGGCCTTCTTCAAGACTGGTTTCCGATATTGGTTACAAAGTTGTTTTCGGTTTCCACACCTGGGTCACGTCACATGTCAGATCACGTGTAAAACTGCCTAATTGAACCACAATGCTATACTCCGTCTCACCTCACGCCCGGCCACAGCAGACGCCACCAGCCATCGGAGCCAACCAAAGGCCGGGTCAGTTCCCGTCACCCCGGGAACGGAGTTCCGAAACGTACGGAAGGCGCAGTCACGTTCACACAGTTGGATCAGCTCGGAACATACCTATATATATATATATATATATATATATATATATATATATATATATATATATATATATATATATATATATATATATATATATATATATATATATATATATATATATATATATATAAATATATATATATATATATATATATATATATATATATATATATATATATATATATATATATATATATATGTATATATATATATATATATATATATATATATATATATATATATATATATATATATATATATATATATATATATATATATATATATATACGGTAAGAAGGTTCAACGGGCCGGTTGGACGTAAACCGAAAGTGGAGGAGATCCAGGAAAGGCCTTTCTTTACTGCACCGACGTTCCAAGCGGGGACCGCTTTTCTTCAGGGTGAATGGTTGTAAAATGTCCTCTTCTTCTTGTTGATGTTCGTGTGGAAGAGGAAGAGTTACTATGAAGGGTTTTAACAAAATTCAGAACAGGAGCAAAAATAATTATCGTAAATCTTTGAAATTAGTAATTATAAACAATGTTAATCCAAATCAATAAAGCGAAATAAATTGATTTGTAGTATTTGGCACAGTCTTTGTTACAGCTTTTGTTACAGCTCCTAAGCACAATCACCCCCGAGCAACTGGAGCGCACACAAAAGTAGCAATGAGGATGTGTTCTGGATTAACAGCGCTTCGAGAGCGGAGATCTAGACAGCGGAAGGGTGCCGTGGCGGTTTTTTATGAAGTATTTATGTCATATTTGAATGATGTTTACGCGCCCAAGAATTTAACGCAGCAGAAGGATTACTACAAATCAATTTATTTCGCTTCCTCTTCCACACGAACATCAACAAGAAGAAGAGGACATTTCACAACCATTCACCCTGAAGAAAAGCGGTCCCCGCTTGAAACGTCGGTTCAGTAAAGAAAGGCCTTTCCTGGATCTCCTCCACTTTCGTTATATATATATATATATATATAGTCCGGCCTTCGTCTTCCTGACGAAAGCCGGACTCCGGCCGAAACGTCGAAGATTAAATCGTCCGTTGTTGCTGTTTTTCACTAAGGGTTTTTTTCTTCTCAGTCTTATACCCACGCCTTCGGCCTCCCGCCACCATGCCCGTTGTTTCTTCTCAGTTTTATATATATATATATATATTGTCACGGTGTTGTCGTTGAAGTAGTAGTCCAGGAGTCAGGTTCTGGCGGTTGGCCTTTATATTGAACTACCTGGCTTAGCTCGAGATGTCGCGCGCCCTAGCCATTTTTCTGTCTCGCTCTTTCTCTCCAAATAAAAACCGACCGCCAGAGACTGACTCCTGGACTACTCCTTCAACGACAACACCGTAACATATATATATATATATATATATACATATATATATTAGTAAAAAATCCAGCGAGGTTCAAACAAACTTGGATAGTTTAATCGGACGTTTCGGAGGGGGACCCTCCTTTTTCAAGCGTGACATTAAGAGTTTAATCGGACGTTTCGAAGGGGGACCCTCCTTCTTCAAGCGTGACATTATGTCACGCTTGAAGAAGGATGGTCCCCCTCCGAAACCGCGCCCCACGCAAAGCGAGACATAACGCACTAATCTATATCTAACTTATAGCATGAACCATCCTAATGTAAATAATATCTTAGGACGACATTATAACGATCTCGAACAAAGCGAGCGCCTTAAACGCGCGTTTCCATCCGCTCCTGGGGTAGTCCACAGACGATCGCGTAACGTCAAAGACACGCTAGTAAACTCTCGGATAAATTCATCGCCACCACCTAACGAATGTAGGCCTTGCATGCACCCAGGATATTTGATCTGTAAACAGATGGAGCACACAAACACGGCCAGCAGCTCGCACTCGCAGTTTTCGATCAAAATTAAAGGGTACCTAACATGTGCCTCGTCGCATATCGTGTACTTATTCGAGTGTACGGTATGCAAAATGCTATACATAGGGCAAACTAGAACGGCATTTAGACTGCGCTTTAATAATCACAAATCTCACGCCATAAATCTTCCGACACTGCTTCTATCCAAACATCTCGCTCTCCCAGAACACTCGTTTGATAAATTGTCGTTGACTCTGCTAGAATCTATATTTAAATCAAATCGCGAACGTGAACAGCGTGAACCCTACCTAATATACCGATTAAACGCTATTAAACAAGGAGCAAATGAAAGCCCCGGTACTCTGGCATCGATTAAAATGCTAACAGACGAATAGCAACAGCGATTGGGGGACATCTTTTCGGATCCTAGACCTTATTGTCAACAGTGGTACTGTGTTAGTGGCCGGAACTGGACCATCAACTTTTCTCTTTTACTTACAGGTTTTGATATTCATTTTCTTTCTTTTTATTTCTAGGTTTAACATTGTTCTCTCCCAGGTCTAACTCATGCATGCCCCACAGAACAACACAAATAAATGACCATGCCGTTTTTTTTGTTTTTTTTTTAGACAGCACTTTAGTTTGCGCGTGTCTTTCGTCTACTGTACGCTATCGTCCAGGTCACTCCTGCCCGTACGAACACCAACTCACCCTGCGCCCCCTCTCAAGAAGCTATAACCTTCATCCCACCGTCCTTGAAACTTGGCCCCTAGCGTCATGCTTCTTCACCCGGATACGAACTGCCCTCGCTTCCCTCTCACGAAAGCTCCAACCGTCACCCCGCCGAAATTTGGACCCGACCGTAGCATTGTATAAAGTGCAGCAAAGTGGAAAGTTGGGCCAGTTGGTTGTGTCGTTCCACTTCTTTGTCCTTGTCTTTTTTGGCGCTTTTAATTATTCAAAGAACCATTGTATAAACGTTTGCCCATCTATAAGACCTCCTACCCTTTTTTTGAAACTTCAACCGTCATCCCGCCGTTTTTGAAACTTAGACTCGACCGTAGCATTGTATAAAAACCACCCGCGTATAAATCCCTCGTAAGAAACGGTTGGGCCTTACTTAGCAAGAACGCGGAAGCCCACACTTCCATGACCAAGCTGCTGAAAATTCTGGGGGCCATGACTGGAAAAGGCAGGTCAAGACACTTCCTTCAGACCTTAGCGCTGTCAAGCAACAAGTCGGCAGAAGAGGCGGCAGAGGACTTGTGCACACAATACGCACCCGTAGGAGCCCCAGAACGACCCAAAGAACCCAACATGACGCCTGGGCCAATTGACTCCCCTTTTACGGTCCAAGAGCTCCAAAGCGCCCTGAAGAAATGCCGGAAAAAAGCGCGGTCGGCCCGTATGGGATACCATACCAGGCCTTAACAAACTTGACACACGAGGCACAGCAGGCCATTGTAAACTGGTTCAATAAGATATGGGAAACAGGAGACGTTTCTGAAGGCTGGAAATCGGTAGACATCTTCCCGTTATTAAAGACAGGCAAACTGCCTGGCAGGGCGGAGTCCTATCGACCAGTGGCACTGACGTCGTGCTTAAGCAAGCTTTTCGAGCGCCTCTTGCAGGCACGGCTTTGTTGGTACCTGGAGAAGCACGAAGGACTTCCAAAATGCATGACGAGGTTTAGGAAAGGGCTAACAGCTCAAGATAGCATCTTGGATCTAACGAGCGATCTCGAAGAAAACAAATACAGACGGAGGAATACCGTAGTCGTCTTTCTCGACGTGGAGCGGGCCTACGATGGCGTCCCCCTCTCCACCATTCTCGGAAGGCTCACCGAGATCGAACTCACTGGCAAGATTCAAGCCTTCCTAAGAAATTTCTTAACTGGGCGAAGAATCCAGATACGGGACAGTGGCATCGTATGCAACCCAAGGATCATTCACCGCGGGCTCCCCCAGGGAAGCGTGCTAAGTCCGACACGTTTCAACATAGTGATGGCCAAACTCCCACAGTTCATCCCCAAAACCGCACTCCCAGTACAGATGTCAATATACGCAGGTGAAACCCGCTTGTGGGTATCAGGAATATGCAAGAGACAAATTTACCACTGCCTTCAAGAAGTCATCAATGCGACGGAAGGTTTCCTGGTAAAATCTGGGCTCGACCTTTCACAGGAGAAAGCAGCCTGTATGCCAATACGGAGAAATGGACGGCGTTTCCCTCAAGCCGACGTAACACTGGCAGGGTGAAAGATCAAACAGGTACACAAACAACGGTTCCCAGGAATTATACTCACCAGACAACTGAAATGGGCTCAGGCCGTGAAAGCTGTAATGGATGTCTGCAGACCGGCCGCAAATGCAATCCACTGCATGACAGGGGCCTCTTGGGGATACTCAGCCGCCCACAGAGCCTTGGTAGCATATCACGAGTCTTATACAGACTTCCGTACATGACGCCGTCACAAACGGACAGGCACAAGCTGGAGCGGGTACAGAGATGCGGATTACGCACAGCAATGGGTGTCCCTCAAGCCGCAGGAAATGAGGCAGTTTTAAGAAAGTTGGGCGTAGACCCTTTTACGAGACAAGCAACAGCGAGACAGCTGAAATAACTAGCAAGACTTTCAACCTCCACCCCAGGTAGATGGCTGCTCACACGACTACAAGATCGAAAGAAGTCCCGATGGAGGACGGTGATAAGCGTGTTACTAGATGTGGCATCCCCTTTGCCATCTGTAACCAACGAAGCAAGAGTGGCCCCCGGGGAAATGGCAGAGATTTCATGTGAGATCAAAATTGAACACCTGGGATTCAAGAAAGCGAAACCACCGCTGCTCGCCAAGTCAGCGGTGGAAGACCTCCTGGAAAGGAAGCATGGTGGGAAACTGCACATCTACACAGACGCGTCTGTAAACAGGGCGAGAACATCAAGCACGGCGGCTTTTTACATTCCCGAGACAGGCGCAGAGGGGAGCGGAAAACTCGAGGGGGCAACGTCGTCCCCGACAGCATAACTAGTGGCCATTGAGAAGGCCCTAAACGCAGCAGCGGAGCTGCCACCGCAGCAGATCG
Organism: Ixodes scapularis; assembly: GCF_016920785.2. Taxonomy (NCBI): domain Eukaryota; kingdom Metazoa; phylum Arthropoda; class Arachnida; order Ixodida; family Ixodidae; genus Ixodes; species Ixodes scapularis. The sequence continues at coordinate 46,479,301 of NW_024609839.1, read as the reverse complement.
TCATCCTTTCGGACGCCAAGTGCGCCTTACAAAGATTGGTCAATCCGTCCTTTGGCGACCCACTGACCACGGCTGTAAGGAACACAGTTGGCGAACTCGAAAAGCAAGGCACAGCGGTGTACTGTCGTGGACACTGTTAGCTATAACACGGCTGCGGCGGCCGTCCCGTACCCCCAGCGCCCCATAGCAGGCGCCGTCCGAAACTCCGCGCATGCGCCGTGCGGCGGACTCGCTCTTCCCGCCTGCGAGCACACCCTCGCTTTGTCGTCTGCTAGGCACAGAGCAGACGACACCACAGCGCTCGCCAATTTTCGCTGAACACGGTCCAGCGAACCACCGCGTAAGAGGTGCCCACGGTTGATTCCCTGACCTCACTAGCTAAGGATAGTCATCGCCACTAAATGTAATATCACGGTTGATTACATTTTTTATGAAACAAACTTACAGTTATACTCCGTTTCACTTTAGGTTTAAGCACAGCGGACGCTACGAGACGATAGGACCAACCAAGCAGCGACAAAAGCACTTTTTGCACCTTATTGGGTCCCCCGGTGATGCATTCCGTGACGTTACACCTTTGCCGCTATTTGATTGGCTCCATCGTTTTGTAGCGTACGCTGCGGTAAACAGTCTTTCTCTGCATCACACCTGCTGCGCTCATACTGGGTTGCGAACGCATATTGGTAAAAAGGCATTGCGCACGCCTGTTTCTGAAAAAGCAAAAAAAAAAAAAAGGAACTTAAACAGGAGTAGTGGCCTGATGACTCTGCAATCTGCCCCAATAAAAATCGCCGGTTGAAAATGAGTTTGAGACCAGTTCATTATGGCGAGGGTACCAGACGAGCAGCACTGTGGCATCGCATGCTCGGCGCCTAGCAGACGACAAAGCGAGGGTGTGCTTGCAAACGGGAAGAGCGAGTCCGCCACACGGCGCATGCGCGGAATTTCGGACGGCGCCTGCTATGGGGCGCTGGGTTTACGGGGCGGCCGCCGCTGCCGTGTTATAGCTAACAGTGTCCACGATAGTACCTCCAGTGGATACCAGGACATGTTTTAGTCAAGGGAAACGAGAAGGCAGAGAGCCTGGCAACGGAAGCTCACAAATAGACTGCCAGCATCACCATACCGACGGACCCGCGGAAAGTGATCCAGGATGTGCAGTGGCACGTACAAAGCGAGAGACCGGAACCGGCCTTGCCCGGAGCGACACTGGTTGGGGTCTCACGAGCAGCTTCGACCTTCGTGCGTCGCCTTCGAAGAAACACGGCGTACGCCAACGAGTTTCTGCACAGAATTGGGAGAATACCGGACCCTAGCTGCCCCAGTTGCAACGAGGTAGAGTCAGTAGAGCACATACTGTCAGTATGCACGGAGTATGAGACAAACAGGGCAGAAATGCTCCAAAGACTGTCATCCTGTCCAGGAGTATAATCTCAAGACGCGCTGTTTCCAGACGGCACGCGGAGAACCTGCAGGGGGCATTTTAAGGTTGTAATAAGATTCATCACAGATACAGGGCTCAGAGACAGACTGCAACCGCTCTCAAGCCAGCACCTAAAGAATTAACAACACCATTTTTCCTTTCTTTTTTTTTTATAATCATAAAATGACCTTCTCAGGGCTTATCGCCTGTCAGTGCCAGCGTCAATAGCTAGGCCAACCTAGGCGACGTAATGCCACAACGAGTCACTACTATACTACTGTAAAAGTTCTTCCTGACGAAGGCCGGACTCCGGCCGAAACGTCGAAGAATAAATCGTCCGTTATTGCTGTTTTCACCAAGGGTATTTTCTTCTCCAGTTTTATATATATATATATATATATATATATATATATATTATGTGCGCAGGAGGACGGGGGAGGGTACGAAAGACCCTTCTCCTTCTCCTCCTCCTCCTCCGCTTACGCCGACTTCGTCTAGAAGTGAATTTCTGGACTGAGCTAAGCTGTAATTCAACAAATAAGGTGACCCATTTCCCCCGTCAGACGGCACTTAAAGGGTAACTGCAAAGAAAAAAAAAGTTTTTTTTTTTAAATAGCCTAACTGGGACAAGCATGTCAAAAAACAATTTTTCCGCGAGAAAAAACATTTTTTATAGCAATATTTATTGCGTGAGACTCATTTTAGTTTGCGGCTATTTCGTCCGTTTTAAATCGCGCGCCACGAAGTTGTGATTATGTGACGTCAATCCCAAAAGGTTCTCATTGGCTAAGAGTTTGATTGACAGCTTAGATCTTGGTTGTTAAACCTTTGTTATATGTTGCAATTTCCTTTTAAGCGGCATATTTTTACGTTTAAAGAATAACCCATGTGATGAGAGTTATTATTCTTTACAAAAGGTTTACAAGACGGGCACTTCCGTTTGGATTCATACAAACCATACAAACAGAAGCTTCGCCATTCTTTCATGGCCGCCGAACTCACTGCTTCGCCTGTCTCGCCTACCTCGACTAATCGTTTCGCCGAAGTGATCAGTGTTTCGTCGTTTCGTGCTGACCCAGGTGCTTGAGTGAGACTTCTTGAAGTGAAGTAGTGTGTGTTTAGCAGCTGTCGCAGGTGTTAGTGATAGGAAGCGACGCGGGGTTTTGGCTTTCATAGCGCGGCTCTTTCGTTTTCCTCTTTGCTTGCTTAGCGTGTTTTTTTTTTTGTTTTTTTTTGTGTTTGTTTTGCTTGTTTGCGCGTGCAAATGCTGACTTTTCGGAGATGTCAGATGCGTGATCCCGACAGTGAGCCTTCCAGCAGCCATGTCGCCCCGAAAGGAATGCTATTTGGCTGGAGGCAATCGGGCGTTCGCGTAGCGACCAACGAGTCTAGTTACGTTCTCGTCATATCGCTCTGGAGGCCGTTGAGATTCGCCCCGTGTGCACCTAACGTCCGCTACTAGACAGACAATAAAAAAGCACTGTCACTACGTAAAAATGGTCTCAGTTCATGCATCTGTAGGCAGGTACGAAATCGTGCCCAAATTTATTCACACCGTACGATGCAACACGTCGCTGTGCAAACGCAGTCCAACACGAAGCATAAAAACGGCAGATTTAGGACAACAATGCGGAGTCCATTGTTCAATTAAAACGACGTAATTTTGTTGAAAACGCCCGCATCTTTTTACTCACGGTATTCGTCGGGAAACTTCCACATTTTGAAACAGAACGAGGCAGATTTACTTTTAAAAACGCTCCCAGCGTCCTCCCGGACCAGTTTGACTGGATCAGCTGACGACGACGGGACTTAACTGGTTGAACGTCAACCCCACAACAACCAATTCGCGCTCCGTGTTAGCACCGCATTACACACACCACGAACGTTTCAGCTCTGTCGCATCGCCGTGTTGCACCAAACAGAACGAGATCGCCGAAACCAACGCAGCACTGTCGTGAACCTTGGCTTGTGGTTGCGCACTCGTGGATTCTGTGACTCCCTTCGCTTTCAAAGCGCGCACCACGATTACGAACGATACTTTCCATCTTCCGGGAACATCACAGGGGTACTTCTCCGGTCACGTCTTCGCTACATGTGCTCGCAAACCGCGTCAAACCAAAAAAATACCGCGGCCTGGCGTAGTTGCCAGACCTTGCCGGAAGTCGAGACGCTGCGTCGGTCAACTCCGCAACGCAAGGAGAGTGAGGGGCGGGGCGTACTCCTCTTCCGTGGGGGTCGAAAGAGCGGGAGTTTCAAATGTGGAGAGGTTCTGACTCTACTGAATTACGTCCTGTGGCGTAAATATTGATAAAAAAAATAATTTTTTTCGCGGAACATTTGTTTTGTGACATGCTTGTCCCAATTAGGCTGTTTAAAAAAAAACTTTTTTTCTTTGCAGTTACCCTTTAAAGGCCTTCAGAAGGAACTTCGTTAATGAATCGGCAAATCAGCTCGCGATATCGCGCTAATCGGCCTGCTCTGGTTTGCCGACACCTTAAACAGGTTAGTTCTGAAGGCGTTTAACGTGCTGGTCTGACAGGCGGATTAGAGGTTAGATTACTTGAAGGGTCGCTGCAGGATGAATAGTACATTCTTGCTTAATGAGGGAGACATCGACGAATCTAGGGTGTGGGGATGAAGTATGTCAAGTCGCGTTGTTTATAACAGATTCTAATCGATTGATTTTTATATCTGATAGGAATTCCAAATATATGAAGCCTATTCAAGTTTCGGGCGGATAGAAGTATTGTTAGCTAGTTGACGTAGAAGCGTTTACGCGGCTTTTAAATTTCGTTGCTTTTGACCGAATGTACCGTGATGTGAAGCGGTGATTGTATTATTATCAGTAAACCAGAAGGGTTTGCATGCAGGTGTAAGCCGAGGTATTTGTAAAAAAGAGCAGTATGAAGATAGACCTTTTTAAAAAATACAAAAAATGAAACAGAGTTTTCTCTGGTGAATGAAACCAGATTACATTCAAAGAGTTTGACTTGCATTTTCTATTTGGTTCAGTTGTCAAATACCGTTTTAATATCACTCCGTAGAATTTCATGGTCGTCTAATTATGTCATGTTCCTGTATAACACACAATCGCCAGCAAAACGTCGCATGGTGGATGATATATTGGTTAGGAGATCGTTGATTCAAATTAAAAAGAAAGGGGCACAAAGAAATGCACCCCGTGGGACTGCAGCGGATATATCGGAAGGGGAAGTTTGGAAGTCATCAAGCGCTGTAAATTGCTGTGTAAGGGTCATAACATTACTGGTTCAAGAAAGTGGCTAAAAATCTAAGCTAAGCACGGAAAGTTTGTGTATTAGCCGACAATGGGGAACGCGATAAAATGATGTGGAGGAGTCCAAGAACTAAAAAATGAAAGCCGCTTACAACTCCCTGTAACGCCGAATTAGAGCGCAGCTCTTGAGGAGGAGGAGGGAAGGGCACTGGGGGGGGGTTAAACTAACCAGGGGGGGTCACGTTACCTTGGGGGTCACGTGACCCCCAATGCCGATGATGTCATCACTGACGTCACTGATGACGTCATCAGTGACGATGACGATGCGGGTACCGATGACGTCATTAGTGACGTCACTGATGACTTCACCAGTGATGATGACGATGACGATGCGAATGTCGGTGACGTCATCAGTGACGTCGCTGATGACGTCATCAGTGATGATGACGATGACGATGCGGATGCCGGTGACGACATCAGTGACATCACTGATGACGTCATCAGTGATGATGACGATGACAATGCGGATGTCGGTGACGTCATCAGTGATGATGACGATGACGATGTGGATGCCGGTGACGTCATCAGTGATGATGACGATGACGATGTGGATGCCGGTGACGTCATCAGTGATGATGACGATGACGATGTGGATGCCGGTGACGTCATCAGTGATGATGACGATGACGATGCGGATGCCGGTGACGTCATCAGTGATGATGACGATGACGATGTGGATGCCGGTGACGTCATCAGTGATGATGACGATGACGATGTGGATGCCGGTGACGTCATCAGTGATGATGACGATGACGATGCGGATGCCGGTGACGTCATCAGTGATGACGATGACGATGTGGATGCCGGTGACGTCATCAGTGATGATGACGATGACGATGTGGATGCCGGTGACGTCATCAGTGATGATGACGATGACGATGTGGATGCCGGTGACGTCATCAGTGACGATGACGTCATCGGGGGGTCACGCGACATCGGCGGGGGTCACGTGACCTCGAGGAGGGGGCCACGTGACCTCAGGGGAGTCACGTGACTTCGGGGGGTCACGTGACCCCCCACGAGGTCACGTGACCTTGGTGGGGGGCTCGCGCGGTGCATTATGGGATATTTCCCATGATGCACCGCGCGGTTACGCCGACGCCGACGCCGACGGCGACGGCGACGCCGACGGCGACGCCGACGCCGACGGCGACGCCGCTCAAGCCGGAAACGGGCCCCTAAGAGCTGCGCTCTAAAAACAGTTTTTGCTGAAGAGTCGCGCATGTTATAATGAAGATCGTGTGTGAATTCAATCAGGCATTCTAGCTGAATAAAGCATTGGCTCGTTCTTCTCGCAAGCCATGCTGGCGCCCGAAGTCCCGTCATGAGCTCATAGAACAAAGACCCCAAAATTGCGCCTCATACGGATACAAAAGATCCGAAGAAGAATACCTCGAAAAACTTTAACGCTTATGGTATCATAGCTTGCCATTAAAATAGGTTTGAGAGTACCGTAAACACGCCAGACACATAAAAAGCTTCCAAACTGTGCCCACCAAAGCAGCCACGTGAACGCTACTCCCAAAGAGAATCGACAAGCTCCACTTTGGTAAGTCATTTGTGGCTAGGCCGGTACTTTACTTTTTTTACGAAGTATTTCTCCGCCATATCAGCATATGTAACACACTTTGGACGAGAGAAACTGGTGGTGTACTTGTGAAAGCAGAGCGAAATGAAATAGCGTTAGTTCCTTCCACTTTTTCGGCTGCTGCGCTACCTGCGGTCCGCTTACTCGGTTTCAATGTTTTTTTTTTTTGGATACTGCGTTGCTACGACAAAAAAGTCTTAAGATTGGAGAAACTATTCATGGGTTCTGTGTTTTCGGTGTTTAATTTTCAAATAAATCATGGAGCCTTTTCCAGATTTCTTTGTATTCCGGGTATTCGGAGCACTTTTTTTTTTTTATTAATATAGGTGTTGAGGAGAAAAAGCGGTTTCTGGCGAGGTTTATGTAAAGGAAAGAAAAAGGCTCCGGCACTGAATTTTCCGACTTCCGTGCCACGCGGGCGATATTTGAATATTTAGAAAACCTCCTGGTATCGATAAGAGAAACAGTCGAGAGGAGAGTTTTGTTCACGAATAATGAGCCTCACCGACGATACAAGGAATGTTCCAAAAATAAACAATGTTTTTTTTTTTCATAAATATCTTTTTTCTTTTTTAATAAGGGAAACTACGTTCGGAATTGTAGATTTTTAGGAATTTGTGAAGCCTGCTGGGAGGTTACTAGTCAGGATTTATTGGTACATACGGAAAGCACAAAATCATATACGTTGCCTATTTATCTTTGGAAAAGCTATGTAGGATCGCTGTCTATTGAAGTGAATTATGCATTTACAAATACACATAGTACCTGCTGTGCTGGTTGGATTGTATCTTGAGAAGGCGTTTACATTCGGGAAGTAAACAACGTTAAGGGCTACTTCCAAGCTGTCTCACTGGTCACGCGCCATGCAATAGAAGAGTGTTGTCTTTGGTGTTTATATCATTCCCGACCACACGATCCAGTAAACGACTGGAACTAGTGATACGGAAGTTTACAAAATCTGAGTGGTTGTGCCGTTTGTTTACTCTTCCAAGGGATATGCCGGATCGAGTTGAGTTGCAATGTAAGCGATGAAATACACCAATACGTCCGGCAGGCGGGCGCATTAACGGCCTTCAGAATGGAACTCCTTTGAAAAATAGGCCTTTAAGGTGCCCGTCTGGCAGGAGTAATAGGAGCGAGATTAGTTGGAGGGTAGTAACAGGATGAACAGAATAATTTTGCTTAATGAGGGAGACAGTATTGACTATAGACTAGGAAGATGAGGTTAATCCAGTAGCAGTGCAGTAAGGTCATCTGGCTGGCTAGGTGGTTTTACATGGGCGATGCTTGAATATTTAGTGAACGCCCTGGTACCGAGAAAAAAAAAAGACGAGTTGAGAGTTTTGCTTCTTAAGAAAGAGCTTAGACTCTCCGTCAACACGTGCAGTGTTTCGGTCAAAAAGAAAAAAAAAAGGAAACGCCAGATAATTGTGTTCTTTTTTTTTCGTGTAGAGCGTGTTTCTTTTTTTTATTTTTAGTATGGACGACTTAATTTTAATTTTTTTTCAATTTTCAAAGAAAAACTGGAAGTTTACTATTCTCAATTTCATGGTACCTAGAGAGTACACCAAATGATATACCTGTTCTAATTATCATAGCAAAAGCTATGTAGGCTCGATGTATATTGAAATAAATTACGCATATATAAAGACACATATTACTTGCTTTGCTAGAAGGAATATATCTCAAGAAAGAGTTCAGACTCGGGGAAGTGAACAACTTTAGATGCTTCTTTGAAGCTGTCTCATTGTTAGCGCTCTGCCAAATATAATACTGGTGACCTTGGCGTTGATATTAGTTTGGAAGACTGGTTTGAGTAAACGACTGAATCTAGTGTTACAGAGGCTTACAAATTGGTTGTGGTTATACTGTTTGTTGACCCTTCCGTTATTCATGTTGCTTTCAGGAACCCAGCCGAAAACTTATAGGAATGATTTATTTCTTTGTCATTTCTGTACTTTTGCTTGGATGCAATCTGGGTAAGCGGCAAGCCACTTCAAAGATTAAAAAAAGGAATATTAATTTCGCATGCCACAACACTTCAATCAACCACGAAAGCGAAGCAAGTTGGTAGCTTGTTTTGGGGAATGTATAAGAATGAGCCACACTTTGTCTAAAGCACATTGCGGGCGTAGGAGAGCTGGTGTTTGTTTGCCATTATGTTAAAACACCTGAGACTGTGTGTGAAAAAAAAATATTTAACAACCAAAATAGAAGAGACAAAGAAAGAAGTCAGTCAGACGACGTAAATTATGTTTAAAATTTTTCTGAATGGCTTCCTTCCCTGTCTCATTTACTTTTGGTTGTTTCAATGTTTTTTTCACACCCAGTCTGAGGTGTTTTAACATAAAAAGTGTATTCAAAACGACAAATCAAAATAATCGATTTTTGTGGCATAATGAGTTCAACGTTTCTGGATTCAAACATTAAAAATGTTATTGCACGGCATTGAGACCATCAATTGGACAAAAAAAGGAATATGAGTCAAATCAGAAAAATGTGGTCTCCCTTCTCTGTTTTTGTAACATACATTAAGGCTTTGAAACAGAGGTGCCCTCTTCTTCTATCCTTGTATGTCAAGGTCAACCGTACAACCAAACTGAACTTTGTGTCTCCTGAACGTCAGACGTTTTTAACAAAGCAAATGTCTCTTAAAAAAGTAGCATGTTTCTTCACCGCAGCTCTGAACTGCGCATGGACAGCACCGGAATGAAGCGCTGTCTCCCGGCACCAAATATGAATTAGGAAAATGTATCGTAACAATTTGGCAGAGATTATGCCCTCGATTACGGCCGATCGGTCACTGCCGCTTTACTGTGGCCTAGAGCACTGCACGGGCCCGGGCCAGCCCGAAAGCCCGAGCCCGGCCCGGCCCGCGGGCCGGGCTCGGGCCGGGTAGCACGTATTTTCTCGGGCCCGGGCCGGGCTCGGGCTTGAACAAAAAAGTTCTCGGGCCGCGCCGGCCCGGGCCGGCCCGGGCCGTGCCTGGGCAATCTTGTGCCGTAAATCATAAATTGTTGTTGATAGCAAGAATTTTGATCATTAATCTTTTAGGTTTATACAAAAAAAAAAAAAAAAAAACGAAGTGCAAATTTACTACAGCGTCGTTAAAAATAATAACTAAAAGACGTTTTGAAGCTAGAAAGCCTTCAAGCTTTCTCCGTGTGAGCGAGGGTTCAGTGTTATAAATTGTAAACAAAATAAAGTCCCAGTCATATGCTTGTCAACCTGTCTGATTCATCCCTCTCAAAAATATCTAGTTCACTATTAGGAAGATTTAGAAAAACGTATGCAAGCGCTTTGGGTACCGTAAAAATGGCGTTGCGATGTAAAACCTATGGCGATGCTAATTTTAGCTTGCCCAAAGTGCTTCAGTACGTTATTCTAAGAGCGCGACACTATATTAGCGCGAACAAGTGATCGTCGTGTTTTTATGATTATCTCATATAATTAAAAGGCTGTTTTCAAAACTATTAGTGTCTTTAGAAGTGCTCATCTGGGCCACACACCTAAGCGGTATACTTTGGTGCCTACTAACACTATTTCGAAGTAAAATTCGAAAAAAGAGCCAACGTCGTGTTCGCGGTATCAGTGTCGCGCAGTGTACATAGTCCGTTTCGCGCTTGCACGTTTTGGGAACCATCTTGAAAAAAACATTTTAAGGGGTTAAGTAGGAATATATTAAGCTTAAGCTTGCCTGAAAGGGTTGTATATTTTAAGAACGCGTTGACATGTAAAGCTACTTCGGAACATATTCTTCAAAAAAAAAGGTGCGTAGACTATAGGCTTAGAACGATGGAGACTTTTTGCGAAGAGGTTGCGATGCGCAGGGCCTTATAAAAGTAGGTTGAAACGGGACGCGTTCGAACGCAAAGGGTGTTTCGGAAACTGGTTCAAATAAGAAGGGCAGTTAGGGAATGGGTCGAAGCAGGACAAATTCAAACGAGAAGGGCGTTTAGGGAACTGGTCGAAACGGGACGGGTTTATATGGGAAGGGCGTTTAAAGAATGGGTCGAAACAGGACGGGTTCAAATGGGGAGCTCGTTTCGGGAACGGGTCGAAACCGGACCGGTTCAAACGGGAATGGGTTGTTTCGGGCTACAGCCATCGGGCCGGGTCGGGCGGGGCCTAGAAATTAAAAATTCTGTCGGGCTCGGGCCGGGCCCGGGCCGTGTCTCTTCCGGGCCGGGTCGGGCCGGGCCTAGAAATTAAAAATTTTGTCGGGCTCGGGCCGGGCCCGGGCTGTGTCTCTACCGGGCCGGGTCGGGTCGGGCCTAGAAATTCCGGCCCGTGCAGTGCTCTACTGTGGCCTGCAGCCTCACCAGGAAGTAGGAAGCAGCTGTGATCAGCTGAGTTTGCTAAGTTGCTCATGGGCGGCGCTGTCCAGCAGACACGAATGATGCATTTTTGTAGCTTGGAAATCGGGCCACTCCCGTTCGCTCGCCGCCAACTGCCAACGCCACCGGTCAGCGCCACAATACTCAATACCACTCACTGCGGCCGCTCTGACAACTTTCGCCTTTCGCGGCAAAAAGAGTCACCCGGCTGACCGTATTAAGAGAAGAAGGGACCAGAATCGCGAGGCCTTCATTAGGCCATGCACGGTTTACGCTGCGGTGAAGAAACAAAGAAAAAAACTGCAGTTTCTTGAGAGACACCATTCATTTACGAATTCTCTTATACTCCTGAGAAAATATATAAATATAACACCGTCGCATTTCAAATAATTTTTTTTGTTATTATGATGGGTCAACATTTTACGTTGTAATACGTTGCACCTTCAAGATGGATACATGTTTATTATTTTCTAAGCGAATAGGTGCAGGTAGCAAAATTAATGAAATATTTTTTTTTAAAGGTTTACTTCCGTACTGGGAGCGTGTTAGCGGGATGGAGAGCGTGAAAAACACCATGGTACTTATTTTATCTCCGCAAAGTATGGGGAAACACAAGCCCGCATAATTTTTCTGAGTGCGTAACTCAAGACTTGTAATCAATATTGAACTAGTGCAGGAGTTGCATCCCGATTATATAATTAAAATCGTTCAAACTATTTTTCATTTTTTAGAAAATCATGCAAGCCATCATGACGATTCAGGTACGCTAGACAAAACATCTGGAAGGGTGTTATTTATTGTTTTGTACCTGAATTCGCCCTTTCCACCGTAAATTCAACAGTTCATGGAGCCTGTGAAAAGTTAAACATGCCTTGGTCATTTGGACAAAAGCGAAGATCACAGAATATGTTGTTCGTGTAGTATGCGTGCGTTACGATTGGCTCTATTTGGATGCGAGGAACTTTCGATGCCTTCAGATGAGCTGCCCAAAAAACACATTCTTATAGACTCCAGATTCACTAGAATGACAAAGACAAGTTTAAATGTCTTTTGGTGTCTTTTGGAGTATGGTTTTCCCAGGAGCATATTTTCATAAAACGTTTTTTTATCGGTTGGGATTTTTTCGTGGATACGTTAGAGCAGTGAATTGTTAATGCTTCTGGATTGTAAGAAACCCCTCATAGTAACACTTAACGACGAAGGGGGGAGGTGTATAAAACCATTTGCTATAACATTTAACTTTTGTCCCAAGTTATGACACAATTCGTTGGTTGCGCTATGTTTTGGTGGCAAGTTATAATTCACTCCGTGGTATTGTGGATTCACATGTGGATTCACAATACAATACCCCTCGTAGGCAACCAGCTGTGCGCGCCGACGGTAGCGTGCGGTCCAGGTAGGCTGGGCAAAGTATGACTTGCTGCCGAAGGTCACCTGCGGACTAAGTTTGGTGAATTAACTAATTACTCGTCGCCGACGGTTGTCTGCAGACGAAGTATTACGGACTAAGTATAATTCGCATCAGACGGTCGCCTTCGTGGTAACTACGCTGAAGTAGGTACACATCGCCGGAATGGTTGCCTGCAGGCTAAATATGCTGGACTAAACGTGACGTGCCGCCTACGGTGGACAAAGAATAACTCGACTTCAACGGTATTCTGCGGACTAAGTACTTTGGACTGAGTATGAACCACGGCCAAGAGTTTCCTACGGACTAAGTGCTCTTGACTAAGTATGGCTTGCCACAAATGGTCGCTTGTGAGCGGACTAGTCTGAACCAAGTATGACTTGGCGATGATGGTTTCCTGTAAACTAAGCATAACTAACAATCGGCTCTAGCCTACCTACTAAATACGTTGGAGGAAATATGACTCGGCCCCGACGATCGCCTGCGAACTAAGTACGCCAGACTACGCATACCTGGCTTCCTTTGGTCGCTTGCGGACTAAGTACGCTGAGCAAAGTATGATGCACCACGTAGGCTGTACTAGGTATCGCGGGGACACACGCGTGCATCCGCAGGCGACTGTCGGCGCAAGTCATGCTCAGACGCACATTCGCGTTTGTACGCGTTTGAGCGCGGAGCAGCGTCCATTATGCAGGAAGCGGTTGCTAAGGTTACGAAGCGCGCCGGGTTAGATTTAACCGAAGCAATCCAGTTGCATGGCCTTCACGGCTTCCGGCCCACGCTGGGGACTTAAAGACTTGAGGAAGGGGCGGTCTAAACGCGTCTAAAAAAAAGTGAAAGCCGTTTACAACTCCCTGGAACGCCGAATTTGAGCGCAGCTCTTGAGGAGGAGGAGGGAAGGGTACTGGGGGGTGGGTCACGTGACCTTGGGGGTCACGTGACGATGCCGTTGACGTCATCAGTGACGATAACGATGCGGATACCGATGACGTCATCAGTGATGATGACGATGCGGATGCCGGTGACGTCATAAGTGACGTCACCGATGACGTCATCAGCGACGATGACGATGCGGATGCCGGTGACGTCATCAGTGACGTCACTGATGACGTCATAAGTGATGATGACGATGAGGATGCAAATGACGGTGACGTCATCGGTGACGTCACTGATGACGTCATCAGTGACGATGACGTCATCGGGGGTCACGTGACCTTGGGGGGAGGGGGGTCACGTCACCTCTGGGGAGGGGCTCACGTGACCCTGAGGGGGGTCACGTGACCTCGGAGTGGTCACGTGACCTCGAGGGGGGTCACGTGACCTGGGGGCCGCGTGACTTGGAGAGTCACGTGACTTTGAGTGTCACGTGATCTTGGCGGTCACGTGACCTTGGGGGTCACGTGCCCTTCGGATGACCTTGGTGGTCACGTGACCGTGCGGTGACCTTGTGGGTGACCTTGTGATGACCTTGGGGGTCACGTGACCTTGGGGTGACCTTGGTTACGCCGACGCCGACGGCGTCGCCGCTCATGCCGGGAACGGGCCCCTAAGAGCTGCGCTCTAAGATGTGTTGCGTCAACGCGATCTCCCGAATCATCGAAGGAGGCGGAACCTTGGTGCTGGGGTAATACGTCAGGGAAGCTAAGCGCCGCGCCCTTCATCGCTTCGAGTCGGCACACGTGAGCAGAGTACACCAAAGAGAAAGGCCCTCAAGCGGTTCCAATGACGGGATTCTCGAGAATTGAAGATCATCTCCCTCAGCGTCATCTGCTGCTCCCTTTGAGTCCGCAGTTGGTGAGCCGGATCTTGGACGACAACCACGCAGCGGGGCAAGAGGATCTGGGCTCAGCTATGCTGAGTGCAGTACGCGTGTGTGCGGGGTGTTTGTATTGAGGAGAGGAGCAATGCAGGGCTAAACGTTGGACCGTCCAAAGTGACCAAGATTCGTCCCTCCCTTTTCACCTCTGCGCGAAGACCCCAACTAAACGCCAGGACAAAATATAAACCCTGCATAAGGAGCCGTAAGCTTATTAGCGGTGGACACTCTGATATATGGATCAATGTCTCGTACAAAATGTAGGATAAACATAGTTTATGTTCCGAGACACCAGTCTCTCACCGTGCCTAAATAGGGTCCTTTCTTAGCCCGGCTACCTGCCGTATTCCAAGTTCCGGGACACCTCTTGGTACCAACAGACGTCGCGGAATGCCTACCGTCACGAAACAAGGGAGCGGAGGCCGGCTAAAGCTGGAAAGACATAACCGACAAAAACGGGCGCAGCGCGGCAGTTCCTCTGGCAACCTGCGTGCCCACGCTGTGACGTGGAGGGTTGGCATAGGTTTACGTCACAGGGTCCTGGGCTGTTGCTATGGAAATAAGCGCGCGGCGCTCGTTTTTGTCGCTTGTTTGTTCCCTGCTTAAGGTTTCGACGCGGCAGTAGCGAAAGCGTGATGTTGTAGACCAATCAGAAATGGGAAAAGAAAAGGTGGGTCAAGCGCTTGCTCGCGCTACTCGACGAATAGTATCCAATTTCTCTGTTCGCAGAACTTGCGCTTTCTTGCTGGAGAGCGGTGGGTACTGCGGCATTCAGTTTTTTTTCCAAGGCTTGATTTGTTTCAAGCCGGATAGAATGTAGGGAAAGCCACCGGAACCGTTCCGAGATCGACCGCTTCCACACTGTCACCAGGCGCCGCCATGTTGCCTTCGATTTCACTTACTATATGTGAGCGGCTACTGACGATAGTGCGTTCTTGGCTCTTCACTGCAGTCAACTGCGTGTCAATGCAACGATGTGTGCAAGCTTGGCGCCAGCGCACTTCGCAACACTACGCGTCCGCTTTCCGCTACGCAAAGCATCGCGCTCAAACGATTGGACAAGAGACCCAAACGCAACTGAGCGTATGGGCATTTAGTCCAGTCGCTTGCGCTCTCGTCAATCTCTTATTTGTAACGCCGATCAAAAATATCGGTCTACGGATAGCATGGCCCGGGGTTCGGTTCCCGCTGAGCATTAAGGTAAATCTCTGTTTTTGAATGTTTTTTAATGCGAAAGCATTAACTATCCCATGGAGCGAGCCGACGTCATCGGCTTTGATGCCGCACCAAACTGCACCAAACCCCTTTCTCCAAGTGAAACCGCGATCTCCCAACTATGAAACCACGCGAAAAGCCTAGGAAAACGGCACCTGGTTCTCCGATCCTAAAGGAGCGGAGTGAAGTCAATGGATTTTGGCTTCGGCCCCATCGGTTGGCGCGCGTCATAGTTTCAAGGAACGACGCTCCCATTAGCCGCTGCGCGTCAGTCCCAACGACCGCCACCCCAAGGCGCTGCGTCTCCGATCCACGATCGCGTCGGTACCAACAAGCGCCCAAGGTAAGAGCGGCGAGGAGAGCTGAGAGAGCGTGTGCTGGACCGACGCAAATAAGCAGCAGACGAAACAAGCGAACGGAAGCACGACAAGAATGCTTTCGCATTCACAACTCATAAGAAGTGCTTAAGTGTACCTCGATCCTTTTTCCTACCTAAGATTTTGTATATATTTAATGACTAGTATTTTATTCGATATGGCTTGGAGGCTGATGCATTGGCCCCTCCGGTCTATGCATTTTTTTATGTTGGCTTGGCCTACACAGAACGCTTTTTCTTCAAACTTGATCGTTATTTTTTTTTAAGAATTCGATCCCATAAACACCTTCTACGCTAAAATCCTTCATTTTGTTTGCCAATGTATGCAGAATACACGCGAGAGAAATAAGTCCCGAGAAGAATATTAAATCTGTGTCACGTCATGAACCGATAAAATAACGCGCGTGCATACCCCTGCGCGCTCCAAGGTACGCAGATACGACACATCGTGGAGGCCTTGGTGGGTGCGTGCAAACAGCCCGGAAGTGAAAGGCGGCGCAGCGGAAAGAAGGGCCAACATGGCTCTCTCCCCCCCCCCAACCCTCCTTTACATCTAGGCTGCACAGAACATACGACAGGTGACACTGAGGGCCGGTTGCACCAACGCCGCTTACCTTAACCCAAAGCGGCACTTTCCTAAGCCGGCTTAGCGCCCTAAACCGAGCTTAGGTAAGCACGGGTTTAAATTCCGGTTGCACCAACGTTAAGCCGGCTTTACAGACGCGCCCCTAGCTAAACGCTGGATTTGCGTAGGGAATCTAAGGACAAACAGAGCAAACTAGGGAACGCTCAGAGCGACGAATACGATTGGCGGAGAGGAATCACGTGATGTAAACAAAAAAAAAAAAAACTGCCGGAGTAGTTGTCGTCGGCGTCTGCTTTTCGCTGTATTTCTTCGGTGAGTAACAAATTAAAGGTCTCCAAATTCAATCTTTCAATAACAGAAGTCAAAGCTTCAAATAAACACGAATGCTCTTTACATCTGTGATTGTGTGTTTAATATCGGTTGATAACAGGATATTTTGACAGTGGTAGTAGTTTTCGTGCTCACATTTTGAGGCGAAGGAGCCATCGGGGGCCCCAAATCTCACCGAACGCGAGAAGGACACTTTACTCGCTACATCGCTGAAGACAAAACATCATGGATATAAGTAGGCAGGTAAGATGACTACTAAAACCAAGTCAAGCCTGAGACCGATGAAGTTCAAAACAGTAACGAACTTGCCACGGCAGCTGCGAAAATGCCCGGAAACCGTCGAATAGAAGTCGTTGAGAGGTCAGGTCACGAGACCTTGCATCGACGGTACTCGTTGCTATCAGCAAGGTGACAGAACTGCACTGTACCGTCGTTGAACATCCGCTGCAGCCTCAAACGGACTTCAGTTTCACACTGTCGAGTTCAGAAAAAAAAAAAAAAAAAGAACTCCCACTAGTACATCACATCGTGCCGATAAGAACGGTCGTGTCTTCGCATCACCTGCCCCAGCCTGCCCCGATACAGCAATGCACGAATCTAACATAGTAGTCGTTACGATTTGTCGTCGCCACGAATGAAAGATATAAAGCAAAATATTCCTAAAAAATCGCGATCACCAAAAAAGTTACGGAGGACACAACAAGGCGCAACTTTCAACTGAATTTTATTGAAAACGTGTTCC
The DNA here is from genome assembly GCF_016920785.2 of Ixodes scapularis. Lineage (NCBI taxonomy): Eukaryota > Metazoa > Arthropoda > Arachnida > Ixodida > Ixodidae > Ixodes > Ixodes scapularis. The sequence goes on along the minus strand of NW_024609839.1, from coordinate 46,462,185 downwards.
GGTATATAGTCTCAACCATCGTCACAATGACAACAAACGACAAAAGTAAAGGGAAAACACCATCACAGAGCACAACTCGGAAACAACAGTATCTCGTTCTCGGGAAACGAATGAAAGATATAAAGCAAAGTATATAAAAAAATGCGATCACCAAAAAAGTTACAGTTATGGAACGATACAGTTTTCTGAAGCCAAGATTCTACTCGCGAGATAAGGAAAATTCACTGAAGATTGTCTCAAAACTCAGAAAACGAAAGAAATTGAATTTTCGCTGTTTTATTACTTAAAAGCGCCGCAATCTAATGCAAACGGCAGAGGTGTCGACAATCAGCTGATCGCCGAGATCATGTTCTGCCACTATTCAACGCGCTGATCAGATTGAAGGATACGCGCTGCAAGTGTAGATAAACAAGGTGGTAAATAACAATACGTTACAGCTATGCGAAAATTAGTAAGTACATACGAATAAGCTCGTTGACAGAAGAACCAACGGGAATACAGACGTGAGCCCAACAGCTCCGTACGTTTCTCGGTTAGGGCTAACACGCCCTGAAAGTGGAGAGCCAACTTGAAAACAGGGGTCGATCAACACTTCACGCGACAATATTTTGCATCCTTGTCACAATCGAAAGTCATTTTGTCGAAACTTTCACGGTGATGTAGCCTAAAACACTTTGCACAACCAATTTCGTCCACCGCGTCGACCGTGACAAACCAGCCGCCATGTTTTAAATCCAGGATTAAGAAACAACCAAAAACTAAGCGCCCAATGTTGAGCGCTTAAGTTAAGCGTAGTTTAGTGCTAGGTTTAGCGATAAGCGAGTTTAGTGCAACCGAACGAAACCGAAACTAAGCTTAAGTTCCCGGCTAAGCTCCGCTTTGCGCTAAGCGACGTTGGTGCAACCGGCCCTGAGAGTAGCGCGGGCCACACGCAGCGCTGTTCACACTTATGACTATTGTGAGAACACATACATTCATTTTGCGAGAAGCCACACGGTGCTGCCATCGTCTTGTACTATGCTCTCAACTGTTTGCGAGAAATGCTTAATCCGCCCATATCTCTTAGAGTCTTCTTTTTCCCCGTAGAGGGAGGTGACGTTGCTTCCTCTCCTAGCACGCCACATCGTATGCAAAAATAAGACATTGCGAAGGTTGTTCATAGGGTACACTTGGAACGTATGGTCTGAGTGTTCTGGTACTTCAGCAGTCGGCAAGCTAAAGATCGCCCAAGCTTGAATTATAGAGCGCAGCTCTTAGGCTCCCGTTTCCGGGTTCAGCGGTGTCGCCGTCGGCGTAACCGCGCGATACATTATGAGAAGTATCCCATCATGCATCATGAGGGTAAAAATTTCCCGCTAAATTTGGCGGGAATATTTTCCGCTAAATTTAGCGGGAAAATGTAACCGCAACAATTAGCGTACAAATTTACCGCAAAATTTAGCGGGAAAAGTTTAGCCTCGTGACGTTACACGTCACACCACTCAACCCGAGAAAATTTGGTCACTAAAAATTCAGTGTGAGAAGTTTTCCGCTAAAGTTACCGCGGAATTGTTGTCGATAAATTTAGCAGGGAACTTTTCCCGCTAAATTTAGCTGGAAAATATTCCCCCAATGATGTCAGACGTGTCGTCATGGGACACTTAGCGGAAAAATGTTTTTTCTAAATTTAGTGAAAAATTTCTCCGCGAAGTTTAGCTTGAAAATTGACGTCACGTGCCTTCAACGCCATTTCAGATTCCCCTCTAAATTTAGCGCAAAATTTTTCACTAAATTTTCTACTAAATTTTGCGGGAACATGTTGGCAAATTTCCCGCTAAATTTAACGGGACATTTAGCAAAAAATTTCTGCTAATTGGAAGGGGAGTGGGAGAAGAGAAGGGGATGGGTACGGAGGGGAAGGATGGGAATACGCTCCCCCCATACTTTTTCCTCTTGCTCCTCAAGAGCTGCGCTCTAATTCGACATTACAGAATTGTAAACATTTTTCATTTTTCATTCTCTCGTTCTTTTCATTGCAGGGCTATCGGAAAAAGGGTGTCCTGGAGATATGGCCCAATGTACCGACTGGTGCCAGGAACGCGGATATAAAAAGTGGGCCTGCTCTGGTGACAGGATGCATAATTTCTGCAAATGCGAATGAGTTCAGTAACAGCTGGTAGGAATAAACTTTCACCAGAGCTCCTGCTCCGCGAAATTAGGAAATCCTGTTTCGAGAAGAAGAATAAAATACCACTAGCCCAGCTACAGCTGGAAGATAATGCGTTTTTATTAAACATAAATGTCAGGAAACGTTTGGTTGATGCAGACCAAGCCAAAATAACACCAGGTACTTCGCTCAAATTGCTACAGTGTGATGTTATTTAAAATAATATATTTTTTAAGCACTATCATTTTTCAGAACATGGGGCTCAAGGCAGATGACCCGGGCCTCATATCAACATACGTTGATATAAGGCCCCTCATATGAGCGTACACTCTTAAAAAAAAAAAAAAGCTAGTAGTATTTACTTGGTAAGAGCTAGTAACCGCTTGTCACATATGTTACTAGGTACCTAGTAAGAAGAGGTGGTAACGGGCAAGCTAGTAACGGTGAGTAGGCCAAGAAGCTACTAAGTGTTACTAAAGTCAAGTAGAATCCATGCATTTTACTACCTTTAGCTAGTAACTAGCGCTACCTCCCGACCGAAGACCGGAAACGCAACTAGTCACGTGATTTCCGGTGGAAAAAAAAAGGTGTGTGGTTATGCCGCTTCCCACCAGGTGGCAGGCGAAACAAAAATTGAAACTGGAAATGAGTAATCCAGGTGACGCTAGTCACCGTAAAATGGAACGTACACAAAAAAGGAAGCCGATTATTCATAGTTTATTTCAATTCTTCCACATTTGCAAGTTGCCAAGTAGATACATTTAAACCCACACAATCGGCACTATGTACTTAATCACTCTAATAGCTAACTTACGGGCGGGGGCAGTAGGGATCGAACCCAGGAGGTTCCCAGCGCAAGCTTACGAGCGGAGACGCTCGGCCACTTCCTCCCCGCTGTTCCTCGACTGCCTTTAAGTCTTTCATACTGACCATTTGAGTGCGCAAACTTGCCGTCGTGTATCAGCACGTTAGTTCTTCGCAGTCGCTAGGTCAGTTGCGCGACGAGGCAAACCGCATGAAAGCGACGGGAACAAGCGGCCAAGGCGGTGAGCGACGTTTTCTAAAAATTAAAAAAACCGAGCGCCGCAACGGGTGACCGTGAAAAATCGCCGTCGCTCGTCGCTGCCCCCGTCGTCGCTCGCTAAATCGATTACATGCGGTTCAGCCTTTAAAACGAATGCGGTCGCCGTCGGCAAGAGTGCGCTTTCTCGCCGTCTCCCACGGCGAACGAAGGCTCTAATTGACGGGGAGTACGACGGCAGCTGCACTTCTTTAGCGTCGTGCTGCGCTACAAAAATGCATGCAAAATTAATACCGCGTGCAGCTCGCATCTTAAGTTTTGTAGTACACTGTCAAATGTTCGCGTTTTTGAGGAAGATTTAAGCAAATTCAGAAAGATTCATAGAATGCCAAAACAGTTTTTTTTTGTTAGTCCCAAAGCTATATACACTATTTACGACGCACATCAACGGTTGTGAGAGTGCGCTGTCACGACCGAAGACAGCTCAATCGGAATCATTCAACCACTGAGCACACACAAGCCGTGAAGAAGTTCTCAGTGTCAAGTAGGAGTAGGCAGAGAAAAGCTTCTTGGACGACGAAACCCAATCCAGTGACAGCGGCACCGGCTCGTTAGAACTACCCTCGGAGCAGTCCAGGTCCACGCACACACTCGCCCCGTCGAGCGCACGAACGTTAACTATGCACTCCAACACGGGAACACGAGGACTGCACACGACACAGGGCAAAAACGGCAGGTTCACATCGGAGAAATTAGCGTCTTGCGAACTCCGACTGGCCCCAACTTGCCTGTCATACAATGTTGCCAGCGTAGCTTGTGAAAGAAAAACAGATTAAAAAAAAACAAAAATATAAAAAAAACGGAATTAACTTTCTGTTGTTGTTTTTTTCAGAAACGTTTTTAGTATGTGCTACATGGCTATTTTCATCCCAGTAAAAATCAATATGAAAATATAAACGCTCACAAACGAATGAAAACGAGAAGGAAAGTAAGTAAGCCGCATGGCCATTGTACCAACAATGGCTGCTGCGCTGGCTGCAGTGCTGTCTTCCACGTCGTGCTGGTACGGAGACTGCGATCGTTATAAAGTAAGCTCCAACCCTTAAACATTACCCGTCATACAATATTTGACGCTAAGATTGCGTGTAGATACCTCCCCCTGCGATCCGAAAAAGCAACTACGTCGCTAACGCTGGCAATCGGGTGCGAAGCAAGCGCCGCCATCTTCTCCGCGCCTTAGCGGTAGTCAATAGCTAGTAAAAAGGTAGTAATGGTCAAGAAAAGGTAGCAATGGCTGCATCTGCTAACTTTTTACTACCCATCGCGCGTTTGAGGTAGTAAATTGTTAGTGAAAGGTAGTAACGCTCAGAAAGGGGTACTAACTGCGGCAGTTACTAGCTTTTTACTGGCTTCTTTCTAGGAGTGTATGTTGATATGGAGACCCGGTATGAGGGACCTAGTACGGAAACAAAACAGAAACCTTCCATAAATTCAAAGCTGCACAAGAAATTCATCCTGTGCACAGGACACTCGAAATTACGATTTATTTTGTAATAATAACATATTTATATCACACTTCTAGTGGTGAAGGCGAGAAAAAAAAGCCGCACGAAACGGGTTGACAAGCTCTCGGTCCCTAAATTGCAATTTACAGCAATGGCTAGGAAAGAGATAACTAAAAAAAAGAAATACATACACGCACACCAAAAGCATTAGTCGGCTATAACAGAATGGCACATCAACTCACGAAACTCTTTCATGTTGATGTTATCCAAGTGAACATCACAGATAATAAAAAAATTGAGCTGTTTAGGTAACCTTTAGGATTACATTTTGTTTCCTAGGTTTAATCGGCAAGTAGGTACGGTACATTCAGGCCAGTCTTCAGGGTTGCGAAATTGGTAATTGGGAATGCGTTGGTTTAAGCCAGACAGATCAATTATGTAAGTACGGTTACTGAACAGTACGTGTTTATACTTTATATATTTACACAGGTTGTAGATACTTAGTATATTACACATTCCGAACAGGTTTTCTGTATGCGAGCAGAACGGCACATTAGCAATTCGACGGAACATTCGTTTTTAGACGAATATATTACATTTATTGCCGTCGTGGTATCTCAAACCAGTTTGCAGTAATTTAAATGAACAAAAAATATAGATTTATATAGGTAACAAATATTACGAAATCCCGCATAAAATGAGTAGTTACAAGATTTCGCAAGGAAACGGGAACCAAGAGGTTTTTTCGGGGCAATCGAGGAATTGCGGGTAGATTGATGATGCTTTAATCGCTCCGACACTTGGCAAGACCTCATCGAAACGTCGAATACCACTGATCTCTATGACAGCTGCTGGATCGCGCTTCCCTGCTCCGCAAATGCGGCCACCGTCGGAAATCTAGACAGCCTAGAGTGTTACAATTGCTACCATGTGTAGGTCACGTCAGAACAAAGACAAAGGTCACGTCACCAGAGCCTTGAAAGCGCTTCAGCAGATGTGCACTCTAAGAAAAAATGGAGGAAAAAAGTAGCAACGGCGCGTCTTCCTCCCTTCTACTGACGCGCCCCCAAGCGGACACGAGAAAAGGGGAAGAACGAAACGTTTTTCTCCTTCTCCAGGCAGACGGGAGAAAGCTTTCGCCCTCCCGACTCATCTTCTTTCGGTTTCGTTTTTCGAGCAGGCCGCGCACGTTGTTTAATAAAGAGCTGTTGAGTTGATTGAGCTTCAGCGGCAGCGAAGGCCGCCTGTAATTCCGTCTTCTAGTCTAAACGTGCAGAACATTCCGGTTGCATTGACGTTTTTATCACTAATTTTATCAGACGAGCAAACGAAGCCGCTAGAAACAGCGAAGTTCCGGAGCAGTGCCAGCAGCGCCACGTACACTGGGGGATGGCTGTCTCCGGATTGCGGGACTCGCGCGGCACGGAACTTCGGTAGCGAAACCACGCGGAACTGTGTCGACGTTTTCGACGTTACGGAAACCGCAGGAACTGCGTCCAAGACAGGCAGGTTTTGCTGCCGGCTGCCTGGGTGCCTTCCGTCCAGAGTTCGGTTCTGTTTTCCGATGCCGAGTGCAACCGGCGTTCAACGTGGTTCTGTATTTGTGCGTGTCGACAACATAGCTGCAACATCGTGATGGCAGTGTCGTGGGTTGTGAGCAGAAGACTGGAATTATCACCGATGTGACCGTGTGTTCGCGTATCAGTGGTGTAACAAGAAGATGAGATCGTAAACTGTCGGGCATTGATGCCGCTGGTCGGGCCGTGATCGGAGGGGCGGGGTGTCGCAGGTTGACATTCCGCTTTACATTAAAAAGTTTAATACCACTTGAGGGATTACGTGCAATCGATCAACGTGCGGATAGTCATGTTGGAACGCTGGTCTGAACGGTAAGCTCCTATCGTACAGTGGCCAATGTGACTGTCGGTTGTCTCGTCCCCGACAGCGATTGCGCTCTGGGGAAAGGACAGCAGTACGAAATCGTGACGGAAAGTACGTATATTTACTCTGTTTAATTTTAGCATTAAAAAACAATAGTACGTAAAATCGAAAAAAAAAGCTACCCTTTATTTTGCTGTTTAAATATACTACGGTTGCTGGAGAAACTGCCCTCCGTGGCGCGCTGGGATGAGCGCTAGAAGTTTTCGAGCTCGCCACGGCGTAGCTCCGTACCTCCCGCTAGTCGCAGCTTTGACTGCATTCAAGTTGATCGAAAAGCGATTTCTCAGCCCGTGAAGCATCACTTCCAGCTGAGTGAATATCCGCTCTACAGAGCTTAATTTAAGACGGCAAATGCAGCTTTGCGCGAACAGCACAAATAGAAAAAACAATAGAAATACAGGCTACGACGTGCCGTGTGGGGAAACAAACTCATGGCTTCGAACCGCATTGGAGCGGTTGATTTATTGGCTTTCAAATAATTACGGCATGATCGAGCGTTTACTTTTTAATAAGAGATTCATCCCCTGAGCCATTTAAGATACTCTCAGGGGTATGGCATTGCTGGAAAAAAATCAACATGCTGGGAATATTTTTTATTGCTTAGGGAGTCACCGAAAAGTTCCGTACGTTAAAAACTAGCACTATAAAAGACGGAAACGCAGAGCACGGGTGTAGCGTTCGGGTTAGTGTGGTGCTCCGTTGTATTGCTATATGTGTGTGCCGTGTATGTGCTCAATGGATGTTCACCTGATGCTTGTAATAAGCGTATAATGTGTGTGTAGTGGAGGATCCCCGAGCGTCTCTGAAGCGCAGTAGTGGACAAGGAAGAGCAAATTATTCTTTGTAGAACATGAATGGGGCGGTACCTAGCGCCACCTAGCCTAGCTACTTGCAATTACTCTGCTTGACCCCGCGACCCCGCCATCTGGTGGCTAGCGATTCAACCTTTCACGCTACGCGATAAACAGCGGCTTCGAGTTTGTTCTTTCGAGAGCGGCTTTTGGTTCGCGGATTGAGTTTGCCCTTCTCCGTGATGTGCGGTTGACGAAGGAATGGTGACTCGAGGAACACCTAAGGTAAGACGCAAAGTGCGCGAAGTAACTGGTATCGGTTGTCTCCGTTTAACATCGCAGTGCTCTCGACGAGAAGACTGAGTAACTGCTTTCGAAACGCCTGTGGCGGGAATCTGGCTTCGAAAATAAACACAGTTCGCGGCAAGCTCGTGTTATGCTTTTATTTGCTGCTCCTCTCGTCCCGTACAAGAGACGTAGCGTCCTCGTCAAGCCTTATTGGGCTCGATTTGCTCGATTCGGGGCCGCCATATTAAAATGCAAGCGACGGAGGAACTTTGCTCCCCTGCTTCAGGGACGAAAGTTTCTCCCTTTCTAAAGGAACATAGGTTACAAGACCGTTCCTCCCCTAAGGGAGGACTATCCATACCCTTTTTTCTAAGAGTGTGGTAAGATGGCCGACCAGGGGCCGCAATCGCGCAATGGGCTGGAAGGAGGGAAGCGCGATCCAGCAATTGTCATAGAGATCAGTTTTGTATGCCATCCTCCAACGAATCGATAAGTCTTGACTTACGATTTAGCCAAAGGAACGTGAGGTGTTAGAAGAGCATAATGCACTGGCGTAACCGCGCAGTGCATTATGGGTAAATTTCCCCGCTAAATTTAACGGACAATATCCCCCGCTAAATTTAGGAGAAAAATTTCCCCGGCAAATTTAGCGGAAAAATTTCCCCGCTAAATCTAGCGGAAAATTTCTCCGCTAACCCTATCGGAAAAAGTTCCCGGCTAAATCTAGCGGAGAATTTTCCCCTCTAAATTTAGCGAAAAAATATCCTGGACAAAGTTAGCAAGGATTTTTTTTTACTAAATTTAGCGGAAAATTTTTCCCTAAAGGGGGCGAGCGGGAGAGGAGGACGGGTATATCCCCCTATCCGTACCTTCCCCTCCTCCTCCTCAAGAGCTGCGCTCTAATTCAGCCTTACAGGAAGTTGTAAACGGCTTTCATTTTTTTTCCTAAAGCATAACAACAGCTGATACAGTTAACTGGGCCAAAGAAACGGTCGTACTTGTATTTTCGTAATGGACCCATCTGTTCCTATTATCATTTGCATCGTAGGCGACAATGGCTCCATCTTCCCATATCCCACTATATGTCCTTACAACGTCAGTGTTTACTGCTACAATCTAAAAAAGGGTGTCGTCTTACACCCTTTTGTCCTACATAATGCACCCCAAGCTCTAGTTCGACGTACAGTGCACAATATTTGAACAGACGGCCCCAACTTTTACATGGGGCTTAATAATGGTGAGGTATACCTCATTGAACATCTAATGAATCTATCAAAGACTGCAGAGAAAAAACACTGATGTTTTGCAGTAGGGCCGAGAAAACCCCAAACGTTTTTGTAGTCAGTAACACGTACATTGACTCTTAATTCTAATAAGTTTTCTCACTCGGCTATCAAGCCGCTCGTCAAAGTTGGTACCGTCAGTTTGACGTTATCGCGCTGTTCGTCGAACTGAAGTTTTGGCGTTTCTTATATGGGACAAGAGGTGTAATAATACCCCTTGTCCCATCCAACACTTTACGTTCCTTTAGCTAAACCGTAAGTCCAGACTTATTGATTCGTTGGAAGATGGCATACAAAACCGATCTCTATAACAATTTCTGGATCGCGCTTCCTTGCTTCGAACCCATTGAGCGATTGCGGCCACTGGTCGGCCATCTTACCACATCTGCTGAAGCGTTTTCAAGGCTCTGGTCACGTGACCTTTGTCTCTGCTCTGACGTGACCTACATATGGTAGCAATTGTAACACTCTAGGCTGTCTGGATTTCCGACGGTGGCCGCATTTGTGGAGCAGGGAACCGGGATCCAGCAGTTGTCATAGAGATCAGTGGTATTCAACGTTTCGTTGTTGTCTTCCCAAGTGTCGGAGAGATTAAAGCATCATCAATCTACCCGCAATTCCTCGATTGCATAGAAAAAACTTGATTGGCATTTCCCTACAGAATCTTCTAACTTCTCATTTTATGCGGGATTTCGTAATATATCATTACCTTTATAAATTTATATTTTCGCTCATTTAAATTACTGCAAACAGGTTTGGGATACCATCACGGCAATAAATCTTAGGATAATGCATTCGTACAAAAACGAATGTTTCGCACATTTGCTAATGTGCCGTTCTGCTCGCACACAGAAAACCTGTTCGGAATGTGTAACATACATGGGTAAATTACTTTCAAAATGTAATTTAATTACAATTACAATTACTTAGCCCCCAAAGTAGTTTAACTACAATTACAATTACTACTACGCGAAAGTAGTTCATTGCAATTACAAATTACTTTTTAAAAGTAATGCAATTACTTTACAATTACTTATTTCTGAGAGTTACCCACCTTGGGCCATATAACTGTAAACGAGTTATATGGCCGCTCTATAAATGTCACGCATTGTACTTTTCTTTTATGAAATTTGTTAAATGGATTATAGAACTTAATAGTTTGGAGTAATGAACTTCTGATTTCTTATATTCTCAAAAAATAGAAATAAATGGCGACAAAATTCACAGGTGCGAGGTGAATCTCTTTAGAGCTTGTGCAAATGGTATCCAAGTCAAACCAACAAAAAATAAACTTAAAAATAATACAAGGAAACAAATATGCGACAGTACTGGTATCATAAAACTCGGTGATTCGCTGCCTCTCCCTGTCTGTGGACTTGTAACATGTCGGATGTGGGTAACCGTAGCACGCGAACTGCGGTCGCTTCCACAAAACTAGTGTCACAATAGCAGCAACTCTCTTGCCAGGGATTCTGGGTTAATTCAGTGCACGGTAACACCAAAAAAAAAAAAAAAAAGCTCCTGAGATATATAATAAATTTAGGATCGTCATGTCAGGCGAAGAAGCAAAGAAGCAGCAGGTCTAATTAACACGACTCACCCTGCCTTACTTCCAACTGTTGTTGCTAAACTGCGCTTCTTCGCCTCGATATTAGAGTAGCACGACCCTCTGTTAGTGGTACCAACATACGAGATAGAGGAGAAAGACGTGAAAACTCATAAGGAAAAGAGAATAATTACATGAACAAAAAAGTCCCCAAACTTGACTGAAATATGTAAGCGAATATGCTAGCGGCGAAGACGCGTAAGGAAAACTTCGAACCTCCCCGCCTCGACCGGATGATGTGATCGGAGCCAACCAGCTCGACTTCGACCCCCATACCCCCGTGTGGGAATGAGAAATAAGAAAGACCCCTAGAAACAGGAGCAATAGGAAGCGAACGAGACGAAGAGTCAGATTCAACTACGACAGGAACGAAAACGGACGCGAATGAAGCCCTCATTTATCAAATTATTTCTGAAATTCTTCATTAAATCGTTTTGCAGTCTACAAAATCCTTCATTCCGTTCTATCCCAGCCTCCCTTTTCCCTTTTTTTGAGCAGGTTGGGAGACTCTCTCTTTTATTGCTTCGGTTGTGCTCTCGTCGCCGTGGCCAGGGGGGAAAAGCGCCACCGCCGCAAAATCTTGCAAAAGTAATTGTAATTGTGCCTGAAATTTAGCAATTACTGATGCTAGAAAGTAATTAAATTACAATTACAATTCCTTTCAGCCAAAAGTAATTATTACAATTACAAATTACTAGGAAAAGTAATTAAATTACAGTAATTTAATTACTGTAATTGAATTACTACCCAAGTATGATGTGTAATATATATTAGGTATCTACAACCTGTGTAAATACAAGCTTTCTACGAAGTATAAACACGTACTGTTCAGTAACCGTACTTACATAATTGAACTGTCTGGTTTAAACCAACACATTCCCAATTACCAATTTCGCAACCCTGAAGACTGGCCGGAATGTACCTACTTGCCGATTAAACCGAGGGAACAAAATGTAGTCCTAAAGGTTACCTAAACAGCACAATTTTTATTATCTGTGATGTCCACTTAGATAACATCAACATGAAAGAGTTTCGTGCGTTGATGTGACATTCTGTTATAGCCGACTAATGCTTTTAATGTTCGTTTATGTGTTTTTTTAGTTATCTCTCCCCTAGCCACTGCTGTAGATTGCGATTTGGGGGCCGAGAGCTCGTCAGCCCGTTTCGAGCGGCTTTTATTTTCTCGCCTCCACCACTATAAATGTGATATAAATATGTTATTATTATAAATAAATCGTAATTTCGAGTTTCCTGTTCATAGGATGAATTTCTTGTGCAGCTTGGAATTTCTGAAAGGTTTCTGCTTTGTTTTCGTATTAGGTGCCTCGTACCGGGCCTCACATCAACGTACGTTGATATGAGGGGCCTTGTATCAAGGTGTGTTGATATGAGGCCCGGGTCATCTGCCTTGAGCCCCATGTTCTAAAAAAAATGATAGTGTTTAAAAAATCATATTATTTTAACTAACATCAACAATGTAGGAATTTCAGCAAAGTACCTCGTATTATTTTGGCTTGGACTGCATCAACCAAACGTTTCCTGACATTTATGTTTAATAAAAACGCATTATCTTCCAGCTGTAGCTGGGCGAGTGGTACTTTATTCTTCTTTTCAAAACAGGATTTCGAAATTTTGCGGAGCTGCAGCTCTGGTGAAGGTTTATTCCTACCAGCTGTACGTTACTGAACGCCTTCGCATTTGCAGACATTCAGCCAGTTGCCAGTGCAGGCCCCGTTTGTATGTCCGTGTGCCTGGCACCAGTCGGTACATTGGGACCAATCTTCAGGACACCCGCGATCCGATAGGCCTGGAATGAAAAGAACGAGAGTATTAAAAATTGAAAAACGTTTACAATTCTGTAATGTCGAATTAGAGCGCAGCTCTTGAGGAGGAGGAGTGGAGGGTATCGAGGGGAGCCGTATTCCCCTCCTTTCCCTCCGTACCCATGACCTTCCCTTCTCTCGCTTTCCTCCGAATTAGCACAATACTTTCGCTAAATGTCCCGCTAAATTTTGCGGGAAATGTACCAACATGTTCTTCCTAAATTTAGCAGGAAATATAGTGAACATCTCTTGCGCTAAATTTAGAGGGGAAATTGGATTTGTGTTGAGGGCACGTGACGTCAATTTCCCCGCTAAACTTAGCCGGGAAATGTTTTCACTAATTTTAACGGAAAAGTTTTTCCGCTAAATTTCCCGAGATGACACGCGTGACATCACGAGGGGGATATTTCCCCGCAAAATTTATCGGGAACAGTTCCCCGCTCAATTCATCGGAAAATATTTTGACGCTAACTTTAGCGGAAAAATATTCCCTCTAAATTTAGCTGCCAAATTTGTCCGGGTTGAGTCGCCTCACGTGTTACGTCATGAGGATAAACGTTTTCGTCTAAATTTTGCGGGAATATTTGCCGCTAAAGTTTGCAGGTGCCTTTTCCCGCAAAATTTAGCGGAAAAATTTCCCCGCAAAATTTAGCGGGAAAAGTTTGCTCTCTTAAGATATTTAGGAACCGTCCCATATTTTATCGCGCGGTTACGCTGACGACGATGCCGCTCAACCTGGAAACGGGCGCGAAGAGCTGCGTTCTGAAACTCAAGCTTGGCCGATCTTTAGCAAGCCGACTGCTCAAGCACCAGAACACTAAGACCATACGTTCCAAATGTACCGTATAAACAACCTTCGCAATCTCTTATTTCTGCATACGATGTGGCGTGCTAGGAGAGGAACAAACGTCACCTCCCTCCAGGGGGAAAAAGAAGACTCTGAGAGATATGGGCGGAATAAGCATTTCTCGCAAACAGTTGTGAGCGTAGTACAAGACGATGGCACCACCGTGTGACCCCTCGCAATATGAATGTATGTGTTCTCACAATAGTTATCAGTGTGAATTAACACCCCTGCGTGTGGCAAGCCGTACTATCAGTGTGTCTTTGTCAAATGTTACGTGCAGCGTAGATGTAAAGGAGGGGTTGGGATACATGTTGACCATTCTTTCCGCTGCGCCGCCCTTCACTTCCAGGTTGTTTGCACGCACCCATCATGACCTCCGCAACGAATCGTACCTGCGTAATCTGGAGCGCGCAGGAGTATGCACGCGCTTTATTTTATCCCTGCATGACGCGACAAACATTTCGTATTCTTCTCACGACTTATTTCCCTCTCGTGTATTATGCATACGCTGGTAAACAAAAAAAGAACAAAGATTTTAACTTAGAATGTGTTTATGAAATCGAACTCTTTAGAAAAATATAACGCTCGAGGATGAAGAAGAAGCGTTCTGTGCAGGCCAAGGCAACATAAAAAAATGCATAGGCCGTAGGGGCGAATGCATAAGCCTCCAAGCCATGTAGAATAAAATACCAGTCATTTAAACATATACATAATCACAGTTAGGAAAAATGCTCGAGGTACACCTAAGCACTTCTTATGAGTTGTGAATGCGAAAGCATGCTTGTCGCTTTTCCGTTCACTTGTTTCGTCTGCGGCGTATTTGCGTGGGCCGAGCACGCGCTCTCCTCGCCGCTCTTACCCTGGGCGCTTCGTGGTAACGCGGACTCGCAGCGCCATGGCGTGGCGGTCGTGGAAACTGAGGGGCAGCTGCCAATGGGAGCCTCGTTCATTGAAAATATGACGCGCGCCAGCCGCTAGGATAGAAGCCGGAATCCATCGGCTTCACTTGGAGAAAGGTGTTTGGTGCCGTTTGGCGTGGCTTCAAGGCTGATGACGTCGGCTCGCTCCATGGGACAATTTAGTCTTTCGCATTAATGAACATTAAAAAACAAAGATTCACCCAGGTGCTCAGCGGGAACCGAACCCCGGACCATGCTATCCGCAGACCGATATTTTTTTTTTCGGCGTCCCAAGTAGGAAAAGTAACGATAGCGCAAGCGACTTGACTAAAGGCCCATATGCACAGTTCCGTATGAGCGCGATGCGTTACGTATCATAAAGCTGACGCGTAGTGTTGCCAAGTGCGCTTCCGCCAAGCTTGCATACACCGTTGCATTGGCACGCAGTCGACCGCAGTCAGGAGCCACCAAGAACGCACTAACGTCGCTAGCGGCTCGCTAATAATAAGCAAAATCCAAGGCAACAGGCACGTAGCCAGGACTTTTCTTTCGGGGGGGGGGGGGGGGCGGGGGGGGGGCGGGGGGGGGGGGGCGCCCATGACAAAATGCTGTATAAGGGGGCAAGGGAGGAGAGGAGGTCCCAGCAATATGGAAGATTTCGGGAGAAGGGGGAACATGGGCCCCATGCCCCCCCCCCCCCCCCCCCCCCCCCCCCTGCCTACGTGCCTGCAAGGCAACATAACGGCGCCTGGTGACAGCGTGAAAATGGTCGATCTTGAAACGATTCCGCTTGCTTTCCCGACATTCTGTGCGGCTTGAACAATTGCAGCCTTGGCAAAAACTTAATGCCGCAGTCCCCACCGCTCTCCAACACGAAAACGCAAGTTCCGCGAACAGAGAAACTGGATACATTTCGTAAGAGTGGCGCGGCGAGCGCTTGACCCTCCTTTTCTTTCCCTGCTTCTGATTGGTCTACAACAGCACGCTTTCGCTACTGCCACGTCCAAACATTAAGCAGGGAACAAACGCACGCAACTTTTGCCCGTGGTTCATACTTTGTTCAGGGTACTTGGTGCGCAGAATACTGTCGGAGGCGAGTCATACTTTGAACAGCCTACTTTGTCCGCACACAACCGCCGGCGCGCAAAGATGGTTCCCGGCGAGAAGTAGCTTCACACGTAAATCCACAATATCACGGGGTGAATTACAACCCACTAAGGGCTAGCGAAGCAAGCGTGTGAGGTCAGACCCTGGGACAGAAGTGAAATGGTATAGAAATGGCGCGATAAACCTCCTCCCCCCCCCCCCCCCTTTCGCCATTACTTGTTACCATGAGGGCTTTCTTACAATCCAGATGCGTTAACAATTCACGGCCCTAGCGTATTCACCAAAAAAGCACAACCGATGGAACACTTTTTATGAAAAAATGCTCGTGGCACGCTATACTCCCATAGAAATTTAAACTTGTCTTCGTCATTCTGGCGAATCTGGAGTCCCCAAGGTTGCGTTTTATTTCCGGCTAGTCTGAAAGCAAAGAAAGCTCCTCACATCCAAGTATAGCCATTCATAAGGTACGCATACTGCACTAAAAACAGATTCTGTGATATTCGCGTTTATCCAAATAACCAAGGCGCATATTTAACTCTTCACGGGTGACGTGAACTGTTTAAAGGGACCATGAAATGATTTTAAAATCGAGTTTCATCCACCGCACGTCGTAAAAGGTGTGAAAAGAAACACAAAAACACAAAAATAGGGAGCCAAAAAAAATTCTTTGCTATAGAACTTTTAAAAGAAAACTGGACTCTTTTGCGCCTTCCTTCCTTCGCCTGTTCACTACGATGCATCCGCGGAAATGGAGCACGTCAGCCAAATCCAGGTCGCCTATTGGGTAAGAGCCTACCTCACCAGCACCGCGATCGTAAACAATAAATAGCCGGCGAATGTTTCCTAAAAGTTTTGTTACATAATATTCAGATCCACATTTTGTAGCATAATTAGAGATGTGTGGCGAAAATTGCCAAATTTGATAATGCTGAGAGCCAAGCGCCATCTATCGTGTGGTAAACGAAGCAACTACTGCGCGTGCGCAGTAGGGCAGGGCCGACAGTTACTTGGAAGTTGGGTGACGGCGACCATTGATGGCGACCGACGAACATTTATTTTCTTTGTTTTCCTTCCTCTCAAAACTCTGACTGACTGAACGTTTATTTTTCTACGTGTTCTTCCCGCGCGTGCCGACTTCAAGCAGCAAGAAAACAGTACTTAAAACAGACCACGACGAACAAGAACGCTGAATCCACCGACTCCGACGAAGCGTATAGGCCTAGCAGGCATTCCGACTCGGCGCTGCGTTGCTTCGTCGCAAGACCGTCTGCCTACGATCGGCTGGCGTGCTAAGTGGAATATGCCCGCGCGACCCTTGTGGACCCTTCCCTTATTATAGTTTGATCACTGACCTCAATTTTAGATTAAGAGGTGAGGTCAATCTCTTCCCCTTGTTTTCCGAGGCAGTGTTGACGAACACTCGTCGAAAAGGGACTCTCGTCGATTCTATCTTCTTGTTTTGTGTGATATAGAGCTGAAATAAACGCCGTATGGATTACCTTCGTAACACGGTATGTACACTTTGTTATTGGTATGCCATTTTTATTCTGACAGACTGCACGTCACTGTCGAGCTATAACAGTTCGTGGGAGATATACCTACAACCCCGGTCCAACCTTTCTTTGCCGAGTGTCGCGTCAGTATCGAGTTGCAATCGTAAAAGAACGCTCCCGAAGCGCTTACAAACAGCGCGAATTCCATCAAGCGCGCGCGTCCGCTCCGAGTGTAAACAGGTATTTACGTGGCTCTTGCTGACACTCGTAGTTCAAACGTATCTTTTTTAACGTCGGCTCGCTCCTGCATCTCCGAGGCCGCGAAAAACGCCATCCACGTCGCTTTGCAAACGACTGACACGGGCCGGCCCTTCTGCCAACAATGACAGGGTGGTTGACTTCTGGAGTCTTCACCGGAAGACTCGCTGCACTTCCTAACAGGCATACCGGCGTATGGGACTAGTCCCATGCTGTCGCTGTAGCGCAACATATCTCATTGAATTTTGCTCAGCTGCGATGCAGCGATGAGAGGCGCCGATTCAGGAAATACGTCGGTGACATCAGCGCAGTAAAACCTACCGGCGCACCCCAACTCGTTGCCGCTAACACTCCCATTCTCCTACTGCCGAGAGAACTTCCGGTTCCGGAAACGGTCTACGTCACGGCTTCTTTTGCGGTCAGTTGGAGAAAATGAAAAAGTCGATATTTCAATAATTTTTTGTGTAGAAGTTAATAAACCGAGACGAAAACGGATGCCTGTTCGGCATTCAGTGAACATTGACGGTTTAATGTAAAAGTTATCTGGAAAAAGTAAAAAGGTCATTTCATGGTCCCTTTAATTTACGGTGGAAAGCGCGAATTCAAGCATATATCAATAAATAACAGCTTTCAAGATGTTTCGTCCAGCGTACCTGATTGGTCAAGTCGACTTGCATGGTTTTCTAAAAAAAAAAAAAGAAAAACAGTTGTACATTTTTACATACATCACCGGGGTGGAACCCCTGCGCTAGTTCAATTTTGGTAACCAGCCGGTGCTACACACTCAGCGAAATTGTGCGTGGCTGTGTTTCCGTAGACTTCGCGGAGGCAAAATGAGAACAAAGGTTTTGTTTATGCTCTCCACCCCGCTGACATGCTGCCTGTGCGGAAATGAAACATTGGAAATTATTGCATTTACTCGATTACCTGCATTTAATCGTTTAGAAAAAGTAAAAACGCATCCATCTTGGAGGTATTAGGACGTAAAATGTTAACCCATAATAATTAAAAAAAAAAACATTAATGAACATTGAGGGCGTTTTATTTCTATATTTTTCCATCCGTCCAAGAAAATTCGTTAATGCAGTCTCTAAAGAAACTGCAGTCTTTTTTATTTCATTGTTCTTTTCACCGCAAGCGTAAACCATTCATGGCCAAATGAAAGCCTCGCGGTTCTGGTTCCTTCTCCATTTAAAACTTCCAGCCGGTTGACTCTTTTTGCCGCGGGATGAGAAAGTTGCCAGAGCGGCCGTACTGAGTGGTATTGAACAATGTTGGGCTGACCAGCGGCGTTGGCATTTGGCGGCGAGCGAACGGGAGTGGTCCGATTCACGAGCAACAGAAATGCAGCGTTCGTGTCCGCTGGACAGCGCCGTCCGTGACAAACTTAGAAAACTCATTCGGTCACAGTTGCTCTAGACTTCCTTGGGAGGTGGCAGGTTGCAGCGAAGCGGCAGCGAACAGTCGGCCATGACCGAGCGCTTACTCTCTGCCTGAACGCAGCGCTACAATTTCATATTTTATATTTTATGCAGACCAGCAGCTATTCATTCGGCGCAGTCGGTGCGCAGTTAATATTTCCGGTAAAAAGCATTGTGTTTCTTAAGAGACATCCGTTACGTTAAAAACGGCTCACGTTCAGGAGACGCAAAATTCAGTTTGGTTGTACAGTTGACCTTGTCATACAACGACAGAAAAGGAGTAGGACCTCTATTTGACAGCCTTGATATATATATATAACACAAGCAGAAGAGGGAGACCACATTTCTTCATGTGACTTAGGGTATGTTCCTTCTTTTGTTCAATTAGAGGTCCCAATGGCCCGCAAGAACATTTCTGCCTTTAGAGCGGAGCTTTTAGGCGCCCGTTTCCGGGTTGAGCGGCGTCGGATTCGGCGTTGGCGCCGGTGTAACCGCGCGTTGCCTTGTGGGACGTTTATCATAATGACTTCGCACCTGACGTCACGTGTGACGTCTCGAGGGTAAAATTTACCCGCTAAATTTGGCGAGAATATTTGTTGATAAATTTGGCGGGAAGTGTTTTTGTTGAATTTAGCGGGGAAATTGACGTCCGTGACCTCAACATCACTTCAGTTTCCCCGCTAAATTTAGCGGGGAAATTTGCCCGCTAAGTTAAGCGGGAAAATTTTCGCTAAATACGATCCCCTCCGTACTCTCCCCTTCTCCTCCTCAAGAGGTGCGCTCTAATTCAGCATTACAGAGGCATTACAGATAATTGTAAACGTCTTTCATTTCTGGATTCAAGAAATGTTTAACTCCTTATGCCATAGAAATATATTTTTTTATGTCCTATGGATACAGTTTACCATTTTTTTAAAACATCTGAGACTTGGCGTGAAAAAAAGCTTGAAACATCCAGAAGTATAAGAGAGAGGAAAAGAAATCAGTCAGAAGACGCCTCCAACGTTTCTGTGTAACGGTTATTCAAGGCACTTAGTTGTCTAATATCTCGAATAGCGGCCAGGCTCTTTAAATCGGCCGCCAGAATCGGTTTCTTAACCTATCGCACAACAAATTTGTGCAGCGTGTCTCACAGGTGGTGCTTTTTATCTTTAGAATTTGCAAAGAGCGAACTTATTAGAGGAAAATTAAAAAAAAACGGAAAAAGACTTAATTCCTATGAAAACGCAACGAAGACACCGTTCTTAATAAAAACGGCGCCGCTTGACATAAGAGACGAGAGATGGCAAGTGGTCGCGACGCCAACTGCCGCCAACGAACGAATAAAAAATTGGGTTATGGGGATCTTTATACAGCGTGTAGTTGGTCAGCCATTTAAAGTTGCGACGAGCCACTCGCTGTAGATGAGATATTTAGCCTGCAGTACAACTGCTTGCCTGGGGTCTTTAACGTGCACCACGCAGTAGTGATACACGACCGCACGCCGGTACGATGCTCATCAAGATCGAAACGGGCAGGGGTGGGGCTCCGAACAAATATATGGCGCCGATAGGCGGCGTCAAATAGCAGACGACATTTGCAACTCAAAAGCGGCGCGATCTTTTTTTTATGACAGTTGCCAATGCATGATTTGATCATCCTTACTAATAGAACACATTGAATAGACACAAAATCGATTTAAACAAAATGATGATTCGAATAATATTCACTCTTTTTCTTTTTTTTGTTCTGGGTACTCATATCGTGTGCTTTGCAGTTCTTCCTTGTTACCGCGCCTGTTTTTGGTTCTGCGACTGTCACCGCTGAGGGACACGCGCCGCTTTTGAGTCGAAATGATCGCCTGCTAAAGACGCTGGCTCTCGGCTCCGTATGCTCGTTCCTTGGCGGTAATTGGATTCGCGACCGCTTGCACCATCTCTTATCTCCCGTGCCAAATGGCACCTAATGGTTTGAAGACCGTTGGCTTCGCTGCGTCTCCATATGAGTTCAAACGTTTTTCTTTTTTTTTTAAACTTTTTTCAAGGTAAGTTTGCTCTTTGCAAATTGCTTAAAAATATATATGCACCCTCTCTGAGAAACACTGCCACAAATCGTAAAGCGATAGGTGAAAAGTTTGATTTTCGCGGTCGATTTAAGGAGCCTGTCCGCTAATTGAAACACCCCGTAGATGTTGAAGAGTAAAAGCGGCTTTTGTCTCGGTTTATCTAGGAGAAAAAGGGCCACCGGCGGCGACCGGCACGACAACCTTTACAACTAAAAGTAGACTAGACCGGGAAAGATATGTCAATCACAAACGTTTGACATAATTCACGTTTTCTGAATTACTTCTTTCCCTGTCTCTTCTACGTTTCGTTATTTAAATGTTTTTCACACCCAGTCTGGGGTATTTTATCTAATGGTAAGCTACACCAGCTCGCCTGCGCCCTCACCGTGTTTTGAATAAGGTATTTTTTCCTCTTGTACATCCACAAAACAAAACTATCACCTAGTTTGGCTTTCGTGGTTAATTAAAATATTGCGGCGTGCGAAATGATATATATATTTTTTTATTTTTTTGAAGTGGCCATCTGCTTACCAAAGGTGCATCCGAGCAAAAGTATGAAAATGCCAAAGAAATACATCATTTTTAGATTTCTTTCATAAGTTTCTGAAAGTAAAATGAATAACGGAAGAGTCAACATATGGTATAACCACACATATTTTGTAAGCCTAGGTAACAATAGTTCCAGTCGATTACTGAAACAAGTGTTCGGAAATGATGTCAACACCAAGGTCACCAGTATTAAATTTGACACAGCGCGAACAATGAGACAGCTTCTAAGAAGCCCCTAGCGCAGCTCACTTCCCGAGACTAAACTCTTTCTCAAGATACATCCCCTCCATCAGAGCGAGTATTATGTGTGTTTATATATGCGTAATTTACTTTAATACACAGCGAGACTAGATAGCTTTTTCAATGATATTTCTAAAATGAATAGGGTTTTGTGTTATTTGTATATACCGATAAATTCAGAGAAGTAACCTTCCAGCCGGTGTTAGAAAATTGTAAAGAAATAAAAATCCCCCAAAAATTCGTCCTAAAAAAAAACAAAAAAAAACATGATCTTCACGTGAAAAAGAAGCAAAACATTATTTTGCTGACTCTTTTATTTTTTTTTATATTTTTCCTGAACCGGGACACTGCCAGTGCTCTCGGCAAGGCTGCCTCTTTCTTCGGGAACAAAATTCTCATCTCGTCTGTTTCTATTATCGGTACCAGGACCTTTTATAAATATTCAACCATCACCTATGTACAACCAACTAGCCTGCCAGATGATCTTAATACAGTGCCACTCGATTTAGATAATTTTCGAAGACTAGATTCAATACTGACTCCCGCATAAAGCGAAACTATTCAGTTCATTTCTAGCGACTGGTCAACTAATCTCACTCCTAATACCCCTGTCAGACGGGAACGTTAAAGGTTTTCCGAACTAACTCATTTATGGTGTCGGTGAACCACCTTAGGCCGATAAGCGCGAAAATGCGAACTGATTAGGCGATTCTTCAAAGGAGTTCCATTCCAAAGGTCGTTAGGGTGCCCGTATGAGGGGCGTCTTACTCTATTTCTTCGCTTACATAGCAGCTCAGCTTTATCCGGCAAATCACTCGGAAAAGTCAGCAAACGGTTCAACCACACAGAAATTGTGAACCTCTGTAGCACTAGTTCCAGTCTTTTACAGGATCGAGTGTTCTGGAGTACTGCAAACACCAAGGGGCAACACTCTTTAATTAGTTCAATTAGATAGCGCCTGAACAATGATACAGCACCAAAGAAGCTCTTAGCAGTTCTCGTTTCCGGAGTGTAAACTTCGTCTCAAGATACATTCCCACCAGCAGAGCAGGTATTATATGTATTCGTAAATGCATAATTTACTTCAAAAGGCAGCGATCCTGCATAGGTTTTGGGAAGATAAATAGCCAACGTACATGGTTTCGTGTTTTCCGTGTGTACCGACAGATTCCCAATAGCAACATCCAAGCAGGTTTAAGAAATTTGTAAAGAAACTAATCTCCCAAAAGTAGTTTCCCTTATGAAAAAAAAAAACACGCTTCTCGAAAAAAAAAAAAAAAACATTATTGTGTTTTTTTTTGTAACATTGCTTGTATTGCCGGCGAGGCCACCTCTGTTTTCTTAAAAAAATTCTTATCTCGTCTCTTTCCCTTATTGGTACCAGTTTTTTTTCTTCTAAATATGCAAGCATCGCCCATGTAGAACGGAAGTTGGCAAATCCGGTGTCGGTGTCGCTTTTCCTTCTACACAAACCTGGACAAAAGCTGCTTGTTCTCCTCAACACCTAAATTAATCAAGAGTGTTCCGAATATGCGGAATGCGAATAAACCCCAAAAAACCCTCCACGATTTAGTTGAAAAGTTTACACCGAAAACACAGAACCGATGTACAGTTTCTCTAAATTTAAGATGTTTTCTCCTAACAACGCAATATCTAAAAAGCACTGAAACTGATTAAGCGGACCGCAGATAGCGCAGCAGAAAACAGTGGGCCGAAAAGTTGAAAGGAACAAAAGCGGTCTTATTTTACTCTGCCTTCTCAAGTCCAAAGTGTCTTACATGTGTTGATTTGGCGGAGATATACTTTGTAGAAAAAGTAAATTATCGGCCTAGCCACAAATGACTTACCAAGGTAAAGATTGTAGACAATCGCTGGAGTGGCGCTCAAGTCGATAATTTGGTGGCACAGAATGGAGGTCTTTTATGTGTCTGGCGTGTTTAAGGTACTCTGAAACCTATTTTAATTGCGAGCTATGATTCCATAAGCCTTAACGTTTGTGGAGTTATTCTTCTTAGGATGTTTTGTATCCGTATGAGACGCAATTTCGAGGTCTTTGTTTCATAAACTTCAAGCTCGTGACGGGGCTTCGGGCGCCAGCATGGCTTGTGAGAAGAACGAGCCTGTGTTTCAATCAGCTCGAACGCCTGATTGAATTTACCCACGATCTTCATAATAATACGCACGGCTCTTCGCGAAAATTTATGTTCTGTTCTTAGACACCTCCAAATCTTTTTATCGCGTTTCACATTGTCGCCTAATATACAAACTTTCCACGCTTAGCTTACATTGTTTACCACTTGCTTGGATCAGTAATGTAGTGATCCTTAGACAGCAATTTACAGCGCTTGATAAATTTAAATTCTCCACTACCGATATAACCGCTTCAGTCCCACGGGGTACATTTCTTTCTCCCCCTCTTTTTTCAATTTTAATTAACCATCTCCTAACCAATATATCATCCACCATGCGACGGTTTGCTGGCAATTGTGCGTTATACAGGAAAATGACACAATCAGACGACCATGAAATGCGAAGGAGTGATATTAAAACGGTATTTGACTACTGAACCAAATGGCAAATGCCAGTCAAACTCTTTAAATGTTATCTGGTTTCATTCACCAGAGAACACTCTGTTCCATCATTTTCGTATTTGTTTAAAAATATGAATCTCGCTACTGCTCCCTTTTTACAAATACCTCGGCGTACTCCGGCCAACAAACGCTCCTGGTCTAGTCATATTAGAACAATCTCCGCTGAATATCACGTACACTTGGTCACCTGCAAGGAAATTTAAAAGCTGGGTAAGCACTTCTACGTCCACAAGATAACAACACTTTTATCCGCCGACACCTGAATAACTTTCATCTATTTGGAGTCCCAATCACAAATAAGAAAAATAATCCATAAAAATCGGCACGAGAGAGCGGGGCTTGATATACTGCATCGCCCCGCATTAGATTCGTCAATGTCTCCCTCATTAAGCGAGATTCTACGAATCATCCTTTAGGGACCGTTCAAGTAATCTTACTTATAATACGCCTGTCAAACGAGCACGTTAAACGCCTCCACAATTAACTTATTTTAGGCTTTGGCGAACAAGAGCTCGCCGACAAGCGTGTGATCGCGAGCTGATTCACCGATTCATTAAAGGAGTTCATTCTGAGGTCCTTTTAAGTGCCCGTATGACGGGGGAAATAGCTCAGATGGTCTGCTGCATTACGGCTTAACTCAATCAGGAAAATCACTTCTAGAAGAACCAAACTCAGACCTTCATTTTGATACCAAGCACTGGAGCGGTCTTTTCTAAAACCACTGTAATAATATCGTTTCACAATGCAGTGCATAGTGTCCTCTGCAAACATTTTCCCCATCATGAGAACGCTCCAGGCACCGCCTAGTTTATACATTAGAGCGCAGCTCTTAGCCGCACGTTCCCGTGTTTTGCAGCGTCGGCGTCGCCGTCGGCTTAACCGGAGGGGGAGGGCGTCGGTGCGGAGGAGGAGAAGTGTCCTCCGTACTTTCCCCTGTCCACCTGCGCACACTCCCCTCCTCCTCTTTCTATAAAAAATATTATAATAAATAATCAATTTATATATATATATATTTATATACTATAAATGTAAGTGACTCAATTTTCGCGAATTTCGCGAATCGCCTACAATTCGCGAAAAATACGTCTCGCGAATAATTTCAAATTTTCAGCTTTGGCCCGATTCGCGAAAATTTAAGCCCGCGAAAATTAAGTCGTTTACAGTATATTAATTATTTATTATAATATTAATTATATAAGGAGGAGGGGAGGGTATGCGAAATTAAAGGCGGTTCTTGAGGTATTTTGATTTTGCGTTATACAGTGCTGAGGAATTTCAGGGAGAAATAAATGTCTATATGTAGAAATATAATCCTCGTACTCCGGCGTACATAATATAATTTACATACCGGGTGTTCTTGCGAAGACTTTCAATAATCCTAAACATTTGGGTGTTTGAGAAAAAAAGAATCTTTTTTCGGGAACAAACTAACAGCAACCGTAGACGTCACGAATTGGCAAAAACATACTAATTAGCCAGCTAATTAAAATAATTTTGTTAATTGACTATTTAATTAGTGGAAATAAAGAAATGATTCTAACTAGAAAGTTGCTGAGCTTCAACGAAAACCAATTAATCAGCCATTTTCAGAAAGACTCTGAGCGCGTGAGAAGATTAGTAGCGCACCGAAGTTACCACTCGTGGAGCGGGTACAAGGCTGGGGCTAAATAAGAGGCGGAAAAATCACGCGGGCGCCTTACCGCAACCGCTAGCCTTGTACCTGCTCCACGAGTGGTAACTTTAGTGCACTACTACTCTCCTCACGCGCTCAAAGTCTCTCTGAAAATGACTGATTTAGTGGTTTTCGATAGCCCGCTAGCAAGATACGCTGTCGGGATGCCTCCAAAACTATGTTAACCAATGACTGCAATGTTTTTTTTTTTTTTTTTTTTTTTTTTTTAATTTAAATTTGGTGTCTGTAGAATGTACCAACAGCGTACTATGAGTTATCAGATAGATTAAACTAACACTAAATTGATTCAAAATCGTCGCTATCAACATCTAGGATAGGTAACTTAAGAAAAGAGTGAGTTAGCACCTCTCCCCCCTTCCTTTTACTAGGCGGGTCCTGTTTTTGCGGTAAGCAATAAATTATTTCGGAATACATCATTATACGAAATAAACGGTTTCAGCCACGATTCTGTGCCAAATGCGATGTCGGCCTTCAAGGTATATTGAATCGAAATTTGGATTTCGCGAAATAAGGCCGCAGAAGCTTTGAACGGGAGGCCACGAACGCCAAGAACTCATACAGAGATATCTCGAACGGACGGCCGCATTTTTGGAAAAGGGCCCGATCCAGCGAAAACTCTGACGTCACGATCCTCCTTGAATACTTGAGAACGAGGGGAAGCGGCCTTGCTCTTCTTCTCCTCGCTCCGGGTCACCGACTCGACGGCGCGAAGCGAGGAGGAAAGAGAATGAGAATCCTGACGTCACATGTCTCATCGGCCTCGTTGGTCGTGTTCAATGGCGGATTTTTTTGCTAAAAATGCGGCCACCTGTTAGAGACATCGCTGTATGAGTGATATTTTTGGGTTCTGCAGCGTCCCGCATATCACCCCTGCCCTCTTTTGTGAGCACTAAATTTCGGTTCAGTATCCCTTTAACGTACTCTATCAGACCAGCGAATTCATCAACTTTGTTTATGATGATTCTGCAGTTTATTACAACAACAACAAGGTCACGACATTCGCGTTTATTTTCATTCTCAGGGCGTCACTGTTTCATGACTGGAATAACCTCTTCTTTTTCTCTGTCCCACATGAAGGCATTCCGCTAATGACGAGTTTATTGAAGTTTAGCTTTACATTGTTATCGCTGTCCGCTTTTTTAGCATTTGCATGTTCCCACAGACGATTCGGCATATATCGGCTCTCGGGTGAATAATTCTGATCCAGACTGTAGGATGGCCCCGTGAAGTAGTTAGCATTTATTAGTACGTCCTGTTTTTCCTTGTATGAAGCAAAATTTACAGCAATTGGCCTTTTTAACTTATCATTCTATCGATCCCCATGATGTGCCCTTTGTACTCACTTCAATAGGCCTTATATGAAGTTGCTTTGTGGTCTCACAACCCTGACAGCGTCGCCTTTTTAATGTTGGCAACCGTCGTCGGTACCGAAGCACGGCGGAGGCATTGGAGAGAGCCGTACGGGCAGTGTGCGATGGCGCAGCAACAGTTTTCCGCCTTCCGACCATAATATGTGGACGGGCAGTTTAAACAGCTACCGCAACTGTCTGACAAAACTCTCGGGGGCCTGTGCACGCTGGCGACAACCTCGTCGAGGCAACGGACCAAGTCCTACGCCTTCACTGTGGAAGCTTACACACTGCAGGTTGTCGCCAGCGTGTGCACAGGCCTCCGAAAGGACTAGGCCCTCATGCCTTTTATCTATGAGCACACATTTAAATATTTTTTTTGATGCGAATACGCTTGAGGTCGTACTGTTTAGCGGTATATTGCTCCACGCGAATCCGTGACTCAAGGATAGTTTTTTTTTTTTTAGTTGTTACTGGCGGAAGGTTTTTTGGTAGAACGCTTTGTGTTCTTCAAAAAGAAACTGTGCACTGGGCAATATTTTTCGAGCGTTGCAAAGAGATAAAATTGCTTTCAAATAGCATTGACCTCAAGCACAGTTCACGGATGTTGCGCTATTAATGAAGATTTGTTCAACCCTGGCAGAATACCTGCAGTGACTTCCGAGCTTCTTTGCACTAAACAAAATTTCTACCTCGGCTGCGACAAAAAAGAAAAAAAAAAAAAAGGTTGTAAATTGAAGTTGGCACCGCCCGTGTTGCTTCATTCGACGTCCGCAACACAAGTTTTTGCCGCTGCCGACATCAAAGTTTGAGCCACTGCGATGAACCTAACCATGCCACTGTTAACCATACGCATCTTCAGTTATGGTTGGTAACGTAGATTATTAAAACTGCCATCCTTTTGCCTCGCTTAACAGCCTTCGTCTCGTCCGCATGCATTGAGCTGCTTGGGCATAAAGAAAAAGGCAGGCCGACACTACAGCGTACAAAAAAGAAAAAAAGAAGGTCATAAACACATTTGGTACAACTTCTTGAAAAATTAGGGCCCAGTTCAATAGTTGTAAATGGCTTTACACCGCAAAATAACGTCCGCATATTTCTTCGTGTTGTCACGGATTGTTTTTGTCAAAAGGTGCGTCTCAAGTGACAAATAGAAATAGGAAATCCTCCGCCCCAAATCGAAGGTTTGTTGCTGCATCCGCAGCGGAACGCAGCAATCGTTTGCATCGCATCTCTCGCACGACGCGCGGTCGCTTCTTTATATCGGGTATTTGCCAGTCGGGTCTCTGGTTTCGTTTTCTCGCCGCTAACAAGATGGCGGACGTAGTTCTCGGCACGCTACTAGATGGCGCTCTACATTTCGCATATGGTCACTGGATCCACAGGTTAGGTTCGCAAATACTTTTTATCAAGATTTCTGATTGAATCCACGTTTCCGAATAATTTTCGTCGTCTATGAAATAAAAGAGATCTTATTTCATTTGCTCGTTCCGCCACTAGTTTAATTATCGCTTTCACCCGTCCATCAGTTGCACTAAGCCTACTGTTTACTTTCGCCAACATAGCCTCGCGTTTGACCAGCCTGGCACCGATAGTTTCTAGCATACTCATGACTGTTTTAAACATTTAGAAAGTGGAGACACATAAGGGACGATACAGACAGGACCTCTGAGACCGCTGTTACCTGGCCTGGCTGTTGACCTCTGAGAACTTTCATTTCTGTCTCAGTGAAAGGGCCGGCCAGGACTGAGCTCTACTTCACCCGAGTGTAACAAAAGAAGAGTCAAGTACAACACTCGTTTCGCAAAGTGGCGAATATTTTGCCGAGACAATAGCGCACACATTCGTTCGCGACGACGAGCGGTAGCATTTGGGATGGCTGGAGCGGGAAAAGCATGCATCAGATCGTGCAGTTCATTTTGGTAATAAGCGCGAACCTGCATCCAAAGACAGAGGCATAAGCTGCATGTCGGCCAGTGTGCCGGCTCGAAATCCCACGAAGCCATAGTGCTGTGCGTTTAACTAGCCTCGGCCGATGTCACCTGGTCTTTGATGCTCAGCGAAGACATATGGATTGCCGTCGACGAGCGCCTCATCTAAACGAGGGTGAAAAAAAAGTGATGACTGGCAATCCGCTCCTGCCTTTCCTTGCCGCTGCGGGTCATTCAAATGCGGTTCATAAAGAAGGATTCGGCTGTAACGGGGGCCGGACCCGTTCGCCATTCACGCCAAGCAAGATCGCTGTCCGATTGCAGAAAGGACCTGGATAACCAGCAGCGGCGGAAGCAGCACTTTGGCCAGCGTACTGGATCCAAATCCCCAAAGTAGGGCCAGATCTGACCGGATAGATCAACTGTCATCTGGCCTATTCGGGCCAAAATCGCCTAAACAGATGGCAGAGTTAGGCTTACTTCTTTATAGTGCGGCTGCCCATACGACATTTGTGGGCCCAAATCGCCAAACAGTTGTGCCAAAGTTACCCTTCACATCCTGATAGTTCGCGTGTCATCGGCAGCTCTGGACCAAAGTCGCAAACAAGTGCCAGGGTTAAGTTTCCTGCGTGCAAGCTCGGTGGTCATCTGGCATCATTGGTCCCAAATCCCCAAGAAAGTGTCAAATTTAGGCTTTACCATCTGGTAGCTCGGTTAAAATCTGGCACCTTTGGCCCTCAATCCGGACATTGTTTTTCTTGTTTCACATTAGTGCTGCCACCTAGACACACAACTGGGTTCGAGACTAAGTGGCTAGAAAAGAACGCGCGCGTAAGGCCTCTCCCACCCGTCCGACACTCCAAAAGGTCAGTGACATCTTGTGTGACTATTGAGGCGCTCTGACGTAGATACAGCTTCCCCAAACTTTTTTCTTTGTTTGGCGTTGTGGTGAGTATTCGGTTCCTTATTTTATCCAAAGAAAGATCATCTTCCCTCTCTTCTCGATGAAGACGAGGGTGAGGGTACCAAAATGTTTACTGTGAAATAGAAATTTCTAAAATCAATTTCCTAAGAAATGCTAAGTTAGGTAAACAGGGCGGGTCGCGTTGGCGCTGGTGTATTCATGTTGAGAGGTAGAGGAACGATGAGTAGAGCTCTGCATATCAACGAACTACCCGGGGGTAATCCGCAGATATCCGCAGTAAACTGGAGGACGCGGATAAAAATGAATCAGATCTGGAGGATTGAGGATCGGATTCGGATTCCCGCATTCGATTCGCATCTCAGCTCGGAGCGTCGAGCAAAAGCTTGCGCTCCAGAACCTCCTGAATTCGATACCCCCCCCCCATGTGCGTTTCTATCTGGCTAAGTCTTGTACAGGCAGGCGTTCTTGTAAACATTACTGCGTGGTGCACGTTAAATCCCCCGGGTTAGCGGGTTTACTGCACTGGCTAAATATCTCATCTACAGCTTAGAGAGCGGTCACCCGTGGAAACGTACAAACATCAAAACTCTATAAACATACAAACAAAAAATTTTTTTCTTGTTTTTTTTTTTGCTGTTGTGTTTTATCGAAAACGCCGGGATATATTCATGCCAACTTTTTGGTAATGGCTCCTTTTTACGTCGAAGTCCATGGATTTGTGGTGATCTGTTTGTTCAATGCTCTTTGATAAAAAAAGAATATTCGACCCAAGAGATACTTTTGATAAATGTGGGAGGCCTTCCTTTTCGCATTAGTATTTGTGTTGTTAAGCACCCTAGAAACAATCGTTATTTGAACGTTCTTCGACGCCCCACAAACTATTTCAGCTCGTGAAGAACGGTTTCACCTCGAGCACGCCGCTCTCTGCCCCAGTCTTTTGCATCAAGAAAAGAGCTTAAGGTGACAAATAAAATTAAAAAAACACACCTCACGTTGAGAAATAAGCTTAACATAACAAACGACATCTGCTCATGACAATCGCACTCTTTACTTTCAACCGGATGGCGGGATTTTTTGTTTTAAATGTTTGATTTTGGCAAGCGGTTCAAAATCAGTCACCGAAGAACGCGGAGCGTCTCGGGATATCCGCCTCGCCCGCGACTTGCTTTTCGGTTTTCGGTTATCGTTTAATTCAATTCTAAATAATTTTTTTGCGTTTTTTGGAGAAAAAATATAGATGTTTCTAAAGTTATACTGCTACCTGCGACTTGTTGAAGCAATGAAAAGAGCTCCAGAATTCGGATCTTGTGCCCCTCTACAAGAAACTCAAAAACGTTTTTCTCACAAAGAACCCTGTTTGGAGGAGCTTCGAATATTTTAGGGTAAAATATATGAAAGGCAAAGAACCTCTATTATTTTAATGTCCGGATTTACGACGAGCGAGTGCACTGCAATCTTGATTTGAATGGTAGTCCAGCCTTTCTCTATATCTCCGCTGTATTTCGTGCTTCATTTATGAGTTTTACTTGTCAAGAACTTTGTGTGTAATCATAGTGGTTTAAAAAACTTCCGGGAGGGATCGATAACAATACTGTTTTCTCAGTAAGCGATTGATAGGCAACAATTGATAAAGCAGCCTTTGCAAAACAGACTTACGCCACGTCCGGCCGATACAGAGAATATTCATATGCGACGCCCGACCGATACCCCAACAGATTATTACAGTACCGGCACAATATCGCGCCGATACCGGGCAAAAGTTTGATCCGTAGATTATTCGCACGATTATGCACCAGGCCGGTGGCGGAACGACGGTGCGCCAATATCTCGAGGATATCGGGCCGTGGTGAGAACTGTGCATTTGGACTATTTGGGACCAATTTGCTGCCCGTACTGGCACGACGCTGGCCAAGTATAGCAGCGCTCCTTGGCAACGGAGTTCATGATGTCTGACCACCGTGTTTGGAATGCTTAATTTATTTAATATTACTCAGGAGCGCCTGAAAGACCACTCATGTGGAACACCAGAAAACATCCAAACTTCTTATGCCTCTGGGTTTTCTTTGGCACTTATGAGACATAGTTTCTACTCGAGTAGCTAACCAAAGAAAAGCCAAACTTTGTCACGTCCCGAATCCCCAGATTATGATTTGCTTTGGCAGTCCTGACTTGAGTATGACACGTGCTTTGTCAGCATCGCCAAACTATGGCTACAGTTAAGCAAAGGACCTCGGCACTAGCGAACGCCATGGAGAAAAAGCTAACTAGGCCCATGTTAAGCCCCTACGATTGTCAAAGCTTCGCCAAGTTGAGCTTTTCTTTTTGCGTGCAATGTGGGACAATTAATCATTTACTCAATCAAGAATTCTCAGATAGGTCCGCTCTCCATGTTAACAGTTTTCAATCTGCTTGCTCATGAATATTGAGCTAGCTTCGAAAAAGCAATTGGAAATTTTCGCTTCCTCACTTTTCATTTTTCAAGATACACCAGACCTAGCGTAGTTATGTGTTTTGATAAACCTAATCTGCATGAACCAATTTTAAGTCTACACAACTAATGCAAGAAAACAAAAGTATGTATAGGTTTCTGACGTTTCTCTTTATCCCGATCAATCCCTAAAAGCAACCTCCTAGCTGGTTTCACAGTATAGTGAAAAGCCCAAAAAACCCAGCCTAAGCTTTCGTCATTAACAGAAACATGAGCTTTAGAAGAGAAAATATCAATCTGCATCTTTATCTCGTTTTGATCGCGTACACATCCCGCACGCTCTGCTAGGCTGCCTCTTTCTTCGGCAACGAAAGTAATATCCCCCTTCTTTCCAGTCACGCAAACGTTCCCTAAAAGGTGGTGCTTCCGGTGAGGTTGTCCAGTTGGTTTTTATGTAAAAACCTACAAAACACCGGATTTTCTTTTTAACTTCAAAATGCGACACTCAAAAGCTCTCAATTTTGGAAAACAAATAAATGCGGAAAAGCACTCCAATTAGATGAAGAACAAACACCGCAAGCCGGGAACCAAAGTATAATTTCCCCAATCTTCAGATTTCCAACCGAGTAATACAGTAAAAAAAAAACATTGAATCCGAGTTGATGAAACAGAAACACTGCTACGGAGAGGACAACTTAAAGGGGTACTCCACCGGTTTTTTCATTGTCTCCGAGTTGCTTAAAATTTTGCTAAACTAACCAACAAACATTGCTAAAATAGTATCCTAAATATTAAGTCCAAATATTGTTTTTTCGCGAAGTTATTGAATTTACAGTTTTGGTCTTCACCATGTTTTTCAAACTGAAAGTCTCTACTGGCAACAACAACAAAGTGACGTCAGTGGAAGGCAGGGGTTAACTTTTTGGACTACAGAAGTTGTTCCCAACGGTTTTGAAGCAGTTTCTTGGTGTCAAATGAGTGCTTTGGAAGCTCGCTCCCGTATCCGCGCTCCAGCACGGAACGAATGATTGGCATATTCTATTTTTAGACTACTTGCTCGACTGGCAAGCCTGCCTGCCACTGACGTCACGGCACTGAAAAGTGCGCGAATATTTGAATATTGGGTTTTCCACCATTTTCATTTGCCGATTTCACAATACCTATTATGAATTTCGCGATGCTGAATAGCATACCGGGAAGGCTAAAGGCCAGGGAGTCAGAAAATATAGTTAGTTGAGGTAGCTCGAAAAATCGGTGGAGTACCCCTTTAATCAAGTGGAAGGGGCAAATGCTACATATTTCTCGTTTCGCTTACCTAACGTGCCCGATAGTCCCTCTTGGCCAAGTGCGCCACACATATTGATTAGGCGGAAAACATTATAATAACATTATCTAAAGTACAACCGAAAAAGAACTAATGGTGATTTACCAAATGTGGAGCTTGCCTATACCTGAGTGTCGTGTTCGAACCGGTGCTTCGTTAGGCACAGTTTGGACCACATATATGACTGGCGCCTTTACGGTACGTTTTCGCAATTTTTACTGCTTTATGAAAATATCATGGAATTTATCTTCTGCGGTTATTATCCAAGTTACGAAGTTTGCATTCATATGAGAAAGAATCGTGGGTTACTTTTACGGAGTATTTAAAAATCGTGACGGAACTTTCGGCCTGTTTGCTTAGTGGCCAACGCGAGCTCGTGACAATCTCTTTGTCAACACTAACTTTTAGCGTTTAGTACAGTCCTTGGAGTTTCTGACTGCTCCCAGTTCGCCTCTTTCGCACCCGTACCCACATAAGGTGTCAAAACGTAGCGCATAAAGAGCGCGATTTACTAGACTTCGGCGCAACCTGTAGCTTTCTGCAGGGGAAAAAAGTGATAATCTATGAGGAACACCAATATTGGGCTTATTTTTAAAACAAATTTGAAAGTACGAAACTTTTTTAACTTTTACCTAATAAAAAGAACGTTAAGCATGAACCTTTTTTCAAACTTGCCAAGCAAGATATTTTCTTTAACCACAAGATGAAATGGATATCCTTTTCAAGACAAAACAATTTCACTTCATCAGGCTGCTGAAGTGAAAAAAAAAGATGTGTCGTAGGCATGTTTAAATATCGCTAGCTCAGTTTACATTCAAGTGGGGTGGGACTTCTGTTGTTTTTTTTTTCTTGGGGGACAATCGATTTTTCAACTGTAAACCCCGAATCTCTGAAGAACGCAACAAGAAAAATCTTTGAAAGACCATTTACATTATCTGGGCCAATCTACACTTCCAAACTTTGCCTCCTACTAAATTCTTCCACCTCTTCAAGCCACGAGCACTCCACTGAAACATAAGCTACGAACCGTGTGGGGTTCTTTATGGAGGTCGCTCTACTAATAATCGCCGTCCGATCGGTATGCGTTTCGCTCGTCACCCAGGGAGGGATATAACACAACGAGAAGACAGCGAATGGGTTTACGGTACCTCCACGTTGCCCGTCGTCGAGAGCCGGCAGTCCGGGCCCGCCGTCCCTTGTTGCAGCCCGTCGATCAGAGCTCCCGGTCGGAGTCCGTCTTGAGGCCTGCGGATCATCCTTCCCACGCGAACGCTGCGTAGGCTAGCTGTCCAGGGCTATCACGGCCCTGGTCTCGCTGCGGAACCACGCCGGGATCCTCATAGCCCAGGTCGGTATGGCCAGGGTTGCCAGTTTCCACCGGTCCGTCTCCAAACCTCGCTGGTGGACCACTCCGAGATTCGCCATGGGCGAGGTCAGGCAGCCCGGCTCCATCGTTCCTGCCCAGCTCCAGCCTCGCTCAGCACGCACTGTCTCGCGCCAGCTCGTGACTTCTCCGCAAAACGCCTGTCACGTGCCCTCTGCCTTGTCTTTTAACCCGGCTCCCACAACCGTCACTGCGAAGTGTGAAAACGGCTCGAATATTCCCACACGGAAGCTGTATATTTCTAATGAGCGGCGTGGGCACAGGTCGATTGCGGCAGTTTCAAATGTGCTTCCCGACACCATCATCAAGAGGCTCACGAAACGGAACAAGACATTACAGTCTTGTGAACTCTGACAACGGATAAATGTCCTACGTCGCCTGGGTGCCTGAGGAAGGTATCCCACTGAGGCTTTTTCCAGCAAATAGACAAAGACATAGAAGTGCGCCATCATCTGGTTATAACATATCTTTAACTGGTTCGTCGCTCTGGTCATCTGTGATACTTTTTTGTAGTTTAGCTTTCATGTCGAGCACGCGACTGTTCGAATCTCAGTCGAACCGGATGAAAGATTTTTTCCCTACTTGTATGCTTTTAATCGAGCTAAAACGAGCGTCCTAAGTACTCATATAGTTCTAGGAATTACCTGCCCCCCAAATCTGCGCTACAGCCTTACTTGAACTCCTCTTTGACTTGAAGAAAACCAATGCCACCTACTGGGAGACATGTGAAAACATGTCAAAGAAAGAAGACGAGAAGTTCGCGAATGCTGTGGGTTCTCGATAGTGCCAAGGAAGAGCTGAGGGTCGTTTAAAAATATCGAAGCGTCATCATGTTTGTTCTGACAAACAGCTGTCCGTGGGGTGCTGCCAGTATCGTACTGCAATACTGCTTACGGTGCATTGACCGAGGACTTCAACAGAGTGGATAGGCAAGAATTCAGGGGAATTAAAAAAAACAATTCCCTACTAAATCTAGCGGAAAGTGTCCCCACTAAATCTAGCGGAAAATTTCCCCGCTAAATCACGCGGAAAATTTTTCCCGCTAAATCTAGAGGAAAACTTTTCCCGCTAAATATGGCGGAAAAACTTACCCGCTAAATCTAGCAGAAAAATTTCCCCGTTAGATTTTGCGGAAATTTTTTCCTGCTAAATCTAGCGGAAAAATTTGCCCACTAAATCTAGCGGAAACATTTCTGTGGGCAACACGTGACCCTCCAGGTCACGTGACCCCCCGCCGAGGTCTCGTGACCCCCCGAGGTCACGTGACCTTCAGTACCCTTCCCTCCTCCTCCTCCTCAAGAGCTGCGCTCTGATTCGGCGTTACAGGGAATTGTAAACGCCTTTTTTTTAAAGATGGAAAGAGTCCTTTGGCACGCTTCCAACGACTTGCCGCGGTACCAGGAGAAATGGAGTTCAAGAGGCCTTGGTGGTGGCACAAGGTACGCGACAACGTTAAACCGAGGTGCAGCGACGGCGCCATTTGCGTCAAACCACCGACCCGGGAGGAAGGATCGGCTCTTCGAAGGCAATGGTGTGCGGAACGGAGACAGCGATTGAGGGAACCTGAGGTGGCTGCACCTGAAACCGCCGTCACCCGGGAGAACAGACTGCTCCTCGGAACAAAACAGGTTCTCGAAAAAAAACAGGTTAAAATTCTCATTCATCGCTGAGAAAGAAGCAACGAGCTAAATGCTCACGCATGTATTCAAGAATGATTGTCGCGACAGCAACAATAAAGGCATAAACTTTTTCTTTTTTAAACTTTGGATTGCAACATTTAATTTCCGACAGTTAGGGTTCCGTGTTTTTGAATAGATGCGGAAAAATCCGAAAAAAACACTCGCCGGTAAATTTTCCGTCAATTATGGTTTAAACCGAAAACTCAGAATTTTGAGGTTACAAAAACAATATAAAAAATATCTTACAAATAGGCTTTATAAGAGCGCAACATCAGTACACCTAGGGAGACACAACTCAGCTTTCTTTAAAATTTCGAACTACTTAAATAATTAATTTTCCTTTTAGCTCGTCAAGGGTCTTTGAGGACAAAGCGTCCTGGTACACGGACTTTATTTATATTGATTTTGAAACTTTCTCTTAAATCGGGTACACAACAAAATCAACTCAAAGTTTCAGAGAATTGGAAACCTCCGACAAATCCTCGAATTTTAAGCGAAGAATGAACTTAAAAAAACACCCTCCGAATTTTACGAGAAATAAACTCCGAAAACACACTGATGGTTTAAGTTTCCCTCTAATCAAGCCAAAATTGTGAACTTGGCGCACGCCCCCTCACTACACGTTGTGCTTCTTCAAGGAACGAACTTTAAGCAGAGCTAGATGTCTTCGACTTTGAAATACGTTTTCGTTTCAGCTGTCTTTTCAGCCTCGCCACCCGCCAGGCCAGCGGGGTAGGCACTTGTCTGGCGTTGAGATGTAAGGCGCTATTCTTTTTTACAGATGATGCCGAAGTTCGTGCAATCTGCAAGGGCTCCGTTCTTGTCGACAAGAGAACCCACCGTATCAACGTGTCCGCACCCGCCGATAAGATATGTGTGCACAATTTCTTTTCAGACATAGAGCCCTCTTTCTGCATTGTTTGCCACAGACCGCTGGCGTCGAATTTAATTGCATATTAGACGGGCCACGTCTCGCGAAATCCCCCGTAGCTTGGCCCTCCCCACTATGGTGCACGAAAGCGTTAAAACTACTGGCGACGGAGCACAGCTGCGTGGATGCATGGACACCCACGTATGGTGCTGATTATGCGCCAACATGGCTACGCGGATACAAGAGCTCGCGACTTGACAGGTTTTACCTTTCCCCGCACTTGTGCCGCGCTGGTGAGATTACGAAGTACTGAATCCCTTCATTACCGGACTCCGTTTCTTACCTCCAAGAAGCGGTGATTAACATCAACAAACCCTGACGCATCCTCCCCCCCCCCCTCCCTCCCCGCTCGCCCACCCCCAACCGGAGCTTGGAGCTACTCAAGGCACTAATTACTGATCCGGACATTGTAAGAAGCACCAAAGAATACCGTCGAGATGCCACAGAGTTCATTACTGTGGAGACACAGAAATCGGGCGCAAGATGTCCGGTCCGTACCGTTCTACTTGGGGATCATTACCATCACGTCAGAAGTGAAGGAGGACCTTCATACCGCCGTGGTGAACAGATGTCACACGAACTTCAGGGACTACTCCCGGAGGACGCCCCGACATATTTTTTAAACTCCATGAGGGAGTCAGTCAGGTCCGGGAGTCAAGTCGCGTTTGGATCGTTCCACGCCCTCGTCCTGTTCTTCGGGCGTGACCTCACTGGCGAGGGTTTGACACACGCCTTCGCCCA
This sequence comes from Ixodes scapularis, assembly GCF_016920785.2. NCBI lineage: Eukaryota > Metazoa > Arthropoda > Arachnida > Ixodida > Ixodidae > Ixodes > Ixodes scapularis. Next base: position 46,423,947 of record NW_024609839.1, on the reverse strand, counting down.
GTATAGGAAACCTCTGTAGCAGTTAGTCGAAGGTCGGTGCGTCCGGGGCCATCGTCTCTTGTCTGAAGATATTCTGACAGTAAGGGGCGAACCGAGACTGGCCGACGTCTGTGTTTGTGATGGCGCCACTTTGGGGTTCGGGCCGTCTGTACTTGCGAGTTGGCAATTTGCCCAGCGCACGAGGGCCGCCTGTGGCATGAGCTTAGAAACTTCTTGCGCCGGACACCAGAGAACTTTATCTTAGTAATTCCAGGTGTTGTGCACGCAAGACTTCCGCATTCGAAACTGTGAGCGCAGTTTGTGCCGACCGGTGCTTGGGTCAGAATACCAATATTCATAGCCAATGAGTTGGGAGTTGCGTGTCCACATTTTCGATCCTCTTTCCCCCCGCCATGGCCAAAAAGGTGCAGTTTTTCCTTCCCGTGTACCCATTCTTTTATCGCGCGTCCAGTAATGAAAGGTGTCTCCAAGATATTAATGTGTGTTTAGTCGGCCCGGATTTCTCCTGTAGCTCACAACTGAGGTCCATTTCCTGCTCAGCTTTGCGCAGTCCTCAAGCAAAGCATGTATGAGTTACTGAGTCACACGTCACGCGGTGAAAGGGAGTCGCGGTGTCACGAAACGACAGCGTTTGAGGCAGTACATCTCCATTGAAAAATCCAGCCGATCGGTTTGGCGTGTTCTGGCGTTACCTTGTGTGAACACCAGACTTTACTAATGTGTCATTATGTGTACATCAAATAGCTTGCTGTGTTATGGTGAGCACAATAAACACACCATTTTGTCCCGGTGTGCCCAACAGGCCGACTTAGTGTGTTTTGACGTGCGCACTACACCAGCCTAGAGCATATCCTAGTGTGCACGACAGAGCAGGTTAGTACTTTTGGTGCGCACATCACACCAGACAAAAGCTTGCGCGCGAGCACGCATGCGCACACATATATATATATACAAACACAGGCACACACGCGCGCGCGCGCACACATACGCACACGCAGAAAGCCGCACGCCCGCACACTCACACGCGGGCGCACAAGCCCACACGCACGCACTCATGCGCACACGCACACAAATACGCTCGCGCGACCCTGCGCGCATACGCACGCACGCATACAGACCACGCTCGCGCGCGTACATACACAGGCACGCACAGACAGGCACACAAACACACGCACAGACATAACACAAAATAATTGCAGTGGAGAATATTTGCATTACACAATAATTGCATAGCCAAAGCCACCCAAAGCCAATCCGTGTGCCACATTAATGTAAGGCGTTGCCTCCGAAGGATTCCCAATTCTGGTAGGGGACGTTTTGATGGATCTAAAAATGAGTTCTGATTTTCAACATCCTTTTAGAATGTTCTGTGTTTTTGCCCGAGAAGCTGATAAATGCATATTGGCCTTCCTAACACCTCTCAAGCTTGTTTATTGTTTATTGTTGAAGTTTGACGATAGGGGCCACATGCGACAGACTGAGTCTTTCGTAAGCGGTTGTCAACAGTTTCGAGTCCACACTGCTCTGCCTGCTACGGTCACGCTAGTAATTAGTGGCTCGCTGTCACAACGACGCTTGTTTTTGCTCTTATGCCACAGCTGCGAGCTGTTGGAACCGAGCAGGCTGAAAACCAGAGTGATTTATTCTTGGAGGGTTAAAGCTAAATTTATACTTTTAGTAGACCGTTTCGCTAGCGAGAGCTCGTGTCGTCACTTTGAAACACGGATTGAGCACCCACCCGTTGGGCCCGCTTTTCGCAGCGTAAGATCTACTAAAACGCTCTAATCGTTTTTCTTTTTAAATATTTTCACGCGCCTTAAAGAATTCTGAAAAAAAAGAACACTTTGAGCAAACTATTTGTCAGCAGATATCCAGACATCAAACAGTTTATATTGGTCGCTTTCACGTGGTAACGTCTTGTAGCAACATGATAAAGGGCGAACTTCTGTTTTCAGTTTCTCGGCGTGTACTGTTATGCAAAATACGAATAAAGAAAGTTGTACAAGCACCTCGTCCAAATAATGTAACTTGGTGGCCAATCTTTTGTGGATGTAGTTGATATTAAAATATTCTAAAAGTTTTGTAGTAATTTTTTTATAATAAAAACGTTGGGAACACAAATACAGGCACCTCTATTTCTTTAATTAGAAACAATGTAAATATTTCGATGCAAAATAAAAGCTTAGTGACCCAGATATAAGTGTGAATGTGTCTGTGTCGCCGTGCTGAATTTTTGCGTCCCGAACTAGGCATTACTTCTTAATAAAAGAGATTGTTTGTCAAATTTCCTCCTCACGTTTTTTTTTTTATTTCTTTAATATTATAGGACGGTCAGTTAACCATATGTACTCATTCACTCGCAATAGTTGAGCAAACGTTTTGTGTTGAATGTAATTGATGCAACCTTTGCTTTTCTTTTAGCATATGGACACACAACTGCTAACTAGATTACTCAAATGTTAATCACTTTAGTCAATCTCCCACGCTTAGTGCCCAAATTCACTCTGCCGTACTGACAGAAAGTATACGGTACGAGAAAGGGGCACAGGCTGCAACGATGACAGCCAATCAATGATCATGGCTTGATGAACTTATGTGTTACATCAGTCTGCCTGCGGTCAGCAGCTAAGGGAATACAATAAGCTTTTGCCCAATCATCGTTGTTGGGTATTTAGTTGTTTTGGCTTCATTCATTATATGATGCGTTTCTTTCCGTGGTATAAACTACAGTCCAGTCTCAATGTTTCTGCCAGACTGAAGCTGACACGTACGGCAAGGGTACTAAGGTCCGTTCACTGAATTGACAGCCTATATTGACTATCGTGAGGATGTTCATGCTTCATGAAAGCCATACAATAACAGTTATGGGGGGGAAACCTGCATTGGCTTCAAGTGTGTGGATAGAAGGTTGCCTTATATTTCTGCTATATTATATAAACAAATATTCATTATATCATTAATTATTTTGTGGATACTCTCAGCTCGTCGTCTATTACTAAGAGTAACTTTAAACAGTGTACTTGTGTGTGACCTTCACCATATTTGGTGTTGAGCTTCCTATTAGAAGATATTCCTTTTTTGCATTGTATTCAATATATTACACGTTCCAATCGCTTCAAAAAAATTTAGCGGCTGCCAACTTGGCGTCAGCTCCTGTCTTCAACCTGTGCATGGGATTGAGTATCAGACCTGCCACAAAAATGAAATAAAATAGGTTCAATATTATGTTCGGTTCCGGTATATATTTAATGACATAGGAATACCAGCATTGTATTACTTATTTTTAAAACTTTGATGAATCTTCACATTATTTTTATCAACTTTTCAAATAATTGAAAACGTGGCCAAGAACTCAGCCTTCAAAGTATTTTAATGCATGAAATGCATAATGGGAAATTGGTGAAAACAAATTGTGTCACCTGACGTATTCACTCCGGTTGAACTTAAAGGGGCGGTGCAACGATTTTATGATTAAAATAATTTGCATCTCGTCATTTTGACGTTGTTTATCGTGTCCCGGAGAATAGAGAAAACACTTCCTTCATTAAAAATGTCGCGATTCCGCTGCTTAATCGCAAAGCAAAGGTCGAGCTTTTTCCCCCGCCTGCAGCCCCAAGTGGCAGCCGAAGGAACTACGGCGGTAAGATTACGTGACCTCGCTCGGCTCTAAGCCGCAGCATAGCGCCCGCTAATGCACGCAGAGAGAGGGAGGGGAAGCGTCCTCCGAGATAGCACAAGGGAAGCTACACGGCACTCCGAATGACGTCACTGGGAGTGCGACCAGGTGTGACCCTGAAGGCTGGGAGTGAGTTGAGGGGTGCCCGAAATACCAATCTTTATCTTTTTTTTACGCAAAAACTAGGACACGCAGGCGAAATCGGTTTTCTGTTCTTTACTTCAGAAGTGTCTGGGGGCAACTTCCAGAAATCTTTGACCGAAGTCCGAAAATCATTGCACCGCCCCTTTAACGGGGAAATCAAATGATTGTAAAGATTACGTGATTTTAGGTCACGTGACGTCGATTTCCCCGTGCTACATTTAGCGAAGAAACTGGATTGATGTCAGGATCATAAGACGTGGATTTTCCCGCTAAATTGATCGGGTAACTCAATTGCTGTATCGGTTTTGTGCCCTCGATTTCCACGAGGTGTAAAGGTCGCGTGACGTAAGGTGGCGCCACTTTCCTCTCTAAATTTAGCGGGAAACGCAGAGACGGACGGACGGGAAATGTTTTAGGATTGGAGTTTAGCCTTAAAAAGCATTTCATTATTTTAAAATGTCAACTATGATTCAGTTAGAATTTGTAATTGATGCATTGTATTACACTGAACTACTTTTATATGTGATATCGACTAATGTGGAGTAAACAAAGGATATTTTACACCAACACTTTCATCGTACTCATTATATTAAATGTTTTGATAAGCTTGAAGTATTATAAAAAGGAGATCATCCTCGTTATACCGAAACTTATATGTTTGTTCTCAGCAAAATGAGAGAATACGTTAAAACATGTCGAACCACTTGCTTTGCTCTTTGTCTTGACTTATTTCAGGTGGGCTTAAAACATTTGTGTTTATGTTTAAAAAAGTCAAATTGACATTTCCCACAATACTGTCTGGCCTGACTCTGAATGGCTGGCAGCTTGCAACCTATGGGAACCTGGAGAACTGCACAATAAGTGCGTTATTGTGATGTCCACCCGCACTTCCACAAGGATAAGGCCAAGGTGAAATGGGAACTGCCCCTAAGGCGGACGCCACAGCAGGTGGGTCATTACAGTCAAGCCCTAATACATATAATCCCAGACAAAAACAAATAACATGCATTACTATAAACAGAATGCAAATGGCATGGACAGGGAGGCAGAGATGAACGCACCGTATTTCTGAGTGGTGTGCTGTGTGTGTGCTGATCGCGCAGTTTATTTTTAATAATGATCTATCAACCAGTCCAATTCTGAAGTCTAGTCAACAAAAGTATGATCATAGTCAGTTTATGCAATAAATGTGTACCTGCAATTGAATCACGGACATTGTTCTTCCTAGTACCCAGAAGTTTTAGCTCATACACAAATGTACTGAAGAACAAAAAAAAAAAAAACAACGTAAGGGAATGATAGCTGGTGCAGGTTAAGCAATGTGAATTTTCCCGAGACTCGGATTTTCGAAGGATGACAGAAACGCAGAGACTATGTACGAAGAAAAGCTCTCTCATCCCATGGGAATGTGTACGACAGCGCGCCTTCGCATAAAAGCGTCCCGGGGAGTAAAGGCAGCGATTTCTCCAGCTTGTGAATGCCCCTCAATATATTTTATTATTATTATTATTATTATTTCGTTTTAATTTGAGTCAAGAACTATGTGTTGTTTGCACCTGGTCCGCATCAGCCAAAAGTTTTTTTTTTTTTTTTTTTTAACATTCTCTTTTTAATAAATATATGTTCTCTTCTCCCCCAACTAGAGTCGGGCAACTGTTTTGTTTTATTTTGGAATCACGCCTTGATATGTCTGAGAGCTGGAACTTCAGAGGATGGTTTATTTTCGATAATAGTTATCATTTTCTATATGGTATTCACGGAAATCGTATTTTCAAAAACCGCAATAATATCCGCGCTCCTTGCAACAGATTCTACACTGTGGCGAATCCCCAGGACACCCGTGATCCGACTGGGCCCAAATGAAAAGAGTCCTTAAGACACATGTTTAAAAGACTTTTGGCTCGTAAACTGCTCAAACACAAAAACACTAATGGGCGACATTCCAAATGCACCCTTTTAGCAACGCTCTAGTTCGCTTCTTTCTACTTAAGCTGCGGGAAGCTAAGAAAAAAACCGGGAAGATGGCGCGGGGGAAGGTAATCCCGCGATGGAAGCTCATTGAGCGGACAACATTCTCTACGTGGGAAGTCGCATCAGCTTGCACTCCAATTTATCCTCTCTTGTGTTCATCGCGCTGTTTCGTTTTAATAACGATCCATCCAGCAGTACGCTCATCAACACTAGCCAACAAATGTATGCTCATATTCAGTTACATTTAGTAATTATTTGCTTGAAATTCAGTCAAAGATGTTTCTGCCTGTAGCTAGAAATTTACCCCGGACAGAAATTTATTAAAGAACACAACACGTAGGTGAAAGAATAAACAAAATAAATTTACCCGAGACTAGAGTTCTCCGAAGGATGACACAAACCTAGATAAGCCTCAAAAATGGCTGAGTTTTAGGGCACATGTAATACGAGTAGGCAACCAAAAAAAGGCGGAAAAAAAAGGGGGGGGGGGGGGGGGGTGTGAGACACACGAATATCCATCCTTTACAAAAATAGCTAAGCGTTGAAGTAAGTTAATTCTTTCTTGAACTTTACACACTTCTGCTGTACACAACTCTTACCACAATCAAGGACAGAAAACAAAAGCAAGCAACAGACTAAGCTCTGGGCAAATGTAAATAAAGAAAAAGCAAACTATCCCTATGAGCTTTCCAACATAAGAAATACAGAATTATTATACACACAATAATTTGTACTCAAAACATAGGAAAGGCCAATTAAAGGCATTTCCACGCGTTCTTATTGCTATTGATTATTTCACTAGGTGCTTGAGGTGATTTTATGCCGTCAAAACTATTTGAGAGGTGTTTCAAAAGTCAAAAGCCTGCAGAAATCTCTGAAATTGCTTTCCCTCTTATTTTGATTTCATTACAAATTATCTTAATGGAAGCAACCAAAAACCTTTTTGAATGAACGTTATTAATGTTTTGAATTTTTTTGAAGTAAATGCGCTCTCTGCACGATGCAAGCATTCAAACATCTTGTGTAGTCGCTGTAGACTTTTTGTCCACGACGAAGTGCCTAATTATTTATCGTCGTGAAAATGGCTTTTAAGAAGACGCAATGCATATATTCTTTCTGCGTATATAAGTAATGAGATGATTTTGACTGGCAATATGCTTCTCAATAAAATATTGGAATCATTAGAAAACAATAAATTAAAATAGAAACTAAACGCAATCTATTGCTTTACACTATTTGTTTTCGTTGCAAGTGTCCGAAGTCAGTGCTACCAGACGTTGCCAATGCGTCTGTGGTGGCTGTAATGATGGGAGCTGCGACGCCGCCGCTAATTGCATGGCCCAATGTACGACAAATTAAAACGAACATGAGGCCATTGCGCGGCAGCAATAATTGGGCGAGCTCAAGAATTGCACCTGCCCCAGTGCGGATACGAGTTAGTGGCTACTTTCTCTTTTCCCCAAAAAAGCCGAAGAGGGCATGAATGTTCAGGGCTAAGAGGTCGTCCTCCTTTCGTCGTCTTTACCACATCGTCTTCACCCCCGTCGCAGGTTGTATCATGGCAGAGACTCTACAGATTCTTTCAAGAGGTAGTCGGGATCGTTGCCATCTGAAACCTGCGATGCGTGTAACTCCAGTTATTAATAGCAAGCTTTTAGTTCGGCGACATGAATGGACCCGCACACTTCAGAAGATTCGCGATGCACCGGATCGTAACACAAGTTTGGAGAGCTCCTGGCTTACACGGTAGGGGCCCTCCCATCCCTTTGCTAAAGAGGCCGTGAGGGCAATAGCAGCATGACTCAGTGGATCACTTCGCCTCAGAATCATATCTTCTACCTTGAACTGCAGATTTCACCTCCCCTTTTTGTACCGGTTGGCCTGCTGCAGTCTCGAGACTTTGAGGCTCTCTCGAGCTCCTCGCAAGTTCTCCGTTAACCCCTTTTCAAAATCTTTTGTGAACTACGTCTTTGTGCGCTGCGTGCTTGAAGGGTGTGCGCAAAGAAGACCATTTCCCAGGGGAAACGCGAGCTTTTTCCCAAAGTAAAACCCGTGGATCGGTTGATTGTCGTTCGGGTAGCGAATGCCATTTCAGCTAATTTTGCGTCCCAGTCTTTTTGTCACTCTGTATGCGCTACTAGCATCAACTTCAGGGTATACGGTTTACTTTTTTCGTAATATTCGCCATTGGTACGCCGAAGTCAGTTTGTGTTATATCCCTAGTGCTTTAAACGTATACAGGAACACCTTGCTAATAAAACAAAAAAGAAGAGTTTTTTGTAATGAATGTTGCTGCAAAACCAAAACGCGCTAACGTCTCAAGAAGACAGTGTCATTTTTCCTGGAGACCAGCTTGCGTAAAGGAAACATCGACCCACTTCGTTAATTGACGCCTCACTAAGAGCAAATATGTATTGCCCCGTAGACTAGGGGTAAAGGGACCGACAGCATCACAGGCAACACTCCCAGGGGTACTTGCTTTCGACGACTGCATTAAACCTGGTTGGAAAACTCGTGGTTTCGCCTTCTGACATACCGTGGAGCGGTTGAAAGACGAGGCAGAGCGCATGTGGCAGGTGTTTGGCGGAGACGTCACGAGCTGGCGCGAGACAATGTGTGCTGAGTGAGGCTGGAGCTGGGAAGGAACGATGGAGCCGGGCTGCCTGACCTTGCCCATGACGAGCCCCGGAGCGGTCCACCAGCGAGGTTTAGAGACGGACCGGTGGAAACGGACAGCCCTGGCCATACCGACCCGGGCTATGACGATACCGGGGTGGTTTCGCAGCGAGACTCAGGCTGTGATAGCCCTGGACAGTTAGCCTACGCAGCGTTGGCGTGGGAAGGAAGATCCGCAGGCCTGAACACGGACTCCGACTGAGAGCTCTAATCGAAGGGCGACAAGGGATGGCGGGTCCGGACTGCCGGCTCTCGACGACGGGCAACCGGGAGTATACCGTAAACACATTCGCTGTCTTCTCGTCGTGCTTTGTCACTCCCTCGATGAGGAGCGAAACACATATCGATCGGGCGGCCATTATTACTAGAGCGACCTCCATAAAGAACCCCACACGGTTCGTAGCTTATGTTTCAGTGGAGTGCTCGTGGCTTGAAGAGGTTGAAGAATTTAGTAGGAGGCAAAGTTTGGAAGAGTAGATTGACCCAGATAATGTAAATGTCCCTTCAAAGATTTTTCTTGTTGCGCTCCTCAGAGATTCGGGGTATACATTTCATAATCGATTGTCCCCCAAGAACAAAAAAAAAAGGAAAAAAATGACGCCACGAATGTAAACTGAGCTAGCGATATTTAAACATGCCTACGACACATCTTAGATTTTTTTCTCTTCAGCAGCCTAACCAAGTAGAGAGTGGATTTGTCTTGAGAGAGATATCCATTTCATTTTATGGTTAAAGAAAAGTTGCTTGGCAAGTGTGAAAAAAGGTTCATACTTAACGTTCCTTTTATTAGGTAAAAATTAGAAAAGTTTAGTGATTTAATATTTGTTTTAAAATAAGCCCATGATTGGTGTTCCTCGTGGATTATCACTTTTTTCCCCTTCAGAAAGTTGCAGGTTGCGCCGAAATCTAGTAAATCACGCTCTTTATGCGCTACGTTTTGACACCTTATGCGGGTACGGGTGCGAAAGAGGCGAACTGGGAGCAGTCGGAAACTTTCACGACTCTACTAAACACTAAAATTTAGTGTTGACAAAGAGATGGCCACGAGCTCGTGTTGGCCACTAAGCCAACACGCCGCAAGTTCCGTCACGATCTTTACATAGTGCGTAAACGTAACCCACGATTCTTTCTCATATGAATGCGAACTTTGTAACATAAATAATAACCTCTGAAGATAAACTGAATATAATATTTTCCTAAGCAATAAAAGTTACAAAAACGTACCGCAAAGACGCCAGTTATATAAATGGTCGAATCTGCCTAACGAAGCACCGGCTCGAACACGACTCTCGGGTATAGGCAGGCTCCACACTTGGTAAGTCACCATTAGTTCTTTTTTCGGTTGTACTTTAGATAATGTTATTATAATGTTTTCCGCCTAATCAATATGTGTGGCGCACTTGGCCAAGAGGGACTATCGGGCACGTTAGATAAGCGAAGGGAGAAATATGTAGCCTTTACCCCTTCCACTTGATTGAGTTTTCCTGTCCGTAGCAGTGTTTCTGTTTCATTAACTCAAATTTAGTGTTTTTTTGTCCCTGTTTGACTCGGTTGGAAATCAGAAGATAGGAGAAATTGTACCTTGGTTCCCGGCTTGCGGTGTTTGTTCCTCATCTTATTCGAGTATTTTTCCGCATTTATTTGTTTTACGAAATTCAGAGCTTTTGAAAGTCGCATTTTGGAGTTAAAGAGAAAATGCGGTGCTTTGTTGGTTTTTACATAAAAACAAACTGGACAACCTCACCGGAAGCCCCGCCTTTTAGGAAACGCGTGCGTGACTGGAAAGAAGGAGGATATTACTTTCGTTGCCGAAGAAAGAGGCAGCCTAGCAGACCGTGCGGGATGTGTACGCGATCAAAACGAAATAAAGATACAGATCGATATTTTCTCTTCTAAAGCTCATGTTTCTGTTAATGACGATAGCTTAGGCCGGGTTTTTTGGGCTTTTCGCTGCTATACTGTGAAACCAGCTAGGAGGTTGCTTTCAGGGATTGATCGGGATAAAGAAAAACATCAGAAAGCTATACATAATTAAGTTTTTCTTGCATTAGTTTCGTAGACTTAAAGTTTGTTTATGCAGATTAGGTATATCAAAACACACATAACTACGCTAGGTATGATGTATCTTGAAAAATGAAGAGTGAAGAAGCGAAAAGTTCCCATTGCTTCTTCGAAGCTAGCTCAATATTCTTGAGCAAGCAGATTGAAAACTGTTAACCTGGAGAGCGGAACTATCAAATAACTCTTAATTGAGTAAATGACTAATTGTCGCAGATTGCACGCAAAGAAAAGCTCAACTTTGCGAAGCTTTGACAATCGTGGGGGCTTAACTAAGGCCTTGTTAGCTTTTTTCCCTAGGTCCTTTGCTTAACTGTAGCCATTGTTGGGCGACGTTTAGGCATCACAAAGTTCGGTTTTTCTCTGTCCGCCACAGGACTGCCAAAGCACGTGTCATACTCGACTCAGGACGACCAAACCAAATCATAATCTGGGTATTCGCGACGTGGCAAAGTTTGTTTTTTCTCTAGCTAGCCACTTGAGCAGAAACTATGTCTCACAAGTGCCAAAGAAAACCCAGAGGCATAAGAAGTTTGGCTTTTCTCTAGTGTTTTACACGAGTGGTCTTTCAGGCGCTCCAGAACAATATTAAATTGATTAAGCATTCCAAACACGATGGTCAAACATTACGAACTCCGTTCCCAAGTAGGACGGCGATACATGGCCAGCGTCGTGACAGTACGGGCAGAAAATTTGTCCCAAATAGTCAAAATCCACAGTTCTCATTACGGCCCGATATCCTCGAGATATTGGCGCACCGCCCTTTCTCCACCGGCCTGGCGCATAATCGGGCGAATAATCTACGGATCAAACTTTTGCCCGGTATCGGCGGGATATTGTGCCGGTACTGTAAGGATCGGCGGGGGTATCGGTCGGGCGTCGCACATGAATATTCTCTGCATCGGCCGGACGTCGTTTACGTCTGTTTTGCAAAGGCTGCTTTATCAATTGTTTCCTATCAATCACGTACAGAGGAAACAGTATTGTTATCGATCTCTCCCGGAAGTTCTTTAAACCACTATGATTACACACAAATTTCTTCACAAATTAAAAAAATGATGCTTTAGCTGGTAAACCTAAAGCAAACTAAAAAAATATAAAAACTGTTTTCATAACAAGTAAAACTCATAAATCAAGCACGAAATACAGTAGAGATTTACAGAAAAAAAGGACTACCATCCAAACCATTATTGCAGTGCACTCGCTCGTCGCAAATCTAGACGTTAAAATGGTAGAGGCTCTTTGGCTTGTTCATATATCTTACCCTAATATATTCATAGCACCCCCAAACGGGGATCTTTATAAAAAAAACTTTGTTGAGTTTCTTGTAGAGGGGCACAAAATCCGAATTCTGGAGCTCTTTTCATTGCTTCAACAAGTCGCAGGTAGCAGTATAGCTTTAGAAACATCTATATTTGTTCTCCAAAAACGCATTAAAACTATTTAAAATTGAATTAAACGATAACCGAAAACCGAAAAGCAAGTAGCGGGCGCGGCGGATATCCCGAGACGCTCGGTGTTCTTCAATGGCTGATTTTGAAACGCTTGTCAAAATCGAACATTTAAAACAAAAAATTCCGCCATCCGTTTGAAAGTCAAGAGTGCGATTGTCATGAGCAGATGTAGTTTGTTACGTTAAACTTATTTCTCAACGTGAGATGTGTTTTTTATTTTATTTGTCACCTTAAGCTCTTTTCTTGATGCAAAAGACTGGGTCGGAGAGCGGCGTGCTCGAGGTGAAACCGTTCTTCACGAGCTGAAATAGTTTGTGGGGCGTCGAAGAACGTTCAAATAACGATTGTTTCTAGGGTGCTTAACAACACAAATACCAATGCGAGAAGGAGGGCCTCTCACATTTATCGAAAGTATTTCTTGGGCCGAATATTTTTTTTATTTTTTTATCAAAGCGCCTTGAACAAACATGTAACCACAAATCCATGGACTTCGACGAAAAAAGGAGCCATTACCAAAAAGGTGGCAGGAATATATCCCGGACGTTTTCGACGAAACACAACGGCAAAAAAAAGAAAAAAAAACAAACATTGTTTTGTTTGTATGTTTATAGAGCCTTGATGTTTGTACGCTTCCACGTGTGACCGCTCTTTAAGCTATAGATGAGACATTTAGCCAGTGCCTGGGAATTTAACGTGCACCACGCTGTAATGTTTACAAAAACGCCTGCCTGTACAAGCCTTATGGCGAATTCCACTGGACGTTTTGGAGCGCGCCGGGATCAGTTCACCAGATCCGGAATGGAGCACAAGATCCGAACGGGGTCGCGCCGCCTACGGATCCCCCGTGGAACATAACCCCTGCTCCGGGATCGGCAGATGCCTTCCCGTCATTCACCTACCCGGGAATCCCCTTTTCGCGGTTGCCGCGGTCGTTTAGAAGACGTTTCCGCAATCGCAGCGCTAAGGCGCGAAACACATGTACGACGAAACCGTCCGATCCGACGTGCGGACTGCCGGAATGACCTTGGGGGGAGAGGGGGTTCCGTAGCATCGGAGAGCGTTGAAAACCCTCGCCTCCGACCGTCGTATTGCGCGGTCGGACGTCGGATCGGACGGTTTGGTCGTACGTGTGTTTCGCGCTTAACACGTGTTCGACGCACGAGCGGCAGGAATGGCTCAGGAGCTTCTAGCAAAGACTGTCGGAATACCGGAAGCTGCTCGAGCAACTTGACGACGAACTGTCGTCAGGCAGCAGCAGTAGTAAGGCGGGCGGTACAGGCGGCACCTCCAGAGCGGCCATTATGATTTTTTCTGAGTCGAGATGGGCGAGATCAGGCGAGATGACCCACGAGAAAGGAAGTCACGTGTGTGCGCCGATGGCTGGCCCGGCTGGTTTCCGGTTGAATCCGCCGAAATCGGCAGAGCGACTTTTCCCGGATCCAGATCGAGATCTGGAGCGGGAGCTGATCCAAAACGACCATTGGAACACGTCCGTCTCGATCCCGATCGCCACGTGAAGTGGGATCGCTCTAGAAAAGTCGATCCCGGCGCGCTCCAAAACGACCAGTGGAATCCGCCATTAGCCAGATAGAAGCGCACGGGGGGGGGGGGGGGGGAGGAGGGGGGGAGGGGGGGGGATTTACTTCAAGAGGTTCTGGAGCGCAAGCTTTTGCTCGACGCTCCAAGCTGAGATGCGAATCGAATGAGGATATCCGAATCCGATCCTCAATCCGCCAGATCTGAGTCATTTTTATCCGCGTCCTCCAGTTTACTGCGGATATCCGCGGATTACCCCCGGGTAATTCGTTGATATGCAGGGCTCCACTCACCGGTCATCTACCTCTCAACATAAGTACACCGGCGCCAACGGGACGCGCGCCCTGATTACCTAACTTAGCATTTCTTAGGAAATGGACCTATTTTAGAAATTTCTATTTCACAGTAAACATTTTGGTACCCTCACCCTCGTCTTCATCGAGAAGAGAGGGAAGATGATCTTTCTTTGGATAAAACAAGGAACCGAAGACTCACCACAACGCGAAACAAAGAAAAAAGTTTGGGTAAGCTGTATCTACGTCAGATCGCCTCAATAGTCACACAAGATGTCACTGACGTTTTGAGTGTCGGACGGGTGGGAGAGGCCTTGCGCGCGCGTTCTTTTCTATAGTCAGTTGCAGGTTAAGAAGGTAGCGGCAAATGCCCCTCAAAGGGAATCGGATATCCCTCCGCCACCTCCGCATCCAATAGCGTCCCACCGTTTCCGTGACGTCGCGGCCAACGCGCGAGGAGGGTCTTGCCTTTCTGTACATACTTGCTTTATCTTTCGACTTTGACTTAGCATTGTGGAAGCCACGAGAGGGAGATTAGAATTTCCCCCACCGACGAAAACAAATACGACCTTCAAAGATTAGCTTCCTCCCCCCCCCTCCCCCCCCCCCCCCCCCCCCGATGGATACAAAGTCTGCTTTCAGGGGCTTGGTTCCCTCACCGACGAATAGAAAGGTCGCTTTCTTAAAAAGTGGGATCGGAGACAAGTGGGAATCCATTGAAGCGGAACAAGGAGTGTTTCCAGTGAACTCTTCTTGCGACTGCGGAGAGATTTGAAACGGGCGCATCACGCTTGTGGGAGGAGCTTCTCCTACCTTCTTGACTTGAAACCGACTATAGCCACTTAGTTTCGAACCCAGTTGTGTGTCTAGGTGGCAGCACTTATGTGAAACAAGAAAATCAAAGTCCGGATTGAGGGCCGAAGGCGCCAAATTTTAACCCAGCTACCAGATGGTAAAGCGTAACTTTGACACTTTCTTGGGAATTGGGGACCAATGACACCAGATGACCACCGAGCTTACACGCAGGAAGCTTAACCCTGGCACTTGTTTGGCGACTTTGGTCCAGAGCTGCCGATGACACGCGAACTAACAGGATGTGGAAACTTTGGCACAATTGTTTGGCGATTTGGGCCCACAAATGTCGTATGAGCAGCCGCACTATAAAGAAGTAAGCCTAACTTTGCCACCTGTTTAGGCGATTTTGGACCCAATAGGCCAGATGATAGTTGAACTATCCGGTCAGATGTGGCCCTACTTTGGGGATTCGGATCCAGTACGAAGGCCGAAGCGCTGCTTCCGCCGCTGCTGGTTATCCAGGTCCTTTTGGCAATCGGACAGCGATCTTGCTTGGCGTGAATGGCCGAACGGGTCCTGCCCTCGCTACAGCCGAATCCTTCTCTATGAACCGCATTTGAATGACCCGCAGCGGCAAGGAAAGGCAGGAGCGGATTGCCAGTCATCACTGGCTTTCACCCTCGTTTGGATGAGGCGCTCGTCGACGGCGATCCATATGTCTTCGCTGGGCATCGAAGACAACGTGACATCGGCCGAGGCTAGTTAAACGCACAGCACTATGGCTTCGTGGGATTTCGAGCCGGCACACTGGCCAACATGCAGCTTATGCCTCTGTCTTTAGATGCAGGTTCGCGCTTATTACCAAAATGAACTGCACGATCTGATGCATGCTTTTCCCGCTCACCCATCACAAATGTTACTGCTCGTCGTCGCGAACGAATGCGTGCGCGGTTGTCTCGGCAAAATATTCGCCACTTTGCGAAACGAGTGTTGTACTTGACTCTTCTTTTGTTACACTCGGGTGAAGTAGAGCTCAGTCCTGGCCGGCCCTTTCACTGAGACAGAAATGAAAGTTCTCAGAGGTCAACAGCCAGGCCAGGCAACAGTCATGACTAAGCTAGAAACTGTCAGTGCCAGGCTGGAGAATCACGAGGCTATGTTGACGAACGTAAACAGTGGGCTTAGTATAACCGATGGACGGGTGAAAACAATAATTAAACTAGTAGTGGAACGATCTAATGAAATAAGATCTCGTGAACAACAAGTATCCGAAATTGCGAAACAAAACGTTGACCTGGAAAACAGGAGTCTGAGGCAGAATCTTGTCTTTTATTGCATAGACGACGAAAACACTCGGAAACGTAGATTCAATCAGAAGTCTTGGTTGAAAATATTTGCGAAACTAGCCTCTGGATCCGATTGAACTGAGTACAAAGGGCGCACCGTGTGAATCGAAACAGTGACAAGCTAAAAAGGCCAATCGTTGTAAATTTTGCTTCATACAAGAAAAAACAGGACGTCCTAATAAATGCTAACTACTTCAAGGGGCCATCCTACAGTCTGGATCAGTATTATTCATCCGAGACACGATATTAGCCGAATCGTCTATGGGAATATGCAAAAGCTAAAAAAAGCGGACAGCGATAAAGTGGTAAAGCTAAACTTCAATAAACTCGTCATTAGCGGAAACACCTTCATGTGGGACAGAGAAAAAAAGGAGGGCATTCCATTCAAGAAGCAATGACGCCCGAGAATGAAAATAAACGCGTATGATGTGACCTTGTTGCTGTCGTAGTAAACTGCAGAATCATAATAAACAAAGTTGATGAATTTGCTGGTCTGATAGAGTCCATTAAAGGGATACTGAGCCGAAATTTAGTGCTCACAAAAGAGGGCTGAAGCGATATGCGGGGCGCTGCAGAACCCAAAAATATCACTCATACAGTGATGTCTCTAACGGGTGGCCGTATTTTTGGCAAAATTCCGCCATTGAACACGGGCAACGAGGCCGATGAGACATGTGACGTCACGATTCTCATTCCCTTTCCTCCTCGCTTCGCACCGTCGAGTTGGTGAACCGAACCAAGGAGAAAGAGTGAGGCCGCTTCCCCTCATTCTCAAATATTCAAGGAGGATCGTGACGTCAGAGTTTCGCTGGATCGCGCCCTTTTCCAAAAATGCGGCCGTCCGTTTGAGATATTGATGTATGAGTTCTTGGCGTTCATGGCCTCCCGTTCAACGCTTCTGCGGCCTTATTTTGCGGAATCCGAATTTCGATTCAATATACCTTTAAGGCCGACATCGCATTTGGCACAGAATCGTGGCTGAATCCGTCTATTGCGTATAATGTTGTATTCCAAAATAATTTTTCGCTTATCACAAAAAATGGACCCGCCTAGTGAAAGGAAGGGGGGAGAGGTGCTAATTCACTCTTTTCTTAAGTTACCTATCCTAGATCTTGATAGCGACGAGGTTGAATCAATTTAGTGCTAGGTTACTCTATCTGATAACTCGTCGTACGCTGTTGGTACATTTTACAGACGCGGAAGTTATATTTAAAAAAAAACATTGCAGTCACTATTTAACATGGTTTTGGAGTCATCCAGGCAGCCTATCTTCCTAGCGGGCGGCTTTAACTTACTTGATATGGAAGGAAGGCGATTGGGTGTATGCATATTTGTCAATTCCATTAATATAGTAATGAAAAACATTGTAGACACTATAGGACTTTTGCATTATGTAGATGCTCCAACTAGGAATGGTAGCATTTTAAATCTCTTCTTTTGCACTTCGCGTAACATTGTTAGTTCGGTTAATATTATACCAGGATTGAGTGATCATCACGCTGTCGTTACAAACGTCAAATCAGAAACTAACCGATAAACGCCGCGCACATCAAAGCATTATCTTTAAAGGGTGATTATTCTATTATGGGGGCCTCAGGAGCTCCTTGGCCATTAGCCGATTTTGGAATGTCTTTCTAAAGATTATGACATCCACGAATTATGGCGGGTGTTAAAAAAAAAACGCTCAAACTTACAAACAAGTATGTTCCAAGCATACAATCCACCAGACTCGAAAACGCAAGAAACATTGGGTGAATTCATGTAATATCAGAATAATTTTAAAAAAATGAAGAAGAGCATTCAATGAATGTGACAAAACTCAAGGTAAAAATAACCTAATTAAATTATCTGAAGTAAAACAGGAATATACGCTTGCTATAAAAACGGCAAAAGCGGAATTTTTGAAGACAACGACCAAATGAAAACTGATCCTGAACATATTAGGAAGTTTTTAAAGGACTGCAGATTAGATTTTGTAGAAATAAATGCAGTTCTTCGGAATAACAAATTTTTACAGATGACAAGGAAAAGGCAACGTGCTTGAATACGTACTTTCAACATCTTTTCCTACCTAAATGAAACCAGAGCCCTATACCACATGCAAGCACAGTCTCGGTAATCAAACAAGTTAAAGTAAGCGTGAGGGGCATCGAAGCACTTCGAATAAACATATATGGAAACAAGGCAAACGATGAAGACGTCAAGTCTCCACGCGTACTAAAGCGCTGTGCTGTACATATTTTAATGAACCTTTACTTAATCTGCACGAAGTCACTTTCCACAGAGCTTCTACCTGATGCTTGGAAGAGCGCTCAAGTTCTGCGTAGTCATAAGGAGGATTGAAAAAAAGATGTTGTGAACTATAAGCCGATGCCGATGACAGCAATCTAGTGCAATATAATTGATCATATTTTATATACGAAGTTAATGAGACATATAACAAAGGATATTATACTATTCAAGGGACAACATGGGTTTCGGAAGAGGTTTATCTTGCGCGACAGAACTTGTTGAGTTTTCTCATTAATTGGCATTGGATGTTAATGAAGAAACACAAACACATTGTTCTTTCTTTTGTTTTTTTGCATTTTTGTGAAGCATTCAACATAATGTCGCATCCAATCCTTCTGTGTAAACGTAAAATGTTAAATATAAATTTGAGTGTGCTTAAAGGGATCGAAAATTAGTTCCTCAATGTCGTCAGTGTGTTGGTTTAAACGGTAAAAGCTCGCCATACGTTGATGTCATGTCTGGATTCCCGGAAAGCTCAGTCTTTGGATCACTGTTGTTTTTGTTTTATATATTTAACATTTCCATAGGTATTTTTTTGCGTACACGGTTGTTTTTCAACGATTGTAGCGTGTATAAAACAATTAAGAATGAAAGAGATCCTGCCAGATTGCAACTATATTTAAAATATATTACTACTTGGCGTTTCATATGGAAGATGAATTTAAATTAAAAAAAAACGTGTTCAGGTATGTGGAAAAAATAGGGTTGTAAGTCTGTCCCAGATGAATAACGATTTAATAAATAATTAACATACATATAAGTATCTAGGCGTCACGTTATTGTCCAACCTTTTTCAGCAGAATTTAAAACGTTCACTATCAAATTAAAAAAAATACTGACAATAAATTTGTGAGACAGATATTAAAATACGCCTGTGGCTGTCTGGGAACCCGCACAAACATACTTGATTGATATACTAGAAAAAATACGAAACCGAGCTTTTGGGTTCTTCCTCGGTCAGTATGGGCGAAGAGAGTGTTGTACAGAAATGAAACACGATTCAATTTGGGAACTACTATCATTCAGCGGAAAAAGTGGAGACGTAAGTTTTTATTTTAATTATTTGATAATAAAACTGGAAATAATAATAATGCCTATTTTAAACAACCACATTAATTTTCTAGGAGCAGAGGTTATACTTTTAAAATACCCGATTACCGAGCCTCGACGAACTTCCATGGATATTATTTTTTGTCAAAGCTATTGTGCACTGAAATGAGCTGTATGAAGAGAAAATTTGCTGTAAAAGTGGCGATTTGTGTTTTTTTTTTTTTTGTTTTTTTTACTCTACTGCAATCCCCCGCTAAAACGCCTTCGGGCAATGCGGGATAACTTTGGAATGAAGAACAAAGTATTCTTAAAGGGCGTCTCAAAACACCAAACTCCGAGGCCTGTGCAATATATATTTTTTCCAGAGCTCTGTTCAATCTGGTGTATTACACTCTAGGTTACACGTATTTTGTGAACCTGAGTATAACTACGTTCACATAATATTTGCTTTCATACCTGGGGTTGGCTCGCGCCTCCATTCACGCTACCCTATTTTCATCTTGCTTCCAGAACCCAGCGGAACAAATCGAAAAATGAAGTCACTCTTCATAATTGCTCTACTTTTTCTCGCCTGCACACTGGGTAAGCAGCCGGCAACCTCAGAAGCCCCCCTTCCCCCCCTCCCACCCCCCCCCCCCCCCCAAAAAAAAAAGGCACTTCAAACAAATCACAACATTAATTTCGAATGTTGCGACACTTTTTTTGACCATAGAAGTGAAGCAAAGTGGTGGTGTTTTCTGAAGAAAAAAAGAAAAAACAAAGCTTTTTTTGGCGAGTCATTTGGAAGATTGTTTGAACCAAAATTGACGACAACAGCAAAATCAGAACTTTGTCCTCCACTTTCAGTCTGTAAAGCTCTTTTGAGAAAAACTGACCCATTTCAAGTAACCTTTTATGGTTACCTTGATTGTGCTAGCAAGCCCATTTGGGCGTCATCTTGAACGCGAGCCTTTCGAAGGTGGCTCATCTCTTGGAAGGATATGAGTTTTTAATCCGCAAATATAAACTGCGCTACGCCGGACACTCGGTATCTACTCCAATGTAGTGCTGTCTATATGTACCAAGTACCAACGTTGCAGATCATTCCATTGTGTGATTAAAAGTTACAATTGTCGTTCGAAATTCGTGAGCGAGAAAATGGCAGCCCACAAATACAAAAAAAAAAGAAAAATGAATGACGTCAGCTACAAGAAAAACGCTCCTTTATCTAAGTGAAAATTCTCTAAAAACACCACATATATTCCGAAATATCCGATGGCACACTCTGTAGGTTTAGCACAATGTTTGTTCTGTGTGTGCTACTTTTTTAAAAGAAATTGAGCGCTCTTGGCGCTCCACCACAGCCGCTTGATCGCTGGCACTTCGTTGTGGCCTGCCGTTTCATTTGAAGATGCCTATAAACGGTGATCGAGCTAAGTTTTCCGATTTCGTCCCCAAGGGCGCTGCCCAGCGGACATGAGCGATGCCTTTCTATTGTTCGTGCCTTGCGTCCCTACCACTCGCCCGCCGCGAATTGCCGTTGCCGCTGGTCAGCATCAGTATGGCTAGTACATTGCGGCCGCACTGCGAACTTTCGCATTTCCTTGTGAAAAGAGCCACCTGGCTTGCCGTTCTCAAAGGATCGAAGACTGCAGTCACCTTTGGCCATGCTCATATAAATTTGAAATTAAAATAAACTGTTTTTTCAGAAGCGCTTCTTGTCTCGATTGTATTCGAATTCCCGGCACAAGATTCAAATCAAAGAACGTAACATTGAAGAAAAAGATTTATTTTCGAAATGTGTAGCCAATTTTAGACGCGAGTAGAGTTGCCCCTGCAAGATTGATACATTTTTTTTTTTAATGTGATTAGGTGTAGGAAGAAAAAACGACGCACTATATACACTATGCCATTTCTATGCCCCGGGAACGTGTCACTGGGTGTGAGCGGGTTAAGCAACACTGTGGCACTTCTTTTCTTTGCGTAAACTATGAGTAAAAGTAGGCGCAGATAGTTTTTCCGAGCTAGAAGCACCGACTTGTCGCCCAAATGGATTTAATTGTGCTTGCTTTGACCCCCCAAAATATTCGAAAATTACAATCTATATTTTTTTAAGGAAATCTGCAAAAAATATTTATGTAGTTGGTAGCAAGCCGAAACAACTTTGAGAGTGTTTTTTATTCGCATGTGCTTGAATGTGATCCATAAATCCATAAATTATACAATTCGGGGGCACGTAAAAAAAAGACAGGTTGCCGCTAAAATAGAAATTTTAGCCTTACTGAAAAACGTGGCGAAAAGACGTTATACGCTCGTCACGCCACTATAGAAGATACACGGTTTAAAACAGGCATGTAGAAGGCATCGTTCGTCATACTTAATAGTGCGTCACTATACTTATAAAAAATTATTCGGAAGAACAGATTTACCAAGCGACTCCGCAGAAACGGAAACCCGGAAAGTGCGATGAGCAGCATGATACTTTTGCTCGGCTCCACAAGTAGATCAGCCTAAAGTCCCTTGATAATTTTTTTTGCAAGCGACGACAACCAATAGCAATGGCAAAGCACATTCCGCTGGAACAAAAAGGCGTCATTCAGTTCAGACTCAAGTCCCTTCATACTTATTTTACAAGGGGCGACAACCAATACAAATGGTGAAGCATATTCTGCTCTAACAAAAAGGTGTGATTAAGTTCAGAGTAAAGTCCCTTGATACTTGTTTTACAAGCGACCACAACCAATAAAAATGGCAAAGCACATTCCGCTGGAACAAAAAGGCGTCATTCCCCAGGCAGCACCAAGTTCTGGGCCAAAACTTGGCTTGCGTCTGGCAGTTTAGGGCATTAAAAAGCCCGAAGAAGCCAAAGTAGTGCCAAACCTGACCTCCCTTGGCAACAGTCTGGGTATCTTGGCCCTAATTCGCCAAACAAGTGCCAAACTTAGGCTTCGCTGCCGGGTAGTTCGGTTATTATCTGGCATCTTCGGGCCTAAATCGCCTAACAAATGCCAAATTTAGGGTTACTGCCCGTTAGTTCGGCAGATCTTTGGCATTTTTGGGCCAAAATCGCCTAACTAAGGCCAAAGTTAGGCTTCACTTTTTGATAGTTCGGCTATCACCTGGCACATTCGGGCCAAAATCGCCACAGATGTGCCAGAGTTAGGCTTACTACCTTGTAGTTCGGCAGAGCTTTGGCATTTTTGGGCCAAAATCGCCAAACTAATGCCAAAGTTAGGCTTCACTTTTTGACAGTTCGGCTGTCACCAGGCACATTCGGGCCAAAATCGCCACAGATGTGCCAGAGTTAGGCTTACTACCTTATAGTTCGGCAGAGCTTTGGCATTTTCGGGCCAAAATCGCCAAACTAATGCCAAAGTTAGGCTTCACTTTTTGACAGTTCGGCTGTCACCTAGCACATTCGGGCCAAAATCGCCACAAATGTGCCAGAGTTAGGCTTACTACCTTGTAGTTCGGTTGAGATCTGGCATCTTTGGGCCCAAGTCGCCAAGCGAGTGCCCAAGTTAGGCTTCGCTTCCCGATAGTTTGGCTGTGATCTGGCAGCGACGGGCCAAAGGTGCCAAACAAGTGCCAGAACTAGGCTTACTGCCTTGGAGTTCGGCTGATGAGGTATTTGATGTACGCGGGTGGTCTTCATCTTAATTAAATAGAGATCAAGTTTTATTCGGCTGGCAACTTTATTTTATTTTGGTTGTCTCTTGATTTCTGCAGTCCAAAGGTTGGCTGAATGTTTTGACGCGCCTGGAGCAGGCTTTGCAAACGCAAATTGTGCCAGATGTTTTACTCGCGCGTAGGTACACAAGCCAATATCGGGACACGCCGTGAGACTGGTTCGACATTATGGCGCGTTCACACCGGCGATGCGATCTAGTCGCGCCATAACTTTCATCGCAAAAGCGACCATCGCGGGCAAAACGTGACGGGTTTTGAGCAGTCGCTTGCTGACCCGACGTTTTGCGATGCACTCTAGTCGCGGAGAGGCCGAGCCAACCAACGGCGTTCGGAGCGAGAGTTTTTGAGACGCGACTCGCCAACGAAGGCATTGGACTCGCTCATCGCGCACGCCAAATTGACCAACTAATTACTTTTTTTTTCTTTTTTTTTTTGCGATGCGATTTAGCTGGATCGCGCGACTGCTATCCCCGGTGTGAATCCGCCTTTACAGAAAGTGCTGCCATTGAGCTAACACTGCGCAAGACGGATGTGCGCACGTCTCAACAAGATATATCATTATTAAGGGGTGTCCAAACAGGACACTAGAAAACGCACGACTCCTACAAATCGTGAAAATTGAAGCGGACACGCCCGCTTCAAGCCCGCTTCAATTTTCACGATTTGTCGGAGTCGTGTCCTGTTTGGACACCCCTTTATGCGGCGCATTGCAAAAGCTAGCGTGGCTCTGTGCGTGTCTTGCATTGTGATTGAGCACTGTCAAATCCTAGCGATAACAAAGTGCGGAAACGACCGTGGCTCTATCGCGCGGTTCCCGCATCACACTTGGGTAATGAAAATGAAATCCCGGAAATTGTACTATTTTAGCGTGTTGATACTTTTTAAACATTAAAAAGTGGAGACACAAAAGCGACGATAAAGACAGGACAATCTCTGAACTTTAAAGCCGCTGTACAAACGGGACGTTCTGCAGAGAAGAACCTTCTCTCCCGAAGCTGGGGGACGGGGAGGGAAAGGTCAACCGTTGGATGGAAAGAGGTTTAGAGAATGGGATTAGCCTCGGGGCGAGCCATCCTCTCGAGAGGGAGTGGGGACGGAACAAAGCTGGCCGTGGAGGTTCCGGCTACCAGGTGGAAGAAAGTTAAGCTTGTCAAACAGCGACCTCGAATCCGAGGACGGGCACGCCAGAGAATTTGAAAATAGCTGCTTGATTAGCCGGACGACCCAGTGCGGTCTACTGGTTCTAGAAGGTGACTCGGATGAAGAAAACTCGTTTTGATCGAAAACTCTGAAAGCATTCTGGACGTGAACCCTTGCCACAAATAAAAATAACACATGCATGAAAAACTGCGAAGGCACCTAAGCTTTCGCCTATGATGTGGGAATGCGTGAGCATTACAGGCAGAGTTAAGTTGGCGCAACTTGCAATAAAGAAAGAAAAAAAAAAGTTATGCTGGCGCAACGGATAGCGCGCTAGTTTCACGATCAAGAGGGCCTAGCTTCGAAACCGGGCAGGGTTTTTTTTTTTTCTCGTGTTATTTTTTTTTCGTTTTTTTTTTTTTGTTTGGTCACGTGGCAAGAAAAATCACATGAACAGAATTTTTTTTAGGCCAAGTCACCAGAGATTTTTTTTCTAATTTCTCCTTTTCTTCAGTCTTTCTTTCTTTCTTTCTTTCTTTCTTTTTTTTCCTTTTTTTCGGTTTACGCTTCCTATCGCAAAACTCTTTGCACCTATTTCGCGTTACATTGGCGTTAGCCAAATCATTTTATTTATGGCAGGGAATTCTGCCGTACGTATCTTATGTTACTATTACCAACCCTGGATTTCGTCCGGCAACCAGTTCGGGAATGACGACGCCAAATTTCTGTTATAATTTCTTTGAGGTCTAAGTCCTCGTTATCCGTCGGTCTCTAAGATTGGCTCTTCAAGTATCTTTTGGGAAAGAGTTGACGACAGGCATTTTTAAGGAGCACGTGTGTCGACCAGAGTGAACATTGCTGAAGCGCCTATAGTGTGATTTTGGCCGTAAATAACTGGAGGCCCCGGGCAAACCAACCCAATGGATAAAAGTATCTACCTTTCTGGTTTCATAGAGAGCTATGAAAGTCAGAAGGGACGAATCCCAGCCGAGTCAAACTACCGGCTTGCAAACGCAATCGTGTTGATAATAGCGCAAAGGAGTTTGTATGACTCTCTCTGGCGGTGCGCAGAGGGTAAAGGCACGGAGGTAATATATGCTTTTGCCCAGTCACCTCGCGAACGGTTGGGTATTGGCTGCAGAGATCCATTTCGCGTTGTTTTATTACGTGATTATATCTTGATTTCTTTGTTCCTAGTTTCACAGACAGAACGAAATCGCTTTTCTCGTGTGGTGTCACGGCGGGAAGACAGAAATCAATCAGAGTACCGAAATTCGACGCTTGTGCTCGTTCTATAGCGCTTCTAAAAACCGTGCGATCACGGCTGTGTATCGTCAACATTGCATAAACTGCCGTTACTTGTACTCGTATTGCATCGTGAGGGAACGACTATGACTGGGTAAACAGAAATAGGGAGAATGGGTGCGTGTGATTTGTTGAAGTTCGAATCAACAAATCGAGCTTCAACGAATGCGATAGTATTGCATTCACTCAACCAGCTATATGAGTTTTCAGATCCTTCCAAGTATGGGATTCGTGTTCTGCCAGTGGTACCTCAGTTAGATTAAAAAGCAAAATCCACGTTAAAAAAAAAAAAAAAAAATTACGGTGACTCGAGTTGCTGCCGCGCCGAATCATGTTTCACGTAAGCGTAATTTTGGGTTCGATGCACGACGAGGGGTCTTCAATTATAAAAAAATATTTTGATTACGATTATTTGCGGCGCTAAAAATTTGAAAGCCAAGCAGTGAAGACGATTGTGTTCTTATAAATATTATATACATTTTATTTTACACTGTTTGAATACGCTGCCGTCGTAGTGTCCTTGAATTATTGGCTAGCTTGTGGCGGGCAGGGAAGTCTTGCAGGACCATTATGATAGGACCTACACTAAACCTGCCGCGCTTCGAAAAATGTTAGTCCAATGCATACCAGCTTGTTCAAGGCGGACGAAGCATTACGCATCCGGCAAAGCGCATTAAATCGCTGCCCGCGACGTTTTTTATTTTTTATTTTTTTTTATTTATTTATTTTTTTTTGTGCAGCGAGATAATCTTTAGTCAAGCAGCACGCCCCCTCTACGGCGGGTTATGCCGGATTAACGGAGGCGTCTCCTAATCCATTCTCCGTGTTGGCCCCTCGGGGGAGGTCGGTGAAGGGAGGAAAGGAGGGCAGGAGAGGAGGAAACGCAAAAAAAAGTGGAAAGAGCGAACTTTATTTTCGGCTTCAACCTCAAAACCCGCCCGCTCCGTGGGAAGAGAAATCTTGCGGAAGGAGAGGAAGCGAAGGAAGTGTACGCGATCCCCCTGTCCTGCGGGACCAGGTACATCGGGCAAACGGGGCGATGCCTCAACGACCGACTCCGAGAACATCAAATGGACGCCGAAAGAGCTGCTTCGGAGTCCAAGCACCCGATCGTCATTCACGGGAGAAAATGTCCAGGTTGCGCTCCTAATTTATGTAATAACAAAAACGGCTTGACAAAACAAAAATAACAATTTAATTAAACGTTGCGCCTCCAATGCGGGAGGCATCTTCAGTAGAGCACAGAGCGAGTGAGAGTCGCACAAAAAAGTTCGGCTATTTAGGCATAAAGTTTGTGTACACGTCCGGCAGGGGGCCACGGTTCTTGTTTACCAGCGATGAATCACTTCCGCATTTGTCATTCTGGATGAACCAAGATTCCAGCAGCTTCCTCGGTCCCCACCTTATATCTCTCGCCAAGGTCGATGCCTTGACAAAGTCAAATTGGTGTCCTCACGTCCATGCGTGGTCGACGAGTTCGGACTTGAAGCGGGTGGCGTTCGTGGAATTGGCGACATCCAGTGCGTGTTCTTTTAGTCTTGTTATTCGTTTTCGTCCCGTCTCTCCAATGTAGGAAGCATCCCATTCCTTGCAGTGCACCTGGTAGATCACACCTCTGGCGGGGTCGGGTCTTTTGGCATGGAGATAACATTGACAATTGTTCTTTCGTACCCCCAACGGCCTAAGGGCGCGTCCCAATTCCTCCGAGATGCACACGACGTCACGTGTTCGTTCGGCTCGATCCGGGCGCCGACGGGACATTTGTTTCTTAACGCGATTGACAAACCAGTAGGGGTAGTTACGTTTTTTCAAAGCCTCCCGCACATGGCTAAGTTCTTGAATGCTAAGTGTTGACTTAGATGGGACAGTTTCTAAACGATGAAGTAACGATCTTACAACTGAGCTTTTGTGTTCAGTAGGGTGATGAGAGTGGTAGTCAAGAAAGTTTTGTCTGTCACATGGTTTACGATATACGGATGTCTCCATCTTAAAAAAAGGTTCACTAGTTCTATGGACACGTACATCTAAACACGGCAAGGTACTATCGGTTTCATGTTCGCAGGTGAACTGAATTGAGGGGTGGACACTATTCAAATTGCGGTGAAAATCAGTTACGTTCTCTCTGTTAACCATTACAAAAGTGTCATCGACATAACGACGGTAGAACTTCACGGGGAAATCAATGCCAGACATTACCTTTCCTCAACATATTCGATGACGAGATTCGAGACGGTTACGGAAACTGAACTCCCCATAGGGCATCCGCTGACCTGATGATATATGTCCCCATTAAAACTAAGATTACACTGGTTGAGACAAAAACGCAAATGGAGTATACCGTCTTCAACAAGGAGGGTTGTGCGATTGGACAACGACTGGTCTGCCAACAACCGGTCACGGGCGACATCAACCGCCAGGGCGTTGGAGACATTCGTAAATAATGAAATCACATCAAAGGATACCATAGCCTCGTGCGGGAGCAGGGTCTGAGCGCGTATAAGTTCAACAAAGTCATGGGAATTCCGGACGCTAAACTAATTTTTTCTTGTAAGAGGGCTCAGAATCATAACCAGATATTTGGAAAGGCTGTAAGTGGATGAACTAATAAAAGATACAATCGGGCGTAGGGGGCAACCCGGTTTGTGAATTTTGGGGAGTCCATACATCTTGGGTGTCGCGGCGTCAAAGGAGAAGAGACGACAGGTCGTCACTGATGCGTCCTTTATTTTTCAGCTCTCGAAGGTGGTCAACTAACTCTCTTTCGGACTTAGCAGCGGGATCTCTTGATAGCCTGACGAAATAGTGACTGTCGTTTATAACTTCATACATCTTCTTCATGTAGTCATCCCTATCAAGCACAACGGTTCTCTTTCCTTTGTCGGCCTTTAAAATCATGATGGAGCTGTCTGACTTCAACTCATTAAGAGCAATGCGTTCTTGTTGACCAACAAACAAATGTCGCATCGGAGCCTGGATCGAGCCGAACGAACACGTTACGTTAAAGGGAAGCTGAAGCGGTTTTAAATATGAGAAAAAACACCTGAACCTAGTTAACGAGACCTCACCCATCACGAATATCGTATTCGTTTGGTCATTTTCTGCGCGGATTAACCGGAAAAGCGCCTTCAAAGGAGCGCCGAAGCCACGCCTCTCCGAAGCAGAGGGAAAGGGGAGAGAGGAGGAAGCCCGTCAGCCGCCGTCACAAAAGGACCGGGTGGGGGACCCCGCCGCGGCTGGCCGCGCTTTCCTCGTAGGCTGCTCTAGTGTCTTTTTGAGCCGTCGTTGTTCTGCCGCTGCATAGCGCTTGCTTTTATCCGTTGACCGGTCATGCTATTGACTCAATCGCATGTCGTGTTGATTGTTTTCTTGTTTGTTCACGGGTTTGCGGAATTCTCGTGGCACCGAACCAAGTGACTCGTGCTGTGTTGCACGATGCCGTACTCCTGTGTAGCCGCCAACTTTCACGAACAGCGCTCGTCGCAATTGTTCTTCCCGCTTACTGTCTTTTCCACTTCGTCACCGAGATTTTAAAGGGGTGGGTGGGTTTGAGCAAGTACACCGTTTTTTGTTCGAAATGTGTTTCGGACGGCGCATATGAAAACTATGTACGTATGGGTTTGGGTCTGAAGAAGGCTCGCCTGAATCCGACGCTCTGCCGACTATCTTTGAAAGTACAAAGGCAATTCAGCGCATTAAAAGTCACAAGCCAAAAGAGGAAACGTAACTGGCTAGGAATTGTAGGTCGACTGCCCTAGAAAAAAACTATTACGTTATTAGAATTGTGCAGTGTGCTAGAAAAGCCGCGATCATTTAGCCGAATAGCGGGTTTCTATTCGCTCTCTTGTGTTAACCGCCTTATATTAGTGTTTAGTGTTGGTTTCTTATATTGTTGAAGTCACCATATTTTCCAGACCGACTTCGGTCCGGGAAATCTGGGAAACAAAAGACAACAATCTTGGGTAGCCCAAGATTATTTTCTTTTGCTTTTAATCTACTCGGCTACCCAGTCACTTGGGAGAGGAGGGCTTGCTCTAATAAGTAGTCATGCAATTCATAATGCGACTTTCACGGTGCAATTTGTTTTAGCATAAACTTTTTTTTTACAGTTGCTGACATTATTTGAGGTCACATAATTTTTAAATGTAAACCTAAATTGTGTTAAATTTTCCTTCCAAAGGTTCATATTCTCTTCAGGAGAGCCTTGTGGAAATACAAAGCATGTGACCTTCTGTTCTGAATTGAGTTCTTTTTTTACAAGTTACGCAGTGTTTTCCGTATAATGTTTCTGTAATGCAACAATTCTTTGTGCAGGAGAAATGCGATCGGACGATGATAATGCTTGGTGGCGGTGTGATGCAGTCAACAAATCTTGGTAAAAGTATGCGAATGTAGAGGCCCAGGAAGCTTTAACGAATTCGACATAAAATTAAGGGGTGCGGGCACACATCTCCGCTTTAGTTTGCGGCAAACAAACTAAATGCAACAGAGGGTACTGCTATGACAAGGATGGACCTTTTGCGCAGTTATACGCATAGTGCCCAAGGACATGGCGTTGGCAGAACGGCGACCCAATTTTATCACCCGTCTCATCTCAGGGGAAGCTCTCCCGTCGCCCGAAGCCGATTATACTATCCCTTCAAACCACTTCAGCCTTGATGAACAATGCAGTCTGCACGCTCACGCGTGCAGCAGCTGGCAAGCACGAAGGCCGATGTGTGCAGAATTCCTGTCCTCTGACGACCGTTTTGGGAAGGGTCACGCTAATCCGGCTTGAGGCGTCCCGTCAATAGCACTCCGTTTATTGTCAACGTTTTAGGTTACAATAAGTAGCGGTCAGTACGTTCCTGAAGGTACAAAGCCGGCCATGTCGCTCGCGTCCGCGCAAGCGGTTCCTCGTCTCTGTGTTTATTACTGCGGGGGGTCGTTTTCCTACTTCGCCAAAGGCAGAAACGCGTACTATGCCACGTCGAGGGTCGTTTGGACACATTCCTCTTTCGGATCCACCGAAAGATTTCGAAAAATCAGAAGCCGAACCCGATTTACAAGAGCAGAAGACCCGGCGCCCGGCAACTTCCGCAAGCGACGGAGCAAACGAGAATCGAGATGGTCCTTTTATGACGTAGTGGCGCGTCACGCGTGGCTAGCCAATGGCGTGCCGCTGCGGCGATCGCTTCTGATTTCTTCGCTTTTTTTCGCGTTTAGGGATTATTTTGGGTCAAATGGTTGTGATATTTGGACTCAGCAGGCACAAACGCGTCAGAATCAACCATTAACTCATTTTTTTCGAAAAGCTCTTCAGCTTCCCTTTAAGGGTTTCGGAGGCATTGGGACGCGGCCTTAGGCCGTTGGGGGTACGAACTGTATACCAACCCTACGGAACAATCGCCAATGTTATCTCCAAGCCAAAAGATCCGACCCCGCCAGAGGCAGAAAGGGTCGTGATTTACCAGGTACAGTGCAAGGAATGTGACGCTTCCTACATTGGAGCGACGGGACGAAAAAGAAAAACAAGACTAAAAGAACACGCACGGGACCGCCACCCGCTTCATGTCCGAACTCGTCGACCACGCATGGACGTCAGGACACCAATTTGACATTGACAAGGCATCGACCTTGGAGGGGGATAAAAGGTGGGAACCGAGGAAGCTGCTGGAATCTTGGTTCATCCACAACGACAAACGCGGAAGTGATTCATCGCTGGTAAACAAGAACCGTGGCCCCCTGTCGGACGTGTACACAAACTTTATGCCTAAATAACCGAACTTTTTTGTGCGACTCTCACTCGCTCTGCGCTCTACTGAAGATACCTCCCGCATGGGAGGGGAAACGTTTAATTAAATTGTTATTTTTGTTATGTCAAGCCGTTTTTGTTATTACATTTATCACGTCTTCGCCCGGCTTGTGGAGTAGTTTTGCGCTCCTAATTTCACCGGCACGACAGCCATGGGAGGCCACTGCGAGCAAATGGGGAGCGAAATAATTCAGGCCTATCGGATGGCGACAAGCCCGGAAAACATAACCACCCCGTCCATTTCGCTCTCAAGAAAGGAGATTATCTTTCTGAGGCCCTTAAAGGTCCCATGAAACGATTTTTGGGTTGGGATAAATCATTTTAGATTGGGATTTTACTAATAGCACATCGTTCAGTGGACCAAAAGAAAAAGGTAGAAAGTCAAAAGCCTGACTTTCAGTGCGAAAATTTGAAAACAAAGCGGACTATTTCGTACCTCCTCCCCTTCGCAACCTCTCTGCCTTTTCACTGTGACACAACCGCGGTCCCAAAAGCGCGTTATCGGGTCCAAACTGACGTCACACGCAACCGGACCTCACTTATTCCCTTCACCCCTAAGCTGACATTGTGGTGGAAGCTACGCGCTTGCCGGACCAATCAGCCGCCTCCCTTTCATCACCTGACTTCATTCTCTGCAGCCACATTTGCCACGCTCACGTGGCAAGTGTGGCTGGCCCAACGAGCACGTAGCTTCAACAGCACTGTCACCTTCGGAATGAACGGGGTGGGGAAAGCGACTTTTGTCTGAATTTTGAGCGACGGGCTAATCTTCAAGGGGGAGAATGGATGTGTCCAGGATTACACAAACGAGAGTGCGAGCAAGAGGGGACTCCCCCTTTTCGTCTTCTTTAACTGTTTGGTGGAATGCGCGATTTATGAGTTGAGGAGGAAAGCGAAACAGGAAAAACAAATACTTTACATACAAACAAATAAAGTATTTGGGAAAAAGTTGGAAAAGCGTTTCATGACCCCTTTAATGGAAGCCGAACGCTGACAGACTAGGCAAGGCGACAAGGTCACCGGCAGAAGCGGCCTTTCTTTTATGCGTTGTTGATGCGCCTTCGACCTCGCCTTTTGCAAATCCTCCCCACCTGCTTTTGTGTCTTCGTGTGGCTGTCAGCGAGCGCGACAGCCGCTTTAAGCAAATCAAAAGGATGAAGCGAAACGCGTGACTCAGCGTGACCTCTCTACATAGGACGCGTAGGACAAAAACGTTTGGACGAAAATTTGTCACGTGACTTTTTCTGTCACGCTGATGGGATCTCTGGGGCTGTCGTTTTCGCCGTTTGCCTAGTTATAGAAATAAGCAGGCCACGTATGTCCGGTTTTCGAACTGGACTCTTCAGTGTTCTGTTGCTTTCGTGCGTTGCAGACGCGGCCGTGTTTTTTCGTCGTAAACGGTCGGAATACGTCCATGCCAATTTTTCGGTAACAGTCATTTTTTGCACCGGAGTTCGTGGAATACTTGTGATGTGTTTGTTGGACACGCTTCGACAAAAACTGCTCTTCGCCGACGACGAGACGTCAGTTGAATGTGCTCAACCTTCTTCCTCGAATGTGTTTGTGGGGTGCCTGAGATGGATTATGCATCTATCAAGGATTACATGATATCGCTCTTTTATTAGTAAGTACACTGCAAGCATGATTCTGAAAGTCGTCCTGCTTTCCTTTCATTCTCCGCGGTTTTACGTGTGATGAGTTTTGCTTGGCATGAGGACAGTGTTAATTGTATTTTATAATTTGCTTTTCGTTTTACAGAGAAGTGTGACCTTTGTAAATATGTTGAGAATACACTGTGTGTAATGATAGTTGTTTAATAAACTTCTGGGAGCGATCGAAAAAATTTGTTTGTCCGTATAAGTGATTGGATATGCAACAAATGACATGCAACGTACACATACTTGCACGACGTTCGGCCAATACGAAGCAGACGCATCGTAGAGTTTTCGCACAATATTACGCGAACGCTAGGCCGGGGCGAAACAGCTGTACGGCAATACCTGCCGGGTATCAAACGGTGGTGCAAAACTGGACAGTTGAGCGATATTGGAACCGACTTTCGGCCGGCACTGGCACGATACTGCAAAGTATTGCCGTGCTGCTTGGGAACGGAGGTGATGACATCTTACTATCGTGCTTCCAACGCTTATTTATTTTATTTCTCTTCTGGGACGCGTAAAAGAGCACTTCTGTGACACACCAGAGATATTCGAAACTTGGGCTGGCCTCTCGGCTTTCTTTGCCACTTTTGGCACTTATTTGGCACTTCAGTGGGTAGCCAGAAGAGCCAAACTTCGGCATGCCCCGAATTGACAAATTAAGATTTACTGCGGCAGTTATGGCTCAAGTCTGGCACTTACTTTGGCACAACTGTGGCGGACCAGAGAAAAGCCAAACTCGGCGAGGCTGAAATACCGAAATTAGGCGTTGCTTTGGTAGTTATGGCTCAAGTATGGCACACTTCGGCACTCCTGTGGCGTATCAGAGAAACGCCAAATTTTGGCGTGTCCGAAATACCCAAATTAGGCGTTGCTCTGGCAGTTATGGCTGAATTATTGCATCAACTTTGGCGCTCCTCTGGCGGACCAGAGAAACGCCAAACCTTAGCACGTCCCAAATACCGAAATGAGGCGTTGCTCTGGCAGCTATGGCTGAAGTATGGCACCAACTTTGGCGCTCTTCTGGCGGACCAGAGAAACGCCAAACCTTGGCACGTCCCAAATACCGAAATTAGGCGTTGCTCTGGCAGTTATGGCTGAAGTATGGCACCAACTTTGGCGCTCCTCTGGCGGACCAGAGAAACGCCAAACCTTGGAATGCCCCGAATTCCCAGTTTAGGTTTTATTATGGCAGTTATGGCTCAAATCTGGCACCAACTTTAGCACTCCTCTGGCGGACCAGAGCAACGCCAAACTTTGGCATGTCCAAAATACCCAAATTGGGAATTGCTGTGGCAGTTATAGCTCTAGTATTGCACTACTTCGGCAATCCTGTGGCGGACCCGAGAAAAGCCAAACTTTGGCACGTCCCAAATACCGAAATTAGGCGTTGCTCTGGTAGCTATGGCTGAAGTATGGCACCAACTTTGGCGCTCCTCTGGCGGACCAGAGAAACGCCAAACCTTGGCACGTCCCAAATACCGAAATTAGGCGTTGCTCTGGCAGTTATGGCTGAAGTATGGCACCAACTTTGGCGCTCCTCTGGCAGACCAGAGAAATGCCAAACCTTGGCATGCCCCGAATTCCCAGATTAGGATTTACTATGGCAGTTATGGCTCAAGTATGGCACCAACTTTGGCACTCCTCTGGCGTACCGGAGAAGAGCCGAACTTTGGCATGCCATAGGATCGCCCAACTATGGCTATAGTTAGGCACCGTACTTTGGCACTGATGAATGCCATGGTGCAAAAACCTAACTGCGCCAAAGTTGGGCCCTTATGTTTGCCAGACCTTTGCCCAAGTTGGGCATTCCTCTGGCGTGCTACCTGGGTCAGTTCAGAGTCAAGTCCCTTCATACTTCTTCTACAAGTGGCGACAACCAATACAAATGGCAAAGCATATTCTGCTCTAACAAAAAGGTGTGATTAAGTTCAGACTAAAGTCCCTTGATACTTGTTTTACAAGCGACCACAACCAATAGCAATGGCAAAGCACATTCCGCTGGAACAAAAAGGCGTCATTCAGTTCAGACTCAAGCCCCTTCATACTTCTTTTACAAGTGGCGACAACCCATACAAATGGCAAAGCATATCCTGCTCTAACAAAAAGGTGTGATTAAGTTCAGAGTAAAGTCCCTTGATACTTGTTTTACAAGCGACCACAACCAATAAAAATGGCAAAGCACATTCCGCTGGAACAAAAAGGCGTCATTCAGTTCAGACTCAAGTCCCTTCATACTTCTTTTACAAGGGGCGACAACCAATACAAATGGCGAAGCATATTCTGCTCTAACAAAAAGGTGTGATTAAGTTCAGAGTAAAGTCCCTTGATACTTGTTTTACAAGCAACCACAACCAATAGCAACGGCAAAGCACATTCCGCTGGAACAAAAAGGCGTCATTCAGTTCAGACTCAAGTCTCTTCATACTTCTTTTACAAGGTGCGACAACCAATACAAATGGCGAAGCCTATTCTGCTCTAACAAAAAGGTGTGATTAAGTTCAGACTAAAGTCCCTGGACACTTCTTTTACAAGCGACCACAACCAATAAAAATAGCAAAGCACATTCCGCTGGAACAAAAAGGCGTCATTCAGTTCAGTGTCAAGTCCCTTCACACTTTTTTTACAAGGGGCGACAACCAATACAAATGGCAAAGCATATTCTGCTTTAACAAAAAGGTGGGATTAAGTTCAGACTAAAGTCCCTTGACACTTCTTTTACAAGCGACCACAACCAATAGAAATAGCAAAGCACATTCCGCTGGAACAAAAAGGCGTCATTCAGTTCAGTGTCAAGTTCCTTCACACTTCTTTTACAAGGGGCGACAACCAATACAAATGGCAAAGCATATTTTGCTCTAACAAAAAAGTGTGATTAAGTTCAGACTAAAGTCCCTTGATACTTCTTTTACAAGCGACCACAACCAATAAAAATGGCAAAGCACATTCCGCTGGAACAAAAAGGCGTCATTCAGTTTAGAGTGAAGTCCCTTTATACTTCTTTTACAAGAGATGACAACCAATGCAAATGGCAAAACATATTCTGCTCGAACAAAAAGGCGTCATTCAGTTTAGAGTGAAGTCCCTTTATACTTCTTTTACAAGCGACCACAACCCATAGAAATGAAAAATCATATTCTGCTCGAACAAAAAGGTGTCATTCAGTTCAGACCTCTGCTGCGCGACGCCCCATTCGATTCCTAAAACCTGCACCCTCACGCGGTCGGCGCTCCAAAAAAATGGCGCTACTTGTAGAAAGTTATTATCAAGGAACTTTTAGATCAACCAGCTGGTATGGACCTTTCCATCGCTTTTTGCCGGGGACGAAAAATGCCGAGTCACCGAGCTATGGGCACATGTGCAGCATCTGAACTACCGCACAGCAGAGCAAGGGCGCACGCTCCGAAGGCGTTCCACAGCCCAGCAGACAATGATGGCAGCTAAGTATCACAAAATAGAAATTAATAACGGAAACGAGCAATTTCTTTGTTTCACTTTAAGTCCAGTCGTAGCCGACGCTACGGGTTCATGGGACCCATTGGACGACATGAAAAACACCATTGTGGTGTTTGTCATGTTTATTTGCTAGTCCTATAATCGCTCAATCAATAATAAACAAAAAGGACAAGTGACTTGCACTTTTGTGGCTGCTTTATAGGTTCATTTGCCTCGCAGCGTCGGCCGCGAATGGACTTAACGTGAAACAATGTATAGCAAAGATTAGACATGACATAAGCTCGAGGCTGCGAAGACTAGCCATAACCCTACCACGAGACTGCTTACCCGTAGTCTTGGAGTAGGGCCATGTCTAAGTAGGGGGGGACTCACGGGAACCTGCGGTATCCCGGTCCGCCGTCTACGCACGTAGCTGGCTTCCAAATGACGAAGGGTAGCTCAGACCTGATGGCACGTCGTTACGGAGTGGATCTTAACACTCCCATGCAGAGCGCATTAGAGGTATGACGTCACGACTTCCCAAAGCAGCCAATCGAAAACCGGACGCGATGAAGTTCCTCGCCCTCAAGAATACCTCAGTTACCACAAGAGGCATCTTGCGCGAATCAAGAGAGCTAAGACGTCAAGGCACTACAAGCGCCCCCGAAACCACAAGACCTATAATAATTTCTAAGAAAAAAAGGGAAGGTATATTCCTCACACACTCCCCTCCAGTATAAATTTGAAATTTCCTTCATAACCCTGGGAAGGACATGAATGTAACAAGCAAACAACACGTCTAAAATCACAAGTAGTTTCCCGCAACCAGGCATAACAATACTCTAACGCAAACACATTGCACACACACAGACTGTATTCCGAGTTTATTAAAATAATCAATACAATTACATTATTTTTTTTACAGGGATAGTTCGGAATAAGTTGATCTTTTAAACAATACCCTAGAAAAGAAGTCGTTTTCATT
This sequence comes from Ixodes scapularis, assembly GCF_016920785.2. Lineage (NCBI taxonomy): Eukaryota > Metazoa > Arthropoda > Arachnida > Ixodida > Ixodidae > Ixodes > Ixodes scapularis. The sequence goes on along the minus strand of NW_024609839.1, from coordinate 46,386,673 downwards.
TCGCGCATCAAGACTAATACTTAACTCAATATGCTCATGTTTATGTTCCAAATATCATTTAAAAAAAATCAGACTCGTCTGAAAACGAAAGTGAACTTTCAATGAGAAAAATACGTGCCTGCAACGACAACAAATGTAAAACACTTCTTTTTACAATGGAAAAGTGACTCCGTCGGTTTTCCAGATTCTGCCCATTTTATATACTCTCATGCCATATATTTCCTTCTAAACAAAACTGCGCAATAAGCTTCGATATTTTTCTGAAAGGTTATACTTGAGTTGTGGTCGTAAAACTAATATAAAAAAACAGGCTGTCCGGGTTCGGACCTAACGCCTCAAGTGGAAGCCTAATCCATTTCGCACTCGTCCACGCCAAGACACGCACGTGTTTTTTGTGTGTTTTTTTTTAATTGTGAAGAGATCCTTAACACAACCACTGGTTCGCCTTCGCGAACCACTATTATATTCCTCAGCTTAAGCGCACCTACAGTGTAGTCGCGCAATGGAATGGGCGCTGACTGGTGCAACATTACAAAACGCAGCACCCTCTTGCACTGTCTATGACTTTTAAGACCAAAAACACAAGATACAAAAAGCTACCAACGGAAGGCAGCTGCTATGCGCTCTATGGGTACCGCTTTAGTATGACGCAGACGACCATTTTAGAATCGAAAGAGTTGCTACTTCCGGTATCTATGCCAACGACCTTTTGAAAGAACGTCCTTTAGTGAAAAGTTTAGCGGGAAATAACACGTTCAGTCATGGTAAAAAAAGAAACAATGACGTTGCAGCAACAGAACGATGCCTTGGCTGCCTAATACCGGTTGATTAGGTCAGTGTTTAAAGTGATAGACCGGCGCATGCTTTTATTGAATCCCGGAGACAAACTCACCGGAGAAAAGCTCACCGGAGAAAAGCTCACCGCAAAACCGGCGGATGCGGAGAAAAGCTCACCGGCCATTGAGCGTACGTACGCAAAGAAAAGCTCACCGATTTCTTTTCTTCTCTTTATATGGAGGCTGTTCAGTGTTGGATCCATGCGTAACATATCTAAATTTATTTTCATTAAAATTCGTCAGCTTTGTAAAAAAGAAATTGTCTTTTTTGTATAATTTGTTAAGCTTTTTGGGTATATTGCTCCCAAATTAATAATTGCGGGCGAGTGTTTTCTGTGGCTTTGTAGGCAACCAAAGCCCAACTCAAATTTTAATGAACTTGAAGAACAGGAAAAAGTTCCAAAAACCTAATAATGTCGGACTAAAACCTAAAAATCAAAACTGTAAATGCCGAAAATCCGAAACTACATGCTCAGCAACGCGGTGCCTGAAATTGTTTTTGGAAGCTTTTGTTAACCTTTGAGAATAGGACAAAATAGTCAGTGGGATATCGAAACTTTTTTTCTCTCATGGAGAAGCGCGTTTTCTAGCCATTCGTGCTAGTCTTTCCACACGATGCCTTTGTGTGATAGTCCTCTTCTACGGCGAGCCACCCATGACCTTCAGAGCTGCACGCTGGCACCGTTGTTACTCGTGACCTAGTTAAGAAGTGGCGCTCTGTAAGCTAGCGAATAGGGCGAGTTGGTAAACGTTATACATGATAAAAAGAGCTCAAACGACGACGACGGAGTGAAGACAACAAACACGCCAGGACAAATTTGTTCTCACAACTAAAGTTTTGTTAGTGAACTTAACAGAAAAAAAAAACAGCGTAGCTGACACTGATTGCATCAACAAACACCTACTTATCTATTAGGCACTACAAAATATTTGAAACTAAAACGGTTCCCACACCGCTATTCATATTAGCTCGCAAAGAACAAACATCTTTATTTGACTGAGCTATGGATGGCACCCTGCCAGTTGTCAATAAATTGTTGTCTTTTTTCACCGGTGTACAACTGATTTCATACCTTGCGGCTTCATTAATATACAAAATGGGTGATTACTAATTTTTGATCAATTAGTAAGTATGCCCAATGAACTTCAACAATATTGCATAAAAGTGGAGATATTTTTAATGAGTAAGTGACGAGTGCGAATTATGTTAAATTGCAACGTTTGACGCAGAATCCGCTAAGTTAAAAAAAAAAAATCTGTGAGCTTTTCTCCGCACCGCCTCAAAGGCCGGTGAGCTTCTCTCCTCATCTGCCGGTTTTTCGGTGAGCTTATCTCCGGTGAGCTTTACTCCGGCGAGCTTATCTCCGGTAAGCTTTTCTCCGGTGAGCTTTTCTCCGCCGCCCGTTTTCATTAATCGTGACAAAAATGTGTTTCTGAGATTCACCGTGACCGGTGCTACCCTAACACCTTGCTCTTTAGTTGTCTGCAGCAAGAATGATGCACCAACTTCTTGGGAGTTTCTGGTATTATACACCAACTCATGTTTACAAACAAACCGGAGCGCCCCTGGCGGACGCCACTGGCGCCGCGCATGCGCGGTGGATGGTGGGCAAGAAGCCCGCCGTCGCCCATAAACAAACCATTGAATTGCGTTGTTGTCGGTGTCGGTGGGAGTCCCCGTGCTCTTTTTCGCGTTGGAATTGTTGATTCTACGTCCTCCTAACAATGTCTGACTACTTGAGCAGCTTCAGCAAAACTTTCGAGGCAAAACTTTGCGTGAATAATGTGACGTGCGGCGATTCATTTCACGTGGACGCCGCAGAATGGGCACTAAAGCCTGACTCCCACGATGAGATTCTGCTCGCTATTTTCAGTCGCGACGTCGCTCGGACTGCAAAAGCGTGGACCGTAGCTGAGATGGTAAACATTGATACTGAAAACCGCAAGTAGAATCGGGCATTACAAGTCGGTGATGGCCACTAGTAACAATGATCAACAACTTCTTGTATCTGTTTCCACTTAGCCGACTTACCCCAACCAACCTTCAAATGTGTTTTGAGGCCTGCACTTAGTTCTTATCGCAATTACCGGGTCAACGTTTGGTTTACGGGCCGCTGTCGTTTGAACGAGCTGACGACAAATAGCAGCCAAGTTTGAAAGAGCAGACGACAGTTCGAACGCACGCGCAATGGGGTATGGGCAAGAAGCACCGCGTCCCGCGTCAACAAACCATTCGAATGTAGCGTTGTAGGCGTCTGTGTGAGTCTGCATATTCTTTTTCGCGTTGGAGTTGTGGATTCTGCGTTCTCATCGCAATGTCTTACCACTTGAATCGCCTGAGCGAAATTATCAAGGCTCGTTACGCCGCTAAACTTTCCGTAAATAATTTGACGTGCGGCGATTCATTCGCATGAAAGCTGTAGAAATGGACGCCAAAACCATGAAGAGATTCTTGTAGCTATTTTCGGTCGCGACGTCGCTCGTGCTGCAAAAGTGTAAAAGGTAGCGGCGATGATCGACGTCGATACTGAAAATCGGAAGCGGGAACAGACCAAGCGTAACAAATAGGTGATGGCCACCGGTACCAATAATTAACATCTTGTATCTACTGTTTACACCGAGCCTACTTAAGCCTTTTGAGGCCTGCAATTACTTCTTATTGCAATCACCGAATCAAAGTTTGGTCTACGGGCCGCTTTTGTTTGAACGAGCAGACGACAAAAAGCAGACAACTTTGAAAGAGCAGACGAGAGTTCGAACGATCAGGCGGCCGTGTGAATTTGAAGACGCACTGAACCCGTGGGTGGTCCGGACAACTTGAGGGTTTTCTCTCGTTAATTTTAGAACAAAGCAAATACATCTGGCGACCACAAATTGCGGCCCGCACACGCAATCGTAGTTCGACAGCGTCTGGTTTGCCCTTTTCACGGCTACTATCCACGTTCTCGGAGGAACGGAGGGTGCAAAAACACATGAAAACTGATCTTCAAACCTTTCCAGACTGTCTTGGTAAAGCCCCATCGCAGCATTTTGACGAGAAGGCAGGTTTCTTGTCTCGCTTATTCCAAAGGAACACAGGAATGCATGTCTGGCACGGCGACTTCTACCCACCGCCCCAGACCGGAAGTGCGTCCGGCGCGCCACCACCGCGGCGTGACGTAGGAGAGTTGAGTTGGTGTATAGACGAAAAATCATGAAGCCACGATGGCTGTATATTTTATGAGCAGATTCCGCTTAATTTTTTGATTCAGGCCATTCCCAACCTTCAGAAGTTTCGTTCTCCAATCATTAACTGGCACTGTGGCCTGTGCGTTCTCGATGCAACCTTTATGTCTCAATAAAATGCGTCCTGCGTTAAGTGAAACTGAAAACGCGCAGTGAGATCACTGTGCACTGTGGGAGACAGTGCTCAATCGTGCGTGCCCGCGCTTTCGTGTAATTGCTGATCGCCCTGTCATAACGAAAAGCAGGGTTTCAAAGCTGCACCCGTTATCGATATGGGGAGTGCCCTGCTACTTGCAGCTAAGAGCGAAGGTAATGCCACACCGGAAAATACTAATAATCGTAAAGGTGTACCATAAAGTTCCGCCAGAAACTTTTGTTGAATTTGAAAGGACGAGGTCGGGGCTGTGCGCATATCTTTTTACCTTGACTGTGCTCTTGGCGCTGTTTAAAGTCTCCCTTGTCCTAGCATGCAGTAATGCTGTTCGTCCTAGAAAGTCGTCCGCCACCATCCTATAAGCAACCCATAACATGCTGATACGATGTGCTTGTGTCTTTGTAACTTTCAATATTATTAAAGAACGGCCTTCTCCGCAGGCTTATACAATCTAGATCAAATGAACATGCGTTTCCCATTTTTTTAAACAATTCTACTCTAGCTGACGGAATCGGTAGACATACCGAGAATGAGATGAGCGCGGTCGTTTTCATTTCCCATATCTAAAGTACACAAAAAAAACAAGAAACCGTCACTGTTCATTTCGCTCATTTGGGAGTTTTAGAAATGGGGGGGGGGGGGGGGGGGGAGGGCGCAATGCTTTGCGGCATACTTTTACACGTTATTAAAAAAAGCAAGGAGTTACATTTACAATTATTCAGGGCTAAATATAACTAAATACAGCTACAATTACACTTCCATAAGGGTAAGTGACCGATACTTCAAAAATTAATCCGTTACTTTTGCGACATTACTTTCCACCTTCGCCCCAGGGTAAGAAACAAGACAAGTGCTTGGAAGCATTTATTAACACCGCCACTCACATGACCTTGAGCAACATCTGGCGCTCGAAAGTTTAATAGGACATTTTGCCTCGTATCTATGTGTCAAGATGTCGACGTACGCGCACAAAACTCTTATAAATCCACGTTTTTTTTTTGTTTTTTTTTTTACAAACAGGTGCTGCCACTTGGACGCGCCATTGCGTAGCTAAAAACAACCGTTCCGCAAGGCCTCCAACCAGCCGTTCGACATCCAAAACGTCAGCTGGATCTTGCTGGCCCACTGAGACCTGTACCTATACTACGTCTCACTAAAACCGTGCAGTAACCCAAAGCCACAGCGGAGAGAGCCTATGCCAACCTAATCAAGAGGAGGGAAAGAACTAACGGGAACGAAGGGTTAGGATTCCACCGTTCCTCCTTTCCTTCCTCTTGAACAGGTGGGGATACACTCTCTGCCCTGTAGCTTTGACTGTTCGGCACGGCTTTAGTGAGCGGTAGTATAGCTACCGTCTCACCCAAAATTCACTTTTGTCCCCAGTGTAGATTATCTTGATTCCTAAGGTTGATGCAAAGAAGTCACCTTCTCACTCTCACAACCAGAGGGAAGCAAAGAAATAATGAAGGGACAAAAAGAAAAAAGTTTGCACAGATCAGCTACACCAGTTCCCCTGCACTTTGATTGCTTTTTTTGTTTTCGTTTTAAGGAAACATTTTGATCTTGGGAGTTTACCTAATATTGTTTGCACGGAGTATCTGGTCTTTGGTATCAGTGTGCTGCCCCCCCCCCCCCCCCCCCCCTCTTTATTGTGGCCGAGCAAGCTAACGAGTCACAACTTGGAAACAACCTAGCCACAGGAAAAAAATGAAAGCCGTTTACAACTCCCTGTAACGCCGAATTAGAGCGCAGCTCTTGAGGAGGAGGAGGGAAGGGTACTGAGGTTCACGTGTTTTCAGGGGGGGGGTCAAGTGACCTCGAGGGGGGGTGGTCACGTGACCTTGGTGGGGTCACATCCCCTCCCCAAGGTCACGTGGGGGTCACGTGACCTGGGGGTTTACGTGACCACGGGGGTCACGTGACCTCGGGGGGGAGTCAAGTGACCTCGGGGGGGTGGTCACGTGACCTTGGTGGGGTCACATCCCTCCCCAAGGTCACGTCGGGGTCACGTGACCTGGAGGTTTCACGTGACCACGGGGGTCACGTGACCTCAGGGGGTCACGTGACCCCCAGAAAAAAATTTCCGCTAGATTTAGCGGGGAAATTTTTTCCGCTAGATTTAGCGGGGAAATTTTTTCCGCTAGATTTAGCGGGGAAATGTTTTCCGCTAAATTTAGCGGGGAAAATTTTTCCGCTAGATTTAGCGGGGAAATTTTCCCGCTAAATTTAGCGGAGAAGTTTTTCCGCTAGATTTAGCGGGGGAATTTTTCAGCTAAATTTAGCGGAGAAATTTTTCCGCTAGGTTTAGCGGTGAAGTTTTTCCGCTAGATTTAGCGGGGAAGTTTTTCCGCTAGATCTAGCGGGGAAATTTTTCCGCTAGATTTAGCGAGGGAAATTTACCCATAATGCACCGCGCGGTTAAGCCGACGCCGACGGTGACGCCGACGCCGCTCAAGCCGGGAACGGGCGCCTAAGAGCTGCGCTCTAAAAAAAAATCTAGTGGAGGGTATAGGTGGCGTGAAGAAAGGCTTTGAGAAGACCTTTCGTTTTGTAAATGCAGTTGACATAGTGATTCCGGCAGAGCTTACCATTAACAAAAAAAAATATTTGTTACGATTTTTTTTAGAGCACAGCTCTTAGGGGCCCGTTCCCGGCTTGAGCGGCGTCGGCGTCGCCGTCGGCGTAACCAAGGTCATCCCAAGGTCACGTGGCCCCCAAGGTCATACCAAGGTCACGTGACCCCCCCGAGGTCACGTGACCCCCCTGAAGTCACGTGACCCCCCCCCCCCCCCCGAGGTCACGTGACCCCCCCTCCCGGTCACGTGACACCCCCAGGTCACGTGACCACCCCCAGGGTCACGTGACCCCCGCCGAGGTCACGTGACCTCGCCGATGACGTCATCGTCACTGATGACTTCACCGGCATCTGCATCGTCATCGTCATCAGTGATGATGACGATGACGATGCGGATGCCGGTGAGGTCATTAGTGACGTCACTGATGACGTCCTCAGTGATGATGACGATGACGGTGCGGATGCCAGTGACGTCACGGGTGACGTCAGCAGTGATGATGACGATGACGATGCGGATGCCGGTGAGGTTATCAGTGACGTCACTGATGACGTCATCAGTGATGATGACGATGACGATGCAGATGCCGATGACGTCATCAGTGACGTCACTGGTGGCGTCAGCAGTGATGATGACGATGACGATGCGGATGCTGGTGAGGTCATCAGTGACGTCACTGATGACCTCATCAGTGATGATGACGATGACGATGCGGATGCCGGTGACGTCATCAGTGACGATGACATTGGGGAGGTCACGTGACCTCGGCGGGGGTCACGTGACCCTGGGGTTGGTCACGTGACCTGGGGGTGTCACGTGACTTCGGGGGCATCCGCATCGTCATCGTCATCATCACAGATGACGTCATCAGTGACGTCACTGATGACGTCACCGACATCCGCATCGTCATCATCGCTGATGACGTCATCGGAGTCCACATCGTCATCGTCACTGATGACGTCATCAGTGACGTCACTGATGACATCATCGGCATCGTCACGTGACCCCCAAGGTCACGTGACCCCCCCCAGGTCACTTCACCCCCCCAGTACTCTTCCCTCCTCCTCCTCAGGAGCTGCGCTCTAATTCGGTGTTACAGGGAGTTGTAAACGGCTTCCACTTTTTTTGTCAATATTAACAGTTCTCGCCTTTTCTTCCCCTGAATGAAAAGAAATTTAACAAATCATAACCATTCGCGTTTGTAAAAAGTGAGGAAATTAATTTAAAAATCCATTCGGAAATATTTAGCTGCTCCCTTACAAAATTACTGATAAATGTATGGGATCACAAGTAATCTTGTTACTTGAATCGGATTACGTACAAGTCTGCTTGAGGGCTCACAAACATCTTGGGGCATCGCACTGCATACGCACTCTGCATAAGGGATGCGAGCTGCTCGGGTGTGATGAAAATGAATAAGGAATAACTCAGAATTCTCGAGCGGTGGTTGCAAGAAGAAATATGCATTTTACAGAGTAAGAAATCAAAAACAAAAGTCAGATAGAGTAGGAGAGCAAGTTACAAGTGTCATCAAAATATATACAAAGTTCGGTCCGCCGACTTCGCTTACCGCTCACACGGTGTTGATGCAGAGAAGACGCCTCGTTGTGGAAACGTCGGTTCTGGAGCCTGGCAGGCTGGGTCGGCACAGGAGTAGGTTTACTGCAGCTTGGCTAATGTCGGCGGTCCATGGTATACAGGTTCAAATTTCCCACGGGCCTCTTGGCGCCCGTCCGGAATCTCCCTCGACTAACGGAATCGCTGTTGTTGAGCCAGGGGCAGATGAAGAACCGCCTTCTTCAAGCGCCTCGAGTGTGTGTCGCGTCCATTCTCTTCGTGTCGTCCTTTTCTTCTTCCTTGTTATTCATCTCTTCATCTTTGATTATCCGAGTGATCAGAGCGTTCATATGCGTCGTCTTCCTCGTCGTTTGTTCAGCGCACATCCTCACATCGGGGCATTTAATGCGCCGGGGACACCTATTCCAAAACTCTCCATAGGATAGAAAGTCGAAAATGCCGAAAGTCGATGTAAAATGGGCCGTAAACATCGGCGCCTGAGCGTAGATATTTAACACCTCCGTCAAAGGTGTTTTTCACTGGTGGGGTTTGCCTCGTAAAATTACTAGGCGTGTTTTCCTTCGTGTAAACAAATTGTACGAAAAACCTTGCCAGGGTAATCAGCGGAAGGCGACGCAGACGACAAAGTCGAGTGGCAGGGCGCGTTTCGCTTTCGCATTGGTGGGTGGCGCTGACTACTTCTTCCGCCCTGTTTTTAGAAAGATCGAGACTGCCCCCGACGATCGTGGTCTAATATAATGAACATAACCATTTTGTAATGCACTTTGATGACAATGTCCAAACCTAAATTTGGACATTGTCATCAAAGAGTAAAGTAACAAAAAAAAAAAAAAAAAAGAAAAGAAAACGCGTTCGCGTAACGACGGTGCGTTTGCTGCAAACGGATTTCGTCTGCGAGTCGCCTGCTCACTTTCGCTAGTCGATTAAACCTTCCGATGCTGCTCCCAAGAATTCTTGTGACAGTTGGTCCAAAGAAAGCCAGAGTGGATAAGAATATGTTCATTTTATTAAACCAAGGTAGTAGCGCGAAGTCTCGATACTTTTTCTTAAAGCAAGCGGAACAAGGACGCCTTGCCACTAAACTCGTTTCTCTGCGTAGCCGTCCGCAGTTGACCGTAACAAGATTTTTTAGCCTTTTGTTCAGAGAGCTACGCTTTGTCATATTACTAGGTAAACCCGTCTCTTAAATACACCTTCGACGAAGGATTTAGATTGTTGCGTGTAGGCGCGGAATTTTACGGGCCATTTTAGATTCGGACAACCTATATTTAGTAAACACGAGTGGTGTAATGCTTGCTGTCAATCGCTTTCCACAGAGATGTCTACCTAGAGCGGCTTCCACACCGCGGAGCCAACGTCTCGTCGTAAGCTTTCAAAATATCGAAAAGGAAGTTCAATACACAGATTCTAGCGTCTACGTTTGTAACATTAGAGTGCAAGGTGGTGCTGCTTCCCGCATAAAACTTGTTCTCCCCTTCATAAGCTTTAATTACGGAAGTACCTCCCCTGCGCCATTGTCCCGCTTTTCTTTCTGGAACACCGTAGCGTAAGAAAAAAAGAAGAGCATCGAGAGGTTTGTAACAGGCAGTGCATTTGAACTGTTTTGTACTAGTGTTAGAGTGTTTGAGCAGTTTACGATATGAATAATTTTTTGAACTTGTGTCTTTAAATACTGTTTTCATTTCAGGCCGATCGGATCACGGGTGTCCTGGAGATAGCGGACAGTGTGACAACTATTGTACGAATAGGCATTTCCCTTTCGGTTTCTGCAACGGCAACTTGTGTGTATGCCATTATAATTCATGGGTCAAATAAACCGCATTTGAAGCTCACGCCCTCAAAAACGAAGAAGCGTGGTGGCACAATAAAACAAAACACTTGCCTTACCCAAGTTTGGCGGGCAGATAATGTGTCTTTATTTAACGGAGAATGTTAAAAACTCTTGGTTGTTGCAGACCACATGTCAATAACACCTGTTCTTTGATTGAAAATCACGACCACTGGATAATAATAAAAGTAGTGGAATGTATTAAGGGGCATTCACATAGGGAAGAAATTCTTCACATTGCTCCCCTCTCTCCCTCCCCATTCCCTTTCCTCTTCTCTCAACCACGCCTTTTGGGCAATTGTCCTCACATAGCAGTATTTTATTCGCGTATCTCGGAACTTTACAAATTTTTCTCTGTGATATACCGGCGTTGGCATCAAGATCATCAAACGTGTTGTGACGTGCGCATGTCCTCAGAAGAGTCTAGAATATTTATCGATGTAGCCCACCCCCAAACAGCTTATCATACAACTGCTTTAAGATTCCACGTCTCTTGTGTGACTTGCAGCCCCCCATCCAGCATTTTTAGCAGGAAAGAGTTCATCGCCTTTTGTACACGAAAGGCTGCGTCATTATTGCGTACGGCGGTTTGATTCCCTGCTACATATTTTTTTTTTTTGTCAGGTGTGCCTTGTTCGAGCGTATGGGCCTTCGTTAGATGCTCAAGGTTCCGTAGAGGTTCCAATCGTTGTGGTTCGTTTGCGGGTCTCAGCACCAGGAGAAAGAACATCTCATTGTCGTTTAGGTATAAAGGAAAGGTTTATATAACATATTTACTGGGAAAGTATATATCTCGTAGCAAAACAAAACTGTCAAAACCGAAAGCCCCGACCCTTGTGAACATATAAAAATGGAAAATCGTCGTTGCAAAATAAAACAAAACACTTGCCCCACTTTAGTTGGGAGGGCATAGAATTTATCTTTATTTAAACGATTTTTTTTTGTTTTTCTCCGCTTTCCTCGTACCCCTTGTGTTTATTGCGACGACTTTATGCTCTTATTTAGGTTGATAAATATTGTAATATATATTTGAAATATTTTCTCTTTCCCATGAGTTATGCAAGATTAACATATTTTTCACGGATCTCCTCGTTTTCATGACGTTGCCATGACTCAGCAGGTTTAACTCCTCGTTGTGGTGTGGTGCATGGTCTGGGTTGAGTGGTAGAAATGAAGCCAGCGAACGACCGAAAAGAAGCGCTACGTTCTCAGTCTTCCAGGGTTTCTTTTCACTAATAAAACCTTGTCACTTCCTTGGGACTTCTATAACTGTCTAGCTAGTTACATGTTAATTTTAAAAAAAGAGACTGGCGGACGTAATTAAGGGTGACCCAGGTAGCCAGGCTCGATCTAAAATAGACCATGAAAATCGACGCCTGCACGTAGCAAACTAATATTTTCGGCACACGTGTAATTCACTTTCCGGTTTTTCTTGTAAAATTGTAAAATTACTGTGCGGAGCTCTCTTTCTGTAAAAAATAAGGCTAAGAAACTAACCAGGTACTACGGCGGGCGGCGCCGTAGACGACAACGTCCAATAGCGGGGTGTGTTTGGCGGTCGTATTGATAGACGGCGCTACCTCCTTATTGCAAAAACTGTGGTTTATTACAATAAACAGAATCGTTCTGAAATGTGTCTTCGGTTAAAAAAATCAATGCTGAGAATAAAAGCAAGCCTTAAAGTTAAAAAAAGAACGCGTCTACATAACGACGGCGCTTTTGCTGCCAACGGATATCATCTGCAGCGCGTCGTCAGCTTTCTTTCGCTGGTCGGCTACTCCTTCGGATGCTGCTCCCGACTCCATCTATCAATACGAACGCAAAACACACCCTGCTACTCGACTTGATCGTTTCGTCGCCGCCTGCAGTAGACCCTGGCAAGTTTCTTGGCCGTATTTTTTTAGAGAGAGCTGCGCTTTATAATTTCACAAGAAAAATATATCTTTGAAATACACCTTTAACCAATAGTTTAGATTGCTAAGTGCAAATGTCAATTTTTAAGGTCCATTTTAGACCGAGCGTGGTGACTTGGGTCAGCCTATATATACTTAGTCGGATTCTGATCTTAATGCAAGCTGTAAAAAGCATCTCACCATTATGACACGCTTAAAAGGAATGTGGAGCACATTTTCAAGGAAATTAAATTAGAAGCGAACTTCTATATCGGTTCTTAATTCGGTAATTACAGTTAACTTATGCAAACCTAAATGTAAACCTCATTTAGTAAAATAAAAAAGCGGTGTCCAGCGAGGACCGCAGGATACCACACTGCAGCTTCTCTGCAGTGTGATATCCGTCCCAAAAGTCATGACATCATCTTCCGGATAAATAAGGTAGCCTTGTAACGGCTTCCTCCCTTGGCCTCGTCCAGAGTAACATGCAGCGAAGTGCCAATATGCTCAATGCTGCGGCCTAATGGTGTCACTGTGCTTGGCTTAGTGTCCAAGAGACCAGGAAACCTCGACCTCGTTAGTGAAGAATTAGTCTGAAGTTGATTGTCAGACATAATATCTTGTAAGCATACGTTAGGCGAAAAGACGCACGTCGTTTTTTCGCCGACAGCTGAATCGATTATGCATAAAACATGAGCACAGTCGACGTCTCTAAAGTGTTATGGAGGTCGCCGACGCTAGCGAGCTCCAAAGTCCAAAGCGACCAAGGGAGAGCAACCGTTCGCGCGCGGAGCCCCGTCCCACCGCTTCGCGCGTAACCTGAGCGCCCCGTACCAAAGGCGCCTTTCTTTTATTTCGTTTTTGATTTAATAAACGAGACGTCAGTCTTCAGTCTGACTCCGGCACGAAGGGTTGTCCATGTGTGCCCTTCGTAAAAGAACGTAAAACGAAACATGGTGTCAGAAGTGGGATCGCTCCGCGAGTCTATTAATAATTGGTAAAGCGCAGGATCGACTACAAACGAAGGAACAATGGACAAGCCCTCAACTTCTGCCGACAACGGTGCTACCGAACAAACGGTAACGGCAGCTTTTCTAATCTCGCCTCCCGAAGCCTTCAGTTTTACAACACCTAACGAATGGCCGGCGTGGAAGAAGAGGTTCAAGCGCTTCCACAGTGCATCAGGACTGGCATCTCAATCATCATCACACCAAGTCGACGCTCTCATTTACATCATGAGACCACAAGCTGAAGACGTCTTACAGACCTTCAAGCTGTCCGACACCGAGGCTCAAGACTTCGACAAGGTGATGGAGAACTTCGAACGTTACTTCATTCCTTGTCGAAACGTGGTGTATGAGAGAGCCATGTTCAACACAAGATCGCAACTGGAGACGGAAACCGTCGAGGAGTACGTCAGTGCTCTCCATGGATTAGCCACTACGTGCAACTATGGACCACTGAAGGAAGAATTGATCCGCGACAGGCTGATTGTTGGTCTTCGGGACAGCAGGACTTCAGAAAAACTTCAACTGGATCCTGATCTGGACCTCCAGAAGGCCATCGCTGCTGCGCGACAATCGGAAGTGATTAAAAAGCAACAAGTGGAACTTCGACCGACAAAAGAAAAGGATGCCAACGTTGACCGTATAGCAGCCAAAACTGGGACAGCAGCAGGACCTGCTCATCGAGGAATTGAACGTTCAAATGTTCGAACTCCTACTAAGAAGACCGCGATACCCAAACCAAAAGGCAAACCGTGCCGTTGGTGTGGTCGAGAAGCTCACCCGAGGAGCGTGTGTCTGGCGAAGAACGCAGGCTGCAACAGGTGTAAGAAAAAGGGACATTTTGCAACAGTCTGCAAATCTTCAACTACCGTGAACTCCCTCGTACACGAAAAAGGATTCGTAGGAGCTGCCGCTTCTCCTCAAACAGCAAAATGGGACATCGAAATATTCGTCGACGAAACTCCTGTTGTTTTCCGAATAGACACTGGAGCAGACGAAACGGTGTTACCAGCTGCCATCTTTCAAAATGTCTTCGCAAAGTGCCACAAGCTCTCCGAGCCCCAACGCCGACTTCATGGTCCAGACGGACGACCCCTTAAAGTCATGGGATCAGCTTGGATGAAGCTCAAATGCCGTGGGCAACAAGCACTCGAAGAAGTTTACATCGTGAAAGGACTTCGCAAACCTCTTTTGGGTAAGCCAGCTATCGAAAAGTTTCGGCTTTACCCTCAAATCTGCATGACTGCGAACAAAGCTTGCGAACCGAAGAAAGAGTTCTCTCACCTGTTTCAAGGACTGGGATCTCTCGAAGGTGCTCACGTTCTCAAGCTGAAACCTAACGCGACGCCGTTTGCTAGCGCATCACCGAGAAGAGTACCGCTTTCGCTGTATTGAGAAACGCAGAAAGAGCTAGAAAACATGCAGTCGCAAGGTGTCATCTCTCCAGTAGAAGAGCCTACTGAATGGTGCGCGCCGATGGTCATCGTCCCCAAACCGTCTGGCAAAATTCGCATTTGTGTTGATCTCACACAACTGAACAAACACATTCAGCGCGAATATCGCCCTATCCCATCAGTGGAGCACACACTGGGAAGGCTAGCGGGAGCCAAGATCTTCTCAAAGCTGGACGCGAATTCTGGGTTCTGGCAGATCCCTCTAGACGAGAAGTCACGACTCCTGACGACATTCATCATTCCGTTTGGAAGATTTTGTTTCAATTGCCTACCATTCGGAATCACGTCAGCACCGGAACACTTCCAGAGACGTATCACACAACTTCTCCAAGGAATGGAAGGAGTACTTTGCCACATGGACGATACCTTGAAATGGGCATCATCGTCCGAGCAGCACGAGCAACGTCTGCGAGAAGTCCTCAAGAGACTCTCATCAGCAGGACTCACGCTCAACGAGGAGAAATGCGTCTTT
Organism: Ixodes scapularis; assembly: GCF_016920785.2. Classification (NCBI taxonomy): domain Eukaryota; kingdom Metazoa; phylum Arthropoda; class Arachnida; order Ixodida; family Ixodidae; genus Ixodes; species Ixodes scapularis. The sequence continues at coordinate 46,371,654 of NW_024609839.1, read as the reverse complement.
CGAGTAAGAAGTATAAAGTTCCTAGGTCATCAAGTAGACAGCGATGGTGTCCGTCCAGACTAGACAATCGTCAACGCAGTGAAACAGATGCCCATACCGACTTCAAAGCAAGAAGTCAAGCGCATCATGGGAATGGCGACATACCTAGGACGATTCTTGCAACACCTGTCTGACCTACTGCATCCACTATCGTCACTGCTCAGTTCCAAAGTGGACATCGTGTGGGATCATCCTCAGCAGAAAGCCTTCGCAAAGTGGAAGGAAATCCTCTCAACCTGCCCCGTTCTCGGAATTTACGACGCCGACAAACGACCGATTTGCGGGGATTTGCGGCCTTCTTGGCTGAAAAGCTTATCGCTCGTCTGTTTCGTCCCGCAGCTTTTCGTCCGCCCGATTTGATCAGCAAAGCAGAGCACGACGTCTATCACTCCTGCATGGTTCATCTATCGTTTCACCGCCGCTCAAGTCTCGGACTTCGTCATCTTGCGTCGTGAAATGTGCCACACGGCGGCGACACCATCGAGCTTCGCTTTGGTCGGCGCTATAAAACGGGCGGTTGAGCTGCACTCCGTTGGGATTTGCGGCCTTCTTGGCTGAAAAGCTTATCGCTCGTCTGTTTCGTCTCGCAGGTAAGAACACTGCACCGTTTTCACTTAGCTGTGTTACTCTGGCCGCAAATCCCAGCGCGAGTGTATCGTGTACGTCTACTTTGTGAGCATGGGCATCTGCCTCGCTGCCTATCGTGCTCGCATTGGACGTTTTTTTTATCTCGTTCCACTAAAGAACGTCATCGATTGTTGTTACCTACTCTGGACTTGTCTTTGCCAAAGTTCCGCCTGGTATTCGTCTCAGTGTGCGTTTGCGCTCTACTGATTCTTGCGGGTGATGTCGAGACTAATCCTGGACCTAAAACCGATTCCACGCAGCTCGAAAGGCTCCAGACCACTCTAGACAGGCTTCTGCAGAATACCGAAAGCTATCAGAAAGAAAATACGGACAAATTAATTGCTATTCAGGCCGGCATTTCGAGCCTAAGAGGAAGGGTGACGGAACTTGAAAAAAAAGTGGACGCTCAATCGAGCTGCCAGGAGGACGTGATTTCAATGAAACACGATATAAGCTCAGTGGAAAGCAATTTACGGAAATTATCTATAACCTGTGATAACGTTGACGCGGTAGCGCGGCACGTAGATGCTCTGGATAATCGCTTTCGACGAAATAATCTTATCTTCAAAGGAATTCCGGAGGAGCACGGTGAGACTTGGAATCGTACTGAACAGATAGTGATAGACTTTGTTAAAACTTACCTAAGCGTTGATCCGGGTAAAATTGAAAGGGCACATCGCATAGGTAGGAAACGTGACAGGTTTCACCGTATGATTGTTGTTAAGTTCCAAAGTTTTAAGAAAAAACAAAAAGTGCTTAGTAAGGCCCCGGCCTTAAGGAATGTTCCATCCTTAAAAGTATGGATTGACGAAGATTTCTCGCCACATATTCAGGAGGCTCGTAGGAAACTCAGAGAATTTGGAAAACCGCATCGTGATGCGCAGAAAAAAGTTCGATTTGGTTTTGACAAACTGTTCATCGACGACAAAGCGTTTGTTTACGACTCCACTTTGAACCAGGTGGTTTAATTGCAAAACGCTCCCTCCAACCCTGAGCTTCCAATCTCTCAAGAACGAGAATGACGGTCTACCACAGAAAGTGAGGTCAATCAGTTAACTTTCCTTGTTGCTAATTTTAGAAGCTTGTTATCAAAACAAGATGAGTTGAGTAGCACTATTGAAGTATGCCGCCCCCACGTCATTTTGGGAAGCGAAACATGGCTCTGTAGTAGTATACCTAACGAAGAACTTTTAATTCACAGTGATTTTACCATTCATAGAAAAGATCGTTCATTGTCTAGGGGAGGTGGTGTTCTTGTTGCAATCCAAAAGTGTTTCTCCTCGGTAGTTGTGGAGCTAGATGGCGATATTCAGGTATGCTTTGTCAAAGTTAAATGTGCATTTTCTCATATCTTAGTTGGAGTTTGTTATAGGCCTCCAGACTCGCAAGCTGTGTTTCTCCAGGAATTGTATAAAATTTTGAATTTTGTTACACTACGTTACCCGCAGTGTCCTGTATTTCTTGGTGGGGATTTCAATTATCCCGGGATTGACTGGATTGATTGTGTGCCTGAGAGTAGTTGCAGAAGTTCTTCGCAGTGTAGGGACTTCATGGATATTTGTAAATCTTGTTCTCTTGACCAGGTTGTGTTGGTGCCTACGCGAAACAATGCGATTCTTAATTTATTCTTTACGTCTATTCCGGAGTTAATTCTATCCGTAAATGCTATTGACGCTATCAGTGATCACCGAATGGTGGTGATCGACGCTAACATTGCTGTTAACAAAAAGTGTTGCGAACATAAAGTCATCTTTGATTATGCTAGGGCAAACCTACCGGAGATTACTTCGGCACTCGAGTCATTCGTTATCGAATTTCAGGGTTCTTTTAGTCTCAGATCAGTTGAAGATAACTGGACTCTATTCAAAGACAGGCTTTTAGAACTTATGCATCTATTTGTGCCTAAAATCAAAATACCATCCGATACACAAAAGCCATGGTTCTCGAGGTATCTAAAAGGCCTCCTTAACACCAAAAAACGACTTTTTTTAAGTGCAAAGAAGCATAATAGTACGACCTCTTGGGACAAATATTTAAACCATTCTAAACTCTGTAAGCAGGCAATTGAAGATGCCAAACAACGATTCTTTGGTGGCACTCTTAAACAACTACTAAGTTCAAATCCTAAACAATTTTGGAAAATCAATAGCCCTCCGAAAAATCAAAATGCCCCGAGCGGTCTTTCGGACATCCATGGGGATACGTTGTCCAATTTAGAAAGTGCGATTACTTTTAATCAATTCTTTGGAGGGGTTTTCACTGATGAGTCATTTCCTTTACCTGCCTGTGATAACATTTATAATATTTCTTTCCTTGATCGCATCTTTGTTGATTCTGATGGGATAAGGCAGCTTATCCTCAACCTTTCCAATTCAACTAGCCCGGGTAGTGACGCAATTACGTATAAACTGCTCAAACTCACGCTGCCGGTCTCGAGTATTCTTCTGCAACTTTTATTTCAACAAAGTCTGGACCAAGGATACTTACCTAAGGACTGGAAACATGCAAAAGTTACCCCTATTTTTAAATCCGGTGATGCTACGTCCGCCAATAACTACCGTCCCATTTCCCTAACTAGCATACCCTGTAAACTTCTGGAACATGTGATCTACAGCCATATTGTGAACTACCTTACAGAAATTAATTTCTTTTTTCCTAACCAACACGGCTTCCGTATAGAGAAGTCGTGTGAAACTCAGTTATTTGAATTTATCACTGATATCCATGACAACATTCATTCACAAACGCAAACTGACGCTATTTTTATCGATTTTTCGAAAGCGTTTGATCGGGTCCCGCACCAGCGTTGGATAAGTAAACTAAAGTCACTTAATATGCATCAGTCGCTTGTAGACTGGATCAAAGAATTCCTTTCTGAAAGAACTCAATCAGTCTCGATTCATAACGACTCATCTCGAAGTATCTCAGTAAAATCCGGTGTCCCGCAAGGCTCCGTCCTCGGTCCTCTTCTCTTTTTAATTTACATCAATGATCTACCTAACTTAATTTGTTCAAAAATTCGGCTATACGCTGACGACTGCGTAATATACAGGCGCATTATCTCAAACGAAGATAGCTTCGCCCTCCAGCGTGACCTTGATTCGCTATGGTTATGGTGCGTTAAATGGCAAATGGATATCAATATTACAAAGACCAAGCTTCTTACTTTTGCTACAACTAAGTCTAAGTCTGCCTTTGATTATAAAGTTAATGGTGCAATTCTTGAAAATGTAACTCATTATAAATATCTCGGAGTATTTCTAACGGATAATCTCGACTGGAAAATGCATATTGATCATATTGTGAGCAAAGCGAATCGATCTCTAGGGTATCTTAGGAGGAACTTGTTTTTAGCACCAAGTGACGTTCGATTGTTAGCTTACAAATCTTTTATTCTTTCAAAACTAGAATATGCGAGCATTATTTGGAGCCCATGGCACGATTATTTAATTAAAAAAATAGAGTCTGTTCAGAACAGAGCCGTACGTTTTATTCTTAGAGATTATTCCTTTCCGCCGAATGTGACAGCACTAAAAACAAGAGCTGACCTTGTTCCTTTATGTAATAGACGGAAAGTATCACGACTGGCTTTTCTTCATCGCGTGTATTATTACAACACTGACCTTAAAGGTCAACTTTTACTTCCGCCCCATAGGAGTTTTCCTCGGCATGATCACCGTCATAAAATTAGGCTACCCTTATGTCGCACTAAGCATTTTTCAGAGTCGCCCTTGATCTTGGCTATTCATGAATGGAATGACCTCCCTGAAAGTGTGGTTGATATCTCAGACTGTGCACAGTTTAGGAGTGTATGTGAAGAATTATTGAAGTCAGTTTAATTTTATACGCTCTCTGGTGTGTAGCTGTTGTGTATATAGTATGCTGTGTATGTGATCGCGATTTGTCGCGTGCGGTTTTCAATGTTAGTGTTTTCTTGTTCTTGCAGCGAACTTTTTCTTTTGTCTCTCCCCCCCCCCTCATGTAATGCCTCCGGGCGCTTTGAGGGAACAATAAATGAAATGAAATGAATGAAATGAAATTGTATCGGCAGATGCGTCATCCTACGGCCTGGGAGCAGTGCTACGTCAAGAGCAGGAAGATGGATCATATCGCGTCATTGCCTATGCGTCCAGAACACTCACCGAAACAGAGAAGAGGTACGCCCAAATCGAAAAAGAAGGTTTGGCACTCACGTGGGCATGCGAAAAATTCCGAGATTACATCGTGGGAATGCACTTTGTACTGGAAACCGAGCAGAAACCACTAATTTCTTTGTTCGGATCAAAGTCATTGGACGACCTAACCCCAAGGCTTCAGAGACTGCGCATGCGTTTAATGCGCTACTCATTCGAAGTTGTCCACGTTCCAGGCAAGGAACTCCAAGCAGCTGACTCGTTGTCAAGAAGCCCTCTGCCACAGCGGCAAGACAGAGAGATGCAAGAAGAAATCGATTGCTTCATTCGACACATAAAGACGTCCCTACCAGACGCAAACGAGTCTCCAATGGATAACGGCAGAACAAAACAAAGACCATGTTTGCCAAAGACTCGCCAGCTACAGCCATAAAGGTTGGCCAAATCGTCGAGATCTCGGAACAGACCTCAAAGAGTACTACGAGTACCGTCATCACATTGTCGTGCAAAGCAGCCTTCTCATGAATGGTTCTAGAATAGTGGTGCCAGAATCCTGCCGTCCACATATCCTGCAACAACTTCATGAAGGACACATGGGCATAGGAAAGTGCAAAGCACGGGCAAATGTATTGGTATGGTGGCCGAGGATAAACGATCATATCGAGCGCCTGGTCAAGAACTGCGAAAAGTGCATTAAAACTGGCCAGAACCGAAAGCTCCCCCTCATCCCGTCAGAGTTTCCTAGTCGACCGTGGGAGAGAGTGGCGATGGACCTCCTCTTCATTCACGGAAAATGGTGGCTGGTCGTCGCGACTACTACTCTCGCTACCCCGAAATCGCCCGACTGGAAAACCTCACAGCAGCGTCCGTAATAATGCACTGCAAATCGATATTTGCGAGGCATGGCATCCCAGAAGTAGTGGTGCCTGATAATGGTCCTCAGTTTGCGGGAACCACAGGTTCAGCATTCACAAAGTTCTCACAGACCTACGGATTTAAGCACATCACATTAAGCCCTCGCTACGCGCAGAGCAATGGCATGGCGGAGGCTGCGGTGAAGGTCATAAAGATATCACTCAGCAAAACGGAAGATCCGTACGAGACACTCATGATCTACCGTTCAACGCCTCTGTCCAACGGATACAGTCCGACAGAACTTCTCATGGGGAGAAGGATGCGTACAACCGTACCGATCGCCACTCAGCTCCTGGAACCAAAGCTACCCGACCAAAAAGAACTGCGTCGCTATGAGCAAGAAAACAGGAACCGACAAAAGCAGTACTTCGACCGGCGACACGGAGTGCATCAACTCGATCCACTCGGCTCTGGAGAGCGAGTTTGGGTCATTGACCTCAAGCCAATCGGAGTTGTTCAGAACAAGACCCATACACCACGATCTTACTGGATAACGTCCGAGGGTCAAGAGATCCGAAGAAATCGCACGTATTTAATTCCTTTCCCCGACGAACAAGAGAAACAAGGCATCGAAGAATTCCCCGAAACAACCACGAGGCCCGAGGAAACGGGTGCCGACACCTCGCACAAATATTCTCGGCACGGCCGGTTTGTAAAAGAGCCAGACCGTTTCGGCACTTCTTCGAAGCTTCCTTAGAAAGAGGGATGTTATGGAGGTCGCCGACGCTAGCGAGCTCCAAAGTCCAAAGCGTCCGAGCGAGAGCAACCGTTCGCGCGCGGAGCCCCGTCCCACCGCTTCGCGCGTAACCTGAGCGTCCCGTACCAGAGGCGCCTTTCTTTTATTTCGGTTTTGATTTAATAAACGAGACGTCAGTCTTCAGTCTGACTCCGGCACGAAAGGTTGTCCCTGTGTGCCCTTCGTAAAATAACGTAAAACGAAACATAAAGCACCGGTCACTAGTCTTAAGACAAGATGGTGATTGAGTCCCACATCCTCAGGGCAGATGATCGGGCCAATCCATACACTATTTCGCGATGGTCAAGATGAGACTGTACGACCGTAGAAGGGATTTTTTATCGGAACTCCAGGACTTGTGAGATGTAACATTCAAAAGGTTTACAGACTAATATATATATTAGAATAACTTAAGGTGAAAGACAAAACATAATTTTTATCAAATATCACACGATGCAATATGTGCTTTCTTTGACGGGGACGGATTTTTTGTTTAGAAACAAAGAATGGACCCAATGACGGCCAATGGCGCAACGGAAAAGACGCACAGATTGTTTTGGACGCGGAGAACCAGAACCCAGTCATATGACTCCCCTTGGAAGGTCCTCATGGATCTTATGTAGAAAGCTTATAAGCGAATGACGAGATCTGTACGTTGCAGACATACAGATCTCCATAAATTTCCTACCTCCGCGTTGTATCGCTCGCCTTTTCGTATTCGAGAAACAAAATGCAACACAGTGCTGTCATTAGGCGGTAAGTAAAACGAAATAAATGCAGCAGATGACATACTTCATAAGTTCTCTCCAGCAAATAGTTAATTTAGATATTTATTTGTCTCCTTTGGAGTTGCTCAACACTGGTATTCCCCAAGTTTCTGTCCTAAGACCAGTGCAGCTCAACATAATCCATAATGATGTCACAACCAATCTGAACTCAAAACTCTAGCTTGATGCCGACGACTTTACACTTATACATCCGGCTCAAGCTAAAGGTCCCATAACAAACTCGAAGACACCTTCAAAATTACTGTGTGGTCTATTCACCAGTCGCTGCCTCTCAGTTCCTCGGAGTGCACCACAATGCTGATCATCTGCATTCATCGCAAGTACAACGACCGTGACGGACGTTGTTGCAAATCGCCAACCGGCGATTAAAGTGTGTATCTGAAACGATCCTCCCGAGACTTATTGAGGAGTTTCAGCGAATATAGGGGGCGCTCCGATCGATCCAACATGGCGGACAAGAGGGGGATAGATTTGCGACGCCCGTAGACCGGTAGCGTATAAATAAAACAAAGCGTGTCGTTCTCTGTTTGTTGCCCTGTGTGAGACGATCATCGTTTCAACCAAGACCTACCGTGATGCTACAGATGAAGTCTTCAAGCCAGTTGAAGGCAAGAAATCTTGCCAAAGTAAAGATATGTGTGCAAGTGTTCGACGTGAGCTCTCACTTCTGGTGCAGCTGTCATCAAGTTGAACCGAATGTACGCGGATCCAAAGAAAGGTACGTATCAACAATGTTCGCGCGTTGAAACTATGACGCGTACTTTATCTAAGACAAAACTTATCGGTCTGCGACTACAAACATTTTCGTTGACGTTGCTTAGATGATGTGACCATTCAGGCCTCGCATTAAAAGGTGTCGCAACTCTTCGGTTGTTCTAGTTAATTGTGCTAAAAAGCGGTTGGATAGAAAGTATGACTACAGCATACAAGGGACGATTGAGGTCTTTATCCTGCGTTCTGTGTACCGAAACATCGGTATCTTTGGTGTTATCTTGCGATCAGCTGGTCGCCGATCGTCCTGTTTTTACGCATAATGTAAACAAGCCCCGGAAGCGCATATCTCATTTCTATGTGCTTGTGCACCCCTACAAGCCTCGTTTTGGCTCTTGTGGAAAGCTTTATTGTAATAGCAATAGTGTCATCGGTCATTCGAGTTGTATGTGCCACGGTGACATCTGCTGACAAACAAGTCTGTATTAAATGCGAGAAGGAGAACGAAGGTAAAGCTTTTTTAACTTTTCTTTTTACAGAACATTTCAAAGCTTCTAAAACAATACCAAACTAAGCTGATATTTGAGTGTGCTCAAGAATGAATATCAAAGGTGCTTATGCTAAGTGGTAGATGTATGCAGTTGATTTTTTGTTTGCATCTGCATTGTAACTTGGAAGATATGTATCAGCAGAAGACACGTCCTTTTGAAAATGTCTTTTATTAGGGCAAAAATACGTTTTCATACACAACCGAAGAGTCGCAACACCATTTAATGCGAGGCCTGAATGGTTACAACATCTAAGCAACGTCAACAAAAATGTTTGTAGCCGCAGACCGATAAATTTAAGTTTAGATAAGTATGCGTCATAGTTTCAGCCTCAAACACGCAACATTGTTGATATGCACCTTTCTTGATGACAACTGCAAAAACGTGAGAGACAGAGAGCCCACGTCGTCGAACACTTGCACACATATCTTGACTATGGTGTGGCAAGATTTCTTGCTTGAAGTGAAGATCATCTCGCTACGACTAGCTACGACCACCCACCGCAGTGATGCAGGCGTCGAAGGGGCGCAACGCAGTCAGTCGCCGTCACCCGACGCTGCTCGTTTGGCATTCACGGCTTTCCGCCCAGGTGCTTCGTTTGTACTTGGCACCGACTGTTATTTTCTGTGCTTGTGTGTGCTCCGTGGCTAGATATGGGCCTCAAAAGCAGTTCTTCAGGCTCAATAGCGTTCACCGAAGAACTTCTGAAGAAAATGCCACCCAGGAAAAAAAGCACGACGACACAACGCACCAGCTTGGCGGACTATGCACTGGGCGCAGAAATCGGGCCCTGCGGATTATACACCAAATGCAAACTATCTAAACAAAACAAAAACATTTTTAGTCTCAAACTGATTTCTGCGGACTATACGCCTGGACACTGGTGCCTGTTATTATGCATTGTATATTCACTGCTGTTTGTTGTGGCTTGAGACTGCCTTCCTGTAATGATGCAGAGGGGTCCACTGAACCTTGAAATAAAGATATTTAAGCACATCTAGATGCAATGCCCCTTGAAGCCAGATGGTCAGGGAAAAGGTGTGCCATTACCTAATTTGCCAACAGCACGCCAATGGTCACGATCAAAACTCACCGAGTCAATGGCAGTTTTTTACCACAATATTTATTGCCGTGTAATCACCAATTTGGTCCATTAAAAATCTTGAGGCTGTAGCCTATAGCACATCTATTCTGGATCTGCAAAGCTTATGCTGTAGACATGCATCATCACATGAGCATGTTTCTTATCAATCTTAAACGTAAAACGCTAGTTATGCAACGAAATTCGTATATCATCACATTTTTAGCAAATTGAATGGTCCCACCTGTCACACTGTTAGCTTTGGAAGTAAACCAATTCACAATACCACCAGTGGCATACATCGTGCCAAGCATTAGTGCCGCATGTAGCACAAAAATGTCCTAACTAGGGAAGCAAACTTAATCGATCGTGTTGATTAAAGCACTTAAGTACGGGAGAAATTATCAATCAGAAGGTCACTCGAAAAGGAAGTTTTCTCGCTGAACGAATATGACTTCGTATTGAGCGTTCCGCAATGTAAGGCCGAAGACATTCACTCCGTGATCGGTACAGAAGCATTTGCTTAGCAGTCGGTCGTGCGTGCTAAAAACAAAAACAGGTTTATTAGAAACGCGATAGATTCGCCTTTGCACGGAGTACTTACACTCAAAATCGTGTCAACATAAAGCGACTATAACACACCTTGCTAGCAGCAATCTTAAAATTTATCCGTGTAGTCGCCGCAGCCGTGCACCAACCGAAAGCTTTGCTGCAAGCCCTTCCGCCGTCAACTTTGAATCGGTGTTGAGTCTGAAGAACTGCTCTATGAGGTCCATATCCACCCTATGAGCACATACACAAGCACAGGAAATAATACTCGGTTCCAAGTACAAGCGAAGAACCCGGGGCGGAAAGCCCTGAATGCCAAACGATCTGCGTCGGGCGACGGCGACTGACTGCGTAGTACACAGGTTGCGCTCCTTCGACGCCTGCATCGCTGCGGCGGGTGGTCGTAGCTGGTCGTAGCAGATCGTGTCACCTCTGTTGCTCGTACCGAAACACTAGAGCCGCGTAATATTCTTGCTGCCGAAGTTTATAACCCTACGTTCGCGGCCAACGCATATACACAAAGCCACCGCCCAGCGAACCTATCCCCCTCGTTCTCTTTCGGCGACCGGCCGCCAGGGCGGTAACACCGTCGCTGAAACTCCTCAATAGTGGACGAACGGCTCAAATACAATGGGCACATAGATTCGGTCATAGCTCGTGCAGGTCACATACTGGATTTCTCACACACGAGGTGCCGAAGTCGAAGCTGAGCGCATGTTAAACAGTGCACTCGTGTGGCCACTGTTTGAGTACTGTACACCAATCTTGTTTCCTTACCCGCTCTCAGCAGCAGCGCAACAGCGGCACTGTGGCAGGCCCTTAGAACGTGTCTTCTAATATTTACCGTTTGGTTTATCTTTCTGTAATTTAGAACGTTACTTGGCTGCCGCTGGTTCTGAGTACGTTTTCTCTAATGTTCCCGACTGTTGCTAGCAGTAATAGAAAATACTTGATTTGCCTGCATCGAACAGCTTCCGGATTACGTAGATTGTTTATGTTGCCCAGAGTGTCATTCTAATTATCACATCCGTTCCTTTTCTGGAGTATATAGCAACACGTGCAAGAAAATTGCCGAGGCTTCAAACAAACCCTGAAAATGCGAATCATGCAAACTGTCGAGGCGCCGAGCAAGCTGAGCACCTCCAAAGCAGATGAGGAAACGAAAATTAATATAACGCGCGAGAGCTTTTACACTCACAGCAAAATTTTCGCCATTCTTGAAATAAAAGTAACAGTAGTCCCCTAAGGTTGAAGCTTGGGCTAGTTTGTGTTACATCTTTAAAAGGTTAAAACAACGGAAACGACGAGGGACGAGAAGCAGAAGGACTCACAGACAGTGCTGATTTTGAACTGAAGTTTTATTGATCGTGATCGCCCAATAAATACTTATTTGGTCAAGACAGTTAAAAAGAAGATAAACCACTCATGCATAAACACCACAGAACCAGCGTATCACAGGTGCGCATTTTACACTAGTGACGAGCAAAATAATCTTTTTTCTTTGTTTGATAGGGCAATAGACGGGCAGCTGACATTCTCGGCGCCTATTCGAGACATCTCCAACGGCTCGATTATTTCACGGGTTAGTTGGTTGTAATGGCATTTCACGATTTTATATTGTTGTAAATCTGGGTGACAGACACAATCGCGGCATTGAATGCCTAGATGTCTAAATACCGCAGAGGTCACAATACAGGAGTGTTCCCTTAACCTTTCATTGAGGCTGCGGACAGTTTGGCCTACATAACGCCTCCCACAGGACAACGGGATAGAATGCATAGTCGGGGGTCGCCAAGCAGTTGCTACCATCAGTATTTTCTTATTTTTTTTGCTATGGATTTTAGTTTAGCTAACTTCAGCATACATTCTATTACGTGGATTGCGACTAATGCTTATCATTGAAACTGAATCTTGTAGACTCGTGAAAAGCGCAAGCGGGGGTCGTGGACGCGATATTTTTTTATCATTATGATTTAGTTAAATATTAAGTTCTTTTAATTTTTTTTTTTGGTGGAGGGGTTCGGGTGTCGGAATTAGATAAGACCTGAAATAGACACCAAATTCCTTTATAACCCAGCGACAATAAGTGGAGGGGTGATGGCGCGTTCACACTGCAAGCGGATCGGCGCGTTCTGAACCACAAAGCAGCTGGGATCGAGCAGTTGGAGCTCGTTATTGCCAAACGCTGTCGCGAACCGCGAAGCGGCAACCAATCGCAACGCGACGCTGACGTGACGTCAGCTACTTTCGAAGCAACATGCCACCTGTCGCTGGTGTGGCATCCAAGGCGCTGAAGTCCTAGCGTTACAGCAAACAAATCAACAGAGAAACGTGATGTTCACGTCCGTGAAAAGAATTGATTCGTAATCTTAACGGGCTTCAGACCGGTGATTTGGTTTGGATAATAGTTCGTTTATTATTCCAGGTGCCACAGCCCAAAGCTCGCTGCCTTTTTAGTCTCTGCCCGTAGAACGTCGAAACCCGCCCCTGATTGACCGAAATGTCAGCTTTTGTTCCCACTAAAACAGTTGCGTGAACTTTTGAAAGCATTCGACACTGTGCATGACCACCACGAAAGCCGGCAATGACGTTGTGAGCCTGATTCCGCAGCCAAGGCACTACCGTCGAGCTGGAAGGATACCGGCGCTAACTCGACCTGTAACGTTTACTACTAACAAAAGAAAATAAAGGGAACGTACTCAGGAAATAAAGTATACGTACCAGACGATGCAGAGGTAATCCATACGGTGTTTATTTGAGCTTAATGTCAAACAAACAGTAGACTCGATCGACGTGCGAGTGATGAGAGGAGAGTCCGCCACCAACGGAGCCACGACCGGGTAGCACCGAACACATTCCCCCGCACAACGCTTCACCTTACCGCCTACAACTTCGAAAATGATGAGGGCGAACAACGTCGGGGCGAAACGGGCATCTATCCCGAAAAGAAGGTCAACTATTGATGCGCGAAGGGACCACTTCGAAGAAAAGGTCGGGGCCATCCTGTTCTGAGTCAGCAAGGCCCGCATATCGTGGCTTTGCTCGTGGGCGAAGTCAAGAAAATCACAGGCGGGTTTAACGGGTTCATGCCTCCTTTTTCGCGCCCTCAACTCGTGATGCGTGGGAACATTCAGAAAAAAAAATCTTTAGATTACCAATGTCGCAAGATTTTGCTTTTGGTCGTGGATAAAAGCGAATTTTGGATTAAAAAAGAGGGTTGCCAAACGCAAGTCTCAAAAGATTACGCGCCATCGCCGAGAAACCGCTAACCGCCTCTCGGTGTGTCTGAACGGGGTCACTCGCAAACCGTATCCACAACCGCTTCGCGAACGCGGATCCGCATCTAGTGTGTATGCGCCATAAAGGAGGTTCCAAATTATTCCCGCAGAGAGAGGTGAAGACCGCGCTCGAAATTGCTACATGCATGTTGGTTTGTCGCTGTGCTGTTTTCACGCCGTGCTGTTTTGACGTTGTGCTGTGTTGTCGCGTGCTGCTCTGTCGTGTTCCCATCTGGCACACATACGTCTAGCTGCGTACTTTTTGTTGCCATATTATGGCGAAATCTGTCAAAGTCGACCATATGCACGGCTCTTGAGAGCGTACAGATGTGTAGAAACATGGGCATACAAGTTCCGGGTGGAAATATTCGAGCCGTTTCGACACTTCACAGAGACGGTTCGTAGCTGATGTTTTAGTAGAGCACTCGCTGCCTAAAGATGTGGCAGAATTTAGGAGGAGTGAAAGTCTGGAGGACTAGAGTTGCGAAGATAAGTAAAAATGGCTGTTAAAAGATATTTCCTTGTTGCGTTCCTCAGAAATTCGGAGTGTACATTTGAGAAAAAGAACGTTCCCGAAGAATAGAAAAATGCGACGCGACTTGAATGCAATCTGGGTTTGCGTTGTTTAAACATCTTATTTTTTCTTATTTTTCTTTTTCTTTCACATATCTTATTTTTTCACTCCAGCAAACCGAAAAAAATTAGATTTTGTTTTGTCTTGAAGGACCTATCCATTTACATCTTATGGTTAAAACAAACATGTTCTTTGACAAGTGAAAAAAAAGTCATTTTGAACTTTTTTTACATTAAAATCTGAAAATTTAGGGCCTTTAAATTTCTTTTAAAAATGAGCCTAATTTTGGTGTTAGTCGCGATTTTTTTCTCCTTGAAGACAGTTGCATGTTACGCCGAATTCTAGTAAATTTCGCTCTTTACGGGGTAAGTTTTGACACCTCATGCACCTATGAGCGTGAGAGAGACAAACAGGGGGCAGTTGGAAACTCCCGCCAGATACTACTAAACACAAAAATAGAGTGTTGACTCAAAGCTTGTCACGAGCTCGTTGAGCTCACTAAGCCAGTAGGGCGCCCTAAGTCCCGTCACGATTTTTAAATATTCAGTATACATATCCCACTTCGTAAAATAAATAGCTCAAGATTAATTGCATCTGGTATTTTCCCAAGGAATGAGAGTTGAAAACCGTATCGTAAAGACGGCAGTTATATAAACGTCTTCGAAACACTCCCCACCGAGGCACAAGCCAGAAGACAACACTCTAAGATAATAAGGAAGCGTCATACTTGATAAGTGACCAATTGTTTTAGTGCGACTGCATAGGTCGGCATTTTAGAGCCCCTTCATTCACCATCACATCACGAACAAAATCACGTCTCCAAATTCACTCGCATTCACGTCACAAGGCACTCCGACCTCCCAAAGTCACGGCCCTTCACATCACCGCTTTCAAACTCCGCCGAGAATTTATCCCCTTCACATCACGGCGTTCAACCGCGCCCAGAATTCATCCCCATCACATCACCGCCGCCTCCGAATTCATGGAGTCACTCACCATCACCACGAATTCATCGGAATTCACCATCACATCGCGAATTCATCCGAATTCACCATCACTTCACGAATTCATCCAAACTCACCATCACTTCACGAAGTCATCCTTACTCACCATCACATCACGAATTCATCCGAATTCACCATCACATCACAAATTCATCCGAATTCACCATCACATCATGAATTCATCCGAATTCACCATCACTTCACGAAGTTATTCACCACTAAAGTTATTCACCGTTATTCATGACTAAATTCGACTTTACGGCTGGTAGCCCTTCACGAGTTCGCAGTTCTTGCGGAATAGGACTGTGGCGCCTTTTTGTGTCAGCCACTTGAAGCCGGAACCTGACTCCGCCGGGGAAGTGGGGTATTTCGAGTGCGCGAAACGCAAAGGCGCATTGATAGAGCGCCAACCCAGCCAATGCCGCGCTGCGATCGTGTCACGTGAATGTGCTCCGTGCGCCGCTGCGCGGAATCTGCATGTCACGTGATATGGTCTCGGCACCGGATTAGGTGCGCCTGCTCGTGACGTCGGCTTCGTCTCTTTTGAAACGATATTTGGCTGCGCCGCACAGACGAAGCGGCGCCTGCTGCTATTAGTGCCCGCGGACAGCGCGGCTGCGCCACGCACGACCCACGAGCGAAACGGCACAGCGAGAGCCTTTAGGGATTCCGGACCATATGCCCGACAGACGGAAGGACAAGGTTGGCAAGGAGCTCAATTGATAGGAACCGCTCAGAACAACGGCAAAATTAAATATCAAGTGCCAAAAAAAAAAAAGACTAGCCACCCCCCCCCCCTCTTCCCCTCCCCTTCATTGCCACTGCCACCTCACTTCCCTTATAAACAGCTGTTACTACAAAAGTGCTCGACAAAGGGCCCCCGCGCTGAGGCGCTCACGGCTGCACAGCAAGACTGATGCCCGAACCACTAATGTCAAATGGGTTCCTGCGGTTTGCGGTGAAGGATGAAAACAACCAGGGAAGCAAGCAAGCACCTGCGTAACATGTTTTCCGCAGACTTGTACCGTACGCATTACAAGTAATCAAATTACTTGTAATCGATTACTTTTTGGAGTAATTTTGTAATTAGATGATCACTTCTATTAGGCAGTAAGCCCGGGCACACCCCTTTTTTTATGAAATGACAAAAATAAAATTTGCTTCTTTTTTTTTTTTGAACGGAAAAAAGAAAGATTTTTGCGGAGCTGTAGCAAACGAAATCAATCTCTTTCTATGTACAGTTCCTGTCTAATGTCCGTTTCTTTTTTTTTTTTCGAGCTGGGACTGGGAGTGGGAAGCGCCAGGGAAGCCACAGTGCGTGACAAAGGCCATTCCGGGCGAAGTTTGAGGAAGCAGAATGTAGCTTTGTGACTCCTTCGTTCAAACTAGCCCCCTCACGCACACACACACAGAAATAAAAAAAATAAAAAAAATCCTGCTTAGGGTACCTACTCGCAGCCCGTAGGAGAACCAGAACCGAAGAATGCCTAAAGCGGATGCCAAATATAACAAAGGCAGTTGAAATATTTCCCCATTTCCCCTACGTGAACTTTGTGACAAGCAATGTTTCGAGTTGAGAAGTGGTCGGGGCGATCTCTTCCGCTAATGAATACTACACATGATCCGTTTCAAATCCTGGAGCTGCTGCTCGTTTGTATAACATGCGAGCTCATCCACATGTGAATAATAAAATGAGCGACGCAAACTTTGAGCGACAACCCTTGCTTAAGCTTAAAGGACCCATGAAACGAATTTTGGGCTGGAGTAAATCAATTTCTATTGGGATTTTACTAATAGCACATCGTTCAGTGGGCCAAAAGAACAAAGGTAGAAAGTCAGAAGCCTGACTTTTGCTACAAAAATTTGCAAAACATAGCGGACTATTTCGTACCTCCTTCCCTTCGTAAACTCTCCGCCTTTTCACTGTGATACATCCGCGGACCCCGCAGCGCGTCACCGGGCTACTAGCCAACATAACCGGGCCCCCGCAGCGCGTCACCAGGGCCCAAGGGCACGTCACACGACACCGGACCTCACTTAATCCCTTTACCCCTAAGCTGACATTGCGGTGGAAGCTACGCGCTTGCCGGACCAATCAGCCGCCTCCCTTTCATCACCTGACCTCATTCTCTGCGGGTCGGTATGCGCGAGAGAGCGTGATCACGTGGAAAATGTGTGGCTGGCCCAACGAGCACGTAGCTTCCACAGCACTGTCAGCTTCGGGGTGAACGGGGTGGGGAAAGCAACTAGTGGGAATTTTGAGCGACGGGCTAATCTTCTAGGGGGACAATGGCTGTGTCCGGGCTACACAAGCGAGATTCCGAGCAAGAGGGTACTCCCCCCTTTCCGACTTCTTGAACTGTTTGGTACAATGGTCAATATCACATCACAAATTCATTCAAATTCACAAAGTCATTCACCATCACATCATGACTTCATTCACCATCACATCACGAATTCATTCAAAGTCACGAAGTCATTCACCATCACATCACGACCTCAAGACTTCATTCACCATCACATCACGAATTCATTCAAATTCACGAATTCATTCACCGTCACATCACGAATTCATTCAAATTCACAAAGTCATTCACCATCACATCACGAATTCATTCAAATTCACAAAGTCATTCACCATCACATCATGATTTTTTTCAAATTCAAGAATTCATTCAGAGCCATTCAGATTCACGCCGTGAATGTGAATGAAGGTGAATGAGCGAGTTCATGAATGAATTTGCCGAGGTATGAGTGCGAGAGCCTGAGGTATCCCATTGGCTGAGCGAAACGGTTTTTAGAGAGCCATTGGCAGCCGCTTAACGAGATTTTCCGGTTGTACTTTAGATATTGCTATTAGAATGTTTCCCACCCAATCTATATATGTGGGACTGTTGGACAAGTTATATGTTGAGAGAAGTGAACAGAATTAGCATTTGCCCCTTCCACTTGATCGACTCGTCCTGTCCGTAGTGGTGTTTTCATTTCATCAACTCGGACTCAGTGTTTTTTTGTCACTGTATTCGTCGGTCGGAAACTTTATGATTGGTGAAATTATGCTCCGGATCTGTTCTTGCGGTGTTTATTTTTCGTCTAATTCGTGGGTATTTTTCGGCATTTATGTGTTTTACAAGTTTCGGACCTTTTCTGTGTTGCATTTTGGGGTTAAAGGAAAAAAGCTGTGTTTTGTAGCGGTTTAGATGAAAAAAACAAAAAAAAAAAACACTAGGAAACCTCACCGGATGCCCCAACTTTTAGGGAACGTGTGCGTGACAGGAATCTTTATAAAATGCACTGACACTGATAAGGTCAAGAAACGGGATATCACTTTTGTTGCCGAAAGAATAGGCAGCCTAGCAGACAGGTAGTGTACTCGATCAAAACAAAACGAAGACGCAAATTGATATTTCCTCTCGTAAACTCAGGTTTCTGTTGATGACGACAGCTTCGGTCGTGGTATTCGGTTTTTCGTTATATTTTAAAACCAGCTTGGAGGTTGCTTTTAGGTATTTATTGCGATATAGTGAAACATCAACAACTTATACATAACTTTGATCTACAGGCATTTGTTATGTAGATTTGCAGTTTGGTTATGCAGATTAGGTAAATGAAAACGCACCTAACTACGCTAGGGGTGATATATCTTGAAAAATGTTTAGACTCAAGAACTGAACAGCTTCATTTTTTCTTTTTTGAGCTAGCTCAACATTCACGGGCAAGCAAATTGATTTCTGTTAACCTGCAGAGTGGAACTATCTCAGAGTTCTTGATCGAGTAAATGACTGACAATAGTCCCAGGTCTCAACTCGGCAACGGTGTGATAAACGAAAATTACTCGGAAATCTGGATTCAATCAGAAAACTTGGTTAAAAATATTTGTAATATTAAACTGGGGATCGAATTTAACTCTGTACAAAGGTACACTTTGTGGATTAATAAACTGATAAGTTAAAAAAAATTCTATCGCAATAAATTTCGCTTCATACTAGGAGAAACAGGTCGTCTTGATAAATGCTAACAACTTCAAGCGGTAATCCTACAGTGTGGATC
The DNA here is from genome assembly GCF_016920785.2 of Ixodes scapularis. Lineage (NCBI taxonomy): Eukaryota > Metazoa > Arthropoda > Arachnida > Ixodida > Ixodidae > Ixodes > Ixodes scapularis. Next base: position 46,352,621 of record NW_024609839.1, on the reverse strand, counting down.
AGGATTATTACCCCGAGACAAGACATACCTAGAAACAACCCTGGAAATATGCAAAAACGAAAAAACCGAGCAGCAATAACAAGATAAATGAAACTTTTGTGGTATTATTTCTGGCAATCTTGCTCTACAACATTCGCCGCCCGATCGGTCTATACTTCGCTCATTTCCTAGGGAATTACACGACAGAATGAGAAGACAGCAAATGTGTTTACTCTTTTTCCCGATTGCCCGTCCTCGAGAGCCGGCAGTCCGGGACGCGCCGACCCGGGTTTTTGGCCGTTGTTCAGAGCTCTCAGTCGGTGTCCATGTCCAGGCCTGCGGATCGTCCTTCCCACGCCAGCCCTGCGTAGGCAAGCTGTCCCGGGCTATCATAGCCCGAGTCTCGCTGCAGAACCCCTCCGGGATCGTCATGGCCCAAACCGGTTCGGCCAGGGCTCGCCGCTCCCTCCGGTCCTGGCCGGAACCCCACTGGTGGACCGCTCCGGGGATCGCCATGGGCCAGACCAGTCAGACAGGCTTTATCGTTTCTGCCCGGCACCAGCCTCGCGCAGCCCCCACTTTCTGGCGCCACATCATGCCGTTTCGGCCGACCACCTGTCACGTGCCCTCCGGCCCGTCGTCTTTCAGCCTCGTCTTCCACCCCCCCCCCCCCCCCCCCATCAAGGCCCGGACTTAGGAGGACTTCCAGTACACGGGACTTCATGGGCCTCAGGGAGGAGTTCTTCCTCGTTGATGAACTTCGGAGACAGGTGGACGTACTGGTCGGGGCCGTTTGAGGTGTAGGAGAGGCGCCTGCTGTTGTTGTTGTCGGACTGGCCACGTTGCAACGTCCGAAAGTGGCGTTGGTGTGGGTGGGACCCTCGGCGTCGGTCTTTCTTGGTGCCGGCCTCAGCTGGCTCTTCTGGCGAAGCCGGCAGACAATGTCGGTCTCTCCGTCGCTCGCTCATCCACTTACGACGATGCAGCATGGGGCCTCCTAAAGTTGGTCCCCGACCCGGACGGACCTTCTTCGTTCCGCTTGGAGGTCGCCACGGGCGTGAAACTGCCCGCTTGATCCGTTCGTCAGGCCCGACAAGTGCCAGCCACCCTGAGGACTTGGGAAAATAGATCGGCCCGGGTTTCCTCCAGGAGGACTTCGTGGGTAACGCCGTCTATGGCAGTCTTAAAACAACACACAACGAACAACCACTCTGCCGGAGATTCTGGTAGTGGCCATAGCCTCGACCGCAGAAAATGCTTGCCGACGTGTTCGTGTACCGTGCGGCTAACTCGGCGAGTCCGCATTCCGGAGCTCGCTCGTAGGTCGCGAGGAACAGCGGATTTCCTGTGTCCTTCCGCAAAATCATGTTAATCCTATTCCCTATCGCGACGGCAATATTCCTTCGATTCAGCGATGTGAATCGGGCCAGACTCCTCGTTTGTATCTGGCCGAATGAGCCTAGAAGTAAGGCATGACTCTCGCGTCTTTACCTCTTTCGGGCCCTCTCACCTCGTAGCAAGCGATGCGGACAAACCACTAGCTGCCTCGCTCAAAGCGTGAGTTTCATTCAGGACAGGTAACAATGGTGCAAACCTAGTCCATCTGTTGCGCAAGCGAAGGTGTCTGAAGCCCGCGGCGGGATGGCAATATACCATACCCGCGTTCTGCAACGGCCGTGTACACCGTGTGCGACTCGATGCAATCTTCAGCGTCCCGTTCCGTCCACGTGCATACGGGATCTAGGGACTCATCAACCCTCGGAGGGGGTGGCAGTTCAGCGAGCGAGCCCGCTTGAACCGTTCACTTCTCAAGGCAAGCTGGACAACTACAACCGCCCCCCCCCCCCCTAAATGTCTACCGCCTCATCACCGGCCAGGTCGAGACGTGATATAACATATTAAAAGTCCTGCTGTTACTCCACGACCGACCAGATTGAAGTCGAAAAAGCATCCTATAAATCAGCTTCGTAGCTTTCTAGAAACTACAACCCTACAAGGAGGGTCATTCCTCGGACTTTCGTTCGTTATCTGGATGACGTGAAGCAACAAGCCGTCTTGGCCCAGCAGATACTAATTGTATTGCTCATACAGCGTTGTGTTCGTTCACTTCTCGTTCTTGTCCCTTGTCTTTTTTGCGCCGTTTCCAAGTTTGCTCATTAACTCGCCTGTCAGCGTTTCCGGTGTAAACTGCTATTCTCACAATATTCCCGACAGCCGCCAACAAAAACCCATCTCCACACTGAGCCTTCAGAAGCGCTTAATTGCTTACCGTATCACACCAAGCCTATATTTGAAGCCTGTCTTCACGTCTTAAATCCTATATCTTAAATACTAATAAACACAAATCCTAGATCTGCAACTAGTCTTGGCTGTTTTCCCCCCTTCCAGTCGTTATCCTGCCTTCCAGCGAACATGCGGTGCCTCTTCCCTGCCTCGGAAGACGACATATTTACAAATTACCCGCACTGCTTGTAAACCCCCCGTTGCATCAACTCCTCCCAATCGCTCTTCTGAGGTGCTCGAGAGAGCGCGTCCGGACCTCATCTTTCGAGTCTTTGTGGTACTCGACACGAGGAGACAACTGCTGAGCTCTGCTGTGAAACAAGATGCCAAAATTCCAACAGACTTTGTCTCAAGAGGCATCGTTAGCGTTAGTGAACAACCCGTTCAATGAATCCGGTACTGTAGAAACGTATGCACTTGGGCTAGTTGGTGATCAGTGTTTGTGAGGGTAAAAGCGCTAAAAACAACAGACAAGTAAAAGAAACGTACAAAGAAAGGTACATGTTTGTGAGGGTAAGCGCTCTGTGTTTGTTTGTTTTACTTGTCTGTTGTTTTTAGCGCTTTTACCCTCACAAGCATGAATCCGGTACTCCTGAGGACGAACAGAAGCAGAGGCATACCGACCAGGCCCCAAGTTGGGCGCTATTTTTGGTACTCTTTCTGGTAATCTCGCTCTACAATAATCGCCGCCCGATCGATGCGTGCTTCGCTGGGCTCCTAAGGAGTGACATAACAGAATGAAAAGACAGCGAATGGGTTTTCTATACTTCCTGGTTGCCCGTCCTAGAGAGCCGGCAGTCCGGGCCGCGCCGACCTTGGTTGTTGGCCGTAGTTCAGAGCACGCAGTCGGAGTCCGTGTCCAGGCCTGCGGATCGTTCTTCCCACGTCAGTGCTGCGTAGTCTATCTGTGCCGGGCTATCATAGCCAGAGTCTAGCCGCAGAACCACTCCGGGATCGTTACGGCCCAGGCCGGTATGGCCAGTGCTCGCCGCTCCCTCCGGTCCTCGTCAGAACCCCGCTGGTGGACCGCTCCGGCGATGGCCATGGGCCAGACCTGCCAGACCGGCTCAAACGTTCCAGCCCTGCCCCAGCCTCCCGCAGCACGCACTGTCTGGCACCAGCTCATGTCTCTTCGGCCGACCGCCTGTCACGTTACCTCCGCCCCGTTCTCTTCCACCCTCGTATCCCACAAATTTGATAAACTCGTTATTAACGGAAATAGCTTTATGTGCAACAAAGACAGAGAGGAGGTTATTTTATTCAAGAAACAATGAAGCTCCGAGTACAAAATGAAACTCAAATGCCGTGACCTCCGTGCTGCTGTAGTAAACTTCAGAAGCATAAAAAACGAAGTTGATTTATTCGCTTTTCTGATATAGTCTGTTAATGCTTACATCGTATTTGGCACAGGAACGGGGCTGCAAGCATTTTTCGCGGATAGCGAAATGCTCCCAAAATAATTTATTTGCTTATCCGAAAACCATGCCCCGCCTAGGCAGAGGCGTGTTTTGCTGATTCGCGGCTACTCTACTTGGTAACTCGTCGTATGCTGTCGGTACATTCTACCAACCACCGAATTTAGATTTAAAAACGGTAGAGTGATTGTTTGAAATATTTTCGGAGTCATCCCGGCAGCATATCTCGCTAGCGGGAGGCCTAAACTTACCTGATTCTGAACGAAAGCAAGGCGGTTGTGTATGCAAATTTTACAGTGGCATTAACTTAGCAATGAAATGTATAGTAGGCACATTCGGACCGCTGCAATATGTAGATGCTCCAACTCGGAATGGTTACATCTTAGACCTTTTGTTACGCACTTCGCCTAACATTATTAGTTCGGTTGATATTATACCAGGAATAAGTGATTATCACGCTGTCGTTTCAAACGTCAAAACAGAAACTAACCGATCAATATCGCGCTCATTCAGGAAAGTATATTTTCTTTGAGGAGGGTGATTATTCTAGTATCTCTCAGGGTTTTCTTGACCGCTTGATGTTTTTGAATATCTTGCTGAAATCTTATGACATCTACTAATTATGGCGGGTGTTTAAGGATAAACCGCTCAAGCTTCCAAGCAAGTATGTTCCAACCAAAGATTCTACCAAACTCGAGAACGTAAGAAAAATTGAGTGGATTCACGTAGTATCAGAAAAATTAAAAAAGAAGAGCATTTAATACATACAAATAAGCTAAAAGTAAAAATCGCCTAAAGAAATTATCTGAAGTAACACAGGAATATAAGCCTCAGATAAAAACTGAAGAGGCGGAATATTTCAAGACACTCAACGACGAAATGAGAACAAATCCTAAACATACTAGGACCTTTTTTTAAAAAGCTGCGGATCTGATTTTGAAGGAATAAATGAAATTGTTTGTAATCAACAACTGTTTATAGACAATACGCAAAAGGCAACGTGCCCGAATACCCACTCAAATCTGTCTTCCTACCTAATTTCAACCACGGCCTTATAACACATACATGCACAGTCCCGGTAATGTAACAAGTTGAATTAAGCGTGAGGGGCATCGAAGCACTCCTCATTGACATAGATGGGAATAAGGCAAACGGCACACACGGCATGTCTAGGGAGCCTTCATGTGCGCTTTGCTAGGGTGATGCCACCCTTTGAAATACCACTCGCCGAAAAACCAGCAGCCATTTTGTTCCTCGGCGATAATCCGTGGGGCTTATAACCCTCCCGGAAACAAGCACCTTATCTCAGAAGTTCGGATCAGCGTTGTGGAACCCACGGAGGGAGGATTAGCATTTTCCCCCTCGGATGGGATTACCGATGGACACAAAGGCCACTTCCTGGCGCACGGGGAAAAAATGAGAGGAACAAAATGGCGGTGGAAGAGGGTGTGGGAAAGGGAAACAGGCAGTTGGCATCACTCTATGCGAAGCGCACATGAAGGCACTCTAGGCATATCTCCATCCGCACTAAAGCACTGTGCTGCACCTATGCCAATGCCCCTCTACTTAATCTACGGGAAGTCGCTCTCCTAGGGCTCATACCTGATGAGTGGAAAATTACTCAAGTTGTGCCCATTCATAAGGGGGAATAAAAAAAAGATGTCGCGAACTACAAGCCCATATCACTGACACCCATCTCGTGCAAAATCAGTGATCATATTTTATATACGGAGTTACTGAGACTTCTAACAAACAGTAATAAACTTCGCAAAGACGAACATCGGTTTTCGAAAGGGTTATCTTGGACAACACAACTTTTGGAGTTGTCTTGATAATCGGCATCAGATATGCGATGCCAATTAGATATCTGATGACAAACAGATTGCGTGTCTTTAAATTTTCGTAAAGCATCCGACAGGGTATCGCATCCACGACATCTTAGTAAACTCAAATTGTAAAATATAAATTCAAGTGTGGTCAAATGAAGCAAAACTTCTTTGTCTCGGCGTCGTCAGTGTGTTGTTTTGAACGGTAAAACGTAGGCGTACGTTGATTTCACGTCTGAAATTCCACAGGGCTTAGTCCAAGGACAACTATTGTTTTTGTTTTTAATATATGACGTTACTATGGGTATTTATTCGTGTATGTTGTTGTTTTCTGACGATTGTGTCGTTTATAGAAAAATTAAGAATGAACTACATTCTGCCTTGTTGCACCTATATTTAAAATATATTAAAGGGGCCCTCCGGAGCTTTCTGAGATCGTCTGTTTATGTTGTTATATTGCGTAGTAGGTGCAAGTTAATATATATACAGTTTTAGATTACAAAACCGTTTATTAAGCAGATTGCAGAAGAAATATATCGGGACTATTTTCGCTTGGAAGACAATCCCCCATTCCCTGCCCATCGCTAAAACTTGACCAATGAAAATGCTGCATCTCGCGGTGAATGCGAACGCTATTATTGCAACACTTTTTAAACTTGTTGTAAATTAGAGTTTGAGGGAAACGTAAACTGTTTGTGGTGCGGGAAACGTAGTCAGCCATTATCGTTCCAAAACCAGCGAACTATGTTTTCTCCCCGCAAGCTTGTTGCAAGGCGGCTTCGGCGCGTCGGCTCGTCTGCTTCGCGGGACGTGTGCAGGCGTGCGTTGGCGGGACACGTGTTCCTTCTTCCCGTGGATCCCGACTCCGAAGTCAGCTTTGCGATCCTTCCACGTCAAAGAGTCAAGCTTTTCCTTGTCATTTGTGGAATGCGATTGCTTATTGGAGTAGCAGCGCGACGGAGCGGAGCGACGGTGCGGTGCGACGAACGACGACTGCCAAGCACAAAGTCCGGAGTCCTTGACGACGGTCTGCGCTTGTTCGAGAGATTCCTCCGCGGGTCGGCGGTCGGCTGCGTTGGTGACGCGAAGTGACGCCGGAATCCTTCGCTTGTTATTGGCTGACGCCTAAAGAGATGCCCCTCCCGTTTTCTGTGGTCACCTCAGAAAGGGGGCCGTGCCGGGGACTTTGATAGCAATTTTAATAGGGAAATCCGGCGCGCATGACCGTACTTTTATGACTTTTAGGATCCTGAGGGCCAGTAGATTGAGTTACCGCCATAAACAGACCATCGCAGAATGCTCCGGAGGGCCCCTTTAACAGTTGGTGTTCAACAGGGAAGAATTTAAATAGAAAACGTTTGCTAACATGTTTTACAAAAAACAAAATATTGTATGTCTCTACGAGAAATAGTAACACTTTAATAAAAAAAGTGAAAGCCGTTTACAACGCACTGTAACGCCGACTTAGAGCGCAGCTCTTGAGGAGGAGGGGAAGGGTACTGAGGAGGGGGGGGGGGTCACGTGACCTCGGGGAGCGTTGTCACGTGACCTCGGGGGGGGGGGGGGGTCAAGTGACCTCGACCCCCCCCTCCCCTAGGTCACCGAAGGTACCAAGGTCCTCTCGAAGGAACCTGAGGCCCTCCCGAGGTCCTCCTGAAGGAAGCCGAGGTTCTCCCGAGGTCCTCCCGAGGTCCTCCCGAAAGAACCCGCGGATCCTCCCGAGGTCCTCGGGGGAGGGGGGGCTCGCGGTTACGCCGACTCCGACTCCGCTCAGGCCGGAAACAGGCGCCTAAGAGTTGCGCTCTAATAATGAATCTACACGTAAGTATGTAGGTGCCACCCTATCATCCGATTTTATTCAGCGAAATTCGAAATGTTCACAGTCCAATTTAAACAACAATCTGTTTAATTAACATATGGCAGACCGATTTTTAGATACGCCTGTGCGTCTGGAAACCCGGAAAAACATAATTATAGATGAACTGGAAAAAGAACAAAACAGAGCTGCTAGGTTTTTCCCGGGTGTGTATGGGTGGAGAGAGAGTTGTACAGAAGGCAAACACGAATTAAGTGGCGAACTACTATCATCTCGGCGGAAAAAGTTGGGACTAATTTTTTTTTTATTTTTAAGCATTTAATATCAGGACTGAAATTAACAAGGAAGCCTATTTTAAACAAGCCCATTATATTTCTAGGTGCAAAGCTTATACTTTCAAAATACGCGAGTACCAAGCCAGGACGAGCTTGTTTTGAGATTCCTTTTATGTCAAAACTTGTTCAGTGGAATCAGCCCTTCGGGCAATGCGGGGTAACCTTGGAATAACGACAAAAGAATTATTCGGGCATCACAAAACCTCAGATTCCCTGGCCCCATGCCATGTGCCGTATTTACTCGCACAATGATCGCACTCGCGTAATAAACGCACCCCCAAGTCGGCTCTCAAAATTTTTACTTTTTTTTTCACTCGCGTAATAAACGCGCCCGCAACTCGGACCTCAAAATTTTAACCCCCTCCCCCCACGCGCGCGAAATGAACGCACTTTTCTATCCTGGTGCAGCGAGGTCGCGAATGCAAGGGCAGCGTGGGCGAACAAAACGCCTTGCAAAAGGAGTCAAAAAATTCGCAAAGATCCAACGGACGCTACAAAAAAAAAAACAGAGAGAAACTTTTTTTTTTTTTTTTTGCACAGCGCAGTCTCGACTTTGGGTGCCGCGCGCAAGGAGGTAAGAAAGAGAAGCGCTCTAAGCGAACGAAACAGCTTGCGAAAGGCGGCAAAAAAAAAAACCCAAGGAACTAAAAGAAAAAAAAAACAAAGAGGAGTTTTTTTTTTTTTTTTTTTTTACAGAGCTTACTTAGGTTACGGGGTCGGGCACAGCGCGTAGAGAGAAGTTAATTTTATTTTTCAGGATAAAAGGCCCCTTCATTATGCGAGTAAATACGGTCAAATACGGACGCAAAAAGTTTACTTCCCGTAATGAACGCCCCCCCCCCCCAAATTTGCATCGATTTTTCACAAAAAAGTGCGTTCATTCTGCGAGTAAATACGGTATATTTCCTAGAGCTCTGTGCAACCTGGTGTAACATTCAGGTTACACATATTTTGTGAACCCGAGTACTTCAGGTGCACACAATATTTGCTGTGCTATCCGAAGTTGACTCGCGCCTCCATTCACGCTACCGTATTCTCCTCTTTCTTCCAGGAACCCAGCAGAAAAAATCCAAAACTGAAGTCTTTCTTTATAATTGCTCTACTTTTGCTCACCTGCACACTGTGTAAGCCGCCGGCGACTTTAGAAACCCCTTCCCTCACCCCCCCCCCCACCCTTTCCCCCTTCTAAAAATACACACTTCAAAGCAATCGAAATATTAATTTCGAATGTTGCAACGCTTTTATTGACTCTAAAAAGGAAGCAAGGTGGTGTGTTTTCTAAAAGAAAAGAACAGAAAACTTTTTTTCGCGAGTCATTCTAAAGCTTGTTCGAACAAAATTGATAAAAAACATCAAAATCAGAAAACCTTGTCCTCCCGTTACAGTTGTGTAGCTTCTGTAAAGCCCTTTTGAGAAAAAGTTAACATATTCAGGTAACCTTTCATGTTTACCTTGATTGTACTAACAAGCCCAATTTTAGTATCATCTTGAACGCGACACTTTCGAACGAATGTTTTTCTTCGCGAGTCATTTGGAAGTTTGTTTGAACAAAATTGACTACAACATCACAATCAGAAGAAATTCGTCCTCTATTTTCAGTCTTGTAGCATCTGTAAAGATCTTTTAAGAAAAACTTACCCATTTCAGGTAACCTTTTATGTTTACCTTCATTGCGCTAACAAGCCCATTTTGGTGTCACCTTGAACGCGAGCCTTTCGAAGGCGGCGCATTTCTTGGAAAGATATGAGTTTTTATCCGCAAATATAAACTGAGCATTCCTGGACCTTTAGTATCCACTCAAATGTAGCGCCGTCAGCCTATACCAAATACCGAAGTTGCAGATCATTCCGTTTTGTGATTAAAAGTTTTAATCGTCGTTCGAAATTTTTCGGCGCGAAAATGCCAGCCCTGAAAGCCCGCACATACAAAAAGATGAATGGCGTCAGCTACCAGAAAAACACCCCATTATCTAAGTGAAAACTCTCTAAAATCGCCATATATAATTCGAAATATACAATAATATGCTCTGTAGGTTTGGCACAAGATCAGAGCTGTGTGTGCTGGTTTTTCAAAGAAAGTTAGCGGTTTGGGCGCTCGGCCACGGCCGCTCGATTAGTGCCGCTTCCTTGCGGCCTGCCGTTTCGCCAGAAGATGTCTATAAACGGTTATCGAGCTGTTTCCCGATATCGTCCCTAAAGGCGCTTCTTAGCGGACACGGGCGATGCCTTTCTATTGTTCGTGCCTTGCATCCCTGCCGCTCGCCCTCCGCGAACTGCCGTCGACGCTGGTCAGCATCAGTATGGCTAATACCTTGCGGCCGCTCTGCGAACTTTCGAATTTCCTTGTGAAAAGAGCCACCTAGTTGGCCGTTCTCAAAGCGTCGAAGACGGGAGCCACCTTCGGCCATGCTCATATAAATGTGCAATACAAAAAAAAAAACTTTTTTTTTAGAAACATTTGTGTTTTTGATTGCCTTCGAAGTTCCGCCACAACATTCAAATCAAAAGACGTTAAATTAAACAGAAATTGTATTTTAAAAATGTTAAGGCCATCCTTAGACGCCTTAAATGTTGCCTCTTCAAGCTACATGGATATTTGTTAGAGTGATCAGGTGTAGGAAGAAAAGAATGATGCATTATATACTTTATTTGGTTTATATGCCCCGGGAACGGTGCCACCGGAGGAGAGCGGGCAAGGCAATACTGTGGCGCTTATTTCCTTTCAATAATATTTGCGGAAACGTAGACGAAGGCAGTTTTGCTCGTATGAGAGCACCGACTGGGTTCTCAACTCAAGTTAAGTGTGCTTCCTTTGACCCAAAAAAAATATTTGAAAAAGGACGATCTATATTTCTTTTTAAGGAAATCGTACAAAAAGTAATATTTACGTAGTGGATAGCATTCCGATGCAACTTTTATAGTTTATTATTGGTATGTCCTTGAATGTACTTCTCTTTTAACACTCAATCCTACATTTCATGCGCTCGCAAAACGAAAATAGCTTGCAGTAAACACACTAAATTTTTAGCATTACGCTCAAACGTTGCGAAAAACGTTACACGCTCGTCACGCCAACATAGAGGATACGCAGATTATAACAGGCGTCTAGAAGGCATTGTTCGTCATACATAGCACGATGAATCGTAACAAGAGATTTACCCAGCGACTCAGCAGACTGTGCGATGAGCAGCCGCGAGTAGATCAACCTAAAGTACAGTACGCGTGAGGGCACTGTGCTTTAGGTTGATTCAAATAGAGGGGAGGGCGCCCGAGTGAGCGTCCTCCCCTGGAAGCAGAGTGGAATATCCCAAAGCGCTCGCAGCGCCCCCGCCAGCCACCACCTCGGCAACGCACTCTCGGTGGATCTTTCATATTGCGGCACACTGCACCTTCGTACTTGGTTTAGAAGTGACGACAACCAATACAAATGGCAAAGCGCATTCTGCTGGAACAAAAAGACGTAATTCAGTTCAGGCCTCTGATGTGCGCCGCCATTCGCTTCGCTAAACTTGCACCATCACGCAGCCGGTATTTTTAACAATATTGCTACTTGTAAAAGGCTTTTATAAAGGAACTTTAGATCAGCAGCTAGTATAGGTATGACAAACAGAAAAGGAGAAGTGACTGGCACTTTTCAGGCTGTTTTTTTGGTCCCTTTACTTCGCTGCGTCGACTGCGACTAAACTTAAGTTCAAAAAAAGTATAGCAAAGATTAGATAGCACAACATCGAAACAGCGAAGATTAGGCATTGCCCTGCTTACCTGTAGTCTAAGCGTATGGTTATGTGTAAGTGTGACTCAGGGGAACCTACGGTATCCTTGTCGGCCGTCGGCGCACGCCCAGTTGACTTTTAGATGACGAAGCGCAGCTCACACATGATCGCACGTTTTTACGGAGGGGATCCTAACAATCCCATGGAAAGCGCATTAAGGGTATCACGTCACGAATTTCCAAAGCAGCCAAATGACCCGAACGTGATACACTTACTCGCCCTCGCGATTGCCTCTGTTACCGGAAGAGGCATTTTGCGCAATTCAAGAGAGCTAAGATGTCAAGATGCTACAAGCGCCCCCGGAAGCAGCAGGACACATGCTAATTTCTGAAACAAAAAAAAAGAAAAGGTCTATTTGTCACACTTCCCTCCAAACTAAATTGCAGATTTTCCGAATAACCCTGGGAAGGACATGAATGTAACACGTAGGCAACGCGTCCGACACCACGCGTAGTTTACCGCAACCAGGCATAAGACTATCTTTACGCAAACAGATTGCACGCACGACAGATTTTGTATTCCGAGTTTATTAAATAATCAATAAAAATGAATTTTTAAATATATTTTACACGGATAGTTTGGGACAAGGTGATCTTTTAGGGAACCGGCTAAAAAAGAAGTATTTTTCTTTACGCGCATCAAGATTAATACTTAACTCAATATGCTCTTGTTTATGTTTCAAGTATTATCAAAAATAGAAAATGGAAGACCCGTCTGAAAACAAAAATGAACGTTTAAAGAGAAAAACAAGTGCTTACAACGACAACAAAAGTAAGACACTTCTCTGTGCGATAAAAGAGTGACTCCATTGGTTTTCCAGATTCTGGCCGTTTTGTACACCGTCATGCTATCAATAACTATGTAAACAAGACTGCAAAAGAAGCTTCGATATTCTTCTTAAAGGTTATACCTGAGTTGTGGATGTAAAATTCCGAGTGGAAGCCTAATACACTGCAAACCTGTCCGCGCCAAAAAACCTCCGAAAGAAACGCATGTTTTTTTTTTCGTTGTTTTTTTAATTGTGAAGACATCTCTAACACCACCACTGGTATCAGCGGTCTGATGTGGCAAACCGCTGTTATAATCTTCAGCTTAATCGCACCTACAGTGTGGTCGCAGACTAATCGACGCTGACTGATGCAACATTACAGAACGCAACGCCCGTTCGCGTCTTTTTTCTTTAGGACCAAAAACACAAAACACAAGCAGCCACCAGCGGAAAGCAGTTGCTATTACTGCTAGGGGTTCCGCGTTGGTAGACGCAGAAGTTTATTTTAGAATCGAGAGGGTGACTACTTCCGAAAGCTATGCCAACGAGCTTATCAAAGAACTCCACTTAGTGAAAAGGTTAGCGGGAAAAAACACCTTTCCTAATGGTAAAAAAAAAAAAAAATGACGTTGCGGCAACAGAACGGTGCCTTAGCTGCCTATACCGGTAGATGCGGTCAGTGTTTAAAGTGATAGACAGGTACATGTATTTATTAATCGTGACAAAAATGTGTTTTTTGATTAACCGTCAACAGCGCTACCCTTACACTGTGCTCTTGAGTTGACTCCAGCAAGAATGATGCAGCAATTTGATGGGAGTCTCTGGCATCAGTACGAAAAATCGTCTAGCCGCTATAGCTGCATATTTTTTGTACAAATTCCGCTTAGCTTTTTTACTCAAGTCGTTCCCAACCCATTCAAAAGAAACTTGGTTCTCTACTCATTAACTGGCACTGCGGTATGTACGCTCTCAATGTAACCTTTATGCCCCAATAAAAGGCGTCCTGCATTAACTGAAACTGAAAACACGCAGTGAGATCACTGTGCACTGTGGGAGACAGTGCTCAATCGTGCGTACCCGCGCTTTCATGTAATCGTTGATCGCCCTGTGATAACGTAGAGCAGGATTTCAAGGCTGCACCCGCCAACGAAATGGGGAGTGTCCTGCTACTTGTAGCTAAGAGCGAAGGTAATGCCACACTGGAAAATACTAAAAATCGTAAAAAACCATGAAGCTCCGCCAGAAATTTTTGTTGACTTGGGACGCGCTGGGCTGCGCGTATCCTTTTTATTTTTAATAAAAAAAAGGGGGGGGGGGGAGCGATGGGCTTGTCGGCATAATTGTACACGTTATTAAAAAAAGCAAGGAATCGCAGTTACAATTACTTATGGCTAAATGTAACTAATTACAGCTACAATTACTCCTCCATAAGAGTCGCCACTCGCGTGACCTTGAGCAACATCTGGTGGTCAAAAGTTTAATCGGACGTTTTGCCTCGTATCTATATGTCGAAATGTCGACCTACGCGCACAAAACTCTTTTAAAACCATGTTTCTTTTTTTTTTTGTTTTTTTTTTAGACAGGCGCTGCCACCTGGACCCGCGAATAAGTAGTTAGAAAACACTGCTTCTGCAAGGCCCCAAATCACCCGTTGGACACCCAAAACGTCAGCTCGATCTTGCAGGCCCGCTGAGACCTGTACCTAAACTCCGTCTCAGTAAAACCGTATAGTACACCCAAAGCTACAGAGGAGAGAGGGTATGCCAACCTGGCCAAGAGGAGGGAAAGAACGAACGGGAAAGAAGGGTTAGGATTCCACCGTTCCTCCTTTCCCTCCTCTTGAACAGGTGGGGATACACTCTCTGCCCTGTAGCTTTGACTGTACTACACGGCTTTAGTGAGGGGGAGTATAGCTACGGCTCACCCAAACTTCACTCCTGTACCAGCGTAGATTATCTTGATTTCTAAAGTTGATGCAAAGAAGTCACCTTCTCACTTTCACAAACAGAGGGAAGCAAAGAAATAATGAAGGGACAAAAAGAAAAAGGTGCCCACAGATCAACTACACCAGTTTTTCTGCACTTTGATTGCTTTTTTCGTTTTTGTTTTAAGAAAACACTTTGATCTTGGGAGTTTGCCTAATATTGTTTGCACGGAGTATCTGGTCCTTGGTATCAGTGTGCTCCCCCCCCCCCCCCCCCCCTTCACTGTGATGAGCAAACTAACGAGTCACAACTTGCAAACAACCTAGTCACAGAAAAAAAAATCTAGTGGAGGATTTAGGTGGCTTGAAGAAAGGCTTTGAGAAGGCCTTTCCTTTTCTAAATACAGTTGACAGAGTGATTCCGGTAGATCTTACCATTAACAAAAAGTATATATATATATCTGTTACGATTTTCTTTTTTTTTTCAATATTAACAGTTCTGGCCTTTTTTTCCCGTGAATGAAAGAAAAAAATAACAAATTATAACCATTCGCTTTCGGTAAAAGTAAGGAAATAATGTAAAAATTCCTTCTGAAATATTTAGTTGTTCCATTGCAAAATTACGCATAAATGTATGGGATTACAAGTAATTTTGTTACTTGAATCGGATCACGTAGAAGTGTGCTTGGAACCCTACAAACCTTTTGGGGCATCGCACTGCATACGCACTCCGCATAAGGGATGCGATCTGCTCGGGTGTGATGAAAATGAATAAGGAATAACTCAGAATTATTGAGCGATGGTTGTAAGAAGAAATATGTATTTTACAGAGTAAGAAATCAAAAACAAAAGTCAGATAGAGTAGGAGAGCAAGTTACAAGAGTCATCAAAATATATACAAAGTTCGGTCCGCCGACTTCGCTTACGTGTACACGGTTTTAATGCAGAGAAGACGCCTCGTTGTCGAAAAGTTGGTTCTGGAGCCTGGCAGGCTGGGATGGCACAGGAGTAGGTTTACTGCAGCTTGGCTAATGGCGCCGGTCCACGGTCTACAGATTCAAATTCAGCACGGGCCTCTTGGCGCCCGTCCGGAATCTCCCTCGACTAACGGAATCGCTGTTGTTGAGCCGGGGGCAGATGAAGAACCGCCTTCTTCAAGCGCCTCGAGCGTGTGTCGCGTTCATTCTTCTCGTGTCGTCGCCTTCTTCTTTCTTGTTATTCCAAACTCTTGATATGGTCGCGCAGTCGTCTTCATCTTTGATTATCCGAGTGATCAGAGCGTTCATATGCGTCGTCTTCCTCGTCGTTTGTTCAGCGCACATCCTCACATCGGGGCATTTAATGCGCCGAGGACACCTATTCCAAAACTCTCCATAGGATAGAAAGTCGAAAATGCCGAAAGTCGATGTAAAATGGGCCGTAAACATCGGCGCCTGAGCGTAGATATTTAACACCTCCGTCAAAGGTGTTTTTCACTGGTGGGGTTTGCCTCGTAAAATTACAAGGCCTGTTTTCCTTCCTGTAAACAAATTGTACGAAAAACCTTGCCAGGGTAATCAGCGGAAGGCGACGCAGACGACAAAGTCGAGTGGCAGGGCGCGTTTCGCTTTCGCATTGGTGGGTGGCGCTGACTACTTCTTCCGCCCTGTTTTTAGAAAGATCGAGACTGCCCCCGACGATCGTGGTCTAATATAATAAACATAACCATTTGGTAACGCACCTTTGGTTTAAACCTAAATTCGGCCATTGTCATCAAAGATTAAATAAACAAAAAACAAAAGAAAGCGCGTTCGCGTAACGACGGTCCGCTTGCTGCAAACGGATTTCGTCTGCGAGTCGCCTGCTTACTCTCGCTGGTCGATTAAACCTTCCGATGCTGCTCCCGAGAATTCTTGTGACAGTTGGTGCAAAGAAGCCAGAGTGGATAAGAATATGTTCATTTTATTAAAACTCGGTAGTAGCGCGAAGTCTCGATATTTTTTCTTAAAGCAAGCGGAACAAGGACGCCTTGCCACTAAACTCGTTTCTCTGCGTAGACGTCCACAGTTGATCGTAACAAGATTTTTTAGCCTCTTGTTTAGAGAGCTACGCTTTGTCATATTACTAGGTAAACCCGCCTCTTAAATACACCTCCGACGAAAGATTTAGATTGCTGCGTGTAGGCGCGGAATTTTACGGGCCATTTTAGATTCGGACAACCTATATTTAGTAAACACGACTGGCGCAATGCTTGCTGTCAATCGCTTTCCACACAGATGTCTACCTAGAGCGGCTTCTACACCGCGGGGCCAACGTCTCGTCGTAAGCTTTCAAAATATCGAAAAGGAAGTTCAATACACAAATTCTAGCGTCTACGTTTGTAACATTAGAGTGCAAGGTGGTGCTGCTTCCCGCATAAAACTTGTTCTCCCCTTCATAAGCTTTAATAACGGGAGTACCTCCCCTGCGCCATCGTCCCGCTCTTTTTTTCTGGTACACCGTAGCGTAAGAAAAAAAGAAGAGCATCGAGAGGTTGCTAACAGGCTGCATTTGAACTGCTTTGTACTAGTGTTCCAGTGTTTAAACAGTTTACGATATGAATAATGTTTTCAACTTGTGTCTTTAAATACTGTTTTCATTTCAGGCCGATCAGATCACGGGTGTCCTTGAGATCCGAAACAGTGTGACCACTATCGTACGAATAGGCGTTACCTGTTCGGTTATTGCGGCGGCAACATCTGTGGATGCCACAATAAATGGATCAAATGAACCGTAGTTGAAGTTCCCGCCCTCAAAAACAAAGAAGCGTGGTGGCACAATAAAGCAAAACACTTGACTGACCCAATGATTGGCGGGCAAAGAATGTGTCTTTATTTAACGGAGAATGTGAAAAACTCTTGCTTGTTGGAGACCACATGTCAATAACACCTGGTCTTTGATTGAAATCACGACCACTGGATATTAATAAAAGTAGTGGAATATATTAAGGGGCATTCACATGGGGAAGAAATCCTTCACATCGCTCCCCTCTCTCCCTCCCCATTCCCTTTCCTCTTCTCCCAACCACGCCTTTTGGGCAATTGTCCTGACATAGCAGTATTCTGTTCGCGTATCTTGGAACTTTACAAATTTTGGTTTGTGATATACCGGCGTTGGCACCTGGATCACCAGACGTGCTGTGACTTCCGTATGTCCTGTGAAGAGTGTAGAATATTTATCGATGTAGCCCACCTCCAAAGAGCTTATCATACAACTGCTTTCAGATTCCACCTCCCTTGTGTGACTTCCAGCCCCCCATCCAGCATTTTTTAGCAGGAAAAACTTAATCGCATTTTGTACACGAAAGGCTGCGTCATTATTCCGTACGGCGGTATCATTAACGCCTCCATATATATATATATTTTTTTTTTTTTTGCCTGCAGTGTTTTGTTCGAGCGTATGGGCCTTCGTTAGATGCTCAAGGTTCCGTGGAGGTTCCAATCGTTGTGGTTTGTTTGCGGCTGTCAGCACCAGGAGAAAGAACATCTCGTGTTCGTTTAGGTATTAATGAAAGGTTTATATAAAATATTTACTGGGAAAGTATATATCTCGTAGCAAAACAAAACTGTCGAAACCGAATGCCCCGACTCTTGTGAAAATATAAAAATGGGAAATTGTCGTTGCAAAATAAAACAAAACACTTGCCCGACTTTAGTTGGGAGGGCGTAGAATTTACCTCTATTTAAACGATTTTTTTTGTTTTTCTCCGCTTTCCTCGTACCCCTTGTGTTTATTGCGACGACTTTATGCTCTTATTCAGGTTGATAAATATTGTAATATATATTTGAAATATTTTCTCTTTCCCATGAGTCATGCAAGATTAACACATGTTCCACAGATCTTCTCGTTTTCATGACGTTTCCGTGACTCAGCAGGTTTAACTTATCGTTGTAGCATGGTGCATTGTCTGGTTTGAGTAGTAGAAATGGAGCGAGCGAACGACCGAAACCATGCTCTACGTTCTCAGTCTTCCAGGGTTTCTTTTCACTAATAAAACCATGTCACTTTCTAAGGGCTTCTATAACTGTCTAGCTAGTTACATGATAATTAAAAAAGAGATTGGCGGACGTAATTCAGGGTGACCCAAGTCGCCAGGCTCGATCTAAAACGGACCATGAAAATCGACGCCTGCTCGTAGCAATCTAAACCTTTCGTCAAAAGTGTATTTCACTGGTCGGTTTTTCTTGTAAGATTACGGTGCGGAGCTCTCTTTCTGTAAAAAATTGGGTTAAGAAACTAACCAGGTACTACGGCGGGTGGCGCCGTAGACGACAACATCCAGTAGCGGGGTGTGTGTTTGGCGTTCGTATTGATAGACGGCGCTACCTCCTTATCGCAAAAAACTGTCGTTTATTACAATAAACAGTATCGTTCAGAAATGTACCTTCGGTTAAAAAAATAAATGCTGACAATAAAAGCAAACCTTAAAGTTAAAAAAAGAACGCGTCTACATAACGACGGCGCTTTTGCTGCCAACGGATATCATCTGCAGCGCGTCGTCTGCTTTCTTTCGCTGGTCGGCTACTCGTTCGGATGCTGCTCCCGACGCCATCTATCAATACGAACGCAAAACACACCCCGCTACTCGACTTGGTCGTTTGCGTCGCCGCCTGCTGTAGACCCTGGCAAGTTTCTTTGCCCCATTTTTTTAGAGAGAGCTGCGCTTTATAAATTCACAAGAAAAATAGATCTTTGAAATACACCTTTAATGAAAAGTTTAGATTGCTATGTGCAAACGTCAATTTTTAAGGTCCATTTTACACCGAGCCTGGTGACTTGGGTCACCCTATATATATTTAATCGGATTCTGATCTTAATGCAAGCTTTAAAAAGCATTTCACCAATGTGACACGGTTAAAAGGAAGGTGGATCACTTTTGCAAGAAAATTACCATTAGAAGCGAACTTTTATATCTTTTCTTAATTCGGTGATTACAGTTAACATATGCAAACCTAAATGTAAACCTCATTTGTTAAAATAAAAAAAACGGTGTCCACCGAGGACCGCAGGATACCACACTGCAGCTTCTCTGCAGCGTGATATCCGTCCTAAAATTCATGACATCATATTTCGGATCAATAACGCAGCCTAGTGGCGGCTTCCTCCCTTAGCCTCGTCCAGACTAATATGCAGCGAAGTGCCAATATGCTCAATGCTGCGGCCTAATGGTGTCACTGTGCTTGGCTTAATGTCCAAGAGACGAGGAAACCTCGACCTCGTTAGTGAAGAATTAGTCAGAAGTGGAGGGTCAGACACAATCTCTTGTAAGCGTACGTTAGGCGAAAATACGCACGTCGTTTGTTCGCCGACAGCTGAATCGATTATGCATAAAACATGAGCACAGTCGACGTCTCTAAAGCACCGGTGACTAGTCTTAAGACAAGATGGGGATTGATTCCTGCATCCTGATGGCAGATGGTCGGGCCAATCCATACACTATTTCGCGATGGTCAAGATGAGACTGTACAACCGTAGAAGGGATTTTTTATCGGAACTCCAGGACTTGTGAGATGGAACATTCAAATGGTTTATATATATATATATATTAGAATAACTTAAGGTGAAAAAGAAAACATCATTTTTATCAAACATCACACGATGCAGTTTGTGCTTTCTTTGACGGGGACGGAGTTTTTATTTAGAAAAAAAGAATGGACCCAATGACGGCCAATGGCGCAAGGGAAAGGACGCACAAATTGTTTTGGACGCGGAGAATCTGAACCCAGTCATATGAGTCCACTTGGAAGGTCCTCATGGATCTTATGTAGAAAGCTTATAAGCGAATGACGAGATCTGTATGTTGCAGGCATACAGATCTCCATAAATCTACCTCCGCGTTGTATCGCTCGCCTTTTCGTATTCGAGAAACAAAATGCAACACAGTGCTGACATTAGGCGGTAAGTATAACGAAATAAGTGCAGTAGATGACATACTTCATGAGTTCTCGCCAGCAACTAGCTAATTTACATATTTATTTGTCTTCTTTGGAGTGGCTCAACACTGGTATCCCCCAAGTTTCTGTCCTAAGACCAGTGCAGCTCAGCATAATCCATAATAATGTCACTACCAATCTCAACTCAAAACTCTAGCTTGATGCCGACGACATTACACTTATCCATCCGGCTCAAGCTAAAGGTCCCATAACCAACTCGAAGACACCTTCAAAATTACTGTGTGGTCTATTCACCAACTGATGCCTCTCAATTCCTCGGAGTGCACCACAATGCTGATCATCTGCATTCATCGAAAGCACAACGACCGTGACGGACATTGTTGCAAATCGCCAACCGGCCATTATAGTGTGTGTCTGAAACGAACCTCCTGAGACTTATAGTGGACCAACGACTCAAGTACAGTGGGTACATAGATTCGGTCATAGCTCCTCGTGCAGGTCACATACAGGCTTTCTCACACAAGAGCTGGCGAAGTGGAAGCTGAGCGCATGTTATACACTGCTCTCGTCTGGCCACTGTTTGAGTACTGTACACCAATCTGGTTTCCTTACCGCGTACTCAGCAGCAGCGCAACAGCGGCACTGTGGCAGGCTCGTAGAACGTGTCTTCTGATATTTACCGTTTGGTTTATCTTTCTATAATTTAGGAGGTTACTTGGCTGCCGCTGGTTCTGAGTGCGTTTTCTCAAATGTTCCCGAATGTTGCTAGCAGTAATAGAAAACAATTGCTTTGCCTGCAACGAAGAGCTTCCGGATTACGTAAATTGTTTATGTTGCTCAGAGTGTCGTTCCAATTATCACATCTGTTCATGATCTGCAGTATATAGCAACACGTGCATGAAAATTACCGAGGCTTCAAACAAACCCTGGAAATGCGAATTATGCAAAGTGTCGAGGCGCCGAGCAAGCTAAGCTCCTCCAAGGCAGATGAGGAAACGAAAATTAATATAACGCGCGAGATCATTTAGATTCACAGCAAATGTTTCGCTATTCTTGAAATGAAAGTAACAGTAGTCCCCTAAGGTTGAAGCTTGGGCTAGTTTGTGTGACATCTTTAAAAGGTTAAAACAGGGCAAACGACGAGGGACGAGAAGCAGAAGGACTCACACACAGTGCTGATTTTCAACTGAAGTTTTTATTGATCGTGATCGCACAATAAATACTTATTTAATCAAGACCGTTAAAAAAAAAAAAAAAACCACTCATGCATCAACACCACAGAAGCACCGTATCACAGGTGCGCATTTTACACTAGTGACGAGCAAAATAATCTTTTTTGTTTGTTTGATAGTGCAATAGACGGGCAGCTGACAA
Source organism: Ixodes scapularis (assembly GCF_016920785.2). Classification (NCBI taxonomy): domain Eukaryota; kingdom Metazoa; phylum Arthropoda; class Arachnida; order Ixodida; family Ixodidae; genus Ixodes; species Ixodes scapularis. The sequence continues at coordinate 46,331,216 of NW_024609839.1, read as the reverse complement.
TCTCGGTGCCTATTCTAGATATCTCCAACGGCTCGATTATTTGACGGGTTAGTTGGTTGTAATGGCATTTCACGATTTTACATTGTTGGAAATCTGGCTGACAGCCACAATCGCGGCATTGAATGCCAAGATGGCTAAATACCGCAGGGGTCATAATATATGGTGTTCTTTTAATCCTTCATTGGGGCAGAAGGCACTTTGGCCTACATAACGCCTCCCACTGTACAACGGGATAGAATACATAGTCGGGGGTCGCCAAGCAGTTGCTACCATTAGTATTTCTTATTTTTTTTTTGCTATGGATTTCAGTTTAGCTAACTTCAGCATACATTCTAATACGTGATTTGCGACTAATACTTATCATTGAAACTGAATCTTGTAGACTCGTGAAAAGAGCAAGCGGGGGTCGTGGACGTGATATATATTTTTATTTACATAAATATTAAGTTTTTTTTAATTTTTTTTTGGGGGGGGGGCAGGGGGTTTCAGGTGTCGGAATTTGGTAACACCTGAAATAGCCACCAACTTCCTTTATAACCCAGTGACAATAAGTGTAAGGGTAATGGCGCGTTCACACTGGAAGCAAATCCGCAAACGCGAAGCGGATCCGCGCGTTATGAACCGGAAAGCAGCTGCGATCATGCGGTTGGAGCGCGTTTTTGCCAACCGCCTCGGGACCGATTTGCCTTAACCGCTTTTGCAAACCGGCAACCAATCACAACGTGACGCTGACGTGACGTCAGTGACTTTCGAAGCAAGATGCCACCAGTCGCTGGTGTGGCATCCGAGGCGCTTAAGTCCTAGCATTACAGCAGAAAGATCAACAGAGAAACGTGATGTTCACGTCCGTGAAAAGAATTGATTCGTAATATTAACGGGCTTAGCACCGGTGATTTGGTTCGGATAATAGTTTGTTTATAATTCCGTGTGCAACAGCCCAAAGCTCGCTGCCTTGTTAGTCTCTGCCCGTAGAACGTCGAAACCCGCCCCTGATCGATCGAAATGTCAGCTTTTGTTCCCACTAAAACAGTTGCGTGAACTATTGAAAGCTTTCGAGACTGTGCATGACCACCATGAAAGCCGGTAAAGACATCGTGAGCCTGATTCCGCAGCCTAGGCACTGCCGCCGAGCTGGAAGGGTACCTGCGCTGGCTCGACCTGTAACGCTTACTACTAACAAAAGAAAATAAAGGGAACATATTCAGGAAATAAAGGGTACGTACCAGGCGATGCAGAGGTAATCCATATGGTGTTTATTTGAGCTTAATGTCAAACAAACAGTAGACTCGATCGACGTGCGAGTGACGAGAGGAGAGTCCGCCACCAACGAAACCACGACCGGCTGGCACCGAACACATTTCCCCGCACAACGCTTCAGCTCACCGCCTACAACTTCGAAAATGATGAGGGCGAACAACGACGGGGCGAAACGGGCATCTATCCCGAAAACAAGGTCAACTATTTATGCGCGAAGGGACCACTTCAAAGAAAAGGTCGGGGCCATCCTGTTCTGAGTCAGCAAGGCCCGCCTATCGTGGCTTTGCTCGTGGGCGAAGTCGAGCAAATCACAGGCGAGTTTAACGGGTCCATGCCTCCTTTTTCGCTCCCTCAACCCGTGATGCGTGGGAACATTCAGAAAAAATTACACCATCTTCCCAAGGGGAACCATGGGGTGATGCGGAGCATTGCGGTTCGTTATTAAAGGTGTTAATAACGGTGTTAGTAACGTGGTTAGTAACGTTTCTCGTTGCCATATTTCAGGGTCTGCCGCTTGCTTCAAGCGTTTGCGCTCAGCGTCGCGTGCCCTTCGCTGCTTTGTCTTCAGTGGACGTAGCGTTGCTGTTAGTTTGTGGGGAGGTGCTGACGCTTGCTTGCGCCAACCCACTAACTGACGGGACTGTTGCTTCCATCACACTTCATGGGAAGAACGGAGTGAATTGGAGTCACCAACGGGTGAACTGAACGCGCGTAAAAAAAAATTGGTTTGCTCTTTATGTTTATACAGCCTTGATGGAGATGCGCCACAACGGGTAATCGGTCTCTTAGCTGTAGATGAGAAATTTAGCCAGTGCAGTACAACCGCTAACCTGGGGTTTTTAACGTGCGTCACGCAGTAGTGATCACACGAACATGCGCCGGTACGAAACTCACCCAGATCGAAACGGGCGGGGGCGGAGGGGATCGAACCCAGGAGGTTCCCAGCAGAAGCTTTCGCTCCACGCTCCCAGCTGAGACGCGTTATCCCACTCGGCCACTTCCTCCCCTGAACGTGCGCAGCGTGCTACCGCTGCTTATATTCACACTTGAAGGAGAGGAGACTAGATGAGGAGAGTTGCGCATGTGCGCGCGGTGTCAGTAGAAGCGAACGCACGCGAAGTGCACGCAGCTAGTAGAGAGAGAGAGAGAGAGTGGAGAGAGTAACGCGCAGCTGTTGGAGAGAGGGAAGGAAGAGAGTTGCGCATGCGTACTGTGAGTGCGGACTACGACGCCGACGCCGCGGGACATAGACGCGAGCAAGAGATGCTCCGCATCTAAGAAAATCTTTAGATTACCAAAATCGCAAGATTTTGCTTTGGATCGTGGATTGAAGCGAATTTTGGGTTAAAAAAGAGGGCTGCCAAACGCAAGTCTCAAAAGACTACGCGCCATCGCCGAGAAACCGCCAACCGCCTCTCGGTGTGTCTGAACGGGGTCTCTCGCAAACCGCATCCACAACCGCTTCGCGAACGCGGATCCGCATCTAGTGTATATGCGCCATAAATGAGGTTCTAAATTATTCCCTGAAGAGCGCGCTCGAAGTTACTACATGCATGTTTGTTTGTAGCTGTGCTGTTTTCACACCGTGCTGCTTTGACGCTCTGCTGTGTTGTCGCGTGCTGTTATGTCGCGTTCCCATCTGGCACACATACATCCAGCTGCGTACTTTCTGTGGCCATATTATGGCGAAATATGTCAAAGTCGACCATATGCACGGCTCTTGAGATCGTACATATGTGTAGAAACATGGACATACAAGTTCCGGGTGGAAATATTCGAGCAGTTTCGACACTTCACAGTGACGGTTCGTAGCTGATGTTTTAGTAGAGCGGTCGCTGCCTAAAGATGTGGCAGAATTTAGGAGGAGTCGAAGTTTGGAGGACTAGAGTTGCGAAGGTAAGTAAAAATGGCTGTTAAAAGATTTTTCCTTGATGCGTTCCTCAGAAATTCGGAGTGTACATTTGCGAAATAGAACGTTACCCAAGAATAGAAAAATGCGACGCCACTTGAATGCAATCTGGGTTTGCGATGTTTAAACATTCATACCTCAGATCTTATTTCTTTCAATTCAGCAAACCGAAAAAGAATTAGATTTTGTTTTGTCTTGAAAGACCTATCCATTTACATTTTATGGTTAAAACAAACATGTTCTTTGACAAGTGAAAAAAAAGTCATTTTGAATTTTTTTGACGTTTAAGTCAGAAAATTTTAGGGCCTTTAAATTTCCTTTAAAAATGAGCCTAATTTTGGTGTTAGTCGCGATTTTGTTCTCCTTGAAGACAGTTGCATGTTACGCCGAAATCTAGTAAATTTCGCTCTTTACGGGGTAAGTTTCGACACCTCATGCAGCTTTGAGCGTAAGAGAGACAAACAGGGGGCAGTTGGAAACTCCCGCCAGATACTACTAAACACTAAAATAGAGTGTTGACACAAAGCTTGTCACGAGCTCGTTCTGCTCACTAAGCCATCAGGGCGCCCTAAGTACCGTCACGATTTTTAAATATTCAGTATACATATCCCACTTCGTAAAATAAATAACTCAAGATTAATTGCATCTCGTATTTTTCCAAGGAACGAAAATTGCAAAACCGTATCGTAAAGACGGCAGTTATATAAACGTCTCCGAAACACTCCCCACCGAGGCACCGGCTTGAAGACAACACTTTGAAGATAATAAGCAAGCGTCGTACTTGGTAAGTGACCAATTGTTTTAGTGCGAGAGCCTGAGCTATCCCATTGGCTGAGCGAAACGGTTTTTAGAGAGCCATTGGCAGCCGCTTAACGAGATTTTCCGGTTGTATTTTAGATATTGCTATTAGAATATTTCCCGTCCAATCTATACATGTGGGACACATGGCCATGGGGGACTGTTGGGCAAGTTATGTGGTGAGAGAAGCGAAAAGAAGTAGCATTTGCCCCTTCCACTTGATCGACTTGTCCTGTCCGTAGTGATGTTTCTATTTCATAAGCCAGGACTCATTGTTTTTTTCTCACTGTATTCGTTTGTCGGAAATGATTGGTGAAATTAGGCTCCGGTTCTGTTTTGCGGTGTTGATTTTTCGTCTAATTTGTGGGTATTTTTCTGCATTTATTTGTTTTCCGAATTTCGTGCCATTTCTGTGTAGCTTTTTGAAGTTAAAGGAAAAAGGCGGTGTTTTGTAGCAATGTAGATGAAAAAAAAAAAAAAAAACACTGGGAAACATTACCGGATGCCCCTACTTTTTGGGGTACGTGTGCGTGACAGGAATGTTTATAAAAAATGTAATGATGCTGATAGGCTCAGGAAACGGGCTATCACTTTTGTTGCCGAAGGAATAGGCAGCCTAGCAGGCAGTGCGGGCAGTGTACTCGATCGAAACAAAACAAAGACGCAGATTGATATTTCCTCTCGTAAAACTCAGGAATGAACTACATTCTGCCATGTTGCACCTATATTTAAAATATATTAACAGTTGGTGTTCAACATGGAAGAATTTAAATATAAAAAAGTGTGCTAACATGTTTTACAAAAAACTAAATATTGTATGTCTCTACGAGAAATAGTAACACTTTAATAAAAAAAGTGAAAGCCGTTTACAACGCACTGTAACGCCGACTAAAGAGCGCACCTCTTGAGGAGGAGGAGGGAAGGGTACTGAAGGGGGGGGGGGGTGTCACATGACCTCGGGGAGGAAGGTCACGTGACCTCGGGGGGGGGGGGGTGTCACATAACCTCGGGGAGGAATGTCACGTGACCTCGGGGGGGGGGGGGGGGGGCGTCACGTGACCTCGACCTCCCCCCCCCCCCTCCCCTAGGTTACCGAAGGTACCCGACATCCTGCTAAGTTTTACCGAAGGAACCCGGGGTCCTCCCGAGGTCCTCGGGGGGGGAGGGGGGGGGGCGGCTTGCGGTTACGCCGACGCCGCTCAAGCCAGAAACAGGGGCCTAAGAGATGCGCTCTAATAATGAATCTACACATAAGTATGTAGGTGCCACGCTATCATCCGACTTTATTCAGCGAAATTTGAAACGTTCACAGTCCAATTTAAACAACAATCTGTTTACTTAACTTGTGGCAGACCAATTATTATAAACGCCTGTGCCGTCTGGAAACCCGGGCAAACATACTTAAAGATGAACTGGAAAAAGTACAGAACCGAGCTGCTATGTTTTTTCTGGGTCTGTATGGGTGGAGAGAGTGTTGTACAGAAGGCAAACACGAATTAAGTTGCGAACTACTATCATCTCGGCGGAAAAAGTTGAGTTTTTAGTTTAAGCGTTTAATATCAAGGCTGAAATTAACAAGGAAGCCTATTTTAAATAAGCCCATTATATTTCTAGGTGCAAAGCTTATACTTTCAAAATACGGGAGTACCAAGCCAGGACGAGCTTGTTTGGAGATTCCTTTTATGTCAAAACTGTTGTTCAGTGGAATGAGCCCTGCCATAATGCCTTCGGGCAATGCGGGGTAACCTTGGAATAACGACTAAATAATTCTTCGGGCATCTCAAAACCTCAGATTCCCTGGCCCATGCCATGTAGATTTCCTAGAGCTCTGTGCAACCTGGTGTAACATTCAGGTTACCCATATTTTGTGAACCTGAGTACTTCAGGTGCATACAATATTTGCTGTGCTACCCGAAGTTGACTCGCGCCTCCATTCACGCTACCGTATTCTCATCTTTCTTCCAGGAACCAAGCAGAAAAAAAAATCGAAAAATGAAGTCTTTCTTTATAATTGCTACACTTTTGCTCACCTGCACACTGGGTAAGCCGCCGGCGACTTTATAAACCCCTTCCCTCACTCCCCGCCCCCCCCCCCCCACCCTTTCCCCCTTCTAAAGATACACACTTCAAAGCAATCGAGTCATTAATTTTGAATGCTGCAACAGTTTTATTTATTCTAAAAGAGCCACCTGGCTGGCCGTTCTCAAAGCGTCGAAGACGAGAGCCGCCTTCGGCCATACTCATATATAATTGGGCATAAAAAAGTGTATAAAAAGCTTTTTTTTTTTTTAGAGACATTTGTTGTTTTGATTGCCTTCGAAGTTCCGGCACAAAATTGAAATAAAAAACGTTAAAGTAAACTAAAATTATATTTTAAAAATGTTAAGGCCATCCTTAGGCGCCTTAAGTGTTGCCCTTTCAAGATAAATGGATAGTTGTTAAAGCGATTAGGTGTAGGAAGAAACAAAATGATGCATTATATACTTTATTTGATTTATATGCCCCGGGAACGGTGACACCGCACGAAAGCGGGAAAGGCAATACTGTGGGACTTGTTTTCTTTCGATAACCTTTGCGGAAATGTAGACGCAGGCAGTTTTGCTCGTATAAAAGCACCGACTGGGTTCTCAAGTTAAATGTGCTTCCTTTGACCCCGAAAAAAATATTTTAAAAAGGACGATCTATATTTCTTTTTAAGGAACTCGTACAAAAAGTAATATTTACATAGACGATAGCAATCCGATGCAACTTTTATAATTTATTATTGGCATGTGCTTGAATGTACTTCTCTTTTAACACTCAATCCTACATTTCATGCGCTCGTAAAACGAAAACACCTTGCAGTAAATACACTAAATTTTTAGCATTACGCTCAACCGTTGCGAAAAACGTTACACGCTCGTCACGCCAACATAGAGGATACGCAGATTATAACATGCGTCTAGTACGCATTGCTCGTCATACAGAGCACGATGAATCGTGACAAGAGATTCAGCCAGCGACTCAGCAGACTGTGCGAAGAGCAGCCGCGAGTAGATCAACCTAAAGTATAGTGCGCGTGAGGGCACTGTACTTAAGTTTGATTCAAATAGGGGGGAGGACGCCCGAGTGAGCGTCCTCCCCTGGAAGCAGAGTGGAATGTCCCAAAGCGCTCGCAGCGCCCCCGCCAGCTACCACCTCGGCCACGCGCACTGTACCCACACGCGCACTGCACCATTATACTTCTTTTAGATGTGACGACAACCAATAAAAATGGCAAAGCACATTCTGCTGGAGCAAAAAGACGTAATTCAGTTCAGGCCTCTGATGTACGCCGCCATTCGAATCGTTAAACTTGCACCATCACGCAGACGGCGTTTTTAACAATATTGCTACTTGTAAAAGGCTCTTATCAAAGAACTTTGGATCAGCCAGCTAGTATAAGTATGACAAACAGAAAAGGAGAAGTGACTAGCATTATTGAGGCTGCATTATTGGTCCCTTTACTTCGTTGCGTCGACTGGGACTAAACTTAAGTTCAAACAAAGTATAGCAAAGATTAGACATAGCACAACATCGAGACGGCGAAGATTAGGCATTGCCCTGCTTACTTGTAGTCTATTTTTTCATTAAAGTGATGAGTGAAAGGCAGAGAGGTAAGCCTGGACTTCTGTCCTAGCTGGCTACTCTGCACAGGGGAAAGGATTAGGGGATGAAAAGGTGGGATGAGGTGCTTAATGAATATGAGAAGAGAGAGCTGAAAGGATGATGGGTTGAATAGTTAAAAATGTCAGTCTCTGCCTGCAGGAATTGCATCAACCGGGTGTCCTCGAGAAATCGTACCAGGGCTTTTGTGGCTTTCATTGAATGTTCCGTGGACTGCCACGATCCCAGCACTTTGTCACAGGAGAAAGGCCGGTCGTCTAGCCTCTGAATTGTTCTGTGAAGGTCTTCTCTTTCCACGGCGTAGATGGCACATTCACAGATAAGGTGATTTGCAGTTTCCTGGACATCGCAGACTGGGCAGTTAGGGCTGTCTCATCTTTTTATTCGATGTAGAAAGTGTCGGGTAAACGCCAACCCCAGTCGGAGTCTGTGTAGTACTGCCTGGGACCTGCGTGGAAGTCCAGACGGATATCTAAATGTCATATGTGGATCGAGGGCGTATAATCGGGAGTGATGATACTCGGGATCAGCCCATAGATGTGATGTCAGGAGTTTGGCTACGTTACGCACAGTTGAGTTAGCTTCTGACTTGAAGTAAGGAATTTTCAGGGTGCGCACATTTTTATGGGCAGATTTAGCCGCTGCCTCTGCTGCCTCGTTGCCAGAAATCCCACTATGGCTTGGAATCCATTGCAGGAGCAGATCATGTCCTTTAACTCGGCAGCGGTTTAAAAGTAGCATGATGTTCAAACCAAGTTCTTGGTATCGATTGTAGAATTTTCAAGGACACTTTGGAGTCGGTGAAGATTGTCCATGTTTGAGGTTGTTGTTTCTCGATATACTTCACCGCTTCTTGAATGGCAATCAGTTCGGTTGTTGTTGAAGATGTTTTGTGACTTAGTTTGTGCTTAATAGTTATATCTCTAGTAGGAAACACAGCCGCAGCTGTTGAGCTCAATATACTTGTAGAACCATCGGTGAAAACGTGTATACGAGATATATGAGATCCATAGAGTTCGGTCATTTTATGTTGGTACAGCACCGCCTGAGGAGTGTTGCGTTTTGTGTATATCCCAGGAATGTCGAGGGATATTAGCGGCGTAGGTATGGTCCAAGGTGGAGTAGCTGCAATTTCTGGTGTTAGAAACCTTGATGGAAATTCTTGTTGGTACAGTGCTAAAACACGAGCATAGTTGGACGATGGTCTAGATGACATAATGTCGGCTAGATAGTGTTTTTTATGTCTGGTTAGATGCCGTAAATGTATTCTTAAGGTTTCTTGAATTTGAAGAACACATGCTGGGAAGTGTCGGGATTCGGCTATAGTGCCTGGCGTGGAGGCTGACCGAGGGAGACCAAGACAGCAGCGCAGAGCTCGAGCCTGTAGGCTCTGTAGCGTCTTCATATTTGTTTTGCACGTGCCGTTGAAAGCGGGGAGGCTGTAGCGCAAGATGCCCACAAAAATAGCTTGGTAAAGACGCAGCAGAGCAGGAACTGTCGCTCCCCATGTTGTGCCACTGATGAACCGGGCTAGTAGGACAAACGCTGAGAGCTTCTTCTTAAGATGTTGAATATGGGGCGTCCATGTCAGACCACGATCAACGATGACGCCCAAGAAGAGATGCTTCTTTAAGAAAGGTATTTTTTCTTTGCAGATAGTTAGAGGATATTTGTCCATGCTTCGGCGTGTGAACGCGATTGCAGCAGACTTTGATGTCGATATATGTAGTCCCCGGTATGTTAAGTAATGATGCCGGATATCCAATGTTCTCTGAAGTCTTGCTTTTATATGCAATCGCGTAATTCCGGACGCCCAAATACACATATCATCGGCATAAATCGAAGCATGAACTGTGTTAGGAAGTGTCTTAACAAGGCTTATGAGCGGTAGTTGGAAAAGCGTTGGGCTCAGCACTCCTCCTTGTGGTACTCCCTTGGTTACGCGGAAGAGTCGTGTATTTCCTAATTCTGTGGAGATGTAAATAAATCTGTTGTTGAGATAGCTGGATATCCAGCGGTATATATGACCACCATACTTGGGTAGTAATTCAATTACAGTAATTAAAGTACTGTAATTTAATTACTTTTCCTAGTAATTTGTAATTGTAATAATTACTTTTGGCTGAAAGGAATTGTAATTGTAATTTAATTACTTTCTAGCATCAGTAATTGCTAAATTTCAGGCACAATTACAATTACTTTTGCAAGATTTTGCGGCGGTGGCGCTTTTCCCCCATGGCCACGGCGACGAGAGCACAACCGAAGCAATAAAGGGAGAGTTTCGCAACCTGCTCAAAAAAAGGGAAAAGAGGGATGGGATAGAACGGAATGAAGGATTTTGTAGACTGCAAAACGATTTAATGAAGAATTTGAGAAATAATTTGATAAATGAGGGCTTCATTCGCGTCCGTTTTCGTTCCTGTCGTAGTTGAATCTGACTCTTCGTCTCGTTCGCTTCCTGCTGCTCCTGTTTCTAGGGGTCTTTCTTATTTCTCATTCCCACACGGGGGCATGGGGGTCGAAGTCGAGCTGGTTGGCTCCGATCACATCATCCGGTCGAGGCGGGGAGGTTCGAGGTTTTCCTTACGCGTCTTCGCCGCTAGCATATTCGCTTACATATTTCAGTCAAGTTTGGGGACTTTTTTGTTCATGAAATTATTCTCTTTTCTTTATGAGTTTTTCACGTCTTTCTCCTCTATCTCATATGTTGGTACCACTAACAGAGGGTCGTGCTACTCTAACATCGAGGCGAAGAAGCGCAATTTAGCAACAACAGTTGGAAGTAAGGCAGGGTGAGTCGTGTTAATGAGACCTGCTGCTTCTTTGCTCCTTCGCCTGACATGACGATCCTAAATTTATTATATATCTCAGGAGCTTTTTTTGGCGTGTTACCGTGCACTGAATTAACCCAGAATCCCTGGCAAGAGAGTTGCTGCTGTTGTGACACTAGTTTTGTGGAAGCGACCGCAGTTCGCGTGCTACGGTTACCCACATCCGACATGTTACAAGCCCACAGACAGGGAGAGGTAGCGAATCACCGAGTTTTATGATACCAGTACTGTCGCATATTTGTTTCCTTGTATTATTTTTAAGTTTATTTTTTGTTGGTTTGACTTGGATACCATTTGCACAAGCTCTAAAGAGATTCACCTCGCACCTGTGAATTTTGTCGCCATTCATTTTTATTTTTTGAGAATATAAGAAATCAGGAGTTCATTACTCCAAACTATTAAGTTCTATAACCCATTTAACAAATTTCATAAAAGGAAAGTACAATGCGTGACATTTATACAGCGGCCATATAACTCGTTTACAGTTATAATGGCCCAAGGTGGGTAACTCTCAGAAATAAGTAATTGTAAAGTAATTGCATTACTTTTAAAAAGTAATTTGTAATTGCAATGAACTACTTTCGCGTAGTAGTAATTGTAATTGTAGTTAAACTACTTTGGGAGCTAAGTAATTGTAATTGTAATTAAATTACATTTTGAAAGTAATTTACCCATGTATGATGACCACCCAGTCCAAGTTCTTCTAAGGATTCTAGAATGGCCCTATGAATGATAAAATCGAATGCGCTCTTGATATCTAAGAATACAGCGGCACACATGCGCCCCTCCGACTTAGATTGTTCCACTGAAGTCACGAGATCAATTACGCTGTCAATAGAGCTTCGGCCTCTCCGAAATCCGGACATTATATTTGGGTAATACCCGTTTTGCTCTAGATACCATTCGATGCGAAAGAGGATCATTTTTTCCATCAGCTTACCAATACAACTCGCAAGAGCTATGGGGCGGTAAGACGATATATCAAGCATTGACTTGCCTGGTTTAAGTAGAAGAACTATCCTACTTTTTTTCCACGTCAGAAATACAACACCGGTTTCCCATGAGATGTTGAAAAACGCCAGAAGCCGCGCCTTCACCTCTCATCCCAGGTGTATTAGGTCTGAGTACCTCACACCGTCAGGGCCGGGTGACGATTTCGCATTTGTAGAACCGAGTGCAGCTTCCATTTCTTGCAAACTAAATGGGTCATTCATTTTCCCGTTCGTTGTGGAAGGAATGACAACATTATCATTGGATCCCAGCTGTTGGCTATTTGATGAGCTGGTGAGCATAGTGAAGTATTCTTCGGCGATACATTTCTCAGAGCATTGCTTATGCAAAGCTAATGCCTTAAATGAACGCAGTTGATTGGGGGGGGGGGGGGGGGGTGTTTTTAGTCCACGTGCAATTTTCCATACGTTGGTGTATGGCTTTTTGGGGTCCATTGAAGCGCATATAGATTTCCAGCGTCGCCAACCATGTTTCTGTAGGTGCCGCCTCGTGTACCTTTGGGCCTTCCGGGCATCTCGCAAATCATTCGGGTCTTTTGTTCGTCTTACTTTGCGCTCTGCTCGACGGCGAATTGCGCGCAAGCGTTCATATTCTGAATCAATGGTGGATTGGTTACTTGAAAGGTTGTAAGTTTTGGTAGCTGCTTTCCTCGATTTCAGAATGTCGCTCTCGAACGTAGACAAGCTTGCAGTGTTCTTGCAAGCCTGCTCCATTGAGGTTTTATAAATATCCCAGTGTGTTTGTTGAACTGTATTTCTATTTGGTGTGCCTTGAAACGACTTGATTATTATGTAGGTAGGAATATGGTCGCTTCCGCGCGTCTCGATATCAGTGAACCAGTCCGCAGAAGAGAGAATGGTGTTTGTCATAAATGTTACGTCCAGACAGCTGCTGCTGGTTGTACCGCGTAGATAAGTTGGGCTCCCGTCGTTTAATACTGATAGGTGGTGTGCAGCAGCGAGGTCAGCCAGGCGTCTTCCTCGTGCATTCATGTACAGACTTCCCCATAATGGATGATGTGCGTTAAAATCGCCGGTTAAGATATGCGGAGGGGGACAGTTGTTCAGAATGTCTTCGAGTCTTTTTTCTTCAAGTCTGACCCCGGGTGGAATGTATGCTGCTATTACAGAAACCTTACACTTTCCATGTTGGATGGTTACACATATATATTCATTATCCGGATGGTGTTGAACGTCGTAAGAAACATATGTGAGTTCTTTGCGCACAGCAATCATCACTTTTGCTGGTCCTGATGTCCGTGCGGAATGAAATACCTCATACCCCGAAAGGCGGAAATCACTACACAGTTTAGATTCACGTATGGCTATTATAGGAAAACGGTATTTCTGAATAAATTGACGAAAGTCCGAAAGACGTGTTTTCAATCCCCTGGCATTCCATTGAAAAATGGTAGCTCGTTGAATTTGATCCTCAATGAGAGAACCATCCTTGGATAAATGGGATGGCTGTGTCGATAATTTTAGTTAGAGTGCTGGCAAATGGTGATGAGAGTTGTTGAAAGAAGACTCGGAGAGCATTGATTGCAGCCAGTAAAAGGTCACCGATATTCAGCGATGAAGAAGGTCTCGATGAGGTTTCGGGCAACGCTTGCCTATTTGGCTCAGGAGATCTCTCCACGTTCGACGCGTCCATCGCTTGTTCCTTGACGGCATCTACTTGATGGAGGTCAAATCCAGTATTTCCTTTTCTGACGGACTCAGTCAAATGATGCTTTTGCCAATTATGCTGCGATTCCTCGACAGTGGGAGCTGGTGCTGTGGGATTAGTTGATGTTTCTGCGACCTTGTCTGTATTGGCAGCCTTGTTAGGGAGGGGAGGAAACATTGCCGTGTCGTTAAGTGGAACTTCATTGTCCGTGGCTGGTTGTTTGGGGTTTAATTTGCGCTGGGCAACAACCAATTGTCTATTGCTGCCTTCTTTGGATGTTGACTGTGGCATCACGTTTTGTAGTTTTCTAGATATTATTTCCCGAGGTGCTTCAGGAGCAGTAGACGATGACACTTTTTTGACAGCGGCCTTCGCCGTGCGGTAGTCTGCATGATTGGAGCGACGATATTCAGCAACGGCCTTTTCTTCGTGCCATTTAGGACATTGGCGTGAGGTAGAGGATGTTCAAGTCCACAATTCACGCAATGTGGTGTCTCGTCACAATCGGTGCCCTCGTGCTTGGTGCCGCATCGTATGCATAAAGGTGATATGCACGCTGCTGCGACGTTCCCTAGTCGTCCACATAGCTTGCATTGTGTTGGCTTCTCTAAGTACTGGTTTACCTTGTGGCGTACAAAGCCAATGTGAATAGCATCTGGGGCACGTGAAGCTGAAAATATAAGTGCTACAGACTCTGATATTCCCAGCCTGCGCACCCTTATGACGGGGAGTTCTGATTTTGCGCATTCGAGAATTTCCTTCTCGGTGATATCCACCGATACACCATGAATCACACCAACTGCCATACTGCTCGTGCGTGGTTCATATGCTCTTACTTGAATGCCACACAATGTGGTGATGCGCAGAAGTGTAGTGGTTGTGTCAAAGTTACGAGTGTCCACGGCGAGGATATTTAGTCTTTCGTTAGGACGAATGCTTACGATTCCTTCTGGGCAATTGGCTTTTAGAGCACTGGTTAACTTGACAGGATTAAGGGTTTTTATTTTGATCTGTGGATCTTGCGGTGTAAATATGACGACGTTTCCTAGTGCTGTGCCGTTAGGAATGGTCGTGTTCGCACTAGATCCAGAGCTTTTCCGGACTCGTTTCTTTCTTTTAGGGAGCAGAAATTCGCCTCCATCATCAGTTGAAGCTTCGTAACTTGATATTTCAGTTTCTGCCTCATAAGTTGTATTTTTCTCGATAGCTTGTTGTGGGTCATCTTGCCTTTGGGATGTAGTAGCCGGTGGAAGTGGTGAGGTCATTATCAGTCCTTGCGTCTCGTTAGAAAGATGCTCACTCATGGATGTTGAGGGCGGTACGTCAGGCTTTGAGCCTGGGTTGCTCTTGAAATGGGAAATTCGGTGTTGGGGCAATCTAGACGTTCCAGATGATCGGGTCCATGGGGCTGATGATGTTTCGAAGCCAAATATTTAGAACTGGGATCTTCTGACAGCTCGGTGGTTTGTAGAGGAGGCTTCTAAGATGTCCTTTTCGTTGGTAAATGTTTTCAGAAACCCAAAAACGCAGAATTATTCGCAAAATTGCCGAGCACTAACAAAAAAGCGTTCGTAGAGCACGGCAGCTTCTTCTTCTTTTTCACCTGTAGTCTAAGCGTATGGTTATGTGTAAGTATGACCCAGGGAAACCTACGGTATCCTTGTCAGCCGTCGGCGCACGCCCAGTTGACTTTTAGATGACGAAGCGCAGCTCACACATGATCGCACGTCTTTACGGAGCGGATCGTAACAATCCCATGGAGAGCGCATTAAGGGTATCACTTCACGAATTTCCAAAGCAGCCTAATCAACCGAACGTGATACACTTACCCGCCCTCGCGATTATCTCTGTTACCGCAAGAGGTATTTTGCGCAATTCAAGAGAGCTAAGATGTCAAGATGCTACAAGCGCCCCCGGAAGCAGCAGGACACATGGTAATTTCTGAAACAAAAAAAAAAAGAAAAGGTCTATTTGTCACACTTACCTCCAAACTAAATTGCAGATTTTCCGAATAACCCTGGGAAGGACATGAATGTAACACGTAGGCAACGCGTCAGACGCCACACCTAGTTGACCGCAACAAGGCATAAGACTATCTTTACGCAAACAGATTGCACGCGCGACAGATTCTGTATTCCGAGTTTATTAAAATAATCAATAAAAATGAATTTTTTAATTATATTTTACACGGATAGTTCGGGACAGGGTGATCTTTTAGGGAGCCGGCTAAAAAATAAGTATTTTTCTTTTCGCGCATCAAGATTAATACTTAACTCAATATGCTCTTGTTTATGTTTCAAGTATTATCAAAAATAGAAAATGGAAGACCCGTCTGAAAACAAAAGTGAACGTTTAATGAGAAAAACGCGTGCTTGCAACGACAACAAAAGTAACACACATCACTGTGCGATAAAAGAGTGAACCCGTCGGTTTCCCAGATTCTGGTCATTTTGTACACCGTCATGCTATCAATAACTATCTAAACAAGACTGCAAAAGAAGCTTCGATATTCTTCTCAAAGGTTATACCTGAGTTGTGAACGTAAAATTTCGAGTGGAAGCCTAACACACTGCAAACCTGTCCACGCCAAAGAACCTTTGAAAGAAACGCATGGTTTGTTTTTTTTCGTTGTTTTTTTAATTGTGTAGACATATCTAACACCACCACTGGTGTCAGCCGTCTGATGTAGCAAACCGCTGTTATAATCCTCAGCTTGATCGCACCTACAGTGTGGTTGCACACTAATCGACGCTGACTGATGCAACATTACAAAACGCAACGCCCTTTCGCGTCTTTTTTTTTTTTTTTTAAGACCAAAAACACAAAAGAAAAGCAGCTACCAGCGGAATGCAGTTGCTATTACTGCTAGGGGTTCCGCGTTGGTAGACGCAGAAGATTAGTTTAGAATCAAGGGGGTGGCTACTTCCAAAATCTATGCCAACGAGCTTATCCAAAAGCTCCACTGAGTGAAAAGGTTAGTGGGAAATAACACGTTTGCTAATGGTAAAAAAAAAAAAAAGACAGAATGGCGTTTGGGCAACAGAACGATGCCTTAGCCGCCTATACCGGTAGATGCGGTCAGTGTTTAAAGTGATAGACAGGTACATGTCTTTATTAATCGTGACAAAAATCTGTTTTTTGATTAAACGACAATGGCGCTACCCTTACACTGTGCTCTCGAGTTGACTCCAGCAAGAATGGTGCAGCAATTTATTGGGAGTCTCTGGCATCATGTCGAAAAATCGTCTAGCCGCTATAGCTGCATATTGCCGCGCGCCAAGTAGGCAGCGCGGCCGAAGCCTAACGGTTATCGCGCTTGCCTCCCACGCGAAGGGCCAGGGTTCGATTCCTGGCCGCGGCTATGCATTTTTGTTAACACTGTAATGTGATGTTCTGGTGAAATCGAGAACCGTCTAGCTGATTCGAGGTCAGAATGTTCTACCCGTCGAACCTTCTACGTCGAATGCTCCAGAAGCCAACGTGTGTACAAAAGCGGCTCCGCGGGCAAGCCGGTGTCAGTTTTCGCCCCAGCGTTCGACTCTGCTGACACGCCGACTTCGACGCCCGCGACGCTCTGCTTTCTTCTGTTTCCTTTTTTTAATTTTGGCACAAGTTCGCCACATTAAACGTTTATTTATTTCTGTTTATTTCTTGTTTATTGGTCACCACCCGTGACATTTTGGTTGAGGTGCGGTGTACCGCATGCCCGTGCAGCGTTCCCCTCCAAGGGTCCGCAGTGCAAGCCCGATTCCAAGCCCGGTGAGAAGACCACTCAACGCGGAACCTGAAACTCGGGCCAGTCTCCGTACCCAAGGTCTACACGCGGAATACGGACTTCTGCCACCCCGGACCAGGCAGCCAACGAGGCCGACGATGGACAACCAGTCGTCGCAGAACCCGTCCACCGCCGCCGTCGTATACCTTCCCGTCGCACCCCGGACTCCGACGCCATTCCACGGGGACGTCCACGAGGACGTCGAAGATTGGCTGCAACATTACGAACGAGTTGCTCGCCATAACACATGGACTCCGAAGCAGTGTTTTCAGAACGTCTATTTCGCTCTGGAAGGCACTGCACGCACTTGGTTCGAGAACCACGAAGCGTCGATTTCGTCGTGGGAAGAATTCCAGGCCGAGCTGCGACGCACCTTTGCCATCCAGCACTGACGACAGCGTGCCGAAGAACTCCTGCGAGCGAGAACCCAAGGACCGACCGAAAGCGTCACGAGCTTCGTCGAAGACGTTGTCCACATGATGAATCGGGCCGACCCAAACGCTCCCGAAGAGAAAAAGCTCCGGGTCTTGATGCGCGGCGTCAAGGAAAACATTTTCGGAGGCCTTGTTCGGAGCCCGCCTACCACCGTCGAAGGTTTCATCACAGAGGCCACCAACATCGAACGTGCCCTTCAAGCACGCGCCGCCCACTATCACCGAGTCCCCGGCGTCGCTGACTTTTCATCTTCCGGCTACAACCCCACGGACATCCGCGAGATAATCCGGGACGTCGTGCGGGAGGAAATCAGGAAGCTGCTACCTGCTGCTACAAGCCCGGCTACGCCCTCAGTCGCTGAAATTGTCCGGGAAGAACTTCAGCAGGCGCTGCAGCCAGAAGTTCTCGCCAGCGCCGCTCCTGAACCACCGAAGCTGAGCTACGCCGCAGCTACCCGACGACCGCCGCCCCCTGCTCACCCGTATACGGCGCCACCTCGACGTGAACCTCTAGCGCCGCAGTATTCACGACGCCATGAAGATCGGGCGTACGTCCGCACAGAACAAGCTGCTCCACGAAAGACCGACGTGTGGAGAACGGCCGATCGACGCCCGTTGTGTTACCACTGCGGTGAAGCCGGCCACATTTACCGTCGATGCCCCTACCGACAACTGGGGCTCCGCGGGTTCCACCCTAACGACCCGCGCCCAAGGTACGACAAACGCCCTCGTGACATCGAGGAGTACCTCCGACGTTCGCCATCTTCAACGCCGCTCCGCCGTGAGTCCCGCTCACCGTCGCCCAGACGTTCAGCGTCTCCAGCGCCACGACCCCGCCGAGAGAGCCTGTCGCCCTTGCGTCGCCGGGAAAACTAAGTGCGGCAACGCCTGGAGGTGGCGTTGCCGAAGACGACCGAAGTAAAGAGCCTCCAAGAACGCCGGAGCGCTCCCACTCTCCCGACGCCACGCATCACTACGACGCCCCTGCTACGGTGTCCAACAACCTAAACGTCGTCATCGACGGCCACGACGCATCGGCACTCGTGGACACCGGAGCAGACTACTCAGTCTTGAGTGGGAGGCTCTCCCGCCGCCTCCGAAAAGTCATGACGCCGTGGGAAGGACCTCAAATACGAACCGCCGGAGGACATCTCATCACACCAGTCGGGAGATGCACTGCTCGCGTCGAGATCCACGGTGAAACGTGCCCTGTGAAGTTCGTCGTTCTGCAAGACTGTTCAAGGGACATTATCCTCGGAATGGACTTTCTCTGAGAGTATGGCGCCGTCATCGACCTCGGAACAAACCAGTTGACGCTACGAAAACCTGCTCCACCAGCGGAGGAACCCCAAGCGACGTCACCCACGGTCCGAGTCCTCGCAAACCACGTAAACCTACCACCGCGGTCGAGTGTTTTCGTACTTGTCGGGATCGATGAAGCTTCCTGTGGCGAAGTTCTTCTCGAGGGAAGCCTCCAATTGCTCCTGGGAAGAGGCATAGGCGTCGAAACGGGAGTAGCTGAACTTCAAGATGGGCGGAGTGTGGCCCTCGTGACGAACTTCCGAAACGAAACGCAACACCTCACGAAAGGTGCAGCCGTGGGCCACGTCGAGAAACTCCGAAACCCCGCCGAAATCACCGCGATTACTGACGAATCCTCGCCGCCCCAGCAAGACAGTACGTCGCCAGCGCATCTCGACATTGACCCTAAGCTTCCGGACCCTAAACGGCGGCAGCTGGTCAACCTCCTCGCCGAATACCGCGACAGCTTTGCGACATCGTCGAAGGTGCGCCAGACCGCGGTTGCCAAGCACCGCATCGTTACTGAGGACGACGCGCGCCCTGTGCATCGATCGCCGTACAGAGTCTCCGCTAAGAAAAGGGAGGTGATCCATCAGCAAGTTCAAGAGATGCTGAATGACGAATTAATCCAACCTTCAAGCAGTCCATGGGGCTCTCCAGTCGTGCTGGTTAAGAAGAAGGACGGAACTCTTCGGTTCTGCGTGGACTACCGGCAGCTCAACACGGTTACGAAGAAAGACGTCTACCCACTCCCCCGCATCGACGACACTCTAGACCGGCTGCGCCACTCTCGATACTTTTCATCGATGGACCTGAAGAGCGGCTACTGGCAAATCGAGGTCGACGAACGGGACCGAGAGAAGACCGCCTTCGTCACGCCGGATGGACTGTACGAGTTCAAGGTGATGCCCTTCGGACTATGCACGGCGCCAGCAACTTTCCAGCGTGTCATGGACAGCGTACTGGCAGGGCTGAAGTGGCAGAGTTGTCTCGTGGACCTTGACGACGTCGTAGTATTTTCACCTAACTTCGACGAGCACTTGAGACGACTCCGAGCTGTTCTTCAAGCCATTCAGACCGCCGGACTCACACTCAAGCCGTCAAAGTGCCGGTTCGCCTATGACGAACTGAAGTTCCTTGGCCACGTGGTTAGTAACGAAGGCGTCCGCCCAGACCCCGAGAAGACTCGCGCCGTCGCGGCATTTCCAGCGCCGACAGATAAGAAGGCCGTGCGAAGATTCCTTGGACTTTGTGCCTATTATCGACGCTTCGTTCGGGATTTCGCAAGGATTTCCTTACTTACGAATCTCACGAAGGACGCCGAGAAGTTCGAATGGGCCGAGGAGCAACAGCAGGCATTCGACGAACTGAAACAACGACTCCAGACTCCTCCTGTGCTTGGACATTTCGACCAGGATGCGGAAACAGAAATTCACAGGGATGCAAGTAACGCGGGACTGGGCGCAGTACTAGTCCAAGTGCAAGAAAGCATCGAGCGAGTCATCGCCTACGCAAGTCGGACATTGTCCAAGGCGGAGAAAAATTACTCCACAACTGAGAAAGAATGCCTTGCGGTCGTCTGGGCAATAACGAAGTTTCGTCCGTACTTGTACGGGAGCCCATTCCGTGTAGTCACGGACCACCACTCGCTCTGCTGGCTTCCGAAGCTGAAGGACCCGTCAGGACGCCTCGCTCGATGGAGTCTTCGACTACAAGAGTTCAACATGACAGTGGTCTCTATCTAAGGCCGCAAGCACAGCGACGCCGACTGCCTGTCCAGAGCCCCCGTCGAAACCCCTTCCGGCTGCAGCGACGACAATGACGACGAGTGCTTCCTAGGAGCAGTGAACACCGACGATATGGCACGACGTCAACGGGACGATCCTGAGCTGCGCGCATTAAGCGAGCACCTGGAAGGGCGCAGCAGTACCGTGCCACGTGTCTTCTTACGAGTACTGCCGACCTTCGCCATCCGACAAGGTGTACTCTACAAAGAGAACTTCGGCGACAACAACAGACCGTGGTTGCTGGTAATCCCGAGTGACCCTCGAGAGGAGATCTTCCAAGCCTGCCACGACGACCCGACATCCGGAAACCTTGGTTACAGCCGGACACTGGCCCGTATTCGTGAAAAGTATTACTGGCCGAAGCTCCCCAAGACCGTCCACCAATACACACGATCATGCCACGAGTGCCAGCGACGCAAGAAACCGCCGACGAGGCCGGCCGGACTTCTGCAGCCCATTTCTCCTCCAACTACACCCTTCCAGCAGATCGGAATGGTTCTACTTGGTCCTTTTCCGCTTTCGACGTCGGGAAACCGCTGGATCATCGTCGCCACAGATTATCTCACGCGGTACGCCGAAACGAAAGCTCTTCCTTCAGGGACTGCTGTGGAAGTCGCCAAGTTTTTCATCGAGTCCATCATCCTCCGGCACGGCGCTCCCGAAGTTCTGATTACAGATCGCGGATCTTCGTTCATGGCCCAGCTGACGCAAGAGATCCTTCGTCTCAGTGGCACCGGCCATCGTCGAACCACTGCATACCATCCGCAGACCAACGGGCTGACCGAGCGGCTCAACAAGACAATCGCCGATATAATCTCTATGTACATCGACGTAGAGCACAAGACGTGGGACGAGGTGTTGCCGTACGTCACGTTCGACTACAATACGGTGGTTCAGGAGACCACTGGATTCACCCATTTCCAGCTGGTACATGGTCGGAAGGTACCGACCATGCTGGACGCAATGCTGCCCCATGAGCCATCTGACAATGAGAGCGACGACGCCCAGGCTGTTGCTCAACGCGCCGAAGAAGTCCTCCAGCTCGCCCGACTCATGATTCAAGACCAGCAACGCGTCGACGCGGGCCGCTACAACCTTCGTCGCTGGGACGTTCACTTCCAGCCCGGAGACAAGGTGTGGGTGTCGACGCCCATCCGTCGCCGCGGCCTCAGTGAGAAACTGCTGAAACGGTACTTTGGACCATACAAGGTACTTCGTCGCCTCGGCGAGCTGAACTACGAGGTCATGCCCGACGGAAAAAGAACTTCATCACGCCGCCCACCACGACCTAAAGTCGTCCACGTCGTGCGCCTGCAGCAGTACTACGCTAGATAGGACTGTGGATCTTATGTGTTTCAAGTGACTCTTTAGTTTGCCGTTCTTTTTATGTGCTTTGTTTTGTTTTGGGATGCATCGGAGCGATGCACTTTTTAAGGGGGGAGTAATGCCGCGCGCCAAGTAGGCAGCGCGGCCGTAGCCTAACGATTATCGCGCTTGCCTCCCACGCGAAGGGCTAGGGTTCGATTCCTGGCCGCGGCTATGCGTTTTTGTTAACACTGTAATGTGATGTTCTGGTGAAATCGAGAACCGTCTAGCTGATTCGAGGTCAGAATGTTCTACGCGTCGAACCTTCTACGTCGAATGCTCCAGAGCCAACGTGTGTACAAAAGCGGCTCCGCGGGCAAGCCGGAGTCAGTTTTCGCCCCAGCGTTCGACTCTGCTGACACGCCGACTTCGACGCCCGCGACGCTCTGTTTTCTTCTGTTTCCTTTTTTTTAATTTTGGCACAAGTTCGCTACATTAAACGTTTATTTATTTCTGTTTATTTCTTGTTTATTGGTCACCACCCGTGACAATATTTTATGTATAAATTCCGCTTAATTTTTTTACTCAAGTCCCTCCCAACCCATTCAAAAGAAACTTGGTTCTCTAATCATTAACTGGCACTGCGGCATGTACGCTCTCGATGTAACCTTTATGCCCTACCAGAAAGCCGTCCTGCATTAACTGAAACTGAAAACACGCAGTGAGATCACTGTGCACTGTGGGAGACAGTGCTCAATCGTGCGTGCCTGCGCTTTCACGTAATCGTTGATCGCCCTGTGATAACGAAGAGCAGAGTTTCGAGGCGGCACCCGCCATCGAAATGGGGAGTGTCCTGCAACTTGTAGCTAAGAGCGAAGGTATGCCACACCGGGAAATACTAATAATCGTAAAGATGTACCAGGAAGTTCCGCCAGAAACGTTTGTTGACTTGGGACGCACTGGGCTGTGCGTTACGTATCTTTTTATTTTTACTGTGTCCTTAGAGCGTTTGGCCTAGAATTGGCCTTGTTTGAAGTCTTCCTAGTCTAAGCATAAATGTTGTTCTTCCTAGCAAGTCGTCCGCCACCATCCTTTATGTAAACCATAACATGCTCCTACGATGTGCTTGGGTATTTGTAATTTTAAATATTATTAAGGGACGTCATTCCCCCCTGGCTTATACAATCTAGATCAAATTAATATGCATTTCCCTCTTTCAGAGTGTTATACTCTAGCTGGCGCAATTGGTAGACACACCGAGAATGACAATAGCGCGGCCGTTTTTGCCAAAGTTTGCACGGTACAAGTGTTTTCATTTTCCATTACTAATGTACAAAAAAAAACTAGAAAATGTCAGTGTTCACTTCGCTTTCGACGTTTTCTGTAGCCCAATACTTATGTGATCTTCTACTTGGGAGTTCTATCATGGAAGAGGGGGGGGGGGGGGGGGGGAAGCCGTGCTTGCCGGCATAATTGCAAAAAAGGCAAGGAATCACAATTACAATTATTTATGGTTAGATGTAACTAATTACAACTACAAT
This sequence comes from Ixodes scapularis, assembly GCF_016920785.2. Classification (NCBI taxonomy): domain Eukaryota; kingdom Metazoa; phylum Arthropoda; class Arachnida; order Ixodida; family Ixodidae; genus Ixodes; species Ixodes scapularis. The sequence continues at coordinate 46,307,953 of NW_024609839.1, read as the reverse complement.
TACTCTTCCGTAAGAGCCGCCACTCAGTTGTGACCTTGAGCAATATCTGGTGCTCAAAATTTAATCGGACGTTTTGCCTCGTATCTATATGTCAAGATGTCAACCTACGCGCACAAAACACTTTTAAATCTACGCTTTTTTTACAAACAGGTGCTGCCACCTGGACGCGCGACTGAGTAGCTAGAAAACAACGCTTCCACAAGGCCTCCAACAACCCATTCGACAAAAAAAAACGTCAGCTGGATCCTGCTGGCCCACTGACACCTGTACCTATACTACATCTCACTAAAACCGTGCAGTACGCTCTCTCAGCTGTCGCTTTGGCTGTATACAGCCAAAGCGACACCTGAGAGAGCGTATGCCAACCTGGTCAAGAGGAGGGAAAGAACGAACGGGAAAGAAGGGTTAGCATTCCACCGTTCCTCCTTTCCCTGCTCTTGAACAGGTGGAGATACACTCTCTGCCCTGTAGCTTTGACTGTTCGGCACGGCTTTAGTGAGCGGTAGTATAGCTACGGCTCACCCGAACATCACATTTGTCCCCAGCGTAGATTATCTTGATCCCTAAAGTTGATGCAAAGAAGTCACCTTCTCACTCTCACAACCAAAGGGAAGCAAAGAATAATGAAGGGACAAAAAGAAAAAGGCGCGCAAAGAAAACACTTTGATCTTGGGAGTTTGCCTAATATTTTTTGCACGGAGTATCTGGTCCTTGGTATCAGTGTGCTCCCCCCTCCCCCCTTCACTGTGGCCGAGCAAGCTAACGAGTCACAACTTGCAAACAACAGAGCCACAGAAAAAAAAAAAGTTCTTCTGGAGGCTTTAGGTGGCGTGAAAAAGGCTTTGAGAAGACCTTTCGTTTTGTAAATACAGTTGACAGAGTGATTCCGGTAGAGCTTACCATTAACAAAAAAAAATTTTCTTACGACTTTCTTTTTGTCAATATTAACAGTTCTCGCTATTTTTTTCCCCGTGAATGAAAAAAAAATTAACAAATTATAACCATTCGGTTTCGGTAAAGGTAAGGAAATTAATATAAAAATTCATTCTGAAATATTCAGTTGTTCCCTTACAAAATTACTGATAAACGTATGGGATCACAACTAATCTTGTTACTTGAATCGGATTACGCAGAACTCCGCTTGGGGGCCTACAAACATTTTGGGGCATCGCACTGCACCCGCATTCTGCATAAGGGATGCGAGGCGCTCGGGTGTGATGAAAATGAATAAGGAATAACTCAGAATTCTCGAGCGGTGGTCGTAAAAAGAAATATGTAGTTTACAGAGTAAGAAATCAAAAACAAAAGTCAGATAGAGTAGGAGAGCAAGTTACAAGAGTCATCAAAATATATACAAAGTTCAGTCCGCCGACTTCGCTTACGGCTCACACGCTGTTAATGCAGAGAAGACGCCTTGTTGTCGAAACGTTGGTTCTGGAGCCTGGCAGGGTGGGTCGGCACAGGAGTAGGTTTACTGCAGCTTGGCTAATGGCGCCGGTCCACGGTCTACAGCTTCAAATTTCCCACGGGCCTCTTGGCGCCCGTCCGGTATCTCCCTCGACTAACGGAACCGCTGTTGTTGAGCAAGCGGCAGATGAAGAACCGCCTTCTTCAAGCGCCTCGAGCGTGTGTCGCGTTCATTCTTCTCGTGTCGTCGTCTTCTTCTTTCTTGTTATTCCAAAACCTTTATATGGTCGTGCAGTCGTCTTCATCTTTGATTATCCGAGTGATCACAGCGTTCATATGCGGCGTCTTCCTCGTCGTTTGTTCAGCCCACATCCTCACATCGGGGAATTTAATGCGCCGGGGACACCTATTCCAAAACTCTCCATAGGATAAAAAGTCGAAAATGCCGAAGGTCGATATAAAATGGGCCGTAAACATCGGCGGCTGAGCGTAGATATTTAACACCTCCGTCAAAGGTGTTTTTCACTGGTGGGGTTTGCCTTGTGAAATTACTAGGCGTGTTTTCCTTCGTGTAAACAAATTGTACGTAAAACCTTGCCAGGGTAATCAGCGGAAGGCGACGCAGACGACAAAGTCGAGTGGCAGGGCGCGTTTCGCGTTCGTATTGGTGTGTGGCGCTGACTACTTCTTCCGCCTTGCTTTTAAAAAGATCGAGACTGCCGCCGATGATCGTGGTCTAATATAATGAACATAACCATTTTGTAACGAAACTTTGGTTTAAACCTAAATTCTGACATTGCCATCAAAGATTAAAGTAACAAAAAACAAAAGAAAACGCGCTAGCGTAACGGCGGTGCGCTTGCTGCTAACATTTTCGTCTGCGAGTCGCCTGCTTACTTTCGCTGGTCGGTTAAACCTTCCGATGCTGCTCCCGAGAATTCTTGTGACAGTTGGTGCAAAGAAGCCAGAGTGGATAAGATATGTTCATTTTATTAAACCACGGTGGTAGCGCGAAGTCTCAATACTTTTTCTTAAAGCAAGCGGAACAAGGACGCCTTGCCACTAAACTCGTTTGTCTCCGCAGCCGTCCGCAGTTGACCGTAACAAGTTTTTTTAGCGTCTTGTTTAGAGAGCTACGCTTTGTCATATTAGTAGGTAAACCCGCCTCTTAAATACACCTTCGAAGAAAGATTTAGACTGCTGCGTGTAGGCCCGGAATTTTACGGGCCATTTTAGATTCGGACAACCTATATTTAGTAAACACGACCGGTGTAATGCTTGCTGTCAATCGCTTTCCACGCAGATGTCTACCTAGAGCGGCTTCCACACCGCGGAGCCAACGTCTCGTCGTAAGCTTTCAAAATATCGAAAAGGAAGTTCAATACACAGATTCTAGCGTCTACGTTTGTAACATTAGAGTGCAAGGTGGTGCTGCTTCCCGCATAAAACTTGTTCTCCCCTTCATAAGCTTTAATCACGGGAGTACCTCCCCTGCGCCATCGTCCCGCTCTTTTTTTCTGGAACACCGTAGCGTAAGAAAAAAAGAAGAACATCGAGAGGTTGCTAACAGGGTGCATTTGAACTGTTTTGTTCTAGTGTTCTTGTGTTTGAGCAGTTTACGATATGAATAATTTTTTGAACTTTTGTCTTTAAATACTGTTTTCATTTCAGGCCGATCGGATCAAGGGTGTCCTGGAGATCCGAATCAGTGTTACCACTATTGTACGAATAGTCATTACAAGTTCGGTTATTGCGGCGGCAACAACTGTGGATGCGATTATGAACCATTGTTTAAATAAAACGTAGTTGAAGCTCCCGCCGTCAAAAACGAAGAAGCGTGGTGGCACAATAAAACAAAACACTTGACTGACCCAAGTTTGGCGGGCAGACATTGTGTCTTTATTTAACGGAAAATGTTAAAAACTCTTGGTTGTTGCAGACCACATGTCAATAACACCTGGTCTTTGATTGAAATCACGACCACTGGATATTAATAAAAGTAGTGGAATATAGTAAGGGGCATTCACATGGGGAAGAAATTTTTCACATCGTTCCCCTCTCTACCTCCCCATTCCGTTTCCGCTTCTCCCAGCCACGCCTTTTGGGATATTGTCCTCACATAGCAGTATTTTGTTCGCGTATTTCGGAACTTTACAAATTTTGCTCGGTGATATACCGGCGTTGGCATCAGGATCATCAAACGTGTTGTGACGTGCGCATGTCCTCAGAAGAGTCTAAAATATTTATCGATGTAGCCCACTCCTAACAGCTTATCATACAACTGCTTTAAGATTCCACGTCTCTTGTGTGACTTCCAGCCCCCCGTCCAGCATTCTTAGCAGGAAAGAGTTCATCGCCTTTTGTACACGAAAGGCTGCGTCATTATTGCGTACGGCGGTTTGATTCACTCCTACATTTTTATTTTTTTTTTGTCAGCCGTGTTTTGTACGAGCGTATGGGCCTTCGTTAGATGCTCAAGAATAAACAGAATCGTTCTGAAATGTGTCTTCGGTTAAAAAATAAATGCTGACTATAAAAGCAAACCTTAAAGTTAAAAAAAAAGACGCGTCTGGATAACGACGGCGCTTTTGCTGCCAACGGATATCATCTGCGCGACGTCTGCTTTCTTTCGTTGGTCGGCTACTCCTTCGGACGCTGCTCCCGACGCCATCTATCAATATGAACGCGACACACACCCCGCTACTCGAATTCGTCGTTTTCGTCGCCGCCCGCTGTAGACCCTAGCAAGTTTCTTGGCCCTATTTTTTTAGAGAGAGCTGCGCTTTATAATTTCTCTAGAAAAATAGATCTTTGAAATACACCTTTAACGAAAAGTTTATAATGCTACGTGCAAACGTCAATTTTCAGGTACATTTTAGACCGAGCCTGGTGAGTTGGGTCACCCTATATATATTTAGTCGGATCCTATCTTAATGCAAGCTTTAAAAACATTCCACCAATATGACACGCTGAAAAGGGAGGTGGAGAACAAGGAAATGACCATTAGAAGCGAACTTCTACATCTTTTTCTTAATTCGGTAATTACAGTTAACTTATGCAAACCTAAATGTAAACCTCATTTATTAAAATAAAAAAAACGGTGTCCAGCGAGGACCGCAGGATACCACACTGCAGCTTCTCTGCAGTGTGATATCTGTCCCAAAAGTCATGACATCATCTTCCGGATAAATAAGGCAGCTTAGTGGCGGCTTCCTCCCTTGGCCTCGTCCAGAGTAAGATGCAGAGAAGTGCCAATATGCTCAATGCTGCGGCCTAATGGTGTCACTGTGCTTGGCTTAGTGTCCAAGAGACGAGGAAACCTCGACCTCGTAAGTGAAGACTTAGTCAGAAGTTGAGGGTCAGACACAATCTCTTGTAAGCATACGTTAGGCGAAAATACGCACGTCGTTCGTTCGCCGACAGCTGAATCGATTATGCATAAAACATGAGCACAGTCGACGTCTCTAAAGCACCGGTCACTAGTCTTAAGACAAGATGGTGATTGAGTCCCACATCCTGAGGGCCTATGGTCGGGCCAATCCATACACTATTTCGCGATGGTCAAGATGAGACTGTACAACCGTAGAATAGATTTTCTATCGAAACTCCAGGACTTGTGAGATGGAACATTGAAAAGGTTTACAGACAAATATATATATATATATTAGAATAACTTAAGGTGAAAAACAAAACATAATTTATATCAAATCTCGCACGATGCAATATGTGCTTTCTTTGACGGGGACGGATTTTTTATTTAGATAAAAAGAATGAACCCAATGACGGCCAATGGCGCAAGGAAAAAGATGCTCAGATTGGTTTGGACGCGGAGAATCTGAACCCAGTCATATGAGTCCACTTGGAAGGTTTTCATGGATGTTATGTAGAGAGCGTATAAGCGAATGACGAGATCTGTATGTTGCAAGCCCTTACAGACATCCATAAATCTCATACCTCCGCGTTGTGTCGCTCGCCTTTTCGTATTCGAGAAACAAAATGCAACACAGTGCTCACGTTTTACAAATACCTCGCGTATCACTGTTTCCAGGCATAATAAGTGTCTATAACGTCCTCGGCAAAATTCACTCTGGTTGTTATCACAGACCTTCTGTTTTTTTTAAAAAACATGCACCAATCGGCTGTTTATAACTTCTCTCAAACGTTTTTTATAACTTCTCTCAAACTTTTTTTTTTATGTACCTCCTCAGGGTGCTTGGGCGGTACTTTGACGGTCTTTATTAGGTTTACGAAGGGGGATAATATGTGGTTGTTTTCATGTCTTAGGAGAAAATGCCCTTTCTCATAAAGAATTTAAAAATGAGAAGGTTTTCAAGGAATTATGTGAACTAGTTAGAAGCATTCCATAATAGAGTATATCGGGCACAGGGGCAAAGAGCTTTGTTAGATTAAGGGCAATCTCAACTTTTTAATTTACCATCGAGTAAGTGGCTGGTTATAAGACGAGGAATTCTTTACGAATGACAAGATTTCGACGCTTCGTAGCTTTAAACTGCACAAACGTAACATTATAACTGACCGACTTTGAGGAATTATAAAAATGTTCCCCACAAATGTTAGATATGTCCTGTAATAACGATCCTGAAACTATAAGTTTTGTATCGGAAAGCCCCTATATTCCAAATTTACTTTCCTATATCTGCCCCAGGCCTTTTTGACGGGACGATATTGGCAAGAAAAAATAGATAATTCATCTGCGAATTCCATTTTGAATGCTTCCTAGTCCTGCGGGCCATGGATCTTTGTCGCTTGGACGCGGCAAGGCGTAACGCAGGATATCTACAACAACTGCCCAACGCCCTGCTTTAATCTTCCATAGTTGCGGCGTAGTGCTCGTTCCAGCGAGTTTTAGATTTTTCAGCGCATCACCCGATGTTCCCAGAATAACCGCTGAGCACCGCTTAGTCTCTGACCAGTGACATAGAGCATGGCGTTTTACCGGGACAAAGAAGAAAGTAGTGAATTATCTAAAGTGCAGTGAGGGTTAAAAAATGCCCAGTGTGCCTTATAGTAAGACATTGCACAGTAGTCTCTAAAACGAAACAGGAATGATCATTTCCATTGGGTTATTAAGTACCTTCCAAGAAAAATAACGTAGTGATGAATGCAACGCTATTTTAAGGTCAATAGATGTGAATGAGTTCTGTGCCGTGGTTAAAAAATGTTGGCTCCCTCTCGATATGAAAGCATAGCCCAGAATATAATGAAATGTACTTAATTAAACCACCACGGTAGTTTTCACAAGTACTACCCCAAATGGGTTGACGAGCATTAGTCACAAAGATCAAAAAGAATCGAGGAAGCTGTTTTACGAGCCCCGCCACTCTTGGAGGTTTAAAGGAACATTAGGCGGTAAGTATAACGAAATAAATGCATTAAATGACATACTTCATATGTTCTCGCCGACAACAAGTTAATTGACATATTTATCTGCCCCCTTTGATGTTGCTCAACACTGGTATCCCCCAAGTTTTGTCCTAAGACCACTGCAGCTCAACATAATCCATAATGATATCACTACCAATCTCAACTCAAAACCCTAGCTAGATGCCGACGACATTACACTCATACAACCGCCTCAAGCTAAAGGTCCCATAACCAACTCGAAGACATCTTCAAAATTACTCTGCGGTCTATCCACCAGCCGCTGCCCGCTTATGGCCTGAATGTCCAACGAGACTGAATGTCCAACGAGCCTGAATATCCAATCGGTCACGCGACAGGCGAGACGGAATGTCCAACGTGCCTGAATGTCCAACGAGACGAAAGATCCAATCGAGACGGAATGTCCATCGAGTCTGAATGTCCAACGAGACGAAAGGTCAATCGAGACGGAATGTCCGACGTGCCTGAATATCCAACGAGACGAAAGATCCAACAGAGACGGAATGTCCAACGAGCCTGAATGTCCAACGTGCCTGAATATCCAACGGATATAGAATGAACCTTGCAAAGAATTTAGAAGACATTTCTTAATTGAATTGTAGGACTACTGATAGTTACGGCGGTGAAAAATGCGTTCGATGAAATTGGGAACCGGATATTTCGGTGCGGAGATATCGGTACGCGATCATTTCGGTATGTGGTCGCTTCGGCACCGGGCTTTTCAGTACCAGGATTTTTGATGCACGGCTATTTTGGTATGCCGCTGAGCTTGTCCCACTGACGTTGCCTCTGTGAAGTCCCCAAAATGAAATTAAAATTATGCTCGTATATTTTGTAGACTTCATAAAATCCCCAAAACAATTCATTTATTGTTCGTCTTATATATCGAAATATAAAGATGATATCTGTAATTTAAAAAAAAGAAAAGGTGTTTAAAAGGTCACACATGCCACAAGATCAAAGACCGAACTCGTTGACCATTGACAACCTGCCACGCGTTTGATTTTAGAAGGTCGTACCTCTGGAGCGGAAACAAATGTGGGACCCACGAGCGTCCTTAGTCACCGTTTTTCCGTATTGTACGAGTTGCTGTATTTTTATTATTCGTGTCCCTAGTCCCGCAAAGATGATGTCCTTCGCATGGGAGAAAAGCGCCTGATTGAATTTCAGTATTATAATTATTATTAGGTGAAGTCGGTGTAGTATGTGTAATCACTCTAAATTGCAGTTTTTTTTTTTTTCTTTTTAACAGAACGAACGTGAAAATGTTAGACATTTCTGATTGGACTTCTCGGTCCCCAGAAACAAAGATTCGATCCTCATATCAAAATCAGTGATAGAGTACAACGTTCCTTCCATTAAGCCTTTGTGCAGCTAATCTCCTCAATTAGTGAGCTTTTGTCCGGTGATTGTGCGTTGACGCTTATCGCCACGATTAGTTTCGCATGCTTCGGCCACCAAAGCGATTGCTGTCGCAGTGAACCATGTATTAAGCAACAAGTAGGTAATATTAATAATTATTACAATACTTTTTTTAGGGTTGGTTTCCGTCGTTTCTGCCGTTCCTGGTCACGTAGCATGCAGCAATCGCACCGATACGCGCCCAGGTAGCATACCAAGGCTGCGATCGGATTTCAACTGGTTCTAACTCTGTCACATAGCCGCTGCGACAGTGCGACCGTTATATATTCATATGCGTACATTACAAGTGCACATATGACCACGGCATCAGGAGGTCAGCCCCTCGCTCGGTCTTCCCAAATTCCATAAAGCTAGAGTTACGAGCGAACAAACTCACGAAGAACCCGACTTTTATCATTTTGAATAACCCGGGTACGATTCAATATCGGACCCTTGCCAATTCTAAGAGCTGCATTTGTCATCCGCTCTATTTTGAAAACAAGGTCTCACTGTTGACCCCCACTGTCACCGGCAATCTAGACACCCAACCCTACTCAACTCTTTTCGACAGTTCGACAAACGGGGACTTTCGCCCCATTTTTCATTCTGCGAATCGGGACGAATAGACCCTTTCCGAAATTCAGTCTGGCCACTTTGTTCGCTATTATCATCTGTGGAAAGGCATCTGTGCCATATCAATGGCGGCCTTCTAGTGACTCATAAAGGAAGACGTTGAAGATGCTTCTAATCGGATGATGCGAAGCCTGTACATTCGGGGGATCAGTACGACGCGACGTAGGAACGAAACACAAGAGCTACGTAAGCGTTTATTTCTAATAACTCAGATTCAGTCAATCTGCGTGCTGCACGCAATCGGGTTTAAGGCATTTTGGTGTATAGAATTTTCCCGAGGCATCTGAGTGGGTTGGAGCTATGTTCTGAATGCAGGTTCTTGGTCACCATCAAACTGAAAGTGATCGAGAAAGAACTCGCACTGAAGAATTCCTCACGTGCCGTTGACTTGCAAAAGTGACGGTGCCAATACAAGTTCATTTCCGCCATTGATATGGCAAAACCTAAACTGCTTTACGAACCACCAGATGGCACTGAATTTTGGAAAGGGTCTATTGTCCTCTTTCCAGTTGTCCAGAGACCAATGGAATTTCGACGAAGTGACCGGATTCGTGGTGCAATACGCTTACCCTACAAGAATAGAAAGCCACGTGGAACAATCTATTGTTATATTCACACATGATGCAGGCTATTAGTACATCCGGGTGTGAACCTTCTGCTGCACGCCGAGATGGATGCGTTCGCTTCCTTTATCAGCAGTCAAGCTCCCACCGACCAAGACGGCATGAACTACCTCGACAAAATGGCGAGCTTTGGAGTGCTTCCAGAAGCCAGTTAAACTACATGGGCTTCTGAAAACCATTATGCATGTCACATGCAAAAAAAAACATGCGTACTGTGTGATACTAGTATTATCGCTCTACTCACTGACATACAAACGTATTGGTAGGGAATGGATGCGTATGTAAACTACAGACAACTGCAGTGTACAGTGAGTAGTTGTCTGTTCCAAAGATAAACGAACAAAAATAAAAATTTCTCAAATTCACACAATTGTTCTGCATTTACTCAAGAATCGTCGGGTCACACCAGACACCACCCCCATGCATTTACAGGCGCGTTAGATGTAGATTTTATTTTTAAAAAAGATATCTATATTTTTTTTTTATTAGTGCGAAATTTCGCTTGTGGAAACTCTTGATGCCTCGCAGCCACAGCTCCCAAATCTTCTTTTAAAGAATTAAATATTGACTTTCCGCAAAGTCAGTGGCGCTGGCGGGCGGTCATGTGTTTGCGATGAGGATCTCCGTATGTAGCTCATCTATAGATCGAAACGGGCAGGGATGAGTACTGAACTAGAAATTCCTGGGTTCTGAAGCGCGGGTTTTATAGACGTCCGCCAATTGCGATCCACGAGAACACCCGTACATTGCATCCCTATTATGTATTTCAAATTGGCTGACCTATGTCATCGGAATATTCCAAACATTTGAACTGTTAATATCAAAGGAGCGTTTGGCGTCGTACAATCGACACCTTTAACCGATTGGTACATAGCTGCGCATCGGCACTCAGCTAACTAACCATCAAGCCTTCCTATCGATAAAATTATAATATTTGTGTATGCTCTGTTTCTTTGTCGGTCCGTCGACGTCGGCTTTTGTGGCACGACATTTTATTATGATGTAACTACGGCAATGCCGGCAGGGACGTGGACTAAATATACACACAAGTCTGTACATTTAAGAGGGCAAATTATTCTAGCACGTGACAGGCGAGACGGAATGTCCAACGTGCCTGAATGTCCAACGAGACGAAAGATCCAACCGAGACGGAATGTCCAACGAGCCTGAATGTCCATCGGGACGAAAGATCCAACCGAGACGGAATGTCCAACGAGCCTGAATCTCCAACGAGACGGAAGATCCAACCGAGACGGAATGTCCAACGAGCCTGAATGTCCAACGTGCCTGAATATCCATTATTGGATCTTTCGTCTCGTTGGACATTCAGGCTCGTTGGACATTCCATCTCGTAATCGCCGCTGCCTCTCAATTCCTCGGAATGCACCACAATGCTGATCATCTGCATTCATCGCAAGCACAACGACCGTGACGGACGTTGTTCCAAATCGCCAACCGGCCATTAAAGTGTGTACCTGAAACGAGCCTCCTGAGACTTACAGTGGACCAACGACTCAAGTACAATGGGCTCATAGATTCGGTCATAGCTCGTGCAGGTCACATACTGGCTTTCTCACACACGCGGTGCCGAAGTCGAAGCTGAGCGCTTGTTATACAGTGCACTTGTGTGGCCACTGTTTGAGTACTGTACACCAAACTGGTTTCCTTACCCCGCACTCAGCAGCCGCGCAACAGCGGCACTGTCGCACTCTGGTAGAACGTGTCTTCTGATATTTATCGTTTGGTTTGCTTTTCCGTTATTTAGAAGGTTACTTGGCTGCCGCTGGTTCTGAGTACGTTTTCTCTAATGTTCCCGAATGTTCCTAGCAGTAATAGAAAACACTTGCTTTGCCTGCGACGAACAGCTTCCGGATCACGTAATTCGTTTAGGTTGCTCAGAGTGTCATTCTGATTGTCACATCGGTTCATGTTCTGAAGTATATAGCAACACGTACAAGAAGATTACCGAGGCTTCAAACAAAACCTGAAAATCCGAATCATGCAAAGTGTCGAGGCGCCGAGCAAGCCTAGTACCTCCAAAGCAGAGGAGGAAACGAAAATTAATTTAACGCGCGAGAGCTTCTAGATTTACAGCAAATGTTTTGCTATGCTTGAAATAAAAGTAACAGTAGTCCCCTAAGGTTGAAGCTTGGGCTAGTTTGTGTGACATCTTTAAAAGGTTAAAACAGCGCAAACGACGAGGGACGAGAAGCAGAAGGACTCACACACAGTCCTGATTTTCAACTGAAGTTTTATTGATCGTGATCGCACAATAAATACCTATTTGGTCAAGATCATTAAAAAGAAGATAAACCATTCATGCATCAACACCACAGAACCACCGTATGCAGGTGCGTATTTTACACTAGTGACAAGCAAAATAATATTTTTTTTCTTTGTTTCATAGGGGAATAGACGGGCAGCTGACATTCTCGGCGCCTATTCTAGATACCTCCAACGGCTCAATTATTTCACGGGTTAGTTGGTCATAATGGCATTTCACGATTATACATTGTTGGAAATCTGGCTGACAGCCACAATCGCGGCATTGAATGCCAAGATGGCTAAATACCCCAGGGGTCACAATACAGGAGTGTTCTTTTAACCTTTCATTGAGGCAGCGGGAAGTTTGACCTACATAACGCCTCCCACAGGACAACGGGATAGAATACATAGTCGGGGGTCGCCAAGCAGTTGCTACCATCAGTATTTTCTTCTTATTTTTTTTTTTCTGTAATGGATTTCAGTTTGGCTAGCTTCAGCATACATTGTATTACGTGGATTGCGACTAATACTCATCATTGAAACGGAGTGTAGCCTCGTGAAAAGCGCAATTTTTTGGCGGAGGAGTTTGGGTGTCGAAGTTTAAAAGACCTGAAATAGTCACCGAATTTCTTTATAACCAGTGACAATAAGTGAAAGGGTGATGGCGCGTTCACACTGCAAGTGGCTCCGCGCGTTCTGAACAGCAAAGCAGCTGGGGTCGAGCGGTTGGAGCACGTTTCTGCCAACCGCTTTGGGACCGATTTCTTTTAACTGCTTTTGCGAACCGGCAACCAATCGTAACGCGACGCTGACGTGACGTCAGTGACTTTCAAAACAAGATGCCACCTGTCGCTGGTGTGGCATCCAAGGCGCTGAAGTCCTAGCATTACAGCAGACAAATCAGCAGAGAAACGTGATGTTCACGTCCGTGAAAGGAATGGATTCGTAATCTTAACGGGCTTCGCACCGGTGATTTGGTTCGGATAATAGCTTGTTTATTATTCCGGGTGCCACAGCCCAAAGCTCGCTGCCTTTTTAGTATCTCCCCATAGAACGTCGAAACCCGCCCCTGATTGACCGAAATGTCAGCTTTTGTTCCCACTAAAACAGTTGCGTGAACTATTAAAAGCTTTCGACACTGTGCATGACCACCACGAAAGCCAGTAATGACGCTGTGAGCCTGATTCCGCAGCCAAGGCACTACCGTCAAGCTGGAAGGATGGCTGCGCTAGCTCGACCTGTAACGTTTACTACTAACAAAAGAAAATAAAGGGAACGTACTCAGGAAATAAAGTGTACATACCAGACAATGCAGAGGTAATCCATACGGCGTTTATTTGAGCTTAATGTCAAACAAACAGTAGACTCGACCGACGTGCGAGTGACGAGAGGAGAGTCCGCCACCAACAAAGCCACGACCGGCTGGCACCGAACACATTCCCCCGCACAACGCTTCACCTTACCGCCCACAACTTCGAAAATGATGAGGCCGAACAACGACGGGGCGAAACGGGCTAGATGAAGGCTCCCTAAAACGGGCATCTATCCCGAAAACAAGGTCAACTAATCACGCGCGAAGGAACCACTTCAAAGAAAAGGTCGGGGGCATCCTGTTCTGAGCCAGCAAGGCGCGCCTATCTGGGCTTTGCTTGTGGGCGAAGTCTTGAAAGTCACAGGCGAATTTAACGCGTCCATGCCTCTTTTTTCGCTGCCTCAGCTCGTGATACGTGGGAACATTCACAAGAAAAATCTTTAAATTGCCAAAATCGCAAGATTTTCTTTTGGATCGTGGATTAAAGCGAATTTTGAGTTGAAAAAGAGGGTTGCCAAACGCAAGTCTCAAAAGATCACGCGCCATCGCCGAGAAACCGCCAACCGCCTCTCGGTGTGTCTGAACGGGGTCGCTCGCAAACCGTATCCACAACCGTTTCGCGAACGCGGATCCGCATCTAGTGTGAAGGCGCCATAAAGGAAGTTCCAAATTATTCCCGCAGAGAGAGGTGAAGAGCGCGCTCGAAGTTGCTACATGCATGTTGGTTTGTCGCTGTGCTGTTTTCACACCGTGCTGTTTTGACGCTGTGCTGTGTTGTCGCGTGCTGTTCTGTCGCGTGCTGTTCTGTCGCGTTCCCATCTGGCACAGATACATCCAGCTGCGTACTTTTTGTTGCCATATTATGTCGAAATCTGTCAAAGCCGACCATATGCACGACTCGTGAGATGGTACAGATGTGTAGAAACATGGACAAACAAGTTCCGAGTGGAAATATTCGAGCCGTTTCGACACTTCACAGTGACGGTTCGTAGCTAATGTATTAGTAGAGCACGCGCTGCCTAAAGATGTGGCAGAATTTAGGAGGAGTCAAAGTTTGGAGGACTAGAGTTGCGAAGATAACTAAAAGTGGCTGTCAAAAGATTTTTCCTTCTTGCGTTGCTCAGAAATTCGGAGTGTACATTTGAAAAATAGAACGTTCCCCAAGAATAGAAAAATGCGACGCCACTTGAATGCAATCCGGGGTTTCGATGTTTAAACATTCATACCACATATCTTATTTTTTTCACTCCAGCAAACCAAAAATAAAAAGATTTTGTTTTGTCTTGAAAGACCTATTCATTTACGTTTTATGGTTAAAACAAACATGTTCTTTGACAAGAGAAAAAAAAATCATTTTGGACTTTTTTTACGTTAAAGTCAGAAAACTTTAGGGCCTTTAAATTTCTTTTAAAAACGAGCCTAACTTTGGTGTTAGTCGCGATTTTTTTCTCCCTGAAGACAGTTGCATGTTACGCCGAAATCTAGTAAATTTCGCTCTTTACGGGGTACGTTTTGACACCTCATGCACCTATGAGCGTGAGAATGAAAAACACGGGGCAGTTGCAAACTCCCGCCAGATACTTCTAAAGACTAAAATAGAGTGTTGACACACTGCTTGTCACGAGCTCGCTGTGCTTACTAAGCCAGCCGGACGCCCTAAGTCCCGTCACGATTTTTGAATATTCAGTATACATATTCCACTCCGTAATATAAATAACTCAAGATTAATTGCATCTGGTATTTTTCCAAGGAATGAAAGTTGGAAAACCGTATCGTAAAGACGGCAGTTATATAAACGTCTTCGAAACACTCCCCACCGAGGCACCGGCTTGAAGACAACACTTTGAAGATAAAAAGCAAGCGTCGTACTTGGTAAGTGACCAATTGTTTTAGTGCGAGAGCCTGAGCTATCCCATTGGCTGAGCGAAACGGTTTTTAGAGAGCCATTGGCAGCCGCTTAACGAGATTTTCCGGTTGTATTTTAGATATTGCTATTAGAATATTTCCCGTCCAATCTATACATGTGGGACACATGGCCATGGGGGACTGTTGGGCAAGTTATGTGGTAAGAGAAGCAAAAAGAAGTAGCATTTGCCCCTTCCACTTGATCGACTTGTCCAGTCCGTTGTGGTGTTTCTATTTCATCAACCTGGACTCAGTTGTTGTTGTTTTTTTTGTCACTGTATTTGTCGGTTGGAAACTTTATGATTGGTGAAATCATGCTCCGGTTTCGTTCTTGCGGTGTTTATTTTTCGACTAATTCGTGGGTACTTTTCTGCATTTATGTGTTCTCCAAATTTCGCACCTTTCCTGTGTTGCTTTTTGGGGTTAAAGGAAAAAGGCTGTGTTTTGTAACGGTTTATATAAAAAAAAAAAAAAAACACTCGGAAATTTTACCGGATGGCCCAACTTTTAGGGAACGTGTGCGTGACAGGAATTTTTATAAAATGCACCGATACTGATAGGCGCAAGAAACGGGATATTACTTTTGTTGCCGAAGGAATCGAGTACACTGCGGGCAGTCTACTCGATCAAAACAATACAAAGACGCAGATTGATATTTCCTCTCGTAAAACTCAAGTTTCTGTTGATGACGACAGCTTCGGTTATGGTATTCGGTTTTTCGTTATATTTTAAAACGAGCTTGGAGGTTGCTTTTAGGTATTTGTCGCGAAATAGGGAAACATCAACAACGTATACAAAACTTTGTTCTACAGCCATTCGTTAGGTAGACTTGCAGTTTGGTTATGCAGATTAGGTAACTGGAAACATACCTAACTACGCTAGGGGTGATGTATCGTGAGAAATGTTTAGACTCAAGAACTGAACGGCTTCATTTTCCTTTTAGAACCTAGCTTAATATTCACGGGCAAGCACATTGATTTCTGTTAACCTGCAGAGTGGAACTCTCTCAGAATTCTTGATCGAGTAAATGACTGAAAATAGTCAAAGGTACAACGTCAGAAAACCTCTGAACATGGCAACGCTGTGATAAACGAAAATTACTCGGAAATGTGGATTCAATCAGAAAACTTGGTTATAAATATTTGTAAAATTAAACTGGGGATTGAATTCAACTTCGTACAAATGGTACACTTTGTAGATCAACAAACTGATAAGTTAAAAAAATTCTATCGCAAATAATTTCGCTTCAGAGTAGTAGAAACAGGACGCCCTGATAAATGCTAACAACTTCAAGCGGTAATCCTACAGTGTGGATCAGGATTATTACCCTGAGATACGACATACCTGGAAACAACCCTGGGAATATGCAAAAACTAAAAAAAGCGAGCAGCAATAACAAGATAAATGAACATTTTGTGGTATTATTTGTGGTAATCTCGCTCTACAATATTCGCCGCCAGATCGGTCTATGCTTCGCTCATCTCCTAGGAAATTACACAACAGAATGAGAAGACAGCGAATGTGTTTACTCTTTTTCCCGGTCGCCCGTCGTCGAGAGCCGGCAGTCCGGGCCGCGCCGACCCGGGTTTTTGTCCGTTGTTCAGAGCTCTCGGTCGGAGTCCATGTCCAGGCCTGCGGATTGTCCTTCCCACGCCAGCACTGCGTACGCAAGCTGTCCCGGGCTATCATAGCCCGAGTCTCGCTGCAGAACCACTCCGGGATCGTCATGGCTCAGGCCGCTTAGGCCAGAGCTCGCCGCTCCCATCGGTCCTGGTCGAAACCTCGCTGGTGGACGGCTCCGGTGATCGCCATGGGCCAGACCACTCGGACCGGCTTCATCGTTTCTGCCCGGCACCATCCTCGCGGAGCCCCCTCTCTCTGGCGCCGCATCATGTCTTTTCGGCCGACCACCTGTCACGTGCCCTCCGCCCCGTCGTCTTTCAGTTTTGTCTCCCACATTCTCTCTCCCCCCCTCCCCCCCCCCCCCTCAAGGCCCGGACTTCGGAGGACTTCATGTACACTAGACTTCATCGGCCTCAGGGAGGAGTTCTTCCACGGCGATGAACTTGGCAGACAGGTGGACGTTCTGGTCGGGGCCCTTTGAGGTGTCGGAGAGGCGGCTGCTGTTGTTGTTGCCGGAGTGGCCACGTTGCAACCTCCGAAAGCGGTGTAGGGGGGGGGTGGGACCCTCGGCGTCGGTCTTTCTTGGTACCGTTCTCAGCTGGCTCTTCCAGCAAAGCCGGAAGACAAAGTCGATATCTCCGTCGCTCGCTGTTCCACTTACCACGATGCAGCATGGGGCGTGCTCTAAGTCGGTCCCCCCGACCTGGACGGGCCTTCCCCGTTCCGCTTGGATGTCGCCGCGGGCGTGGAACTGCCCGCTTGATCCGTTGGTTAGGCCCGACGAATTTCAGCCACCCTGAGCACTTGGAACACAGATCGGCCCGGGTTTCCTCCAGGCGGACTTCCTGGGTGACTACGTCTATGGCAGTCTTTCCAAGAAGCCGTCCTGCGCAGAACAATGTTTAAAACAACACACAGCGAAAAACCACTCTGCCGCAGATTGTGGTAGTGGCCATAGCCTCAACCGCCAAAATGCTTGCCGACGTGTTCGTGTACCGTGCGGCTAACTCGGCGAGTCCGCCTTCCGGAGCTCGCTCTTGGGTCGCGAGGAACAGGAGATTTCCTGTGTCCTCCCGCAAAATCATGTTAATCCTATTCCCTATCGTGACGGTAGTATTCCCTCAGTTCAGCGATGTGAACCGGGCCAGACTCCTCGTTTGTATCTGGCCGAATGAGCCTAGACGTAAGGCACGACTCTCGCGTCTTTACCTCTTTCGGGCCCTCTCACCTCGTAGGAAGCGATCCGGCCAAACCACAAGCTGCCTTGTTCAAAGCGTGAGTTTCATTCAGGACAGGAAACAATGGTGCAAACCTAGTCCATCTGTTGCGCAAGCAAAGGGGTCCGAAACCCGCGGCGGGATGCCAATATACCATACCCGCGTTCCGCAACGGCCGTGTACGCCGTGTGCGACTCGATGTAATCTTCAGCGTCCCGATCCGTCCACGTGCATACGGGCTCTAGGGACTCATCGGCCCTCGGAGGGGGTGGCAGTTCAGCGAGCAAGCCCGCTTGAACCGTTCACTTCTCAAGGCAAGCTGGACAACTACAACCGCCCCCCCCCCCCTAAATGTCTACCGCCTCATCACCGGCCATATTAACATATTAAAAGTCCCGCTGTTACTCCACGACCGACCAGAGTGAAGTCAAAAAAGCATCATATAAATCAGCTGCGTAGCTTTCTGGAGACTACAACACTGCAGGGAGGGTCATTCCTCTGCCTTTCGTTCGTTATCTGGATGACGTAAAGCAACAAGCCGTCTTGACCAAGCAGATACTAATTGTATTGCTCATTCAGCGTTGTGTTGGTTCACTTCTCATTCTTGTCCCTTGTCTTTTTTGCCCCGTTTCCAAGTTTGCTCATTAACTAGCCTGCCAGCGTTTTCGGTGTAAACTGCTATTTTCGCAATATTCCCGACAGCTGCCGACAAAAACCCATCTCCACACTGGGCCTCCACAAGCGCTTAATTGCTCACCGTATCACCCCGAGCTTATATCCGAAATCTGTCTTCACGTCTTAAATCCTATATGTTAAATACTAATAAGAACGAATCCTAGATCTGCAACAAGTCCTGGCTGTCTTTCCCCCTGCCAGTCGTTATCCTGCCTTCCTCCGAACATGCGGTGCCTCTCCTCTGCCTCCGAAGACGACATATTAACAAATTACCCGCACTCCTTGTAAACCCCCCGTTGTAAACCCCCCGTTGTAAACCCCCCAATCTCTCTTCTGAGATGCTCGAGAGAGCGCATCCGCAACCTCGTCTTTCGAGTCTTTATGGTACTCGACACGAGGAGACACCTTCTGAGCTCTGCTGTGAAACTATATGCCAAAATTCCAGCAGACTTTGTCTCAACGTGCATTGTTAGCGTTAGTGAACAACCCGTTCAACAAATCCGGGACTCCTGTGGAAGAACAGAAGCAGAGGCATTCCGGCCAGGCCTCACGCTGAGCGCTATTTGTGATACTCTTTCTGGTAATCTCGCTCTACAATAATCGCTGCCCGATCCATCTGTGCTTCGCTCGTTTCCAAGGGAGTGACATAACAGAATGAAAAGACAGCGAATGGATTTTCTATACTTCCTGGTTGCCCGTCCTAAGACCTGGCAGTCTGGGCCGCGCCGACCCTGGTTGTTGGCCGTAGTTCAGAGCACACAGTCGGAGTCCATGTCCAGGCCTGCGGATCGTTCTTCCCACGCCAGCGCTGCGTAGGCTAGCTGTGCCGGGCTATCATAGCCCCAGTCTCGCCGCAGAACTACTCCGGGATCGTTACGGCCCACGCCGGTATGGCCAGTGCTCGCCGCTTCCTCCGGTCCTGGTCAAAACCACGCTGGTGGACCGCTCCGGCGGTGGCCATGGGCCAGACCTGCCAGACCGGCTCCATCGTTCCAGCCCGGCCCCAGCCTCCCGCAGCACGGTCTGTCTGGCACCAGCTCATGTCCCTACGGCTGAACGCCTGTCACGTTCCCTCCGCCCCGTTGTCTTCCACCCTCGTATCCCACAACTTTAATAAACTCGTTGCTAACGGAAATACCTCTATGTGCGACAAAGACAAAGAGGAGGTTATTTTATTCAAGAAACAATGAAGCTCCAAGTACAAAAAGAAACCCAAATGCCGTGACCTCTTCGCTGTAGTAGTAAACGTCGGAAGCATAAAAAACGAAGTTGATAAATTCGCTTTTCTGATAGATGTGGCACAGGAACGGGGCTGCAACCGTTTATCGCGGATATCGAAGTGCTCCCGAAAAAATTTATTTGCTTATCCGAAGAACAGACTCCGCATAGGCAGAGGCGTGTTTTGCTAATTCGCGGCCACTCTACTTCGTAACTCGTCGTATGCTGTCGGTACATTCTACCAACCACCGAATTTAGATTTAAAAACGGTAGAGTGATTGTTTGAAATACTTTCGGAGTCACCCCGGCAGCACATCTCGCTAGCGGGAGGCGTAAACTTAACTGATTCTGAACGAAAGCAAGGCGGTTGTGTATGCAAACTTTGCAGTGGCATTAATTTAGCAATGAAATGTATAGTTGGCACATTCAGACCTCTGCTATACGTAGATGCTCCAACTCGGAATGGTAGCATCTTAGACCTTTTGCTACGCACTTCGCCTAGCATTATTAGTTCGGTTGATATTATACGAGGAATACCTGATCATCACGCCGTCGTTGCAAACTTCAAAACAAAAACTAACCGATCAACGTAGCGCTCATTCAGTGAAGTTTATTTTCTTTGAAAAGGGTGATTATTCTAGTATCTCTCAGGGTTTTCTTGACCGCTTGATGTTTTTGAATATCTTGCTGAAATCTTATGACATCTACTAATTATGGCGGGTGTTTAAGGATAAACCGCTCAAGCTTGCAAACAAGTATGTTCCAACCAAAGATTCCACCAAATTTGAAAACGCAAGAAAATTCAGTGGATTCACGTAGTATTAGAAAAATTTCGAAAAAAAAGAAGAGCATTTAATACATATAAATAACCTAAAAGTAAAAATCGCCTAAAGAAATTATCTGAAGTAACACAGAATCGAATATAAGCCTGATATAAAAACTGTAAAGGCAGAATATTTCAAGACACTCAACGACAAAATGAGAACTAATGCTAAACCTATTAGGACTTTTTTTAAAAAGCTGTGGATCTGATTTTGTAGGAATAAATAAAATTGTTTGGAAACAACAACTTTTTATAGACAATACGCAAAAGGAAACGTTCCCGATTACCCACTCAAAATCTGTCTTCCTACCTAATTTCAACCACGGCCTTATACCACATGCATGCGCTGTCCCGGTAATGTAACAAGTTGAATTAAGCGTGAGGGGCATCGAAGCACTCCTCATCGACGTAGATGGGAATGAGGCAAACGGCACACACGGCATATCTCCATTCGCACTAAAGCGCTTTGCTGCACCTATCCCAAGGCCCCTCTACTTAATCTACGGGCAGTCACTCTCCAGAAGGCTCATACCTGATGGGTATGAGCCTTCTGGTATGAAATTGGTGGAAAATTACTCAAGTTGTGCCCATTCATAAGGGGGAATAAAAAAAAAAAAAATGTCGCGAACTACAAGCCCATATCACTGACACCAATTTCTTGCAAAATCAGTTATCATATTTTTATACGGAGTTACTGATACTTTTAACAACAGTAATAAACTTCGCAAAGACCAACATCAGTTTTCGAAAGAGTTATCTTGGATAACACAGCTTTCGGAGTTTTATCAATAATCAGGCATCAGATATATGATGCCAATTAGACATCTGATGACAAACAGATTGCGTGTTTTTAAATTTTCATAAAGCATCCGACAGGGTATCGCATCCACGACATCTTAGTAAACTCAAAATGTAAAATATAAATTCAAGAGTGCTCAAATGAAGTAAAAATTATTTGTCTCGGCGACGTCAGTGTGTTGTTTTGAACGGTAAAACGTCGGCGTACGTTGATTTCACGTCTGAAATTCCACATGGCTCAGTCCAAGGACCACTATCGTTTTTGATTTTAATATATGCCATTCCTCTGGCTATTTCTTCGTGTATATGGTTGTTTTCTGACGATTGTATCATTTATAGAAAAATTAAGAATGAGCTACATTCTGGCATATATTGCACCTATATTTAAAATATATTGACACTTGGTGTTCAACATGCAAGAATTTAAATATCAAAAGTGTGCTTACATGTTTTACAAAAAACTAAATATTGTATGTCTCTACGAGAAAGAGCAGCACTTTAATAAAAACGTGAAAGCCGTTTACAACTCACTTTAACGCTGACTTCGATCACAGCTTTTGAGGAGGAGGAGTAAAGGGTACTGAGGCGGGGGCATGTGACCTCGGGGGGAGGTCACGTGATCTCGGGAAGGGGTGTCACGTGACCTTGGGGGGGTCACCTGACCTCAACCCCCCCCCCCCCCTCCCCTAGGTCACCGCAGGTACCCGAGGTCCTCCCGAATGGCGCATTCACACTGGAAGCGGATCCGCGTTCGCGAAGCGGTTGCGGATGCGGTTCGCGAGCGACCCCGTTCAGACACACCGAGAGGCGGTTGGCGGTTTCTCGGCGATCACGCGTGAACTTTTGAGACCTGCGTTTGGCAACCCTGCTTTACAATCCAAAATCCACTATCAAGATCCAAAGCCAAAGTTTTGCTATTTCGGCTCTCGGAATATTTTTCTTCTCGATGTTCGCGCGCATCACGAGTTCAAGGAGCGTAAAAAGAAGCATGGGCCCGCCAAACTCGCCTGTGATTCCCTCGACTTCGGCCACAAGCAAAGCCCAGCTAGGCGCGCCTTGCTGACTCATCAGGATGCCCCCGACCTTTTCTTCGAAGTGGACCCTTCTCGCATGAATAGCTGACCTTGTTTTCGGGATAGAGGGCCAGTTTTTCCCCCTCGTTGTTGTTCGCTCTTATCATTTTCAAAGTTGTGAGCGGTGGGGTGGACTGTGGTGCGGAGGAATGTGTTCGGTGCTAGTCGGTCGTGGCTTCGTTGGTGGCGGACTCTCCTCTCGTCACTCGCTCGTCGATCGAGTCTACTGTTTGTTTGACATTAAGCTCAAATAAACGCCGTATGGATTACCTCTGCATTGTCTGGTACGTACACTTTATTCCTTGAGTAGGTTCCCCTTATTTATTTTATTAGTAGTAAACGTTACAGGTCGAGCTAGCGGTATTCTGCCCCCTCCGCGGTAGTGTGTTGGCTACGCAATCAAGCTGACGACGTCGCTGTCGGCCTTCGTGGTGGTTATGCACGGTGGCGAAAGCTTTCAATAGTTCACGCGGCTATCCTAGTTGGTAGAAAAGCTGACAATTCGGTCGATCAGGGGCAGGCTCCGATGTTCTACATGCAGAGATTAACAAGGCACCCGGAATAATCAACTGCTGTGGCACCCGGCTGTGGCACCCGGAATAATCAACAAACTCTTACCCGAACCAAATCACCGGTGCAAAGCCCGTTAAAATTACCGAGTCAATTCGTTTCGCGGCGGATTCAAGTGACGGACGTGAACATCAAGTTTCTCCGTTGATTTGTCGAAAGCTAAGACTACAGCGCTAGGACTACAGCGCCTTGGACGCCTCACCAGCGACAGGTGCCATCTTGTTTCGAAAGTCACTGACGTCACTTCAGCGTCGCGTTGTGATTGGTTGCCGCTTTGCGGCTCGTGAAAGCGGTTGGGAGAAATCGGTCCCGAAGCGGTTGGCAAAAACGCGCTCCAACCGCTCGATCCTAGCCGCTTTGCGGTTGAGAACGCGCGGATCCGCTTCGCTAACGCGGATCCGCTTCCAGTGTGAACACGCCAGAAGTCCGCTCGAGGGAACCTGAGACCCTCCCGAGGTCCTCCCGAAGGAAGCCGAGGTTCTCCCGAGGTCCTCCCGAGGTCCTCCCGAGGCCCTCGCGAAGAAACCCGGGGTCCTCCCGAGGTCCTTGGGGGGGGGGGGGGGGGGGGGGGGGGGGGGGGGGGGGGGCTCGCGGTTACGCCGCTACCGACGCCGCTCAAGCCGGAAACAGGCGCCTAAGAGATGCGCTCTAATAATGAATCCACACATAAGTATGTAGGTGCCACGCTATCATCCGACTTTATTCAGCGAAATTTGAAACGTTCACAGTCCAATTTAAACAACAATCTGTTTGCTTAACTTGTGGCAGACCGATTTTTACATACGCCTGTACCGTCTGGAAACCGGGGCAAACATACTTATAGATGAACTGGAAAAAGTAGAGAACAGAGCTGCTAGGATTTTTCTGGGTCTGTATGGGTGGAGAGAGAGAGAAGGCAAACACGAATTAAGTTGCGGACTACTACCATCTTGGCGGAAAAAGTTGAGACTAATTTTTTTTTATTTTAAGCATTTAATATCAAGACTGAAATGAACAAGGAAGCCTATTTTAAACAAGCCCATTATATTTCTAGGTGCAAAGCTTATACATTCAAAATACGCGAGTACCAAGCCAGGACGAGCTTGTTTGGAGATTCCTTTTATGACAAACCTGTTGTTCAGTGGAATCAGCCCTGGCATAATGCCTTCGGGCAATGCGGGGTTACCTTGAAATAACAAATAAAGAATTCTTCAGGCATCTCAAAACCTCAGATTCCCTGGCCCATGCCGTGTATATTTCCTAGAGCTCTGTGCAACCTGGTGTAACATTCAGGTTACAAATATTTTGGTGAAGATGACTACTTCAGGTGCACACAATATTTTCTGTGCTACCCGAAGTTGACTCGCGCCTCCATTCACGCTACCGTATTCTCATCTTTCTTCCAGGAACCAAGCAGAAACAAATCGAAAAATGAAGTCCTTCTTCATAATTGCTATACTTTTGCTCACCTGCACACTGGGTAAGCCGCCGGCGACTTTATAAATTTATTCCCTCACTCCCACCCTCACACTCTTTGCCCTCTAAAAATACACACTTCAAAGCAATCGAATCATTAATTTCGAATGTTGCAACGCTTTTTGTGACTCTAAAAATGAAGCAAGGTGGTGGTGTTTTCTGAAAGAAAAGAACAGAAAACTTCTTTTCGCGAGTCATTCTGAAGCTTGTTCGAACAAACTTGATAACATCAAAATCAGAAACCCTTGTCCTCCCTTTTCAGTTGTGTAGCTTCTGTAAAGCCCTTTTGAGAAAAAGCTAACATACTCAGGTGACCTTTCATGTTTACGTTGATTGTACTAACAAGCCCAATCATATTATCATCTTGAACGCGACACTTTCGAACGAATGTTTTTCTTCGCGAGTCATTTGGAAGGTTGTTTGAACAAGATTGACAACAACAGCGCAATCAGAAGAACTTTGTCCTCCATTTTCCGTCTTGTAGCACCTGTAAAGCTCTTTTCGAGAAAAACTTACCCATTTCTGGTAACCTTTTATGTTTACCTTCATTGCGCTAACAAGACCACTTTGGTGTCATCTTGAACGCGAGCCTTTCGAAGGTGGCGCATTTCTTGGAAAGATATGAGTTTTTATCCACATATATAAACTGCGAATTTCCGAACCTTTTGTATCCACTCAAATGTAGCGACGTCAGCCTATATCAAACACCAAAGTTGCAGTTCCTTCTGTTTTGTGATTAAACCTTTTAATTGTCGTTCGAAATTTTCCGGTGCGAAAATGGCAGCCGGAAAGCCCGCAAATACAAAAAGATGAATGGCGTCAGCTACCAGAAAAACACCCCATTAGCTAAGTGAAAGCTCTCTAAAATCGCCATATATATTTTGAAATATACAATGGCATGCTCTGTAGGTTTGGCACAAGATCTGAGCTGTGTGTGCTGGTTCTTGAAAGAAAGTTAGCGGTTGTGGCGCTCGGCCATGGCCGCTCGATTAGTGCCGCTTCCTTGCGGGCTACCGTTTCGCCAGAAGATGCCTATACACGGTGATGGAGCTGAGTTTCCCGATATCGTCCCTAAAGGCGCTTCTCAGCGGACACGGGCGATGCCTTTCTATTGTTCGTGCCTTGCGTCCCTACCGCTCGCCCTCCGCGAACTGCCGTCGACGCTGGTCAGCATCAGTATGGCTAATACCTTGCGGCCGCTCTGCGAACTTTCGAATTTCCTTGTGAAAAGAGCCACCTGGCTGGCCGTTCTCAAAGCGTCGAAGACGAGAGCCACCTACGGCCATGCTCATATAAATGTCCAATAAAAACAAAACTTTTGTTTTAAAAACATTTGTTGTTTTGATTGCCTTCGAAGTTTCGGCACAACATTCAAATCAAAAGACGTTAAATTAAACAAACATTTTATTTTAAAAACGTTAAGGCCATCTTTAGACCCCTTAAGTGTTGCCCCTTTAAGATAGATGGATAGTTGTTAAAGTGATTAGGTGTAGGAAGAATCAAACTTTATTTGATTTATATGCCCCGGGAACGTGCCACCGGACGAGAGCGGGCAAGGCAATACTGTGGCACTTATTTTCTTTCAATAATCTTTGCGGAAACGTAGGCGCAGGCAGTTTTGCTCGTATAAGAGCACCGACTGGGTTCTCAACTCAAGTTAAGTGTGCTTCCTTTGACCCCGAAAAAAAAATGTTAAAAAGGACGATGTATATTTGTTTTTAAGGAAATCGTACGAAAAGTAATATTTACAAGGTCGATGGCAATCCGATGGAACTTTTATAGTTTATTATTGGTATGTGCTTGAATGTACTTCTTTTTAACACTCAATCCTACATTTCAGGCGCTCGTAAAACGCAAACAGCTTGCAGTAAATACACTAAATTTTTAGCATTACGCTCAAACGCTGCGAAAAACGTTACACGCTCGTCACGTCAACATAGAAGATACGCAAATTATGACAGGCGTCTCGAAGGCATTGTTCGTCATACATAGCACGATGAATTGTAACAAGAGATTTACCGAGCGACTCAGCAGACTGTGCGATGAGCAGCCGCGAGTAGCCGCAGACGGCGTTTTTAACAATATTGCTACTTGTAAAAGGCTCTTATTAATGAACTTTGAATCAGCCAGCTAGTATAAGTATGACAAACAGAAAGGGACAAGTGACTAGCATTATTGAGGCTGCTTTATTGGTCCCTTTACTTTGCTGCGTCGACTGCGACTAAACTTAAGTTGAAACGAAGTATAGCAAAGATTAGACATAGCACAACATCGAGACGGCGAAGATTAGACATTGCCCTGCTTACCTGTAGTCTAAGCGTATGGTTATGTGTAAGTATGACTCACGGGAATCTACGGTATCCTAGTCGGCCGTCGGCGCACGCCCAGCTGACTTTTAGATGACGAAGCGCAGCTCACACATGATCGCACGTCTTGACGGAGCGGATCGTAACAATCCCATGGAACGCGCATTAAGGGTATCACGTCACGAATTTCCAAAGCAGCCAAATGAACCGAACGTGATACACTTACCCGCCCTCGCGATTACCTCTGTTACCGCAAGAGGCATTTTGCGCAATTCAAGAGAGCTAAGATGTCAAGATGCTACAAGCGCCCCCGGAAGCAGCAGGACACGTGGTAATTTCTTGAACAAAAAAAACAAACAAAAGGTATATTTGTCACACTCACCTCCAAACTAAATTGCAGACGTTCCGAATAACCCTGGGCAGGACATGGATGTAACACATAGGCAACGTGCCCGACACCACACGTTGTTTACCGCAACCAGGCATAAGACTATCTTAGCGCAAACAGATTGCACGCGCGACAAATTCTGTATTCCGAGTTTATTAAAATAATCAAGAAAAATAAACTTTTTTCATATATTTTACACGGATAGTTCGGGACAGGGTGATCGTTTAGGGAACCGGCTAAAAAAGAATTATTGTTCTTGTCGCACATCTAGATTAATACTTAACTCAATATGCTATTGTTTATGTTTCAAGTATTATCAGAAATAGAAAATGGAAGGCCCGTCTGAAAACAAAAGTGAACGTTTAATGAGAAAAACGCATTCCTGCAACGGCAACAAAAGTAACACACTTCTTTGTGCGATAAAAGAGTGACTCCGTCGGGTTTCCAGCTTCTGGCCATTTTGTACACCATCATGCTGTCAATAACTATCTAAACAAGACTGCAAAAGAAGCTTCGATATTCTTCTCAAAGGTTATGCCTGAGCTGGGAACGCAAGATTGAAATAAAAACAGGCGGTCTTTGTTCGAACCCAGCGCGTTTGAGTGGAAGCCTAATACACTGCAAACTTGTCCACGCCAAGGAAGCTTCGAAAGAAACGCATGTTTTTTTTTCGTTGCTTTTTATAATTGTGAAGACATCTCTAACACCGCTACTGGTATCAGCCAACTGATGTGGTAAACCGCTGTTATAATCCTCAGCTTAATCGCACGTGCAGTGTGGTCGCACACCAATCAACGCTGACCGATGCAACATTACAGAACGCTACGCCCTTTCGTGTATTTTTTCTTTAAGACCAAAAACACAAAGCACAAGTAGCCACCAGCGGAAAGCAGTTGCTATTACTGCTAGGAGTTCCGCATTGGTAGACGCGGACGATTATTTTAGAATCGAGAGGCTGGCTACTTCCAAAAGCTATGCCAACGAGCTTATCAAAGAACTCCATTTAGTGAAAAGGTTAGCGGGAAAAAACACGTTTCCTGATGGTAAAAAAAAGAAAGAATGGCGTTGCGGCAACAGAACGATGCCTTAGCTGCCTATACCGGTAGATGCGGTCAGTGCTTAAAGTGATAGACAGGTACAGTCGGGGACAAAAGTCCCCAGGACGTGCGAGCTGCGGCTGAAACGCATTGCTCTGCCATCTGCCGGCGGGTCGCCTGGTTTCGAGATCACGCAAAGCGCATGCGCGTCCTACTCTGCCTGCAAACATGTGTGTTTCCCGCTCTTCTGCGGCACAGCACCTAACTAGGAATCGGGCACGTGGTACCGCCTGGGAGATAGCGCTGGCGGCTGACGAGCGTCTGCTACACATTCCGAAACTCGACATACCGCCTGGGGCATTGGGCCGCATTTCGCCGTGTCAGCGCACCTTGCTTTATAACCAGTTCAGCGTATCGCTCAGTTGAGCTGCCGTGACTTCTTGCTTTATAGGTGCCATGCCGGTAAGCGCTATCTCCGAGGCGGTACCATGCTCCCGATTCCGAGTTAGGCGCCGCGCCGCAGAAGAGCGGGAAAGCGCACACGTTGGCAGGCACAGTAGGACGCGCATGCGCTTTTCTGTGATCTCGAAACCAGGCGACCCGCCGGAAGATGGCAGAGCAATGCTTTTCAGTCGCAGCTCGCGTGTCCTGGAGGCTTTTGTCCCCGACTGTACATGTCTTCATTAATCGTGACAAAAATGTGTTTTTCGATTAACCGTCAACGGCGCTACCCTTACACTGTGCTCTCGAGTTGACTCCAGCAAGATTGATGCAGCAATTTAGTGGGAGTCTCTGGCATCAGGTCGAAAAATCGTCTAGCCGCGTTAGCTGCATATTTTATGTACAGATTCCGCTTAGTTTTTTTTTATTCAAGTCGTTCCCAACCCATTCAAAAGAAACTTAGTTCTCTAATCATTAACTGGCACTGTCGCAAGTAGGCTTTAGGTGTAATCTTTATGCCTCAATAAAAGCCGTCCTGCATTAACTGAAACTGAAAACACGCAGTGAGATCACTGTGCACTGTGGGAGACAGTGCTCAATCGTGCGTGCCCGCGCTTTCATGTAATTGTTGATCGCCCTGTCATAACGAAAAGCAGGGTTTCAAGGCTGCACCCGTTATCTATATGGGGAGTGTCCTGCTACTTGCAGCTAAGAGCGAAGGTAATGCCACACCGGAAAATACTAAAAATCGTAAAGATGTACCAGGAAGTTCCGCCAGAAACGTTTTTTGACTTGGGACGCGCTTGGCTGTGCGTATCGTTGTTATTTTTACTGTGCCCTTACAGCGTTTGGCCTAAAATTGGCGCTGTTTGAAGTTTTCCTAGTCTAAGCATCAATGTTGTTCTTCCTAGCAAGTCGTCCACCACCATCCTTTATGCAAACCATAACATGCTCCTTCGATGTGCTTGGGTATTTTAATTTTAAATAGTATTAAGGGACGTCATTCCTCCTTCGCTTATACAATCTAGATCAAATTAATATGCGTTTCCATTTTTTAGAGTGTTCTACTCTAGCTGGCGCAATAGGTAGACCCACCGAGAATGAGAATAGCGCGGCCGGCTTTGCCAACGTTTGCACGGTACAAGTGTTTTCATTTTCCATATCTAATGTACAAAAAACAACCAGAAAACGTCTGTGTTCACTTCGCTTTCGACGTTTTCTGTAGCCCAATACTTATGTGATCTTCTACTTGAGAGTTCTATAATGGGGGAGGGCGGGGGGGGGGGGGGGGGGAGCGATGCTTGGCGGCATAAATGTAAACGTTATTACAAAAAAAGGCAAGGAATCACAGTTACTATTATTTATGGTTAAATGTGACTAATTACAACTACAATTACTCATCTTCTATAGGAGCCGCCCATAGAAGATGAGTAATCATTTATGGTTAAATGCAACTAATTAGAACTACAATTAATCATCTTCCATAGGAGCCGCCACTCAGTTGTGACCTTGAACAACATCTGGTGCTCAAAAGATTAATCGGACGTTTTGCCTCGTATCTACATGTCAAGATGTCGACCTACGCGCACAAAACACTTTTAAATCTACGTTTTTGTTTTTCCAAACAGGTGCTGCCACCTGGACGCGCGGCTGAGTAGCTAGAAAACAACGCTTCCGCAAGGCCTCCAACCACCCATTCGACACCAAAAACGTCAACTAGATCTTGCTGGACCACTGAGACCTGTACCTATACTACATATCACTAAAACCGTGCAGTACGCTCTCTCAGCTGTCGCCTTGGCTGCAAACAGCCAAAGCGACAGCTCAGAGAGCGTATGCCAACCTGGTCAAGAGGAGGTAAAGAACGAACGGGAAAGAAGGACTAAGATGGAACTGGTGGGGATACACTCTCTGCCCAGTAGCTTTGGCTGTACTGCACGGCTTTAATGAGAGGGAGTATAGCTACGGCTCACCCAAACTTCACTTTTATCCCCAGCGTAGATCATCTTGATCCCTAAAGTTGATGCATAGAAGTCACCTACTCACTCTCACAACCAGAGGGAAGCAAAGAAATAATGAAGGGACAAAAAGAAAAAAGCGCGCACAGATTACCTACACCAGTTCCCCTGCACTATTTTTTTTTTTTTTTTAAGAAAGCACTTTGTACTTTGGTCCTTTGTTTCAGTGTGCTCCCCCCCCCCCCCCCCCCTTCACTGTGGCCGAGCAAGCTAACGAGTCACAACTTGCAAACAACCGAGCCACAGAAAATAAAAATTCTAGTGGAGGCTTTAGGTGGCGGGAAGAAAGGCTTTGAGAAAACCTTTCGTTTCGTAAATACAGTTGACAGAGTAACTCCGGTAGAGCTTACCATTCACCAAAAAAAAAATATTTCTTACGATTTTCTTTTTGTCAATATTAACAGTTCTCGCCTTTTTTCCCCGTGAATGAAAAAAAAAATTAACAAATTATAACCATTCGCTTTCGGTGAAAGTAAGGAAATTAATATAAAAATTCATTCCTAAATATTTAGTTGTTCCCTTACAAAATTACTGATGAATGTATGGGATCACAAATAATCTTGTTACATGAATCGGATTACGTACAAGTCCGCTTGGAACCCTACGAACATCTTGGGGCATCGCACTTCATACGCACTCCGCATAAGGTATGCGATCTGCTCGGGTGTGATGAAAATGAATAAGGAATAATCCAGAACTCTCGAGCGGTGGTCGTAAGAAGAAATATGTAGTTTACAGAGTAAGAAATCAGAAACAAAAGTCAGATAGAGTAGGAGAGCAAGTTACAAGAGTCATCAAAATATATACAAAGTTCAGTCCGCCGACTTCGCTTACGGCTCACACGGTGTTAATGCAGAAAAGGCGCCTCGTTGTCGAAACGTCGGTTCTGGAGCCTGGCAGGCTGGGTCGGCACAGGAGTAGGTTTACTGCAGCTTGGCTAATGTCGGCGGTCCATGGTCTACAGGTTCAAATTCCCCACGGGCCTCTTGGCGACCGTCCGGAATCTCCCTCGACTAACGGAACCGCTGTTGTTGAGCAAGGGGCAGATGAAGAACCGCCTTCTTCAAGCGCCTCGAGCGTGTGTCGCGTTCATTCTTCTCGTGTCGTCGTCTTCTTCATTCTTGTTATTCCTAATCCTTGATATGGTCGCTCAATCGTCTTCATCTTTGATTATCCGAGTGATCACAGCGTTCATATGCGTCGTCTTTCTCGTGGTTTGTTCAGCGCACCTCCTCACATCGGGGCATTTATTGCGCCAGGGACACCTATTCCAAAACTCTCCATAGGATAGAAAGTCTAAAATGCCGAAAGTCGACGTAATATGGGCCGTAAACATCGGCGCCTGAGCGTAGATATTTAACACCTCCGTCAAAGGTGTTTTTCACTGGTGGGGTTTGCCTCGTAAAATTACAAGGCGTGTTTTCTTTCGTGTAAACAAATTGTACGAAAAACCTTGCCAGGGTGAACAGCGGAGGGCGACGCAGACGACAGAGTCGAGTGGCAGGGCGCGTTTCGCTTTTGTATTTGTGCGTTGCGCTGACTACTTCTTCCGCCTTGCTTTTAAAATGATCGATACTGCCCCCGACGATCGTGGTCTAATATAATGAACATAACCATTTTGTAATGCACTTTGGTTTAAACCTAAATTTGGACATTGTCATCAAAGAGTAAAGTAACAAAAAAAAAGAAAACGCGTTCGCGTAACGACGGTGCGTTTGCTGCAAACGGATTTCGTCTGCGAGTCGCCTGCTCACTTTCGCTGGTCGGTTAAACCTTCCGATGCTGCTCCCAAGAATTCTTGTGACAGTTGGTCCAAAGAAAGCCAGAGTGGATAAGAATATGTTCATTTTATTAAACCACGGTAGTAGCGCGAAGTCTCGATATTTTTTTTTAAAGCAAGAGGAACAAGGACGCCTTGCCACTAAACTCGTTTCTCTGCGTAGCCGTCCGCAGTTGACCGTAACAAGATTTTTTAGCCTCTTGTTCAGAGAGCTACGCTTTGTCATATTACTAGGTAAACCCGTATCTTAAATACACCTTCGACGAAAGATTTAGATTGCTGCGTGTAGGCGCGGAATTTTACGGGCCATTTTAGATTCGGACAACCTATATTTAGTAAACACGAGTGGTGTAATGCTTGCTGTCAATCGCTTTCCACACAGATGTCTACCTAGAGTGGCTTCCACACCGCGGAGCCAACGTCTCGTCGTAAGCTTTCACAATATTGAAAAGGAAGTTCAATACACAGATTCTAGCGTCTACGTTCGTAACGTTAGAGTGCAAGGTGGTGCTGCTTCCCGCATTAAACTTGTTCTCCCCTTCATAAGCTTTAATTACGGAAGTACCTCCCCTGCGCCATTGTCCCGCTTTTCTTTCTGGAACACCGTAGCGTAAGAAAAAAAGAAGAGCATCGAGAGGTTGGTAACAGGCAGTGCATTTGAACTGTTTTGTACTAGTGTTAGAGTGTTTGAGCAGTTTACGATATGAATAATTTTTTGAACTTGTGTCTTTAAATACTGTTTTCATTTCAGGCCGATCGGATCACGGGTGTCCTGGAGATAGCGGACAGTGTGACAACTATTGTACGAATAGGCATTTCCGTTTCGGTTTATGCAACGGCAACTTCTGTGGATGCCTTTATGAAGCATGGATCAAATAAACCGTAGTTGAAGCTCCCGCCTTCAACAACGAAGAGGCATGGTGGCACAATAAAACAAAACACTTGCCTTACCCAAATTTGGCGGGCAGATAATGTGTCTTTATTTAACGGAGAATGTTAAAAACGTTTGGTTGTTGCAGACCACATGTCAATAACACCTGTTCTTTGATTGAAAATCACGACCACTGGATATTAATAAAAGTAGTGGAATGTATTAAGGGGCATTCACATGGGGAAGAAATTCTTCACATTGCTCCCCTCTCTCCCTCCCCATTCCCTTTCCTCTTCTCTCAACCACGCCTTTTGGGCAATTGTCCTCACATAGCAGTATTTTATTCGCGTATCTCGGAACTTTACAAATTTTTCTCTGTGATATACCAGCGTTGGCATCAAGATCATCAAACGTGTTGTGACGTGCGCATGTCCTCAGAAGAGTCTAGAATATTTATCGATGTAGCCCACCGCCAAACAGCTTATCATACAACTGCTTTAAGATTCCACGTCTCTTGTGTGACTTGCAGCCCCCCATCCAGCATTTTTAGCAGGAAAGAGTTCATCGCCTTTTGTACACGAAAGGCTGCGTCATTATTGCGTACGGCGGTTTGATTCACTGCTACATATTTTTTTTTTTTTTTTGTCAGGTGTGCCTTGTTCGACCGTATGGGCCTTCGTTAGATGCTCAAGGTTCCGTAGAGGTTCCAATCGTTGTGGTTCGTTTGCGGGTCTCAGCACCAGGAGAAAGAACATCTCAATGTCGTTTAGGTATAAAGGAAAGGTTTATATAAAATATTTACTGGGAAAGTATATATCTCGTAGCAAAACAAAACTGTCAAAACCGAATGCCCCGACCCTTGTGAAAATATAAAAATGGAAAATCGTCGTTGCAAAATAAAACAAAACACTTGCCCACTTTAGTTGGGAGGGCATAGAATTTATCTTTATTTAAACGATTTTTTTTTGTTTTTCTCCGCTTTCCTCGTACCCCTTGTGTTTATTGCGACGACTTTATGCTCTTATTTAGGTTGATAAATATTGTAATCTATATTTGAAATATTTTCTCTTTCCCATGAGTTATGCAAGATTAACATATGTTTCACGGATCTCCTCGTTTTCATGACGTTGCCATGACTCAGCAGGTTTAACTCCTCGTTGTGGTTGGGTGCATGGTCTGGGTTGAGTGGTAGAAATGAAGCCAGCGAACGACCGAAAAGAAGCGCTACGTTCTCAGTCTTCCAGGGTTTCTTTTCACTAATAAAACCTTGTCACTTCCTTGGGACTTCTATAACTGTCTAGCTAGTTACATGTTAATTTTAAAAAAAGAGACTGGCGGACGTAATTAAGGGTGACCCAGGTAGCCAGGCTCGATCTAAAATAGACCATGAAAATCGACGCCTGCACGTAGCAAACTAAACTTTTCGTCACACGTGTAATTCACTTTTCGGTTTTTCTTGTAAAATTGTAAAATTACTGTGCGGAGCTCTCTTTCTGTAAAAAAATAACGCTAAGAAACTAACCAGGTACTACGGCGGGCGGCGCCGTAGACGACAACGTCCAATAGCGGGGTGTGTTTGGCGGTCGTATTGATAGACGGCGCTACCTCCTTATTGCAAAAACTGTGGTTTATTACAATAAACAGAATCGTTCTGAAATGTGTCTTCGGTTAAAAAAATCAATGCTGAGAATAAAAGCAAGCCTTAAAGTTAAAAAAAGAACGCGTCTACATAACGACGGCGCTTTTGCTGCCAACGGATATCATCTGCGCGTCGTCAGCTTTCTTTCGCTGGTCGGCTACTCCTTCGGATGCTGCTCCCGACTCCATCTATCAATACGAACGCAAAACACACCCTGCTACTCGACTTGATCGTTTCGTCGCCGCCTGCAGTAGACCCTGGCAAGTTTCTTGGCCGTATTTTTTTAGAGAGAGCTGCGCTTTATAATTTCACAAGAAAAATATATCTTTGAAATACACCTTTAACCAATAGTTTAGATTGCTAAGTGCAAATGTCAATTTTTAAGGTCCATTTTAGACCGAGCGTGGTGACTTGGGTCAGCCTATATATACTTAGTCGGATTCTGATCTTAATGCAAGCTGTAAAAAGCATCTCACCATTATGACACGCTTAAAAAGAATGTGGAGCACATTTTCAAGGAAATTAAATTAGAAGCGAACTTCTATATCGGTTCTTAATTCGGTAATTACAGTTAACTTATGCAAACCTAAATGTAAACCTCATTTATTAAATAAAAAAGCGGTGTCCAGCGAGGACCGCAGGATACCACACTGCAGCTTCTCTGCAGTGTGATATCCGTCCCAAAAGTCATGACATCATCTTCCGGATAAATAAGGTAGCCTTGTAACGGCTTCCTCCCTTGGCCTCGTCCAGAGTAACATGCAGCGAAGTGCCAATATGCTCAATGCTGCGTCCTAATGGTGTCACTGTGCTTGGCTTAGTGTCCAAGAGACCAGGAAACCTCGACCTCGTTAGTGAAGAATTAGTCTGAAGTTGATTGTCAGACATAATATCTTGTAAGCATACGTTAGGCGAAAAGACGCACGTCGTTTGTTCGCCGACAGCTGAATCGATTATGCATAAAACATGAGCACAGTCGACGTCTCTAAAGTGTTATGGAGGTCGCCGACGCTAGCGAGCTCCAAAGTCCGAAGCGACCGAGGGAGAGCAACCGTTCGCGCGCGGAGCCCCGTCCCACCGCTTCGCGCGTAACCTGAGCGCCCCGTACCAGAGGCGCCTTTCTTTTATTTCGTTTTTGATTTAATAAACGAGACGTCAGTCTTCAGTCTGACTCCGGCACGAAGGGTTGTCCATGTGTGCCCTTCGTAAAAGAACGTAAAACGAAACATGGTGTCAGAAGTGGGATCGCTCCGCGAGTCTACTAATAATTGGTAAAGCGCAGGATCGACTACAAACGAAGGAACAATGGACAAGCCCTCAACTTCTGCCGACAACGGTGCTACCGAACAAACGGTAACGGCAGCTTTTCGCATCTCGCCTCCCGAAGCCTTCAGTTTTACAACACCTAACGAATGGCCGGCGTGGAAGAAGAGATTCAAGCGCTTCCACAGTGCATCAGGACTGGCATCTCACTCATCATCACACCAAGTCGACGCTCTCATTTACATCATGAGACCACAAGCTGAAGACGTCTTACAGACCTTCAAGCTGTCCGACACCGAGGCTCAAGACTTCGACAAGGTGATGGAGAACTTCGAACGTTACTTCATTCCTTGTCGAAACGTGGTGTATGAGAGAGCCATGTTCAACACAAGATCGCAACTGGAGACGGAAACCGTCGAGGAGTACGTCACTGCTCTCCATGGATTAGCCACTACGTGCAAGTATGGACCACTGAAGGAAGAATTGATCCGCGACAGGCTGATTGTTGGTCTTCGGGACAGCAGGACTTCAGAAAAACTTCAACTGGATCCTGATCTGGACCTCCAGAAGGCCATCGCTGCTGCGCGACAATCGGAAGTGATTAAAAAGCAACAAGTGGAACTTCGACCGACAAAAGAAAAGGATGCCAACGTTGACCGTATAGCAGCCAAAACTGGGACAGCAGCAGGACCTGCTCAGCGAGGAATTGAACGTTCAAATGTTCGAACTCCTACTAAGAAGACCGCGATACCCAAACCAAAAGGCAAACCGTGCCGTTGGTGTGGTCGAGAAGCTCACCCGAGGAGCGTGTGTCTGGCGAAGAACGCAGGCTGCAACAGGTGTAAGAAAAAGGGACATTTTGCAACAGTCTGCAAATCTTCAACTACCGTGAACTCCCTCGTACACGAAAAAGGATTCGTAGGAGCTGCCGCTTCTCCTCAAACAGCAAAATGGGACATCGAAATATTCGTCGACGAAACTCCTGTTGTTTTCCGAATAGACACTGGAGCAGACGAAACGGTGTTACCAGCTGCCATCTTTCAAAATGTCTTCGCAAAGTGCCACAAGCTCTCCGAGCCCCAACGCCGACTTCATGGTCCAGATGGACGACCCCTTAAAGTCATGGGATCAGCTTGGATGAAGCTCAAATGCCGTGGGCAACAAGCACTCGAAGAAGTTTACATCGTGAAAGGACTTCGCAAACCTCTTTTGGGTAAGTCAGCTATCGAAAAGTTTCGGCTTTACCCTCAAATCTGCATGACTGCGAACAAAGCTTGCGAACCGAAGAAAGAGTTCTCTCACCTGTTTCAAGGACTGGGATCTCTCGAAGGTGCTCACGTTCTCAAGCTGAAACCTAACGCGACGCCGTTTGCTAGCGCATCACCGAGAAGAGTACCGCTTTCGCTGTATTGAGAAACGCAGAAAGAGCTAGAAAACATGCAGTCGCAAGGTGTCATCTCTCCAGTAGAAGAGCCTACTGAATGGTGCGCGCCGATGGTCATCGTCCCCAAACCGTCTGGCAAAATTCGCATTTGTGTTGATCTCACACAACTGAACAAACACATTCAGCGCGAATATCGCCCTATCCCATCAGTGGAGCACACACTGGGAAGGCTAGCGGGAGCCAAGATCTTCTCAAAGCTGGACGCGAATTCTGGGTTCTGGCAGATCCCTCTAGACGAGAAGTCACGACTCCTGACGACATTCATCACTCCGTTTGGAAGATTTTGTTTCAATTGCCTACCATTCGGAATCACGTCAGCACCGGAACACTTCCAGAGACGTATCACACAACTTCTCCAAGGAATGGAAGGAGTACTTTGCCACATGGACGATACCTTGAAATGGGCATCATCGTCCGAGCAGCACGAGCAACGTCTGCGAGAAGTCCTCAAGAGACTCTCATCAGCAGGACTCACGCTCAACGAGGAGAAATGCGTCTTTCGAGTAAGAAGTATAAAGTTCCTAGGTCATCAAGTAGACAGCGATGGTGTCCGTCCAGACTAGACAATCGTCAACGCAGTGAAACAGATGCCCATACCGACTTCAAAGCAAGACGTCAAGCGCATCATGGGAATGGCGACATACCTAGGACGATTCTTGCAACACCTGTCTGACCTACTGCATCCACTATCGTCACTGCTCAGTTCCAAAGTGGACATCGTGTGGGATCATCCTCAGCAGAAAGCCTTCGCAAAGTGGAAGGAAATCCTCTCAACCTGCCCCGTTCTCGGAATTTACGACGCCGACAAACGACCGATTTGCGGGGATTTGCGGCCTTCTTGGCTGAAAAGCTTATCGCTCGTCTGTTTCGTCTCGCAGCTTTTCGTCCGCCCGATTTGATCAGCAAAGCAGAGCACGACGTCTATCACTCCTGCATGGTTCATCTATCGTTTCACCGCCGCTCAAGTCTCGGACTTCGTCATCTTGCGTCGTGAAATGTGCCACACGGCGGCGACACCATCGAGCTTCGCTTTGGTCGGCGCTATAAAACGGGCGGTTGAGCTGCACTCCGTTGGGATTTGCGGCCTTCTTGGCTGAAAAGCTTATCGCTCGTCTGTTTCGTCTCGCAGGTAAGAACACTGCACCGTTTTCACTTAGCTGTGTTACTCTGGCCGCAAATCCCAGCGCGAGTGTATCGTGTACGTCTACTTTGTGAGCATGGGCATCTGCCTCGCTGCCTATCGTGCTCGCATTGGACGTTTTTTTTATCTCGTTCCACTAAAGAACGTCATCGATTGTTGTTACCTACTCTGGACTTGTCTTTGCCAAAGTTCCGCCTGGTATTCGTCTCAGTGTGCGTTTGCGCTCTACTGATTCTTGCGGGTGATGTCGAGACTAATCCTGGACCTAAAACCGATTCCACGCAGCTCGAAAGGCTCCAGACCACTCTAGACAGGCTTCTGCAGAATACCGAAAGCTATCAGAAAGAAAATACGGACAAATTAATTGCTATTCAGGCCGGCATTTCGAGCCTAAGAGGAAGGGTGACGGAACTTGAAAAAAAAGTGGACGCTCAATCGAGCTGCCAGGAGGACGTGATTTCAATGAAACACGATATAAGCTCAGTGGAAAGCAATTTACGGAAATTATCTATAACCTGTGATAACGTTGACGCGGTAGCGCGGCACGTAGATGCTCTGGATAATCGCTTTCGACGAAATAATCTTATCTTCAAAGGAATTCCGGAGGAGCACGGTGAGACTTGGAATCGTACTGAACAGATAGTGATAGACTTTGTTAAAACTTACCTAAGCGTTGATCCGGGTGAAATTGAAAGGGCACATCGCATAGGTAGGAAACGTGACAGGTTTCACCGTATGATTGTTGTTAAGTTCCAAAGTTTTAAGAAAAAACAAAAAGTGCTTAGTAAGGCCCCGGCCTTAAGGAATGTTCCATCCTTAAAAGTATGGATTGACGAAGATTTCTCGCCACATATTCAGGAGGCTCGTAGGAAACTCAGAGAATTTGGAAAACCGCATCGTGATGCGCAGAAAAAAGTTCGATTTGGTTTTGACAAACTGTTCATCGACGACAAAGCGTTTGTTTACGACTCCACTTTGAACCAGGTGGTTTAATTGCAAAACGCTCCCTCCAACCCTGAGCTTCCAATCTCTCAAGAACGAGAATGACGGTCTACCACAGAAAGTGAGGTCAATCAGTTAACTTTCCTTGTTGCTAATTTTAGAAGCTTGTTATCAAAACAAGATGAGTTGAGTAGCACTATTGAAGTATGCCGCCCCCACGTCATTTTGGGAAGCGAAACATGGCTCTGTAGTAGTATACCTAATGAAGAACTTTTAATTCACAGTGATTTTACCATTCATAGAAAAGATCGTTCATTGTCTAGGGGAGGTGGTGTTCTTGTTGCAATCCAAAAGTGTTTCTCCTCGGTAGTTGTGGAGCTAGATGGCGATATTCAGGTATGCTTTGTCAAAGTTAAATGTGCATTTTCTCATATCTTAGTTGGAGTTTGTTATAGGCCTCCAGACTCGCAAGCTGTGTTTCTCCAGGAATTGTATAAAATTTTGAATTTTGTTACACTACGTTACCCGCAGTGTCCTGTATTTCCTGGTGGGGATTTCAATTATCCCGGGATTGACTGGATTGATTGTGTGCCTGAGAGTAGTTGCAGAAGTTCTTCGCAGTGTAGGGACTTCATGGATATTTGTAAATCTTGTTCTCTTGACCAGGTTGTGTTGGTGCCTACGCGAAACAATGCGATTCTTGATTTATTCTTTACGTCTATTCCGGAGTTAATTCTATCCGTAAATGCTATTGACGCTATCAGTGATCACCGAATGGTGGTGATCGACGCTAACATTGCTGTTAACAAAAAGTGTTGCGAACATAAAGTCATCTTTGATTA
Organism: Ixodes scapularis; assembly: GCF_016920785.2. Taxonomy (NCBI): domain Eukaryota; kingdom Metazoa; phylum Arthropoda; class Arachnida; order Ixodida; family Ixodidae; genus Ixodes; species Ixodes scapularis. The sequence continues at coordinate 46,267,440 of NW_024609839.1, read as the reverse complement.
TGCTAGGGCAAACCTACCGGAGATTACTTCGGCACTCGAGTCATTCGTTATCGAATTTCAGGGTTCTTTTAGTCTCAGATCAGTTGAAGATAACTGGACTCTATTCAAAGACAGGCTTTTAGAACTTATGCATCTATTTGTGCCAAAAATCAAAATACCATCCAATACACAAAAGCCATGGTTCTCGAGGTATCTAAAAGGCCTCCTTAACACCAAAAAACGACTTTTTTTAAGTGCAAAGAAGCATAATAGTACGACCTCTTGGGACAAATATTTAAACCATTCTAAACTCTGTAAGCAGGCGATTGAAGATGCCAAACAACGATTCTTTGGTGGCACTCTTAAACAACTACTAAGTTCAAATCCTAAACAATTTTGGAAAATCATTAGCCCTCCGAAAAATCAAAATGCCCCGAGCGGTCTTTCGGACATCCATGGGGATACGTTGTCCAATTTAGAAAGTGCGATTACTTTTAATCAATTCTTTGGAGGGGTTTTCACTGATGAGTCATTTCCTTTACCTGCCTGTGATAACATTTATAATATTTCTTTCCTTGATCGCATCTTTGTTGATTCTGATGGGATAAGGCAGCTTATCCTCAACCTTTCCAATTCAACTAGCCCGGGTAGTGACGCAATTACGTATAAACTGCTCAAACTCACGCTGCCGGTCTCGAGTATTCTTCTGCAACTTTTATTTCAACAAAGTCTGGACCAAGGATACTTACCTAAGGACTGGAAACATGCAAAAGTTACCCCTATTTTTAAATCCGGTGATGCTACGTTCGCCAATAACTACCGTCCCATTTCCCTAACTAGCATACCCTGTAAACTTCTGGAACATGTGATCTACAGCCATATTGTGAACTACCTTACAGAAATTAATTTCTTTTTTCCTAACCAACACGGCTTCCGTAAAGAGAAGTCGTGTGAAACTCAGTTATTTGAATTTATCACTGATATCCATGACAACATTCATTCACAAACGCAAACTGACGCTATTTTTATTGATTTTTCGAAAGCGTTTGATCGGGTCCCGCACCAGCGTTGGATAAGTAAACTAAAGTCACTTAATATGCATCAGTCTCTTGTAGACTGGATCAAATAATTCCTTTCTGAAAGAACTCAATCAGTCTCGATTCATAACGACTCATCTCGAAGTATCTCAGTAAAATCCGGTGTCCCGCAAGGCTCCGTCCTCGGTCCTCTTCTCTTTTTAATTTACATCAATGATCTACCTAACTTAATTTGTTCAAAAATTCGGCTATACGCTGACGACTGCGTAATATACAGGCGCATTATCTCAAACGAAGATAGCTTCGCCCTCCAGCGTGACCTTGATTCGCTATGGTTATGGTGCGTTAAATGGCAAATGGATATCAATATTACAAAGACCAAGCTTCTTACTTTTGCTACAACTAAGTCTAAGTCTGCCTTTGATTATAAAGTTAATGGTGCAATTCTTGAAAATGTAACTCATTATAAATATCTCGGAGTATTTCTAACGGATAATCTCGACTGGAAAATGCATATTGATCATATTGTGAGCAAAGCGAATCGATCTCTAGGGTATCTTAGGAGAAACTTGTTTTTAGCACCAAGTGACGTTCGATTGTTAGCTTACAAATCTTTTATTCTTTCAAAACTAGAATATGCGAGCATTATTTGGAGCCCATGGCACGATTATTTAATTAAAAAAATAGTCTGTTCAGAACAGAGCCGTACGTTTTATTCTTAGAGATTATTCCTTTCCGCCGAATGTGACAGCACTAAAAACAAGAGCTGACCTTGTTCCTTTATGTAATAGACGGAAAGTATCACGACTGGCTTTTCTTCATCGCGTGTATTATTACAACACTGACCTTAAAGGTCAACTTTTACTTCCGCCCCATAGGAGTTTTCCTCGGCATGATCACCATCATAAAATTAGGCTACCCTTATGTCGCAATAAGCATTTTTCAGAGTCGCCCTTGATCTTGGCTATTCATGAATGGAATGACCTCCCTGAAAGTGTGGTTGATATCTCAGACTGTGCACAGTTTAGGAGTGTATGTGAAGAATTATTGAAGTCAGTTTAATTTTATACGCTCTCTGGTGTGTAGCTGTTGTGTATATAGTATGCTGTGTATGTGATCGCGATTTGTCGCGTGCGGTTTTCAATGTTAGTGTTTTCTTGTTCTTGCAGCGAACTTTTTCTTTTGTCTCTCCCCCCCCCCCCCCCTCATGTAATGCCTCCGAGCGCTTTGAGGGAACAATAAATGAAATGAAATGAAATTGTATCGGCAGATGCGTCATCCTACGGCCTGGGAGCAGTGCTACGTCAAGAGCAGGAAGATGGATCATATCGCGTCATTGCCTATGCGTCCAGAACACTCACCGAAACAGAGAAGAGGTACGCCCAAATCGAAAAAGAAGGTTTGGCACTCACGTGGGCATGCGAAAAATTCCGAGATTACATCGTGGGAATGCACTTTGTACTGGAAACCGACCAGAAACCACTAATTTCTTTGTTCGGATCAAAGTCATTGGACGACCTAACCCCAAGGCTTCAGAGACTGCGCATGCGTTTAATGCGCTACTCATTCGAAGTTGTCCACGTTCCAGGCAAGGAACTCCAAGCAGCTGACTCGTTGTCAAGAAGCCCTCTGCCACAGCGGCAAGACAGAGAGATGCAAGAAGAAATCGATTGCTTCATTCGACACATAAAGACGTCCCTACCAGACGCAAACGAGTCTCCAATGGATAACGGCAGAACAAAACAAAGACCATGTTTGCCAAAGACTCGCCAGCTACAGCCATAAAGGTTGGCCAAATCGTCGAGATCTCGGAACAGACCTCAAAGAGTACTACGAGTACCGTCATCACATTGTCGTGCAAAGCAGCCTTCTCATGAATGGTTCTAGAATAGTGGTGCCAGAATCCTGCCGTCCACATATCCTGCAACATCTTCATGAAGGACACATGGGCATAGGAAAGTGCAAAGCACGGGCAAATGTATCGGTATGGTGGCCGAGGATAAACGATCATATCGAGCGCCTGGTCAAGAACTGCGAAAAGTGCATTAAAACTGGCCAGAACCGAAAGCTCCCCCTCATCCCGTCAGAGTTTCCTAGTCGACCGTGGGAGAGAGTGGCGATGGACCTCCTCTTCATTCACGGAAAATGGTGGCTGGTCGTCGCGACTACTACTCTCGCTACCCCGAAATCGCCCGACTGGAAAATCTCACAGCAGCGTCCGTAATAATGCACTGCAAATCGATATTTGCGAGGCATGGCATCCCAGAAGTAGTGGTGCCTGATAATGGTCCTCAGTTTGCGGGAACCACAGGTTCAGCATTCACAAAGTTCTCACAGACCTACGGACTTAAGCACATCACATTAAGCCCTCGCTACGCGCAGAGCAATGGCATGGCGGAGGCTGCGGTGAAGGTCATAAAGATATCACTCAGCAAAACGGAAGATCCGTACGAGACACTCATGATCTACCGTTCAACGCCTCTGTCCAACGGATACAGTCCGACAGAACTTCTCATGGGGAGAAGGATGCGTACAACCGTACCGATCGCCACTCAGCTCCTGGAACCAAAGCTACCGGACCAAAAAGAACTGCGTCGCTATGAGCAAGAAAACAGGAACCGACAAAAGCAGTACTTCGACCGGCGACACGGAGTGCATCACCTCGATCCACTCGGCTCTGGAGAGCGAGTTTGGGTCATTGACCTCAAGCCAACCGGAGTTGTTCAGAACAACACCCATACACCACGATCTTACTGGATAACGTCCGAGGGTCAAGAGATCCGAAGAAATCGCACGTATTTAATTCCTTTCCCCGACGAACAAGAGAAACAAGGCATCGAAGAATTCCCCGAAACAACCACGAGGCCCGAGGAAACGGGTGCCGACACCTCGCACAAATATTCTCGGCACGGCCGGTTTGTAAAAGAGCCAGACCGTTTCGGCACTTCTTCGAAGCTTCCTTAGAAAGAGGGATGTTATGGAGGTCGCCGACGCTAGCGAGCTCCAAAGTCCAAAGCGACCGAGCGAGAGCAACCGTTCGCGCGCGGAGCCCCGTCCCACCGCTTCGCGCGTAACCTGAGCGTCCCGTACCAGAGGCGCCTTTCTTTTATTTCGGTTTTGATTTAATAAACGAGACGTCAGTCTTCAGTCTGACTCCGGCACGAAAGGTTGTCCCTGTGTGCCCTTCGTAAAATAACGTAAAACGAAACATAAAGCACCGGTCACTAGTCTTAAGACAAGATGGTGATTGAGTCCCACATCCTCAGGGCAGATGATCGGGCCAATCCATACACTATTTCGCGATGGTCAAGATGAGACTGTACGACCGTAGAAGGGATTTTTTATCGGAACTCCAGGACTTGTGAGATGTAACATTCAAAAGGTTTACAGACTAATATATATATTAGAATAACTTAAGGTGAAAGACAAAACATAATTTTTATCAAATATCACACGATGCAATATGTGCTTTCTTTGACGGGGACGGATTTTTTGTTTAGAAACAAAGAATGGACCCAATGACGGCCAATGGCGCAACGGAAAAGACGCACAGATTGTTTTGGACGCGGAGAACCAGAACCCAGTCATATGACTCCCCTTGGAAGGTCCTCATGGATCTTATGTAGAAAGCTTATAAGCGAATGACGAGATCTGTACGTTGCAGACATACAGATCTCCATAAATTTCCTACCTCCGCGTTGTATCGCTCGCCTTTTCGTATTCGAGAAACAAAATGCAACACAGTGCTGACATTAGGCGGTAAGTAAAACGAAATAAATGCAGCAGATGACATACTTCATAAGTTCTCTCCAGCAAATAGTTAATTTAGATATTCATTTGTCTCCTTTGGAGTTGCTCAACACTGGTATTCCCCAAGTTTCTGTCCTAAGACCAGTGCAGCTCAACATAATCCATAATGATGTCACAACCAATCTGAACTCAAAACTCTAGCTTGATGCCGACGACTTTACACTTATACATCCGGCTCAAGCAAAAGGTCCCATAACAAACTCGAAGACACCTTCAAAATTACTGTGTGGTCTATTCACCAGTCGCTGCCTCTCAATTCCTCGGAGTGCACCACAATGCTGATCATCTGCATTCATCGCAAGTACAACGACCGTGACGGACGTTGTTGCAAATCGCCAACCGGCGATTAAAGTGTGTATCTGAAACGATCCTCCCGAGACTTATTGAGGAGTTTCAGCGAATATAGGGGGCGCTCCGATCGATCCAACATGGCGGACAAGAGGGGGATAGATTTGCGACGCCCGAAGACCGGTAGCGTATAAATAAAACAAAGCGTGTCGTTCTCTGTTTGTTGCCCTGTGTGAGACGATCATCGTTTCAACCAAGACCTACCGTGATGCTACAGATGAAGTCTTCAAGCCAGTTGAAGGCAAGAAATCTTGCCAAAGTCAAGATATGTGTGCAAGTGTTCGACGTGAGCTCTCACTTCTGTGAACCGAATGTACGCGGATCCAAAGAAAGGTACGTATCAACAATGTTCGCGCGTTGAAACTATGACGCGTACTTTATCTAAGACAAAACTTATCGGTCTGCGACTACAAACATTTTCGTTGACGTTGCTTAGATGATGTGACCATTCAGGCCTCGCATTAAAAGGTGTCGCAACTCTTCGGTTGTTCTAGTTAATTGTGCTAAAAAGCGGTTGGATATAAAGTATGACTACAGCATACAAGGGACGATTGAGGTCTTTATCCTGCGTTCTGTGTATCGAAACATCGGTATCTTTGGTGTTATCTTGCGATCAGCTGGTCGCCGATCGTCCTGTTTTTACGCATAATGTAAACAAGCCCCGGAAGCGCATATCTCATTTCTATGTGCTTGTGCACCCCTACAAGCCTCGTTTTGGCTCTTGTGGAAAGCTTTATTGTAATAGCAATAGTGTCATCGGTCATTCGAGTTGTATGTGCCACGGTGACATCTGCTGACAAACAAGTCTGTATTAAATGCGAGAAGGAGAACGAAGGTAAAGCTTTTTTAACTTTTCTTTTTACAGAACATTTCAAAGCTTCTAAAACAATACCAAACTAAGCTGATATTTGAGTGTGCTCAAGAATGAATGCCAAAGGTGCTTATGCTAAGTGGTAGATGTATGCAGTTGATTTTTTGTTTGCATCTGCATTGTAACTTGGAAGATATGTATCAGCAGAAGACACGTCCTTTTGAAAATGTCTTTTATTAGGGCAAAAATACGTTTTCATACACAACCGAAGAGTCGCAACACCATTTAATGCGAGGCCTGAATGGTTACAACATCTAAGCAACGTCAACAAAAATGTTTGTAGCCGCAGACCGATAAATTTAAGTTTAGATAAGTATGCGTCATAGTTTCAGCCTCAAACACGCAACATTGTTGATATGCACCTTTCTTGATGACAACTGCAAAAACGTGAGAGACAGAGAGCCCACGTCGTCGAACACTTGCACACATATCTTGACTATGGTGTGGCAAGATTTCTTGCTTGAAGTGAAGATCATCTCGCTACGACTAGCTACGACCACCCACCGCAGTGATGCAGGCGTCGAAGGGGCGCAACGCAGTCAGTCGCCGTCACCCGACGCTGCTCGTTTGGCATTCACGGCTTTCCGCCCAGGTGCTTCGTTTGTACTTGGCACCGACTGTTATTTTCTGTGCTTGTGTGTGCTCCGTGGCTAGATATGGGCCTCAAAAGCAGTTCTTCAGGCTCAATAGCGTTCACCGAAGAACTTCTGAAGAAAATGCCACCCAGGAAAAAAAGCACGACGACACAACGCACCAGCTTGGCGGACTATGCACTGGGCGCAGAAATCGGGCCCTGCGGATTATACACCAAATGCAAACTATCTAAACAAAACAAAAACATTTTTAGTCTCAAACTGATTTCTGCGGACTATACGCCTGGACACTGGTGCCTGTTATTATGCATTGTATATTCACTGCTGTTTATGGTGGCTTGAGACTGCCTTCCTGTAATGATGCAGAGGGGTCCACTGAACCTTGAAATAAAGATATTTAAGCACATCTAGATGCAATGCCCCTTGAAGCCAGATGGTCAGGGAAAAGGTGTGCCATTACCTAATTTGCCAACAGCACGCCAATGGTCACGATCAAAACGCACCGAGTCAATGGCAGTTTTTTACCACAATATTTATTGCCGTGTAATCACCAATTTGGTCCATTAAAAATCTTGAGGCTGTAGCCTATAGCACATCTATTCTGGATCTGCAAAGCTTATGCTGTAGACATGCATCATCACATGAGCATGTTTCTTATCAATCTTAAACGTAAAACGCTAGTTATGCAACGAAATTCGTATATCATCACATTTTTAGCAAATTGAATGGTCCCACCTGTCACACTGTTAGCTTTGGAAGCAAACCAATTCACAATACCACCAGTGGCATACATCGTGCCAAGCATTAGTGCCGCATGTAGCACAAAAATGTCCTAACTAGGGAAGCAAACTTAATCGATCGTGTTGATTAAAGCACTTAAGTACGGGAGAAATTATCAATCAGAAGGTCACTCGAAAAGGAAGTTTTCTTGCTGAACGAATATGACTTCGTATTGAGCGTTCCGCAATGTAAGGCCGAAGACATTCACTCCGTGATCGGTACAGAAGCATTTGCTTAGCAGTCGGTCGTGCGTGCTAAAAACAAAAACAGGTTTATTAGAAACGCGATAGATTCGCCTTTGCACGGAGTACTTACACTCAAAATCGTGTCAACATAAAGCGACTATAACACACCTTGCTAGCAGCAATCTTAAAATTTATCCGTGTAGTCGCCGCAGCCGTGCACCAACCGAAAGCTTTGCTGCAAGCCCTTCCGCCGTCAACTTTGAATCGGTGTTGAGTCTGAAGAACTGCTCTATGAGGTCCATATCCACCCTATGAGCACATACACAAGCACAGGAAATAATACTCGGTTCCAAGTACAAGCGAAGAACCCGGGGCGGAAAGCCCTGAATGCCAAACGATCTGCGTCGGGCGACGGCGACTGACTGCGTAGTACACAGGTTGCGCTCCTTCGACGCCTGCATCGCTGCGGCGGGTGGTCGTAGCTGGTCGTAGCAGATCGTGTCACCTCTGTTGCTCGTACCGAAACACTAGAGCCGCGTAATATTCTTGCTGCCGAAGTTTATAACCCTACGTTCGCGGCCAACGCATATACACAAAGCCACCGCCCAGCGAACCTATCCCCCTCGTTCTCTTTCGGCGACCGGCCGCCAGGGCGGTAACACCGTCACTGAAACTCCTCAATAGTGGACGAACGGCTCAAATACAATGGGCACATAGATTCGGTCATAGCTCGTGCAGGTCACATACTGGCTTTCTCACACACGAGGTGCCGAAGTCGAAGCTGAGCGCATGTTAAACAGTGCACTCGTGTGGCCACTGTTTGAGTACTGTACACCAATCTTGTTTCCTTACCCGCTCTCAGCAGCAGCACAACAGCGGCACTGTGGCAGGCCCTTAGAACGTGTCTTCTGATATTTACCGTTTGGTTTATCTTTCTGTAATTTAGAACGTTACTTGGCTGCCGCTGGTTCTGAGTACGTTTTCTCTAATGTTCCCGACTGTTGCTAGCAGTAATAGAAAATACTTGATTTGCCTGCATCGAACAGCTTCCGGATTACGTAGATTGTTTATGTTGCCCAGAGTGTCATTCTAATTATCACATCCGTTCCTTTTCTGGAGTATATAGCAACACGTGCAAGAAAATTGCCGAGGCTTCAAACAAACCCTGAAAATGCGAATCATGCAAACTGTCGAGGCGCCGAGCAAGCTGAGCACCTCCAAAGCAGATGAGGAAACGAAAATTAATATAACGCGCGAGAGCTTTTACACTCACAGCAAAATTTTCGCCATTCTTGAAATAAAAGTAACAGTAGTCCCCTAAGGTTGAAGCTGGGGCTAGTTTGTGTGACATCTTTAAAAGGTTAAAACAACGGAAACGACGAGGGACGAGAAGCAGAAGGACTCACACACAGTGCTGATTTTGAACTGAAGTTTTATTGATCGTGATCGCCCAATAAATACTTATTTGGTCAAGACAGTTAAAAAGAAGATAAACCACTCATGCATAAACACCACAGAACCACCGTATCACAGGTGCGCATTTTACACTAGTGACGAGCAAAATAATCTTTTTTCTTTGTTTGATAGGGCAATAGACGGGCAGCTGACATTCTCGGCGCCTATTTGAGACATCTCCAACGGCTCGATTATTTCACGGGTTAGTTGGTTGTAATGGCATTTCACGATTTTATATTGTTGTAAATCTGTGTGACAGACACAATCGCGGCATTGAATGCCTAGATGTCTAAATACCACAGAGGTCACAATACAGGAGTGTTCCCTTAACCTTTCATTGAGGCTGCGGACAGTTTGGCCTACATAACGCCTCCCACAGGACAACGGGATAGAATGCATAGTCGGGGGTCGCCAAGCAGTTGCTACCATCAGTATTTTCTTATTTTTTTTTGCTATGGATTTTAGTTTAGCTAACTTCAGCATACATTCTATTACGTGGATTGCGACTAATGCTTATCATTGAAACTGAATCTTGTAGACTCGTGAAAAGCGCAAGCGGGGGTCGTGGACGCGATATTTTTTTTATCATTATGATTTAGTTAAATATTAAGTTCTTTTAATTTTTTTTTTGGCGGAGGGGTTCGGGTGTTGGAATTAGGTAAGACCTGAAATAGACACCAAATTCCTTTATAACCCAGCGACAATAAGTGGAGGGGTGATGGCGCGTTCACACTGCAAGCGGATCGGCGCGTTCTGAACCACAAAGCAGCTGGGATCGAGCGGTTGGAGCTCGTTATTGCCAAACGCTGTCGCGAACCGCGAAGCGGCAACCAATCGCAACGCGACGCTGACGTGACGTCAGCTACTTTCGAAGCAACATGCCACCTGTCGCTGGTGTGGCATCCAAGGCGCTGAAGTCCTAGCGTTACAGCAAACAAATCAACAGAGAAACGTGATGTTCACGTCCGTGAAAAGAATTGATTCGTAATCTTAACGGGCTTCAGACCGGTGATTTGGTTTGGATAATAGTTCGTTTATTATTCCAGGTGCCACAGCCCAAAGCTCGCTGCCTTTTTAGTCTCTGCCCGTAGAACGTCGAAACCCGCCCCTGATCGACCGAAATGTCAGCTTTTGTTCCCACTAAAACAGTTGCGTGAACTATTGAAAGCATTCGACACTGTGCATGACCACCACGAAAGCCGGCAATGACGTTGTGAGCCTGATTCCGCAGCCAAGGCACTATTGTCGAGCTGGAAGGATACCGGCGCTAACTCGACCTGTAACGTTTACTACTAACAAAAGAAAATAAAGGGAACGTACTCAGGAAATAAAGTATACGTACCAGACGATGCAGAGGTAATCCATACGGTGTTTATTTGAGCTTAATGTCAAACAAACAGTAGACTCGATCGACGTGCGAGTGACGAGAGGAGAGTCCGCCACCAACGGAGCCACGACCGGGTAGCACCGAACACATTCCCCCGCACAACGCTTCACCTTACCGCCTACAACTTCGAAAATGATGAGGGCGAACAACGTCGGGGCGAAACGGGCATCTATCCCGAAAAGAAGGTCAACTATTGATGCGCGAAGGGACCACTTCGAAGAAAAGGTCGGGGCCATCCTGTTCTGAGTCAGCAAGGCCCGCATATCGTGGCTTTGCTCGTGGGCGAAGTCAAGAAAATCACAGGCGGGTTTAACGGGTTCATGCCTCCTTTTTCGCGCCCTCAACTCGTGATGCGTGGGAACATTCAGAAAAAAAAATCTTTAGATTACCAATGTCGCAAGATTTTGCTTTTGGTCGTGGATAAAAGCGAATTTTGGATTAAAAAAGAGGGTTGCCAAACGCAAGTCTCAAAAGATTACGCGCCATCGCCGAGAAACCGCTAACCGCCTCTCGGTGTGTCTGAACGGGGTCACTCGCAAACCGTATCCACAACCGCTTCGCGAACGCGGATCCGCATCTAGTGTGTATGCGCCATAAAGGAGGTTCCAAATTATTCCCGCAGAGAGAGGTGAAGACCGCGCTCGAAATTGCTACATGCATGTTGGTTTGTCGCTGTGCTGTTTTCACGCCGTGCTGTTTTGACGTTGTGCTGTGTTGTCGCGTGCTGCTCTGTCGTGTTCCCATCTGGCACACATACGTCTAGCTGCGTACTTTTTGTTGCCATATTATGGCGAAATCTGTCAAAGTCGACCATATGCACGGCTCTTGAGAGCGTACAGATGTGTAGAAACATGGGCATACAAGTTCCGGGTGGAAATATTCGAGCCGTTTCGACACTTCACAGAGACGGTTCGTAGCTGATGTTTTAGTAGAGCACTCGCTGCCTAAAGATGTGGCAGAATTTAGGATGAGTCAAAGTTTGGAGGACTAAAGTTGCGAAGATAAGTAAAAATGGCTGTTAAAAGATATTTCCTTGTTGCGTTCCTCAGAAATTCGGAGTGTACATTTGAGAAAAAGAACGTTCCCGAAGAATAGAAAAATGCGACGCGACTTGAATGCAATCTGGGTTTGCGTTGTTTAAACATCTTATTTTTTCTTATTTTTATTTTTCTTTCACATATCTTATTTTTTCACTCCAGCAAACCGAAAAAAATTAGATTTTGTTTTGTCTTGAAGGACCTATCCATTTACATCTTATGGTTAAAACAAACATGTTCTTTGACAAGTGAAAAAAAAGTCATTTTGAACTTTTTTTACATTAAAATCAGAAAATTTAGGGCCTTTAAATTTCTTTTAAAAATGAGCCTAATTTTGGTGTTAGTCGCGATTTTTTTCTCCTTGAAGACAGTTGCATGTTACGCCGAATTCTAGTAAATTTCGCTCTTTACGGGGTAAGTTTTGACACCTCATGCACCTATGAGCGTGAGAGAGACAAACAGGGGGCAGTTGGAAACTCCCGCCAGATACTACTAAACACAAAAATAGAGTGTTGACTCAAAGCTTGTCACGAGCTCGTTGAGCTCACTAAGCCAGCAGGGCGCCCTAAGTCCCGTCACGATTTTTAAATATTCAGTATACATATCCCACTTCGTAAAATAAATAGCTCAAGATTAATTGCATCTGGTATTTTTCCAAGGAATGAAAGTTGGAAAACCGTATCGTAAAGACGGCAGTTATATAAACGTCTTCGAAACACTCCCCACCGAGGCACCGGCTTGAAGACAACACTTTGAAGATAATAAGCAAGCGTCGTACTTGGTAAGTGACCAATTGTTTTAGTGCGAGAGCCTGAGCTATCCCATTGGCTGAGCGAAACGGTTTTTAGAGGGCCATTGGCAGCCGCTTTACGAGATTTTCCGGTTGTACTTTAGATATTGCTATTAGAATGTTTCCCACCCAATCTATATATGTGGGACTGTTGGACAAGTTATATGTTGAGAGAAGTGAACAGAATTAGCATTTGCCCCTTCCACTTGATCGACTCGTCCTGTCCGTAGTGGCGTTTTGATTTCATCAACTCGGACTCAGTGTTTTTTTGTCACTGTATTCGTCGGTCGGAAACTTTATGATTGGTGAAATTATGCTCCGGATCTGTTCTTGCGGTGTTTATTTTTCGTCTAATTCGTGGGTATTTTTCGGCATTTATGTGTTTTACAAGTTTCGGACCTTTTCTGTGTTGCATTTTGGGGTTAAAGGAAAAAAGCTGTGTTTTGTAGCGGTTTAGATGAAAAAAACAAAAAAAACACTTGGAAACCTCACCGGATGCCCCAACTTTTAGGGAACGTGTGCGTGACAGGAATCTTTATAAAATGCACTGACACTGATAAGGTCAAGAAACGGGATATCACTTTTGTTGCCGAAAGAATAGGCAGCCTAGCAGACAGGTAGTGTACTCGATCAAAACAAAACGAAGACGCAAATTGATATTTCCTCTCGTAAAACTCAGGTTTCTGTTGATGACGACAGCTTCGGTCGTGGTATTCGGTTTTTCGTTATATTTTAAAACCAGCTTGGAGGTTGCTTTTAGGTATTTATTGCGATATAGTGAAACATCAACAACTTATACATAACTTTGATCTACAGGCATTTGTTATGTAGATTTGCAGTTTGGTTATGCAGATTAGGTAAATGAAAACGCACCTAACTACGCTAGGGGTGATGTATCTTGAAAAATGTTTAGACTCAAGAACTGAACAGCTTCATTTTTTCTTTTTTGAGCTAGCTCAACATTCACGGGCAAGCAAATTGATTTCGGCTAACCTGCAGAGTGGAACTATCTCAGAGTTCTTGATCGAGTAAATGACTGACAATAGTCCCAGGTACCAACGTCAGAAAACCTCTCAACTCGGCAACGCTGTGATAAACGAAAATTACTCGGAAATCTGGATTCAATCAGAAAACTTGGTTAAAAATATTTGTAATATTAAACTGGGGATCGAATTTAACTCTGTACAAAGGTACACTTTGTGGATTAATAAACTGATAAGTTAAAAAAAATTCTATCGCAATAAATTTCGCTTCATACTAGGAGAAACAGGTCGTCTTGATAAATGCTAACAACTTCAAGCGGTAATCCTACAGTGTGAATCAGGATTATTACCCCGAGACAAGACATACCTAGAAACAACCCTGGAAATATGCAAAAACGAAAAAACCGAGCAGCAATAACAAGATAAATGAAACTTTTGTGGTATTATTTCTGGCAATCTTGCTCTACAACATTCGCCGCCCGATCGGTCTATACTTCGCTCATCTCCTAGGGAATTACACAACAGAATGAGAAGACAGCAAATGTGTTTACTCTTTTTCCCGATTGCCCGTCCTCGAGAGCCGGCAGTCCGGGACGCGCCGACCCGGGTTTTTGGCCGTTGTTCAGAGCTCTCAGTCGGAGTCCATGTCCAGGCCTGCGGATCGTCCTTCCCACGCCAGCGCTGCGCAGGCAAGCTGTCCCGGGCTATCATAGCCCGAGTCTCGCTGCAGAACCCCTCCGGGATCGTCATGGCCCAAACCGGTTAGGCCAGGGCTCGCCGCTCCCTCAGGTCCTGGCCGGAACCCCGCTGGTGGACCGCTCCGGGGATCGCCATGGGCCAGACCAGTCAGACAGGCTTTATCGTTTCTGCCCGGCACCAGCCTCGCGCAGCCCCCACTTTCTGGCGCCACATCATGCCGTTTCGGCCGACCACCTGTCACGTGCCCTCCGCTCCGTCGTCTTTCAGCCTCGTCTTCCGCCCCCCCCCCCCCAATCAAGGCCCGGACTTAGGAGGACTTCCAGTACACGGGACTTCATGGGCCGCAGGGAGGAGTTCTTCCTCGTTGATGAACTTGGGAGACAGGTGGACGTACTGGTCGGGGCCGTTTGAGGTGTAGGAGAGGCGGCTGCTGTTGTTGTTGTCGGACTGGCCACGTTGCAACGTCCGAAAGCGGCGTTGGTGTAGGTGGGACCCTCGGCGTCGGTCTTTCTTGGTGCCGGCCTCAGCTGGCTCTTCTAGCGAAGCCGGCAGACAATGTCGGTCTCTCCGTCGCTCGCTCATCCACTTACGACGATGCAGCATGGGGCCTCCTAAAGTTGGTCCCCGACCCGGACGGACCTTCTTCGTTCCGCTTGGAGGTCGCCGCGGGCGTGAAACTGCCCGCTTGATCCGTTCGTCAGGCCCGACAAGTGTCAGCCACCCTGAGGACTTGGGAAAATAGATCGGCCCGGGTTTCCTCCAGGAGGACTTCGTGGGTAACGCCGTCTATGGCAGTCTTAAAACAACACACAACGAACAACCACTCTGCCGGAGATTGTGGTAGTGGCCATAGCCTCGACCGCAGAAAATGCTTGCCGACGTGTTCGTGTACCGTGCGGCTAACTCGGCGAGTCCGCATTCCGGAGCTCGCTCGTACGTCGCGAGGAACAGCGGATTTCCTGTGTCCTTCCGCAAAATCATGTTAATCCTATTCCCTATCGCGACGGCAATATTCCTTCGATTCAGCGATGTGAACCGGGCCACACTCCTGGTTTGTATCTGGCCAAATGAGCCTAGAAGTAAGGCATGACTCTCGCGTCTTTACATCTTTCGGGCCCTCTCATCTCGTAGCAAGCGATGCGGCTAAGCCACTAGCTGTCTTGCTCAAAGCGTAAGTTTCATTCAGGACAGGTAACAATGGTGCAAACCTAGTCCATCTGTTGCGCAAGCGAAGGGGTCTGAAGCCCGCGGCGGGATGGCAATATATTATACCCGCGTTCCGCAACGGCCGTGTACACCCTGTGCGACTCGATGTAATCTTCAGCGTCCCGTTCCGTCCACGTGCATACGGGCTCTAGGGACTCATCGGCCCTCGGAGGGGGTAGCAGTTCAGCGAGCAAGCCCGCATGAACCGTTCACTTCTCATGGCAAGCTGGACAACTACAACCGCCGCCCCCCCCCCCCCCCCCCCCCCCTAAATCTCTACCGCCTCATCACCGGCCAGGTCGCGACGCGATATAACATATTAAAAGTCCTGCTGTTACTGCCACGACCAACCAGAGTGAA
Organism: Ixodes scapularis; assembly: GCF_016920785.2. Classification (NCBI taxonomy): domain Eukaryota; kingdom Metazoa; phylum Arthropoda; class Arachnida; order Ixodida; family Ixodidae; genus Ixodes; species Ixodes scapularis. The sequence goes on along the minus strand of NW_024609839.1, from coordinate 46,251,920 downwards.
GTCGAAAAAGCATCCTATAAATCAGCTTTGTAGCTTTCTAGAAACTACGACCCTACAGGGAGGGTCATTCCTCTGCCTTTCGTTCGTTATCTGTATGACGTGAAGCAACAACCCGTCTTGGCCCAGCAGATACAAATTGTATTGCTCATTCAGCGTTGTGTTCGTTCACTTCTCGTTCTTGTCCCTTGTCTTTTTTGCGCCGTTTCCAAGTTTGCTCATTAACTCGCGTGTCAGCGTTTCCGGTGTAAACTGCTATTCTCGCAATATTCCCGACAGCCGCCGACAAAAACCCATCTCCACACTGAGCCTTCAGAAGCGCTTAATTGCTCACCGTATCACCCCAAGCCTATATTTGAAACCTGTCTTCACGTCTTAAATCTTGTATCTTAAATACTAATAAAAACAAATCCTACATCTGCAACAAGTCCAGGCTGTTTTCCCCCCTGCCAGTCGTTATCCTGCCTTCCATCGAACATGCGGTTCCTCTCATCTGCCTCGGAAGACGACATATTTACAAATTACCCGCACTCCTTGTAAACCCCCCGGTGCATCACCTCCTCCCAATCGCCCTTCTGAGGTGCTCGAGAGAGCGCGTCCGGAACCTCATCTTTCGAGTCTTTGTGGTACTCGACATGAGGAGACATCTGCTGAGCTCTGCTGTGAAACAAGATGCCAAAATTCCAACAGACTTTGTCTCAACGGGAATCGTTAACGGGTGTCCTGGAGATAGGGGACAGTGTGACAACTATTGTAGGAAGGGGTATTACCGTTTCGGTTTATGCATGGGCAACATCTGTAGATGCTATTATGCTAAATGGATCAAATAAACCGTAGTTGAAGCTCCCGCCCTCAAAAACGAAGAAGCGTGGTGGCACAATAAAACAAAACACTTGACTGAGCCAAGTTGGGCGGGCAGAGAATGTGTCTGTATTTAACGGAGAATGTTAAAAACTCTTGGTTGTTGCAGACCACATGTCAATAACACCTGTTCTTTGATTGAAAATCACGACCACTGGATATTAATAAAAGTAGTGGAATATAGTAAGGGGCATTCACATGGGGAAGAAATTCTTCACATTGCTCCCCTCTCTCCCTCCCCATTCCCTTTCCTCTTCTCCCAACCACGCCTTTTGGGCAATTGTCCTCATATAGCAGTATTTTGTTCGCGTATCTCGGTACTTTACAAATTTCGCTCTGTGATATACCGGCGTTGGCATCAGGATCATCAAACGTGTTGTGACGTGCGCATGTCCTCAGAAGAGTCTAGAATATTTATCGATGTAGCCCACCCCCAAACAGCTTATCATACAACTGCTTTAAGATTCCACGTCTCTTGTGTGACTTGCAGCCCCCCATCCAGCATTTTTAGCAGGAAAGAGTTCATCGCCTTCTGTACACGAAAGGCTGCGTCATTATTGCGTACCCCGTTTTCATTAACGCTTCCATATATATATATATATATTTTTTTTTTGTCAGCCGTGTTTTGTTCGAGCGTATGGGCCTTCGTTAGATGCTCAAGGTTCCGTGGAGGTTCCAATCATTGTGGTTCGTTTGCGGGTCTCAGCACCAGGAGAAAGAACATCTCATTGTCGTTTAGGTATAAAGGAAAGGTTTATATAAAATATTTACTGGGAAAGTATATATCTGGTAGCAAAACAAAACTGTCGAAAACCGAATGCCCCGACTTTTGTGAAAATATAAAAATGTGAAATCGTGGTTGCAAAATAGAACAAAACACTTGTCCGACCTTAGTTGCGAGAGCGTAAAATGTATCTCTATTTAACCGATAATTTGTTTTGCTTTTCTCCGCTTTGCTCGTACCCTTGTATTTACTGCGACGACTTTATGACAGTATATATATTGAGAAAGATTGTAATATATACTTGACACATTTTTTCTTTCCCATGAGTCATGCAAGATTAACATATGTTTCAGGGATCTCCTGGTTTTCATGACGTTGCCACGACTCAGCAGGTTTAACTCCTCGTTGTAGCATGGTGCATGGTGTGGGTTGAGTAGTTGAAATGGAGCGAGCAAACAACCGAAACTAAGCACTAGGTTCTCTGTCTTCCAGGGTTTCTTTTCGCTAATAAAACCATATAACTTTCTTGGGGATTCTATAACTGTCTAGCTAGTTACACGTTAAAAAAAATAAGATTGGCGGACGTAATTAAGGGTGACCCAAGTCGCCATGCTCGATCTAAAACGGACCATGAAAATCGACGCCTGCACGTAGCAATCTAAACTTTTCGTCAACAGTGTATTTCGCTGGTCGGTTTTCCTTGCAAGAATAGAGTGTGGAGCTCTCTTTCTGTAAAAAATAGGGTTAAGAAACTAACCAGGTACTACGGCGGGTGGCGCCGTAGACGACAACGTCCAGTAGCGGGGTGTGTGTTTGGCGTTCGTATTGATAGACGGCGCTACCTCCTTATCGCAAAAAACTCTGGTTTATTACAATAAACAGAATCGTTCTGAGATGTGTCTTCGGTTAAAAAATAAATGCTGACTATAAAAGCAAACCTTAAAGTTAAAAAAAAAAGACGCGTCTGGATAACGACGGCGCTTTTGCTGCCAACGGATATCATCTGCGCGACGTCTGCTTTCTTTCGTTGGTCGGCTACTCCTTCGGATGCTGCTCCCGACGCCATCTATCAATATGAACGCAAAACACACCCCGCTACTCGATTTCGTCGTTTTCGTCGCCGCCCGCTGTAGACCCTGGCAAGTTTCTTGGCCCTATTTTTTTAGAGAGAGCTGCGCTTTATAATTTCACAAGAAAAATAGATCTTTGAAATACACCTTTAACGAAAAGTTTATATTGCTACGTGCAAACGTCAATTTTCAGGTACATTTTCGACCGAGCCTGGTGACTTGGGTCACCCTATATATATTTAGTCGGATTCCGATCTTAATGCAAGCTTTAAAAACATTCCACCAATATGACACGCTGAAAAGGAAGGTGGAGCACAATGAAATGACCATTAGAAGCGAACTTCTACATCTTTTTCTTAATTCGGTAATTACAGTTAACTTATGCAAACCTAAATGTAAACCTCATTTATTAAAATAAAAAAAAAACGGTGTGCAGCGAGGACCGCAGGATACCACACTGCAGCTTCTCTGGAGTTTGATATCTGTCCCAAAAGTCATGACATCATCTTCCGGATAAATAAGGCAGTCTAGTGGCGGCTTCCTCCCTTGGCCTCGTCCAGAGTAAGATGCAGCGAAGTGCCAATATGCTCAATGCTGCGGCCTAATGGTGTCACTGTGCTTGGCTTAGTGTCCAAGAGACGAGGAAACCTCGATTTCGTAAGTGAAGACTTAGTCAGAAGTTGAGGGTCAGACACAATCTCTTGTAAGCTTACGTTAGCCGAAAATACGCACGTCGTTCGTTCGCCGACAGCTGAATCGATTATGCATAAAACATGAGCACAGTCGACGTCTCTAAAGCACCGGTCACTAGTCTTAAGACAAGATGGTGATTGAGTCCCACATCCTGAGGGCCTATGGTCGGGCCAATCCATACACTATTTCGCGATGGTCAAGATGAGACTGTACAACCGTAGAATAGATTTTCTATCGGAACTCCAGGACTTGTGAGATGGAACATTGAAAAGGTTTACAGACAATTATATATATATATATATATTAGAATAACTTAAGGTGAAAAACAAAACATAATTTTTATCAAATATCGCACGATGCAATATGTGCTTTCTTTGACGGGGACGGATTTTTTATTTAGATAAAAAGAATGAACCCAATGACGGCCAATGGCGCAAGGGAAAAGATGCTCAGATTGGTTTGGACGCGGAGAATCTGAACCCAGTCATATGAGTCCACTTGGAAGGTTCTCATGGATGTTATGTAGAGAGCGTATAAGCGAATGACGAGATCTGTATGTTGCAGGCCCATACAGACATCCACAAATCTCATACCTCCGCGTTGTGTCGCTCGCCTTTTCGTATTAGAGAAACAAAATGCAACACAGTGCTCACGTTTTACAAATACCTCGCGTATCACTGTTTCTAGGCATAATAAGTGTCTATAACGTCCTCGGCAAAATTCACTCTGGTTGTTATCACAGACCTTCTGTTTTTTAAAAAAACATGCACCAATCGGCTGTTTATAACTTCTCTCAAACGTTTTTTCCGATGTACATTCTCAGGGTGCTTGGGCGGTAATTTGACGGTCTTTATTAGGTTTACGAAGGGGGATAATATGTGGTTGTTTCCATGTCTTAGGAGAAAATGCCCTTTCTCATAAAGAATTTAAAAAGGAGAAGGTTTTCAGGAATTATGTGAACTAGTTAGAAGCATTCCATAATAGAGTATATCGGGCACAGGGGCAAAGAGCTTTGTTAGATTAAGGGCAATCTCAACTTTTTAATTTACCATCGAGTAAGTGGCTGGTTATAAGACTACGAATTCTTTACGAATGACAAGATTTCGACGCTTCGTAGCTTTAAACTGCACAAACGTAACATTATAACTGACTGACTTTGAGGAATTATAAAAATGTTCCCCACGAATGTTAGATATGTCCTGTAATAACGATCATGAAACTATAAGTTTTGTATCGGAAAGCCCCTATATTCCAAATTTACTTTCCTATATATGTCCCAGGCCTTTTTGACGGGACGATATTGGCAAGAAAAATTAGATAATTCATCTGCGAATTCCATTTTGCCTGCTTCCTAGTCCTGTGGGCCATGGATCTTCGTCGCTTGGACACGGCAAGGCGTAATGCAGGATATCTACAAAATCTGCCCAACGCCCTGCTTTAATCTTCCATAGTTGCGGCGTAGTCGTCGTTTCAGCGAGTTTTAGATTTTTCAGCGCATCACCCGAAGTTTCCAGAATAAACCGCTGAGCACCCCTTAGTCTCTGACCAGTGACATAGAGCGTGGCGTTTTCCCGGGACAAAGAAGAAAGTAGTGAATTATCTAAAGTGCAGTGAGGGTTAAAAAATGCCCAGTGTGCCTTATAGTAAGACATTGCACAGTAGTCTCTAAAACGAAACAGGAATGATAATTTCCATTGGGTTATTAAGTACCCTCCAAGACAAATGAGGTAGTGATGAATGCAACGCTATTTTAAGGTCAATAGAAGTGATTGAGTTCTGTGCCGCGGTTAAAAAATGTTGGCTCCCTCTCGATATGAAAGCATAGCCGAGAATATAATGAAATGTACTTAATTAAACCATCACGGTAGTTTTCACAAGTACTACCCCAAATGGGTTGACGAGCATTAGTCACAAAGATCAAAAAGAATCGAGGAAGCTGTTTTACGAGCCCCGCCACTCTTGGAGGTTTAAAGCAACATTAGGCGGTAAGTATAACCAAATAAATGCATTAGATGACATACTTCATATGTTCTCGCCGACAACGTGTTAATTGACATATTTATCTGCCCCCTTTGAAGTTGCTCAACACTGGTATCCCCCAAGTTTTGTCCTAAGACCACTGCAGCTCAACATAATCCATAATGATATCACTACCAATCTCAACTCAAAACTCTAGCTTGATGCCGACGACATTACACTTATACATTCGCCTCAAGCTAAAGGTCCCATAACCAACTCGAAGACATCTTTAAAATTACTCTGTGGTCTATCCACCAGCCGCTGCCTCTCAATTCCTCGGAGTGCACAACAATGCACTTCATCTGCATTCATCGAAAGCACATCGACCGCGACGGACGTTGTTGCAAATCGCCAACCGGCCATTAAAGTGTGTATCTGAAACGAGCCTCCCGAGACTTATAGTGGACCAACCACTCAAGTACAATGGGTACATAGATTCGGTCATAGCTCGTGCAGGTCATATACTGGCTTCCTCACACACGAGGTGCCGAAGTCGAAGCTGAGCGCATGTTATGCAATGCTCTCGTCTGGCCACTGTTTGAGTACTGTGCAACAAACTGGTTTCCTTACCCGAACTCAGCAGCAGCGCAACAGCGGCACTGTGGCAGGCTCGTAAAACGTGTCTTCTGATATTTACCTTTTGGTTTATCTTTCTCTAATTTAGAACGTTACTTGGCTGCCGCTGGTTCTGAGAACGTTTTCTCAAATGTTCCCGAATGTTGCTAGCAGTAACAGAAAATACTTGCTTTGCCTGCAACGAACAGCTTCCGGATTACGTAAATTGTTTATGTTGCCCAGAGTGTCATTCTAGCTATCACATCCGTTCATGTTCTGTAGTATATAGCAACACGTGCAAGGAGATTACCGAGGCTTCAAACAAACCCTGGAAATGCGAATCATGCGAAGTGTCAAGGCGCCGAGCAAGCTAAGCACCTCCAAAGCAGATGAGGAAACGAAAATTAGTATAACGCGCGAGAGCTTTTACACTCACAGCAAAATTTTCGCTATTCTTGAAATAAAAGTAACAGTAGTCCCCTAAGGTTGAAGCTTGGGCTAGTTTGTGTGACATCTTTAAAAGGTTAAAACAGCGCAAACGACGAGGGACGAGAAGCAGAAGGACTCACACACAGTGCTGATTTTCAACTGAAGTTTTTATTGATCGTGATCGAACAATAAATACTTATTTGGTCAAGACAGTTAAAAAGAAGATAAACCACTCATGCATCAACACCTCAGAACCACCGTATCACAGGTGCGCATTTTACACTAGTGACGAGCAAAATAATATTTTTTCTTTGTTTGATAGGGCAATAGACGGGCAGCTGACATTCTCGGTGCCTATTCTAGATATCTCGAACGGCTCGATTATTTCACGGGTTAGTTGGTTGTAATGGCATTTCACGATTTTACATTGTTGCAAATCTGGGTGACGGCTACAATCGCGGCAATGAATGCCAAAATCTCTAAATACCGCAGAGGTCACAATACAGGCGTGTTCTTTTAATCTTTCATTGAGGCAGCGGGAATTTTGGCCTACATAACGCCTCCCACAGGACAAGGGTATAGAATACATAGTCGGGGGTCGCCAAGCAGTTGCTACCATCAGTATTTTCTTCTTATTTTTTTTTTCTGTAATTGATTTCAGTTTGGCTAGCTTCAGCATACAATCTCTTACGTGGATTGCTACTAATACTCATCATTGAAACGGACTCTTGTAGCCTCGTGAAAAGCGCAAGCGGGGGTCGTGGACGCGATACTTTTTTTCTATTTACTTTAATATTAGGTGCTTTTCATTTTTTTTTTTTTTTTTTTTTTGGTGGAGGAGTTTGGTTGTCGAAGTTTGGTAAGACGTGAAATAGCCACCGAATTTCTTTATAACCCAGCGACAATAAGCGAAAGGGTAATGGCGCGTTCACACTGGAAGCGGATCCGCAAACGCGAAGCGGATCCGCGCGTTCTGAACCGCAAAGCAACTGGGATCATGCGGTTGGAGCGCGCTTTTGCCAACCGCTTCGGGACCGATTTGCCTTAACCGCTTTTGCGAACCGGTAACCAATCTCAACGCGACGCTGGCGTGACGTTAGTGACTTTCGAAACAAGATGCTACCTGTCGATGGTGAGGCACCCAATGCGATGAACTCCTAGCGTTACAGCAAACAAATCAACAGAGAAAAGTTCTGTTCACGTCCGTGAAAAGAATTGATTCATAATCTTAACGGGCTTCGCACCGGTGATTTGGTTCGGATAATAGTTTGACCAAATAAGTATTAATTGTGCGATCACGATCAATAAAACTTCAGTTGAGAATCAGCACTCTGTGTGAGTCCTTCTGTTTCTCGTCCCTCGTCGTTTACCCTGTTTTAACCTTTTAAAGATGTCACACAAGCTAGCCCAAGCTTCAACCTCAGAAGACTGGTTACTTTTATTTCAAGCATAGCAAACATTTTGCTGTGAATCTAAAAGCCCTCGCGCGTTATATTAACTTTCGTTTCCTCACCTGCTTTGGAGGTGCTTAGGTTGCTCGGAGCCTCAACACTTTGCATGTTTCGCATTTCCAGGGTTTGTTTGAAGCCTCGTTAATTTTCTTCTACGTGTTGCTATATACTCCAGATCATGAACCGATATGACAATTAGAGTGACAATCGGAGCAACCTAAACACATTTTTGTTTGTTTATTATTCTGTGTGCCACAGCCCAAAGCTCGCTGCCTTGTTAGTCTCTGCCCGTAGAACGTCGAAACCCGCCCCTGATCGACCGAAATGTCAGCTTTTGTTCCCACTAAAACAGTTGCGTGAACTATTGAAAGCTTTTGACACTGTGCATGACCACCACAAAAGCCGGTAAAGACGTCGTGAGCCTGATTCCGCAGGCAAGGCACTACCGCCGAGCTGGAAGGGTACCTGCGCTAGCTCGACCTGTAACGTTTACTATTAACAAAAAAAAAAAAAAAAATACAGGGAACGTACTCAGGAAATAAAGTGTACGTACCAGGCGATGCAGAAATAATCCATACGGTGTTTATTTGAGCTTAATGTCAAACAAACTTAATGTCAAACGAAACAAACAGTAGACTCTATCGACGTGCGAGTGACGAGAGGAGAGGCTGCTACCAACGAAGCCACCACCGGCTATACACCAACTCATCTCTGTTACGTCACGGCGCGGTGGTGGCGCGTCGGACGCACTTCCGGTCTGGGGCTGTGGGCGGAAGTGCCCATTTGAGACGTGTATTCCTGCGTTGTTTTGAAAGGAACCAGACAAAAACCTGCCTTGTCGTCAAAATGCTGCGACTGGGGCTGTACCAAGAGAGTCGAGAAAGGTTTGAAGGTCAGTTTTCATGCGCTCGGTTCGTCCGAGAACGCGGATATGTGCCGTGAAAAGCGAAAACCAGACGCCGTCGGACAACGATTGCTTGGGCGGGAAGCATTTTGGATTAAATTCACGGATACTACTGGCCATCAAAATTATTTGTTTGGTTTCAAAATGAACGCCGGAAAACCGTCAAGTTGTACGGATCACCTGCGGACTGCGTTTAGTGCGTCTTCAAGTTCAAACGGTCGCCTGATCGTTCGAACTGTCGTCTGCTCTTTCAAACGTTTCTGCTTGTCGTCTGCTCTTTTAAAGGACACCGGCCCGTAGACCAAACGTGGGCCCGCTACTTGCGATAAGAATTAAGTGCAGGCCTTAAAAGACTTAAGTTTGAAGGTTGGTAAGCAGGCTCGACGTAAACAGTCGATACAAGGAGATGTTGATCATTGTTACCAGTGGCCATCACCGACTTGTTATGCCTGGTTCACTTGGTTAGATTCTGCTTGCGATTTTCAGTATCGACGTCGACCATCTCAGCTACGGTTCACACTTTTGCAGTCCGAGCGACGTCGCTACTGAAAATTGCGAGCGAAATCTCATCATGTGAATCAGGCTTTAGCGTACGTTCTGCGGCGTCCACGCGGAATGAATCGCCGCATGCCAGATTATTCACGCGAAGTTTTGCGGTGTAACGAGCCTCGTTAATTTCGCTGACGCCGCTCAAGTAGTCAGACATCGTTAGAAGGACGTAGAATCAACAGTTCCAAAGCAAAAACGAGCGCGGGGACTCACACCGGCGCCGACAACATCGCATTTCAATGGTTTGTTTATGGGCGACGGCGAGCTTTTTGCCCACACCCCCATCGCGCATGCGCGGCGCCGGTGGCGTCCGCGAGGGGCGCTCCGGGCGCTCCGGTTTGTTTGTAAACATGAGTTGGTGTATACTCCGCGAGAACTTTTCTTGGCAATGCAGTGGAAGGTACGCCCCGCGTCCCCTCTCCCATTTTGAGTGTACGCAGGCTCTCCTCCTCTCCCCGGAAATGGGGGAGGAGGAGAGCCTGCGTACACTCAAAATAGGAGAGGGGACGCCGGCCTGTACCTTCCACTGCATTGCCAAGAAAAGGTGTCGCGGAGTATAGCACCGAACACATTCCCCCGCACCACCGCTTCACCCCGCCACTCACAACTTTGAAAATGATGAGGGCGAACAACGACGGGGCGAAACAGGCATCTGTCCCGAAAACAATGTCAACTATTCATGCGCGAAGGGACCACTTTGTAGAAAAGTTCGGGAACATCCTGTTCTGAGTCAGCAAGGCGCGCCTATCTGTGCTTTGCTCGTGGGCGAAGTCGAGAAAATCACTGGCGAGTTTAAACAAAAATCTTTAGATTGCTAAAATCGCAAGATTGTGCTTTGGATCGTGGATCAAACGAATTTTGGATTGAAAAAGAGAGTTGCCAAACGCAAGTCTCAAAAGATCACGCGCCATCGCCGAGAAACCGCCATCCGCCTCTCGGTGTGTCTGAACGGGGGTCTCTCGCAAACCGTATCCACAACCGCTTCGCGAACGCGGATCCGCATCTAGTGTATGCGCCATAAAGGAGGTTCCAAATTATTCCCGCAGAGAGAGGTGGAGAGCCTGCTCGAAGTTGCTACATGCATGTTCGTTTGTCGCTGGTCTGCTTTCACGCCGTGCTGTTTTGACGCTGTGCTGTTCTGTCGGGTTCCCATCTGGCACACACACATCCAGCTGCGTACTTTTTGTTGCCATATTATGACGAAATCTGTCAAAGTCGACCATATGCACGGCTCTTGAGATCGTGCAGATGTGTAGAAACATGGACATACAAGTTCCGGGTGGCAATATTCGAGCAGTTTCGACACTTCACAGTGAAGGCTCGTAGCTGATGTTTTAGTAGAGCACTCGCTGCCTAAAGATGTGGCAGAATTTAGGAGGAGTCAAAGTTTGGAGGGCTAGAGTTGCGAAGATAAGTAAAAATGTGTGTTAAAAGATTTTTTTGTTGTTGAGTTCCTAAGAATATCGGAGCGTACATTTGAGCACGCCGAAAAAATTAGATTTTGTTTTGTCTCGGAAGACCTATCCATTTACATTTTATGGTTAAAACAAACATGTTCTTTGACAAGTGAAAAAAAAAAATCATTTTGAACTTTTTTTACGTTAAAGTCAGAAACCTTTAGGGCCTTTAAATTTCTTTTAAAAATGAGCCTAATTTTATTCTTAGTCGCGATTTTTTTTCTCCCTAAAGACAGTCGCATGTTACGTCGAAATCTAGTAAATTTCGCTCTTTACGGGGTAAGTTTTGACACCTCATGCACCTATGAGCGTGAGAGAGACAAACACGGGGTAGTTGGAAACTCCCGCCAGATACTACTAAACACTAAAATAGAGTGTTGCCACACAGCTTGTCACGAGCTCGTTGTGCTCACTAAGCCAGCAGGACGCCCTAAGTCCTGTCACGATTTTTAAATATTCAGTATACATATCCCGCTTCGCAAAAATAAATAACTCAAGATTAATTGCATCTGGTATTTTCCCAAGGAATGAAAGTTGCAAAACCGTATTGTAAAGACGGCAGTTATATAAACCTCTTCGAAACACTCCCCACCGAGGCACCAGCCTGAAGACAACACTCGAAGATAATAAGCAAGCGTCATACTTGGTAAGTGACCAATTGTTTTAGTGCGAGAGCCTGAGCTATCCCATTGGCTGCGCGAAACGGTTTTTAGAGAGCCATTAGCAGCCGCTTTACGAGATTTTCCGGTTGTACTTTAGATATTGCTATTAGAATGTTTCCCACTCAATCTATGTATGTGGCACACATGGCCAAGAGGGACTGTTGGACAACTTATCTGTTGAGAGAAGCGAAAATAAGTAGCATTAGCCCCTTCCACTTGATCGACTTGTCCAGTCCGTGGTGATGTTTCTATTTCATCAACCCGGACTCACTGTTTTTTTTTTGTCACTGTATTATGCTCCGGTTCTGTTTTTGCGGTGTTTATTTTTGGTCTAATTCGTGGGTATTTTTCTGCATTTATGTGTTTTACAAGTTTCGGACATTTTCTGTGTTGCATTTTGGGGTTAAAGGAAAAAGGCGGTGTTTTGTAGCGGTTTAGATGGAAAAAAAACGACAAAAAAACACTAGGAAACCTCACCGGATGCCCCAACTTTTAGGGAACGTGTGCGTGACAGGAATCTTTATAAAATGCACTGATACTGATAAGCTCAAGAAACGGGATATCACTTTTGTTGCCGAAGGAATAGGCAGCCTAGCAGACACTGCGGGTAGTCTACTCGACCAAAACAAAACAAAGACGCAGATTGATATTTCCTCTCATAAAACTCAGGTTTCTGTTGATGACGACAGCTTCGGTCGTGGTAGTCGGTTTTTCGTTATATTTTAAAAGCACTTGGGGGTTGCTTTTAGGTATTTGTCGCGATATAGTGAAACATCAGCAACTTATACATAACTTTGTTCTACAGCCATTTGTTATGTAGACTTGCAGTTTGGTTATGCAGATTAGGTAACTGGAAACATACCTAACTACGCTAGGGGTGATGTATCTTGAGAAATGTTTAGACTCAAGAACTGAACAGCTTCATTTTTTTTTTTTTTGGAGGTTGCTCAACATTTTTGGGCAAGCAAATTGATTTCTGTTAACCTGCAGAGTGGAACTATCTTAAAATTCTTGATCGAGTAAATGACTCGCAAATGTCCCAGGTACCAACGTCAGAAAACCTCTCAACTTGGCAACGCTGTGATAAACGAAAATTACTCGGAAATGCGGATTCAATCAAAAAACTTGGTTAAAAATATTTGTAAAATTAAACTGTGGATCGAATTTAGCTCTGTACAAAGGTTACACTTTGTGGATCGATAAACGGATAAGTTAAAAAAATTCTATCGCAATAAATTTCGATTCATAATAGGAGAAACAGGACGTCCTGATAAATGCTAACAACTTCAAGCGGTAATCCTACAGTGTGGATCAGGATCATTACCCTGAGATACAACATACCTGGAAACAACCCTGGGAATATGCAAAAACTAAAAAAGCGAGCAGCAATAACACGATAAATGAAACTTTTGTGGTATTATTTCTGCAAATCTTGCTCTACAATATTCGCCGCCCGATCGGTCTATGCTCCGCTCGTCTTCTAGGGAAACATAATGAGAAGACAGCGAATGTGTTTACTCTTTTTCCCGATTGCCCGTCCTCGAGAGCCGGCATTCCGGGCCGCGCTGACCCGGGTTTTTGGCCGTTGTTCAGAGCTCTCCGTCGGAGTCCATCTCCAGGCCTGCGGATCGTCCTTCCCACGCCAGTGCTGTGTAGGCAAGCTGTCCCGGGCTATCATAGCCCGAGTCTCGCTGCAGAACCCTTCCGGGATCGTCATGGCCCAGGCCGGTTAGGCCAGGGCTCGCCGCTCCGTCCGGCCCTGGCCGGAATCTCGCTGGTGGACCGCTCCGGCGATCGCCATGTGCCAGACCAGTCAGACAGGCTTTATCGTTTCTGCCCGGCACCAGCCTCGCGCAGCCCCCACTCTCCGGCGCCACATCATGTCCTTTCGGCCGACCACCTGTCATGTGCCCTCCGCCCCGCCTCGTCTTCCACCCCCCCCCCCCCCCACCTCAAGGCCCAGACTTCAGAGGACTTCTAGTACACGGGACTTCATGGGCCTCAGGGAGGAGTTCTTCCACGTCGATGGACTTGGGAGACAGGTGGACGTTCTGGTCGGGGCCGTTTGAGGTGTCGGAGAGGCGGCTGCTGTTGTTGTTGCCGGAGCGGCCACGTTGCAACGTCCGAAAGCGGCGTAGGTGGGGGTGGGACCCTCGGCGTCGGTCTTTCTTGGTACCGCCCTCAGCTGGCTCTTCTAGCGAAGCCGGCAGACAATGTCGATCTCTCCGTCGCTCGGTCATCCACTTACCACGATGCAGCATGGGGCCTGCTCTAAGTTGGTCCCCCCGACCCGGACGGACCTTCCCCGTTCCGCTTGGAGGTCGCCGCGGGCGTCGAACTGCCCGCTTGATCCGTTCGTCAGGCGCGACAAGTGTCAGCCACCCTGAGCACTTGGGAAAACAGATCGGCCCGGGTTTTCTCCAGGCGGACTTTCTGGATAACGCCGTCTATGGCAGTCTTTCCAAGAAGCCGTCCTGCGCAGAACAATGTTTAAAACAACGCACAACGAACAACCACTCTGCCGCAGATTGTGGTAGTGGCCAAAGCCTCGACCGCCGAAATGCTTGCCGACGTGTTCGTCTACCGTGCGGCGAACTCTGCGAGTCCGCATTCCGGAGCTCGCTCCTGGGTCGCGAGGAACAGCGGATTTCCTGTGTCCTCCAGCAAAATCTTGTTAATCCTATTACCTATCGCGACGGCAATATTCCTTCAATTCAGCGATGTGAACCGGGCCACACTCCTGGTTTGTATCTGGCCGAATGAGCCTAGAAGTAAGGCATGACTCTCGCGTCTTTACATCTTTCGGGCCCTCTCATCTCGTAGCAAGCGATGCGGCTAAGCCACTAGCTGTCTTGCTCAAAGCGTAAGTTTCATTCAGGACAGGTAACAATGGTGCAAACCTAGTCCATCTGTTGCGCAAGCGAAGGGGTCTGAAGCCCGCGGCGGGATGGCAATATATTATACCCGCGTTCCGCAACGGCCGTGTACACCGTGTGCGACTCGATGTAATCTTCAGCGTCCCGTTCCGTCCACGTGCATACGGGCTCTAGGGACTCATCGGCCCTCGGAGGGGGTGGCAGTTCAGCGAGCAAGCCCGCATGAACCGTTCACTTCTCATGGCAAGCTGGACAACTACAACCGCCGCCCCCCCCCCCCCCCCCCCCTAAATCTCTACCGCCTCATCACCGGCCAGGTCGCGACGCGATATAACATATTAAAAGTCCTGCTGTTACTGCCACGACCAACCAGAGTGAAGTCGAAAAAGCATCCTATAAATCAGCTTTGTAGCTTTCTAGAAACTACGACCCTACAGGGAGGGTCATTCCTCTGCCTTTCGTTCGTTATCTGTATGACGTGAAGCAACAACCCGTCTTGGCCCAGCAGATACAAATCGTATTGCTCATTCAGCGTTGTGTTCGTTCACTTCTCGTTCTTGTCCCTTGTCTTTTTTGCGCCGTTTCCGAGTTTGCTCATTAACTCGCGTGTCAGCGTTTCCGGTGTAAACTGCTATTCTCGCAATATTCCCGACAGCCGCCAACAAAAACCCATCTCCACACTGAGCCTTCAGAAGCGCTTAATTGCTCACCGTATCACCCCAAGCCTATATTTGAAACCTGTCTTCACGTCTTAAATCTTATATCTTAAATACTAATAAAAACAAATCCTACATCTGCAACAAGTCCTGGCTGTTTTCCCCCCTGCCAGTCGTTATCCTGCCTTCCATCGAACATGCGGTTCCTCTCCTCTGCCTCGGAAGACGACATATTTACAAATTACCCGCACTCCTTGTAAACCCCCCGGTGCATCACCTCCTCCCAATCGCCCTTCTGAGGTGCTCGAGAGAGCGCGTCCGGAACCTCATCTTTCGAGTCTTTGTGGTACTCGACATGAGGAGACATCTGCTGAGCTCTGCTGTGAAACAAGATGCCAAAATTCCAACAGACTTTGTCTCAACGGGAATCGTTAGCGTTAGTGAACGACCCGTTCAATGAATCCGGTACTCCTGAGTACGAACAGAAGCAGAGGCTTACCGACCAGGCCCCACGTTGGGCGCTATTTTTGGTACTCTTTCTGGTAATCTCGCTCTACAATAATCGCCGCCCGATCGATGTGTGCTTCGCTGGGCTGCTATGGAGTGACATAACAGAATGAAAAGACAGCGAATGGATTTTCTATACTTCCTGGTTGCCCGTTCTAGGGAGTCGGCACTCCGGGCCGCGCCGACCCTGGTTGTTGGCCGTAGTTCAGAGCACGCAGTCGGAGTCCGTGTCCAGACCTGGGAATCGTTCTTCCCACGCCAGTGCTGCGTAGGCTAGCTGTGCCGGGCTATCATAGCCCGAGTCTCGCCGCAAAACCACTCCGGGATCGTTACGGCCCACGCCGGTATGGCCCGTGCTCGCCGCTCCCTCCGGTCCATGTCAGAACCACACTGGTGGACCGCTCCGGCGATGGCTATGGGCCAGACCTGCCAGACCGGCTCCTACGTTCCAGCCCTGCCCCAGCCTCCCGCAGCACGCACTGTCTGGCACCAGCTCATGTCTCTTCGGCCGACCGCCTGTCACGTTCCTTCCGCCCCGTGTTCATCCACCCTCGTATCCCACAACTTTGATAAACTCGTTATTAACGGAAATACGTTTATGTGCGACAAAGACAAAGAGGAGGTTATTTTATTCAAGAAACAATGAAGCTCCGAGTACAAAAAGAAACCCAAATGCCGTGACCTCTTTGCTGTTGTAGTAAACTTCAGAAGCATAAAAAACGAAGTTGATGAATTCGCTTATCTGATAGAGTCTGTTAATGGTAACATCGTATTTGGCACAGGAACGGGGATGCAAGCGTTTATCGCGAATAGCGAAGTGCTCCCAAAATAATTTATTTGCTTATCCGAGGAACAGGCCCCGCCTAGGCGGAGGCGTGTTTTGCTAATTCGCGGCTATTCGTGGTCTCTTAGGTTGTCTATGATAGATCTTGATAGCAACGATGTTGAATCAATTTGGTGCTAGGTTACTCTACTTGGTAACTCGTCGTATGCTGTCGGTACATTCTACCAACCACCGAATTCAGATTTAAAAAACGGTAGAGTGATTGTTTGAAATACTCTCGGAGTCACCCCGGCAGCATATCTCGCTAGCGGGAGGCCTAAACTTACCTGATTCTGAACGAAAGCAAGGCGGTTGTGTATGCAAATTTGGCAGTGGCATTAATTTAGCAATGAAATGCATAGTAGGCGCATTCGGACCGCTGCAATATGTAGATGCTCCAACCCGGAATGGTAACATCTTAGGCCTTTTGTTACGCACTTCGCCTAACATTATTAGTTCGGTTGATATTATACCAGGAATAAGTGATTATCACGCTGTCGTTGCAAACGTCAAAACAGAAACTAACCGATCAATGTCGCTCTCATTCAGGAAAGTTTATTTTTTTTAAAAAGGGTGATTATTCTAGAATCTCTCAGGGTTTCCTTGACCGCTTGATGTTTTTGAATGTCTTGCTGAAGCTCATGACATCCCGTACGAAAATGTCAGATAAGGCCCTGATATATTTTATATACGTTCAGATATGATAATATAAGCAGTCAAATAGGGCTGTATTTCGCCACATATGGGAGCTAATACGGCCGTATTTCGACATATAGGTGGGCAAATACTGCCAGATCTGGCCGTATAAGTGCGTAAATAAGTCCATATATCACCATATACGCGTGCAAATATAGCGCCCCTGATAATGATATATGGGCCCGTTTCAGTCGTGCAAGCAACAAGTTATATGTACTCGCTAAGACACTAGTTGATTGATCTATACTGCCTGAGTCACATGTAATTGGTTAACTATTGTCAACATCCTGAAAGTGAAGTTATTCCAGGTATTTGGACCAATTAATCAATTGCGCAATTTGAAGATTGAAAGACAAATGAAATTTGGTTGTATGTTTGATGTGTGACAATATGACGAAGTGCGATCGGAGCGCGAGTTAATCAAATAATGGATTTTAGTCGCAGCTCTTAGGCACCCGTTTCCGAGTTAAGCGGTGTTGGCGTCGCCATCGGTGTAACCGCCCCGCTAAATTTAGCGAGAAATTAAATTGGTACGTATGTCACGTGACGTCAATTTTCCCGCGAAATCTGGCAGTGAAAATAATTTTTTTTTTCATGTTTCCTCGTTAAATTGAGCGGGTAAACACGAACCGTTAGCTTACTCAAGATGCAAGACGCTACTTCGCCGTCCCGAATCCTTTTCCCTTCGAACGGAAGCCGTTGCGCCCGGAGTACAATACGCAGCTCTTTCAAAACCGTTCGCGCAGCATCGCATCCGTTCGTTTGCGAGCGACGGCGATTGATCGTGTGTTGAAAGTCGGAAGATGTGCTGTCCGTGGTGTCTTTTATGTATCACTCGTTCGTAAAAAAATCTGAAACAGTGTACACGTGATTTTAAATTTATTGGTAGAAATACATACACACACACATATATACATATATATTGCCGCGCGCCAAGTAGGCATATATATATATATATATATATATATATATATATATATATATATATATATATATATATATATATATTTATTTGTCGACATCATGCACAAAAAAAATAGTCGCGTTATTTTTTTCATTTAAAAATATAATGTGGTTTATACAGCGTAAAACATGGTATCTTGAAACTTGCATCGTTTTAAGTTCAAAAGCTGGACTTCATAGAGCCGTATGTTCACTCGGTGTTGACAGCAGGGCAGACGCTACGCGTGTTTTAGGCAAATCGTGTCTCCGGTTAGGGTCACGTGACTACAGCTTAGAATCTGGTGACAAAGCAGGACATCGCACCTGCCTAGCGCCCAAGGCCACACATAGCATTCACAGCACTGTCAACCTTCGTTACAAGTGACACATCTCCTGGTTGTGGCCACAAAAGTTAAGCCTTTTGTTCGTGAAACCCTGTTTTGGCCGCTCCTTCAATCCTTTTCTCTCTCCCTAAGCTGAAAGCGTTGCAAATGGTGAGTGGTCACGTGGTTTGACGGATGACGCGTTAGCCGTTGCCGATCTCGGAATGCGTTTAGCCGGACCTAGTTTGGCGTGTGAATTCTCCCTCTGTGGTAGATGCGTATGTCTGCTTCTGCAAGCGATTTCTTCAAAGAAGCTCAAGAATTTTTTGTGATGCGTTTAGTGTTCGGTTCTACAAACGACAGCTTGTGTTAGATCGTGTTGAATCTTCACGGGCACCTTCTCGTTTCTGTGTTCGAGTGGTGGTTTTGCCGTGGCCGTGTCAACATCTCCCTCGTACAACACCTTTCAAGTCGCGTCTCGTCAACGTAAGTGCGCTGCAACCTACTTCGTGACAATTGATCGTTTTTCCTAAATGTATTCTTCCAGATTACCTCTAGATCTAAGCCGTGTCTATCTCCTGTCAATCTGGAAAATCATTGTGCAGGATGTTTCGGAATTGGTGCGATTGCGCTACAAGCAGAAAGTTTTGACATGCCGCCGACAAAGTTTTGACGTGTCGCCAAAAAACAACAGCAGCACAGACTCTTAATTACGCGTTCCAAAATTTGACGAGCGGCTTTACGAGTCGCTTGTAGAAAGATTGTTACGAATGAGCGAAGTACTGGTAAACAATGCTAGGTCATCCGCGGGCGTATCCCTCTCCTCCCGCTCGTACTTTTTCTAACTTGACGGACACTCTCTCTCACGGTTCATGCTGACGAAACGATCGTCGGGATACCGGGTAATTGCTACAGCCGAGCGCGGCACAGTTTATCATTGCTCCCGCTGTGGAGGGTCGAAGAGTCTATTACCAGCACAATGGATACCGGTTTTTTTATTTTTTTTATTTTTGCAGATTTGTTTTAGAAGAATCCGTGACCACTACACTTATGCGGTTTGTGCGAGAGTGATACGCCCAGGGGGACGTTATGTAGTTTGCTAATTTTTACGATAAGTCGGCTAATTAAACAAAATTCATTAATTAACTTTTAATTAGTGAAAATAGACAAATGGTTTCAATTAGAAACTTGCTGAGCGTCATCCAAAACCCCTAAACCAGTAATTTTTAGAAAGACTGAGCGCGTGTGAAGCGAAGTAGTGCGCTGAAGTTACCACTTGTGGACCAGGTACAAGGCTGGGGCTAGATAAGAGACAGAAAAATTGCGCGGGCGCCTTACCGAAACCGCTAGCCTTGTACCTGCTCCATGAGTGGTGGCTTTAGTGCGCTTCTTACGCGCTGAAAGACTTTCTGAAAATGACTGATTTAGGGATTTTGGACGACGCCCCGCTAGCTGCTTATTGGAACCGTATGTCTATTTTCACTAGTTGAAAAGTTCATTAGTGAATTTTAATTAATTAGCCGAGTAATCGCAAAGCTTAGCGCCCACGTAATGTCCCCCTGGGCGTATAACTCACTCGCAGAAACCGCATAAGTGTGGCTTTCATGACTTTTTTTTAAGAACAAATCTGCAAGAATTAAAAAAAAAAGCACCCTGATATGGGAGGCAGATATACCCCTATTTGGCAGACCCAGATATGGATGTATAAAAAATTGGGCAGATCTGGTTATATAAGGCTTATATAAACTGATGTGCTTGATGTGGCCAGATCTGCCCAATTTTTTTTATATATCCATATTTTTTTTTTATATATAAGTCCAGATCTGCCATTTTCGTAAGGGATCTACTAATTATGGCGGGTGTTTAAAGACAAACCGCTCAAGCTTGCAAACAATTATGTTTCAACCAAAGATTCTACCAAACTCGATAACGTAAAAAAAATTGAGTGGAAACGTAGTATCAAACAAATTTAGGAAAAGAAGACATAAATAAGCTAAAAGTAAAAATCGCCTAAAGAAATTTTTTGAAGTAACACAGGATCGAATATAAGCCTGATATAAAAACTGCAGAGGCGGAATATTTCAAGACACTCAACGACAAAATGAAAGCTAATCCTAAACGTATGAGGACTCTTTGTTTAAAAGGTGCGGATTTTATTTCGTAGAAATAAATAAAATTGTTTGTAATCAACAACTTTTTATAGACAGTACGAAAAAAGTGAAAGCCGTTTACAAATCCCTGTAACGCCGAATTGGAGTGCAGCTCTTGAGGAGGAGGAGTGAAGGGTACTGAGGGGAGGGTAGACCCCTCCCCCTTCTCCTCCTCCTCCCCTCATTCTTTAATATGCTCCGGGGGGGGGGGGTGTCACGTGACTTCGGGGAGGGGGTCACGTGACCTCGGGGAGGCGTGACCTGGGGGTGACCTCAAGGCCACGTGACCCCAAAGGTGACCCCCACGTGACCTTGGGGGTCACATGACCTGGAGGGGTCACGTGACCTCGGGGGGTCACGTGACCTCAGAGGGGTCACGTGACCTCAGAAGGGTCACGTGACCTGGGGGTCACGTAGGGTCACGTGACCTTGAGATGACCTTGGAAGGGGTCACGTGACCTTGGGGGTCACGTGACCTTGGGGAGGCGACCACGTGACCTCGGGGGTCACGTGACCTCAGAGGGGTCACGTGACTTGGGGGTCACGTGACCTTCAAAGGGTCACGTGGGGTCATCTTGGGGTCACGTGACCTTGAGATGACCTTAGAAGGGGTCACGTGACCTCGAGGGGTCACGTGACCTTCAGGGGGTCACGTGACCTTGAGATGACCTTGGGAGGGGTCACGTGACCTTGGGATGACCTTGGTTACGCCGACGCCGACGCCGACGGCGACGGCGACGCCAACGGCGACGCCGACGGCGACGCCGCTCAAGCCGGGAACGGGCCCCTAAGAGCTGCGCTCTAAAAGGCAACGTGCCCGAATACCCACTCAAAATCTGTCTTCCTAATTCATTTCAACCACGGCTTTATACCGCATGCAAACACAGTTCCGGTAATGTAACAAGTTGAATTAAGCGTGAGGGGCATCGAAGCACTCCTCATCGACATAGATGGGAATAAGGCAAACGGCACACACGGCATATCTCCATTCGCACTAAAGCGCTCTGCTGCACCTATCCCAATGCCCCTCCACTTAATCTACGGGAAGTCACGTTCCAGAGGGCTCATCCTGATGAGTGGAAAATTACTCAAGTTGTGCCCATTCATAACGGGGAATAAAAAGAAGATGTCGCGAACTACAAGCCCATATCACTGACACCCATCTCGTGCCAAATCAGTGATAATATTTTATATACGGACTTACTGAGACTTCTAACAATCAGTAATAAACTTCGCAAAGACCAACATCGGTTTTCGAAAGGGTTATCTTGGACAACACAACATTTGGAGTTTTATCAATAATCGGCATCAGATATATGATGCCAATTAGATATCGGATGACAAACATATTGCGTGTTTTTAAATTTTCGTAAAACATCCAACAGGGTATCGCATCCGCGAAATCTTAGTAAACTCAAAATGTAAAATATAAATTCAAGAGTGCTCAAATGAAGTAAAAATGATTTGTCTCAGCGTCGTCAGTGTGTTGTTTTGAACGGTAAAACGTCGGCGTACGTTGATGTCATGTCTGAAATTCAACAGGGCTCAGTCCAAGGACCACTATTGTTTTTGTTTTTAATATATGACATTCCTATGGGTATTTCTTCGTGTACATGGTCGTTTTCTGATGATTGTGTCGTTTATAGAAAAATTAAGAATGAACTACACTCTGCCATGTTGCACCTATATTTAAAATATATTAACAGTTGGTGTTCAACAGGGAAGAATTTAAATAGAAAAAGTATGCTAACATGTTTTTAAGAAAAACTAAATATTGTATGTCTCTACGACAAATAGTAACACTTTAATCAAAAAGTGAAAGCCGTTTACAACTCACGGTAACGCCGACTTAGAGCGCAGCTCTTGAGGAGGAAGAGGAAAGGCCACTGAGGGGAGGTGTGGGGGGGTTAGGCACTGATCTCTATGACAATTGCTGGATCGCGTTTGCCCGCTCCGCGAATGCGGCCACTGGCGGCCATCTTTTTGGTAGAGTTATATCACCTGTAGCCAATGTAAGGTGCCGCAGCCACTATCATCCATCCAGGGCAGGCTGCGTTGTGGTAGTTGTGGTGGCAGGCTGCTATCAAAATACCGTGGGTGATATTTCGTTCTTGATTGAAATTGTTTGACGAAACACACTTTTGAAACCCGGCGTGAACGGTAGCCCGATTTTTGAGGACCCGGTGAAAGTTTCACGAAATCGCAGCACCGGAGAAAAGCAGCACAGCACGCAACGAAAGTCGAATCGAAAGAACATTCTAAAGCAGACGCCGGTACAGAGTCTGCTTTCGATGCCAGCTGCGCTGCTTTCCCCCGGTGCTTCGCTTTTGTAGAACTTTCGCCGGGTCCTAAAAGATGAGGCTACCGTTCGCGCCGGGTTTCAAGAATCTGGTTCGTCGAACAACTTCAGTCAAGCACGAAATATCACCCACGGTAGACTGTACTAGATCCACGGTTATTTTGTGGCAGCCAGTCGCCATTGCGCTGTCCCCCATGTTACTATGATGGCTAGAGATAATATAACTCTGCCAAAAAGATGGCCGACCGTGGCCGCATTCCCGTTCATAGGCGGAGCTGGCCATACGCGGTCCAGCATATAGACATAGAGATCAGTGGGGACACGTGACTTCGGGGAGATGTGTCACGTGACCTAGGGGGGGGGGGGTCACGTGGCCTCGACCCCCCCCCCCCTTCCGCTAGGTCACCGAAGGTACACGAGGTCCTCCCGAAGTCCTCTCGAAGGAACCTGAGGCTCTCCCGAGGTCCTCCCGAAGGAAGCCGAGGTTCTCCCGAGGTCCGACTTTATTCAGCGAAATTTGAAATGTTCACAGTCCAATTTAAACATCAATCTGTTTACTTAACATGTGGCAGAGCGATTTTTAAATACGCCTGTGCCGTCTGGAAACCTGGGCAAACATACTTATAGATGAACTGGAAAAAGTACACAACAGAGCTGCTATGTTTTTCCTGGGTCTGTATGGGTGAAGAGAGAGTTGTACAGAAGGCAAACACGAATGAAGTTGGGAACTGCTATCATCTCGGCGGAAGAAGTTGAGACTATTTTTTTTTAATTTTAAGCATTGAATATCAAGACTGAAATTAACAAGGAAGCCTATTTTAAACAAGCCCATTATATTTCTAGGTGTAAAGCTTATACTTTCAAAATACGCGAGTACCAAGCCAGGATGAGCTTGTTTGGAGATTCCTTTTATGTCAAAACTGTTGTTGAGTGGAATCAGCCCTGCCATAACGCCTTCGGGCAATGCGGGGTAACCTTGGAGTAACGACTAAAGAATTCTTCGGGCATCTAAAAACATCAGATTCCCTGGCCCATGCCATGTATATTTCCTAGAGCTCTGTGCAACCTGGTGTAACATTCAGGTTACACAAATTTTGTGAACCTGAGTAATTCAGGTGCACACAATATTTTCTGTGCTACCCGAAGTTGACTCGCGCCTCCATTTACGCTACCGTATTCTCATCTTTCTTCCAGGAACCCAGCAGAAAAAAAATCGAAAAATGAAGTCTTTCTTCATAATTGCTATACTTTTGCTCACCTGCTCACTGGGTAAGCCGCCGGCGACTTTATAAACCCCTTCCCTCACCCCCCTCACACCCTTTGCCCTCTAAATATACACTTTTCAAAGCAATCGAATCATTAATTTCGAATGTTGCAACGCTTTTTGTGACTAAAAATGAAGCAAGGTGGCGGTGTTTTTTGAAAGAAACGAACAGACAACTTCTTTTCGCGAGTCATTCTGAAGCTTGTTCGAACAAAATTGATAACAACATCAAAATCAGAAACCCTTGTCCTCCCTTTTCAGTTGTGTAGCTTCTGTAAAGCCCTTTTGAGAAAAAGTTAACATATTAAAGTAACCTTTCATGTTTACCTTGATTCTACTAACAAGGTCAATTTTATTATCAACTTGAACGCGACACTTTCGAACGAATGTTTTTCTTCGCGAGTCATTTGGAAGTTTGTTTAAACAAAATTGACAACAACATCACAATCAGAAGAAATTCGTCCTCCATTTTCAGTCTTGTAGCATCTGTAAAGCTCTTTTGAGAAAAACTTACCCATTTCAGGTAACCTTTTATGTTTACCCTCATTGCGCTAACAAGCCTATTTTGGTGTTGTCTTGAACGCGAGCCTTTCGAAGGTGGCGCATTTCTTGGAAAGATATGAGTTTTTATCCACAAATATAAACTGCGAATTTCCGAACCTTTTGTATCCACTCAAATGTAGCGACGTCAGCCTATATCAAACACCAAAGTTGCAGTTCGTTCCGTTTTGTGATTAAAACTTTTAATCGTCGTTCGAAATTTTCCGGTGCGAAAATGGCAGCCGGAAAGCCCGCAAATACAAAAAGATGAATGGCGTCAGCTACCAGAAAAACACCCCATTAACTAAGTGAAAACTCTCTAAAATCGCCATATATATTTGGAAATATACAATCGCATGCTCTGTAGGTTTGGAACAACATCTGAGCAGTGTGTGCTAGTTTTTGAAAGAAAGTTAGCTTTTTTGGCGCTTGACCACGGTCGCTCGATTAGGGCCGCTTCCTTGCGGCCTGCCGTTTCACCAGAAGATGCCTATAAACGGTTATCGAGCTGAGTTTCCCGATATCGTCCCTAAAGGCGCTTCTTAGCGGACACGGGCGATGCCTTTCTATTGTTCGTGCCTTGCGTCCCTACCGCTCGCCCTCCGCGAACTGCCGTCGACGCTGGTCAGCATCCGTATGGCTAATACATTGCGGCCGCTCTGCCAACTTTCGAATTTCCTTGTGAAAAGAGGCACCTGGCTGGCCGTTCTCAGAGCGTCGAAGACGAGAGCCACCTACGGCCATGCTCATATAAATGTCCAATAAAAACGAAACTTTTGTTTTAAAAACATTTGTTGTTTTGATTGCCTTCGAAGTTTCGGCACAACATTCAAATCAAAAGACGTTAAATTAAACAAAACTTTTATTTTAAAAACGTTAAGGCCATCTTTAGACGCCTTAAGTGTTGCCCCTTTAAGATAGATGGATAGTTGTTAAAGTGATTAGGTGTAGGAAGAAACAACATGATGCATTATATACTTTATTTGATTTATATGCCCCGGGAACGTGCCACCGGACGAGAGCGGGCAAGGCAATACTGTGGCACTTATTTTCTTTCAATAATCTTTGCGGAAACGTAGACGCAGGCAGTTTTGCTCGTATAAGAGCACCGACTGGGTTCTCAACTCAAGTTAAGTGTGCTTCCTTTGACCCCGAAAAAAATATGTTAAAAAGATATTTCTTTTTAAGGAAATCGTACGAAAAGTAATATTTACATAGTCGATAGCAATCCGATGGAACTTTTATAGTTTATTATTGGTATGTGCTTGAATGTACTTCTTTTTAACACTCATTCCTACATTTCAGGCGCTCGTAAAACGCAAACAGCTTGCAGTAAATACACTAAATTTTTAGCATTACGCTCAAACGCTGCGAAAAACGTTACACGCTCGTCACGTCAACATAGAAGATACGCAAATTATAACAGGCGTCTCGAAGGCATTGTTCGTCATACATAGCACGATGAATTGTAACAAGAGATTTACCGAGCGACTCAGCAGACTGTGCGATGAGCAGCCGCGAGTAGCCGCAGACGGCGTTTTTAACAATATTGCTACTTGTAAAAGGCTCTTATTAATGAACTTTGGA
This sequence comes from Ixodes scapularis, assembly GCF_016920785.2. Taxonomy (NCBI): domain Eukaryota; kingdom Metazoa; phylum Arthropoda; class Arachnida; order Ixodida; family Ixodidae; genus Ixodes; species Ixodes scapularis. The sequence continues at coordinate 46,225,886 of NW_024609839.1, read as the reverse complement.
TCAGCCAGCTAGTATAAGTATGACAAACAGAAAGGGACAAGTGACTAGCATTATTGAGGCTGCTTTATTGGTCCCTTTACTTTGCAGCGTCGACTGCGACTAAACTTAAGTTGAAACGAAGTATAGCAAAGATTAGACATAGCACAACATCGAGACGGCGAAGATTAGACATTGCCCTGCTTACCTGTAGTCTAATCGTATGGTTATGTGTAAGTATGACACACGGGAATCTACGGTATCCTAGTCGGCCGTCGGCGCACGCCCAGCTGACTTTTAGATGACGAAGCGCAGCTCACACATGATCGCACGTCTTGACGGAGCGGATCGTAACAATCCCATGGAACGCGCATTAAGGGTATCACGTCACGAATTTCCAAAGCAGCCAAATGAACCGAACGTGATACACTTGCCCGCCCTCGCGATTACCTCTGTTACCGCAAGAGGCATTTTGCGCAATTCAAGAGAGCTAAGATGTCAAGATGCTACAAGCGCCCCCGGAAGCAGCAGGACACGTGGTAATTTCTTGAACAAAAAAAACAAACAAAAGGTATATTTGTCACACTCACCTCCAAACTAAATTGCAGACGTTCCGAATAACCCTGGGAAGGACATGGATGTAACACATAGGCAACGCGTCCGACACCACACGTAGTTTACCGCAACCAGGCATAAGACTATCTTAGCGCAAACAGATTGCACGCGCGAGAAATTCTGTATTCCGAGTTTATTAAAATAATCAAGAAAAATAAACTTTTTTCATATATTTTACACGGATAGTTCGGGCCAGGTGATCTTTTAGGGAACCGGCTAAAAAAAGAATTATTTTTCTTGTCGCACATCTAGATTAATACTTAACTCAATATGCTATTGTTTATGTTTCAAGTATTATCAGAAATAGAAAATGGAAGGCCCGTCTGAAAACAAAAGTGAACGTTTAATGAGAAAAACGCATTCCTGCAACGACAACAAAAGTAACACATTTCTTTCTGCGATAAAAGAGTGACTCCGTCGGTTTTCCAGCTTCTCGCCATTTTGTACACAATCATGCCATCAATAACTATCTAAACAAGACTGCAAAAGAAGCTTCGATATTCTTCCCAAAGGTTATGCCTGAGCTGGGAACGCAAGATTGAAATAAAAACAGGCGGTCTTTGTTCGAACCCAGCGCGTTTGAGTGGAAGCCTAATACACTGCAAACTTGTCCACGCCAAGGAAGCTTCGAAAGAAACGCATGGTTTTTTTTCGTTGCTTTTTATAATTGTGAAGACATCTCTAACACCGCTACTGGTATCAGCCAACTGATGTGGCAAACCGCTGTTATAATCCTCAGCTTAATCGCACGTGCAGTGTGGTCGCACACCAATCAACGCTGACCGATGCAACATTACAGAACGCTACGCCCTTTCGTGTATTTTTTCTTTAAGACCAAAAACACAAAGCACAAGTAGCCACCAGCGGAAAGCAGTTGCTATTACTGCTAGGAGTTCCGCATTGGTAGACGCGGACGATTATTTTAGAATCGAGAGGCTGGCTACTTCCAAAAGCTATGCCAACGAGCTTATCAAAGAACTCCATTTAGTGAAAAGGTTAGCGGGAAAAAACACGTTTCCTGATGGTAAAAAAAAGAAAGAATGGCGTTGCGGCAACAGAACGATGCCTTAGCTGCCTATACCGGTAGATGCGGTCAGTGCTTAAAGTGATAGACAGGTACATGTCTTCATTAATCGTGACAAAAATGTGTTTTTCGATTAACCGTCAACGGCGCTACCCTTACACTGTGCTCTCGAGTTGACTCCAGCAAGATTGATGCAGCAATTTAGTGGGAGTCTCTGGCATCAGGTCGAAAAATCGTCTAGCCGCGTTAGCTGCATATTTTATGTACAGATTCCGCTTAGTTTTTTTTTATTCAAGTCGTTCCCAACCCATTCAAAAGAAACTTAGTTCTCTAATCATTAACTGGCACTGTCGCAAGTAGGCTTTAGGTGTAACCTTTATGCCTCAATAAAAGCCGTCCTGCATTAACTGAAACTGAAAACACGCAGTGAGATCACTGTGCACTGTGGGAGACAGTGCTCAATCGTGCGTGCCCGCGCTTTCATGTAATTGTTGATCGCCCTGTCATAACGAAAAGCAGGGTTTCAAGGCTGCACCCGTTATCGATATGGGGAGTGTCCTGCTACTTGCAGCTAAGAGCGAAGGTAATGCCACACCGGAAAATACTAAAAATCGTAAAGATGTACCAGGAAGTTCCGCCAGAAACGTTTTTTGACTTGGGACGCGCTTCGCTGTGCGTATCGTTTTTATTTTTACTGTGCCCTTACAGCGTTTGGCCTAAAATTGGCGTTGTTTGAAGTTTTCCTAGTCTAAGCATCAATGTTGTTCTTCCTAGCAAGTCGTCCACCACCATCCTTTATGCAAACCATAACATGCTCCTTCGATGTGCTTGGGTATGTGTAATTTTAAATAGTATTAAGGGACGTCATTCCTCCTTCGTTTATACAATCTAGATCAAATTAATATGCGTTTCCATTTTTTAGAGTGTTCTACTCTAGCTGGCGCAATTGGTAGACCCACCGAGAATGAGAATAGCGCGGCCGGCTTTGCCAACGTTTGCACGGTACAAGTGTTTTCATTTTCCATATCTAATGTACAAAAAACAGCCAGAAAACGTCAGTGTTCACTTCGCTTTCGACGTTTTCTGTAGCCCAATACTTATGTGATCTTCTACTTGAGAGTTCTATAATGGGGGAGGGGGGGGGGAGCGATGCTTGGCGGCATAAATGTAAACGTTATTACAAAAAAAGGCAAGGAATCACAGTTACAATTATTTATGGTTAAATGTAACTAATTACAACTACAATTACTCATCTTCTATAGGAGCCGCCACTCAATTGTGACCTTGAACAACATCTGGTGCTCAAAAGTTTAATCGGACGTTTTGCCTCGTATCTACATGTCAAGATGTCGACCTACGCGCACAAAACACTTTTAAATCTACGTTTTTTTTTTTACAAATAGGTGCTGCCACCTGGACGCGCGGCTGAGTAGCTAGAAAACAACGCTTCCGCAAGGCCTCCAACCACCTATTCGACACCAAAAACGTCAACTAGATCCTGCTGGACCACTGAGACCTGTACCTATACTACATATCACTAAAACCGTGCAGTACGCTCTCTCAGCTGTCGCTTTGGCTGCATACAGCCAAAGCGACAGCTCAGAGAGCGTATGCCAACCTGGTCAAGAGGAGGTAAAGAACGAACGGGAAAGAAGGGCTAAGATTCCTCCGTTCCTCCTTTCCCTCCTGTTGAACTGGTGGGGATACACTCTCTGCCCAGTAGCTTTGGCTGTACTGCACGGCTTTAATGAGAGGGAGTATAGCTACGGCTCACCCAAACTTCACTTTTGTCCCCAGCGTACATCATCTTGATCCCTAAAGTTGATGCAAAGAAGTCACCTTCTCACTCTCACAACAAGAGGGAAGCAAAGAAATATTGAAGGGACAAAAAGAAAAAAGCACGCACAGATTACCTACACCAGTTCCCCTGCACTTTGATTTTTGTTTTTTGTTTTAAGAAAGCACTTTGGTCTCTGGTGCTTTGGTCCTTTGTATCAGTGTGCTCCCCCCCCCCCCCTCTTCGCTGTGGCCGAGCAAGCTAACGAGTCACAACTTGCAAACAACCGAGCCACGGAAAAAAAAAATTCTAGTGGAGGCTTTAGGTGGCGTGAAGAAAGGCTTTGAGAAAACCTTTCGTTTCGTAAATACAGTTGACAGAGTAACTCCGGTAGAGCTTACCATTCACAAAAAAAAAAAAAATATTTCTTACGATTTTCTTTTTGTCAATATTAACAGTTGTCGCCTTTTTTCCCCGTGAATGAAAAAAAAAATAACAAATTATAACCATTCGCTTTCGGTAAAAGTAAGGAAATTAATATAAAAATTCATTCCAAAATATTTAGTTGTTCTCTTACAAAATTACTGATGAATGTATGTGATCACAAATAATGTTGTTACTTGAATCGGATTACGTACAAGTCCTCTTGGAACCCTACGAACATCTTGGGGCATCGCACTTCATACGCACTCCGCATAAGGTATGCGATCTGCTCGGGTGTGATGAAAATGAATAAGGAATAATCCAGAACTCTCGAGCGGTGGTCGTAAGAAGAACTATGTAGTTTACAGAGTAAGAAATCAGAAACAAAAGTCAGATAGAGTAGGAGAGCAAGTTACAAGAGTCATCAAAATATATACAAAGTTCAGTCCGCCGACTTCGCTTACGGCTCACACGGTGTTAATGCAGAGAAGGCGCCTCGTTGTCGAAACATTGGTTCTGGAGCCTGGCAGGCTGGGTTGGCACAGGCCTAAGTTTACTGCAGCGTGGCTAATGGCGCCGGTCCACGGTCTACAGGTTCAAATTCCCCACGGGCCTCTTGGCGCCCGTCCGGAATCTCCCTCGACTAACGGAACCGCTGTTGTTGAGCCGGGGGCCGATGCCGAACCGCCTTCTTCAAGCGCCTCAAGCGTGTGTCGCGTTCAGTCTCCTCGTGTCGTCCTCTTCTTCATTCTTGTTATTTCTGATCCTTGATATGGTCGTGCAGTCGTCTTCATCTTTGATTATCCGAGTGATCACAGCGTTCATATGCGTCGTCTTCCTCGTCGTTTGTTCAACCCACATCCTCACATCGGGGCATTTAATGCGCCGGGGACACCTATTCCAAAACTCTTCATAGGATAGAAAGTCGACAATGCCGAAAGTCGATGTAAAATGGGCCGTAAACATCGGCGCCTGAGCGTAGATATTTAACGCCTCCTACAAAGGTGTTTTTCACTGGTGGGGTTTGCCTTGTAAAAGTACAAGGCGTGTTTTCCTTCGTGTAAACAAATTGTGCGAAAAACCTTGCCAGGGTGAACAGCGGAGGGCGACGCAGACGGCAGAGTCGACTGACAGGGCGCGTTTCGCGTTCGTATTGGTGGGTGGCGCTGACTAATTTTGCCACCTTGCTTTTAGAAAGATCGAGACTGCCCCCGACGATCGTGGTCCAATACAATAAACATAACCATTTGGTAACGCACCTTTGGTTTAAACCTAAATTCGGCCATTGTCATCAAAGATTAAAGTAAAAAAAACAAAAGAAAGCGCGTTCGCGTAACGACGGTCCGCTTGCTGCAAACGGATTTCGTCTGCGAGTCGCCTGCTTACTCTCGCTGGTCGGTTAAACCTTCCGATGCTGCTCCCGAGAATTCTTGTGACGGTTGGTGCAAAGAAGCCAGAAAGGATAAGAATATGTTCATTTTATTAAACCACGGTAGTAGCGCGAAGTCTGGATATTTTTTTCTTAAAGCAAGCGGAACAAGGACGCCTTGCCACTAAACTCGTTTCTCTGCGTAGCCGTCCGCAGTTGACCGTAACAAGTTTTTATAGCCTCTTATTTAGAGAGCTACGCTTTGTCATATTACTAGGTAAACCGGCATCTTAAATACACGTTCGACGAAAGTTTTAGATTGCTGCTTGTAGGCGCGGAATTTTACGGGCCATTTTAGATTCGGACAACCTATATTTAGTAAACACAACTGGTGTAATGCTTGCTGTCAATCGCTTTCCACACAGATGTCTACCTAGAGTGGCTTCCACACCGCGGAGCCAACGTCTCGTCGTAAGCTTTCAAAATATCGAAAAGGAAGTTCAATACACAGATTCTAGCGTCTACGTTTGTAACATTACAGTGCAAGGTGGTGCTGCTTCCCGCACAAAAAACTTGTTCTCCTCTTCATAAGCTTTAATCATGGGAGTACCTCAACTGCGCCATTGTCCCGCTTTTCTTTCTGGTACACAGTAGCGTAAGAAAAAAAGAAGAGCATCGAGAGGTTGCTAACAGGGTGCATTTTAACTGTTTTGTACTAGTGTTCTTGTGTTTGATCAGTTTGCGATACGAATAATTTTTAGAACTTGTGTCTTTAAATACTGTTTTCATTTCAGGCCGATCGGACCACGGGTGTCCTGGAGATAGGGGACAGTGTCACAACTATTGTAGGATGGGGTATTACCGTTTCGGTGAATGCGTCGGCAACATCTGTAGATGCCATTATGATAAATGGATCAAATAAACCGTAGTTGAAGCTCCCGCCCTCAAAAACGAAGAAGCGTGGTGGCACAATAAAACAAAACACTTGTCTGACCCAAGTTGGGCGGGCAGAGAATGTGTCTGTATTTAACGGAGAATGTTAAAAACTCTTGGTTGTTGCAGACCACATGTCAATAACACCTGGTCTTTGATTGAAATCACGACCACTCGATATTAATAAAAGTAATGGAATGTATTAAGGGGCATTCACACGGGGAAGAAATCCTTCACATCGCTCCCCTCTCTCCCTCCCCATTCCCTTTCCTCTTCTCCCAACCACGCCTTTTGGGCAAGTGTCCTCACATAGCAGTATTTTGTTCGCGTATCTCGGAACTTTACAAATTTTGCTCTGTGATATACCGGCGTTGGCATCAGGATCATCAAACGAGTTGTGACGTGCGCATGTCCTCAGAAGAGTCTAGAATATTTATCGATGTAGCCCACCCCCAAACAGCTTATCATACAACTGCTTTAAGATTCCACGTCTCTTGTGTGACTTGCAGCCCCCCATCCAGCATTTTTAGCAGGAAAGAGTTCATCGCTTTTTATACACGAAAGGCTGCGTCATTATTGCGTACCCCGGTTTCATTCATGCTTGCTTTTTTTTTTGTCAGCCGTGTTTTGTTCGAGCGTATGGGCCTTCGTTAGATGCTCAAGGTTCCGTGGAGGTTCCAATCATTGTGGTTCGTTTGCGGGTCTCAGCACCAGGAGAAAGAACATCTCATTGTCGTTTAGGTATAAAGGAAAGGTTTATATAAAATATTTACTGGGAAAGTATATATCTCGTAGCAAAACAAAACTGTCGAAAACCGAATGCCCCGACTTTTGTGAAAATATAAAAATGTGAAATCATGATTGCAAAATAGAACAAAACACTTGCCCGACCTTAGTTGGGAGAGCGTAAAATGTATCTCTATTTAACCGATAATTTGTTTTGCTTTTCTCCGCTTTGCTCGTACCCCTTATATTTACTGCGACGACTTTATGTCAGTATATATATGGATGAAGATTGTAATATATACTGGACATATTTTCTCTTTCTCAAGAGTCATGCAAGACTAAAATATGTGTCACGGATCTCCTCGTTTTCATGACGTTGCCATGACTCAGCAGGTTTAACTCCTCGTTGTAGCATGGTGCATGGACTGGGTTGAGTAGTAGAAATGGAGCGAGCAAACAACCGAAACGAAGCGCTACGTTCTCAGTCTTCCAGGGTTTCTTTTCACTAATAAAACCTTCTCACTTTTTTGGAGCTTCTATAACTGTCTACACTTTCAACAAAAGGGTTGTCCTAGGGTACTACACTTGGGGTAGTCAGAAGCCGTCACAGATATCGCTACCCCCCCTTCGTTATACTAACAACCCCATGGGCAGTCACACGGCACGGAATCAGCAGGTGCTCACAGTGAGCACCCCCAAAAGCAACATGGCGGCAGGCAAGCGACAGTGGAGCAATTCGAGTAAGGCCTAGCGAGCTGGACTGCTTTTTGCTAAAATACGATTCTCAAGTGCGTACGCCCGTTCACTGCCTTCCGTGCGCACAAAGCACTCCGAAACGCGCCTCGAAGCACCGGCACCGCACCTAATACGAGTAGGGGCGACGATATGAGGGAAGGGGAGGGGGGGGGGGGGGGGGGGCGCATTCCAGGGGGTTTGTCCGCGATTGCTTTCGCGAGGCCGGCTGCATTTACTTCGCGGCCAGAAAACATTCGAAGAAGGAAACAAAATAGCGACAAATGGAATGATTTCTTTATTAAACAGAGCATCTGCTTGCTGTGCTCGCCGCAAGTGATCCGGCGTTTTCGGTTGACAGCGGCGAGGCGAAGCATCACCGATTTAAGCGGCGTCGGTTCCGATCGTTCAACGCTCCTGCTCACCTGTTCGCATTCGTTATCCACTTTCAAGTCCCTGGTAATCCTCACCGCGTCTGTGCACGCACTTGGCGCTATTCACCGCACGGAACACCCATTCACCTGGCTATGGGACTGATCCCATTTGGACGAGAGGACGAGAACCGAACCAGACCGAACCCTTTGTGGCTGCTACGTGGAGCCATGGAACGCCGCGAGAAGCGGAAGGCCTCCATGTTTTTCACTCAAATAAGTAGACACATAAACGCGCGACTCCTTGAATTGGGCGGCGACACGCGCCACCTAACGGACAGCGCTCAAACTAAAGAAAAAAAGAAATTAGCAATTCTTGCTTTCAGCGCCTCGCCAGACAATGCCGTATGTACATATCCCACGCCACACTTCCCTCATACGCGACATGCAGACATCACAGCACTTAATACATCAACGCATTCAGAAACAGCACAAGATACAACATCACATATTGACACTCTACATTCCTATACACACGTCTAATCGACACCACCAGCTTATATACTGCTGTATTTTATGTGACCGATTAGGATGGTGACCAATGTCATATTTTGCATAAATACGAAAAGACTGTGCAAGATTTAGCCGTATATATTCTTTTCCTCTACTGCCCTTAGGAAAGCGCTCGTATCTCTAATGTAGGGCCATTGCAAAAGTGAACTGCAGGTTATAAATAAATTTGAATAGTTGCTACACGTCACATTTTGAACAGTTTCGTTTTCTCGCTTGCCTACATTTCAAGTATACAGAAGCCTGTTTAATTAATTGTATTAATTATCGAAACCGATTTCTGCAATCACAACTTTTTGAACACACTGATGCATTTTCTTTTCTCTTTTTACATATCTAGACTGACTTTAGCGGCGGTTGGGTACACGTTGAGTACACTGAGCCCGCGCAGGTGATTTTAGCGAAGCCCGTCCGCCGGTCCTCCCCGAAGCGTTATTTCAGTTTTCTTCTTTTCGCTAAATATCCGTTCTATGCGCTCGCGCTCGCGCCAAGGGGACAGTGCAGAATTGCTGCTTTCGGGCCCGTGCCTTCACCTGCAACGAACGCGAAATACGTATGCTAAATTATCTAAATCCTGGTTGAGACAGTAATGTTTGACTGCGTGCGTCTGACTGCGTTGCGGCAGCAAGAAATCAGGACATCCCTGCTGCTTATATCGCGTGCCAAGATGATTCCTTGAATTGGATTCCACGCTTGATACGAAGCACAGACGTGCCGGTGAGTGGCTTTCGGTTCTCGACGCAACGCTGTCAAACGCTAGTGTCTGAACCGGCCTTGTTTGAAGCATTTTTTTATCGAGTATGCTCGATGACATGTGCCAAATGAACCAGAGAAGGCGAATCCTGTACCTCGAGACAGAAAAATAGTGAAATACACGGACATGATCCCAGATATCTGTGTACGTTCGTCCTGTCCGGCCCCAGTCGTGGTGTTCAATGCTTCATACTTCACTGCACTTGAAAGCAAAAAAATTGGGTACGACAGGCGCGCAAGTTCGGCGGAACCGAGGAGGCCAGTTGCAACTGATCTGCACGCAGAACTGACCGATCACACCTTTATTGAGAGCACGCTCTTTACTGAACCGCACAATAAAAGACGACGAGAGTATCTCGTCCGGCGAACATTAAAGTCAACTCACGCCTGTGCGTAGCTTCCTGTGCTTTTCGAGAGATTTGGTTAAATTCCTCGAGCACGACGCCAGCTGCCAGCTGTTTACTGCTGTACATGGTAAAACCCGCGACGGAAGCAGAAAGGACAACCGCGATACTTTTTATCTGCCTCGGGTTTTAGCAGTTGCCTACCAAGGTTGCCTGTACTTGTTTGTTTTCTGCCAGTTTAGGCGAACTGAGCCACACGCTTGTTTCGACCGGTTTAAATTTCAATAAATGATAACCAACGCACAAAGAAAACAAGTTTCAAGTACTTTTTGAGATTTTTGAAGTGACTTTTACTATTGAACGACTGCATGCACTGGAATGTTCAATTCAAGAGTTTATAAAACGTGACTACCCTATGCTTGTCACCTGCCAACAGGGTGCTAACTCTCAATGGCTCGAGCCCAGTGGGTAGTTAAGTAAGCCTGTGGGGTAGTTACAGCCGTCAAAACGCACGATGACGAGGGGGGGTGCTCACTTTTTCTTAGAGTGTAGCTAGTTACATGTTAATTTAAAAAAAGAGATTGGCGGACGTAATTAAGGGTGACCCAAGTCGCCAGGCTCGATCTAAAATGGACCATGAAAATCGACGCCTACACGTAGTAATCTAAACTTTTCGTCAAAAGTGTATTTCAGTGGTCGCTTTTTCTTGTAAAATTACAGTGCGGAGCTCTCTTTTTGTAAAAAAATGGGGCTAAGAAACTAACCGAGTACTACGGCGGGTGTCGCCGTAGACGACAACGTCCTGTAGCGGGGTGTGTTTGGCGTTCCTATTGATAGACGGCGCTACCTCCTTATTGCAAAAAACTGTGGTTTATTACAATAAACAGAATCGTCTGAAATGTATCTTCGGTTCAAAAATAAATGCTGACAATAGAAGCAAACCTTAAAGTTAAAAAAAAGTGTCTGCATAACGACGGCGCTTTTGCTGCCAACGGATATCATCTGCGCGTCGTCTGCTTTCTTTTGCTGGTCGGCTACTCCTTCGGATGCTGCTCCCGACGCCATCTATCAATACGAACGCAAAACACACCCCGCTACTCGACTTGGTCGCTTGCGTGGCCGCCTGCTGTAGACCCTGGCTAGTTTCTTGGCCCTATTTTTTTAGAGAAAACTGCGCTTTATAATTTCACAAAAAAAAAAAAAAATAGATCTTTGAAACACACTTTCAACGAAAAGTTTAGAATGCTACGTGCAAACGTCAATTTTGAAGGTCCATTTTAGACCGAGCCTGGTGACTTGGGTCACCCTATATATATTTAGTCGGATTCTAATCTTAATGCAAGCTGTAAAAAGCATTTCACCAATATGACACGCTTAAAAGGAAGGTGGAGCCTTTTTCAAGGAAATTACCATTAGAAGCGAACTTCTATATCTTGCCTTGATAAATAAGGTAGCTTAGTGGTGGCTTCCTCCCTTGGCCTCATCCAGGGTATGATACAACGAAGTGCCAATATCCTCAATGCTGCGGCCTAATGATGTCACGGTGCTTGGCTTAGTGTCCAAGAGACGAGGAAACCTCGACCTCGTTAGTGAAGAATTAGTCAGAAGTTGAGGGTCAGGCAGTCTCTTGTAAGCATACGTTAGGCGAAAATACGCACGTCGTTCGTTCGCCCGACAGCTGAATCGATTATGCATAAAACATGAGCACAGTCGACGTCTCTAAAGCACCGGTCACCCGTCTTAAGACAAGATGGTGAAGTGAGTCCCACATCCTGAGGGCAGATGGTCGGGCCAATCCATACACTATTTTGTGATAGTCAAGATTAGACTGTACGACCGTAGAAGAGATTTTCTATCGGAACTCCAGTACTTGTGTGATGGAACATTCAAAAGGTTTACAGACAAATATATATATTAGAATAACTTAAGGTGAACAGCAAAACATAATTTTTATCAAACATCACACGATGCAGTATGTGCTTTCTTTGACGGGGACGGAATTTTTATTTTGAAAAAAAAAAGAATGGACCCAATGACGGCCAATGGCGCAAGAGAAAAGACGCACAGATTGCTTTGGACGCGGAGAACGTGAACCCAGTCATATGAGTCCACTTAGAAGGTTCTCATGGATCTTATGTAGAAAGCTTATAAGCGAATGACGAGATCTGTATGTTGCAGGCTATACAGATCTCCATAAATCTCCTACCTCCGCGTTGTATCGCTCGCCTTTTCGTATTCGAGGAAGCGAAATGCAACACAGTGCTGACGTTTTACAAATACCCCGCTTATTACCGTTTCCAGGCAAACTAAGTGTTCGAGACTATAACGTCCTCGGCGAAATCCACTCTTGTTGTTATCACAGACCTTCTGTTTTCCAAAAAACATGCACCCAGTCGGCTGTTCATAACTTCTCTCACACGTTTTTCCGAGGTAGCTCCTCAGAGCGCTTGGGCGGTAATTTGACGGTCTTTATTAGGTTTACGAATAGGGATAATATGTGGTTGTTTCCATGTCTTAGGAGAAAATGCCCTTCCTCATAAAGAATTTAAAAAGGAGAAGGTTTTCAAGGAATTATGTGAACTAGTTAGAAGCATTCCATAATAGAGTATATCGGGCACAGGGGCAAAGAGCTTTGCTACATTAAGGGCAATCTCAACTTCTTAATTTACCATCGAGTAAGTGGCTGGTTATAAGACGACGAATTCTTTACGACTGACAAGATTTCGACGCTTCGTAGCTTTAAACTGCTCAAAGGTAACATTATAACTGACCGACTTTGAGGAATTATAAAAATGTTCCCCACGAATGTTAGATATGTCCTGTAATGACGATCATGAAACAATAAGTTTTGTATCGGAAAGCACGTATATTCCAAATTTACTTTCCTATATCTGTCCCAGGCCTTTTTGACGGGACGATATTGGCAAGAAAAATTAGATAATTCATCTGCGAATTCCATTTTGCCTGCTTCCTAGTCCTGTGGGCCATGGATCTTCGTCGCTCGGACTCGACAAGGCGTAACGCAGGATATCTACAACAACTGCCCAACGCCCTGCTTTAATCTTCAATAGTTGCGGTGTAGTGCTCGTTCCAGCGAGTTTTAGATTTTTCAGTGCATCACCCGAAGTTCCCAGAATAACCGCTGAGCACCGCTTAGTCTCTGACCAGTGACTAGAGCATGGCGTTTTCCCGGGACAAAGAAGAAAGTACTGAATTATCTAAAGTGCAGTGAGGGTTAAAAAATGCCCAGTGTGCCTTATAGTAAGACATTGCACAGTAGTCTCTAAAACGAAACAGGAATGATCATTTCCATTGGGTTATTAAGTACCCTCCAAGCAAAATAACGTAGTGATGAATGCAACGCTATTTTAAGGTCAATAGATGTGAATGAGTTCTGTGCCGCGGTTAAAAAATGTTGGCTCCCTCTCGATATGAAAGCATAGCCCAGAATATAATGAAATGTACTTAATTAAACCACCACGGTAGTTTTCACAAGTACTACCCCAAATGGGTTGACGAGCATTAGTCACAAAGATCAAAAAGAATCGAGGAAGCTGTTTTACGAGCCCCGCCACTCTTGGAGGTTTAAAGGAACATTAGGCGGTAAGTATAACGAAATAAATGCATTAAATGACATACTTCATATGTTCTCGCCGACAACAAGTTAATTGACATATTTAGCTGCCCCCTTTGAAGTTGCTCAACACTGGTATCCCCCAAGTTTTGTCCTAAGACCACTGCAGCTCAACATAATCCATAATGATATCACTACCAATCTCAACTCAAAACCCTAGCTAGATGCCGACGACATTACACTCATACAACCGCCTCAAGCTAAAGGTCCCATAACCAACTCGAAGACATCTTCAAAATTACAGTGTGGTTTATCTACCAGCCGCTGCCTCTCAATTCCTCGGAGTGCACCACACTGCACTTCATCTGCACTTATCGAAAGCACATTGACCGTGACGGACGTTGTTGCAAATCGCCAACCGGCCATTAAAGTGTGTACCTGAAACGAGCCTCATGAGACTTATGGTGGACCAACGACTCAAGTACGATGGGCACATAGATTCGGTCATAGCTCGTGCAGGCCACATACTGACTTTCTCACACACGAGGTGCCGAAGTCGAAGCTGAGCGCATGTTATACACTGCTCTCGTGTGGCCACTGTTTGAGTACTGTACCCCAATCTGGTTTCCTTACCCCGCACTCAGCAGCAGCGCAACAGCGGCACTGTTGCAGGCTCGTAGAACGTGTATTCTGATATTTACCGTTTGGTTTATCTTTCTATAATTTAGAAAGTTACTTGGCTGCCGCTGGTTCTGAGAACGTTTTCTCAAATGTTCTCGTATGTTGCTAGTAGTAATAGAAAACACTTGCCTTGCCTGCAACGAACAGCTTCCGGATTATGTAAATTGTTTAGGTTGCTCAGAGTGTCATTCTAATTATCACATCCGTTCATGTCCTGTAGTATATAGCAACACGTGCAAGAAAATTACCGAGGTTTCAAACAAAACCTGGAAATGCGAATCATGCAAAGGGTCGAGGCGCCGAGCCAGCTAAGCACCTCCAAAGCAGATGAGGAAACAAAAATTAATATAACGCGCGATAGCTTTTAGATTCACAGCAAATGTTTTTCTATGCTTGAAATAAAAGTAACAGCAGTCCCCTAAGGTTGAAGCTTGGGCTAGTTTGTGTGACATCTTTAAGAGGCTTAAACAACACAAACGACGAGGGACGAGAAGCAGGACTCGTACACAGTGCTGATTTTCAACTGAAGTTTTTCTTGATCGTGATCGCCCAATAAATACTTATTAGGTCAAGACAGTTAAAAAGAAGATAAACCACTCATGCATCAACACCTCAGAACCACCGTATCACAGGTGCGCATTTTACACTAGTGACAAGCAAAATAATCTTTTTTCTTTGCTTGATAGGGCAATAGACGGGCAGCTGACATTCTCGGTGCCTATTCTAGGCATATCCAACGGCTGGATTATTTCACGGGTTAGTTGGTTGTAATGGAATTTCACGATTTTACATTGTTGTATATCTGGGTGAGAGCCACAATCGCGGCAATGAATGCCAAGATTTCTAAATACCGCAGAGTTCACAATACAGGCGTGTTCCCTTAATCTTTCATTGAGGCAGCGGGAAGTTTGGCCAGCCGAATGCAGTTAACGGAGTTCCCGGTTGGGCCGATAGGGGCGGCGCGTCGCTGGCTTCTCTCTCGTACGTCCATCCAAAGAGCAGATTCGTAGGTCTACCCAGCCGACTCCGACCAAACTGTTATGCTCATATTCAACGCTATGAGTTTGAGCGCTGGCGACGTGTATATAATCTTCGCTACCGAAACCGAAGCACTCTGGGCTCTTCCGACCAATCAGAAAGAGCGAAAGGAAACGACTGCAACGACTGTTTTTGTCTTTTTTGTTTTGTTTGCGCTCGCTTGTCACTTCAAGTTTTCAAACCGTTCCGCGCGTGCTGAAGTCGAAAGTGCGGATTTTACAGCAGTACTAGCAGTACGGTGCAACGCTGCTGCGCGCTTATAATTATTAGAGACGTAGGTCTCTAATTTGACAGAGATTCTTCCGAGTGTGTTGCGTGCCTCCTGACGGCGTATTACGGAGTCTACGGCGCGGCGAAGGGCTGTGGCAATTCTTCAAATGAACTCGGAGTGCTCATCCTTCCGGTTTTCAACAGGCGACATTCGAAGCTCGATCTTTCCATTACAGCATCGAAATGGATTGAGCAAGCAAATCGCCAGGACTTTGGAAGCCTGTCCGGCTGCCCGGCTTGCCGACGAGCAAGCTGCGTCAGCGTCGTTTGTGCAGCGAGCAATTTGGCGCTACCGTGTTTGCAAGCTGTAGGAAGATTCGTTTGTGGGAAAACGCGTGCCCCACCGTTCATGTTGCGAATCCGTTGCTGTAAGGACTTGTTCCTCCAGGTGAGTTGATTGATTGATTGATTGATTGGGGTTTCATGGCGCAAGGGCTACTAAGGCCAAAATGCGCCAAAAGTGGAACTATTGTATAAGCAAAGGTTTGGAAGAAGAAAGAGCTATAGTAGCTGATGATGTAATACAACTATGTATATGAGATTGTATAAGTGTATAAAGGATGAAGGCGAGTTCGGATTACTAATTAAAATTATAATCGGTGTATAAGGCCGATGTCCTTAAGAAAATTAAACACACAAGCATACGGAATCAGCGGCTGTTCGCCAAGTAAAATAACTAAGTGCAGTGGAGTATGTTATTGATATATTTGCGAAAAAATTTTGAAACGATCTTGGTCATACTTCGGGCACTCAAGTAGGATGAGCGATATTGATAGAGGAATGTTGCAACGTTCACACTCTGGAGCATCCTCTCCACGCAAGAGATGCCCATAGGTGAGATGCGTATGACCAATCCGTAGGCGGCACAATACCACCTCATAAAAGCGTTCCCGATGCCGGGCGCTCTCCCACTCACTTAGAAAAGGTTTTACAGCACGCAGTTTATTATGCATTTCATTATTCCCTTCGCGTTGCCACTTAGCTCGAATGCAACACTTCAAAGGGATGTGGTAGTCTTTGTACGGTATTTTTCGCAGGTCTATTTGTCTCTCATTCGCAGAATTTGCAGCACTATCGGCCTTTTCATTACCTGGGATACCGACGTGGCTTGGGACCCAGCAGAAAATTATCTCAATCTGCTTGCACGAGGCAGCGATAACTTTATTTTGTAATTCTAGAACAAGTGGATGTCTAATGCACTTCAGTGATGTAAGTGCTCTTAATGAGCTCAATGAATCTGTGTAAACAATCGAGTGGCGAAGCCTTTTTTTCGTTGCATAATCAACAGCTAACAGCAGGCCATAGAGCTCAGCTGTCAATATGGTGGCTGCATTTTGGATTCTCTTGATCTGTTTCACAGATGGCCCTATCATAGCACAGCCAACCACAGAGTCTGTTTTAGTCCCATCTGTATAGAGACCTACGTACTGTTCATATTGATTTTGTAGCTGAAAGAATTCCTGCCCTATGACTTCATTTGGTGTATCTTTTTTGGAATGTTTAGTCAGTGTAAGATCACAATTAATGGTATGGTAATCCCACGGGGCTATGGTGGTTAAGCATTGAACTACTGGAGGCCTGAGATCTAGTTCTACAGACGCAGCATAATTTATATTCCTAATTGCAAAAGGAGGAACAACGGTTGGTTTGTTTTCAAACGTTCTCAGGAACGTGATGTTTTCGAGGTTATCGCGGGTAGGGTGCTGAGGGACAGAGCGAACTCGAAAAGAATACATACAGCCCAGAGCAAACCTCCTATTTTCAAGGGATGGCTCATTAGCTTCTGCATACAGACTAAGTACCGGGGAGCGGCGAAATGCTCCAGTAGCCAATCGCAGTCCCTGGTGGTGAATGGGGTCCAACATTTTTAGGATTGATGCTCGGGCGGTGCCATACACAATGCCCCCCTAATCAAGCCTGCAGCGAACAACCGCCCGGTATACGCGTAACAGACATAGTATATCGGAGCCCCATCATACATGTGATAGAACCTTAAGTATATTCAGCGATTCGAGACATTTAAGTTTTAAGTTCCTAATATGTGAAACAAAAGTCAATTTCGAATCAAATACGAGTCCCAGAAACTTATGTTCACTTTTTGTCGCTATTGGTATTCCATACATTTGTAAAGAAGGCTCTTGCAGAACTCCACGCCGGCGAGAAAAACACACACAGGCAGTTTTTTCTGGCGAAAGTTTAAAACTGTTTGTGTCAGCTCATTTTTGTAACTTGTTAATTGCCAGTTGGACCCGATGTTCACATAGTGAAGGGTTACAGGACGAGAAAGAAATTTGAATATCGTCTACATCTGTAGAATACTGCACAAAAGAAGGTATAGCACGGGCTATAGAATTCATCTTTAGAATGAAAAGGGTTACGCTAAGGACACCTCCCAGGGGAACTCCATTTTCTTAAAAAAACTCCTTGGGAAGGGTTCTTCCCAATCTTGCATAAAAAGTGCGACATTGCAGGTAACTTTGAATAGCACCTAGCATTCTACCTCGGATACCAAGACTAAACAAATCCTGCAAAATTCCCAAACGCCAGGCCGTATCATATGCCTTCTCTAAATCAAAAAAGACAGAAACACAGTGTTGCTTATTTACAAATGCTTCCCGCACAGTGGTCTCAAATCGAACCAGGTGGTCGAGCGTGGATCGAAACGAACGGAAGCCGCACTGATATTTGTCTAGAAGATTTTTTTTTCTAGGTAATACATAAGTCTGTTGTTTATCATTCTCTCCAGTGTTTTTGAGAGACAACTCGTTAGTGCGATCGGTCTGTAACTGGGAGCACATGAAGCATCCTTGCCTGGCTTAAGCAAAGGAATGAAAGTGGCCACCTTCCAAGGCGACGGGAAATGACCTTTCGACCAAACACGGTTGAATAAGTACAAAATGAGATCTAGCGTTGAGGGATGTAGGTGGCATAGCATAATGTAGTGGATACCATCAGGGCCAGGGGCAGTCTGCTTGGGACTATGCAGTACTGCCTCAAGTTCATGTAGTGTAAATGGTACTATCGGGGAAAAATGAAATGCGAAATGTGGCTCGCGGTACAGGCTGCGCCGCCTGGAAGTGAGCCTAGAAGCGAGGGTCCGTGGCCTACTCCGACATGTTCACGCCTGTCCCTCTGCGCTCCCCAAGCTTCGGCAGTGCGCCTCTTAGTGCGCTGAAAGCTATCACCGCTATCTTTGCTGGCTCAGCGCGTGCGGTGCAAAGAAGCTCGCCGCACTCGCCGAGTAGGCAAATATAGCGGTGGCAGCTTTCAGCGCACTGAGAGGCGCACTGCCGAAGCTGAGGGAGCGCTAATAGAGGGGCGTGAACACATCGAAGTAGGCCACGCACCCTCGCCCCTAGGTTCACTTCCAGGCGGCGCAGCCTACACCGCGAGCCACGCGCTCCTCTGTTCGCATTTCATTTTTCCCCGATAGTACATTATAAGGTTCTTGATTGCCTCCTGAGGTACTTATAGATATTTTCTCAGCATGGAGTTTGTGCCGAATGAAAGCTGGCGTATAATGATCAGAGCTTGAGACAGACTCAAAATGCTCTCCTAGTAGATTAGCTTGCTCCTCAATACTTTCGGGGCAGATTCCATGTCTAGTCAAAAGAGGGATAGAATATGCACGGTAGCAGCCATTGATCTTATGCACTCGGTCCCATACTTCTTTGCACGAAACACTGCTGTTTATGGAAGACTTGTATCCCTTGAAGCTATCTCGCTTAGACTTCCTGCGAATCGACCGAGCGCGAGATTTCATTATCCTAAAGGTGATGAGATTAGTTTGTGTAGGGTATCGGCGGAAAATTCCCCAAGCTTTGTTCTGTTTCTTTTTTGCAATGCGGCAGTCGTTATTCCACCACGGTTTTGGTTTTTTGGGAAGATGTGTTGATGTCATGGGTATGGCCATGATTGATGCTTCTAAAATATGCCTGGTGATATGCTCAGTTATGCGATGAATGGAGAGCTCAAGGAGAGATGTACACGCTAAAAGGGATCCTTTTTTAAAAACTGACCAGTTTGCTTCGTCAAACTTCCAACGAGGAGTTCGCATTGGAAGTGTAACCGGCCGCCCAATGCGATTTAAAATTAAGGGAAAATGGTCACTTCCAAACGGGTTAGGATTGACCACCCATGAGAAGGGAGGGAACAATGTTGGGTCACAAAGCGACAGGTCAATGGAGGTGAATGAGCGGGTTGGAGCACTAAAATATGTAGCCTGCGAGTTGTTGAGCAACCATAATCTCGTAGAAGAAATAAATCGTTCAATCATTGATCCTCGTGTATCACATCTTCATATAGGGTTATGAGCATTCAAATCTCCAAGGATTAAAACTGGTCGTGGGAGTTGGTCATACAGACATTGAAGTTCGTCCCGAGTTAGAGGATGATTAGGAGGTATGTAAATGGAGCAAACTGTCATCAAGCGGTCAGACAAAACAAAACCTACCACAGCCTCCAATGTAGTATTAAGGGGTACCTCAATACATGGAGTAGATCGCTGAACTATTATTCCTACCCCACCTGAGTTGTGGGAACAATGGAGACGGTCTTTTCGAAAAACATGGAAGTGCCTTAAAAATCCAGAATGGTTGCGATTCAAATGGGTTCCTTGAAGGCAAAAGATTAATGAGTGATGATGGTCTAACAAATAGCACACATCATCATAGTTATGTAGCAATCCTCGACAGTTCCATTGGAGGAGGACTTCTTCCATCATGTGTAAAGTGGTATTTTTCACAAACTGCCTAGCTAAACTTTGTTGTCGATTTTAATTCGAGGTGCATTTTTCTTTTTGGGCGTATCTTTCGGCCTACCTGTAGTATCACAGGTGGCCGAGGGTAAGGACTCTGAACTAGAGTGGGGCCTGTACTCTTGGGACTGGGGCCCGCTCTCGTCCATCGGTTCATCTGCAGCCGCTGCTGGAAGACCCTCAGGGTTCACCAGCCCAGGCGGCTGGCCAGGTATACGGGAGCCACCAGTGGCACGAGAGAGACCACGGCCTTTAGGTGGCTGGGATGCAGGGGGTGCACAATTCACACTCCCCTGTGGTTGGTTTTTAGTGGATCCCGACGGACTGGCATCCACCTTTCGGTCCGAGGGCGGAGCTGTTAGCACCGCTCCTGCTGAGGTTGAGGGGGACAAAAAAGGGTCACACAAACCGTCCAAGGACGCCTGTGTTCCCGTTGTAGCTGTTAGCCGTGCAGGTCCCCGGCGCACGGCATCAGCATAGAAGCCCAAGGATTGAAACGAGTAGCGTTTCTTGGCCTCTGGGTAGCTGACGTTTTCTTTTGTTTTGATGGTCAAGATCTCTTTCTCCTGCTTCTACAGAGGGCATGCACGTGAGTATGCTGGATGGGGTCCTTTACAGTTTGCAGAACACAGTAACCTCTCGCACACATCAGCTACATGATCCGTGCTCCCACATTTTGCGCATGTGTCTCTTCCACGGAACTGCGCGAGCCGTGCTCAAACCGCTGGCACCTAAAGCACCTTCGTGGGTTTGGGATATATGGCCGGACGCGACAGTTTATGCAGCCAGCCTATACAAAATCAGGGAGACAGTGACGCTCAAAGGTGACTATGAGATGTTTTGTGGGAGTTTCTGATCCATCTTTCCGGAACATGATCCTCTTTACGGCAACTACTCCAGAAGAGTGGAGGCCTTCAAGGATCTCTTCTTCGCTGCTGTGCAGGAGGTCGTCCTCAGAAATGACCCCACGAATGGTGTTTAGGGTGCGGTGAGGAGACACTGTGATTTTTATATCTCCAATGGTGTTCAAGGTGGGCAAAGCAATGCTTTGTTTCTTCGAGTTTACTTCCACAAGCAGGTCTCCGGAATACAGTTTTTTCGCATAATAATCGTCTCCAAGGCACGAGTCAAGGACCTTTGCTACAGCAAAAGGCGAGAGCTTGGACATTGGACGCTGATCATTTTCTGAATGGAGTACGAAGAACTTCGTAAACATGTCTGATTTAGACTCTTTAGCTATGACAAGAGGTTCAAGGCGCAGGCGCTTGCCAAGTCGCCACGATCCGGTTTTTGGTTTAGGAGGGGCAGCCATAAAAGGGCAAAAAACTTCGGCACCTGTGGCGCACCACCCAATACGGAGTCCAACGAGGGGACAGGCAACACCTCATAACAGTACGGGCTTGTCTGAGAATGCTGCTCTGCCAGTGCTACCAAGACGCTATAACCACGTGTGGTTTAGACGAGAGTATCTATTGCCACCCAAGGTTAGCCCTTGCCGCCAAAGAAGGGAAAACGAAGCAAGAGAAATGAGAAAGAAATGAAGGAAACAGGATAGGTAAAAGTGAAAGATCGGAGGGGATAGTAGAAGAAAAGGCTACTAGTATAAATCATCCTGGCCGGGGCTTACCAGGACTCTCGTCTATGAGAAGCAGTGGCCGAAGTGGTGTATTGCCTCACCCGGCGGGCCCCAAAGGGTCCAAACCTACCCCGGGCTCGGCTCAACCACCAGGATGCCCTTTTCCCCAGACACGGGAAAGCCACGCACAGCCAGACGTGGGTGGGCGAGCCCGCATGGCTCGGGGTCCGTGGAGACGCCACTCTCCAAACATCTGCTTTCACAGGTGCCCCCTGCGGGGTCCAGGTGAGTTGCTGTCAGAGCAATCTTCAGTTAATTTGACAGCTTCGTTTTTAACTTTTTATATCTTAGGATAGAGTACCGAAAAGCACCTACAGTCAGAGATGTAGTAGTCACTCCAAAAGAGGAGTTGTTTTCTTTCTTAATTGCATTGCCTATTAGCGAGTTTGTTTATGGTTTATTTATCGTTTATTCTTATTCAGCTCACCTGCAAGCCTTTTGCTTTATTTCGGAGTTGATTTGTTTGTTTGGGTATTCGGAATTTTTGTTTGTGGCAGTTGTTTACAGAGCCATTTGGATAATTCGATAATAACGGTTTTCTTTTAGTTTGTACATTAAAGTAATTAATTTTGTTTCACATATTTCACGTTTTTTACTGCGTTTACTGCCTACTACAGTTCTTCGTTCCCCTTGGAGGGCGGTGGACTGCCGACGGAGTTTGTAGATACGTGTTTGAAATGCCGCAACTCATTTGAATGGTGTTCAATAAAAAATACATTTCAATGAACGTGCTGTTTCTGTTTTGGCACAGTTGTTGCGAAGCGCGCGGCTCGTCTCCTAGACCGGTGCCGTGCTGGCCGCTCGCAGCGGCCGGCGCGACACCAGTCTAGCCGTCTAGCAAAAAAACTAGAAAAAAAGAAAACAAAAAAAGGTGGCTTGGGCGGCGGGGGGGGGGGGGGGGGGGGGGAGGGGGGGGAGGAGGAGGAAGAGGCGAGGAGGGCTCAAGCCAACGACAGTGGTGGCGCCATCTGGCAGTCTTTCGAGGCAGATTTTAGTCTCCGACCGTACGTATCTTCGCCTTTCTGCCGCTAGCGCCTTGTAGCGCTAGTTTCTCCTTACCACGGTGTAGGCTACAGCTGCACTCGGCTGGTTTGGCCTACATAACGCCTCCAACAGGACAACGGGATAGAATACATAGTCGGGGTTCGCCAAGCAGTTGCTACCATCAGTATCATCTTCTTATTTTTTTTTTTGTAATGGATTTCACCTTGGCTAGTTTCACCGTACATTCTATTACGTGGATTGCTACTAATACTCATCATTGAAACGGACTCTTGTAGACTCGTGAAAAGCGCAAGCGGGGGTCGTGGACGCGATATTTCTTTTTATTTACTTAAATATTCAGTTCCTTTAATTTTTTCTTGGCGGAGGAGTTTGGGTGTCGAAGTTTGGTAAGACCTGAAATAGCCACCAAATTTCTTTACAACCCAGCGACAATAAGTGAAAGGGTAATGGCGCGTTCACACTGGAAGCGGATCCGCAAACGCGAAGCGGATCCGCGCGTTCTGAACCGCAAAGCAGCTGGGATCGAGCGGTTGGAGCGCGCTTTTGCCAACCGCTCCGGGACCGATTTTCCCCAACCGCTTTCGCGAACTGACAACCAATCGCAACGCGACGCTGACATGACTTCAGTGACTTTCGAAACAAGATGCCACCTGTCGCTGGTGAGGTATCCAAGGCGCTGAAGTCCTAGCGTTACAGCAAACAAATCGACAGAGAAACGTGATGTTCACGTCCATGAAAAGAATTGATTCATTGTCTTAACAGGCTTCGCACCGGTGATTTGGTTCAGATAATCGTTTGACCAAATAAGTATTTATTGTGCGATCACGATCAATAAAACTTCAGATGAGAATCAGCACTGTGTGTGAGTCCTTCTGCTTCTCGTTCATCACCGTCTACGCTGTTTTAACCTTTTAAAGATGTCACACAAACTAGCCCAAGCTTCAAACTTAGGGGACTACTGCTACTTTTATTTCAGCATAGCAAACATTTTGCTGTGAATCTAAAAGCTCTCACGCGTTATATTAATTTTCGTTTCCTCACCTGCTTTGGAGGTGCTTAGGTTGCTCGGAGCCTCGACACTTTGCATGTCACGCATTTCCAGGGTTTGTTTGAAGCCTCGTTAATTTTCTTCAACGTGTCGCTATATACTCTAGAACATGAACCGATATGACAATTAGAGTGACAATCTGAGCAACCTAAACAAATTATGTTTGTTTGTTTGTTTGTTTGTTTGTTGATTATTCCGGGTGCCACAGCCCAAATCTCGCTGCCTTGTTAGTCTCTGCCCGTAGAACGTCGAAACCCGCCCCTGATCGACAGAAACGTCAGCTTTTGTTCCCACTAAAGCAGTTGAGTGAACTATTGAAAGCTCTCGACACTGTGCATGACCACCACGAAAGCCGGTAAAGACGTCGTGAGCCTGATTCCGCAGCCAAGGCACTACCGCCAAGCTGGAAGGGTACCTGCGCTAGCTCGATCTGTAACGTTAACTAACAAAAGAAAATAAAGGGAACGTACAGAGGAAATAAAGTGTACCTACCAGGCGATGCAGAGGTAATCCATACGGCGTTTATTTGAGCTTAATGTCAAACAAACAGTAGACTCGATCGACGTGCGATTGACGAGAGGAGAGTCTGCCTCCAACAAAGCCACGACCGGCTAGCACCGAACACATTCCCCCGCACCACGCTTCACCCCACCGCTCACAACTTCGAAAATGATGAGAGCGAACAACGACGGGGCGAAACGGGCATCTATCCCGAAAACAAGGTCAACTATTCATGCGCGAAGGAACCACTTCGAAGAAAAGGTCGGGGGCATCATGTTCTGAGTCAGCAAAGCGCGCCTCTCTGGGCTTTGCTGGTGGGCGAAGTCGTGAAAATCACAGGCAAGCTTACAGGTCCATGCCTCTTTTTTCGCTGCCTGAACACGTGATGCGTGGGAACATTCACAAGAGAAATCTTTTGATTGCCAAAATCGCAAGATTTTGCTTTGGATCGTGGATTAAAGCGAAATTTGGATTCAAAAAGAGGGTTGCCAAACGCAAGTCTCAAAAGATCACGCGCCATCGCTAGAAACCGCCAACCGCCTCTCGGTGTGTCTGATCGGGGTCGCTCGCAAACCGCATCCACAACCGCTTCGCGAACGCGGATCCACATCCAGTGTGAATGCGCCATAGAGGAGGTTCCAAATTATTCCCGCAGAGAGAGGTGAAGAGCGCGCTCGAAGTATACATGAATGTTGTTTCGTCGCTGTGCTGTTTTCACGCCCTGTTGTTTCGACGCTGTGAAGTTTTGTCGCGTGCTGTTCCGTCGCGTTGACATCTGGCACGCATACATCCAGCTGCGTACTTTTTGTTGCCATATTATGGCGAAATCTGTCAAAGTCGACCAAATGCACGGCTCTTGAGATCGTGCAGATGTGTAGAAACGTGGACATTCAAGTTCCGTGTGGAAATATTCAAGCCGTTTCGACACTTCACAGTTACGGTTCGTAGCTCATGTTTTAGTAGAGCACTCGTTGCTTAAAGATGTGGCAGAATTTAGGAGGAGTCAAAGTTTGGAGGACTAGAGTTGCGAAGATAAGTAAAAATGGCTGTTAAAAGATTTTTCCTTGTTGCGTTCCTCAGAAATTCGGAGTGTTCATTTGAAAAATGGAACGTTCCCCAAGAATAGAAAAATCGACGCCACTTGAATGGAATCTGGGTTTGCGATGTTTAAACATTCATACCACATATCTTATTTTTTTCACTTCAGCAAACCCAAACAAATTAGATTTTGTTTTGTCTCGAAAGACCTATTGATTTACATTTTATGGCTAAAACAAACATGTTCTTTGACAAGTAAAAAAAAATCATTTTGAACTTTTTTTACGTTAAAGTCAGAGAAATTTACGGCCTTTAAATTCCTTTTGAAAATAAGCATAATTCCGTTGCTAGTCGCGATTTTTTTTTCTCTCTGAAGACAGTTGCATGATACGCCGAAATCTAGTAAATTTCGCTCTTTACGGGGTAAGTTTTGACACCTCATGCACCTATGAGCGTGAGAGAGACAAACAGGGGGCAGTTATAAACTCCCGCCAGATACTACTAAACACTAAAATAGAGTGCTGACACACAGCTTGTCACGAGCTCGTTGTGCTCACTAAGCCAGCAGGACGCCCCAAGTCCCGTCACGATTTTTAAATATTCAGTATACATATCCCAATTCGTAAAATAAATAACTCAAGATTAATTGCATCTGGTATTTTTCCAAGGAACGAAAGTTGCAAAACCGTATCGTAAAGACGGCAGTTATATAAACGTCTTCGAAACACTCCCCGCCGAGGCACCAGCCTAAAGACAACACTCGAAGACAATAAGCAAGCGTCATACTTGGTAAGTGACCAATTGTTTTAGTGCGAGAGCCTGAGGTATCCCATTGGCTGAGCGAAACGGTTTTTAGAGAGCCATTGGCAGCCGCTTTGCGAGATTTTCCGGTTGTACCTTAGATATTGCTGTTATAATGTTTCCCACCCAATCTATATATGTGGCACACATGGCCAAGAGGGACTGTTGGACAAGTTATATATGGTGAGAGAAGCGAAACGAAGTAGCATTTGCCCCTTCCACTTGATCGACTTGTCCTGCCCGTAGTGGTGTTTCTATTTTATCAACCCGGACTCACTGTTTTTTTTTTTTTTGTCACTGTATTCGTCGGTCGGAAACTTTACGATTGGTAAAATTATGCTCCGGTTCTGTTCTTGCGGTGTTTATTTTTCGTCTAATTCGTGGGTATTTTTCAGCATTTATGTGTTTTACAAGTTTCGGACCTTTCTGTGTTGCATATTGGGGTTAAAGGAAAAAGGCGGTGTTTTGTAGCGTTCTAGATGAAAAAAAAAAAAAAAACACTAGGAAACCTCTCCGGATGCCCCAACTTTTAGCGAACGTGTGGTTGACGGGAATCTTTATAAAATGCACTGATGCTGATAAGCTCAAGAAACGGGATATCACTTTTGTTGCCGAAGGAATAGGCAGCCTAGCAGACACTGCGGGTAGTGTCCTCGATCCAAACAAAACAAAGACGCAAATTGATATTTCCTCTCGTAAAATTCAGGTTTCTGTTGATGACGACAGCTTCGGGCGTGGTATTCAGTTTTTCGTTATATTTTAAAACCAACTTGGAGGTTGCTTTTAGGTATTTATCGCCATATAGTGAAACATCAACAACGTATACATAACTTTGTTCTACAGCAATTTGTTATGTAGACTTGACGTTTTTTATGCAGATTAGGTAAATGAAAACGCACCTAACTACGCTAGGGGTCATGTATCTTGCAAAATGTTTAGACTCAAGAACTGAACAGCTTCATTTTTTTTTTTTTTTGAGCTAGCTCAACATTCACGGGCAAGTGAATTGATTTCTGTTAACCTGCAGAGTGGAACTATCTCAGAGTTCTTGATCGAGTAAATGAC
Organism: Ixodes scapularis; assembly: GCF_016920785.2. Taxonomy (NCBI): domain Eukaryota; kingdom Metazoa; phylum Arthropoda; class Arachnida; order Ixodida; family Ixodidae; genus Ixodes; species Ixodes scapularis. Next base: position 46,198,860 of record NW_024609839.1, on the reverse strand, counting down.
TGACAATAGTCCCAGGTACCAACGTCAGAAAACCTCTCAACTCGGCAACGCTGTGATAAACGAAAATTACTCGGAAATGTGGATTCAATCAGAAAACTTGGTTAAAAATATTTGTAAAATTAAACTGGGGATCGAATTTAACTCTGTACAAAGGTTACACTTTGTGGATCAACAAACTGATAAGTTAAAAAATTCTATCGCAATAAATTTCGCTTTATGCAAGGAGAAACAGTTCGTCCTGATAAATGCTAACAACTTCAAGCCGCAATCCTACAGTGTGAATCAAGAATATTACCCTGAGATACGACATACCTGGAAACAACCCTGGGAATATGCAAGAACTAAAAAAGAGCGAGCAGCAATAACAAGATCAATGAAAATGTGTTGTATTATTTCTGGTAATCTCGCTCTACAATATTCGCCGCCCGATCGGTCTATGCTTCGCTCATATTCTAGGGAATTACACAACACAATGAGAAGACAGCGAATGTGTTTACTCTTTTTCCCGATTGCCCGTCCTCGAGAGCCACCAGTCCGGGCCGCGACGACCCGGGTTTTTGGCCGTTGTTCAGAGCTCTCAGTCGGAGTACATGTCCAGGCCTGCGGAACGTCCTTCCCACGCCAGCCCTGCGTAGGCAAGCTGTCCCGGGCTATCATAGCCCTTGTCTCGCTGCAGAACCCCTCCGGGATCGTCATGGCCCGGGCCGGTTAGGCCAGGGCTCGCCGCTCCCTCCGGTCCTGGTCGGAACTTCGCTGGTGGACCGCTCCTGGGATCGCCATGGGCCAGACCAGTCAGGCAGGCTTTATCGTTTCTGCCCGGCACCAACCTCGCAGAGCGCCCACTCTCTGGCGCCACATCATGTCGTTTCGGCCGACCACCTGTCACGTGCCCTCCGCCCCGTCGTCTTTCAGCCTCGTCTTCCACCCCCCCCCCCCCCCCCCCCTCAAGGCCCGGACTTCGGAGGACTTCCAGTACACGGGACTTCATGGGCCTTAGGGAGGAGTTCTTCCACGTCGATGAACTTGGGAGACAGGTGGACGTTCTGGTCGGGGCCGTTTGAGGTGTCGGAGAGGCGGCTGCTGTTGTTGTTGCCGGAGTGGCCACGCTGCAACGTCCGAAAGCGGCGTAGGTGGGGGTGGGAAACTCGGCGTCGGTCTTTCTTGGTACCGGCCTCAGCTGGCTGTTCTAGCGAAGCCGGTAGACAATGTCGATCTCTCCGTCGCTCGCTGTTCCACTTACCACGATGCAGCATGGGGCCTGCTCTAAGTTGGTCCCCCTGACCCGGACGGAGCTTCCCCGTTCCGCTTGGAGGTCGCTGCGGGCGTGGAACTGCCCGCTTGATCCGTTCGTCAAGCCCGACAAGTGTCAGCCACCCTGAGCAATTGGGAAAACAGATCGGCCCGGGTTTTCTCCAGGCGGACTTCCTGGATAACGCCGTCTATGGCAGTCTTTCCAAGAAGCCGTCTTGCGGAGAACTATGTTTAAAACAACACACAACAAACAACCACTCTGCCGCAGATTGTGGTAGTGGCCATAGCCTCGACCGCCGAAATGCTTGCCGACGTGTTCGTGTACCGTGCGGCTAACTCGGCAAGTCCGCGTTCCGGAGCTCGCTCCTTGGCCGCGAGGAACAGCGGATTTCCTGTCTCCTCCAGCAAAATCTTGTTAATCCTATCACCTATCGCGACGGCAATATTCCTTGAATTCAGCGATGTGAACCGGGCCACAGTCCTCGTTTGTATCTGACCGAATGAGCCTAGAAGTAAGGCATGACTCTCGCGTCTTTACCTCTTTCGGGCCCTCTCACCTTGTAGCAAGCGATGCGGCTAAATAACTAGCTGTCTTGCTCAAAGCGTAAGTTTCATTCAGGACAGGTAACAATGGTGCAAACCTAGTCCATCTGTTTCGCAAGCGAAGGGGTCTGAAGCCCGCGGCGGGATGGCAATATACCATACCCGCGTTCCGCAACGGCCGTGTACACCGTGTGCGACTCGATGTAATCTTCAGCGGCCCGTTCCGTCCACGTGCATACGGGCTCTAGGAACTCATCGGCCCTCGGAGGGGGTGGCAGTTCAGCGAGCCAGCCCGCTTGAGCCGTTCACTTCTCAAGGCAAGCTGGACAACTACAACCGCCCCCCCCCCCCCTCCCCTTAAATCTCTACCGCCTCATCACCGGCCAGGTCGCGACGCGATATAACATATTGAAAGTCCTGCTGCTACTGCCACGACCAACCAGAGTGAAGTCGAAAAAGCATCCTATAAATTAGCTTCGTAGCTTTCTAGAAACTACGACCCTACAGGGAGGGTCATTTCTCTGCCTTTCGTTCATTATCTGTATGACGTGAAGCAACAAGCCGTCTTGGCCCGGCAGATACTAATTGTATTGCTCATTCAGCGTCGTGTTCGTTCACTTCTTGTTCTTGTCCCTTGTCTTTTTTGCGCCGTTTTAAAGTTTGCTCATTAACTCGCCTGTCAGCGTTTCCGGTGTAAACTGCTATTCTCGCAATATTCCCGACAGCCGCCAACAAAAACCCATCTCCACACTGAGCCTTCAGAAGCGCTTAATTGCTCACCGTATCACCCCAAGCCTATATTTGAAACCTGTCTTCACGTCTTAAATCTTATGTCTTAAATACTAAAAAAAACAAATCCTAGATCTGCAACAAGTCCTGGCTGTTTTCCCCCCTGCCAGTCGTTATCCTGCCTTCCATCGAACATGCGGTACCTCTCCTCGGCCTCAGAAGACGACATATTTACAAATTACCCGCACTCCTTGTAAACCCCCCGTTGCATCACCTCCTCCCAATCGCTCTTGTGAGGTGCTCGAGAGAGCGCGTCCGGAACCTCATCTTTCGAGTCTTTGTAGTACTCGACATGAGGAGACACCTGCTGAGCTCTGATGTGAAACAAGATGCCAAACTTCCAACAGACTTTCTCTCAATGGGAATCGTTAGCGTTAGTGAACGACCCATTCAATGAATCAGGTACTCCTGGGTACGAACAGAAGCAGAGGCATACCGACCAGGCCCCACGTTGGGCGCTATTTTCGGTACTCTTTCTGGTAATCTCGCTCCACAATAATCGCCTTCCGATCGATCTGTGCTTCGCTGGGCTCCTAGGGAGTGACATAACAGAATGAAAAGACAGCGAATGGATTTTCAACACTTCCTGGTTGCCCGTCCTAGAGAGTCGGCACTCCGGGCCGCGCCGACCCTGGTTGTTGGCCGTAGTTCAGAGCACGCAGTCGGAGTCCGTGTCCAGGCCTGCGGATCGTTCTTCCCACGCCAGTGCTGCGTAGGCTAGCTGTGCCGGGCTATCATAGCCCGAGTCTCGCCGCAGAACCACTCCGGGATCGTTACGGCCCAGGCCGGTATGGCCAGTGCTCGCCGCTCCCTCCGGTCCATGTCAGAACCACGCTGGTGGACCACACCATGGGCCAGACCTGCCAGACCGGCTCCAACGTTCCAGCCCTGCCCCAACCTCCCGCAGCACGCACTGTCTGGCACCAGCTCATGTCTCCTCGGCCGACCGCCTGTCACGTTCCCTCCGCCCCGTTGTCTTCCACCCTCGTATCCCACAACTTTGATAAACTCGTTATTAACGGAAATACGTTTATCTGCGACAAAGATAAAGAGGAGGTTATTTTATTCAAGAAACAATGAAGCTCCGAGTACAAAAAGAAACCCAAATGCCGTGATCTCTTTGCCGCTGTAGTAGACTTCAGAAGCATAAAAAACGAAGTTGTTGAATTCGCTTATCTGATATAGTCTGTTAATGCTGACATCGTATTTGGCACAGGAACGGGGATGCAACCGTTTACCGCGGATAGCGAAGTGCTCCAAAAATAATTTATTTGCTTATCGGAAGAACAGGCCCCGCCTAGGTGGAGGAATGTGTTGTAAATTCACTCGGCTCTTAGGTCATCTAGGCTAGATGTTGATAGCGACGATGTTGAATCAATTTGGTTCTAGGCTACTCTACTTGGAAAACTCGTCGTATGCTATCGGTACACTCTACCAACCACCGAATTTAGATTTAAAAGCGGTGCAGTGATTGTTTGACATACTTTCGGAGTCACCCCGGCAGCACATCTCGCTAGCGGGAGGCGTAAACTTAACTGATTCTGAACGAAAGCAAGGCGGTTGTGAATGCAAATTTTACAGTGGCATTAACTTAGCAATGAAGTATATAGTAGGCACATTCAGACCGCTGCTATACGTAAATGCTCCAACTCGGAATGGTAACATCTTAGACCTTTTGTTACGCACTTCGCCTAGCATTATTAGTTCGGTTGATATTATACGAGGAATACGTGATCATCACGCCGTCGTTGCAAACTTCAAAACAGAAACTAACCGATCAACGTAGCGCTCATTCAGGAAAGTTTATTTTCTTTGAAAAGGGTTATTATTCTAGTATCTCTCAGGGTTTTCTTGACCGCTTGGTGTTTTTGAATATCTTGCTGAACCTTATGACATCTACTAATTATGGCGGGTGTTTAAGGACAAACCGCTCAAGCTTGCAAACAAGTATGTTCCAACCAAAGATTCTACCAAACATGAAAACGCAAGAAAAATTCAGTGAATTCACGTAGTATTAGAAAAATTTAGAAAAAAGAAGAGCATTTAATACGTATAATAACCTAAAAGTAAAAATCGCCTAAAGAAATTATTTGAAGTAACACATGAATATAAGCCTGATATTAAAACTGCAGAGGCGGAACATTTCAAGACACTCAACGACAAAATGAGAACTAATCCTAAACATATTACGACTTTCTTTAAAAAAGCTGCGGATCTGATATTGTAAAAATATATGAAATTGTTTGTAATCAACAACTTTTTAGAGACAATACGCAAAAGGCAACGTGCCCGAATACCCACTCAAATCTGCCTTCCTACCTAATTTCAACCACGGCCTTATAACACATGCATGCACAGTCCCGGTAATGTAACAAGTTGAATTAAGCGTGAGGGGCATCGAAGCACTCCTCATAGACATAGATGGGAATAAGGCAAACGGCACACACGGCTTATCTCCATTCGCACTAAAGCGCTGTGCTGCACCTATCCCAATGACCCTCTACTTAATCTACGGGAAGTCACTCTCCAAGGTCTCATACCTGATGAGTGGAAAATTACTCAAGTTGTGCCCGTTCATAAGGGGGAATAAAAAAAAGATGTCGCGAGCTACAAGCCCATATCACTGACACCCATCTCGTGCCAAATCAGTGATGATATTTTATATTCGGAGTTACTGAGACTTCTAACAAACAGTAATAAACTTCGCAAAGACCAACATCGGTTTTCGAAAGGGTTGTCTTGATAATCGGCATCAGATATATGATGCCAATTAGCTCTCTGATGACAAACAGATTGCGTGTTTTTAAATTTTCGTAAAGCATCCAACAGGGTATCGCATCCACGACATCTTAGTAAACTCAAAATGTATTATATAAATTCAAGAGTAGTCAAGTGAAGTAAAAATTCTTTGTCTCCGCATCGTCAGTGTGTTATTTTGAACGGCAAAACGTCGGGGTACGTTGATGTCACGCCTGAAATTCCATAGGGCTTAGTCCAAGGACCAGTATTGTTTTTGTTTTTAATATATGACATTACGATGGGTATTTCTTCGTGTCTATGGTTGTTTTCTGACGATTGTGTCGTTTATAAAAAAATTAAGAATGAACGACATCCTGCCATGTTGCACCTATATTTAAAATATATTAACAGTTGGTGTTCAACATGGAAGAATTTAAATAGACAAAGTGTGCTAACATGTTTTACAAAAAACTAAATATTGTATGTCTCTACGAGAAAGAGTAACACTTTAATAAAAAAAAAGTGAAAGCCGTTTACAACTCACTGTAACGCCGACTTAGAGCGCAGCTCTTGAGGAGGAGGAGGAAAGGGTACTGTGGGGGGCATGTGACCTCGAGGGGGGGGGGGGTGTCACGTGACCTCGGGGAGGGGTGCCACGTGACCTAGGGGGGGGGTCCCCCCCCTCCCCTAGGTCACCGAAGGTACCCAGGTCCTTCCGAAGTCCTCTCGAAGGAACCTGAGGCCCTCCCGAGGTCCTCCCGAAGGAACCCGAGGTTCTCCCGAGGTCCTCCCGAGGTCCTCCCGAAAGAACCCGGGATCCTCCCGAGGTCCTCGGGGGGGGGGGGGGGGGGGGGGGGGGGGAGGGAGGCTCGCAGTTACGCCGACGCCGACGCCGCTCATTCCGGAAACAGTCGCCTAAGAGATGCGCTCTAATAATGAATCTACACATAAGTATGTAGATGCCACGTTATCATGCGACTTTATTCAGCGAAATTCGAAATGTTCACAGTCCCAATTTAAACAATAATTTGTTTACTTAACATGTGGCAGACCGATTTTTAAATACGCCTGTGCCGTCTGGAAACCTGGACAAACATAATTATACATGAACTGGAAAAAGTACAGAACAGAGCTGCTAGGTTTTTCTTGGGTCTGTATTGGTGGAGAGAGAGTTGTACAGAAGGCAAACACGAATTAAGTTGCGAACTACTATCATCTCGGCGGAAAAAGTTGAGACTATTTTTTTATTTTTAAGCATTTAATATCAAGACTTATATTAACAAGGAAGCCTATTTTAAACAAGCCCATTATATTTCTAGGTGCAAAGCTTATACCTTCAAAATACGCAAGTACCAAGCCAGGACGAGCTTGTTTTGAGATTCCTTTTATGTCAAAACTGTTGTTCAGTGGAATGAGCCCTGCCATAATGCCTTCGGGCAATGCGGGGTAACCTTGGAATAACGACTAAAGAATTCTTCGGGCATCTCAAAACCTCAGATTCCCTGGCCCATGCCATGTGCCGTATTTACTCGCACAATGAACGCACTCATGTAATAAACGCACCCCCAACTCGGACCTCAAAATTTTAACCCCTTCCCCCCACGCGCGCGAAATGAACGCACTTTTCTATCCTGGTGCAGCGAGGTCGCGAATGCATGGGCAGCGTGTGCGAACAAAACGCCTTGCAAAAGGTGTTAAAAAGGAGTTAAAAACGTAAGCAAGAAAAAAAACATGGAGAGAAGCTTTTTTTTTTTTTTTTTGCACAGCGGAGTCTGGATTTTGGGTTTTGCGCGCACGGAGGTAAGAAAGAAAAGCGCTCTAAACGAACGAAACAGCTCGCGAAAGGCTGCAAAAAGAAAAAAAAAACAAACACGGAACTAAGAGAAAACAAAAACGAGCTTTTTCTCTTCTCTTTTTTTTTTTTTGCACAGCGCAGTTTGGTTACGGGGGGTCGCGCGCTGTGCGCAAGGTGGTAAGAAACTGGAGCGGAGAAGCTCTCTAAGCAAACGAAACAGTTTGCGAAAGGCGGCAAAAAAAAAAACAAAAAAAAACGACGGAACTGAGAAAAAAAAAAGAGGTGCTTTTTTTTTCTTATGCACAGCGCAGTTTGGTTAAGGGAGTCGTGCGCCGCGCGCAAGGAGATAAGAAAGATAAGTGGAGAGCCCTCGCCTAAGCAAACAACACAGCTTGCGAAAGGCGGCAAAAAAACCAAGGAACTACGAGAATAAAAGGATAAAAAGTTCCCTTCATTATGCGAGTAAATACGGTCAAATACGGACGCAAAAATTTTACTTCGCGTAATGAACGCCCCCCCCCCCCCCCACCTCAACTTTGCATTGATTATTCGGAAAAAAATGTGCGTTCATTCTGCGAGTAAATACGGTATATTTCCTAGAGCTCTGTGCAACCTGGTGTAACATTCAGGTTACACATATTTCGTGAACCTGAGTACTTGAGGCGCACACAATATTTGCTGTGCTACCCGAAGTTGACTCGCGCCTCCATTCACGCTACCGTATTCTCATCTTTCTTCCAGGAACCCAGCAGAAAAAATCAAAAAATGAAGTCTTTCTTTATAATTGCTATACTTTTGCTCACCTGCACACTGGGTAAGCCACAGGCGACTTTATAAAACCCTTTCCTCACTCCCCCCTTCACACCCTTTGCCCTCTAAAAATACACACTTCAAAGCAATCGAATCATTAATTTCGAATGTTGCAACACTTTTTGTGACTCTAAAAATGAAGCAAGGTGGTGGCGTTTTCTGAAAGAAAAGAACAGAAAACTTCTTTTCGCGAGTCATTCTGAATGTTGTTCGAACAAAATTGATAACAACATCAAAATCAGAAACCCTTGTCCTCCCTTTTCAGTTGTGTAGCTTCTGTAAAGCCCTTTTGAGAAAAATTTTACATATTCAGGTAACCTTTCATGTTTACCTTGATTGTACTAACAAGCCCAATTTTATTATCATCTTGAACGCGCCAACTTTCGAACGAATGTTTTTTCTTCGCGAGTCATTTGGAAGTTTGTTTGAACAAAATTGACAAAAACAGCGCAATCAGAAGAACTTTGTCCTCCATTTTTAGTCTTGTAGCATCTGTAAAGCTCTTTTTGAGAAAAACTTACCTATTTCAGGTAACCTTTTATGTTTACCTTCATTGCGCTAACAAGCCCATTTTGGTGTCATCTTGAACGCGAGCCTTTCGAAGGTGGCGCATTTCTTGGAAAGATATGAGTTTTTATCCGCAAATATAAACTGCGAATTTCTGAACCTTTAGTATCCACTCAAATATAGCGCCGTCAGCCTATACCAAACACCAAAGTTGCAGATCATTCCGTTTTGTGATTAAGTTTTAATCGCCGTTCGAAATTTTCCGGCGCGAAAATGGCAGCCGTGAAAGCGCGCAAATACAAAAAGATGAATAACGTCAGCTACCAGAAAAACACCTCATTAGCTAAGTGAAAACTGTCTAAAATCGCCATATATATTTCGAAATATACAATGGCATGCTCTGTAGGTTTGGAACAAGATCTGACCAGTGTGTGCTAGTATTTTAAAGAAAGTTAGCGGTTTTGGCGCTCGACCACGGCTGCTCGATATGTGCCGCTTCCTTGCGGCCTGCCGTTTCACCAGAAGAGGCCTATAAACGGTTATCGAGCTGAGTTTCCCGATGTCGTACCTAAAGGCGCTTCTTAGAGGACACGCGCGATGCCTTTCTATTGTTCGTGCCTTGCGTCCCTACCGCTCGCCCTCCGCGAACTGCCGTCGACGCTGCATGGTCAGCATCAGTATGGCTAATACATTACGGCCGCTCTGCGAACTTTCAAATTTCCTTATGAAAAGAGCCACCTGGCTGGCCGTTCTCAAAGCGTCGAAGACGAGAGCTACTTTCGGCCATGCTCATATAAATGTGCAAAAAAAAAATTTTTTTTTGAGACATTTGTTGTTTTGATTGCCTTCGAAGTTGCGGCACAACATTCAAATCAAAAGACGTTAAATTAAACAAAAATTGTATTTGAAAAGTGTTAGGCCATCCTTAGACGCCTTAAGTGTTGCCCCTTCAAGATAGATGGATATTTGTTAAAGTAATTAGGTGTGGGAAGAAACAACATGATGCATTATATACTTTATTTGATTTATATCTCCGGGAACGTGCCACCGGACGAGAGCGGGCAAGGCCATACTGATGCACTTATTTTCTTTTGATAATCTTTGCGGAAATGTAGACGAATCAGTTTTGCTCGTATAAGAGCACCGACTGGGTTCTCAACTCAAGTTAAGTGTGCTTCCTTTGACCCTGAAAAAAATATTTTCAAAAGGACGATCTCTAATTCTTTTTAAGGAAATGTTACAAAAAGTAATATTTACATAGTCTATAACAATCCGATGCGACCTTTATAGTTTATTATTGGTATGTGCTTGAATGTACTTCTCGTTTAACACTCAATCCTACATTTCAGGCGCTCGTAAAACGAAAACAGCTTGCAGTATAACACTAATTTTTTAGCATTACGCTTAAACGTTGCGAAAAACGTTACATGCTCGTCACGCCAACATAGAGGATACGCAGATTATAACAGGCGTCTAGAAGGCATTGTTCGTCATACATAGCACGATGAATCGTAACAAGAGATTTACCGTGCGACTCAGCAGAAACGGAAAACCGGACTGTGCGATGAGCAGCTGCGAGTAGATCAACCCAAAGTACAGTGCGCGTGGAAATAGAGGGGAGGACGCCCGAATGAACGTCCTTCCCTTTGAAGCAGAGTGGAATTGCCCAAAGAGCTCGCAGTGCCCCCGCCATGGCCACCACCTCGGCCACGCGCACTGTACCCACACGAGGACTGTACCTTCATACTTCTTTTAGAAGTGACGACAACCAATCCAAATGGCAAAGCACATTCTGCTTGAACAAAAAAAGTAATTCAGTTCAGGCCCCTGATGTGCGCTGCCATTCGCTGCTACTTGTAAAAGGCTCTAATCAAGAAGTGTTGATAGATGGGGTCGGGAGCAGCGTCTGAAGGTACCGCCGACCAGCGAAAGATAGCAGACGACACGCAGAAGAAATCCGTTGGCAGCAAAAGTGCCTCCGTTATGCAGACGAGTTTTTTTTCTTTAAGTTTTGCTTTTATTGTTGGCACTTATTTTTTAACCGAAGGTGCATTTAAAAAAAGATTATATACATTTTAACAAACCACGGTGGTCGCGAGGCTTCGCGATAAGCAGGTAGCGCCGTCTATCAATACGAACGCCAAATACACCCCGCTACTGAACCCCTGTCGTCTGCGTTGCTGCCCGTCGTAGACCCTGGCAAGTTTCTTCGCCTTATTTTTTACAGAAAGAGAGCTACGCTTTTTAATTTAACAAGAAAAAAGCGACCTGTGAATTACACCTTTGACGAAAAGTTTATATTGCTACGTGCAAGCGTCGATTTTTACGGTCCATTTTAGATCGAGCCTGGTGACTTGAACCACCCTACATAATGGGGGAGGGGGGGGGGGGGGGCGATGTACGGGCACATAATTGTAGACGTTATTAAAAAAAAGCAAGGATTCAAAGTTACAATTACTTATGGCTAAACGTAACTAATTACAGCTACAATTACTCTCCCATAAGTGCCGCCACTCACGTAACCTTGAGCAACATCTGGTGCTCAGAAGTTTAATCGGACGTTTTGCCTCGTATCTATATGTCAAGATGTCGACCTACGCGCACAAAACATTTTTAAATCCACGTTTTGTTTACAAACAGGTGCTGCCACCTGGACGCGCGACTGAGTAGCAAGAAAACAACGCTTCCGCGAGGCCTCCAACCACCAATTTGACACCCAAAACGTCAGCTGGATCTTGCTGGCCCACTGAGACCTGTCCTATACTACGTCTCACTAAAACCCTGCAGTACAACCAAAGCCACAGCGGAGAGAGGGTATGCCAACCTGGCCAAGAGGAGGTAAAGAACGAACGGGAAAGAGGGGTTAGGATTCCACCGTTCCTCCTTTCCCTCCTCTTGAACAGGTGGGGATACACTCTCTGCCCTGTAGCTTTGGCTGTACTGCACGGCTTTCGTGAGAGGGAGTATAGCTACCGTCTCACCCAAAATTCACTTTTGTCCCCAGTGTAGATCATCTTGGTCCCTAAAGTTGATGCCAAGAAGTCACCTTCTCACTCTCACAACCAGAGGGAAGCAAAGAAATAATAAAGGGACAAAAAGAAAAAGGCGCGCAAAGATCAACTACACCAGTTCCCCTCAGCACGTTGATTGCATTTTTTTTTTTTTTTTTTGTTTTTAAGAAAACATTTTGATCTTGGGAGTTTGCCTAATATTGTTTGCACGTAGTATCTGGTCCTTTGTATCAGTGTGCCCCCCCCCCCCCCCTTTCACTGTGGCCGAGCAAGCTAACGAGTCACAACTTGCAGACAACCGAGCCATAGAAAAAACAAATCTAGTGGAGGCTTTATGTGGCGTGAAGAGAGGCTTTGAGCAGACCTTTCGTTTTGAAAATACAGTTGACAGAGTGGTTCCGGTAGAGCTTACCACTGACAAAAAAATATATATGTTACGATTTTCTTTTTGTCGATATTAACAGTTCTCGCCTTTTTTCCCCGTGAATGATAAAAACTAGACAAATTACGACCATTCGCTTTCGTAAAAAGTAAGGAAATTAATTTAAAAATCCCTTCTTAAATATTTAGTTGTTCCCTTACAAAATTACTGATAAATGTACGGGATTACAAGTAATTTTGTTACTTGAATCGGATTACGTACAAATCTGCTTGGAACCCTACAAACACTGGGACATCGCACTGCATACGCACTCCGCATAAGGGATGCGAGCTGCTCGGGTGTGATGAAAGTGAATAAGGAATAACTCAGAACTCTCGAGCGGTGGTCGTAAGAAGAAATATGTATCTTACAGAGTAAGAAATCAAAAACAAAACTCAGGTAGAGTAGGAGAGCAAGCTAGAAGTGTCATCAAAATATATGCAAAGTTCGGTCCGCCGACTTCGCTTACGTCTCACACGGTGTTAACGCAGAGAAGACGCCTCGTTGTCGAAACGTTGGTTCTGGAGCCTGGCAGGCTGGGTTGGCACAGGCCTAGGTTTACTGCAGCTTGGCTGATGGCGGCGGTCCACGGTCTACAGGTTCAAATCCCCCACGGGCCTCTTGGCGCCCGTCCGGAATCTTCGTCGACTGCCGGGACCGCTGCTGTTGAGCATGGTGCCTATGCCGAACCGTCTTTTTCGAGCGCCTCGAGCTTGTGTCGCGTCCACTCTCCTCGTTTCGTCCTCTTCTTCTTTCTTGTTATTCCTAATCCTTGATATAGTCGTGCAGTCTTCTTCAGCTTTGATTATCCAAGTGATCACAGCGTTCATCTGCGTCATCTTGCTCGTCGTTTGTTCAGCCCACATCGTCACACCGGGCCATTTAATGCGCCGGGGACACCTATTCCAAAACTCTCTACAGGATAAGAGTCCAAAATGACAAAAGTCGATGTAAAATGGGCCGTAAACACCGGCGCCTGCTCGTAGATACCTATAGTCCGTTGCAGTTGCAACCTAAGAACGAAGGGCGAGGGTAAGGTGGGCCGGGGAGGAGGATGCAGACGGAACGCTGGAGAAGAGACGGGGAAACCACCTTCTCTCTTTAGCGTTCCGTCTGCTTCCTCCTCCCCGGCCCGTCTTACCCTCGCCCTTCGTTCTTAGGTTGCAACGGACTATAATACTAGCGTCAGAGGTCTATTTCACTGGTAGAGTTTGCCTTGTAAAATTACAAGGCGTGTTTTCCTTCGTGTAAACAAATTGTACAAAAAACCTTGCCAGAATGAACAGCGGAGGGCGACGCAGACGACCGAGACGAGTGGCAGAGCACGTTTGGCGTTCCTATTGGTAGGTGGCGCTGAGTCCTTCGTCCGTCTTGCTTTTAAAAAAAGATGAAGACTACCCCCGACGATCGTGGTCTAATATAATGAACATAACCATTTTGTAACGCACCTTTGGTTTAAAACAAAATTCGGACATTGTCATCAAAGATTAAAGTAGCAAAAAACAAAAGAAATCGCGTTCGCGTAACGACGGTGCGCTTGCTGCAAACGGATTTCGTCTGCGAGTCGCCTGCTTACTTTCGCTGGTCGGATGAACCTTCCGATGCTGCTCCCAAGAATTCTTGTGACGGTTCGTGACAAAAAGGCCAGAGGGGGTAAGAATATGTAAATTTTATTAAACTAAGGTGGTCGCGGGAAGTCTCGATAATTCTTTTTAAAAAGCAAGCCGGAACAAGTACGAAGCACCATCTATCGATACGTGCAGTAAACGCGCCTTGCCACTAAACTCGTTTGTCTACGTAGCCGTCCGCAGTTGACCGTAACAAGAATTTTTAGCCTATTTTTAGAGAGCTTACGCCTTGTAATATATTACAAGGTAGATCCGCCGTTAAATATGCCTTCCACGAAAGGTTTAGATTTCTGCGTGCTGGCGCAGATTTCTGCGGGCCATTTGAGATCGAGCCTTGTCATTTCGGACAACCTATATTTAGGAAACACGACTAGCGTAATGGTTGCTGTCAATCGCTTTCCAGGCAGATGCGTACCTAGAGCGGCTTCCACACCGCGGTGCTAACGTCTCGTCGTAAGCTTTCAACAGATTGCAAAGGAAGTTCAATACACACATTTTGCTCGCGTCTACGTTTGTAACATTCAAGTGCAAGGTGATGCTGCTTCCCGCATAGAACTTGTTCTCGGCTCAATAAGCTTTAATCGCGGGAGTACCTTCCCTGCGCCATCGTCCCGCTCCTGTTTTTTTTTGGTACACCGTAGCGTAAGAAAAAAAGAAGAGCATCTAGAGGTTGCTAACAGGGTGCATTTGGACTGTTTTGTACTAGTGTTCTTGTGTTCGAGCAGTTCGCGATGTGAATAATTTTTTTAACTTGTGTCTTTAAATACTGTTTTCATTTCAGGCCGATCGGATCACGGGTGTCCTGGAGATCATGAACAGTGTCACACCCATTGCAGGAAGAAGTATTACTATTACGGTCTGTGCAGAGGCAACATCTGTGAATGCCATATGGAGCCTAGTATCTTTGATGAGCAGTATAGATGGGGCAAATAAACTGTGCTTGAAGCTCCCTCCCCCCCCCCCCCCCCCCCCCCCCTCGAAAATGTGGAAGCGTGGGTGCAAAATAAAACAAAACATTTGACTGACTCTAGTTTGGAGGCCTGAGAATTTGTCTTTATTTAACGGAGAATGTTAAAAAATTTTGGTTGTTGCAGACCACATGCGAAGAACACCAGATCTACAACGAATGGTGCAGGAGCTTTCGCTTTGCATTACTTCACTTAAATCGCAAAGCATGAGCATTGACTTCGCCGCCTTTTTTAGATACTATTTCGATTCTGGCCATTCCTAAGCCTAAATAAGCGCGATAATTGTCGGCATAGCGACGTCTTTGGAAAGCGGATTGCCTTGACCACCATGACTCAATCGGCCAGGTACTGATAGCACACAAAATCAGGCAGCATCCAATAGATCTTTTTCTAAATTACCCAAGCATCGATGAGAACACTGGAAGTGTAATTCTACGGTCCGCGCGCGCTGGCCTTCCTCTTATAAAAGATTTGAAGTAAATAATCATAATAAGGCTTTGACGAACGCGCGTGCAAAGCAAAATTTGTTTGAGACCTTTTGCTTTAAAACAATTACTACTGCAGACGCCAGCACTTGCAACGCGTGTAACTACACTCGTGGTATGCGCCTCGGTGCTTGGAAAATTTAGGAAAAAGTCTATTGGGACGCTGTCTGCTTTTGTGTGCTATCAATACCCGGCCGATTGAGTCAAGGCAATCCACTTTCCAAAGACGTTGTCATGCCGACAATTATCGCGTTCATGTAGGCTTAGGAATGGTCAGAATCGAAAGACTATAAAAAATGCGGCGAGTTTATTGCTCATGCTTTGCGATTTAAGAGAGGTAAGGCAACGCGAAAGTCTCCCGCACCATTTGTTGCTGACTAATGCGCCCGATATTGCCGTTACAATGACATATTAGTTTTAAAGAGCGGCACCCACTCACCGGGCCACCGCCATGTTTCTCCGCATCCGGACCGAGCCAGTCACGTGAATTCAAAAATCCCCCTCCTAGGTACTGCGGCTAACTTTAGCCGTGGTTAGCGCTTCGAGCAAACGGGCCCAGGTCTTTGACTGAAATACGAACACTTGATATTAATAAGAGTAGTGGAATTTACTAATGGGCATTCACATGGGGGAGAAATCCTTCACAATGCTCCCCCTCTCCCCCTCCCCATTCCCTTTCCCGCTCTCCCAACCACGCCTTTTTGGGAATTGTCCTCGCAAATCAGTATTCTGTTCGCGTATCTCGCAACTTTACAAATTTTGCTCTGTGCTATACCGGCGTTGGCGTCAGGATCGCCAAACGTGTTGTGACTTGCGCATATCCTCCGAAGAGTTTTCAATATTTATCGATTTAGCCCACCCCTAACAGCTTCTCATACAACTGCTTTAAGATTCTACTGCTCTAGTGTGACATCCAGCCCTTCGTCAAGCATTCGTTTTTTAGCAGGAAAGAGTTCATCACCTTCTGTACATGAAAGGCTGCGTTCATTATCGCGTACCGCGGGTTCATGCACGCCTTTATATTTGTTATTAAATTTTCGTCAGCCGTGTCTTGTTCGAGCGTATGGGCCTTCGTAAGATGCTCAAGGTTCTGTAGAGGTTCCAATCATTGTGGTTCGTTTGCGGGTCTCAGCACCAGGAGGAAGAACATCTCATTGTCGTTTAGGTATAAAGGAAAGGTTTATATAAAACATTTACTGGGAACATATATACCTCGTAGCAAAAAAAAAAAAAAACTGTCGAAACGGGATGCCCGACCCTTGTGAAAATATAAAGATGTGAAAGCGTGGTTGCAAAATGGAATAAAACACTTGTCCGACTCCAGTTTGGAGAGCATAGAATGTATCTTTATTTAACGAATTATGTTTTGCTTTTCTCCGCTTTGCTCGTACCCCTAGTCTTTATTGCGACGACTTTATGTCAGTATATATTGATAAAGATTGTAATATATACTTGACATATTTTCTCGTTCCCATTAGTCAAGCGAAACTAGCATATGTTTCACGAATCTCCTCGATTTCATGACGTTGCCCTGACTCAGCGTTGTAGCATGCGTATGGTCTGAACTGAGTAGTAAAAATGGAGCGAGCGAACGACCGAACCCAAGCGATGCGTTCTCAGTCTTTCACGTTGTCTTTTCACTAATCAAACCATGTCACTTTTCTAGGGCTTCTATATCTTTCTAGCTAGTTACATGCTAGAAAAAAAAGGTTTGACGGATGTTATATAGGATGACCCAAGTCGCCAGACTTGATCTCAAATGGACAAAAAAATCGACGCCTGCACGTAGCAATGTAAAGTTTTCGTCAAAAGTGTTTGATACAGGTCGTTTCTTTCTTGTAAAATTACAAATCGTAGCTCTTTCTGTAAAAAAGGGGCCAACAAACGTACCAGGGTCTACGGCGGGAGGCGACGCAGACGACCAAGTCCGGCAGCGGACTGTGTTTGGCGTTCGTACTGATAGATGGCGCTACCTCCTTATCGCTACCACCGTGGTTTATTAAAATGAACAGAATCTTTTTGAAATGTACCTTCGGTTAAAACTTAAATGCGAACAATAAAAGCAAAATGATAAACTAAAACGCGTCTGTATAACGACGACGCTTTTGCTGCCAACGGTTATCATCTTCCTGTCATCTGCTTTCTTTCGCTGGCCGGCTGCTCCATCGGACGTTGTTCCCGATGCCATCTATCAATACGAACGCCAAACACACCCCGCTACTCGACTTGGTCGTTTGCATCGACGCCCGCTGTAGACCCTGGCAAGTTTCTTGGCCCTATTTTCACAGTAATAGAGTTACGCTTTGTAATTTAAAAAAGAAAAACCGACTTGTGAAGTCCACCTTTGACGAAAAGTTAAGATTGCTACGTGCAGGCGTCGATTTTTAGGGTTTATTTTAGATCGAGCCTATGTTAACTTGGGTCAGCCTATATATATTTAGTCGGGTTGTGGGCTCAATACAAGCTTTTAAACGCATTTCATCAATCAGTTGCAGTGCAAAGAAGAAACAGTGCCATAAAAATAACTGGGATTGTTGCGTGTGTACAACAGTGTTACCGTATTGTACAAATAACATTTCGCCCGCCATAGGTACGCACCATTTAACTGATGCAGTCCAAAAGACTATATAGACTCTGCCTTTTCTCAGCAGTTGGCAAATGGTATCCTTTACGATGAGAAGCTTGGAACTCTATCTTGCCGCTAAGGCTTTGTCCGATGAATCATTGTGCAAGGTACACCAACAACAAAGAAACAAAACTAAAAAGAAATTGAAAAACTTCCACTAGGAATACAACATCTTACGACTTACGACGCATTTACGAAATTTTGATGCTATATGGGTGGAAGGTATCACTAAACGGAACTAGCCTAACTCAACAAGGCACCTCATAAAGTCAGCACGTTGCTTAATGCACTGAGGATAAGAACTTTATACGAACTTTCTTAGTTTAGGTAGCCATACTACCATAAATGTTGAAACAGTCTGCAACAAAGCAAATTGACCCCTCCAGAGCCTCCTAAGAGCGCATTTAAAGGGGGTAACTTCGCATTTTCTCATACTTACAATAGCTAATTGCTCCCGCGCTGCACTAAACGTATAAATGGCCGCGCCCCATGAAATATTGGGAATATTTCATCCAGTGTTTTTGCGCGGTATGTATAGTGGCTCTATATAATTACCACCACCTTACAAAAAGTTAAATTATAGAAGAGTTTCCTTCTGTCAAAAGTATGGTGAGATTTTAATTGCGTCTCCGAATCCCTCCTTAACCAGTTAGTCGACCCTTCGGGTGACGTTAGGATCATTTAAAGGGCTGGACAAATGGCTTCAGACAAAACCATTTAGTTTACTCTCGCTCACTCCGGATCGTGCTTTCGATCTAATTTTAATGCGAAAGCATTAACTGTCTCATTAAGCGAACTGGCGTTATCAGCATTTGAAGCCGCGACAAACGGCATCTAAATTCCCCTGTCCCAGGGAGCGAAGCCTGTGGTATGTAGCAGCGAATTGATATGAAACTTCTATTAGCTGGTGCGCGGCATAGTTCCAAGAAATGCCACCCCACAAACAAGCCTTTCCCATGGCGCAGCGGCCTGGCCGTCCGTAAGAGGGAGAGCGTAGCCGGGCTCTGCAAAGCGGCCGGCGGTGGAGCCCGCCGGGGCAGCCTAAAGCAGAGGTCGCCCGGCAAGGCTAAGCGCGGCGCACTGCCTGTAGGAGTACGCTACGTATACGAATGCTTTTACATTGCTACACGTTTTCTGCCTGGCAGAAATGATCCTGCTCAGCAGCTTTATTCGTTTGTCACTTTTCGCCGCACGTTTTTAAAAAAACACCCTTCTCAAACCCTCATCAGGCAACATTGGCGGTCGTCATTTGTTCAGCACTGAGCGCCTGATTGAACTCGATCTGTTCCTGAACAATGACGCAGCACTTTTTTTCGGAAGCAGCTGACCCGAAGTCACGCTGAACACCGAACGGGCGTTGTCCAATTAACCCACAGATAATGTGTCAAAACAATGGCAAATACAGATGATTGCGCGGTAGGTACAAGACCACGTACACTTCAAAAAAGGGTTAATTGGAAAAGCTGCTCTTCAAAGCGCATTTCTCCGCCAGGTATACTCCGATTACCTTTTCTCCGGCTAACATTTCACATGAATTCGGCGACGACATGAGTGCGACAATTACTCTAATGCTAAAGGCCCCTTTCCGCGGCTGCTTCTGAAGTGCCTGACAGAGTGGCCAATTTCGGGACGAATCCACTTAATAAAAACATGTTTCATTAATGGGCACTATTAATCAGTTGCTTAAAACATCCCGCATTAAGCATCGAAATTATCGTAGTTTGGGTTTAAATTGTACTCTTGGCATAATTACTTGCAGGTATATCGAATAGTATTTGACTTATTGCTGCGTATAGTGTTGCATATCCAAAATTTCCTTGCAGTCAGGAGAAACACATTTGCAACCCGCGCCAAAATGCACACCTCGAGGACAAAAAGAAACAGGGGGATTTCAGATAAGATCGACCAAAGGGTGGCTGGTCGACATTTTTAAATCAACTGATGTTTTTATATGACATCGTCTAGTGTCTGGTATAAACGAAACCACACTTCGTTTTGACCAGAAAAAAAATTTGGAGACAAGAAAAATCGTAAGGCAGGGAGAGGTGGACAGTTGCAATAACGCGCACTGATGGAGGGGGCAAGTTTGAAAGTGAATAATTAAAACAATAAAATTAGGAGAATTTTAACACTTTTTACAAACAAACTATGGGTACAACTTGCTTGTAATATAAAGTAATAATATTTATTAAAAATTTATTTAGTTTTCTAAAAATTGCCAAACATGCCTGCTCGAACGACAAATGGCAAACTTTGGAAATCTGTATCTCATGAAATAATTTAATCATTATTACATAACTTGCAGACGTTATTTTAATAATATATGGCTATTATTGAAAAAATAAATAAGGTATCTGAGTGACACAATAGTTACAATATATTTAGGCAAACATGGGAAAAAAGTCAAACAAAGAAAAATTCCAATGCGAATAAAAAAAAAACACCACCTTCGATTTTTTTAAAATTTGGGTACCCTGTTATACTCTATTTCGGCATTCATTTCTATTAAAAACATGTTGCATCATTGCACTGTGAAAGAAGAAACAACTCCCCAAAGTAGGGTCCTTTTTCAAAGCCTACACTTAGCAGTGTCCTATACAAGAAGTGACTCTGAGTTCCAGTTTCATGAAACTTGCACAAATCTTTTATATACATTTATTCAGATGAGGTCATTGATAAAAAGAGCGATCGGTCACAGAGTAAAAGGGAGGAGAAACTATATACAGCATTTTACATGAGCGTACAAAGTGGTATCATATTAGAGACTAAAATTTGAGAAAAGATGATGCAGTGTGAAGTTGTACCTTCCGGTATATTTTACATCTAGAGTAAAATAAATAACTTTACTTCCACACACAAAAACAAAGATATAATAGTAAGATATTTAGGTTGGCTGTGTATTTACGATTACGAACAATTTCAGGTGACGGATGCCATAGTGCCTAACTGGAGCAGCTTCGATGCTCTCGGTGTATGAATGAATCGTGGCAAGCCGATATAATTTATCCTGCTCGAGAATAACATTTTGGGATTTTTTTTATAGTGATCAGATAAAAATTATTAGTAACCACCAACAAAAACAGTAGGTTAAATACCCCGTGAAGAAAAATGTGATAAATAAGATGTCCCTGCATTCAAAATGAGCAGTCCTTGGGAAATCAAATTCGGCACTTTACGCTAAGGTTTTCCTCGCCGTACCCATTTAATAAAGTTGTTTCCAAGCAGATCCGACTGTCCGTGCTACATATACGTCACAGGTCCCTTCTGTTGATGACTTGCTGAGCCGCCACGCGTGCCAAGACTGAATGCCAGGGAAGGCGCGCACCGTCAGCCACTCTTCTTTTTTTTGTTCACGATACCGAACAACCTCATTTTCGTCCAGATATACAAGATGCACGCCTTTCAGTTTCTTTGATAGAACGCTCACCATTGCCCTGGCCGTCTGAATTGCGCTTACTGAACGTTCTCTCAGGTTGTTCAGCGTGGCCTGGTGCTTCACGAGTCCGCCAACTCCGTCACATGCATTTTTCCCATGTCCAGATGCAGAAAATAACCACTGGGCTTGTGGGCAATCGTCCTTTGCAAATTGGTGAAGCTGGTAGCGATTCTTGAAATGACTGGCGGCGCCGTCACTTACGTACGTCACGTACGAGTATACCGCAAAGTTGTCTTCAACCCACTCCTTCACTTTTTCTAGAGCCAAGCAAGCGTGAGCGGCGTCGTGACACAGGTCCTCACTGATGATGGCAAAGCTGTTTGTAGATTTTCTTGTCGTCACTACACATGTAAATATCAAAACTTGTTTTTTTTTTCAGTGATATGCTTGCACTTCGTCGGGAAGCACGATGGTCCAGTTTTCAGCAAAGTCAAAATGAAAGACAATGCTCCCGCGTTGCATGCACTGTTTTTCATCGTAGATCGCTTTACCTTGCGTTTGCCGGATATGGTTGTGAAGTACCCAACTTCCAACCGTCACTTGGATGACTTTTAGGAAAGTCTCAGGTTCCAAAGTTTTTTTCACAAGGTCGCCGGACTCCCATGTTGCAAGCACAATCTCTTCATCCTCCGGGATATCAAGTTCCTGGAGTGTAAGAAACTGGCCTTTTGGGCAGTGATCACAGTCTCCTTGAAGGCACAGTTCTGTTGCTGGGTCGCACAGAAATGCCGAGTTCATTTCACCAGTGTTGAATGTTGAGCCTGTAACGTTCTCTAGAGCGGCAATACAAAGATAATAATTGGCGCAGCGCACACAAACGCACACTTCCTGGTGTGGAATACATTGGACCCATCTAGGGCGCAACGAATAAAATTTCGTTAGCCCAACGCCGGAATCGGGATGCTTGTCTTTGTATATACGGAAGGCCTCTCGTATTGAGCGTGTCATGAAGCGCTTTGGCACGAACGCTTTCTCTCCGTTGAGCATGACAGAGATGACGTCCTTCTGGTTGGGACTTTGGCGCGAACATTGTAGCTCGTCTTTCGTGAAGTACTCTAGGGCAGCAGACAGGTTCTCAGGGCTCACCTTGCACCTCGTGTAAGGATCCGGCTCATACCACACGCCATGCTTTTCCTTGAGTTTTCGGGATTTACTGATGAGGTACATTGAGGCCTGTGGAATCATCTTTTGAACCTCATTCTTCGTCAGTGTTGACGGCAGGAGTGTAAGCAGTTGACAACGTTCCCGGAGAGAGGTGGCGGTTTCAAAGGCCTGCCGAAAGTTGTCCACCCACTCAGTGCATGTGGAGCATGTTGGTTCGGACGACCCCGATGGTGCGTCCCTGTCGTACGCAATACGTAGCCTTGAGCGTATATTCTTGACAGCAACCTGCTCCAGTTCTGTCTGCTTTCTCTTGACATAGGCAGGCCTGTCCCGACTTCTTACGACGCTTGGTTGTCTCAGCACCGACACATCTGTAGGTAGTATGCTGCGATTTAGATCTTCAATTGCTTCTTCAGCTGGCACAAATATGTCAGGGCACTGCTCTGAGCTTCGCATCGAGATCTCCTTAGTGATGTGCATGAAGCAATGGTAGCACAGGTAGTCCGTCGCACTCACTTTGGTGGAACAGTCAGGCGGAAGAATTTGCTTCAACGAGTTTAGGTCCAACTCGCCAACACTTCGAAAATTCCGCTGCTTTGGTATAGTCTTTTTGTGTTTGCAAAAGTAATCTGCACAAAACACTCGTTCGGAGCTCCAGGACGTCTTCATAATGTATACATAAATAATAGAAATTAAACCCCAACTGATGGCATATAATTGCCAAGTGAAAGAACTACTGGGTGCACAAGTGACACGTCCGAGGCTGAGGAGCTCACTCACTGCAAACGTACATTTGAAAAGAGAGGTCACAACTGAGGCTGTCGGCAAAGCTTGATCCACGTCAAAGGAAGAAAGAGGGAAAGTCTCCAGACAAAAAATTGTGGTCAGCGGCCTTCGAAAAAGACTTTCCGGAATCGCACTGTCGTCCCTCCACGCGCTGATATGAAAGCACCCGAGCTTCTACCACGTGGTTCATGACACAGCCTGAGCCATGTCGGCGACCGGTTCGCGAGGGGTTGGCGGTGGGGTTACGTTGATGGTCACTCGGATTAGCCCTTGCTGTACTGAGCTACCGCCTGCAGTGCCTTATCGCCGGCTGGTGTCAACAACGAGAACACACACACCCTGTCTACACCAAAACTACAAGCGTTCACCGCACACGCGTCGCCGCCGCTTTTAAGCTTTTGTGAAATTGCTTTCTTTTGCCGCGGAGAACCGCCTTATCTTAACTACGCACCTGAAATCCTTCCAGGCGGGCGTACACAATATCAAGCGTTTCGAGAAATGCCCGTGGAGTAGAACTATGGGAAAATTCGGTGCCCGCGATGTCGATATCGTCGCCGTTGTGTTAGTACGCCGTCGCGTACTGCAGTCCCCCGTTGGGGGAGGGGGGGGGGGGGCGGTCTTACTACGATAACATGGCGACAGCGTTTACACTCTATGTATTTACGCGAGGCTCGAGTATTTGGGGATAATGCTGCCGGTTGGTGTGCCCCTTTGTGCCTGATATTATCGCCCGTGACGCCAGCGAGTGAGATGGCGACAGGCATGACTGCTCAGTAAACAGGCGTCGGCGGCCATGTTTTGCTGGTTGAAGCGAACCCCCTTGTCCTTGTCAGCGAGCGGGGAAATGCGAAAAAAAGATTGTATCGGCCGTTTTGCCAGAACTAGCGACGAGTGTCGTCTGCGGTTTCCGGCAACTATTTTGCCATAATCGTGAGCTTAGCGAGGAAATGATTTTTGCTAGCCACAGAACACTACCACGCAGAAAGGGAATGCTTGAACATGTTTTTGTTCTGGATATATATCAGGGATATATATGAGAGAGAGAGAGAGAGAGAGATGAAGGTAGAGCGGAAGAGGGAATAGCATATAGTGTCGCAGGAGAATAAAGTAAACAAAGTTCCTAGTGGCCGATGGCTGCATGATCTTTTCTCGGATCACTAGTCCGTAATATGATACCTCTTTGTACACAGTAGTTTCTCCTTAATTTAAATGTGTGAACGATTTCTTTAGTTATCATTGGCCTCATCTGAATAAAAATATATAAAAGATGTGTGTTGGTTTCATGAAACTGGAACACAGAGTCAGTTCTTGTATAAAACACTGCTAAGTGCAGGCTTTGAAAAAGGACCCTACTTTGGGGAGTTGTATCTTCTTTCTCAATAAAATGATGCAACATGTTTTTAATGGAAATGAATGCCGAAATAGAGTATAACAGGTTACCTAAATTTAAAAAAACTCGAGGGTGGTGTTTTTTTTTATTCGCATCGGAATGTTTCTTTGTTTGATTTTTTTTCCATGTTTGACTAAATATATCCTAACTATTGTATCACACAGATACCTTAGTTATTTTTTCAATATTAGCTATATATTAATAGAATAATATCTGAAAATTATATCATAATGATTAAATTATTTCATGAGATACAGACCTCCAAAGTTTGCCATTTGTCGTTCGAGCAGGCATGTTTGTCAATTTTTAGAAAACTAAATAAATTTTAAATAATTATGATTACTTTATATTACAAGCAAGCTATACCCATAGTTTGCGCCTAAAACGTATTAGAGTTCTCCTAATGTTATCGCTTTAGTTATTCACTCTCAAACTGGCCCCCTCCATCAGTGCGCGTTAATGCAACTGTCCACCACCTCATGCCTTACGATTTTTCCTGTCCCCAAGTATTTTTTCTAGTCAAAACTAAGTTTGGATTCATTCATACCAGACACTAGACAATAACATATAAACACATCAGTTGATTTGAAAATGTCGACTAGCCATCCTTTGGTCGATCTTATCTGAAATCACCCAACATTGTTCTTTAAATTTTGCGCTTGTTGAGTTCCTCAGAGATTCGGTGTGCGAAGGTAAGGAATGAAATATCACCCAAGGGCAGAAAAGCGCAATGCCACTTGTATGCAAACTGGGTAAGTGATGGTTAAACACGCATATCATATATTTTATTTAATTTTCACCCCAGCAACCTGACAAAATGACCGTATATATTGTTTCGTCTCCTCGGAGTGATTTCACTTCTGGTTAAAAAAATTTGTAGTTAGCTGTGAAGAAAAATAGCGCCTGAGCGTTTCTATGGTACGTTAAAATATATAAAATAATTAAAAATTAAAGACCTTTAAAATTTTTTATAATGCCGAATTAGAGCGCAGCTTTTGAGGAGGAGGATGGAATGGTACGGAGGCGAGGGTATGCCTGTCTTCCTTCTCCACTAAATTTGGCGTGGAAAATTTTACACTCGTTACGTCATGCGTGATGTCAGTGGGGTCAATTTAGCGGGTAATTTTTTCTCGCCTAGTTTAGCGGAAGAATCTCCACGCTGAACTTCGCAGGAATATTGGCAATATTAGATGCGTATGACGTCACGCGACGTCACACGTGACGTCATACGTCCCGTCCTTCCTATATTGACGTCACACGGACGTCACGTTTGACGTCACGAGGGTGACCGTCGTAAGGGTAACCCTCGTGCCCCTGGTGAGGGTAACCCTCGTGATCCTCGTGAGGTTGACCCTTGTAACCCTCGTGAGGGTGACCCTCGTAACCCATGTGACGTCACAGGTGACGTTATGTGTGACATTATTATGGAAAACTTTCCATAAAGCCCGAACCACATAGGGCGTATTTGCGACGTATTTGCAAGCGTTTTGGCGGGCGTAATCGCGACGTACAGCGCGTGTCGGGACGAGTGCTTCCGAGGGCGGCGTAAATGCGCGCATATTCGGCGATCCGACCGAGACAGATCTCGGCGCATCCGCGTATTTCGGCGTGGCGTATCCGGAAGCGTACGGCGCGGTGCCGGCCAATCAGCTCCCGAGTAGAGAGCCGGAAGTTGCTCAAAAATCGGCTTGCCTAGCTATGCGGCCGGCTGGCTGCTTTGACTCAGCCGCCGAAATGGGAGATCGCTTGTCGCGTTCACCGGTTTATCGGCGAACTGTACGAAATCGCTATATCTCTTTGGAACAAGCGATGAACGACTGAGACAGAAGAAAATACGATCGATGTTGCGGACGATGTGAAAGGAATTACAAAAGGAAGGGTTTTGAAAAGAGGTAGCGGCCGTCCTCCTGCCGGGAGTTTTTTGGCAACTTGACGGTTGCAACGAACATTTTTGAAACAGGTGATATCAAATTAGGCTTTGGTTGCTTATTAACACTCAGTTATTTCTGTCCCCTTACAGAACGTAATAATATAGCAGCCGATCTGCAGTTTGCCTCCTTTCATGAAAGGCGCGAGTCGGGCTACACTGGACCGAACGCCGAGGAGACGTTGACGAAAAGCGCCGGGTGTGGTTTGGCGACCCTTCCACTCTTCCCTTCTGTGAGAAAAGCGCCCGCCAAATCCCGTGATTACGCCCGCTGATACGCGCGTAAATTCGTCGAGAATACGCCCTATGTGGGTCGGCCTTAATGCAACGCCCGGTTACGCCGATGGTGACGCCGACGCCGACGTCGACGCCGGTCAAGCCGGAATTGTGCGCCTATGTGCTGCGCTCTAAAACGTTCAGGGTTATGTAATGCGTTTTAGAAATAAGCCGACTCTTGGTGCTACTCGCGGAGATGAATTATTTTTCCTTCAGATATTTGCGTGTCACGCCGAAATTTAGAAATTTGCGCTAGTTGAGCGGTAACTCATATTACCTCGACCCGCAGGGGTGTGATGGAGAGGAAGATAGAATAGTTGGAAACTCCCGCCTGATTAAACTGAACACTAATATTTAGTTTTATTGGAGAGCTTGTCACTAGCTCGTTGTGCTCACTAAACCATCCTGACGCCCCAAGCCGGGTCAAGATTTTTAAATTCTCGGAATGCAGGACGCAAGATCGTGTCTCATATGAATGTGAGCATCGTAAAATAACTAACCCTAAAAAATTAATTGCAGATTGTATTAACTTCATAAATAAAACTTGCTTGAAAGTATCGTACAGACGCATATTCCATGAACGTCTCCGTCGCTGTGCCTACCGAACCACCAGCTCGAACAAGACACTCAGATATTATACGCAAGCTCCACCTTGCTAAGTCACCAACATTTTTTTTTTCAGTTGCAATTTAGATAGTTTTATTATAATGTTTCCCGCCAATTCAACAGATGTGGCACTCTTTTCCACGTGCCGCCGCGCCGCAATTCACTGATATCCGATCACGTGAGGAGCAGACTCCAAATGCCGTGCAGGAAAACCGGCGTTACGTGGATGAACGCGCAACTCTGGCTCCCCTAGAAAGCCAGGCAGCGTCAGGTGACGCTGCCGCCAGGCTGCGTCACCTGGCGGCAGCGCGGGATGATGGCGCCGTGCGTTCCCCCTGGCACTCCGCCTGGCACTCCGTCTGGCACCCCGCGCTAGCCCCGATGCCCGGCAGTGCTCCGAGGTCACGTAGTAACGTGACGTCACAAAGGATTACCTCACGCGACGGATGCGCCACCAGGGCGCCGACACAGGTGTCACGCAAGGCACCACCGCTGGCACCGCGTCACGTGGTCTTGGGACGTCACAAGGGGTGACGTCAGGGATAAGCGCCTGTAATTAGCATGTTAACATGTCAAAAACAAAAAGGGCGCATTAATAGGTGATAAACGACGTTTGATTAACTTGCTTAAGCAATAAGAGCTGTTAAAAGGTGATAAATGAATTATTGATACGAGGATTTAAAACATCCCTCAATAGATGGTATCAGCGATTATAGCTGTCAACATATTTATGGATGGTATGGCATTCTTGTACTCATTCACTACCCATATCTCATTCCAATTGCCAACAGCGAAAAAGCGATGACTTTAGTATAGGCTTTATATTCTGATGATGTAAGCAGGAAAATGATTGGAACATGTATTCAACGAAATGTTATAACTTGACCGTCACGTAGGCCAGAGTTGAGTTTAATAAATCTTCAACTTAGAAACTCTAACCAAGCTTTATTAAAAAGCAAAAATCCCGACGTTTCGGAACCAACTCGGTCCCTTGGTCACGGGTGACTGTTTTTGTCCCGCGGAACGGCCTGCCCACGAACCCGAACACCCCCGGGTGTTTTCCGGATTATCCCTCTTAACCCCGAAACGTAGCTGCTGGGAAGGGTCCCCGTCGACCGGTTTATGTTGCCACGTGTGCATTGAATGTGCCACGACTCCAACAGGAGGCGCCTCCGCCAGTTTTTCTCCGTTCCGAGGATGGAGCTGTTGTCAAGGTCGATGGAGTGGTTCGTCTTCTCGACGTGTTCGGCCAGCGCGCTTCCCTCCACATTTTTCTTCGCGATGTCGTAGCGGTGGCGCCGCAGGCGCTCTGGATAGTTTTTCGTTTCCCCAACGTACGACGCGGGGCAGTCACCGCAGGGAATTTTATAAACCAGTCCCTGTGCCCTCTCCCTCGGGGGGCGATCCTTTGGCAGGGGGAGAAGGCCGCCGATGGTCGAGACCGGCTTGTGTGATACCGCTATGCCGTACTGTCGCAGTACTCGGGCGAGAACCTCGCTTGTGCCCTTGATGTAGGGTACACACACGCGGGTGGAGGGAGGGGGGGCGTCTTGGGTTGAAGGGGTGCGTCGAATTTTTTTGATCGTGCTTTTTACAAATCCAGCTGGGTAGCCATTCTTCCGCAGGTCTTGTTTGATCGTTTCGATCTCTTTTCGAAGGGTCTCCTCTGATGTGCAGACCGTGATCGCCCGTCTGACGAGTGCCGAAGCCACGGAAGACTTATGTGTCCTAGGGTGGCTTGAGGAAAAGTCCAGGTATCGGCCTGTGTGCGTCGGCTTCCTATACACACGGAAGTCCAGGTGGCCGGACTTTCTCACTGCACAGACGTCTAGGACGTCTGTGCAGACGTCTAGGACTTTCTCACTGCACAGACGTCTAAGTTGAAGATTTATTAATCATTCCTAACCAGACGGATGTCCGTCGAAAATGTTTACATTTAAGAGTTGAGTTTACACTGCATTTGTCGTTCCGGCATATTTTTTGGTTGTATTACGAGAGAAAATTGCAACAACCACACTTTTAGAGCCCACAAACATAACTGCCCTTAATATTGTCTTAGAGATATTGCACTTTGTATCAATTGATACTGCATAGAGCTCTGCAGTATAGAAGAGATTCGTTTACACTGCGCAGCCATCAAAATGTGAAGTGTGGGCGCCATCTGTATACATATGAATGTAACCATTATACTTGATTTGTACTTCACAAAACTATTGCTGAATTACGGCACCGGCAATGCGTTTTTTGTTTTTATTTTTTTAATTTAGTGAGAGATTAGTTGCAAGCAAATGGCAGTGTCTTCCAGGAAGGAATACCTTCGACGGCTTCCTCCCTTGGCCTCGTCCAGAGTAAGATGCAGTGAAGTGCCAATATGCTCAATGCTGCGGCATAATGGTTTCACTGTGCTTGGCTTAGTGTCCAAGAGACGAGGAAACCTCGACCTCATTAGTGAAGAATTAGTCAGAAGTTGAGGGTCAGACACAATCTCTTGTAAGCATACGTTAGGCGAAAAGACGCACGTCGTTTGTTCGCCCGGCAGCTGAATCGATTATGCATAAAACATGAGCACAGTCGACGTCTCTAAAGCACCGGTCACTAGTCTTAAGACAAGATGGTGAAGTGAGTCCCACATCTTGAGGGCAGATGGTCGGGCCAATCCATACACTATTTCGCGATAGTCAAGATGAGACCGTACAACCGTAGAAGACATTTCCTATCGGAACTCCAGGACTTGTGAGATGGAAGATTCAAAAGGCTTAGAGACAAATATATATTTTAGAAAGTCTTAAGATGAAAAAAAAAACACGATTTTTTTTTTTATAAAATGTCATACGATTGAATCTGCGCTTTCTTTGTCGGGGCGGGTTTTTCTTATTTAGGGATAAGAATGGACCCAAGCACAGCCAATGGCGCACGGGAAAAGACGCACAGATTGTTTTGGACGCGGAGAACCTAAACCCAGTCATATGAGTTCACCTGTAAGGTTCTAATAAATCGCATGCAGGAAGCTTATGAGTGAATGACGAGATCTGTATGTTGCAGGCATACAGATGTCAATAAATCTCATACCTCCGCCTTGTATCGTACGCCTTTTTGTATTCGAAAAACAAAATGCAACACAGTGCTCATGTTTTACAAATACATCACGTATTATTGTTTCCAGGCATACAAGTGTTCGAGACTATAACGTCCTCGGCGAAATCCACTGTGATTGTTATGAAAGTCCTTCTGTTTTCCAAGAAAACATGCACCAGTCGCCTGTTTATAACTTCTTTCAAACGTTTTTTCCGAAGCACCTCCTCAGAGCGATTGGGCGGCAATTTGACGGCCTTTATTAGCTTTATGAAGGGAGATAAAATGTGCTTGTTTCCACGAGGAGAACATGCCCTTTCTCATTAGAATTAAAAAAAGGAGAACGTTTTCAAGAAATGCCGTGGACTAGTTAAAAGCATTCCATAGTACAGTACATCGGGCCCAGGAGCAAAGATCCTTGTTACCATTAAGGGCAATCTCAAATTTTTAAATTACCATCGCGTAAGTGGCTGGTTATAAAACGCGGAATTTTTACCAATGTGACAAGATTTCGCCGCTCCACACGAGCTTTAAATTGCGCAAAGGACGCATTATACTTGAGCGACCTGGGGGAATTATAAAAATGTTCCCCGGGAATGTTACATATATGCGTTAATAACGAGCAAAAAAGAATATTTTTTTTTTTTTTAAATTGGAAAGCACTTTAATGCCAGATTTACTTTTTTATATTTCTCCTAGTTCTCTTTGGCGGAGACAATACAGGTTAGAAAAAAGAGATAATTAATCTACGACTTCCATTTTGCCGGCTTCCTAGTCCAGCGAGCCTTGGCTTTTCGTTGCTTGCACTCGACAAGGCGTAAAGTCGGATAACCGCGAAATTCGCCCCACGTCCTGTTTTGATTTGCAATAGTTGCAGCATAACCCTCGTTCCACCGAGTTTCCGATTTTTTGGCACATCACCGGAAGTTCCCGGAATAAACCGCTGAGCAGCGCTTGGTGTCTGGTCAGTGACATAGGGAATGGCGTTTTCCCGGGGCGAAGAAGAAAGCGGTGAAGGATCTAAAGTTGAGTGAGGGTTAAAAAGTGCCCAGTCAGTCTTAGAGAAGGACATTGGACAGCAGTCTCTGGTATGAAGTGGACACGACCGACCCCTGTAGCAGCAGGATGACAACTGAAGTTTTAATGCCAGAAAGGAAGGCTTGAATAAAAGAAGAGGAAAACAAAATGGAAACACCGACAGGTACGAGCGGTGCTGAGAATGCTCGTGTCATCACGTCGCTGTCAGCAATTACTTTGTTGTCGCATCGTCACTTCCCAACACATCTTTCCCCCCTAAAAAAGACGAACAGGTGGACGCTTATCTTGAGATGATTTTCTCGCAGGTCTCAGTAGATCGCCGCTTTCTTGCTCAGAGGTGACCACCGGTTGTGGTGGTTGGGGTGTGCGTAACGCAGCAGCAGCATCTGTTGTTAAGTCCACCTGGGGTGTCTGTGTCAGGTCTTCTGAGTAACTGTCGCGGGGTCGAACGTGGTCTGCGTGGCGGCCTCGCTGACCCTCTGGCGAACTGATTTGCACCATACGATGTCCACTGGTTGCTTCTACTGTGCCGTGAAGCCACCGGTCTCTTGGACTGTGGTTCTTGAACCACACTTTCTGTCTAGAAACGGGTGGTAGAGTGTCAATACGTGAACGAATGGTGTAGCCCAGTAATCTTAGTGATGGGGTCTTGTCGTCTTTTCCTGGCGTTCTGGGTTAGCTGTGTAAGAAACAGGCTAATCTTGTATGCATGGTGCCCTCTTTCAACTCCTTGAGACCCTCTTTGACGTTTGTCATGGCTCTCTCAGCCAAACCATTCAACTGGGGAAATTTAGGTGCCGTGCGCATATGCAGGACGTTGTTGCGCGAACAAAAGTCATGAAACTCAGCACTAACAAACTTAGCACCATTATCCGAAACTACGGTCGGGGGCAGTCTGAAACGTGCAAATATCGCGCGCATGGCCTGTATGGTAGACTCCTCTGCGGCCGTCTTTAACGGCGCCACCTCTATCCCCTTGCTGTGCGAATCTATGTCTATGAGCAACATGTAGCCGTCTCCTGGGCCTGCAGGGTCGATTTGAACTCGACACCGATTTTCTTTCGTCTCTGGCAAATTGATGCTTGCAACACGCGACCATTTTTCGGCGAAGGTCAGTACGCGAGACCTATCTTGCCGATGCTACGCAGCGAACACGACCGGTCGACCGCTCGCTTCGCATTCTCCTGTTTAAACAAATCTAAAATGTCACTCTGTATCCTAAAACTTGCTTTTTCTCAAGTCGCAGAATTTCGTGTGTGAAATAAAAATTGTGACTATCTTGGTGTCGTTGCAAAGCGCAGGATGCATGGACCTTTGCGTCGCGGCGAAGAAACGCTATTCTAAAACTCTCTTGCGCAGCGCGCGCTAACGAAAGCGCTAAATTTATCGCTACCAGAGAGTTTTAGTATTCCGTATAAGAGCAAATGCAAGCGCTGTACGTTTCCGTTAGCGTTTCGTGCTCCACGCTGCACATGCTCGTCGTCGCCATGGGTCAATCCAAGACGCAGTTTGGGCTTCGCGCATGAGTAGTATGGGAGATGCAACGCTAACCCAAACGCACAGTGAGTGCCTTGGTTCGCATACAAAATACTAAAGCTCACTAGCATGCGCTAAAATTGCGTACGTTATTCTAAATCTCCCTATTAACTTCACGAGCGTACGAACGAGCAACAGAGCACGGCGGAAACCAAGCAATGCGCCGCGACCTCACAAAACCGGAGCAGTCGAATCCTGTCCAATCGAATCCAAACCAGTTCAAACTAAACTACGACAGCCCAAAAGAAAGAACGGTGCATGTACCACATGTACCAAGAAAATGAATGCTCATGCTTTTAAAAGAAGGCGTGTAGGCGTACTACACATGTAAAGATAATGATATCACAGTTCAATTACTCGTGACCGAGCTCGCCGTTTTGTTCGCCACTTTTTTCTATCGAATCCGGCTCCGTTGCATGCCCTGACGTTTGAGTTTTTGGTGTATCACTGCCACTTGTTCGATCTCCAGCGTGGAAGGGGAGACTCAGTCAGTCGGGGTTCACCTCGCTTTCCAGGGTCTCGTGCTTCCCAGCCGCTGGTATGCGAGTCGACTTCTGTGCCGTCGACTCCGTCCGCGATGTACTTGTGGACCATGAGTGATGGGGGGAAGCGTACCGAGGGCGTGCTCCTGGGGCCTTTTGGACTTCCGTCTGCTGAAGTCTGGTACTGGGTCTCATGAGTGCCCGGCGGTGTCGCTGGTTATTGTGGTTTCCTCAGTCCTGCATCAATAACAAATATAACTATCCGCTTTTCTACGCTCGCTCCCTCCGACGAAGCATTAAGAAGAGTGCCGGTTAACATTGAAAATAAAGTTTTCGAGATTGATCCATGACTAGCTAGAATGAAGCGAGAGAACAAACAGAAGACCATACAATATAGCTTTAAAATATATTAAACACTAATTATAAGGTTTGCAATCTTGCTTATTCACTTTGTCGAAGTCCTTGGTCGATGCGTTGTAAGCAGGATTGCAGTACGAAACTGGGAGCACGGACAATTCTTTGCCAGAAGAAACATGAAGACAATTCGTATATTTTTTAACGACCCTCAGCTGGTCCTTAGTACTATCGAGAATCCACGGCATTCCCGAACTTCTTGGCTTCTCTCTTTAACATGTTTTCACATATCTTCTTTTAGGTGGCATCGTTCTTCTTCAAGTCAAAGAAGTGTTCCAGTAAGGCTGTAGCGCAGGCTGCAAGTGATTTCTAGAACTTTATGTGTACTTGGGACACTCTTTTAAGCTCGATTAATTGCAAACAATTACAGATGAAATCCTTTATCAGGTTCGTCTCAGACTTCAACACTCGCGTTCTTTGGTGT
Source organism: Ixodes scapularis (assembly GCF_016920785.2). Taxonomy (NCBI): domain Eukaryota; kingdom Metazoa; phylum Arthropoda; class Arachnida; order Ixodida; family Ixodidae; genus Ixodes; species Ixodes scapularis. The sequence goes on along the minus strand of NW_024609839.1, from coordinate 46,164,796 downwards.
TTCTTGTGGATTATAATTTTTTTACCCGCAGAAAGTTGTAGGTTACGCCGAAATCTATTGAATTGCGCTCTTTATGGGGTAAGTTTTGACACGTCATGCGGGTACAGGTGCAAGAGAGACAAAGTGGGAGCTGTCGGAAACTCCCACAAGACTACTAAACACTGAAATTTAGTGTTAACAAAAAGATTTTCACGAGCTCGCTGTGCTCATTAAGCCAGCAGGACGCCCCAAGTCCCGTCACGATTTTTAAATACTCCGTGAACGTCACCCACGATTCTGTCTCATATGAACGCAAACTTCGTAACATAACTTACCCCAGAATATTAATTGCATATGACATTCTCCCAAGGAATGGAAGTTGCGAAAACGTACCTTTAAAACGCCAGTTATATGAGTCTTCCAAACTGTGCCCACCGAAACACCGGCTCAAACACGACACTTAGGTATTATAGGCAAGCTCCCACACTTTATAAGTCACCGTTAGTTCTTTTTTTTTTTCGGTTGTATCTTAGATATTTTTATCAGAATGTTTGCAGCGTAATTCATATAAGTGGCACACTTGGCCAAGAGAGATTGTCGGGCAAGTTAGGTAAGCGAAGCGAAAAAAATACACTTTACCCCTTCCACTTGATTGAGTTGTCCTGTCCGTAGCAGTGTTTCTGTTTCGTTAACTTGGATTTTGTGGGGTTTTTTTCACTGTATTACTCGGTTGGTAATCTTAAGATTAGAGAAATTATTCTTTGGTTCCCGGCTTGCGGTTTTTATTCTTCATCCAATTCGTGTGATTTTCTGCATTTATTTGTTTACCTAAATTCGGAGCTTTTGAGCGTCGCGTTTTGAAGTTAAATGAAAAATGCGATGTTTCATAACGGTTTACATGAAAGAAAACTGTAAACCTCACCGGAAGGTCCCACATTTAGAGAACGTGTGCGTGACTGAAATAGGTTTGTAACGTCCTTACACTGATAGGCGAACGAAGCGGGATATCACTTTTGTTGCCAAAGTAATAAGCAGCCTAGCAGACAGTGCGCACGCGATCAAAACGAAATAAAGATGAAGATTGATATTTCCTCTCGTAAAACTCAATTGTTTGTTAATAACAACAGCTTCGTCCGTTTTTGTTTTGTTTTTTTTCTTGAAAAGGGTTTTGTTTTTTTCTGAAACCAGCTAGGAGGTTGCTTTTAGGTACTTATCGGGATATAGGGAAACAACAAAATAACAACCTATATATAAGTTAGTTTTCCTTGCATTAGTTATGTAGACTTGCAGTCTGTTTATACCAATTAGGTATATGAAAACACTCCTAACTACGCTATATCTGATTCTTAGCTGCACACTTCCCCGGCTCATACTTGGGCCAGTTTGGCGCAAGCTTGTGCCAGGCTTAAGCCAAAATGGCTCTAGCTCGCACCAATCTGGCCCAAGCATGGGCCGAGGAAATGTGCTACTTGGGTATGTATCTTGAAAAACTTAGAGTAGAAAAGAACAGTTCCAGTTGCTTCTTCGAAACTATACTGAATATTCACGGACAAGAAAGTTGAAAACTTTTAACTTGCAAAGTGGAACTACCTCACAATTCTCGATCGACTAAATGACTGAGAATAGTCCCGGGCAGCACGCCAGAGAAACGCCTAACTTGTCAAAGCAGTGACAATTGTAAGGACCTAAATTAGGCCTAGTTAGGTTTTCCTCCTTGGCATTTGTTAGTGCCGAAGTACTTTGCCTAACTAGAGCCACAGTTGGGCAGTCCTTGAGCATCACTAAGTTTGGCTTTTCTTTGCCCACCAGAGGACTACTAAAGTAAGGGTCACACTCGAGTCATAACTGCCAAAGCTTAACTGTCATATCTGCCAAACCAGAGAATAGTTTGACTTTCCTCTGGTTAGCAACACGAGTAGGAAATACGTTTCAGAAGTGCCAAGGAAAGCCCAGAAGGATAAAAAGTTTCGCTTTCCTCTCGTGTTCCGGATGAGTGCTCTTTCACTCGCTCCAGAACAATATTAAATTAATTAAGCATTCCAAATGCAATGGTCTGATGTCATGAACTCCTATTAACGCACAATACATCGCATTGCTGTGAAAGTACACTCACACCGTATAATCACTCCGTATACACAAAAAAGAAAGGAAAATATGCGGTGGCTTAGCTCGGTTATGCCAGGATACATTTAGCGTGAGCTTATGTGCACAAAATGAGAGGCGCTATCAAGCGGCCTTCGCGCAATACAAGGTAGCCATGTAAAAAGATCAAAGTCTTCTCCGGGCGTCTCCAACCCCAAACTCCCAGGCCCATGCCATATATATCGCCCAGAGCTCTGTTCAACCTGGTGTGTAACACTCTAGGTTACAAATTTTTTGTGGACCTGAGTAGCTGAGGTCCACACAGTATTTGCTGTGATGGCCGAAGTTGGCTCGCTCCTCCATTCACGCTACCCTGTTTTCATCTTCCATCCAGCAACCCAGCGGAACAAATCGAAAAATGAAGTCTTTCTTCCTAATTGCTTTACTTTTTCTCGTCTGCACACTGGGTAAGGAGCCGGCGACTTCGGAAGCCCCTCCCCCCTCCTTAAATAAAATCGAATTTGCCTTGTAGTTTAGAATGATCTAACCTAACTCGCTTCAAAGAAATGAAAACATTGATTTCGAATGCTGCGACACTTTTATTGACCGTAAAACTTTTGTTGACCTAGAAGGGACGCGCTCGTCTGTGCGTCTATCTTTTTACCATGACTGTGCCCTTAATGGAGTTGACCTACAACCAGCGTTGTTTGAAGTCTCCCTTGTCCAAGCATGCACTAATGCTGCTCGCCATAGAAAGTCGTCCGCCACCATCCTTTATGCAAACCATAACATGCTCATACAATGTGCTTGTGTCTTTGTAATTTTAAATATTATTAAGGGACGTCATCCTCGCAGGTTTTTACAATCTAGATTAAATTACTATGCGTTTCCAATTTTTTTTACTGTGTTCTACTCTCGCTGTCGTAATTGGTACACATACCGAGAATGAGATGAGCGCGGCCGTTTTGGCCAACGTTTGCACGGTACATGTGTTTTCATTTTCCATATCTAATGTACAAAAATGAAACAAAACAAGAAAAAAACAACCACAGTGTTCATTCTGCTTCGAACGTTTTCTGTAGCCCGATACATATGTAACCTCTTATTTGGGAGTTCTAGAATGAGGCGAGGGGCGGGGAAGGGGGGAAATGCTGGTGAATAGACTCGTACATGTTACTTAAAAACAGTAAGGAATTACATGCACAATAGCCCATGGCTAAGTGTAACTACTTACAGTTAAAATTACACTTCTATAAGTGTAAGTGAAAGAAACTTCAAAAAGTAGTCCGTTACTTTCGCGGCGTTACTTTCGACACTTTTGCCCCAGGGTAAGAAACAAGACAGGTGTTTCGAAGCGCTTATTATTGCCGCGACTGACCTGTTTCTTGAGCAAGATCTGGCACTCAAACGTCTCATCGGACATTTTACTTCGTTTCTATGTCAAGAAGTCGACCTGCGCGCAGAAAAATCTTGCCAATCCACGTTTTTTTTACAAATAGGTGCTACCACCTGAACGCGCAACTGAGTCGTTAGAAAACAATGCTTCCGCACAGGTCATCCCAACCAGTTCGACGCCCTAAGCGTCGGCTGGATCCTGCTGACACACTGAGAACCTATACTCCATCTCGCATAAACCGCCCAGTACAGCCAAAGCTACAGGGCAGAGTGCGTTTGCCAACCTATTTAAGAGGAGGAAGAGGAGTAACGGGAGAGAAGGGCTTGGATTCCCCCCGTTCCTCCTTTCCGTCCTCATAATACACACTCTGCCCTGTAGTTTTGGCTGTACTGCACGGTTTTACTGAGATAGAGTATGGCTACGGCTGCCCCAAACTTCACGTTTGTCCGCAGTGTAGATTATCTTGGTCCCTGAAGTTGATCAAAAGAAGCCGCCTTCACACTCTCTGAATCAGAAAGAAGCAAAGAAATATTGAACGGACAAAAAGAGAAAGGCGCGCAAAGATCTGCTACACCAGTTCCCGTGCACTTTGACTGTTAGTAAACACTTGGGAATTTGCCTAATATTGATGCACGGAGAGTCCAATTCTTTTTATCAGTATGCCTCCCCCCCTCCCCTTCCGCTCTTAGCTGTAGGCGAGCAGGATAACCAGTCACACTTCGCAAACAACCGAGCCACAGAAAAATAAAAAAAATTAGAGTCAAGGCTTCAGGAGGCGGGAAAAAAGACTTTGAGCCTTTGAGCATCTGATGAGTGTCGGATCTTGCGTTTTGTAAGTAGAGGTGGCAGTGTGATTGCGGTGGAACTTAACCTTTACAAAAAAAAAAATTAATAATTCTTTACGATTTTCCTTTTGTCTATATTAACAGTCCCCGCATTTCCCATGAAGAAAAAAAAAATACTAATACAATCATTCCTTTACGTAAAAAGTAAGGAAATCACATTAAAATTGCCGTTTGATGTATCTAATTGTTCCCTTACACAATTACTGATAAATCTACGGGATTACAAGTAATTTTGTTGTACAAGTCATGCTTGGGGGCCTACAAACATCTTGGGGCATCGCACTACATACACAGTCCGCAAAAGGAATGCGAGCTGCTCGGGTCATTCAATGCGCCGGGGTCACCTATTCCAAAACTCTCCAAAGGATAGTAAGTTCGAAAAGCCGTAACTCGATGTAAAATGGGCCGTAAACCTCGGCGCCTGCAATTTGAAATCTAAAACTTCCGTCAAACGTGTATTCTACTGGGGGTTTTACCTTGTAAAATTACTGGGTGTGTTTTCCTTCGTGTAAAGAAATTGGTCGAAGAACCATACCAGGGTAAACAGCGGTGGGTGACACAGACGACCAAGACGAGTTGATAAGCGCGTTTGGCGTTCCTATTGGTGGGTGGCGCTGGGCCTTCTTCAGACTTTTAAACATATAGCGACTGCCCCCGACGATCGCGGTCTAATATAATGAACATTATTACTTTTTAACACACCTTTGGTTAAAAGTAAATGCGGACAATGTCGTCAAAAATTATAAAGTAACAAAAACAAAAGAAAACGCGGTTGCATGACGACGGTGCGCTCGCTGGCGTCAGGTTTCTTCTGCAAGTCGCCTGCTTACTTTCGCTGGTCGGCTACACTTTCCGATGCTGCTCCCGAGAATCCTTGTGACGGTCTGTGCGAAAAAGGCCAGAGTGGACAAGAATATGTTCATTTTATTAAACCACGGTGGCCGCGCGAAGTCTCGATATTTTTTTTAATTCAAGCCGGAATAAGGACGAAGTGCCATCTATCAATGCGTGCGGTAAACGCGCCTTGCCACTAAACTCGTTTGTTTGCGTCCCCGTCCGTCGTTGGCCGCAACAAGCTTTTTTTAGCCTATTTTTTAGGGAGCTACGCTTTGTATTATTAGAAGGTAAACCCGCTTTTTAAGTACACCTTCGACAAAAGATTTAGACTGCTGCCTGCAGGCGCAGATTTTTACGGGCCAATTTAGTTCGAGCCTCGGCATTTCGGACAGCCTATAATATAGTAAACACAACTAGCCCTATGCTTGCTGTCAATCGCTTTCCACCCAGATGTCTACCTATAGAGCGGCTCCCACACTGCGGTGCCAACGTCTCGTCGTAAGCTTGCAGATTACTGCAAAAAGAGCCCAATACACCCATTTCCCTAGCGCCTACTTTTGTAACACTGGAGTGCAAGGTGACGCGTTTCCAGCAGATAACGCGTTCTCCGCTCAATAAGCTATACTCGCGGGAGTACCTTCCCCTGCTCTATCGTCCCGCTTTCCTCTCTGGTACACCGTAGCGTCAGAACAAAAAACAAGAGCATCCGGAGGTTTCTAACAGGGTATATGTAGACTGTCTCTTACTAATGTTCTTGTGCTTGAGCAGTTGGCGAGCTAAAGTATTTTCAAATCTGTTCCTTTAAATAATCTTCTCCTTTCAGGCCGATCGGAACATGGGTGTCCTCAAGATGAGGGACAGTGTCAAATCCATTGCCAGAGTGTGTCTTCTTTTTTAGGCCTATGCGGCGGCAACGTCTGTAAATGCTTTTTCGACGATGATTTTTTTGGGGGGAAATAAACCTTACTTCAATCTCTCGCCGTAAAAAAGCGTGGAAGCGTGGTTGCAAAATAAAACAAAACACTTGTCTGACTCTAGTATGGAGGGCAGATAATATATCTTTATTTAACGGAGAATGTTAAAAAAACGTTTGGTTCATGCAGACCACAGGCAAATAACACAGATCTTTGACTGAGATTATGACAACTTGATGTTAATAAAAGTAGTGGAATATATTAAGGGATTAAGGGGCACTCAAGTGGGAAAGAAATCCCTCACATTGCTCCCCGGGATGAACATCACGTTGCAACAGTCACTCCTCATCCCCCTCCCCCCTCCCCCCACCCCGCCTCGTCAGGAATTGTCCTCATAAGAACGGAATTGTTGCCGCGTCTCCCAAATTTACAAACTTCCCTTTGTGGTATACCGGCGTTGGCATCAGAATCCCCAAAGGTGTTGTGGCTTGGGCATGTCCTCCAAAGAGTCTTCAATCGTTATCAATATAACCCAACCCCAAACAGCATCTCATACACCTGGCTTAAGATTCCACGTCCCTTGTGTGACATCCAGGCCCTCATCCAGCATTCTTTTAGCGGGAAAGAGTTCATCGCCTTTTGTACATAGAAAGGCTGCGTTCATTATCGCGTACCGCGGTTTTATGCACGCCTTAATTTTTTTAAAATTTGTCAGCCGTGGCTTGTTCAAGCGTATAACCCTTCGGTAGTTGCGAAGGTTCTGTACACGTTCCAACCGTTGTGGTTTGTATGCTGGTGTCAGCACCAGGAGAAAGAACATCTCATTGACGTTTAGATATACAGGAAACGTTTATATATAATAATTACTGGAGAAATACATACCTCCTAGCCAAACAAAGCTGTCGAAACTGAATGCCCCGACCCTCGTGAAAACATGAAACAGTGAAAGCGTGGTTGCAAAATAAAACAAACCACTTGCCCGACTTTGGTTGGGATTGCATGGAATGTATCTTCATTTAACGTATAATGTTTTACTTTCCTCCGCTTCGCTCGTACCCCTAGTCTTTATTGCGACGACTTTATGCCCCTATATAGATTGGTAAAGATTATAATATATACTTGAGATTATTTCTCGTTCCCAGTAGCCATGCAAGACTAACACATATTTCCCAGATCTCCGTTTCATGACGTTGCCTTGACTCAGCATGTTTGACTCCTCGTTGTAGCATGGTGCATGGTCAGGACTGAGTAGTAAAAATTGAGCGAGCGAACAACCGAAAGCAAGCCCCCCCCCCCCGTTGGGTTCTCAATCTTCCACGTTTTCTTTTCCACTACCAAAACTATGTGACTTTTTCAGGGCTCCTATATCTGTACGTCGATACGGATATAAAATTGTCCTTTATACGTCGACCAAAAATTGGTGGACGTAATTTATGTTCAGTCGGGATGTGGGCTCAGTGAAAACTTTTAAAAACATTTCATCAATCTGACACTCTTAAAAGGAAGGTGAAGAAAATTTGCAAGAAAATTACACTAGGAGCGGACTTCCATACATATATTATTCGGTAATCACAGTTAACTTAAGCAAATTTTAAGCGTAATCCTCATTTATTAAAAAAACATGTGCCCAGCGATGGCCACAGGACATGCGGCGGGCTTCTCTGCCGTTCGGTATATGCCCAAAGAGTCCTTCAGCGCCGTCCTGATAAAAGAGTAGGTTACTGAAATTACTGAAGTAACAGCCTTAGAAAAAGTCTAAGGCTGTTACTGAAATTAATAAAAGCGGAGTTGCAAAAAAGCATACTTCCCGCGCTTGCAAAGAAGAAAAAGAAAAAGAGTAGGGCGCCGTAGTGCACATAAAGGTGATTTTGGTCACGTTATATCCGGTGCCCAAATTCCAATTGATGGCGCCGGGACGACTCACGTACTCGTCGTTTTTTTACAATGAAGGCCGGCACCCGTTGGACATTCTGGCAACTTCTTTCCTTCTTCAAAGTGTACTTTCTTTTCTATGTTTAAGTTTCGCTTTGCCTTGTTTTTGCTTAACTTTTACTCTTTTTTCTTCGGTTTGGCGCAATTACTACGTCCAGCTTGTCTGCTTGGCTGTGCCCGGAGATTTTTAGGGCCGTCTGCAACTTTATTGTTTTTCATTTCTTCCACTGTCGTATGCGATAACCTCCTATTTTCGCCTTCGATTAAATTTTTAATCCGAAATTTTCATATGTGCTTTTTGTTGATTATAAAATATATTAAAAACTGCATGCTCCTTATACATTTCTATTCAGATTTTATTTGTGTACGCGAACGCGTCTGCTATGGGTTAACGTTCGTTGATCAACCGGCCGCCTTCGGGCATAAGCCATGGCATACTTGAAGATGGCAGGCAGGCCATATGCTGCCTGCCACTGCAAACTCAAATTTTTGCGATGTGGTGGGAGATCCTTCTCCCGCTTCCCGAAGACCGAACAAAGGTGAGTAATCAAGTCTCTTCAAATTAAGCTAAAAGAGATATCCAGGTCTGGCTTCAAAATTGCCACTGACGCCTCAACAGACTATTGTAACAACTCCAAGGAGATCGCGAAGAACTTCATGGACGACAGACCGCGAAGTCTTCGCGGTCTGTCGTTCATTGTAGCCCAGGGGGCAGTCAGTGAGAAATGTCGCCATGCTTGCTAAGTCCCACTCCTATCAAAAACACGGAACACCTCGAAAGAGAATCTGTTGAAAAACAAAAAAATTATTCGCATGCGAAAATGACACCACCTTCCGACGTAGCTACCCGGTAACATCAGCCATACGTTCGGAAAACGTAGCTACCCGGTAACATCAGCCATACGTTCGGAAAACACATTTCACTGATATATTTTACCAGACAAGAGTTCAGTTGAAGGCGGACTTGAGGTCGCTGATTGGTACTCGAATCAAAGGTCCGGTGTGCCAAGATTGCCTGAACACGTACGTCAACAAGTACTTGAATGTCCATACGTTTGAAGAGCTTCGTTAAGCGACCAAACAAAGAAAACCTGCCAGAGTCACTGGGAAAAGAAAAGTTAAAACAAAAAATGTCACACACTGCTGGCACGTCGCAGATTGCAGCGTGCTACTCTTATTTACCGGGCAGTGTGAACTGAAACAGGTTATTACTTTCCCCTGTTTTTGTTTTTATTTCCTACCAGCACCCAAAAGCAAAAAAACAAATGTCAAACAAACCGCTGCAAAAAAAAAAGTGAATTTTTTTTATGCTGCTGGTTTTCATTCTTTTTTTTTTTTTGTCATAAGAACCGCACGATCGTTTTCGTTGAAGGAGTTATTTGCTGGGCGATTTGTATCTTTGTATCTTCTGATAACCTCTGTTTTATTAGCCGTTGTTAACTACTGTTCCCCATTTCTGTAGTTTTTTTGTTTGTTTTTTTTGTCGCAGATGGGGATTCCAACTTTTCTGCAAAGTTCGAAAAGTGTTTGCACGGTCATTTTTCTCGTTACTCTTCATTTTCGTTTTGCTGCAGCGGCTGGTGCGCTTTCTCTGGTTATCTTAACTTGTTGTTTCCGCAACTTTTACTGATCACCTACTCAGCTAAGAAAGTGTGGCAACGCTGTTTGTAACGGATCAACAGTAACCTCTTGCGACGTAGTTTGAGCAGCTAAACGTCTTTTTCTCGCCTCCCAGTTGCGCTTCAAACGCGTGCGATCCTCTGAGTAGCGTTTGAGACCGCTATTTGCTTCTGCGCGCGTTGTTATTTCATTGTCGTTGCAGTTGCGATTAGTGGATTCCGCTTTGCAAGCGATGCGGCCGTAATGAAGTTTTTCAGCTGTTTGGGTGACGAAACAGGGCTCGCAAAGCTTGAGGACGTCGCTTGTCCCTTGTGTCGTCTGCTTCCGTAGACTCCCAGTCCGCTGGAGGCGCCAGTGTCGCGTTCGCCGCCGTTCCCATGGGTTTTCGGAGGAGCTTCCAGTATTGGCGAAGCTATTCGGTATTCGGTCCAGTTCTTTAGGCGTCGCATCGGTGTGGTGCTCGGCTTCGCCCATTGTCGGAAACCCTTGCAGCAGTGAGTCGAATGTCGGTGCATCCGGGGCCATTGTCTTTTGTCAGAAGATTTCCTAAAAGCACGTGGCGTAACGAGGCAAGCTGTCGTCGGTGTTTGTAAAGGTACCACTTCGGGGGTCTGCCCCTATGTACTTGTGAATCTGCAAGTACCGCACTGCACGATGGCCGCCTGCTGCTTGAGCTACCTAACATTTGACTCCGGCCACCGAACAACTTGATCTTAGCAATTCCAGATTTTGCACATGCAAAACTTCGGTATTTGGAACTGTGAGCGCTCTTTGCTCCCATGCACGGGTCAGAATACAAATATGTATAGCCACGGAGTTGAGAAGTTTCCTGTGCACCACTTGCTTTTCTTTTTCTCCACTCGGTAGAAAGAAGGCGTATGTCTTTCCTTGAAGTGTTCCCGTGCTTTTATCGGTGGTTCCTTTCGTGGTGATTCATCTTGATGGTATATTATGGTGCGTCTTGCAATGTCCGGATCTAAGAGTAGTGAAGTGGATAGCTTTCAGCTCCGTTGGGGAAGTACCTGGGCCCCGCACAATGATGGTAATGACCACTGCTTGGTGACAAGAACCAGGGTCCGGTCATGGAGGAATTCAATACTTTGCAATCTCAGAAAGCTACACAAGAACGGGGGGAAGGTAAAACTTCTCCAGATTAAGCTCGTGTCTCCGCGTTTCTAGGTGGGCACATAATGATAACCATGCATGTGTGCACATCCGTCTACCAATCTTCACAGCGTCACTATCAGTTGTAGGGCTCTCGTGCACCACGGTGTGCATGGCCAAGCTACGGGAGTTTTTGCGTCATGTGGCCCCTCTAATGCACATTTAAATGCGCCTCCAACGATCGCACTTTTTTTATTGGCCACACTTTTGGTATTGGCAAGCGCGTCCCAAATTTTCTTATCGCCGAAACAGGTGTCCATCTTTATATCACGGCCTATAGCGTTATGCGTGAACAATGATCGCGTTAAAAATCTATGCAAGACTATAATCCTACCATCCGCGCTTGACGGGTGGCGAGACTAAAAACAGCAATTGGCGCGAAAATGTTTTTATTGCGATATCGTTAAGCTACTATTGAAGATTTTCAGCTGTTCACCAAATTCGAGGAGAGTTGATACCACGAGGACGCCACAGGATTTGGTGCACCAGAAGACTTCGGTAGTGTATTTATTTTTTGCTCAGCAACGCACAGCGTTCGGTTCGTTGAAACTTTCCTTCAGACTAGTACCTGCGCATATTGCAGAAAGTAGTATAAATAACAATAGGTTGCGAGAAAACTGAAAAATAAGAGGAAAACCGGAAGCGTGCAAAGGTCGGCCAATAGGGGGCGGTAGCCTGTTCATTTGAAAATAAACATCGGTGAAAATGAGTATCTCCTGGGGCTCTAAACTCGTGAAATACAAAGTTGGGGACGAAGTTGACCGACCACAGCAATTGGACAATCACGACGATGACTTCGCGCTTCTGTCGCCAGCGTTCGATCGGAGCCATAGAGTTATTACAATACACGCTAGACGCTTAGCTGGCGCTAGTGTGCTGTTGCGTTTTGAAGCAGACAGCAAGCAGTCAGAAATTGACTTCCGGTAATGCATTCGATCGCTCCGAACGTTCGATCGGAGCGCTCCGCGAACTTTCGGCTCCAACTAGTGGCAGGGTTGCCTTGCTGCATGCCCATCCGGGAGGAACAGCACGAAGCCGGGGTTTTCACAACAAGAAACTACATTTGTTAGAGTAACAGGAATGGGTTGTTTGTATATAAAGTATAACATCGCCGTAGCGTTCGACCGGCACGTCTCTGTGCCCTCGGTCCGTCGTCCCCATTCTGTGAGCGTGTCCTCCTTTTATAGGCTTTCGCGCCTATTCCTCATGCGCTGTTGTGCGCTTCGCACTGTGTCCTTTCTAGGCGGTCGGTAGCGGCCCTTGGGCGTGGTGGTAGAGAGTCGCTTTCACACTCGCCCCCTCCCCCCTTAAGTGTCCGTCATCTTCGTGGTCGTCGTCGGGTGGGGGCCGTCGTCGAAGGTGTGAACGGCGGCGCTGTATCAACGCTATGGCGCGTTTCAGGTCGCGGTCGTTCTTTGTGGCCGTTCCCGGCATCAACGGCAGACGCCGTTTCCTGGTGTCCCTGGCCCGTCCTGCCCTCTGGCCGCGGTTTCGCAGGGTGGACCTCGCCGGTTGCCGTCCTTGGTGCCTGAGTTCGTCACGTGTCCTGGGACCCTGGTGTCCCGATGCCCGGCATTGGTGGTGGCTTTGCCCGTGATCCATCTTCGTGGATCAGAACGAGCAATTGCCATTGGTTACTCTCATGTGTAAATCCTGGCTCTATAATAAATACAAAAAGATACAAGATCTGGGCTGGGCACACTAATGCGCAATACCCCCCCCCCCCCCTCACCCGTCAGAAGTGCGATCACATCCGTGGGGTGATATACGAGGTACATCGCTCGAAACTCGAAAGAAAGAGAAAACAAAAAATAGGAGGAATCTTGTCTACCTCTCTATAACTTTTCTCTCAGCCGTCACCGACGTCACAGGTTGTACCGCCTGTGTGGCGGCGAGGTGGGGTCCAGGACAGGACAGTCGTCGGCATCCGTCCGATCCTGCGAAAGACCATCTTCCGGGATGGGGAATTGTCTAAGGTCGGTGACATGAGTTGGTCTTGTGGACTCACCACTGATATGGTGAATTAGTGTGTATGTAAGCGGGGACAGCTTTTTGCCTTCACGAAATGGACCATCCCACCTCTTGGCCAGTGAGGCCGTAAAGCCTTTCGCCGCGTCACTCAGAGGGTGAGTGCGCGTGAGCACCAAGTTTCCCACCCCTGGCATCCTGTGCTTGCACTGTGCTTGCACCCCGTTGCGCCGAGCGTATGTGGAGCGGCAGTACGCACCCCTTCATATTCACACCCTCTTCGAAGGACCTGACAACCTTGACGTCGTCTTCGACGTCGTCCCCGAGGATGTCGTTCTCAACGTCGTCCTAGACGTATTCCTTGAGGTTGTCCTAGAGGTCGATTTTGAGATCATTCTAGAGGTCTTCCTAGAGGTTGTCCTCGAGTTCGCCCTAGAGGTCGTCTTATATCCCGCTCTAAATAGCTCTAGATATCCTGTTTGACTTTATTCTCTAGGATGTCGATCTTGATGTCGCCCTACACGGCGTCTTTGAGGTCGTCCTAGAGGTCGAACTCTAAGAACCTGATATTCTTTAAAGGACATCAAGTCCTTACTGTTCGACGGAGTCCATTCCTTAGAAATAGTCAGGTCACGTGACCTGTGCACCCAATTCAGTTTCCCTGCTAAATTTTGCGCAAAAATTGAAGTCACAATAAATATGCCAATTACATTTCCCCATTAAATTTTGCGGTAAACAATAAATGTGACCGCATTCATAGATAAACACGTCTGCGGTTTCTACACATTTGCCTGCACCATCAATTTGAGTGCCCCATATTTTTTTTTTTTTTTAATTCGAAGACACCGCAGCTTTGTCTAAAATGTGCTCTTACAAGAACCACAACGCCCAGCGTGGTCACGTGTGCGATGGTCACCATTTCGGTTTACTTAGAGGCCGACTTAAGCCATCGGACATTAATGTAACATCCAAAATATATGTATATATATATATATTTGTATGCCAACATTGCTGCGGTCGTTACGATGGTTTTTGACGGAACTCATCGGCATTTAGCACGTGGCTTCTGACTTAGCGAAAAAACGGAATACTAACATCGCAACTGCGCGTGCGTTCGGAGACTCAGTCTTTTCTCTTGGGCGACGGCGGTTTCAGATCCAGCCACCATAGCTTCTCATAATTGCTGCCTGCGGTCCGCATACCGTTATTTTTTTCCAAGAGCCACTTTTTCCTCCCTGGGGTCGGTTGTCTTGCGGAAAAATTGTCGTCGCAGCGCCTTGGTTTTAGGCTGTGGCGTACGTTGTGCCCCCGTGAAGGCTGTTCAATATCCCGCACTCCCGCTCCCGGGGCGCTTAATTGGAAGCGTTCACAAATACTCTTTTCAGCTTGTGACAGGGGAAGTGGGCTTAACGAGCAAACCGGCGGAGCAATCAGAATATCTTCAGACAAGAGACGATGGCGCCGGACGCACCGACCTTCGACTAACTGCTACAGAGGTTTCTTATACTGGGCGATGCCGTGTGTCAAACCCTCGGTGGTGAGGTCACGCCCGAGGAGCAGGACGAGGCCGTGGAACGATCCAAACGCGACTTGACTCCCGGATCTGACTGACCCCGTCATGGAGTTTGAAAAATATGTTGGGGCGTCCTCCGGGAGTAGCCCCTGAAGTTCATGTGACATCTGTTCACCACGACGGAATGAAGGTCCTCCTTCACTTCTGACGTGATGATAATGATCCCCAAGCAGAACGGTTCGGACCGGACATCTTGCGCCCGATTTCTGTGTCCCCACAGTAATGAACTCTGTGGCATCTCGACGGCATACTTTGGTGCTTCTTACAATGTCCGGATCAGTAATTAATGCCTTGAGTATCTTCTAGCTCCGGTTCGGGGTGGCCGAGCGGGGAGGGGGGGGGGGGGGGGGGAGGTAGGATCCGTCCGGGTTTGTTGATGTTAATCACCGCTTCTTGGAGGTAAGAAACGGAGTCCGGTAATGAAGGGATTCAATACTTCGCAATCTCGCCAGCGCGGCACAAGTGCGGGGGAATGCAAAACCTGTCCAGTCGCGAGCTCTTGTATCCGCGTAGCCATGTTGGCACATAATCAGCACCATGCGTGGGTGTCCATGCGTCCACGCAGCTGTGCTCCGTCGCCAGTAGTTTTAGCGCTTTCGTGCACCATAGTGGGGATGGCCAAGCTACGAGGGATTTCGCGAGACGTGGCCCGTCTAATATGCAATTAAATTCGACGCCAGCGGTCTCTGGCAAACAATGGAGAAAAAGGGCTCTATGTCTGAAAAGAAATCGAGCACACATATCTTATCGGCGGGTGCGGACACGTTGATACGGTGGGTTCTCTTGTCGCCAAGAGCGGAGCCCATGCAGATTGCACGAACTTCGGCATCATCTGTAAAAAAGAATAGCGCCTTACATCTCAACGGCAGACAAGTGCCTACCCCGCTGGCCTGGCGGGTGGCGAGGCTGAAAAGACAATTGAAACGAAAACGTATTTCAAAGTATCTAACTCTGCTTAAAATTCGTTCCTTGAAGAAACACAACGTGTAGTAAAGTGGCGTGCGCCAAGTTCACAATTTTGGCTTGATTAGAGGGAAACATAAACCATCAGTGTGTTTTCGAAGTTTATTTCTCGTTAAATTCGGAGGGTGTTTTTTTAAGTTCATTTTTTGCTTAAAATTCGGGAATTTGTCGGAGGTTTCCAATTCTCTGAAACTTTGAGTTTATTTTGTTGTGTACCCGATTTAAGAAAAAGTTTCAAAATCAGTATAAATGAAGTCCGTGTACCAGGACGCCTTGTCCTCAAAGACCCTTGACGAGCTAAAAGGAAAATTAATTATTTAAGTAGTTCGAAATTTTAAAGAAAGCTGAGTTGTGTCTCCCTAGGTGTACTAATGTTGCGCTCTTATAAAGCTGATTTGTAAGATATATTTATATTGTTTTTCTAACCTCAAAAATCTGAGTTTTCGGTTTAAACCATCATTGCCGGAAAATTTACCGGCGAGTGTTTTTTTCGGATTTTTCCTTATTTATTAAAAAACACGGAACCGTAACTATCGGAAATTGAATGTTGCAATCCAAAGTTTAAAAAAGAAAAAGTTTATCCCCTTATTGTTGCTCTCGCGACAATGATTCTTGATTACATGCGTGAGGATTTAGCTCAGGGCTTCTTTCTCAGCGATGAATGGGAATTTTAACCTCGAATGGTGCGCTTACTGTTTTGTACCGAGAAGCAGTCTGTTCTCCCGGGCGACGGCGGTTTCAGGTGCAGCCACCGCAGGTTCCCTCAATCGCAGTCTCCGTTCCGCACACCATTGTCTTCGAAGAGCCGATCCTTCCTCCAGGGTCGGTGGTTTGACGCAAATGGCGTCGTCGCTGCACCTCGGTTTAACGTTGTCGGGTACCTTGTGCCACCACCAAGGCCTCTTGAACTCCTCCTGTCCTGGTACCGCGGGAAGTCGTTGGAAGCGTGCCAAAGGACTCTTTCCATCTTTCAAAAAAAGGCGTTTACAATTCCCTGTAACGCCGAATCAGAGCGCAGCTCTTGAGGAGGAGAAGGAGGGAAGGGTACTGAAGGTCACGTGACCTCGGGGGGTCACGAGACCTCGGCGGGGGGTCACGTGGCCTGTAGGGTCACGTAACGCGCACAGAATTTTTTCCGCTAAATTTAGCGGGGAAATTTTTCCGCTAGATTTAGCCGGAAAATTTTTCCGCAAAATCTAACGGGGAAATTTTTCTGCTAGATTTAGCGGGTAAATTTTTCCGCCATATTTAGCGGGGAAATTTTTCCTCTAGATTTAGCAGGAAAATTTTCCGCTAGATTTAGCGGGGAAATTTTTCTTGAATTCCCTTGGATTCTTGCCTATCCACTCTGTTGAAGTCCTCGGTCAATGCACCGTAAGCAGAATTGCAGTACAAAACTGGGTGCACCCCGCGGACAGCTGTTTGTCAGAACAAACATGATGACGCTTCGATATTTTGTAAACGACCCTCAGCTCTTCTTTGGCACTATCGAGAATCCACAACATTCGCGAACTTCTCGTCTTCTTTCTTTGACATGTTTTCACATATCTTCTAGTAGGTGGCATTGTTTTTCTTCAAGTCAAAGAGGAGTTCAAGTAAGGCTGTAGCGCAGATTGGGGGGGCAGGTGATTCCTGGAACTATGTGCGTACTTAGGACGCTCGTTTTAGCTCGATTAAAAGCACACAAGTGGAGGTAAAATCTTTCACCCGGTTCGACTGAGATTTCAACAGTCGCGTGCTCGACATTAAAGCTAAACTACAAAAAAGTGTCACAGATAACCAGAGCGACGAACCAGATGAAGATATGTTATAACCAGATGATGGCGTACTTCTATGTCTTTGCCTATTTGCTGGAAAAAGCCTCAATGTGATACCTTTCTCAGGTACCCAGGCGACGTAGGACATTTATCCGTTTTCTAAGTTCACAAGTCTGTCATGTCTTGTTTTGTCTCGTGAGCCTCTTGATGGCGGTGTCCGGAAGCATATTTGAAATTGCCGCAATCGACCTGTGCCCACGCCGCTCATTAGAAATATACAGCTTCCGTGTGGGAATATTCGAGCCGTTTTCTAACTTCGCAGTGACGGTTGTGGGAGCCGGGTTGAAAGACGAGGCAGAGGGCACGTAACAGGTGTTTGGCGGAGAAGTCACGAACTGGCGCGAGACAGTGCGTGCTGAGCGAGGCTGGAGCTGGGCAGGAACGACGGAGCCGGGCTGCCTGACCTCGCCCATGGCGAATCCCGGAGCGGTCCACCAGCGAGGTTTGGAGACGGACCGGTGGAAACTGGCAACCCTGGCCATGCCGACCTGGGCTATGAGGATCCCGGCGTGGTTCCGCAGCGAGACTAGGGCCGTGATAGCCCTGGACAGCTAGCCTACGCAGCGTTCGCGTGGGAAGGACGATCCGCAGGCCTCGACACGGGCTCCGACCGGGAGCTCTGATCGACGGGCGACAACAAGGGACGGCGGGCCCGGACTGCCGGCTCTCGTCGACGGGCAACGTGGAGGTACCGTAAACCCATTCGCTGTCTTCTCGTTGTGTTATATCCCTCCCTGGGTGACGAGCGAAACGCATACCGATCGGGCGGCGAATATTAGTAGAGCTACCTCCATAAAGAACCCCTCACGGTTCGTAGCTTATGTTTCAGTGGAGTGCTTGTGGCTTGAAGAGGTGGAAGAATTTAGTAGGAGGCAAAGTTTGGAAGTGTAAATTGGCCCAGATAATGTAAATGGTCCTTCAAAGATTTTTCTTGTTGCATTCTTCAGAGATTCGAGGTTTACAGCTGAAAAATCAATTGTCCTCCAAGAAAAAAAAAAAAAAAAAAAAAAAAAGAAAAGTCCGATTCCACTTGAATGTAAACTGATCTAGCGATGTTTAAACATGCCTACGACACATCTTACTTTTTTTTTCACTTCAGCAGCCTGGTGAAGTGAAATTGTTTTGTCTTCAGAAAAATATCCATTTCATCTTGTGGTTAAAGAAAATACGTTGTTTGGCAAGTTTGAAAAAAGGTACATACTTAACGTTATTTTTATTGGGTAAAAGTTAGAAAAGCTTAGTACTTTAAAATTTGTTTTAAAAATAAGCCCAATATTGGTGTTCCTCATAGATTGTCACTTTTTCTCCTGCAGTAAGCTGCAGGTTGCGCCGAAGTCTAGTAAATCGCGCTCTTTATGCGCTACGTTTTGACACCTTATGTGGGTACGGGTGCGAAAGAGGCGAACTGGGAGCAGTCAGAAACTCCAAGGACTGTACTAAACGCTAAAAGTTACTGTTGACAAAGAGATTGTCACGAGCTCGCGTTGGCCACTAAGCAAACACGCCGCAAGTTCCGTCACGATGTTTAAATACTCCGTAAAAGTAACCCACGATTTTTTCTCATATGAATGCCAACTTCGTAACTTGAATAATAACCCCTGAAGATAAATTGCATGATATTTTCATAAAGCAGTAAATGTTGCGAAAACGTACCGTAAAGGCGCCAGTCATATAAGTGGTCCAAACTGTGCCTAACGAAGCACCGGTTCGAACACGACACTCAGGTATAGGCAAGCTCCACACTTGGTAAGTCACCATTAGTTCTTTTTTCGGTTGTACTTTAGATAATGTTATTATAATGTTTTCCGCCCAATCAATATCTGTGGCTCACTTGGCCGAGAGAGACTGTCGGGCAAGTTAGGTAAGCGAAGCGAAAAAAATAGCCTTCACCCCTTCCACTTGATTGAGTTGTCCTGTCTGTAGCACTGTTTCTGTTTCATTAACTTAAATTCAGTGTTTTTTTTTTTTTTTTTCACTGTATTACTCGGTTGGAAATCTTAAGATTAGAGAAATTATACTTTGGTTCCCGGCTTGCGGTTTTTATTCTTCATCCAATTCGTGTGATTTTCTGCATTTATTTTTTTTTCCGAAATTCGGAGCTTTTGAGCTTTGCGTTTTGAAGTTAAATGAAAACTGCGATGTTTTATAAAGGTTTACTTCAAAGAAAACTGTCAACATTACCGGAAGGCCCCACATTTAGGGAACGTGTGCGTGACTGAAATAGGTTTGTAACGTTCTTATACTGATAGGCGAACGAAGCGGGATATCACTTTTGTTGCCAAAGTAATAGGCAGCAGTAGACAGTGCGTACGCGATCAAAACGAAATAAAGATGAAGATTAATATTTCCTCTCGTAAAACTCCATTGTTTGTTAATAACAACAGCTTCGTCCGTTTTTTTTTTTTGTTTTCTTGAAGGGTTTTTTTTTTTGAAGCCAGCTAGGAGGTTGCTTTTAGGTACTTATCGGGATATAGGGAAACAACAAAGTAACAGCCTATATAACTTAGTTTTCCTTGCATTAGTTATGTAGACTTGCAGTCTGTTTATACTAATTAGGTATATAAAAACACTCCTAACTACGCTATATCTGATTCTTAGCTGCACACTTCCCCGGCTCATACTTGGGCCAGTTTGGCGCAAGCTTGTGCCAGGCTTAAGCCAATATGGCTCTAGCTCGCACCAATCTGGCCCAAGCATGGGCCGAGGAAATCTGCGAGTTGGGTATGTATCTTGAAAAAGTTAGAGTAGAAAAGAACAGTTCCAGTTGCTTCTTCACGGACAAGAAAGTTGAAAACTTTTAACTTGCAAAGTGGAACTACCTCACAATTCTCTGTCGACTAAATGTCTGAGAATAGTCCCCGGCAGCACGGCAGAGAAACGCCTAACTTGTCAAAGCTGTGACAATTGTAAGGACCTAAATTAGGCCTAGTTAGGTTTTCCTCCTTGGCATTTGTTAGTGCCGAAGTACTTTGCCTAACTAGAGCCACAGTTGGGCAGTCCTTGAGCATCACTAAGTTTGGTTTTTCTTTGTCCACCAGAGGACTACTAAAGTAAGGGTCACACTCGAGTCATAACTGCCAAAGCTTAACTGCCATATCTGCCAAACCAGAGAATAGTTTGACTTTCCTCTGGTTAGCAACACGAGTAGGAAATACGCTTCAGAAGTGCCAAGGAAAGCCCAGAAGGATAAAAAGTTTCGCTTTCCTCTTGTGTTCCGCATGAGTGCTCTTTCACTCGCTCCAGAACAATATTAAATTATTTAAGCATTCCAAACGCAATGGTCTGATGTCATGAACTCCTATTAACGCACAATACATCGCATTACAGTGAAAGTACACTCACACCGTATAATCACTCCGTATACACAAAAAAGAATGTAAACTATGCGGTGGCTTAACTCGGTTATACCAGGATATACGTAGCGTGAGCTTATGTGCACAAAATAAGAGACGCTATTAAGCGGCCTTCGCGCAATACAGGGTAACCATGTAATAAAAATCAAAGTCTTCTCCGGTCGTCTCCAGCACCAAACTCCCAGGCACATGCCATATATTTCGTCCAGAGCTCTGCTCCACCTGGTGTGTAACACTCTAGGTAACAAATATTTTGTGGACCTGAGTAACTGAGGTCCACACAGTATTTGCTGTGATGGCCGAAGTTGGCTCGCTCCTCCATTCACGCTACCGTGTTTTCATCTTGCTTCCAGCAACCCAGCGGAACATATCGAAAAATGAAGTCTCTCTTCCTAATTGCTTTACTTTTTCTCGCCTGCACACTGGGTAAGCAACCGGTGACTTCGAAAGCCCCTCACCCCCCCCCCCCCCCCTCCAATATAAAATCGAATTTGCTTGTATTTTAGAATGTTCTAACCTAACTCACTTTAAAGAAATGAAAACACTGATTTCGAATGCTGCGACACTTTTATAGACCGTAAAACTTTTGTTGACCTAGAAGGGACGCGCTCGTCTGTGCGTCTATCTTTTTACCATGACTGTGCCCGTAAAGGAGTTGACCTAAAACCGGCGTTGTTTGAAGTCTCCCTTGTCCAAGCACGCAGTAATGCTGTTTGCACTAGAAAGTCGTCCGCCACCATCCTTTACGCAAACCATAACATGCTCATACAATGTGCTTGTGTCTTTGTAATTTTAAATATTATTAAGGGACGTCATCCTCGCAGTTTTTTACAATCTAGATTAAATTACTATGCGTTTCCAATTTTTTTTTAGACTGTTCTACTCTCGCTGTCGTGATTGGTACACATACCGGGTACACATACCGAGAATGAGATTAGCGCGGCAGTTTTGGCCAACGTTTGCACGGTACATGCGTTTTCATTTTCCATATCTAATGTACAAAAACGAAACCAAAACAAGAAAAAAACAACGACAGTGTTCATTCTGCTTCGAACGCTGTCTGTAGCCCGATACTTATGTAACCTCTTATTTGGGAGTTCTAGAAGGAGGCGAGGGGCGGGGAAGGGGGGAGATGCTGGTGAATAGACTCGTACATGTTACTTAAAAACAGTAAGGAGTTATATGCACAATAGCCCATGGCTAAGTGTAACTACTTACAGTTAAAATTACACTTCTATAAGTGTAAGTGACCGAAACTTCAAAAAGTAGTCCGTTACTTTCGCGGCGTTACTTTCGACACTTTTGCCCCAGGGTAAGAAACAAGACAGGTGTTTCGAAGCGCTTATTATTGCCGCGACTGACCTGTTTCTTGAGCAAGATCTGGCACTCAAACGTCTCATCGGACATTTTACTTCGTTTCTATGTCAAGAAGTCGACCTGCGCGCAGAAAAATCTTGCCAATCCACGTTTTTTTTACAAATAGGTGCTACCACCTGAACGCGCAACTGAGTCGTTAGAAAACAATGCTTCCGCACAGGTCATCCCAACCAGTTCGACGCCCTAAGCGTCGGCTGGATCCTGCTGACACACTGAGAACCTATACTCCATCTCGCATAAACCGCCCAGTACAGCCAAAGCTACAGGGCAGAGTGCGTTTGCCAACCTATTCAAGAGGAGGAAGAGGAGGAACGGGAGAGAAGGGCTTGGATTCCCCCCGTTCCTCCTTTCCGTCCTCATAATACACACTCTGCCCTGTAGTTTTGGCTGTACTGCACGGTTTTACTGAGATAGAGTATGGCTACGGCTGCCCCAAACTTCACGTTTGTACGCAGTGTAGATTATCTTGATCCCTGAAGTTGATGAAAAGAATTCCACCTTCACACTCTCACAACCAGAGGGAAGCAAAGAAATAATGAAGGGACAAAAAGAGAAAGGCGCACAGATATCCGCTACACCAGTTCCCGTGCATTTTGACTGTTGTTTTTTGTTTCGTGTTTTTTTTTTCGTTTTAAGTAAACACTGTGATCTTGGGAGTTTTCCCAATGTTTTTTGCACGGAGAGCCCAGTTCTTTGTGCCCAGTATGCTCCCCCCCCCCTCTCTTCGCTGTAGGCGAGCAGGCTAACGAGTCACACTTCGCAAACAACCGAGCCACAGAAAAAAAAAAAAATAGAGTCGAGGCTTTAGGAGGTGGGAAGAAAGGCTTTGAGCCTTTGAGCATCTGATGACCGTCGGATCTTACGTGTTGTAAGTAGAGGTGGCAGTGTGACTGCGGTGGAGCTTATCTTTAAAAGAAAAAATTATTATTTTCTTACGTTTTTATTTTTGTCCATATTAACAGTTCCCGCCTTTTCCGTGAATGAAAAGAAAAATAACTAATACAATCATTCCCTTACGTAAAAAGTAAGGAAATCACATTAAAATTGCCGGCTGATGTATCTAATTGGGAGCCTACAAACATCTTGGGGCATCGCACTACATACGTAGTCCGCATAAAAAATGCGAGCTGCTCGGGGCATTCAATGCGCCGGGGTCACCTATTCCAAAACTCTCCATAGGATCGGAAGTTCGAAATGCCAAAACTCGACGTAAAATGGGCCGTAAGCATCGGCGCCTGGAGGTTGAAATCTAACACTTCCGTCAAACGTCCATTTTACTTGGGGTCTTTATCTTGTAAAATTACAAGGCGTGTTTTACTTCGTGTAAAGTAATTGGTCGAAAAACCTCGCCAGGGTAAACAGTGGTGGGCGACGCAGACGACCAAGTCGAGTTGAGGAGCGCGTTTGGCGTTCCTATTGGTAGGTTGCGCTGAGTCCTTCTTCAGCCTGTTAAACATATAGCGACTGCCCACGACGATCGCGGTCTCATATAATGAACATTATTACTTTTTAACACACCTTTGGTTAAAAGTAAATGCGGACAATGTCGTCAAAGATTATAAAGTAACGAAAAACAAAAGAAAACGCGGTTGCATGCCGACGGTGCGCTTGCTGCCGTCAGGTTTCTTCTGCAAGTCGCGTGCTTACTTTCGCTGGTCGGCTACACCTTCGGATGCTGCTCCCGAGAATCCTTGTGACGGTTGGTGCAAAAAAGGTCAGAGTGGACAAGAATATGTTCATTTTATTAAACCACGGTGGCCGCGCGAAGTCTCGATATTTCTTTTTTTTTTTTTTAATTCAAGCCGGAACAAGGACGAAGCGCCATCTTTCAATGCTTGCGGTAAACGCGCCTTGCCACTAAACTCATTTGTCAGCGTCGTTGTCCATCGTTGGCCGCAACAAGCTCTTTTTAGCCTATTTTTTAGAAAGCTACGCTTTGTATTATTACAAAATAAACCCGCCTCTTAAATACACCTTCGACGAAAGATTTAGACTGCTGCGTGCAGGCGCAGATTTTTACGGGCCAATTTAGATCGAGCCTCGGCATTTCGGACAGCCTATAAGATAGTAAACACAACTAGCCCTATGCTTGCTGTCAATCGCTTTCCACACAGATGTCTACCTAAAGAGCGGCTTCCACACTGCGGTGCCAACGTCTCGTCGCAAGCTTTCAGATTATTGCAAAAAAGAGCCCAATACACCCATTCCCATAGCGCCTACTTTTGTAACCCTGGAGTGCAAGGTGACGCGCTTTCAGCAGATAACGCGTTCTCCGCTCAATAAGCTTTACTCGCGGGAGTACCTTCCCCTGCTATACCGTCCCGCTTTCCTCTCTGGTACACCGTAGCGTCAGAACAAAAAAAGAGCATCCGGAGGTTTCTAACAGGGTGTATTTAGACAGTCTTTTACTAATGTTCTTGTGCTTGAGCAGTTGGCGAGCTAAAGTATTTTGAAATTTGTTTCTTTAAATAATCTTTTCCTTTCAGGCCGATCGGATCATGGGTGTCCTTATGATGATAGACAGTGTCACATCCATTGCCAAAGTGTGCCTTCTGTTTTAGGTCTATGCATTGGCATCGTCTGTAAATGCTTTTCCGACGAAGATATTCTTTTGGGGAAATAAACCTTACTTCGATCTCCCGCCGTCAAAAATCGTGGAAGCGTGGTTGCAAAATAAAACAAAACACTTGTCTGACTCTAGTATGGAGGACAGAGAATATATCTTTATTTAGCGGAGAATGTTAAAAATACTTTTGGTTTATGCAGACCACAGGCAAATAACACAGATCTTTGACTGAAATTATGACAACTTGATATTAATAAAAGAAGTGGAATATATTAAGGGGCATTCAAGTGGGAAAGAAATCCCTCACATTGCTCCCCGGGATGAACATCACGTTGCAACAGTCTCTCCTCCCCCCCCTCTTCCCCCCTCCCCCCCCCCCCCCCCCCCCGCCTCGTGAGGAATTGTCCTCGTAAGAGCGGAATTGTTGCCGCGTATCTCCCAAATTTACAAATTTCCCTTTGTGGTATACCGGCGTTGGCATCAGAATCCCCGAAGGTGTTGTGGCTTAGGCATGTCCTCCAAAGAGTCTTCAATCGTTATCAATGTAACCCAACCCCAAACAGCATCTCATACACCTGGCTTAAGATTCCACGTCCCTTGTGTGACATCCAGTCCCCCATCCAGCATTCTTTTAGCGGGAAAGGATTCGTCGGCCTTTTGTACATAGAAAGGCTGCGTTCATTATCGCGTACCGCGGTTTCATGCACGCCTTAATTTTAAAAAAAATTTTTGTCAGCAGTGGCTTGTTCGAGCGTATAACCCTTCGGTAGCTGCGAAGGTTCCGTACACGTTCCAACCGTTGTGGTTTGTTTGCTGGTGTCAGCACCAGGAGAAAGAACATCTCATTGACGTTTAGATATACAGGAAACGTTTATATTGTCACGTAGGACAAGTGATGAGGCGGCGAATAACGGAGTAAACTGACGAAAGTAATCCCTGGAGAAGGGGAACAAGAGGGACAAAGGACAAACAAATCTAACGTTTAATCGGGCGACCTTGCGCCCAAAAAGTAAAAAAAGAAAGAAAGATAACAACAGAGCGTCGCGGGCGTCGAAGGCGGCGAAGCAGCAAGATCGAACGCTGAGGCGAAAACTGACTCGACAAGGTCGCGGGCGGCCTCTTATCAAGAGTGAGTCACTATCTCGAAGATTCGGCGGAGAAGGTTCGAGCGTAGCGCGCTCGGGGCGAGAATGAACACACACTTTCTAGAACAAGAAAGCAGGAATAAAGGATAGAAGTTACGTCCGGAACAAGAATAAATGAGAACGTTCTAGAGCTCTGTGACCGAGCGTTGATTTCCCGGCACAGCGCGCGGCATTATCCCCTCCTTTAAAAGTGCATCGACCTGATGCAGCACAAAACGGAAAACAAAACAAAACAAAAACAAAAAACACAAAAGGACAGCAGAATTGCGAGCCGCAGTTCACAGTTCACAGTTCACTCGTCGACGAGAGTGGAAAGCTCTATCGATCGTAATACGGCTTGAGCCGGACGACGTGCACCACCTCGGGTCGCGGCTGACGTCTTGCAGATGGGCGCGTTTCGTCGGGTAGAACTTCGTAGTTCAGATCGCCGGAGGCGTCGGATGATCTTGTAGGGTCCGAAATAGCGTTTCAGAAGCTTCTCGCTGAAACCGCGGCGCCGTATTGGTGTCCAAACCTATACCCGGTCTCCGGGTTGAAAGTGGACGTCTCGGTGACGAAGGTTATACCGGCGTGCGTCGACTTGTTGTTGGTCTTGAATCTTGATTTTTGCCAGCTGACGAGCTTCCTCCGTGCGCTGGGAGATCAGTTGAGCTTCGTCGTTGCCATCGTCGGCTGGCACGTGAGGCAGCATGGCGTCAAGCATTGTGGTAACCGTCCGGCCGTGCACCAGTTGGAACGGTGTCATTCCCGTGGTTTCTTGAGCCGCTGTGTTGTACGCAAACGTGACGTACGGCAACACCTCGTCCCATGTCTTGTGCTCTACGTCGCCGTACATGGAGATCATGTCGGCGATGGTCTTGTTGAGCCGCTCCGTTAGCCCGCTGGTCTGCCGGTGATAAGCGGTTGTTCGTCGATGGCTGGTGTGACTGAGCCGAAGAACTTCTTGGGTCAGCTGTGCCATGAAGGATGACCCGCGATCTGTGATCAGCAGTTCAGGGGCGCCGTGTCGAAGGAGAATGGACTCGACGTAAAACTTGGCGACTTCGACCGCTGTTGCCGATGGCAGGGCTTTCGTCTCGGCGTATCGTGTAAGATAATCAGTCGCGACGATAATCCACCGATTTCCTTGCGTCGATGTTGGGAACGGCCCAAGTAAATCCATTCCGATCTGCTGGAAGGGCGTAGTCGGGGCAGGTATTTTTTTATTTATTTATGACATACTGCGGACCTAAATGGTCCAAGCAGGAGTGAATACAGATCGTAAAATACGCGACAAAAAACAGTCTTCAACAAAAGATATCAAAAAAGGCCACTAGGTTAAAATATACAGTAAATAACAAATGCAAAAATACAGGACAAGAAGCCTCCAAGAGCAAGATACACATTACCAGTAAAAACCTATACGGTCATGAGGTAGGAAGAAGGAAGTGACTCAGTGGGCAGAGAATTCCAGTCATTAATTGTCCTTGGAAAAATAGGAAAATTTGAAAAGATTGGTGCGAGCAAAGTACGGAGTCAGTGAATGTGGTTGGTGATGTCTGGTCTGTCTCGTAGCAATGGGTTTTAGATATGCATGGCGATTAATAGATAGCTTATCATTTGCAAGAAGAAACAGAAACTTTAGCCTTGCTATTTGCCTTCGTTCCTGCAACAATTCAATTTTGTTTATCTGCATTAGAGAGGAGGGAGAATGTGATCGCTTGAACTTATCGTAAATGAATCTGATTGCCTTTGATTTTCTTTGAACCTTTTCCAATTTATTTATGTCTTTTTTGGTAAAGGGCTCCCATACAATGCTGGCGTATTCCAGTTTAGGTCTCACAAGCGTGTTGAACGCTAACAATTTTACGTTAGGGGGTGTATTTTTCAACTTGTGTCTAATGAGGCCTAGCTTTCTAAAAGCAGCGGATGTAATGTTGTCGATGTGTTTTGACCAGCCCAAATTCCTATCAATTGTCAGCCCTAGATACTTGTAATGGTCTACGTCAGAGACGTTATAATCTTTTATTTTGTACTGAAAGGAGAGGTACTTCTTTTTGTTTGTGATTCTAAGAAAGACAGTTTTCTCGAGATTCAATTTCATTTTCCATTGGTAGCACCAGTCTTGTATAGAGTTCAAGCTTGAGTTAAGTGCGAGTTGGTCATTAGTACACAAAACATCTTTGAACAATACACAATAGTCCGCAAATAAACGAATGTTCACTCCTGGGTCCTCAACAGAAACAATATCATTGACGTATATCAAGAACAATAGTGGCCCAAGGACACTTCCCTGCGGTACACCGGAAGTCACATCAAGCATCTCTGAGCAACCAGAACCAACCTCGACATACTGTCTACGACCATGTAGATAGGATCCGATCCACTTAACGATGGCTGAGTCAAGACCAATACTTTCCAATTTAAAAAAAAACAGTTTACCATGTGGCACTCTGTCAAATGCCTTGCTGAAGTCTATGAATACGGCATCTATCTCACCAGATTTATTCAAAGTGGAGGCAAATTCGTGCACCGTGGTAACTAGCTGTGTCACTGTTGAATAGCCCTTTCGAAATCCATGTTGAAAATCAGTTATTAAGTCATTTTTATCGAGGAAGTCAGTTACCATATTTGAAATTATATGTTCTAGTAACTTACACGATGTACACGTAAGCGAGATTGGCCTGTAGTTGCTCAGAGATAAGTGGTCTCCTTTTTTAAACACCGGCACAACACGTGCTAAGAGCCAATCATTCGGCAGAACTCCCGATAAAAATGACGTGCGGAATATCACTGTTAAGAAGTGTGCTAAGGGTTCCGCGAAACGACGCAGAAAGGCATTGGGTATCTTATCAGGCCCAGGTGACTTTTTTCATTTTCAAGTTCAATAACATGGAAAATACGCCTGCAAACGATATGCAATCAGCATTCAGGTAGGACGGCTCATGATTTTCACACTCGTACGTTTCAGCGTCAGAAAAAACAGACTGGAAGTATCCATTAAAATGACGAGCGATCACTATGGCGTGATCGCTCGTATCGGCTGTAGGAGTCTTGCTGGCTTCCTCGGAGGCCTCTTACGTCGTTGGCACTCATGGCATGACCGTGTGTACAGGTGGACTGTTTTCGGGAGTCTCGGCCAGTAGTACTTGTCACGAATCCGGGCGAGCGTCCTGCTGTATCCAAGGTGCCCAGCCGTCGGGTTGTCATGACATGCTTGAAAGATTTCCTCTCGCAGGCTGGCCGGAACAACCAGCAGCCAGGCAGGGTTGCTCGTTCTGAAGTTCTTCTTGAAGAGCACGCCTCGCCGCAGAACGAAGCTTGGCAAGACTCGGGCCAAGACTCGCGGTACTGAACTTCCTGCCGCGCGCTGTGCCGGGAAATGAACGCTCGGTCCTCGGGAGGCTGGGTTCGGACTTGCACTGCGGGCCCTTGGAGGGGAACGCTGGACGGGCATACGGTACCCCGCACCTCCACCAAAATGTCACGAAGGACAAGTGATGAGGCGGCGAATCACGGAGTAAACTGAGAGTTTAATCGGGCGAACTTGTGCCCAAAAAGTAAAAGGAGAAAGAAAGATAACAACAGAGCGTCGCGGGCGTCGAAGGCGGCGAAGCAGCAAGATCGAACGCTGAAGCGAAAACTGACTCGACAAGGTCGCGGGCGGCCTCTTATCAAGAGTGAGTCACTATCTCGAAGATTCGGCGGAGAAGGTTCGAGCGTAGCGCGCTCGGGGCGAGAATGAACACCCACTTTCTAGAACAAGAAAGCAGGAATAAAGGATGGAAGTTACGTCCGGAACAAGAATAAATGAGAACGTTCTAGAGCTCCGTGACCGAGCGTTGATTTCCCGGCACAGCGTGCGGCAATATATAATAATTACTGGAGAAATACATACCTCCTAGCCAAACAAAGCTGTCGAAACTGAATGCCCCGACCCTCGCGAAAACATGAAACAGTGAAAGCGTGGTTGCAAAATAAAACAAAACACTTGCCCGACTTTGGTTGGGATGGCATGGAATGTATCTTTATTTAACGAATAATGTGTTACTTTCCTCCGCTTCGCTCGTACCCCTAGTCTTTATTGCGACGACTTTATGCCCCTATATAGATTGGTAAAGATTGTAATATATACTTGAGATTATTTCTCGTTCCCAGTAGCCATGCAAGATTAACACATATTTCACGGATCTCCTCGTTTTGATGACGTTGCCGTGATTCAGCATGTTTGACTCTTCTTTGCAGCATGGTGCATGGTCAGGACTGAGTAGTAAAAACGGAGCGAGCGAACAACCGAAAGCAAGCGTTGGGTTCTCAACCTTCCACGCTTTCTTTTCCACTACCAAAACCATGTGACTTTTTCAGGGCTCCTATATCTGTACGTCGATACGGATATAGAATTGTCCTATATACGTGCACCAAAAATTGGTGGACGTAATTTATGTTCAGTCGGGATGTGGGCTCAGTGAAAACTTTTAAAAACATTTCATCAATCTGACACTTTTAAAAGGAATGTGAAGAACATTTGCAAGAAAATTACACTAGGAGCGGACTTCTATACATATATTATTCGGTAATCACAGTTAACTTAAGCAAAATCTTGAGCGTAAGCCTCATTTATTAAAAAAACATGTGCCCAGCGATGGCCACAGGACATGCGGCGGGCTTCTCTGCCGTTCGGTATATGCCCAAAGAGTCCTTCACCGCCTTCCTGATAAAGGAGACTGTTTCTGAAATTACTGAAGTAACAGCCTAAGAACAAGTCTAAGGCTGTTACTGAAAATAATAAAAGCGGAGTTGCAAAAAAGCAGACTTCCCGCGCTTGCAAAGAGGAAAAAGAAAAAGAGTAGGGCGCCGTAGTGCACATAAAGCTGATTTTGGTCACGTCATATGCGGTGCCCAAATTCCAATTGTTAGCGCCGGGACGACTCACGTACTCGTCGTTTTTTACAATGAAGGCCGGCACCCGTTGGACATTCTGGCAACTTCTTTCCTTCTTCAAAGTCTACTTTCTTTTCTATGTTTAAGTTTCGCTTTGCCTTGTTTTTGCTTAACTTTTACTCTTTTTTCTTCGGTTTGGCGCAATTACTACGGCCGGCTTGTCTGCTAGGCTTTGCCCGGAGATTTTTAGGGCCGTCTGCAACTTTATTGTTTTTCATTTCTTCCACTGGTCGTATGCGATAACCTCCTATTTTCGCCTTCGATTAAATTTTTAATCCGAAAATTTTATATGTGCTTTTTGTTAATTATGAAATATATTAAAAACTTCAACCTCCTTATACATTTGTATTCAGATTTTATTTGTGTACGCGAGCGCGTCTGCTATGGGTTAACGTTCGTTGATCAACCGGCCGCCTTCGGGCATAAGCCATGGCATACTCGAAGATGGCAGGCAGGCCATATGCTGCCTGCCACTGCAAAATCAAATTTTTGCGATGTGGTGGGATAACCTTCTTCCGCTTCCCGAAGAGCCTCTTCAAATTAAGCTGAAAGAGGTATCGAAGTCTGTGTTTAAAATTGCCACTGACGCCTCAACAGACTATTGTAACAACTCCAAGGAGATCGCGAAGAACTTCATGGACAACAGACCGCGAAATCTTCGCGGTCTGTCGCCCATTGTAGCCCAGTGGGCAGTCAGTGAGAAATGTCGTCATGGTTGCTAAGTCCCACTCCAATCAAAAACACGCAACACCTCGAAAGACAATCTGTTAAAGAACAAATACTATTCGCACGCGAAAATGACACCACCCTTCCGACTTAGCTCGTCACCTACCCGGTAACATAAGCCATACGCTCGAAAAACACATTTTACTGATGTATTGCACCAGACAAGAGTTGAGTTGAAGGCGCGGACTTGAGATCGCTGATCAGTACCCGAATCAAAGGAACGGTGTGCAAAGATTGCCTGGACACGAACGTCAACAAGTACTTGAATGTACTTTTGAACTGCTTTGTCAAGAGAGCAAACAAACAAAACCTGCCAGAGTCAGTGGAAAAAGAAAAGTTAGAGCAAAAAAATGTCACACACTGCTGGCACGTCGCAGATTGCAGCGTGCTACTCTTATTTACCGTGCAGTGTGGACTGGAACACGTTATTACTTTTTTCCTGTATTGTTTTTATTTCCTACCAGCACCCAAAAGCAAATAAACAAATGTCAAACAAACCGCTGCAAAACAAAAAAAAAGTGAAAATGTTTTTATGCTGCTAGTTTTCATTCTTTTTTTTCATAAGCACCGCAAGATCGTTGTCGTTGAAGGAGTTATTTCTGGGCGATTTGTATCTTTATATCTACTGATAATGTTTTTTTGTTTTATTAGCCGTTGTTAACTACTGTCCCCCATTTCTTTAGTTTTTTTTTTGTTTTTTTTTGTCTGAGATGGGGATTTCAACTTTCCTGCAAAGTTCGAAAAGTGTTTGCGCGGTCATTTTTCTCGTTACTCTTCATTTTCGGTCGTGTTGACGATTGGGCTAGTTGGTCATTCATATTAGCGGAAAACAAACAGCGCAAGGACAAGGACAGAGTAGAAGGCACACACAGCGCTGTGTGTGTCTACCGCCTTCTACTCTGTCCTTGTCCTTGCGCTGTTTGTTTTCCGCTTCATTTTCGTTTTGCTGCAGCGGCAGGTGCGCTTTCTCTGGTTATCTTAACTTGCTGTTTGCTTACCTTTTAATGATCACCTACTCAGCTAAGAAAGTGCGACAACGCTGTTTGTAACGGATCAACAGTAACCTCTTGCCACGTAGTTTGAGCAGCTAAACCTCTTTTTCTCGCCTCCCAGTTGCGCTTCAAACGCGTGCGATCCGCTGAGTAGCGTTTGAGACCGCTATTTCCTTCTTCGCGCGTTGTTATTTCATTGTCGTTGCAGTTGCAATTAGTGGATTCCGCTTTGCAAGCGATGTGGCCGTAATGAAGTGTTTCAGCTGTTTGGGTGACGAAACGGGGCTCGCAAAGCTTGAGGACGTCGCTGAGCCTATACTTTTCCCTTGTGTCGTCTGCTTCCGTAGACTCCGAATCCGCTGAAGGCGCCACTGTCGCGTTCGCCGCCGTTCCCATGGGTTTTCGGAGGAGCTTCCAGTACTGGCGAAGCTATACGATATTTGGTCCAGTTCTTTCGGCGTCGCATCGGTGTGGTGCTCGGCTTCGCCCATTGTCGGAAACCCTTTCAGCAGTGAGTCGAATGTCGGTGCATCCGGGGCCGTTGTCTTTTTCAGAAGATTTCCTGAAAGCACGTGGCGTAACGAGGCAAACTGTCGTCGGTGTTTGTAAATGTACCACTTCGGGAATCTGCCCCTATGTACTTGTGAATCTGCAAGTGGCGCAGTGCACGATGGCCGCCTGCGGCTTGAGCTACCTAACATTTGACTCCGGCAACCGAACAACTTGATCTTTGCAATTCTAGATTTTGCACATGCAAAACTTCGATATTTGGAACTGTGAGCGTTCTTTGCTCCTATGCACGGGTCAGAATACAAATATTTATAGCCGCGCAGTTGAGAAGTTACTTGTGCACCACTTGCTTTTCTTTTTCTCCACTCGGTAGAAAGGAGGCGTATGTCTTTCCTTGAAGTGTTCCCGTGCTTTTATCGGTGGTTTCTTTCGTGGTGATTCATCTTGATGGTATATTATGGTGCGTCTTGCAATGTCCGGATCCAAGAGTAGTGAAGTAGATAGCTTTCAGCTCCGTTGGGGAAGTAGCTGGGCCCCGCACAATGATGGTAATGACCACTGCTTGGTGACAAGAACCAGGGTCCGGTCATGGAGAGATTCAATACTTTGCAATCTCAGAAGTGCTACACAAGAACGGGGGGAAGGTAAAACTTCTCCAGATGTAAGCTCGTGTCTTCGCGTTTCTAGGTCGGCACATAATGATGACCATGCATGTGTGCACATCCGTCTACCAATCTTCACAGCGTCACTATCAGTTGTAGGGCTCTCGTGCACCACGGTGTGCATCCAAGCTACGGGAGTTTTCGCGTCATGTGGCCCCTCTAATGCACATTTAAATTCGCCTCCAACAATCGCACTTTTTTTATTGGCCACACTTTTGTTATTGGCAAGCGTGTCCCAAGTTTTCTTATCGCCGAAACAGAGGTCCATCTTTATATCACGGCCTATAGCGTTATGCGTGAACAATGATCGCGTTAAAAATCTATGCAAGACTATAATCCTACCATCCGCGCTTGACGAGTGGCGGGACTAAAAACAGCAATTGGCGCGAAAATGTTTTTATTGCGATATCGTTAAGCTACTATTGAAGATTTTCAGCTGTTCACCAAATTCGAGGAGAGTTGATACCACGAGGACGCCACAGGATTTGGTGCACCAGAAGACTTCGGTTGTGTATTTATTTTTTGCTCAGCAACGCACAGCATTCGCTTGGTTGAAACTTTCCTTCAGACTAGTACCTGCGCGCATTGCAGAAAGTAGTATAAATAACAAAAGGTTGCGAGAAACGGAAAAATCAGAGGAAAACCGGAAATGTGCAAAGGTCCGCCAATAGGGGGTTGTAGCCTGTTCATTTGAAAACAAACATCGGTGAATATGAGTATCTACTGGGGTCTCTAAACTCGTGAAATACAAAGTTGGGGACGAAGTTGACGGACCACAGCAATTGGACAATTACGAC
This sequence comes from Ixodes scapularis, assembly GCF_016920785.2. Taxonomy (NCBI): domain Eukaryota; kingdom Metazoa; phylum Arthropoda; class Arachnida; order Ixodida; family Ixodidae; genus Ixodes; species Ixodes scapularis. Next base: position 46,130,658 of record NW_024609839.1, on the reverse strand, counting down.
GATGACTTCGCACTTTTGTCGCCAGCGTTCGATCGGACCCATAGAGTTATTACAATACAGGCTAGACGCTTAGCTGACGCTAGTGTGCTGTTGCATTTTGAAGCAGACAGCAAGCAGTCAGAAATTGACTTCCGGTAATGAATTTCTATGGGAAAAAGCGAGTGCATTTTCTCACTGCGCTTGATTATAAGAGCAAATATCACGAATAATTTGTACGTATTAGGCACATTGGAACATTTCTCAGTCACGCAGACGAAATAATTGGTCAGTTACTGCATTTTTATTTGAAATTCGTTGCACGAAAAACGGTGTTAAAACCACCTCGTACGTGTGTTTATGTGCACTGTCGGACACTGTTAGCGCGAACACGCCGTCGACGCTTTCCAGCATGGGGCATATACGTGCCAAACGAACGAAGGACATGTGGAAAACCAAGAGAGACGGCAAGAACTACGCAGTAACACTTGATAAGTAACTCCTTGTGCATGCAGACGATCAAAATAAATTGAAAGCCACATAATATAGTCAGATTTGCAATAAATAAGTACTGTTTTATTCTTTCTGCTCATTAATATGTGCGAAGATGCTTGTTCTGGGTTCAAATCATCACCCGCACGCTCCAAATCTTTGCAAATAGGGGGAGCCAGAGAGCAGGTTCCCGATAAAAACTGCCCGACAAAGGAAATAATAAAAAGACACACCTTTCGTAGCTCACGCGCTTTATTTTATTTTTTTTTACGTTTAAATGTTTCCTTAATTGATCGTAAATATGCACGACGGAGTGATTTTCATTTAATGAGAGGACGGGCATATCAGCAATATATAAGCACCATCGAAATGCTAGCAAACGTTGAACACACACTACATTCTTTTCGATCGTTAGTTTGCTTAGAATCGTCGCTCGTTTTCACATACCTTCCTTAAAACAGAGGTTTGGGCCTGAAATAGACCGAAGCTTAACATCGTTCAGTGGTAAAGAAAAATGCTGTAACTAAAGCAATTACACTTTCACAATACCAATAAAGGTGCATACTTTTCGGTACAACCGAAATGACAAAAGTTATTCATGTCATTTTCCGGCGAAGAGACATAGTTCACGCGCGTTTTCCCGTAGGAATGCACAGGGAGGCTGGAAATGTAGGCTGCATGTAGTCTGCTTCAATTTGCAACCGGACGTCCCGTAGACACTAGCGCCAGCTGAGCCTCTAGCGTTAATTGTAATAACTCTATGATCGGAGCGCTCCGCCAACTTTCGGCTCCAACTTGTGGTAGGTTTGCCTTTGCTGCATGCCTATCCGGGAGGAACAACACGAAGCCGGGGTTTCCACAGCAGGAAACTACATTTATTAGAGTAACAGGAATGGGCCGTTAGTATTTAAAGTATAACATTGCCGTAGCGTTCGACTGACACGTCTCCGTGCCCTCGGTCCGTCGTCCCCATTCTGTGGGCGTGTCCTCCTTGTATAGGTTCTCGCGCCTATTCCTCATGCGCTGTTCTGCTCTTCGCACTGTGTCCTTTCTAGGCGGTTGGTAGCGGCCCCTGGGCGTGGTGGTAGACCCTCGCTTCCACATTCCACCCCCCCCTCTCCCCGCTTAAGTGTCCGTCATCTTCGTGGTCGTCGTCTGGAGGGGGTCGTCGTCGAAGGTGTGGACGGCGGCGCTGTCTCAGCGCTATGGCGCGCTCCAGGTCGCGATCGTCCTTTGTGGCCGTTCCCGGCATCAGCGGCAGAGGCCGTTTCTGGTGTCTCTGGCCCGTCCTGCCCACTGGCCGCGGTTTGTGGGGTGGGCCTCACCGGTTGCCGTCCTCGGTACCTGAGATCGCCACCTGTCCTGGGACCCTGGTGCCCCGATGCCCGGCAGTGGTGGTGGCGTTGCCCGTGATCCATCTTCGTGTAACAGAACGAGCAATTGCCATTGGTTAATCTCATGTGTGACCCCTGTCTCTAGAATGAATACAAAAAGATAAAAGATCTGGGGTGGGCACACGACTGCGCAATACCCCCCCCCCCCCCCCCCCCCCGGAAAGGCGAGCAGATCCGTGGGATGATATACAAGGTACAACACTCGAAATTAAAAAAAAGAAAAAAAATTAAAAATTAAAAAAAAATTACGAGAAATTTGTTTACCGCTCTATAACTTCTCTCTCAGCCGTAACCGACGTCGCAGGTTGTATACCGCCTGTGTGGCGGAGATGGGGTGTCCAGGACCGGACCGTCGTCGGCATTCGTCCGATCCTGCGAAAGACCATCTTCCGGGATGGGGAATTCTCTAAGGTCTGTGACATGAGTTGGTCCTGTGGACTCACCACTGAAATGGTGATTTAGTGTGTATGTAGGCGGGGAAAGCTTTTTTCCTACACGAAATGGACCATCCCACCTGTTGGCCAGTGAGACCGTGAAGCCTTTTGCCGCGTCACTCAGGGGGTGAGTGCGCCTGACCACCAAGCCCCCCACCTCGAACTGCAGGTCTCGGCGTCCCTGGTTATTCTGGTCGGATTGCTGCAGTCTGGCAAAGTCAAGGTTCTCCCGGACTTCCTCGAGGTTGATAATGAAACGCTTTCGCAGGTCGTCTGCGAACTTCGTGTAGTTGTGGTCCTGTACCCTGGGCTCTGTCGAACGGAGAGTGTTAGCAAAATCATTTGTTGGCCTAGTTGGTTAAACATTAGGAAAATTAAAAAGCGCAAAAGACAAGGACAAGAAGGAGACAACACAGGCTTGTCCTGTGTTGTCTCCTTCTTGTCCTTGTCTTTTGCGCTTTTTAATTTTCGTAAAGAGAGTGTTAGTGAGAGGAAAGGCAAGCTCTCTGCCAAAATTGTGCTGGGCAGAGGTGAGCCCGGTTGACCGGTTAACCATGGTGCGGGTGGCGAAGGCCATTTTTGGGAGCTTCGCATCCCAGTCTTCCTGACGCTCCGTATGCGCAACAAGCATCATCTTAAGGTTTCGATTCACCCTTTCGGTTATACTTGCCTGTGGATGATACGGCGAAGTCCGTTTACGTTCAATTCCCAGTTCACCATCTCGGCTTGCGACTTGCAACAGGAACTTTCCGGACGTCCCCCGTCCACAGTTTGTATGCAGAATCTAATGAGCTGTCCCTGAACAAACGACGCACATATCATAGTCTTACTAATGCTTATAAGATTCTGGCCGACCCTCAGCCACCGACTTACTCTTCACTCACAAGGTGCAAGGTTCTTTCGCCTTTTTGAAAATAAACCAAGTATTATAACACTGTTAAGCTTCCGTATTGAACACATTCGCACTTCGCTGCACCTTCCTCTGGACTAGGTCGACCCCGTCCGGAAGATCAACGGTAGTCCACCTTGGAAAACAGCGAGTTGAACCCGACTGGTCTCTTGCGGAGTTCAACAAGCACGGCATTTCCCATGCGATAATTAAGCAAGAGTTTGGTGAACTACAAACTAAGTATTATGATTATCTTCATGTTTATACAGATAGTGCCAAGGCCTCCTCTTTTGTCGGTTGCACTGTGTATTCTGGAAGCTTCTCCAAGGTTCAACGACATGATTTTATCGCCAGCATTTTTGCTGCGGAGCTGTATGCGGTATCAACGGCGATCGAATGCATTATATACAGGAAAATACTGAGGGCGGTCCTGTTTGTTGACTCTCAAAGTGTGATTCTTGCAGTTTGCTTTCTTAAAGACACTAAAAATATGCTTGCTCAACAGATTCGATATAAAGTTAATTCTGCTTTGCATGGAGGTCAAAATAAAATTTTTTGTTGGGTACCCGTCGCATTGGCGTACAAGGCAATGACGAAGCCGACAAGCTTGCAGGGTCTGCCGGTAACCGTCCACAATCTCTGTCCTGTTTACCCTATCAAGATATTAAGCCCTTGGTGAAGTCCTCGAATCTTCATTCTTGGCAATTGGAATGGGACCTGGAGTGCGATAACAAGCTTCATGTTACCAAACCGGCTCTGGGAGTTTGGGGAAGCTCTTCATGTTAAAGCCGACTTCAGGAAACGTCGTTGTGCCGTCTGAGAATCGGACACTCTTTTATAACCCATAGATATCTGCTTTCGGGAGAAGATCCAGCAGTCTGCGATCAGTGTGGTCACTGTTTTGAATATCTTGTGGTTGTGTCCCGGCCTTGAGCCCAAGCTCTCCATTCATTTCCCTGTATTTTTTCAAAATCATATCCCATTTCATCCTGCTCTCCCTCTGGAAGAGAATTCTCTGGACTCTTTTGAACGAGTAATATAATTTCTTGGTGGTGTTGGCCTTTTACACCGATTCTAGCTTCTTGGTTATCCGTTTGTAAAACCCGTTTTATAGTACAATAATACTTCCAATTAGTTTGGCGCAGATGGCCTCGTAGCTATTGCGCTATAAACCTCCAAAATCTCTCACCGGGAAACTTCTGCACGGCATGTTTCACGCTGTCTCGAAGTAAAGAAACTTCTCGCGTAAAGATCGCCGGAATTGTCTGGCCGAAAATACAATCCTTCCGTATCGTGAAATGCGTTACCACAGTTTCGTCTGAACCGATATCCGGTTCTAGCGAAATACATAATAGTCCGCTCCGCCACAATAAAATCTATTCCAAAAATCATGGGCGCTGGTAGACCATGCAGGTACACGAAGCGCTGCCTTCGCCTTCAGCCATAGAAGGATATGCGCAAACTCACAGCTCCGCCAGCAGGTAGTATATATTGCGAGGCCAACTGCAAATTTACATCTGCCGTCCTAGAGTTTATGTTATTCTCTTTACAAAACTCGAATACGGCACCCCAATAGGCGATATGTCTGCGCCTGTATCTAAAAGCACGGCTATTGGGGCATTCAGCACATTCACGGTCATGCGTGGTTCAATAGACTTGGGAGTTCGACTCCGCGTACCGCTGCGATTAAAACTGCAGGTGGCCCGGCTAGCTCAGTCGGTAGAGCATGAGACTTAACCTCAGGGTCGTTGGTTCGGGCCACATGTTGGGCGCTAGTGTGGGAATTCTCTCGTTGCTTCGCGTCTGGAAGAATGGCACGAGGCACGGGTGCAACAACACGTAAGAGCCTCCGCGCATCCGCTGCGACCGCCTTTTCTCTGCGACGCAGCGCCGTTCGCGTGGCTAATCGTACTTGGCCCCCTCGCGGTGGAAATGTCTGCAACTGATCTGGCAAGCGGGCCACCTGGTTTAACGCTGTGGATTCCCAGGTTGCCCGCACCTTTCGTCTTTTAAAGTCTGGTTCTAGGTTTTATGACTTACAGGCGGTTTCGGTGGTAACATTGGTCTCACTAGTCAAGTGTGAACAACAAATATATTTGTTCGTTTTTCCACTGCTCTTTCCCTCCTACCAAGCAGCATTAATAGCGTCACTTATCTTTAGAAAGTTTTCCAGCTTGATCCAAGACTAGCTCGACTGAAGCGAGAGAACGGACATAAGAGAGAACGGACATAATACTCTTTTGCTTTAAACTAAATTAAACACTAATAATAAGGTGTGAATTCGAGTTTATCCACTCTGGCGAAGTCCTTGGCCGATGCGCTGACAGCAGGATTCCAGAGCAAGGTAGGAGCAGGGGACATTTGTTTGTCAAAAGAAACATGAAGAGGCTGCGAGTGAGATGATTTCGGTGACCCCCAGTCGAGACTCCACGCCGTTCGCAAACTTCTCGGCGTCCCTCTTAAACATGTTTTCAAAGCTCTTCCAGTTAGGCGGCATCCTTCTTCCTCGAGTCAAAAAGGTGTTCAAATAAAGGCTGAAGTGCAGGTTGGGGTGATTCCTAGGACTTCATGTGTACTAAGTACGCCAATTCTAGGTCGATGTCATCCAACAATTATCGATGAACTCCGCCATTCGGTTCGACTGAGACGTCAGCATCCGCGTTCTCCACTGCGAAGTTAAGCTTCGAAAAGCCTTACAGCTTACCAGAGTGGCGAACCATGTAAAGATTGATTATTACTGATTGATGGGGCATTTCTATGATTTTGTATATTTGCTGGACAAAACGCCATGTTGAGATGATTTGGAACATCTCTAATTTCAGAGCTCACAAGGCTTTAATGTCTTGTCCCGTGACGTGAGGATCTTGACGATAGTTTCACTGTTCCTCGCCTGCTTTTGAAGTTCTGGACAAAGTGGTGCATTTAGGACGATTCCAATGAGTGGAAGCGCGTCTTAATAATGTGCACAATTAAATAATAGCCTAGAAGCACCTCGCATTAATTACTCAAAATATCGCAGTTTGCTCAGATTTAAACCATGGTATTATTACTCGAAGATATGATAACTTTTATTTGACTAATTTCCGCGTGTATTAGGCATATTTATCTTTTCCTTGCAGTAAGGAGAAATAAGTCTGCAAACCGTCTTTGAACAACATCTCCCTCTGCTCTAGGACAATAAGGGAAATGTTTTTTCAATCTGTTTTCCTCGTTGGGCTCGCCAAAGATTTAGTGTTTACAGTTGAGAACTGAAATATCCACTAAGAAAAGAGAAATACGACTCCACTCGAATTCAGCAGCCAGACAAAAATAAAAATTAAATTGTCATGAGAGAGGTGTATATTTATTTTAGTGGTTAAATTTTTTTTTCACAAATGCAAAAAAAAGAACTCATTTTAAAAGTTTTGTTTTACGTTAAGGTCACAAAAGTTTTAGAGTCGCTCACTTTGTTTAAAAAATAAGCCCAACCTTGGCGTTACGCGCGAATTTTCATTTTAGTTTTATTTCAGAAAGTAGCCTTTCACGCTGTAATCAAATAAATTGTGCTCTTTATGCGGTACGGTATGTTTTGACACCTCGTAAGTGTAGGGATGTGAGGGAGGTGAAGTAGGGGCGGTTGGAAAATTCCACCTGACTCTACTGAACACTAAAATTTAGTGTTGACAGAAAGCTTGTCACGAGCTCGGTGTGCTGTCTAAGCCACTATGAGACCCCACGTTCCGTCACGAGTTTTGGATACTCGGAACACAGGACTCACGATTGTGTCTCATCGTAATGGAAACTTCGTAATACAAATAACTCCTGAAGACAAATTGCAGTTAGCATTGTCCCTAGAGATGAAAGTTGCGTGAACGTATTGAAAAGACGACAGATACATAATTGCCTTCTAAACTGTGCCCACCGAAGCACCAGCTCGAACGTGATACTTATAGATTATAGGTAAGTCGCCAATGTCTTTTCGGTTGTACTTTAGATATTGTTATTAAAATGTTTCACGCCAATTCAATATATGTGGCACACTTGGCGAAGGGGGACTGTCGGGCAAGTTACGTTATCAAAGCGAAACAAAAAAAAAACAACATTTCTTCCTTCCACTTGATCGACTTGTCCTGTCCGTAGCCATATTTTTATTTCATTTATTCAGATTCAATTTTTTTATTACTTTAGTGGAAATTTTAAGATTCCGGAAATTATTATTTCGGCTCTGGGCTTGCGGTGTTTATATTTTGTCTAATTCGAGGGTGCTTTTTGTATGTTTGTTTTCCAAATTTCGGAGCATTCGAGTGCCGAAGTTTAGAGTTAAAGGAAGAATGGAACGTTTTGTAGGGGTTTACGTGAAAAACAAATTAGGCACCGTTACCGGATTTCCTAACTTTCAAGAAACGTATACGTGACTGGAATATTTATTAAACGTCTTGATACTGATATGCGAAAGAAACTGGATTGCAGATGTGTCATAGCGGAGAGTACTGCCCTGTACGGGTTCCAGGCCTGGGGAAAAATACTCCAAAAAGTATTCGGGAATACAAATAATTTGATACCTGTATTTTAAGGCTGAGAATACAAATACGGAAATAGATTTGTCTTTTACGCAACAAAATATTCTTGAGATACTTCTGCCAAAACGGCGAAAATATATTTTGGAATGCAGATTCTGATACTGATAGAAATATACTTGTTCCCGAACAGTGGTATGTGGGGAGGGTGCAGTTTTGTGGCGACTTAAAAGGCCATTTATAATTGTGCTCCTGTTGTGTCATTTTATAGACTTTCCCTTACCTCGAACTCTTTATTTATTATTAATGCCGATCAAAGAACAAGTCACTCGGTGTGAAACATAGCTATGGACGGTAAAGACTGCGTGCCATGCTTGACAAAAGGACTGTGCTCGAAGTTAACCCTATTTTGCCATAAGGATGCATCTCAGTCTGCCGTCTTTATGCTTCTGTGTCACCCATAGTGTGGGGAGATTGGACTGCATAGCCGTTTCTTTTCTCCACTCAACTCCTTTACAGCGTTCGCTCTGCTGAATTGGAAAGAGTAGAGGGCTTCGTGAGACGAGGCCATTTTGTTATTCTCGCTAGTAACATTCTTTAAACCACCGTTTTATTTATTTTGGTGACTGTGATGTATCATGCTATAAGGCAGATTCACATCAATTCAGAAGGAACTTTCATCAAACAGATGTTTTTATCTTTTAAATTTATCGTAAAAAGCGGCAACCAAATGTAACAAGATACCTAAATCTGGCAAGGTATAGTGATACGAGCGATAGATTGTAAATGTATTTCACTAGTCTGATACAATTACATTTATCAAATATATCTTGATGCAGAGATGCAGATACTTGAAAGTATCTCCAAGATACTACTACGATGCAGTTGTATCGCGACATTGCTTAGCCCTGGCCCGATCAATAGAAAATAGAAACGCAGATTGATATGGTCTTCCCGTTAAACTCACGTTTTTGTTAATTAGGACAGCTTCGGTCGGGGCTTTTGGTCGTTCGCTAAGTTGTAAAACCTGCAAGGATGTTAATTTTAGGAACTGATCAGGATATAGCGAAAAATCAGATACCTGTATCTAAATTAGTATTCCATGCAATATTTATGTAGACTTGCAGTCTGTTTATGCAAAGTGGTTGTATCAAAAGACACGTAACTACGCCAGGTGTGATGTATCTTGTAAAGGTGCAGAGACTCAAGAAATGAGCAGCGCCAGTTGCTTCTTCGGAGCAAGTTCAATATTCACGGGCAAGCAAATTAAAAAGTGGTGACCTGCAGAGTGGATCCAACTCAGAATACTCGATCAAGTATATAAATGAAAATAGTCCCAGGTAGCACGCCAGAGAAACGCCCAACTTCGCAAAGGAGGGCAATCGTAATGGGCTAAGCTGGGCCTAGTTTAGTTAGGTTTTATTTCATGGCGCTTGCTAGGGCCGGCCTACATTGCCTAACTTTTGCACTTTTTGGGCGATCCATGACAAAGTTTGTTTTGGCTCCGGTCCGCCACAGGACTGCAAAAGCAAGTGCCATACTCGAGTCAGAAAGGCAAAAGTAAATCCTAATCTGGGGATTTCATGTTCGCGTCAAATTTTGACTTTTATTTCGTTAGCCACTGGAGTGCCAAATATATGCCAAAAATGCACAAAAAAAAAAAAAAAAAAAGCCAAGAGACATGCATGCTGAAGTTTGGCTTTACTCCTGTGTGCCACACAACGGGTATTTCTTGCGCTCCAGAATAAAATTAAGTAAAATAAGAGTTTGAAGCACAATGGGGAGATACCATCATCTCCGTTCCCAAGCAGCGCGGCGATGCTTGGCTAGTGTCATGCTAGTACGGGCCGAAAATCGGTTCCAATAACGTTCCAACGTCCAGTTTATCACCATGGCCCGATATCAAGGAGGTATTGGCGTATTGTCATTTCGCCACCGGCCTGGCGCAATACATTGCGGATACTCTACGCATCAAATTATCGCCCGGGTATCCCAGCGATATTGCGCGGGTTCTGTACCGATCGGGCCCTGTTAACGGCCGGACGTCGTGTGAGTCTGCTTTGTATAGGCCGATTCATAAAAATGTTTGCATATCGATCGCATAACCGAATAAATCAAATTATGTTTCTGTCGCTCCCGGAAGTTTGTTAAACCAGTATCCTTACACGCAGCTTATTTTCCACATACCTAAAAAAGAACAGGCACTTTCTCTCTAAAACGGAAAGCAAATAAATAAATAAAATTCACAGAATTTTGATGCCAAGCAAATCTCAGAAATCAAATACGAAGGAGCTTGGAGATTAAGGGGGACTTAGGACAGCTATCAGAAGCATGATTTCAGTATAGTACCTACTAATAAAACGGCGATATCATCTAATCTGTAATACTTGAATAATCAGACTCGGTAAGATAAAACGGCTATTCGCAAAATGTACTATAAGGGGTCCTCTTAAGATCCTTTCTTGACGCGGAAGAGTTCGCAATCGCCCTGCTTACATTCTAGTGCACCAAGGGGTTGAAGTGCTTGAGGCGGAACCGTTGTTTACGACCTCAAAGTGTTCTTGGTGCGTCAAAGAACCTTTAAAGAACGGAGTTTTCGTAGGATGCAGTACAACACAAACACTAAGTCGAAAAAGTAAAAGATCGACCTCATTTAACTGAAGTTTCGGTTTTTAGTATTTTTTTTTATTGGAGCGCGTTCAGCAGACACAGCAGTGCAATTTAGTAAACTCCGACGAAAAAATCAGTCATTACTCAGTAGTTGGCATGGACGTATTCCGGCCGTTTACGACGAAACACCACGGCCGCGACTGCAGCTCACGACAGTAGCAGAACACTTAAGACCACATTTCGGAAACTGGGCATACGTGATTCCTACTCATCACCATAACTTGGCGAACGCCAAAGACGCCTCAATGAGCCCATCAGCTCGTCAAAGCGAGTCTCGTGAAAAATATTCGTTGAGGCGTTTTTATGCTACGCGTTCTACAAAGAGAAGTCACGCATTTCGCTCCATCCCTTTGATTTGTTTAAAGCGACCATCGCACTCGTTTACAGCCACACGAGGAGAAAAAAGCAGTTGGGGAGGCTTAACATAAGGCGAGGTCGAAAGATGAAAAACCATGCAGCTAAGCTCCCTCTGCATCTTTGTCTGTCTTTATGGGGCTAAATGTAAGCGAATGCAGTTTTTCTTGATGTTTTAATTTTCCTCACCTCGCTATCATAGCTAACTTAAACACGACACCCACGTGACTCTACGAAATACGGCGGCGGGTATGGTACATCAGGACGGCCGTCGGCGTGGCCCATCCCAAACATCACAGACATCGTCTGCCTCCAAATTCATATCGACAAAATCTTTCCACTTCGGCGCTTCTATCAACGCTTGTCTGGGTTGACGTTGCCGAATGCTTCAACTGGACATCAAAAATAAATAGCCACCGCCAAGATTTATGCCAGTTGCCTTGACTGTGAAGCGGGCGCTGCACTACCATGAACGGCCGGTTGTGCTTTTTGTTATTGCTAGGCTTAGACAGTGCTTAATGAGAATGCAAGAAGCGCACAGAGCAGGGCTACGTTCGCTTTTGCAACATGCCGCCTATTAATGGCATGGGGAGTCCTGCACACATCAGTCTCGTGCAGCGCTCGCTCGATGGCAGTAGTTGCTGTAACATCGAACCAATCTCACGGCGTGTCCTCCAAAGCTCGTGTAACTCCTCTACCGGATATTGGCGTGTGTACATACACGCGAGTACAGCAATCCGGCGCATTCTGCGTTTGTGAAATCACCGTTGTCTGGTCCAGCCGCGAGAAAACATCCGAACCTCTATTTGCCTGGAAACATCCAGAGACACCCGAAATAATGTAGAACGTTGTGGGCAGAACTAAACTAACTTTTTATTTAAGTCGCAGGCCACCCGCACTTATAAATAAGTACCTAATTGGTCATCTACCTCCAAATGTAAATAACCAGCGTGAAAGGGACCAGCCTTGATTACCTAACTTTGTCTGCTAACCGGACGACCAGACAGTAAAGCTTAACCCTGACACTTCTATTGCGATTTGGGACCAAACTCGTCAGATGACTACTGAACTTTCATGCCGGAACCCTAACTCTCTCATTTGTTAGGCGATTTAGGCCAAGAAATTCCAGATGATAGCCGAACTCCCAGGCAGTAGGCTAACTCTGGCCCCTAGCGAATTTGACCCACAGCTGCCAGATGTCAGACGCCATAACAGTAAGTTAAGCGTGCGTTTGCACTTGTTTGCCAATTCAGGCCCAAGAGATGCCAAATGATAGCCGAACTACCAGGCAGAAAGCCTAATTCTGGCAGTTGTTTGGCGATCTTGGCCCAAAGATGCCAGATTACAGCCGAATCACCCGGGAATGAAGCCAAACTCTTGTACTTGTTAGGCAAATTAGGGCCAAAATACCCAAACTCCTGCCAAAAAAACACATATTATGTTTTAGTTTAGATTCTGCAGGCTTCTCAAAACCGCTCATTTTGAGGTCGTGCGAAATATTTGGTCCAGAGCTGTGTGCTACATGGGATGTTACTCAAGTTCACAAAAAATATTTTGTGATATCGGGTGTTGAGTCAGGCCTCCATTCACGCTAGCTTATTTTTATCTTGCTTCCAGGACCCCAGCGGAACCAATCTGAAGATGAAATATTTCTTCATAATTGCTATACTGCTGCTCGGATGCACACTGGGTAAGCAGCAAACGACTTCAGCAACCCGCGTGGAAAAAAAACAACAAAAAGACTAACCTGCTCGTAGGACAGACGTGTCAAAGCCACTTCAAAGAATTCCGAATATTAATTTCAAAACCTGGACACGTTAATGAACCATAAAAATAAAGCAAAGTGGTAGCGGTTTGTAAATATAAAAAAGTAAAAAAAACATGTTTGCGTGTCATTCAGGACTTTAAACAAAAGAAGGATCGAACCACAGCAAAATCAGAAGAGTGTTGTCCTCCTTCAGTTTTATAGTGTCTTTCCCACCCTTTTGAAATAAACAAACAAACAAAAAAAAAATAAAGAACGTTGCCCACTTGTAGTCAAGTGCCGTCGACCCTGGTCATCATCAGTATAGCCAATACAACACATTGCGGCCGCTCTGTGAACTTTCGCATCTCCTGGCGAAAAGGGTCATTTTTTTTGCTGCTCTCGGGGGTTCGAGCACCATAATCCCTTTTCGGCCGTGCACATACAAATCTGCATTAAAGAAATTGCACAATCTTTTATTTGTGTTTTGTTTTCTTCTGATGCGCTTGTTGTCTCGGTTGCCTTGAAAGATCTGACACACCATTCAAATGAAACTCCGTCGCATATTTAGAGAAAAGGTGCTTCAATAATGTTTAGGCCAACCTTAGATTGCGTGATAGTTGCCCCTGCAACATAAAAACATATTGTTGAAGTGATTAGGTCTAGAAACTAAAAATGGTGCAACATAGTTTATTCAATTTTTATGCCGCTGGAACGTGTGACCGGGCTAGAGCGGGTTAGGCAACACAGTGGCACTTAGTTTCTTTCAGTAAACTATGCGGAAATGTAGGCGCTGACCATTTTGCCGAGAAAGGAGCACTGACTGGTTGCTCAACTCGAGTTAAAGGCCGACGTAGAACCTCGGTTTTCTCCAGGGAAGACAATCCTCGCAGCGCTCCCCTCTCTTAAACTGCGAGGGGAGCCAAGTTGGAGCAAGGGGAAAAGTGGAGAGGATATAGGAAAAGTGGAGACGGGCAAAAGTGGGAAGCCCGAAGTGCACGTCGGCCTATAAGCGTGCATCTTTGACCAAAAAAAGAAAGTAAAAAATTTCGATCTGTATTCTGTGGGGATTCCTGTTTTCTTCCTTCCCCGATGGCTGTGACAACTGCCGCGGGTCTGAACACTCGGCCACATTTGCCGTGGGCTTCGACTTGCTCGTGAAGCGGAGGGCTCCTTTTCTTGGAGGGCCCTCACTTCACTCTCTCCCGAAGGGACCTTCTTTCCGTTCCCCCGCTCGCGTGCGGCTCGCGACCGGCAGGCGGGGAAATTTCGCCTCGTCTTTTCACGCTTTCGGGAAAAAAGACCACTCGGGGGCCACGAAAACGATAGGAAGTGTTTCGGCGACCTGTGCAATGCTTCTCTGATCTTGCCTTTATGAAACCCCGTGTCTGGCACGTGAGGACCTTTTCTCAACATGCCGGTTCAAGGGGCATTTCGGATGGGGACATAGTAGTTCATTACGGGAGTTTTAATAAATTTTCCTGGACTCTTTCGTTTGTCTGTTACGTGTCTTCTTTCTCTCTTATTTTCAAAAGAGGGAGACAAGGTAGCGATCATTGGCACCGACAGAGCTAATTTATCGAAGCGACCAGCGGTAATGTAGCACTAAACGTCGTCTAGATTAACCCATAGTTGTGAAAAACGCACTTCTTGGTTTGCCAGCTTCTCTGAGATCGCCGCCGCTATTAAGATAATTAATTCCCTGGTTTCTTTTCTCGGTGCCACTGTTTGTAGCTACAGATTCCACAGTCGCGTTTTAAGGAAACCATGTAAAAAGTCATTCACGTATCAGCTATGCAATCCGAGACAACTTTGAGAGTGTTATTTGTCTATGCTTAGATGTACTTCTCTTTCAACCATATTTCCTAGAATTCCCGCGCACGTAAAAACAGGTTGCAATAATTAAACTAAAATCGTAACATTACGCCCCAAGCGTCACAAAAAAAAAACAAAAAAAAAACAGCGTTACACGCTCGTTATGACAACGTAGAGCCTACACAGATTATAACAGGCATATAGCATTACTGTCATACTGAATAATGCGTCATTATAGTTATAAAGTTTGATTGAAAGCAGAGATTTACCAAGCGACTCAGAAAAAACGGAACCCCGGAGGTTGCGATCAGTAACACGATATTCTTGCTCGGCAGCACAAGTAGCGCAGCGAGCGGGTGTAAGTCTGCCAAAACAAACATTCATGTGCGAAAACGGGCAATACTTCGTTTAACCTTAAACCCGGAGGCAGCCTACGCTACGGCTTGATAGGACCAATCGGACAACGGGAAAAGCGCACCATCATGGTGTTTGTCATGTTCCTTTACCTGCATGATCAATGCTGAACCAATCGTAAAGAAAAAAGGACAAGTGACTTGCACTTTTGACTCTCTTTGATAGGACCCCCTATCTTGTAGCGTCGGCTGCGATGGGATTTACGCTGAAACGAAGTATAGCAAAGGTTAGGCATAGGACCACCCCGAGACTGCGAAGACTAGACATAACCCTACCCCGAGACTGCTTATCTCTAGCATCGGAGTAAGGTTACGTCTAGGTGTGGGGGGAGGGGGGGGGGGGGGGTGGGGGGGACTCACGGGAACCTGCGGTATCCTAGACGACCGAAGGCACACGTAGCTGTTTTCTAAATGACCAAGGATAGCCCACACATGATCGCATATCGTTACGGAGCGGATCATGAGACTCCAATGGAGTGCACAGTAGAAGTATGACGTCACGACTTCCCAAAGCAGTAAATAGACAAAATAGAGGGCGCGATGAAGCTCTTTTACTTCAGTTACCTCAAGGGGCATATCGCGATTTAAGAGACCTAAGACATCAAGGCGCTACAAGCGCCCTCGTAAGCTACAGAATACATGAAAATGTGTGCAAAAGATGCCTACTCCTCACATACTCCCCTCCAGAACAAATTTCAAAGCGTCTCAATAACCCGCATGACTGTAACGTGCATAAAAGGCACACCAAACCACACGTACTTTCACGCAAGCAGGCGTAAAAAAATTAACGCAAGCACATTGCACGCACAACAGATTATATGGTCCCCGAGTTTATGGAAGAAATCAAAACAAATATATATTTTTTATTTAAATAGCTTGGCACAATTAGATATTTGAGATAAACGGCATAAAAAGTAAGTTTTTTCTCGTGCAGGAAAACGAATAAGTTACTGGGTATGTTATGGTTTTTGTTGTCAAGGTGGATCGAACTAAAAGTAACTTGAGTAATACTCGAAATACATTTTCAAATTTATATTTAGTATCTTATCTTAGGTATCTTTCTTGAGTATTTGAACAACACTGGATTCAAGCCCTTCCTATCCCGTCCGGAGGGGGTTTAGTCCTAGAATCACTCAAAGGCACTGTGGCTTGTGCGCTTTTAATGTAACCATTCTGCTTCGGTAAAAGTGGTTTCCGCTAAATTTGGCGGAGAAATTTCCCGCTGAATTTAGTGAAAACATTCCCCCCCCCCCCCCCCCCCCCCCCTTAATTTAGCGGGGAGATTGAATGCGCAGACTCCCACACCAATTCAATTTTCCCTCTAAATTTAGCAGAAAAAGTTTACCTTCGTGACGTCACCGTGATGTCACGTGTGACGTCATTACGAGAAACGCCTCATACTTTAAGCAGAGCCTTTTATACTGGGAGAGTTCGGCGGGTGGGAGGGGCTTACGGCCCGCTAGGTCTCGCGGACTCAGCGGGCGCCGCTTCCGCCATGATGTGCCTCCCGGCGAGTGGGTCCCCATGGACATGCGATGTATACGCGTGTAGGTTTTTCCGTTTGCGCTTTTGCTGGCGTAAGGAGAAAGTGGAAAAATCAAGCATTTTGTTACGGTAATCATACGTTAATCATAAACTTACCTCGCACAATCGAGAACTCGGCTTCCAGTCAGCCCTTCTTGGTTTGGTTTCCCAGATCTTGTGCCTTGCGCGGTTTTCTTTTCCTTGCGGGAACCGGTACATCCTGAACCCCTTTTTCGCGTTGTTCGAGCACCCAACGGCACTGCAGCCCCCCATTTCTTTTTCATCTAACGTCTGGCAGAGCGCAGCGCAGAACGATCATTTTCATCGCCGTTTCTCGCTTCATGGACTCTAGCGAGCCGACTGCCGGCTCGAGTCAGTAGGGCAAACGGGTTTTATCAGCCGCCACCAGCCTTACACCAAACAAGAGTGAAGCTTGCAATTTAAGGTTATAATTATGATGCAATTAAATGCAAAGGTGCAATCAAGCTAGACGGCAAGGCACATCATGGCGGATGCGCACAGTTGCCAGACTGTTTGATCAGTGCTGCCAGACTGGCGGCTGGATCAAAGAACCGCCGAACTCTCCCAGTATAAAAGGCTCTGGCTTTAAGGAGCGGTTACGCCGACGCAGACGCCGACGCCGCTTAATCCGTAAACGGGCGCCTAAGAGCTGCGCTCTAAAAGCTTGAGTGCTCACTGCGCCCCCGAACACTTTGTGTAGCGCCATTCTTAGGTAAGTTGATATTAAGGAGTTTCAGAATAGGGAGGGGGGCGGGGGGTGGGGGGGGGGGGGGGGGGCAATGCTTGGGGGCCCTCAAACAGTTTTGGGACTCGCACTGCATACTGACTCCCCATGCGCAGTGCGAGTTGCTCGGGACACTCAAAGTGTCATGAACTCCTATTCCAAAAACTCTCTATTAAATAGGGAGCCTGAAATGCAGAGGATCGATCTAAAATAGGTCGTAAACAGCAACGCCTGCACGGAGTAATCAGGCTTCCGTCCACGCTGGACGTCAAGGGTGGGTTTTAACTTTTAAATTTACAAGGTGTGTCTCCCATTGTGTAAAAAAATACCCACACACCTTGCCAAGATTCCCGACAGACGGCGATGCAGAAGACCGCGTCGAGTGGCGGAGCGCGTTTGGCGTACCTGTTGGTGGGTGGCGCTAACTCCTTGTTCTGCCTTGCTTTTAAAAATATTGACACTGCCCTAGACGATCGTGGTTTATTAAAATGAAAATATTATTTTTGTAATGTACCTTTGGTTTAAAAATGAATGCAGAGGTGTTAGAAAAGCTTCTAAAAAAAAAAAACGCAGTTGCATATCGACGGCGCACTTGCTGCCGCCGAATTTCGTCTGCGTGTCGCCTGCTTTCTTTCGCTGGTCGGCTGGATCTTCCGACACTCCTCCCGAGACGTTTGGCGCCGCTTGTTTCAAAAACTGTCGCAGTGCGTAAATATCATGTGCACTTTGATAAACCACGGTCGTCGCAAGCATACTCGATATTTTTTTTTTTTTTTTTTTATGAAAGCCGGAACAGGACCTTGCACCATTTATCCATACGTGAGCCAAACGCGACCCCGCCGCTCGCCGTTCGTTTTTCTGCGTCGCCGCCGTTCGCCGTTTATCCTATTCCTAAAAAGTTGTTCACGTGATCTTTTACAGAGAGGAAACTACGCCTTGTAATTTGGCACGGTAAAACCGTCTTGTTTAATACACCTTCGACGGAAGGATGAAATTGTTCTGTGCAGGCGCCGATTTTTAATGGCCCTTCTTTGGGTCCGGCGTCTGCCTTTAAGTCGCATTACATTTAGAAAGCACGACTGGCGTAATGCTTGCTGTCAGGCGGTTCCGACGCAGATGTATTCCTTGAGCGGCTTCCACACAGTGGTGCCATCGTCTCCTCTTACGCTTTCAAATGACTGCAAACAAATTTTCAATCCTCCCATTTTTGCTAGCGTCTACTTTTGTAATATGGGATTGCGAGGTGACTTTGCTTCCCACATAGAGATTGCTTTTAGCTCAGCAAGCTTTAATCACAGTACCGTAATCCTCTGCGCAATCGTCCCGCTTTCTTTTCTGGTACACCGCAGCGCCAGAAAAAAAAAGAAAAAAAGAAGGGAACAAGAAGGCTGCTAAAGGGAGCATTTGGACTGTATTGTACCAGTGTTCTTCTCCTTAAGCTGTTGACGAAATAAACCTGCTTTAAACGTGTGTTTTTAAGAACTTTTTTCTTTGTTGCAGGCCGATCGGATCACGGGTGTCCAACAAATTCGCCACAGTGTAGCTATGATTGCGAAAAGCGCGGATATTATTACGGTTTATGCTTCTATAACAAATGTGAATGCCATACACAAAATGATTATGATTGGCGCAAATAAAGCTTCCTTGAAGCTTCTGCCCTCACAAATGTAGAAGCGTGGTTGCAAAATAAAACAAAACGCATGCCCGACTCTAGTTTAGAAAGCAGGGAATATATCTTTTATTAAACAGGATGTGTTAAAGACTTAGCTGACGCGGATCAGCTGCATGAGTATAATTACGACAACTAGATAATAATAAAACAATTAAAATATCTTAAGGGACATTCACAGAGGTGAGTAATATCTGACTTTGCTCTCCGGGATGTGCATCACGTAACAAGAGACCCCTCCGTTTCGCCGGGAATTCCCCTCGCCGTTGACCGTATGCTACTCGCGCATCTGGCAACTTTACTAATTCTGCCCTGTGGAGTGCCGGCGGTGTCGTAAGGATCGCCAAATGGGCTGTGGCTCGCACATGTCCTCGGAACACCTCTCTACATTTATCAGTGTCGCCTACAAGCAGCTTCCCAAAAAAACTATCTTTAGATTCCACGCATTTTGTGTAGCCATCCACCCCTTCACCCAACATTTCTCTTTAGCTGGAGAGTTACACGTGTTCTGTACATATAAACGCTGTTGCCATAATAGCGTACCGCTGTTTCATTCACGCCTCCATTTTTCTATTTTCGCTAGCCATGGCTTGATGAGACCTATTGCCACGCGCAGGGACGAGAAAGCAACGCTCAGTCACGGACCTCTAGAAAGTTCTCGTTTATTGTTGTTCCGGACGTAACTTCTATCATTTATTTCTGCTTTTCTTGTTCTATACTTCGTTTCAGCTTCGGTCCGAGCGCGGGCGATGTTATGAGCAGAAGGGCCAATCAAACAGCGAAAGAGGCACAACGTCATGGCGTGCTCTCTGCAGTCGATAGGACCAGCCGCTATTCGCCGTCTCTCTGTGCGCGCTCCTCCGCCGGTTATAGTCCTATCAAGCGTAGAGAGCACGCCATGACGCTGCGCTTTTTGCGCTCTTTGATTGGCCCTTCGGCTCATAACATAGGCCGCGCTCGGACCGAAACTGAATCAAAGTATAGAAAGTGCCTGTTCATGCTCGCCCTGAGTGCGCGACGCTCAAGCCGCTTTCGCCGAATCTTCGAGATACTGACGCACTCTAGATGAGAGGCCACCCGCGATCTTGTCGAGTCAGTTTTCGCCTCAGCGTTCGATCAGGGGCCCTAATCTGGACACTTGGTGGAAAAGTCGGCGAGAAATTCGGCGGCTATGATTGGCCGGCGCCAAGGTCAAGTGTGGCGTTGGCCAATCGCGGCCGCCAAATTTCTCGCCGTCGTTTTCGCCAAGCGTCCAGCTTAGGGCCCCAGGCTGCTTCGCCGCCTTCGGCGCCCGCGACGCTCTGTTGATATCGTTCTTTTTCCTTTTATTTTTGGGCACAAGTTCGCCCCATTAAACGTTCAGTTTGCTCAGTCATTCGCCGCCTCATCACTTGTCATTCGTGACACTATCATATATAGGCATTTTAATTTTTATTTATTTTTTTATTTTATTTATACATACCGCTGGCCCGTGGGCCGTGACAGGGAGGAACAACATATAACAAAACGACACAGTTTATACGTCCAATAAAAAACTTTGAACTATACCGAATTTACAAAATTTTATATAAGACGCGCCCATAGCACAACGAAAAGAAAAAGAAGACTAAATGCGCGTAAAAAGAAAAAAAGCGATAATCACCTTCAGAATGACCAATGTACAGACCACAATAATTAACAATAATCGAAGGCACGTGCCGTATTTATTCGAACTGATGACAAAGAAGACAGTATAAAAAGACAACTTCGTTACAACATTCAAAGAATGACGCGATATATACATATTTAACTTCAAAGCCAGTGAAACGCGAGATAATAACACCGAGGTGATATGCTTACGTTTTAAAAACAGTAAAGAGGTCTAACAGCATCCAAACATTAAAATATCGTTGTGATTTACAATATGCTCGGGAAGCTTATGCGGAGGGCAAGTTCGTCTGCTTCTCGCGCAGGGGGTAGCGGTGACGTCAGAACGCCGAGCTCTGATTGGCTGATCGCGCCCCCCTATCTGAGCGTCGTCTGCTCCTTTGCAACGTCGTCTGCTCGCAAAGTCGTCTGCGTCTGTCTTACCTTTCTTGCGACTTTCGGAAGTGCAGAGGCCAGATTTACGAAACGATCTTACGCCAAAAATGTGCATAAGACAAAACTTAAGCACAAATTCGTATTCACGAAACGAAATTTTCGTAAGTTTGGCGCAGGTTACGACAAAATCCTACGACAGCTCCGAAGCTGTCTTACGCACTTCTTACGATCAAATCAGCATGGCCGACAGCGTCGCGGTCGCGACGACCCACGGACGTTTATTTTTCTACCTGCGCTTCTGACGCGTCCCGACTTCAAGCAGCAAGAAAAAAGTTAAAGGTACTTGAAACAGACCACGACGAACATGAACGCTGGATCCACAAACACCCGGGGAAAGCTCCAAAGGCCACGATTCCACCAAACGCGACCAAGCGAGCTTCGGCAGTTAGGCCTAGCTGGCACTCCGCGACTCGGCGACCGTCTGCCCACGACCGGCTGGCGTGCTGAATGGAATATGCCCGCGCGACCCTTGTGAACCCTTCCCGTATTATACTTTGATCGCTGACCTCAATTTTAGATTAAGAGGTCATTTTCTTTCTCTTGTATCTCCTTGTTTCCCCAGGCGACGGTGACTCTCGCCGGTGAAAAAGCGGTGAACCTCCAACAGACGCAAGAAAGGTAAAGCAGCCATCGCTTTGACTAGCAGACGTAAAGCAGACGACGGTAACTGCGCCAACCGCGCCAACCCGCCGACGCCGTTAAAGAGTGAGGAGTCTCGCCGCACACGAAAGTAGGGAAAAAGTATTTGGGAGGGAACTTGCCGACTCTAACCACCCTCACTCTCGGTTCTTAGCAAACAAACCTCGGCGCCTCAGGACACCTCGCCAGTGAGTCCTTCGACTTCTCTCCTTGATGCGCGTCTGCTAATTGTTAGACAAAAAAAACAACGTACCGCTCGAGTTATTTCGTCTGGCCTCTCTGAAAGGCGAAATCGAGCTCGCTCGTAAAGACCTGCACTTCCGAAAGTCGCAGGAAAGGTAAGACAGACGCAGACGACGTTGCGAGCAGACGACATTGCAAAGGAGCAGACGACGCTCAGATAGGGGGTCGCGATCAGCCAATCAGGGCTCGGCGTTCAGACGTCACCGCTACTTCCTTTCTCATGCGCAGAAGACGAAAATGAGCCCACTTGCGAGGCGTATTCCAATCGTTAATCGTATTTCTAAAAAAAAAAAATTAATACTTCACAACACCAATGCTGGCCATATATGACTGCAATGCTTTAGAATGAATTAGTCTAGTTGGTAATATTCCTAAGATAAATGTCGCGGTTGATGTTTACCCGGCTATGATAAATCATAAACAAAAGCTTTAACCGAGCAATTTTCCCCCTAACCGCTAATGGTTCAAGTCCGCAAACTCTCAACATTTCTGTCACAAAGGACGTTGATCTGTGATTTGAAGCTGTAAAACGTGCTGCCATTTTCTGTATTCTGTCGAGACTGTTTATGTCGGTTTTGGTTGCGGTGTCCCAAAACGACCGAAGCGTATTCTAGAGAAGGTCTTATTAGAGTTTTGTATGCTGTAAGTCTTATTTCTTTATTGGTGTTTTTAAGTATATGTCTGAGCATGCATAATTTCCTATACACAGCTGCGCATATATTTACGATATGTGGTTGTCATTTTCAGTTTTGACTTATTGCTACCCCTAAGTAGTTGAAAGTTTCTGTTCTTGACAGTTCGACATTACCAATGTGATACTGAAATAGACATACAATATTCTTATTAGTGACGTTGGAACGTGATGACTTTTTAAAGTTAATTTTCATATGCCAGTGGAAGCACCATTGCTTAATAGGGTCCCAACTGTCATTCAATGCTGCCTGGTCTTCGGATGTCTTAATTGGAAAATAAACCAAACAATCTTCCGCAAACAAATTTATTTGTACTGGCGGTCTAATTACCATTGAGATATCATTAATATATAAAAGAAAATACAATGGTCCCAAAACTCATCCGTGTGGTACCCCTGAAGTTACCGATAATGAGTCTTGTACGCGGCTCCTTGAAGTTCAACCGTCTGCGACCTATTTCTGAAATAGCCTCAATCCAACTTATAATATTTTTGTTTAGTGCAAACATCTTAAGTTTTGTTAGAAATCTTTTTTGCGGAACGCGATCAAATGCCTTTGAAACATTTATGCTTACGACATCAATTTGTTGAATCGAATTCAAGGCAGACGCAAGATCGTGAAAAGTGTTTACAAGTCGGGTCATTGTTGGCAAACCTGCCCTGAAGCCATGTTGTATTGAATAAAGGGAAGCTTTGCTGCCCAGAAATTTAATTACATGTTGTGCTCCATCCCTTTGCAGCAGGTACATGTTAAAGACACTGCACGGTAATTATTTATTTGTAGACGATTGCCACTTTTAAATATTTGCACTACTTTAGTCCTTAACCAATCAGAAGGAAGACTACTTCTTTCTAGAGACTTTTTAAAAATTATTTCTAGGTAGAAGGACCAGCATTCAGCGTATCTTCTGTGAAATTCTCCGGGGATGTTACCTGGTTCCTGAGCCTTTTTCGGATCAAGATGCAATAATCTACCAAAATTCCATCCTGCGTTATTATTAGCTCAGTCATCTGAGGTGGCAGCGCCCTGGTAGAAATCGGGACCTTGCGTTATTCGTCTTCCTTCGTAAAAACCGACCGAAAAAATACATTAGACCTGTTTGCCTTGGTTGGTTCCTGAATATTTCGTCCAGTTTCCAACCGTTGTGCCTTGTTTAAGAACTAAGCACAGCGGCAACTAAATGAAGGACAAGAGGAGGCGTAGACACACAAAGTGCTGTCTGTCAACGTCTCCTCTTGTGCTTCGTCTTGCCTTGAGCTGTTTTTAATTCCTCAATGTGCAAAACAAACTCGCCCAAGTCTTCACCCTACGTTGTGCCTTGTTTGCGGGAGTCAGCACCAGATGAATGAATATCCCATCGTCGTTTAGATATAATGCAAACCACATTTACTCGCAAAATGTAGAGCTCGCAGCAAAACAAATCAGTCGAAAATAAATACCCCGTCCCTCGCGAAATCATGAAATCTTACTTTTCTATTTCTCCGCTTCGCTCATAACCCTGGTCTTTATTGCGGCGACTTCATCCTCGACACAAATAAATTGAGATTGCAAGGTATGCTTCACGTATATTTCTCGTTCTGATGAGTCATACCAGTTTAACATAGGCCTCGCAGATCTCCTCGTTTTCATGATGTTCCCGTGATTGATATACGTTTTAACTCCTCGCTGTAGCATGCTGCGTGGCCAGGATGGTAGTAAAAATCGAACAGGAGAACACCCGGAAACAAGGGTTGCATTCTGAATCTTCCACGTTTTCGTATCCCAACTCAAATCACACAACTTTGTTGGGGCTTCCAAATCTGCCTAGTTATTTACGTGTTAAAAAAAATGGCGAATCTAGCACATTTTGTCGCCATGTGAGCTCAGCGAAGCTTGTAAACGAATTTCATAAATAGGAAGCACTTAAATCGAAGGTGGAGCACTATTGCAAGAACATTTAATTAGGAGCGGACTTCTATAGCGTTTTCTTTTCAATTCAGTTATCGCAGTTAACTTAAGCAAAGATAACCCTAAACCGCATTTAAAAAAAAATAAAAAATATATGTTCACGGCTTGCCACCGAACATGCGGCAAGATTCTCTGACGTCTGGTAAATGCCCAAAGAGGCGTGACGTCGTCGTCCGGATAATCAAGTCAGTTTCCTGTAAAGCAAGATTCATCTGATTTCGTCGATGGGGTAACTTTGCTGGCATTCCTCGACGCTCTCATTATCCTGCGCTGGGCCAACACCTCCTAGACAGCTTTCAAAGCCTGCGTGTCACGTGACATGACGTCACGTCCCGGAGGCCTGCACGGGAATTGATTGGATGCGAGTGCCGCGTCAGCCTTCGCGTGGGACTCGTTTCCTATCATAGTCCCACGCGAAGGCTGGTTCGCGGCACTCGAATGCAATCAGCACCCGTGCAGGCCTGCGGGACGTGACGTCATGTCACGTGACGCGCAGGCTTGAAAGCTGTCTAGGAGGTGTTGGCTGGGCCAACACTGCCTAGAAGACAAGGCTGCAGTGCTGACACTTCCGCGTTACCAGTGAAAGCCAATGTTGGACGCAGATTGGAAATGATTGTTGTGTCAAGTGCTCAGCTTCGAGTAACGTTTCAGCCGAATGTTGGCGCTATCGTCGCGTCCGATCTGTGACCAGGGTCGGCCTTGACGACATCTCTGCCGGCACTACTGCTTTCTGATCTAGGAGGTGTTGGCTGGGGGCGCGAAAACGTGAATGGCTAAGCGAAATTTTAACAGGCGATAGCGAAGCTCACCGAAATATACCTTAAGACTTATGGTGTCTACGTTAGGTCTTCGAAAGTTTAGTTTTAATTAAAGGACCTCTTCTGCTTCCCTTAAATAAATGCTTAAAAAGCTACTAATTAACACTCGCTACCAAGTAGTGCGGATATTTTATTACAGGCTTTAGTTAGCTAGTTGGTACACATTGGTGATGCGTCAGCTTGTACTTACAGAAACAGACGCAGAAAGGGCGCGACAGTAGATAACAGCTGGCTAACAACATTGCCTTAGTACACTTCTTCATATGTACAATCGGGTTATAGTAGTTACTCATATATACAAAAAATAATTATTATTTTAGAGAGCAGTTCCGAGGCGCCTGTTTCTGTGTATAACAGCGTCGGCTTCAATGTCCAGCGCGTTGCATTATGGGACGCCACAGACCTATACACCAATTCAATTTCCCTCTACATTTAGCGAAGAAATTGAATTAGTGTGTAGGTCTGTGACGTCCCATTACGTAACACTGCCCTTTTATTTTCTCCGCTAAATTTAGTGGTAAAACTAATGTTATATACCTCAACACCAATTCAGATTCCCCGCAAAATTTCGCGGGAAATCGAATTGGTGTTGAGGTCGCGTGAGGTCAATTTTACCGCTAAATCTAGCGGAGAAACTGACTTTGTTGATGGATTGATGTGACACGAAGTCATATGACGTCATTTTCCCCGCTAAATCTAGCGGGGAAACTGCGTTGGTGCGGAGGTCATCTGGCGTCAATTTTTCAGCTAAGTTTAGCGGGAACTTTGGGAGGAGGGGAGGTAACGAAGGAGGAGAAGGGGATGATACGGAGGAGGAGGGGGGGGAGAAGAGGAGGAGGATGTGAGGAGAAGGGAAGAAGAAGGAGGAAAGGAGGGGTGGAGAATGAGCGGAGGAGGATGGGTGGAGGAGAGGAAGAGGGGAGGGAGGGTGGCCTACCTATAAACACACTCTTTTTTTTTCGGGTTCAAAGTCGGTATCGGCCGCCTGATCGGGTAAACCGTCCTTATAACCCTCAGGTTCAGCACATCTACACTGTAGTCGCGCCTATTTACACTGGGATTCGCTGTGACTAATGAAGGATTGCGGAAAGAACACCCTTTCGCATTCTGTTCTTCCTTAAAATCAAAAACCAAATGGGTCGCCGTGCATCGTTCTACGAATTCAAAAAGCCACCTGCGGAAAGCTGCTGCTAGGGGTCGCGCGTTGTTACGTCGAAGACAAGATGTGGTCCACCGCCTGCCCACGCCTTACCTAATCCTGGCCCATTTGGGAACGTTTTTCATCATGCTCTAAACCGAAAACGTAGACATCACGCCACTGACACTAGAGGCTGATGCGAAACACAGGCGGAATCACCGCAACGTGAGTGTATACCACCGCACACATACCCGAAGGTACTAGGCCTCTCTATTCGGCCTACCGGTGAAATAGCTTTTGCACGCGTTAAGAGTGATTTTTCCACATAACTGTGGATTTCAAGATAAATGAACGCGCAGCTTTGCCCACCGCGGAAGCTTAGATACTGGAACTCTAACCGAATGATACCTACTCTGCCCCATAGCTGTAGCTAAGGTCAATCTTTAAAGCAAGCGGCCGGCTTATTTATTTTTTAAATCCTAGCGCCAAAACTTTGTTTACTTGACTCACCGTCAACGGGGCAGCCTTTAAGCTCTGCTCTTGAGTAAAGGGTAGCAAGATTGATGGCGCCCCTTCATATGAATTTCTGCCACCACGGCGAAAAATCTTGCATATGGAACCTGTCCATATTTTATGGACAGATTCCGGTTGGTCGTTCGATTGAATCCATTCTCATTCCTTTTAGAAGGCGGTTTGTTTACCAATCAGTCACTATCACTGTGGTTTGGGCGCTATCAATGTAACCATAATGTCTCAATTAAAGGCGACCTGCGTTGACTGAAACTTAAATTACAGTGAGATCACTATGCACTGCAGGGGGCAGGACTTCATTTTGCGTGCTTTCCCTTTCACCTTATCATTGATGACAAAGAGCAGAAAGTAAAAGGGGCGACTCCTATGAAAACGGTGAGTGTCGCGCCGCTTTCAGGCAAGAGCGAAGATACTGCCACGGCAGGAAATATTAATAATAATAATATTAGAAAGTTGTAACATCCAGTTCCCCAGAAGCAATTGCTGGCTTCGGAAGAAACGCGCTCGGCTGTGAGTATATATTTTCACCACGACTGTGCCCTTACAGGGGCTGACCTAAACCTGGCGTTGTACGAATTCTGCCTAGATCAATCAAGCGATAATACTGTTCAGCCTGGGGGGATCGGTGGCCGAGTGGGCTGAAGCGCACACCCAGCTCGACGCGCGTGGAGCGAAAGCTCGCGCTGCAGAACCCAGGGATCCTGGGTTCGAGCCCCACCCCTGCCCGTTTCGATCTGGATGGGCATCGTACCGGCGTGCGGTCGTGTATCACTACTGCGTGAGCACGTTAAAGACCCCAGGTTAGCAGTCGTACTGCACTGGCAAAATTGCTCATTAACAGTGTAAACCAGTGTCGCCTCATCCTGGCAGACCAACCTTACACTGTATAAACACTAAACGTCCAATTTGACTTTGACTGTTCAGCCTAGTAAGTCCTCCACCACCATAGTATACCAAAACCATTATATGCTTATACGATGTGCCTTCGCCAGTTGAGAAATTATTACGCGGCGACATGGCCCGGTGATGCATAAAATCTAGATCAAATTAATTTTTGGCTTCCTATTAGGCTAGTCTACGCTAGTTGGCGTAATGAGTAGGCATACCGAGAATGAAAAAAACTGCGGCAGTTTTTTTGCAATTGTATTTGGAGTGAATCTGTGTTTCCACTTTTTATTTCTATAGTGTAAAAAATCGTAGTGCCCCCTGTTCCACCGAACGTTTTGTGCAGCGCGATGTTCAGGTAGATGACATTAGGGAGTTATAATATGGAGGACCGAAACGCTGTAAGCCCCCTAAAAACCTTGGTGCATCATATTACTTCCGCACCCCGGAATTGCAGTGCAAGCTGGTCGCGGCACCCAAAGCGTCGGGGACAACTATCCTAAATCTCTATTACGTTTAAAAACCGTGACAGGCGTAATGCACACAGTGTGTCGGTTTTCACACAGATGTGCACGCAAAGTGGATTGCACACTTTGGTGTCGTCGACTCGTCATGCGCTTTCAACTGATTGTATTACAATGAGCGATCCGCCCATTTTTTCTCGAGTCTTCTTTTCCAAATTTGGTGTACAGAGTAGGGTGATGATGCTTCCCGCATGGAGATTATTCTCGTCTCAATAAACATTAACCACGGGAGTGCCTTTCCCTGCGCGATCGTCCCGTTTCTTTTACTAGCTCACCGTAGCGTAAGAAGAAAAATATGTGAATTAAAAAAGTTGCTAAGAAGTGCATTTGGGCTGTCAGTTATTAATATTCTTGTGTTTTAGAACTTGGCGAGTTGGAGGTGTTTTAAACGTATATCTCTAAAGAATCTCTTTTCATTTCAGGTCGATCGGATCACGGGTGTCCTGGAGAATGGTTGCAATGTAGCAACGATTGCCAGGACCGCGCATATGATTACGGTTTCTGCGATGGCCATCGGTGTGAATGCCGTTTGTTCCATGATTATAGTGGGAATTAATAAACCTTCGCCGGAGCTCCCGTCCTGAAGGATGTAAAGGCGTGGTTGCAAAATGAATTAAAACACTTGTCCTACTTTACTTTTGAGTGAGCAGAAAATGTATCTTCATTAAATTGACGATGCTTAAAACGTTTAGCTTATGAGGACCGGATGCAAATAACACCAGTTTTTTTTTATTTAAATCGCAACTAGATATGAATAAAACTAGTTGAATATATTAACTGGTATTCAGATGAGTGAGAAATCCCTCACTTTACAATGCGAGATGCGGTTCACGTAGCAACAACGCCACGACGTTAGGCTTGTTGACCGAGACATCCACTTGAGGTGGAAGAGCCTTTGCTCAGACCGTACAAACAGTCCCCCACCCCCTCATCGCGTTCGCGGGAATTCCTTTCGCAATTGATGGTATTTTATTCGCGTTTGTGGCAAATTTACAAATTTTGCTTCGCGGAATACCGCAGTGGCATCGAGATCGGATAACGTAGTGTGGCTTCAGGATGTCGTAATAAGAGTCTTCGATATTGATCGATGTCGCCCTCAACCAGCTTTTAATACAAGTCGTTTTGGATTCCAACTTCCTTGCGGGGCATGTACCCCTTCATCCAGCATTCTTCTTCAGCAGAAAGCAGTTCAGCGTTTTCCGTACCTATGAACATTGACGCCATATTGCTTTAAAGCAGTTTCATATAAGCATTAATCCAATTTTTCTATTTTTTCTGAGCCTGCACCGAGCCTTGTTGGTGACAGTGCGATCGCTAAACTGATCGGCTAGAAGTGACATCCTTTTCGGCTTCCCGCCGTCCGCGTGAGTGCTGGATCCACGGAGGGAGTCCCACGGGTTCCGCACATGGATAACATCATGAACATCCCTCGCCCAAAAGCATCTCCCGTGTAATACCCATTTATAAATATACCCTAAATCAAGAAATCAGGCGCTTAGCGAAACGCTATCCCCCCTGGAAATTCAACGCTGTACGAAATACTCGTAAAACAGTCTGGGTACGCAGATTTACAATATTGTCAATGGAAAGGTGCACTTACAAGATCTCGCATGAAAACCAGAAGTTACAAGGTCTGGTGTATTAATTTAGGGTTACTATATCTGGTTCAAACATGCAAAGTTGCAAAGACTCGTAGGCAACCGGGGCGTTGTGGGCGTCTTATAAAACAAGTTTTAAAAACATCTCCTTTCTTAAAAAAAAAAAGAAAAAAAGATTGATTTAGTTGCGTATGCATGTCACTTAACTAATCATTCTAAATGCGTTGCTCATTATTAGGTTTTATGATGTTGCCGTGCACTATAAAATATTTTAACAAACACAGTGAGAATTGTCAGAAAAACAACATTCTTTGAGCAGGAAGAATCTCACAGAAATTTAAGTGCATGATAAAATACGAATACGGAAAGCGAGTTCATTTGACCGGAAATGTTTCGTACTCCCAGGCACACCTAAATCCCTTTTTCATCGTGTTTGTTTGTTGTGTGGTCTGTCTGCTGCTTGATTACGGGCTGCACTGCTGCAGGCTGTATATTTACCGTCGGCTGGGTTACGGGCTGTTTAGCGAGCTGCAGCAGAATTGCTTGCTGCTGTGTTTACGGCAGCGAGATTGTGGGAAGAGGAGTTTTTCACTGCTGATAGTTGAATCCGGAGTCACCACCAGCTGAGTTACGCGCAGCTGAATTGCCAGCTGCTGAGTTAGCGGCTGCTGGGTTTCCGGCAACTCAACGAAAATACGGTCTTTCGAATCGCTAAGGGGTATTTCAACAACGACTACTGAAAAAAAAAGGAAAACTCTGACCTTTATTTCTTAGTATTATATGGATTTTAGGTAAGAAATGGCATATAAACAAAACAAAGATATAACTAACACACGGAGCGAAGGATAGAGTAGAAAGGGCGCTACCGCTTGAGTTAGCACGCGAAGAACACTCCTTTCACATAGCGCTCACTAGCAACTTTGTATTTCGTCTTATACTTCGGCTTCTACTTCTTCAGATTTTAGACGATTTACAAATAGAAAAAGACGACATAAGAGTAAAAATTCCTGTCTAACGCTTAGGCTAATTCGAGGCTAAATAATTAATCTCTTTTCGTGATAATGTTATCGACGGCGTACTAACACATTTGTCCTCTAGTCGTATGATATTGTCGGCTTCGATGATTTCCCTTGTTAATTGATTTACACTTTTGCCCAACACGGTGCTGTTGCTGAAGTGCGCGACACACCCACAATCCCTAGAGTGTATCCCCAAGTGGCCAGAGTTAGCGTTTACAATGTTGTTGGAGTGTTGGACAAACTTTGCCCAGTTTGTCCAATGTATTGTCTTCCACAGGAAAGGGGGAATGAATAGACAACCCCCTCAACGCAAGGCACAAAGTTGGTCCTATGTAGGGTGCCTCAATGTCCTTCAGTTAAGGGTGATGCCACCCTTTGTAGTACCCGATGCCGACAGCACGCACTCACGGGTAAAATACAAAGAAATTGACGAAAACAAAATGTCGCCATAGCACAGTCAGCGCCACAAACGCGTGCTGGGACACGCTCTTTCACGCGCTTTTGAACAAAAAAGAAAAATAAATGTGTGGGACAAGATGGTGAGATGTCTCCACCCTAAGCAAAACGCACATGAAGGCACCCTAGTCCTATGCTTCTTGGAGCAGCAGATTGCGGGATTTGAGGGTGTGGTGACGTTTTTGCAAAGGGTGGACACTTTGGTGGGTGCTGAAAACACGATGTCAACATTGACTCTGTTCGCTGTTTTCTTGAGGCCGTGGGAAAAATTGTGGATGTAAGGGACGATGACTGGTCTTCTTGTCCTGTCTCTGTGTGTTTGTTTGGCACCTTGGTTAGTGTGATTCTGAACCAATAGATGGCGGTGGGATCGCCTTCTAGGCCTGTTCATCAATCTCAGAAATCCTGCGTGGTGGCGCTTCGATACTGTGGGGTATATTTCTATGTCCTCAATTTGACATCTCTGGTCCTTGGGTTGTTTTTCTCTGCACGAGCTTTCTTTGGAACGCGCACGGCTGCGCCAGTTCTCGTGCAAGGTGGCCAGTTAAAGGTGTATCCACACGACGGACCGGGCCGCGGACCGATTGATCACGTGATGCGCGGCCCGCGGGCCGCCCGGCTGCAATGAGCATCCACACGGCGGACCAAAAGAGCAGACGACAGAGCGAACGGGCCGGTCTAACCCTCGACCTCACAGCTCGGCCAAACGCATGCAGCGAGCTGCTTTGAGGCTATTTGTAAGGAGCCAAGATGGAGGTTGAACGAAAAGGACGTTTGGCCGCGGTGGCCCTGGCGTTGACTATTGAGGACGAGAAGGACTTAAGTGAAGCGAAAAAGGCACGGGGACATCTTTAGATGATTATTTGAGTAGTCGTCGCGAATATTGTCCCACAGAGCGGGGAATGGCTCCACGAGCGCGATGAAGTAAAAAGTTGCATCGTCGCACAACGAAAGGTTCGTCTTCTTCGTCTTCAACAGTTGGCGCCAAAAGAAAACGACTTTGGATTTGGATTCCAATCCAAACAACAAAAGTCTGCTTGTTGCCAGACTTAGCACTTCAATTATACTAAAAACGCCTCGGTCCGCCGCCAAGGTCCGGGCGAAAAAAGCGCTTGGCATTTCTCACAAGCGCGGGCCGCGGACCGCCGGCGGACCTCGAAAAGCGGTGACGTAAGATCACGTGATGCCCGGCCCGCGGACCAAAACAGCATTTTGGTCCGTCGTGTGGATACACCTTAAGGTGTATCCACACGACGGATCGGGCGGCGGACCGATTGATCACGTGATGCGCGGCCCGCGGGCCGCCCGGCTGCAATGAGCATCCACACGGCGGACCAAAAGAGCAGACGACAGAGAGAACGGGCCGGTCTAACCCTCGACCTCACAGCTCCGCCAAACGCATGCAGCGAGCTGCTTTGAGGCTATTTGTAAGGAGCCAAGATGGAGGTTGAACGAAAGAGACGTTTGGCCGCGGTGGTCCTGGCGTTGAATATTGAGGACGAGGAGGACTTAAGTGAACCGAAAAGGGCATGCTGCATGAACCCCTGGATGTGCAGGAAAGATCGTGGTCTGCATAGTCGACTCTTTTCGGAGCTGTTGGTTTCGGACCCTGACGAGTACCGCCGGCTTCTACGCGTCAGCGAGGAGCTGTTTCTACAGCTCCTGGCGCGCGTTGGGCCAAGATGTTCTGCCACAGGGACATCTTTAGATGATTATTTGAGTAGTCGTCGCGACTATTGTCCCACAGAGCAGGGAATTGCTCCATGAGCGCGACGAAGTAAAAAGTTGCATCGTCGCACAAGAGGTTCGTCTTCTTCGTCTTCAACAGTTGGCACCAAAAGAAAACGACTTTGGATTTGGATTCCAATCTAAACAACAAAAGTCAGCATGTTGCCAGACTTAGCGCTTCAATTAAACTAAAAGCGCAGCGGTCCGCCGCCAAGGTCCGGGCGAGAAAAGTCGCTTGCATTTCTCAGAAGCCCGGGCCGCGGACCGCCGGCGGACCTCGAAAACCGGTGACGTAAGATCACGTGATGCGCGGCCCGCGGACCGAAACAGCAATTTGGTCCGTCGTGTGGATACACCTTTACCTACGCTCCGAGCTCACGTCTCCAGCAAATGTGGGCAAAACAAAACGCGAAAATCGTCCTGAGCCAAATGGCGAGACACATGCATAACAGAACCACCGACGGGTTGAAAAATATGAAATTGCCCGTGCGCCGCTATTGGATATTTCAGAGGCCAATTACACATATTTCAATTTGATCAGATTTATATTGTCACGAATGAAGGCGACGAGAGGACGAACAGTGAACTGAAAAATAAAGGTTTTATCGGCGAACTTGTGCCAAACAAAAAAAGTAAAGTAAGAGCGTCGAGGCCGGCAGAAGAAACCAGGCGGCGATTCGGCAGCGTAACAGAGAGCGAGAGCGAGACTGACTCGACAATGTCGCGGGCAGCTGCTTATCTACAGTGAGTCACTATCTCGAAAGTTCGGCAAAGAAAGTTTGAGCGTCACGTGCTTGGGGCGAGGATGAGCTGGCACTTTCGAGAACAAGAAATCAGGGCGAAAGTTAAGTCTGGTGCAAGAATGAACGCGAATCCTCTAGAAGTCCGTGACCGAGCGTTGCTTTCTCGGCTCTGCGGGCGGCCAGAAGACGGGCCAGTTCTTTTGTCGTGCATGCGTTTGGCTCTTCGTGGATTTCCAGGAAAACGTGATGACGTGATAGACATGGGTTTCCAAAATTCTAGCTTGAGAAATTAACTACCTAAAATATCAAAACAAATTAACTATTTTTGGGCGGTCAGGTGTCTCATTTAGGTAGCTGGGTTTGACCAAAACCACGAGGCTAGAAAACACAAAAAATGACTCTCAGGTTTAGATGTTGAGTTTGGTAAACCCACAGCAGGACTGGTGCGGGAGTCATAATAAAAAAATTCCGAGGTTAATAATTCACTCACAGCAATAACTTATAATTAATTTTAATACGAATGCAGTGATAAATGCATGACTGGCCAGGCAAAGATTCTGGGTGTGTGGATAGCTTTTGCACATAGTTTAAACAATGTACAGTCTGTCACAAAAAAAATTACAGAATTTTTTTCTTTTTTTTTTACCGCAAGACTAAACTAGGCATCGCCAAACGCTCATTCTCCGCCCAAAGGTAGCGCTAGAGGTCCGATATCTTATTCAAAAGTTATAAGCGATTTTCTGAAAAGTTCAATGGGAAAATAACGGCCGATGTAGTTTTCGAATACATGGGGCTCTATAGGCACCAGAAACCGAAAACGAGCAAAAACGGGCTCCATTTTCCCATTGAAATTTTCAAAAAATCACTTATAACTTTTAAATAAGCTCTTTTCGGGATAAAACTTTGGCATCTGGTTGTGACCTATAGTGCTGCCTTTGGGCGGAGAATGAGCGTTAGGCGATGCATAGCTAATTTTTGCGGTAAAAAAATAACTTTTTTTTTTGTGAAATCCTGTACCAGTCTGAATTTGGTGATTTATGCGCGCAAGTAGTGGTGTGCATAAATAAAAAGATGCAAACGGGTAGAGTTTGACGTTGCGTAAAATGCAATGTAAGCACGCACATGGTACGCTGATTAAGACTGAAACAGCGCTACATGTTACACTAGCGTTGAGCGTATCGAATATTAAGCGTGCACCAAAAGCTAAAGTTTGCACGCACATACTGCTCAGGCAGTAATGTTTGAATGTTCATAGTACTTTATTACCCTAAGATTTGGTGTAAGTTGTCTCCTGTTTGCTTACAACAGAAAGAAGGAAACTTTCTAACTCTATGTTAATAGAAAAACTCCACCTGCTGACAGCTACCAATCATCTCGGCGACGATTACGAGTAATCACTGCGTGCTAACGGTCGTGTGCTTAGAACGAGTTTTTCCCACGTGATTTCATACAATCGCAATTGTTTTTGACAAACAACAATGTTTACTCAGGCCAGCGGTCACATGTGAAGCTTATAAAATATTTTGTATTGATTGTGGCACCCGTGTCAAGTTGCATAGTTTTTTTTTTTTTTTACAATCCGCGAAATAGAATGCTTCTGTTTACCTTGGTATCTAATGCATGTAGCACACAAAAAAGCTCGAAACGAATCGCAGTGGGAAACGAAAACAATAATGATAAACAAGCGTCCGTGTAATCACGCGAAAACTGAGGGCCTTGCACATATGTAGAAGGTAGCTTTGTTTCACTAAATACATTACCAGTAGAGCATATGATTTTATCGTGTGAGCGAAGCGGAACATAAAAGTGCGAGCATACTGTCCTGAACTACACTTCCAGTGAACAAGTGCACCATCCAATGCATCGAGCTTGCTTTTATAGCCTTTTTGGTGCGCTCAATCCTTTCAAAAAAACAATATTAATCAATTCTATTATTTAAATTATATTTATTAAGTGCGCCTAAGTGTATGTTTTGGTTGTTTTCGTTGTTGTTGTTGTTTTTTTGTCTTTTGCGTTCACGTGCCATTTTCTTAGTTATATAGCATTTTCCAGAAGTCCGACAACTATAGTCTGTTTCATAAGTAAAACCGCATAATCAAAGATGTAGAAAAAAAAAGGAACGCGAACACGCGAACACACATTAAAGTGCAAAGTAACGGGACATTTAGAATTAGTCGTTAGTTTTTTAGAGAGCAGGAGTTTCGTAGGGCGACATTGTTACCCGTTGAAGATTATAAAAAGTGCTGTACAACTGTTAGCTCGGTGTCTTTAACGTGCATTACGCAGTATATGTGGTACACGATCGCACGACGGTAGGATGTAGATGGGCGACTGAACCCAGGGTCCCTGCTAAAGCCCCTTGGTGAAAGCGTTTTTTTACAAGTACCGCCAACCATTCTTGAGGAAACGCGCAAGACACGTGCCACGAGTGGGTGCTCCACCGCCATTCTCTTTCAAGGGCCAGTCATTTTAGTGCTGCGCCGCAATTTGCCTCCAAGGGCCGCTCGAGAGACGGGCCTCGTGCACTGAGACGTTTGAGGTTACATGAAAGACCAGTGCAAACGGCATCGAGGGGATTTAGTCCCTACAGGCAAGCTACAGGTTCTGCAGCGTGAGCTCCGTGCCCTGAAAGGAGCTCGCGCTCGAGCATTTCTCCACGTGCTCTGGTCTGCGGTGCCACAACCACGGCCACTCGATCCCCCCTGTTGGTGCGGCCTGCCGATGTCTTTCCGAAAACAAAAGAGCGCGCGTGAGAGGAGAACTTCTCCCATTTTCCGTGGGGGCGCTGCACATCGGTGAGCGGTCTTGTGAGCTGAAAGTACTCTGTTTCACCTTATGTTGTATCGCTGGAAAGGCTGTAAGCGCGAGCTCCTTGCTCTGGGGCAGATCTTGGCGGCACAACCTCTCGTGCAGCAAGGGCAGCTGTCAACGCTATGAGCTCGCGCTTCCAGCCTTCGCTGCGCTACAACATAAGCTGAAACGGAGTATAGACGCTTTCAGCGCGCGCCGGATCGAGCCGCCATAGCCGACCTTCTCTTGTCTTACCGAGATGCCTAGCCACTGAAGCGGGCGTTGTCGAGCCTCCACAAAGGCCTTCGCTGGGGAGGAGGACGCAGCAGAATCTAAAATGGCAATAACCTGTCCTGCTGTGGCAATGATGAAGTGAAGCGAACGGGATAATCGGGAACAAAAACTGAAGGTCGGTTATGGCGGCGCCCATGCCCAGCTGCCTGAAAGAGTCTATAGAGAAGGCGCCCAAGCTCTTGCTCCGCTACCCAGATAAAATATCTGCCTGTCATTGGCTTCGCCGATACCGAGGCGCTGCCGCGGTTGCAGAAGGCAGCAAAACCCGCTTTCCCCCACCTATCCACCGCTGTGCTCGGCGAAAATAACGTAGTGTCACTCTGCGCTCGCGTGTGTGGTTTCAGTTGGCATTTTGGAAGCTGCCGGAAATGTAAATGCGCGTTCTAGTTCTGACTGCCAGACGGCGATGAATTGTGCCAACTCCACTCGTGAAACAGGAAATCCTGCAGTTGATGAAGTACAATGAAGTCTCTACCGAACTTGAGTTCGCACCGCTGACTTACATAGCTGGCTACTTGGCCTTCGTTTGCGGGCAAAAGGTGACCATTTTTAATTGTAGAAATTGTCGTAATTTCAAAGCAATTAGTTGAAACATTCAACGTAGCAAAGCAATAAGGGTTTCTCAGTGAAAGCAAGGAAGGTTAATGTGCAGAACCCGCTAAACTTTGCAGGTGACGTGTCCTGAATGCAAGCGCAACTTAAGGGAAATGCATCGCATGACGGAGCATATCAGTCCATGTTTAGCCTTGACCAAGGAGGACTCAGCTATCCACGACCTGAAGCTGTCCGGCTGTGCAAGCTCGTCTGCACCTTTGTCGAGAGGGCTCTACAGTCGGCAGAGATTCGTGGTTGTGGAAGGATTTGCAAGGTCCTCTCGAGCGCTGTGCTTCCCACACCTTATGGACTGTCTGCTGATGTGGTGTGTTAACTGCCGAGACCCCTACCACAGCGAACAGCTCCGCGAGCTCTTTCTCAGAAAACTCCTCAGACCTTTTCTGGCAAACTGGGCTGGTGACCTAAACAGCCCTAAATAATATATTGAAGCTTTCGCGGAAGCCTCTTTCCCGAAAGGTACTCCGCTTGTGAACTATATGACTCCCTTGGCCTGTTTTTTGTGAACAATGAAGTTTATATTGCTGAAGTTAGCACGCGGAATCCGATTTTATACTGTCCTTCACAGATGAATAAACGGCACAGCTCGCGCCTGCTCGAGCGTCGGTTAAAACCGGAAATCATACGGCCTAGCTATATCCAACTATAACTCCTATATTACTGTGGTAATAGAAACGGGGCAACAGTTACGGGAACAAGAAAACGACAATTTGTTCTTACTGCCAGCAGAATGCAGCTTTAACGCGCAGCCTGCAGCTGAGTGAGCTTTTCGCAGAAAGAATCATGTGCTTTTATTCTACACAGATTTGTCACATCATTCATGCTATCTGGCACTCGTTTCAATTGGGATTTGCGGCTTCCCGAAAAAAAAAATTAAATAGCCACACCGGGCCGGGCCGAGCGTACTGCTCCTCTCTCACTATATTTCGTCTTACCTTAGCATGGACTAAGCGCGAACGCTGTGCTAGCGCGAGCGGCTCGACTTTACTGCCTTGACTGGAGCACTCGCTGCACGAGCGCTCATGCAGCCGCCGAGGCTTCCTTCGAAGCAACTATCTCGCGCTTTTAGCATGCGCTGCTAACAAGTACATACTAACGTGAAACGAAGTATAGAGTTCCTCGATATGCTCCCCCGAAAGGAACTCTATCTCTCACTAGAGTGCCTTCATACACACGCGCACTTTTGCTTGAGTGGTGACATCTCAACCATTTTTCCGCCCAATCGTTTTTTTATGCAATTCGAAGTGCGCGCAATCCGGTGTCACTCAGCTCGAGCGCGAAGCTTTGGCTAATGCATAGACGCCATTTTACCGTCCAAGTCACGCACCAAGCGCGCGAGAGCGTCACGCGCTCGCACATTCAGGGCAACAATGAATGTCTTCACCCTGAGACAGAGAGACATGCAGGCACCCCATCTCTCACCGATAACGAGCGCCACGGCTGGCGCCTGCGGGGTAAAGTAGAACTATCGCTCTCACCGGCGGATTGAGGCATACGGCAGGCCGCTCCCAAGGGGAGTCCTAATCGAGTGGACGTGCCACAATACACTCGGTCAACAATCCCCCACCGCACTTGGTTTAGCTAAAGCCCCTTCATGTTTCAAAAGTAGCGCAAGCTTCGTCGATGCACGAGGCACGTGCAACGTGCAGCTCTTAGGAAGATCACAGCGGCACAGCGCAGCACTGAGCTAGATTTCAGACGCCATGCATTTCCCAGAAGTGGCGCGCGGCATGTGCCTCGAGCATTTCCACAACAATGAATGGCGCCACTTTTCCCAGGATGGAGGGGCTTTAGGTTTAGCTAGAGCCACTCTATATGGCAGCGTAGCTGCCATATAGAGTGGCTCTAGGTTTAGCCTGTGAGGTAAACCAAAATCGCTACGCTTAGGGTATCGGCACTTGTCCTCCCGGTATTGTTGTGGGCGCCTCCCTCTTGTTGGTTAGTTTGTTACTAACCATCAAACGCAACTGCTGATCGACATGATTCAAAAGTGCGACTTCCTCAGCATTCGATGTCAGGTAGCTCACGTAATATTGCTTTGCTTTTTCTCGAACTGTTTAAACACTTGTGGAGGACGGAAAAGCGTTTGCTGTGATTTCAGATAAAGTTGCAGATAACTGACAACCATCATTTTAAGCACCAAGATGTGTATGAAGCGTAGCTTATTGAGTGGCTCTAGTTTAGCCCGACCGTATAGGCACAGAAAGAGAACGAGCAGCTTATCCTCGCACTCTTGGCGATGCTTCAGTGGCTTCATCAGCCCGTAGCGTTTGCTGCGCTCTGAACTAAAGCCTGATTCACATGGTGCGATTTTCTCCTGCGAAATCGGTGAAGCGATGAACCGCACATGCGAAATTTCGCGTTTCCTTTCACATTGATTGAGAACATATGCGATTTTTCGCACTTGCGAAGCACATGGTTGGAACCCTTGCATTCGTTTGACGATACTAATTTCGATATTTAACAAAATTATAAAATTTTCAGATTTATTTATTAGCTTCTGGTAAAAAGTACGCCGTATACTTATATTTAGGGCCGATTCAGACGTTTGCATCGACTGCATTCGCATCAACGAAAACGACGAAAACAACGAGTACGACGAACGCGACAAGGACACCGGGAGAGTCACAGCTCATAACTGCTTGAGCAAGCTAGTTGTTGCGTTGCTTGGCATGTCGCGCAAGGCGAACAGTTGTCCCGGTGGCTTCGTCACGTGGACGATGTTCCATATTGAAAGATGGCAAGTAGCAGCGCGTCTTGACTTTCATAGAGCATGATGGCCGCTGATGACGACGAGTTCAGACTGCTCTGTAAAAAGGAATACCTACTTCTGCGGAAAAAAAACTCCTGCTCCTAGACGGCAGCCCACGGTGATGGCGGGTCAGGCCGTGCTGGCAAAACAGAGCCAAAGAATCGGAGTTTTACTCATTGGTAAGTCGACTTGTGCTTTTCTGCGAGCAGGTTTCTGGAATACTTTTTCTCTGCAGACCCTTTTTATGCTGCACAGCGACCCAGAGCAGTTTCGAAGATATTACCGGATAATGCGGAGCGCCTTTGAAAGACTCCACACTCGCCTGGAAACAAAGCTTACGAAGCAATATGTCGTCAGAGAGCCCATTTCGTCGCGGGTGCGGCTTGCTATCACTTCGAGGTAAAATGGTATTCTCTTTAAACTTCACTGTTTGGAGTGAATACGAGGTGCAATTAAACTGGTTTATATGGCGAACTCATAACTAGTTTCTCGGCTTCCAGACATTGATGTACATAGTAATGTTTTGTTTTTATTCAGGTACCTGTCATCGACAACGTCAATGCAGGATCCTGCACTGCAATTCAAGGTTGGAGTGTCAACAGGGGCATCCATCGTGCATGAGAGATGTCCGCATATATGAAAGGTGCTTCGCCCAAAACACATGAAGGTAAGCAAAGAAATCTGATTTCGTTTTTGGTAACTTGTGGAAAAGGGGACGGTTTCACATGGAGCGATTTTAGTTGCGATTTCGCAGTTGCGACGGCGCTGTTGCGGCAAACAGGCAGGCTCAATGCGATTATGAAATAATCGGAGCTGCGTCAATTGTCAAACATCCTTCGAGATGTCACCAGCGCCGCTGCGACGGTACGAAAAGACAGCCAATAAAAACGCGCCTCATCCAAAACCAACCGTATCCTTAGTGTCGCATGCATGCTGTGAAAGAGTCGCGGGCGTCTCGTAATGAAAAAAAATACTTGAAAATGGAGGTGGTATTCCGGTCGTGTGGTATTCACTGGGGGCCATAGCTTGCGCCGGTTGCTGTTGAGAGCACGTGCTGTTAGTGAATTTGCACAATGCTTCTGCAACGTATATTTCACACCGTCAAGATTGTTTATCTTTGCCAGCAGTACGTAGCAGTTCTTTTTGAGCTCTAGCTGCGAGCAATGCGCGCCAATACGGCGTCCACTAAATACCGCCTTTAAAGATGTAGATCATGACGAACAACAAGACTCACAGTGGTGGTCTTGGGAAATTGATGAATTCAAGTTCCCCCCCCACCCCCCTGCCCCGGTGTACTCTCTCTACACACTACCAAACCACGGAATCATCCAGAATTCTAAATCAGGGGGTGTTGCAATTATTCGGGGGGGGGGGGGGGGGAGGGGGCTGTTGGGAGGGGGTGGCCTTAGGTCTAGATGCCTTGGTCAAGAAATTCTGAGGGGTGTCGCCCCCAACCTGGAGGAATAAGGGGGTGTTAGAAGGGGCTGGCTTTAGGTTTATATACATTGCTTAAGACATCCTGGGGGGGGGGGGGGGGGGGTGTCACACCCCACCTGGAGATAATTATGGGAGTCGGGTGTACAAATCACTGCAGCTAACTCGTCCTTTGCAGCTGCTCCTAACTATTCGCAGCCGAAATATCTAAATGAATCATGTTGAAAGCTGTACTGTCAAAAATGGTTTCTCAAAAAGTTTACACAACAGAGAGCCATTGATTTATGACTCTAGGGACGAACTTGGGAAGAGAGGGCTGCAGACCTGAGGATGTTGAGGGCCCCAATGCTATTACTACGCCACATTCGAAAGACGGGGTCACACATTACGCATCCTACGAATACAGTTTGCAGACAAATAGTAATTTGAGGCACCGCAGCATCCCTGCTTTTTTATGTCGCACGGCAACCAATGAAAGGAGCAGCCTGGCACGCGGCTTATGAAACACAGATGCGTCAGTGAGTCGCGTTCGATCGATGTCTGCAGACTGTTTTTTTGTCTTTGGTATAAGCAGTCTGACACCGGCCTGACTTGGGCATAATATGATGGCTTACAAAAGTAAGTGGTGTGTGCCTGGAGCTGGGCTAGTTGGCTCATGCTTCTGAAAGTTTCCAGCTGAACGTAAAAAAAAGGAGCGAGGGAGAAAAAAAAAACAGACACACTGCTTTTCAGATCCAGTTACAGAAGTATTCGCAATTCTTAAGCGTCAACAAGTATTTCTCATATTTGAGGATGCATTTATTACCAGTATTACTATAGGTAAAGATTACATGAACGGCTTTTAAATAACAACGTAAAACCATGTGTGAACTTTGTGCTGTACTTCTAGCTCCCATCAAGAATCACAGACCAAGGGAAATTGCCAAGGGCTTTGAAACAGGGCGGAATTTTTCTCATTGTGTGGGGAACGTTGACGGAAAACACGGACATATCGAAGCCCTTGCCGATTCTTGAAGCCTGTACTATAACTACAAGGTGCTGTTTATGGGTCTACAAATTTACTTTAACACATATCATGTTTTGGAAGAGTGCATGAAGTGACGTAACATTCGGCTTTTCAGGGTAACCTACTCTGTAGTGCTGATGGCCGTCGTGGACAGCAAGTCGAGGTTTATGGCCACAGACGCTGGAGCGTATGGCCACCAAAGTGATGGTGGCGTCTTCAAGGCATCAAGGATAGGACAGTGCCTCAGTCAAGCTGCCTTGAATTGTCCACCACCAAATCTGCTGCCATCTTCCCATGTTATCGCCGCGTCCGTCTTCGTTGGAGACGAGGCATTTCAACTGAGGTCGGACTTTCTGAGGCCCTGTCCTGGTTGATACCTCAGCGATTATCTAGAAATATTCAACTATCGACTGTGTAGAGCGAGGTAACCTTTAGAATTGTTGCACTTGCATTATAATAACACAAATCACAGTGTTGTCTTTGTCCCATTTCCAGAAGGTGCGTCCAGAACGCATACGAAATTTTGGCTACTAGATTTTGCATCTTCCGCAGGCCAATCGACCTCCTCCCAGACCACGCCACTGGAGTCGTCCGCGCAGCTTGTGTACTGCACAACTACCTACAAGACGACAAGTTGCACATGCTAAATGCCAATGCTGATTGAAGTCGACCACTTCGGCAACATCGTTGATGGCCAGTGCCGCAAGGAGGTCTCTCAACACACAAACGCGTTGCTCCACCTACCGAGGCTGAGATCGCGGCACGTCGACCAATCTGTCCGAAAATGCAACATAGTGGCCACCGCAATGAGAGACCTGTACCGCAGGTACTTGGTAAAGGAAGCTGCAGTGTCATGGCAAAGGAACCGCGCTGGACTGAAATCCTAAGTAATGTCAGCGGTATGGTGACAAATCACGAAGTTTTCAAGTTTTTGTGCGTGAAGATCGTCTGGCCTATTTCCGGTGGAACAGGGAGCTGAGGCCACCATTACAACAATATTCTGCCGCTGCGAGTTCGCTACTTTTAAACGGGCGCTCTGGTGAGAGACGGCTTCCGTGAGAGGCCCACTAGGACTTTGAACAGAGAAAGTGAAACACTTGTATTGTACCAAGACCGGTGCTACTGGAGGGGGATGAAATTAGGGACTCTCCCTGTTCATGTACGCTATTAATGTGCTTAACTAGGGGTGGACGTAATTTATACTCTGCCGCCCGCGGAGGAGTGACACAGTCCTCTGAGATCCTTGGTTGGATAAGTGGGACGAGTGTTTTCAGTGCACGTTCTGCAAGATCCTGAGCTGAGGCGCAGTCCTTAAAGGGAAGCCGGAACACTTCTTTAAAAAAAAAATGAGATAGAGCTTGATTCTAGCCTAGTTTTATCCCGTGGATATGAATATCGTGTTCGTTTTCTCCGAAGATGTAACTTAACGCGAGAAAACACGAAAAACACCCGACTCGTCGTGGCGTCATAAGAGGGCCTTTCGGTCGCAAAGCTCGTGTCACTCGAGGGCCGCGCATGCAATCCCTAGCTTGCCAGGTGTATTCCCCCGTACTGGCACAAGTGTTAACATCTTTTTCTGCCCTTCTTAAAAAAAAAAAAATAGCAAGAGTACGCGTGCATAGCTCTGGTGGACGCTGCTGGAAGGAAGATTCCGAGAACTTCTTTTATGGCGACACGCTCCTGGAGGAGGGCCTTCGGTGGTACTCTGAAAATGATTTTCTGCAACCTCCATGCCCCAAATTATAAAAGAAATAATTTCGATATTCGAGATCCTGGTGAAATGAAGACGACTTAAGTGTCTTTCCTCAAAT
This sequence comes from Ixodes scapularis, assembly GCF_016920785.2. Lineage (NCBI taxonomy): Eukaryota > Metazoa > Arthropoda > Arachnida > Ixodida > Ixodidae > Ixodes > Ixodes scapularis. The sequence goes on along the minus strand of NW_024609839.1, from coordinate 46,086,301 downwards.
ACAAAACCGCTTCAGCTTCCTTTTAACTTGGTGTGTGAGAGTTATTTGAGTAGTCTCCGGAAGTATGTGCATTTAGGTGGTTCAGGTAAATCTGCAACGTGCTGGAGGTAGTGTAGTGTTGAGAGGGAGTGTGTTTGTACACGCCGAAGAAGCGTAGCATCTGCCCTCTCTGCAGTGTGGGGTGGGCTGTAGGGGGTTATGTGGTTACGACGAAACTATAACACAAGGCACGGCGAGTTTCCTTCTCGTCGTGCCTTGCGTTGTAGCTTCCGGGTCACGTAGGAGTTGATTTCGTCTGGCCATTGACAAGGGGTACTCGGATCGTCGGTGGCGTGCGTAGATGAGTGGGCGGCCTTGCAACACCGGCGCACAATGCAAATATTTGCCTTTTGGCGCCGGTGCACCCCATGACTCCAGCAACGTGTTATGTTCCTCTTTATTCATATTTGATGTCTGTCAAAAAGGTGAGCCTGTACTTGATTTTTTTTCTTTTGTAATTGCATCTTTTTTGTCTTTTGTTAGTTGTTATCTTTCAACATTTAAAGCCAGCAATAAAAAATTGATTTCTGAATCACCCCTGCATCATGTCATCTCTCTAGTTCATTTCCACCCCGGACCTGTTGCCTGCAAATCAGTCAATCTTTTTGTAGAAAATGGGTTGTGGTCTTTGCCCCTTTTACGAACAAACTGGCGGACACTTTGTGTGGCAGGTATAGCCCAAAGTAGATCGACAGAGTACTGGCTGATTCCCCACAGGGTGAGGTGCTATTTTACTTTTTTCGTTGGACCTACGCTGCCCAATCGGGTTTTTACAAAACACAGAATTCGTTTTATCGGCCGACTTTCATGAAATGAACGACACGCTGGATGTGCAAAACACATTCTGTACTTCCTCAGTGTAGGTCAGCATGAACAAGCTAACGTAAATGTTAAGCTTTTTTTTTAATTCAAAACAATATTAACGATTGCGAACATGACAAAAACACTGAAGATAAAGGAAACGACATAAATAAAAAAACACAGGTTTTCAGATGCAAAAAAAAAAGCCAAAACAATCATGCTGGTGAAATAATCGCAAACTATGCACAAAACCAAATTGCCACAGGATTTCTACGACAAATGTCACGCGTGGCACGTGTGACATTTGCGTAGGGGACTCATTGAATAGTAGAAAGACCCTTTCTTGAAATCTGTTTGGGGATCTGACACGAAGGTCTGTCCAGAAACCGAGAATCGCTGATCGGCACTTTGTAATTAAAGCCATCTTACACGCGTGTCGCTCGCGTAGCACGCGTCCAGCGCGTTTACATATCAATTAGTTATTCTCACTATACGTAAAAATGTGAAGCTCGATTTTTATCAAATGGCTTTAATAACAAGGTTCTGTTCAGCGTTTCTCAGTTTCTAGAAAGACCTTCGCGTCATCTGCAAACAGATTTGAAGAAAAGATCTTTCTTCAATGCCACGAGTCCCTCACGCAAAGGGATCGAACAGAAGCGTCAATTGTTATCGCCTGCAATTTTACAAAGGAAGCAACCACAACCCTCTCGTAGTGCGCAAACGCCAGTTCGTTTTAATGCCGAACTCAAGCCTACATCCCCGGCGAGAAACATTCACTTGGAAGAAGCACATCCGCCGCCACACCCCCGCAGCGAATTTTGAAGACGACGACGTAGGTGACGCATTTTTCGTATTTTTGGTTCCCACGTTGCTATGACCACCGTGACGTCTTTCACGAGCCGCGTTTGATTGGCTGTCCGTCCCTTCGCAAGAGCGGCCGTTCGCAAGGAAAGTTTGGCAAAATACGGAGTTGCGAATTAGTCGAATTCGCACCGCAACTGCGTTGTGCCGCAAGAACGGCGTCGCAATTGCGAAATCGCAGGCAAATTCGCACCATGTGAATCAGGCATAAGTATCTCCCAAGCCGAACCAACAAAAATCACTTAACACGCCCTAATAAAAAAATAAAAAAAAATGCTGGTTTATTTTGACTAACTGGAGATCTTTTGACGTGCAACCGAAATCTCAGATTGGCCGTCGGATTGCGTGCACCTCGGCCGATATTTAAATCCGAGAAATATGGATTCATGGGCCAGCGCGTTAGCTCAGAGACACCGAGACGATTTAATGTTTTGTGTTTTGTTTTAATATCATTGCTACTTAAGGGCCACCGTGGTGGTTTTTGAAACAAAATATAGTCGAACCATTCCGACAAGCATAGTTTGATTGCGAAAATGATTTTTGCAAGTGATAAAAACATTAAAATGTTTTCGCATACGTGGCGGAATCTGAAATGGCAGAATGCATTTCATGGCGCCCATTTCATTTGGATCGCGACCGGCATGTGAACCGACGCACAGTAGAACGCGCGAAAAGGAGCTGTGGTGCACCAGCAGTCTCGCGCTTGTTGTTCTGACATCTCTGACTCGCTCACTACGAGCATCCAGGCATCTGACACCCTGACATCTGGCGCTTTTTCTGTCTTTCCCGTGGCGTTCCAAGCGGCACACGACGGAAAATGCATATCAAGCTCTTCTTGAACCGGTGTCGCCATCTGTATTTTATAATAAGAAACTACAATTTGCCGTAACTGAATGGGAAAAGTTTCAGGTCTTATAACATTATTAACGTATAATATACCAATATGGAAGTTCTGGAAATTGTAATATTGAAGGATGCTTCATAATTTAATGTCTCGTTATTTCGATTAGTTGACGTGATTCCGTTTTTACAGCGCCATAAAAAATACCATTTTAAACTTTATTTTTTAGTTTAAAATATACATTATCTGTACAGTTCGTTGCTTACTTTTTTACTTTATTACACCCAACCGAGCGCTCACGTAAAATATCGTGGACAATGGGACGTTATAACTCGAGAAATAAATTTTTCAATATTAGAGACTGTGGCATTTAAAAGCTAAATAATTAACTAACCACTAAAAATAATCGTAATATCGAGACATTAGAGAGTTTTAGTAGATCGTTCCCATGACTCCGATAACGATACCCGATACTCCGCCACCGCCTCCCTTGCGAATGCATAGTATCGTTATCGGGGCTATCGGAGGTATCGGAACGGTCTACTAAAACTCTCTATTAAAGTATCGTTGAAAAATAGCTCTTTAATTTGACATTAACTTTATAAATGTAAGATACATAAAAAGAAAGTCATAAGCCGTCAAAAAAGCATGAAAACGTCATGCACGGTGGTGTTGCACCGTTTCGACCACTGACACCAATAAGAACACAGGGTACCCTGCTGACTTCAGTCTTGCAATTTGCCCGTCGAAACTCTTTTGTATGGAATGCGAGCACGACTTTGCGATTGAGCTCTTAAGGCATGACCGCACTATGCCTCTTTTCACGAGTTTTGAGTGCGCGGAGTTGAAAGGGAGGAGTGGTTTTTTACCCCTCGGTTCATAGAACCAGCAGATCCTAGGGATCCTTCAACCGGCAACTGGGGGTGATTTCTAGGGGACTCATGCAGTCTTTAAATGCCGAGAAGACGTTGTCCACCGAGCCTGAACAATTGTTTTCATCGGTGGCTAAAAAAAATTAAAAAATCGTCCACGTATCTAAACACGCGCACTACTTTTGTGCCATCTAACCTCTGTTGTAGAATCCTATCGATATGTGCGAGATATAGGTCGCTGAGTACAGGTGCACCACCGAAGCTACTTTCCATTGTGAGACATGTGTCGAGGCAAGCTCACGAAGCTGAGATTGATCGTCACTGACGGTAGCTGTCAATCTCAGGCAAGCTGAGATTGACAGCTACCGTCACTGCCTTGACAGGCAGTGACGGTAGCTGTCTCGCCTCTGGCCACGACGAGAGAAGAGCTGAAGGAGGAATTCCCTTCTCCCCGAGAACGTCTTTTGTGTGTGTCCCAGAAGTCGCTACTGTCCCTCTACAAGAATATAGAAGATTAATGAAACAATGGTGAGGGTGCAGGCGAGCTGGTGTAGATTGAGCATAGTTGTAAACCCGAGACTGGGGATACGGACAAGGGACAAACACAGAACGACATGGACGTCCGTGTCGTTCTGCGTTTGTCCCTTGTCCGCATCCCGAGTCTCGGGTTTACAACTATGCTCAATAGAAGATTGACCCGTCACTCAAAACTCGTACGAAGACAGCTTTGGGGTTACTTGCGGTGGCCCGATCGCACGTGTGCTTCGGCTGCTTTCAGCGGATGCTACGAGCCATCGGGGCCTAACCAAGGCCGTGTGAATGTCCCGTGACCCTGGAGAGAGGGCACAGCGACGCGTGGAAAGCCTATCACGGGCTGCGTCCACGGAGCGGGATTGGCTGAGATAGCTCGCAGGCGTCCGCTGCGTTAGAACGTAAGGTCCCGACACAAACTACTTCACGATTGCGGCGGATGTCACATCCCCCGCAATCGTGCTTTCCGCTGGCTGCTCTCCGAGCGTGTCCCAGAGTGGGCCGTTTATAACGATAAATACAGCCATCAAGATCAAACTACAGATGTGCGATTGTAATTTACGGATATTATGGATCATATTCAAATAACTTGTGAACACGACGGGTATACATCAAATTTCGTTAAAGTATACCTTTAAAGAGCTCCTGAAAAAAAAGAAGTTTTTTTGAACCGTCTGATGGTGCGAAATGTATTTTAAAATATGGGTGCAAAGTTCATGACGTCGCGGAAAGGTCATACACTCTTTCCACCTCAACGTGATGGCCAAGCCGAACCACCTCTCCTCCACGCGCCCAAAATGCCGAGAAAAAAACAAACAAACAAAACAAACGTGGAAACAAAGTGACTGGATTGTGTCTCGCGCCGTCAATTTTCCCCTAAATTTTTTTTTAATAAATTAATCTATTTGGTGGGCGTGTCCCAACCAGACTGTTAAAAAAAAAAAACACGCTCTTCTTTTCTTTTCAGGGGTCCTTTAAACGGACGTAGGTGGTGAGCACGTAGTTCAACAGTTGAGGAGCACTTGGACCTAACAAGATTGTTATTTACATGTTTGGAGGCCGGAAACAAACTTTTTTGTTTTTTCTAATTTCGCAGATTGTTTAAAGTTATTTTTTTTTTATCAATTTTTAATATTATTTAAAAAAACAAAAATGAAACGCGGGACATAGTGGTGCACAAGGTCAATCATGTTGTTTTCATGAAATGTAAAATGTTTGTTAAACGTGCGGTTTAAGGAAGTAATGAAAAAGCTAGTAACACACCTGCTGCGGGCCGTTTCAACGATCATTGATCCAACATCTATCGACTCAAACGCTATCGAGGGCTGTTTACACGGCAGTGGCAACTGCAATCAAGCCGATAACGATCGTTGACTTCAACTGAGCTTGCCAACCCTAGTTATGTTATGATGGTTCGCATCAATAAATCCAAAGATTGCGGCGGCCGCCGCATTGCCGCCAATGGCAGCACCAGCGAAGCTCACACTTTCGCGAATGATAGGGGGAGGTTTATAGAAAATATCGTAGCAGCAAATATTGTCGGAAGAGCTATATGATTCGGGGCCAGAGCTGCCTCTCAAAGGACAATCGCACGGTGCGGATGTCCACGCTTGGTGGGCGCGGGCATTGTGATGTCGCTGGCCATAAGGCTTTCGTTATGTGTCTGTTGCCTAAATTCGTGTGAAACGTTCGGATTATCGCCTTTTTGAGCGCAGCTCTTAGGTGCCCGTTTCCGTGTTTCGCGGCGTCGGCGTAACCGCGTTAAATTTAGCCGGAAAATTTACTTCACGTGACCTTAACACCAATTCAATTCACTGCTAAATTTAGCGGAGAATTGAATTGGCGTTGAGGTCACGTGACGCCAATTTTTCCGACAAATCTAGCGGAGAAACTGAATTGGTTTACTGGTGACGTGACATCAAATCATGTGACGTCATTTTCAATATTATATGTAGCGGGGAAACTGAATTGGATGAGGGGAGAGGAGAGGATGGAGGAGGAGGGGAGGAGGAGAGGGTATGAAGGAGGAGGAGGGGCATACCTTCCCCTGCGCACCTTCCCCTCCTCCTTAAGAGCAGTGCTCTAATTTCGCATTACAGAGATTTGCCAAGGTCTTGCATCTTTTACTCTACAAATAAAAAAAAAAAATTCTTAACATTTTGTGTTAAACGGATATAATGAAAGAAAAGCGTGCATATATTTCATTTGCATCACTTTGAGACAAAAAGGTTATGTGACATTGCCTTGGGTTTGGTTTCGGTTTCAACTGGCATCTCAAATTATTCTTTTCTATCACGTGAATCATGTGAGGTACACTTCAACTAGGGTTGTTAGGCCTATGTACCGTATAACATCCGACAGCCTAGTTGAGATTAATGGCAGTTGGGAGATGCCGATCGGCACCATGATCACTGAAACGGGACGTGTAACAGGTGTATAAGAAATATACGACATTCTTATTCATTGGAACACAGCCAACTTTGTTATTATAATCAAGCATAGCCTTTGAAGTTGTAGAATGTTGAGATTTGAAGATATTTAGGCTGATATAATTTAGTTTATGTTCACTCAGGCCTTTTATGTACTTGACTGAAATAATTGTGTTGGGGTCCGACACAATACAAATATCAAGAGTGTTGTACAGGCGTGTTGGCTAATCAATTACTTCTTCAAGGTTTAAATCAAGATACAACTCCTCAAACGTTTGCTCTTCTCAGCAGGATGACGACTGAACATGCTCCGGGAAGAAATTTTAATAACTGTCCGGAGTCCTATAGCGCCTGCTTGCAATTCAATTTTTTCTTTAAAGATAAAGTGATTCGGACCCAAGTCATTGCAATACTTTGTTTCTGCGTAGGTTCAAACGTAGCCGACACTACGAAAAAAAAAAAAAAAAATGTGACCTATCAAATGGCTTCAAAAGTGCAAGTTTATAGATATTTTTTTTATGATTGGTTCAATGTTGACAGAACAGTTAAAGAAACACGACGAACATCATGATGGTGCGCCTTCAGCTCCGGTCGAAAACGAGAACAAAATAAATGACAGGCACCGTATTAGTGGCTCGAAATATGATCATAGCCGAAGTGTTACGTCAAAGTGAAGCCTCGTACTCCACTAAAACCAAATTTACAGATGCGATCAGCTGCTCTTTAGCAGGTGGCAAGCGGACTAGCGTTTAGTCAAGCAACACTGGGCGACGCATACCACAGCACCCCCTGGACATCAGGGCGCGGTGGTACTTCGGTTGATTCCGCAAGTTGTATCGCGTGCCGCAGCTCCACTGTGACGTCACGTCGTGGATATACAGATAACATCAGTGTTGCCAACCTTCTCTAGCAGATAGTTCAAAGTTTCGCCGTAAACGCTCGAAACCAGACTTTGAGCCGTGATGTTTATAACACTGCACGCAATATAAGAAGACAAAATTATGAAATGTAACTCAAAGACACTGTCTCAGCTGAAAACAGTCGTAATCGCACATTGAAAAGGGCTGTCGGGATTTACCATTGATGGTGAAGCGAAGTATTGATTGCTACAAATGTTGAAGATATACGATGGCACCTGATTCTTTTCCGCTATCATGATACCACCCCTTCTTTTGTTTAGGTGATGCTGACGATATTGTTGAAGGTCATTGTTTTCTGTTAAAGTTTCTTTATTCATGTTGTCAGGCGCTAGCCATGTTTCCGTAAATATCACTACGTCTGATTTGCTATCTTCGATAAACCCGTGTACTTTGTAGCGCTTAGAATGTTTGTAAAAGAAAGTGAAGGAAGTATTTTTAGCTTGCTCAGATTCGTGGACAAACGACAAAAGCCGCAGGCGTGTTTATCCACTCTCTTCTGTTGCTATCTCACTCTCGTGATACATGAAGTAGTAGCATTGTAGTCGTACGTTTTGTTGCCCTCTTTCGGCTTACCGAAGTGAAGTTCATAGATAACGTTTTTTTTTTCTTCTTTTGTTAACACAACGTGGTTGCCTCTAGCGATTCATACAGCTAGAGAAAAATCTTCTCTTACTCAAAATGTGGTGCTTTTAAGTTCATACCGGAAAGTTAGAATATGACCATTATATTTGAATCGGTTAAACCTAAAATTATTAACATGCTTTTGTTTTTATTTTTTTTGCAAGTGGCAAATTAATACATGCAGTGCGCTCTTTCGAAGTTAGCAGGAAAATTTTCAGCCATAAGTTTTTCTTTGCAAAAGTTAACAATTCTTTGTTCAGGAGTATTCCGAGTTTCATTGGCTTCGGGAAAACCGGAAAAAAAAATCATTACACCGTCTAAGTCTGTTTGCAGCATCTTCACATCTGTTTAAAACATTACCGAGTTGTTCTCGGACAAAGAAAAGGGATTCATTTGAAACGCTGTCACCTTGAGCATAATCCGTGTTAAAAGTTTTAGAATATAAAGCTGACAGCCTCGTGCACAGCTCTTGCACCTTAATGTCGGAACCATTTTTCTTTTCTCTAAGTTCTTTAACTTCGGAGTCCATGCCGATCTGACACTGCTCTATTCCGTGAACTGTGAGAAGTACAGTTCACAAAATATCATCAGTGTTTGGCGGGGCAGCATCTGTAGGGGTTCAATGGTGCAGGATTCTTTTCCACATCGCCGCACAAAATCGACATGATAACCCCCATTCATGCGGGCAAAACGCGTTCAAACCAAGAACATACACGGCGATAGAAAGCATTTCAGGGCAGGAAACACTTAAAAAAAGTGGCCATTCGAACAATAGCAAGCAGCAAATTTCCCAAAAGCCACCTGAAGCGAGAGTATGCGTGAGCATTCCGCACGCAGTGAAGTTCCGCGAAGACTGCTCGAAGCACGTGCGCCTTTGTAGCTCTGCCGTGGCGGTGGCGGCGCCCGTCCTTGTAAATCCTCTTGAGTGCTGACCTCGGTGGAATTGGTTGAAAACGTCCAGGTCCGGTGGCGCACGAGGTTTTTCCGTCAATGATGGCAGACAAAATGCACGGCCGAGACTTTTGCTGATCGGATACGGCGATTCGGCATCCACACCGTGGCCGGAGACAACTAGGAGTGGCACTTTAAGCAAGTGCATGCGTGAGCATTTCATTCCGCACACTGTGACGTGCCCGGAAGACAACTCGAAGCGCGCTTGCACCTTTGTATTCCATTTGTGACGGTGGTGGCGTCTGGGTGGCTATAGGGAGTATTCAGTGGACGCCATATTTGTGGGTGCTGTTTAGAGCGCATGCTCAGAACGAGCTCACATCAATAGGCTGCTAAGATCGGCACTCTTGATGGTGCGGAATGCACGTTACAACAGGACTGCAGAAGCTCGCCGTGAGTACGCGCTCAGCATTCGCGCACACAGCTATGGCCGCCAGTGAATACTCCCTATAGTCAGGTGTTATAAATTTAGCACACCGCCGTTGCCAGCTGAACTTGAGGAAAACGACCAGGTCCGGTGGCGGACGATGCTGTTTTGTCGATGATGGCTCGTGAAGTGAAGGACCGAGACAATTACGGACTTGGAGATTCGGTATCTACGGCGTCGGCGAAGGTATTTGGGAGCAGCACATGAAGCAAAAGCATCCAAGATCACTGCATTCCGGACACAGTGACATGCTCCCGCTTTACGGGGACATGTTCGCTGCCCCTTATTCTCGACGGCTCTATGTGCGCTGATGAGAGTAAAACAAAATTGAGGCATAGATGAAATGATGATATGGGATAAAAGCAGTGGCGCTGTTAGATGCAGAAAACGACTAACTGCATCCTGTTAAAAATGGTTCATGAATTGGGGGATGCAACACAAACGACGTTGAACCAAAATACAGTTGTATAAGGAGCTTCTTGAGGAGGTCATTGATGAATATCAAGGAATCCTTCGGGTACCTCGGAAGACATGCTCAATATATCGAGCCACTTGTTAGGCGATCCAGAGGCCACCACCGGGTATCCCGATGAGCAAAATCAGTAAAGTTGCCAGACAAGTGGACAAAATGCCGCCAATCGCGAAGAGACTTCAAGTCGAGGCGGAAACTCTTTGTGTAGCCCAAGCAAAAGCTCACCCATCCCCCTGGGATGTCCGTGTCAGCGCGAGTCCGCGCAAAAGCGTGACGCTATTGCAACGTGATGCTCATCCTGTTGAGCAAAGGAATAGGCTTCTTTACCGTGTCAAGGCCTTTTTATCCGCGCACAAACTCTCGCGCTCAGCGAGTCCCCCAAGAAACCTGCCCCAGCATTCTATCAGACTCGTAGACGACACCTACGGCCTATTAAATGTAAATAATGTCGAGTATTCCAAAATGCAATCAATGCGCTTGGCCGTGACGAGATGTCATGAAGTGAGGTTGGCAAATTCATATCAAGACTCTCTGTTTAAGGGGTTCCCAAGATGTTTTGCACAGCACTAGGCCGCTAGGATTGCTACGATTTTTCAGGAAGTCTATCTTAGGAGCGAGTGCTAAAGCAAAGCGCAGTGTGGTTTCGGCACGCGCGTAGAGGTGAGCACCTATTCTTGATGGGCCCCGTAATATTTAGGCTGCTTATCATAAAATTTTCTATTATCATTATCATAACTTTCAACATCTGAGTTGCGGTGCTTTCCCAAAATTTATATCGCTGACTCTCAGACAATAGTGCTACTCAAGGCGCGTTCACGCCGGCGATGTGCAGCAGTTGCGCGATAACTTTCATCGCAAACGCGAGCATCGCGGAAAAAAAGCGACGAGATTCGAGCAGTCGCTCGCTGACCCGACTTTTTGCGATGCGGTCTGGTCGCGGTGCTGCTGAGTCAATCAGCGGCGTTCGGAGCGAGAGTTTTCGAGAGGCGACTTTTTCCTCGCACACGCCAGTGTTACCATCTGATATTTTTGCGGTCCGATCTAGTTGCATCACGCGAGTGATTTAGATCGGCGGTGTGAACGCGCCTTTATAGACTTTTGTTTCTGGAGGTACGAGGATTTATGTAAAAAAATGTGCCACGGGGCTTATATTCCACGCACGATTCGTTCGCACAAATATTAACTCTTGTAATCGCTTCACATACACTGAGCTCAACTTACACTAATAGGGGAAATTTAAAGCAGCTTCGCTGCTCCGATTGTACAAGTATTAGTTGCGATTCACAGGAAGGTGCGACTTGTTTAACATCTTGTAGACCGTCAAACAAAAAACACACAAAAAAAAAAAACGGATGACTTTGCCTGGGCTCTATCACTGCAGATAACATTTTATCTTTTTTCTTTAAAACCTAAAACCTTTTTTTTTTGTTTTGTTTTTTTTGTCTTCTTTTTTTTAGGGAAAGGGCGGAGGTTGTGGGGGAACAAGTTTATACATACCGAACATTCTATGGGTGAGTGCGATTTCTGGACCGGCAAACGCTATGTCTCCTCGCCTCTTTGTCTCGTGCATCTGACGAGTGCCTCACAATAGATTACCTTGGCATTCCTTTCTCTCGTAGCCAGTGTCGACCTCAGAGTTGTCTCGCTCACTGTCCGCTGGAATCGCGCCAACAGAACCCTCGGAAACTCGCCGATTAGAGGCTCGTCGAAGTAAACAACATCGCTTCCGCGCTCTCTCAACAGACCCCTGTGCTTTTCCGGCTTTTCTATTCCGACTTGTTTCTTTTTCATATGTTCTACTCTTTCCACTCTTCATTGCTACGAGCTCACTTACCTCACATAAAAGTGTCTTTCCTTATCACCGCGCCTTGGGGAAAAACAAATCCATACATATAAAATGTTCTTGGGCAACGAAATATCGTGGCGCCCTCGAGCAAATATTTCTCGCCAAATATGGTCACCTTTCTGAGCAACGCAGTCAAAACAACTGGCGTAGGAGCGCGGTTTTTGATCTAAACTACACTTCGTGCAAAATGACGTTAAAAAAAAAAAAAACACGCAACGTTACGACAGATGATCGCGCCAACAGCGTTTAAGACGATGTGCATTAAGTTATATAAAATTACATATGTGCGTGTCAATTCTGTATTTTAGACACATGCAATCCGAAGGTCTTCAGCCGAAATTCATAGAAAACAAAAGGCAGGGCAGCTCGGTTGTGGTTCCTACTTTGCTGGGATATTAAGTAAAGCTCCGGATAACAGGCAACAATCATTTTAAGAACCGAGATGGCTATGTCACATTGCTATTTAAGTTCCTATTTAGTGGCCGAAGGTGGCGCCAGACAGCGGTTACCAGCGCGAGTCAGGTACCTTTCACTGGCGCTCCTGCTGCACGATTGTTCAGTCCGCTGGAGCACCGCAGCGCCTGTGTGACGCCCAGCATAAGCTCTCTCTTAACATTTTTTTATCCGACTCATGTAAAATCAGAACACTCGTAAAACTAAGGTGGTGAGAAAAAAAGTGTATGTGACTTGCGGTTCTGCTCCTGGTCATACTGAACGTTTGTAATGTGGCGGAGGCTGTCCTGTAATTGTATGGCAGCGGGGATGGCGTGTGAGCGTTTACTTAAGTAACCGCCGAGAGCGCTTCCACCGAAATTGTCTTTGGACGCGACAGAGATGCTCCGGTTTGCTCACACAGTCGTGTTTTTAGTTGTTTTATCTCTCTCTCTCCGGTTAAGTAAATAACCGTCCATCTCTCAGCAAAATCAACGTGGAATATTATTATCTCCGGTGCTAATGATTATTTCACGTCACGTATGATACTACTTTGAATACCACGAGTGTAAGAATTCTTCATGATATTTCTCGCTCCTTGAGTTCAATCCATATAAAAAGGCCGAAGCGCCTATAACCAGTTTCGACCAGTTCGATTGCATGCCATAACGGGAAGCATGTCGTTTCCTCATCAGGATACAAGCGAATTTAACAAGATATTTTGCACCGTGGGGCAGTCTTTTCACTGGCATAAAAAACGAAGAAACTTGCGAAGTGCTGCAGAGGTAAAAGCGCTTGGCGTCCTCTTCAGATGTATTTGATACAGCTCTGAAAAGACACCGGAAATTCACGCGAAAAGTGAATGCACACACCTCGTGCTCGAGACATTTTTTTTTAACCAATTTCATTGTCTAGTGGTTTTCGCAGGCGCTCCCATGCTCCGATACACCTGTGCCGTCAAAAGGCCACCTACTGCTTGTGCTCCGTTTTGCTTTACGTTGGGCCGTAGCGAGCGCTAAGGGCCAGCGCAGCCAAGCCAGTGCAAGGTGATGTCAGTGATGTTCCGGCGAAGCTCGGGGTGCGAACTCACACGATACACTCAACGTGCTGGGACTGACGAGCAAGGATAGCTTCTAGGGCCCGCCTCAAGTCAACGTCAGGGGCAACGGTGTGTAGCTGCACAGAGTCTGGTAACGAGGATCGGAGAGGACAGAGCTCCTCGAGCACGAGCTCCAAACATCGCCTTCTTTTACGGGCGAAAACAAAAAATGGGGAAAAGGAGGGGGGGGGGGGGGGGGCGGGTAAAGGAAAACACAATGCTAAAGCTAACCTACGGGAGAGTAATCAGCATGGCGTTCAAATGTTTATGATGAAAATATGCTTTTTAGCCTCCGTCACTTCCAAATAACTCATCCTAGGGACGACATTATGTTGCAATGACCCCTATAACGAAGACAATTCGGTTAAATTTTCCCGCAAATTTGGTGTCGTTTTTTCCTCTCCATTGGACTACATATTTTGACGTTATTACTTAGTAAACATGATTGAGAAAAGTACAAGAAAGCGAAAGCAAATATTTAAAAAAAAAGATCAACGTAAAAGCCCATTCACACAGGGCTGTTCTTTTACGTTTTCTTACGTTAAGTTACAATGCACAAAGAAATTCGCGCTTCTTGCCGGTGGCTCTCGACGTTAACAGAAGCCAGCTCCGTTACGTAACATAACATAAGTAAAAGCAGAAACGGCTCTTATAAAAAAAAAAGAGTTAAATATTTATTCTAAGGTATTTTTATCCCGTGAATCTGAATATCACGTTCGTTTTCCCGAAAGATGTAACTTAACATGAGAAAACACGAAAGACCTAGAAACAGTCGTTGCTTGATTAAATGATCTTTCGGCCTCCTAGCGCTTGCAGCTTGTAAGGGCAGCACTTAAGATTGGAAGCGTACCACGAGCATACCACGACCCCCCCCCCCCCCCCCCCCCCCCGCTTTACCAGCAGTCGTGACGTATTTGTTTTACCTTTTTTTAAAAATAGCAAAATCGCGCGTGCCCAGGGACTGATGATGCGCGAGGGCGGGGATTCCGACAGCTCTTTTTATGACATAATGCTCCGGGAAGGCGGTGTTTTTGAGGAACTTTAAAAAAAATGATTTCCTGCATCCTCCGCGCACCGAATGGAAAACTAATGACACTATTCGTAATCCTGAAGGCCAGATAAACACGACGAAAGTGTTTTTATTCTAATTAAAAGCAGCTTCAATTTTTATTTAAAGGAATAGCGGCCGGACATCTGAAAGCTCTATGCTGGACATGCCAATGCAGTGCAGCATCCAACACAACCACCATCATTGCCAGTAACGACAATCCTTATGCACGCGAGATGCCCGTGGCGCTCCCTAGCGAGGAACACGTGGAAGAATGGGCCAGCAGCATGCCTACTACCGTTCACAATATCTAGGATGCGTCACGCCCCAAAGGACGGTAGCACGAGCTTGTGGCGGGTCAGTTCAGAAACAATAATCTTTTGGTATTTCTACACGCAATTTCTCTCTATAATTTTTACAAGGAAAGTCTTAGCTTTAGTATTTATTAGTCCATTTGCTTTCTATATCATTGGTTTCTCGTGCTCTACTATGACCCCTGAAGGAAAAGGAAACGGCCAAGGAAGAAGTTTACACTAAAACATTTGTGGAATTTGGCTGTATTTTATATCCAGTCCTTTGTTCCTGTCCAAGTACATTTCTAAACCTCACGTAGACCTATTCACATTTATTCTTTTAGATGTGAATCTTTTTAACCGGTCGATCATAACAATGCACGACAAAGTCATTTTTATACTGTGACAGGACTGGCATGTCAGCGACATAATAACATCTCTGAAGTTCGTCTGAACCTTCAACGTATTCTAAATTCATTTTCTTTCTTATTTTACAATGAATCGCAGCATTTTTCGGCAGACCTGCCTTGTAATAGGGGTTAAGGCCTCACATTTAGCGAAATTTAACAATAATCTCAGGTAAAAAAAATATCAGGAACAGTTACACTTTTGCAATGATAATAGAGGTATATAATATTTGCTACAACCCTTTCTAATGACAAAAGGTGATTACCTTTATTCTCCGGTGAAGAGTCAACCTGCATGCGCGTTTTTCCCATAGGAATGCACTGGAACACCACAAAATTGACTTACTTGTCGATGCTTCAATTTTCATCCCCTAATTCGCATTTACACTAGCGCCAGTGGAATCTCTAGCGTACATTAGACTATATGTATATACAGGGTGTTTCACGAAAGGTGGACAAATTGGATATTGTGAAAACTACGTGTCGCAGCAAAAAAGGCTTGTGTCGATTTGGTCCTGGGCCAGGGGCCTATTTAGCAAAATTATTAAGGTCCGGGATAATTAGGTTGTGAAATATTTTTGCGTAATTCACTTTTTTAATACTGTGTTTAAGGTCATGGTTTCAATTAAAAAAATTGCTCAGCCCCTAGTGAAAAAAGTCATTTGTATGAGAAATTTCTCGTGTCCAATAAACATATATAAATCATACAAGATATATAAGAACATATAAGAACCATATGAGAACTTTATAAGAGCTATATAAGAATTATATAAGATATATAAGAACAATATAAGAAACTTATAAGAAACTTCTCATAAGTTACTTATATGGTGCTTGTATGTTCTTATATATCTTATACAATACTGATATACTTCTTGTATAATTCTTATATGGTTCTTATATGTTCTTATATATCTTGTATGATACATATATGTTTATTGGACACAGAAATTTCTCATACAAATTAGAATTTTCAGTAGGGGCATCATCAAAAAACACCAAATCAACAAATTGCAGAACAATAGAAGGCACGCGCATCAGTTTACGGCTTTTTGGAAAACCGCACAAATTCGACGGGTTCTTAAGTTTCGGTTTGCTATCGGAGCGCATCTCGGCCCGACGGCACCGCGCCCCGTGGAGAAATAGTGCTACCAACCTCTGCTGCGTTGCGTGACGACAGCGCAGCAGAGGTTGGTTGCACTATTTCTCCACGGGGCGCGGTGCCGTCGGGGCCGAGATGCGCTCCGATAGCAAACCGAAACTTAGAAACTTGTCGAATTTGTGCGGTTTTTCAGAAAGTCGTAATAAGATGCGCGTGCCTTCTATCGTTTTACAATTTGTTGATTTAGTGTTTTTCGATGATGCTGAGCGGTTTTCTAATTGAAACCATGCCCTTATGCACAGTATTAAAAAGTTAATTACGCAAAAAGTGTTAGCAGTCTAATTATCCCCGACTTTAGTAAGTTTCCTGAATAGGCCCGTGGCCCAGGACCAAATCGACAAAAGCATTTATTTTGTTGCAACAAGTGGTTTTCACAATTTTGAATTTGGCCACCTTTTGTGAAACACCCAGTATATATATTGTTGAAACTGGCGACTGTTCCGATCAGGCGTTAGAAAACATTTTCCAAAGCGATGCAGTTGAAGGCGAAGTGCAGCCGACTTTATTGAGCCACGTGAGGGCGATGTAGCGCCAGTGCTACGTCAAGGATTATCCACTGTCTGAGTACTAGCACATTCGAAGATGCCCTTCTACACAAGCTTTAAAAAAATTAAGCTGAAAAGATGGCATGAATGCAGGTGCTTCCTGCAGGACAACTGGTCGGTGCATACAACGGGATGTTACCAATCTCTGTTGTCGGGGCAACGCAGATCTAAAGCAGACGAAAGCACCAACGACCCGGCGACCTCCTCATCTGGATCTTCTGGCTCTCGGTCAGGACAGACCCAACTTTTACGAACGCTCGACTAATTACCGTATTTACTCGAATGTTACGCGACCACGATTGAAACGCGAGGAGTGACTTTTCACAACGAAAAAAAAAAGAAACACGAATGTAACGCGAGTTAAGTGAGGGGAAAAAAGTACCTTAAAAAGTACTACAGCGTAGTCCGCGGAAGCCTTTTCGGCCGGGTTCACACTTGAAGAGCACTTCACGCTGGAGCCTCCACCCACGGATAGTCGATTCTGTCACAACTACCAACTACCCGTCGAGCCGCGGCAGAGTTTCCGATTTCCTCAGCCATCATAATTGCACTTCTTTTAAAGCGGGCGTCGTACTGAGCTCGTCGCGTCGCCATTTGCTCGAGAGTCCAGTCGCGGAAGCACGTAGCAGCAGCTCACAAAACACGGACAACACGGGCACATGGGTACGGTAACCCTAACAGAAAGAGAAAGCGTTGTGAAGGTAACCCGTAACCCTAACGTGGGCGCAACCAGTCGCAAACAAGAATAGGATTGGATTGGCTGTTTCCAGCGTGTATATGTTGCCAGCATAAGATTGAAAGATCGCGAGATTTGTCGTAGCCATTTTAAAGAGCCTGTGCTGCGACACCGCCAAAGCAAATTTTGAGGCGTTTCAATTATAACGCGAACCCTCAAATTAGATAAGAGAAATTTGAAAAAAAACAAAAAAAACTCGCGTTACATTTGAGTAAATACGGTACTTATGAAAATCCGAGAGGTCGTCTGGTACCATAAAAGACAGCTGGTCTTCCGAGCAGTCATAACGCTCTGCTCGCTTGCGGCACAGCCTGTGTCACTGAATACTGTGTCAAAGTACCGCATTCCTCTTTTTAAAGGCTTTGCCGATTACATTCTAAATTACAACCGGGTACGTTTAGACTTCCTGCAGCATTATTGAAAAGCAGCATTCACTTGAGATATGACCGGTCGCTATCACAAAAAGCAAGCTGTTTCGAATCGCTGCAATGAGACACCAGATTATAGACGGCCAGCTTCTGCTGGATCGGTCTGGGTCGCTTCTCGTCCACTTAGAGCCGTGACTCACATATTTACAGGGAATCCCATCCTAAGGCTCCGTATTTTGTGACTCCTACGTGTCTGCTTTCTGTGGATTTGGTTGCGGATGCAGGTCAGAAAACGGCAAAATACTGTTCCGCTTCCTTCACGCAAGTACGCTACTGAGAAGCGGAGGAGTGCTTGGCATGGGGGGCCATTACGAACCGAGAGAATGCTATGCACACTGCAGATAGCAAGCACTGTGAGTTGAGTGTATCTTACCGGTCTTCTCCACGTATCGCTCATCGCTTCGCAGCCGACCACGTTCGGCACTCGATTCGGCACGCACACTTCTTGGAGGAACGGCTGGTATTGAATAATTATTCCATTGCAGTGCTTTCTGTTCAAATTGGTTCGGTTCATGTGAAACGTAAAAGCAATATAGGCATGCAAAATAAAAAAAAAAGTACAAACGTCCGGGAGACTCATAACGCAATTTAAGCAAACATTCTTGTGAGATTATTGGAAATATTCTATTTCCACAAAACGAAATTGTCATTCGAAAAACCCGATAAACCCAACAAAATTTATTGTTGGAACAAAATCCATCCTGATCCAGTAAAGGTTATTGATGTTGGTCGAAAATATGAAACACGATGAATGTTTAATATGCATTTGCGTACTGCATTTTTATTGTTTTTTGTGGCAACAACGGTTTTCACGATACAGTAATGCCACTGGAGAGATATGAAAAATTCCGTTGTACAAATTTTGCTGTGCCCGCGTGAATATTTATTGAAATTGACACATCCGAGCACTAATAAATGTATACATTGTCTTAAATGAAATCACAAATCACTTAAAAAAACTATCGAGTTTTTGTTTTCAGGACGGAGTTTCCCAGACCCGTGCACTTACTATCGGGGTCGGTGAAATGAAAATCAATCTTTATAAATAAAACTCAAAAAATAAATAAATAACACTTTTAATCCTCGAGACTTTCAAATTCGGCCCGCTTTTTGCCCCTGTAAAGTTAGCATTCCGCCGTGCACCAAGAAGCTTGCGGCCGAGCTGCCTTTACATAGGCTTATCGAAATAAAGATTTCTACGATGCGTTTTGTGACAGCATATTGACTAAGAATGTGGCGGTTATAATATGACTATAAAATATTGAGAGGTTTACAATCAAAATTTGCGCCCTGGATTTCAAATATAAGCAATTGTGATGTAGGGTCAGAAACACTTGCATTGTATATATTTTGCTTTGGATGTCCCTGTGTCCGCAAAGTTTTAGCTCGCTTACAGACAAAAACTGAACACAATTCTTTCAGGCGTGTATAACCAGAAATAACTAGAAATATATGTAGTGCGACGCGCCGCTGGCCGTTCGATTGTTTGTCTTTTTATCTATCTTATCTTATTTATACATATATACGCCTATAAATAAAGAACACAACGACGACGAAGTTGAGGGGATGACACACCGGGCGACGGCGGTGCCTCAATCTGAGCCATGGTTCCTCGAAAGCGGCAGCTTCTACTTTGACTGGGATACCTCCTTGGAGCCTGATGCTTCGACCCCCGATGCACCCCAGTGAGCAACAGCGCCAT
The DNA here is from genome assembly GCF_016920785.2 of Ixodes scapularis. NCBI lineage: Eukaryota > Metazoa > Arthropoda > Arachnida > Ixodida > Ixodidae > Ixodes > Ixodes scapularis. The sequence goes on along the minus strand of NW_024609839.1, from coordinate 46,066,838 downwards.
CATGTTCCTGGGGCACCTTCATGAACCGGTCGAACGGGGTGACAGATCCCCATGGCTCACTGCTGACCCGCCCAACCCACCTCCACGAAATCTGGACTTCTGCGAATCGGACTGCTATCCTCCCCAATACCAACAATCTATGTCGTCGTCATCATGCATGAATAAACTCATCACAATAGTCATGTTCACTAGACGCGGCACCGCGGGCCTCCATGGTACGGGCTACTGCCTTTCCGCGGTGCCGCGGCTCTCCAGAGCCAAATAAATAAAGACTAAAGACGAAAATTAAGACAAACAACAAAATGCTTTGTTGACGAACAGCCGGTAGCGCCTTAAAAGAAATAAAAATAGTGTTTCCTCGTTTAGAGGATACAACTTCCAAAACTACGCCATACTAGTGGCGCACATCACTGAAATAACATGCGCAATACAGAAACTAACAGATTGTCTCTTGACCGCAAAACGGCGAAAGTCACATAATTGGTGAGATTTTTTGATTATAAAAGCCAAATTCAGAAAACTAAACGTTTGCTGAAACTCGGGGTATATCGTGTGCATTGTTTTGAAAATGTAGCAATAGAAAACACCACGACGTTGTTTCACACCCCGGGACGCTGGCTTGCACTGGCGCACCGACCGCCGGCGTTGCATAGCGCGTAGTAGAGAAATGTCCGCGACTGATAATGATGATAGCTTACTTGCCAAAAAAAGAAGACTTGGCGCGGACCTCCTTTTCGTCAGGCCTAAATTTGGCGCTGCAGGCGTTCTGTCTAATGCAAATGAGCGGAGTTGAATGTATTCCCTCTAGTAAAGTATTTGGCCAGACGCAAACGGTGAAAAAGGTGGGAGGCCGGAGAGATGCATAGGAGAGGAGGTTCAGATAGCGGTCGCGTGCTTCGAATTCTCCGTTTATCTTGCTCGGGGGTGCCTACATGTCTCTCTGTCTGTGGGTGAAGACATCCACTGTTCCCCTGAATGTGCCAGTGCGTGACGCTCTCGCGCACTGAGTGCGTGACTTGGGTGGTGAGTTTATTTATTAGCCAAAGCTACGCGCTCAAACTAAGTGACAGCAGATTGCGCTCGCTTCAAAATGCATTAAAAAAAACGATTGGGCGAAAAAATGGCTGAGATATCATCACTGAAAAAAATAAGTTAATCAAGAATTATGTATGTTGTGCCCGCATTTTTGGTCTCTTGGGCAATAACCGCAGAAATGGATGTTGGCATGAAGATTTCGAGAAACATCATATGACACATAATATTAATAAAAACGATAAATAAAAATTAGAATAAAAAACGAGACACGTGCCGCGCGCCACTTCTGGGAAGAACATGGCGTCTGAAATCTAGCTCAGTGCTGCGCTGTACCGCCATGATCTTCCCAAGGGCTGCACGTTGCACGTGCCTCGTGCATCCACGCACCTTGCGCTACTTTTAAAACATGAAGGGGCTTTAGGTTGCTCAAGGTTGATACGCCACGTGTCGTGAGAATCGGGAACTAAAACAGCGTGTCCCAGAAAGCTGGCCATGTGCACACAGAAGTAAACGTTCAAAACACCTGACACACAACAACGAGGAGCCACCAAAACGAAAACACCAAACAACGCAAAGGAAAGAAGCGGAAAATGTTTCATGGAGCAGAGGCACAGCCTGGAGTCAATTGTGCTAATGCGGGACAATCACGTGTCGTTCATGTGAAACCGTGCAATCATCACCTGCTGCTCTTGGTGCGGTTCTACTCCCCTTCGCCTGCGTCCCTACCGCTACCTTTGCTACCTTTCCCACCTCTTTACTGCCTGACGGGAAGAGGCGTAGTTAACAAAATTGTTTCGTGCTGTCGCCCTTGCTGGGTACCATGTCTCAAGTAATTACTCACAAGCCAAGTGAAAACAATAAGGGTACGTTGGAGCCGCTATAGCGCGACTTTCTTTACGTGTGAGCTTTTTGCGTGGAACTTTCTAGACGGCGTACGCGTGATGCCTAGTACATCCCTTTTGCTTGGGTTCTCAAAGCTCTTGTGTACGTGCGCTTATGACTACGGTTTTGCATTTAAATCTTTTGCGCCATGAGTACGTTGTGCTGCATGGTGTAAATAACGTGACATTCAGTCTCACGCAGCATGTAAATCTCGGCAGTTGTCACCTAGACGCCTTTTGTTATCAAACGGCCGCCGTAAGTTCCCAATTCACGCGATTAACTTTTCACTCTTTACTCATTTAACCCTCTATGAGGAGCGAGCAGCCGTTTATGGTGATGCCCATATTTATAGCAGGAATGTTTTAAAGAACTAGATAGATTATGTTGAAATTATATTGGATTGTTCTGGAGCAGATCGATAGCATGCAGTTGGTGGGACAACGCATGTCCTAACACCTACCAGACACACCAGGATGAAGTGGAACAGCCTATGTCTCACTGCCCATGCAAAGGTGTTAACAAAAACTGGCGAGTTCACTCCATTTTGATTACCTTGGCGGAGTGAAACAAAGAGAAGCACCCAACACACATGGGACATCGCTGAAGCAGCAACGAAATTTTTTTCGCACTTCCTTGCTTTCCGTGGAGCACCACAGGCCTCTTCTCCTCGTGGCACTGAGAGAGCGAGCTAAAGGGAACCCAGACCGCTTATGAAGACGCTGACGCTCCCCAGACTTTTCGCTGCTTTCTTCAACCCAGGCTGAGATGAGAGGCTGTTCTAGCAAACTGGGCCAGAGATCCCCGGCCTACTTGACACATATATATAGGGTTCGGAGTTTTCGGTTTAAACCGATAAAAACCGATAAAAGTACGCCGAATCCAATTTTCAGAAATTCGGTTTTAACCGAAAAAGGCCAGTTTGTAGGTTCGCCTTTTTCGACTTAAATGAATAAAAACCGATAAAAGTACGTCGAATTCATTTTCAAAAATTCAGTTTTAACCCGAAAAGGTCACTTTGACCTTTCAGGCGTACCGCAGAGCCATGGCGAAAAAGTGGAACGACAGTGCCGACCGAAACGCGCCCGAATGTATGGGATACACGGATGCCATCATGACGTTATGGTTTAATGTGCGCATCACCGATCGGAACTTAAAGTCCGAAATGCCCCATGACTTCGCCATGTACGAGTCTGTTTTCAAACTCGTTGTAAGGAAGACTGGATGCAAGCTCTGCATGTTGTGTTGTGCTTCAAAACGTCGCACCGTGTCTCTTTTGGCGGTCACAACTTGTTGGTTGGCCGGTTTTCGCTCAGGCAGCGCTTCATCTCCTCAGCCCGCCAGTGTCCAGTGTTAGCGTTGAGAGGGCATTCTCGAAGCTCAGGGTCATATTAACAAAAAAGAAAAAGTGCGGATCAACGAAGAAAACCTGGCAAAGTACATGTGTGTGTACTGTAATAAGATTACGTAATCCCAATGTCCAGAAGGTAAAGTTCCATTTCTTTTGGGCATGGGGCTCATATCTAACTTGTTTGCAGTACCGTCTTTCTTTTCTTTTTTTTTTTTTTTTTTTTTTTTTTTACAGGTGCACACATTTGCCAAGCAAAGTGTCGATTTCTTTTTCAATGTATCTGAGCAGTTATTCTTTGAGTGATCACAAATATCAAAGCTACAAGGATCGTCTGATCCGGTGTCCGTTAGTGCTTATTTTAAGTCGCCGAAAGAAGCCGACAAACTTTTTAGGATAAATACACACCGAAAAAAACCGAAAATTGACTTTTAAAATAAACACCGAAAAAAGTACGCCGAATTTTGAAATAATAAAAACCGAAAACGCGGAACCCTACATATATATCTGGTTGCTAGACCTAACAGCTTCTCACATCGCGATACATTACAAGATTACTAACGGCTTTTTTTTATGTGAAAGTAATACAACATTTTGCGATCGTTCCTCGTATGTTTGACGACATCAGGTAGATCAAGGGTAGCTTCTTTGACATTCAGAGACCAAGAACTTCTTTCACAAAACAAATATGTACCTGGATGATGATAATGCATTCATTGCAAAGGTGAAAGCGAGCTAGACAGCGATATTGAGAATTCTCGCTGGAGAAGGGGAACAAGGGGACACAGGACAAACACAAATCGCCAAACACAGCTAGGTGATTGGTGCGCGACTAAATAAATCCGCCTGGCCGTAGAATCAAACTAGAGACCTCTCCGATTCGAGTGCAGCGTTCTACCAACGGAGCTAACAGGAGTTAAACGTCAGTACCCCTGTCCAACAAAGGTGAAAGGTTTGTGTATCAAGGTTATGACGATAATGCAGATAATGCAAAGGTGAAAGTGAGCTAGACAATAATAATGTTAATATTCTCTGGAGAAGGGTAAAAAAGGGAACAGGGGACAAACACAAATTTCCAAACACAGCTAAGTGTCTGGTGCGTGATTTTATAAATCTATTTTGTCCTGATATCGAAACAGCGACATCACCACGCAAGAAAAACGTGGGACACTGTTATTCCACGAGCCTCAAGAAACTTCATCGAACCCGTTTTCACAGTTTGGACGTATGTTTCATTCCGTTCGATATTTGTAGTTACTTACCAACTTAGTCCACCTATGTACAAACCCTTACTTGGATATGTGTGAAGTTCTTCGAGATTGCAGGTGGTATATATCACACCAGACGCAGGGATACCTTACGAAATCATTCGCTGCTTCATAATGAAAATAGAAGATATTTTGACTATGCGATATACTGTATGAGTCAGTTGTCTAATAAGTAATAGCGCGTCAGTTATCAAGATTCTAGTTTGAGGAGCTCACAAATTGTAAATTTAAAGTCGTGGTCGAAGGATGTTGCAGCTGTCTCGGTGTTGATGATGGAAAGTGAAGGGACGGATTATCTGTGTCACTCTTCGGCTGGTCAATCGAATGGAGTGCGGCGAAGCGTTGGAAGTGATTGATTCATTGGTGCTTAAGGAGCACATTTATGATATCTGCTTATGTCAAGACTAGGGATAGAGATGTTGGGCAATTGGTGTAAGAGAAACAAGAGGTGGCCAAGAATGTCCAAGCAGTCACTGGCCATAGAAATATTTAACAATGAATACAGTTGCTGAGTAGTATGGCGACGTTTATTTAAGGCTAAAAATACAAGATCAATTGGGGGGCTAGTTGGATGAACATCTATACGGAGGTTTAAAAAGCGCAAAAGACCAAGAAGAGAAGAAGAGGACAGGACAGAGCGCTTACTTACAACTGTCGCTTTAATAGAGCATGTAGAGAAAGGCAAGGTCGAAGTGAAAAAGGAGAAAAGAAAGGTAAAAATTAACTCCGTGCTGCTATTTAGACAACACATTTAGTTTTAGAAATCCAAATAAAAATTATTTTAACTTCACCTAAAGTTATAGTACTTGTCACGTAAAAATTGTGGATAAAACAAAAATAAAACAAGAATAAAAAGAAAAAAGAGAAAAAAAAAACGGACACAGAGCAAACGACTGAAAATTTTTCAAGGAAAACGCCGCTGGAACAAAAGTTGCCTCTGTGTTTACAATCTTCAAGGCAAAGATCGAAGGAACTGAAGTTCTTGTTGTGTTAGTGTTACTGACGGGGCGCTTATACATTTTTCAACACTTTTGAGAATGACTTGAGCCTCGTACAGTTCTCTAGTGCTTTTGTCTCGGAACCGCTTCAGAACTTGGGTGTGGTTGAATGATGGTGAGCAGTTGCAGTCCCTGACATGCACCGCAAGATGTCCGGCTGGTGTCGATTTCAATGTTTGGGCACGTTCCCTTAATCTCGTACTAATACATCGACCCGACTGACCTACATATACCTTGCCGCATGTAAATGGTATTTGGTACACCACTCCACTTTGACACTCTACATATCTGAGTCGATGTTTGACACTGCACTCTGCCTGTTGCTGTTTTTGGCAATTGATCTTAGGGCAGAGCATTTTTAGTTTGTCTGGTGCTGAAAACACGACTTGTACTTGAAACTTCGCGGATGTTCCCTTCAAGTGGTACGACAGGCAATGTATATGTGGCAGAACTGTCAGTAGGTGTTTCTTGTATTGTTGGGTGTCACGTTTTTTATTGGAGGTCATCAAGGATTCGTTGACGTCCTGTATGATCCTACTCGGGTATCCCGACGTTTTCAGTCTTTGTAATGAAGATGGTTGAGCGTGTTGGTTTATAACTTACGATAAGGAAATAGGGGCATTGATGAAAAACAGACAAGACATGCTTTTGAAAGCCTGTCTTGTGTGTTTGTCTTCAATGTCCCTCTTTCCTTATCGTAAGTCTTTGTACTTGAGCCTCAAAGCTTTTCCCCGCCGAGTGTACGCAAGATTTTTTAGGAGCTGTATTCAGGCAGTTTTGTGCAATTCCTCTTTTAATAATTGCGGAATGTGCCGAATCATACCGTGAAAGGCCTTTCTTCAATCTAGGGGAATACATCCAGCAAGCGTGGGTGACAGAAACACCAGTTGTAGATCTAAAAACTGGATGATGAAGTTTACTGGTGACTCTCGGGTGTATTTGGGACACTGGCCATTTTCTAAGAAGTTAAATCGGATGGTGTTGAATATTTGCGTCTTATTCTCACCTGGGCGATGTTGATGGAGAACGAGTTAATCATCAACTTATCGAAATATATGAGATACATGACTGTTGGAAAGTGTACTGGTTATTGCCCGATCAGAATGGGACAAGAAAATCCCACATAATATAAGTGCTAGTTCATAATATATGCTGTAACATAATATAATCTCGTTCTCCTTTAACATCGCCCAAGTGAGAATGAGGCGCAAATACTCAACATCATCCGATCTAACTTCTTAGAAAATGGCCCGGTTCTCAAGGTCACCCAAGAGTCACCAGTCAACATTCTCCAGTTTTTAGATCTAAGACTGGTGTTCACTGACGAACACGCTTGCTGGATGTATTCCCCTCGGTCGAAGGAAGGCCTTTCACAGTATGATTCGGCACATTCCAAAAATTAAAAGAGGAATTCCCAAAACATTGCCTGAATACAGCTCTTAAAAAATCTTGCGTACACTCGGCGGGAGAAAGCTTCGAGGTTCAAGTACAAAGACTGAAAGCGTCAGGATACCCGAGTTCAATCTTATATGACGTCGCCAAATCCTTGATGACCTCAAATAAAAACCGTGGCATTGAAAAATACAAGAAACACCGACTGACAGTTATGCCATATATTCACCGCCGGTCCCAAAATTGGAAGAGAAAGGCCGCGAAGTTTCAAGTCCAACTCGTGCTTTCAGCTCCAGGCAAACTAAAAGGCTCTGCCTTAAGATCAGTTGTGAACAGCTATTATCACAGCTAAACTACCAGTTATCTCTCTTCTTTTCCTTCCTTGGTTTGAAGTTGTTGGCTGACATATGCCTAAGTGCTCTCAATCAAACTAATACGGATGGAAAAAAAGACTGAAAGCTTACATTTACCTTGTTAATACAAGTTGGACAGCAGTGAGAAAAATTGCAAGAGCGTGTTTTCTCCTGTTATCATATTGAACGAGCATGTTGACTTGATCTCTGAAAGGTAAAAAATAACGATTCCACTCAACCTCTTATTTCCCAAATCACATATATTCTGGTTGAATCTGAATTGGAACAATGCGAATCAAATACAGTGTTTCAAGAAGGTTTTAGAAGTTGTTGCATATGCGTTCTGACACCTTGGTGAAAAAGAAATGTATTATGAACAATACTGTAACACAGTATATAAAATTGCTCTTACATGCTTAAATATGTGCTGTCAATTCAATAAGCGCTCAAGCTAAAGTCCATGTTTATACTCGAGTGGCTCCGCCTTTTCAAGGCTTTTTACGGCCACAAAAGAGACAAATATTTAAAAAAAAATGCATGGGTTGACATTCTGGAGTCTACTGAGAGCTTCTCGCCCGCGTATAAAGGGCCCGGCTTTGTTCTGCAACCCGTTCTTGCTAAATAATTATAAGTTCTCGCAGTTCTTAATCAAATTTTTAAATTGTCATGCAAATGACAATGGTGGGGCTTTCACCTCGCCCTTTCAAATATATTGATTCGACTGCAAATCATTATAGTGTTTTTGAATAACATTGACTTGGTTCAATTTAAAGAACTGGATATGACCTGTTGAAGTATTATAGGCAGTGCAAAAAAAATATATAACCAGCTATTTCTGAGCTTGGACTGTTAAAATCACAAGAACAAAATGTGAACTTTGCAGCTTGTTCTTTTTTGTGCACACGTCATCTAATCCCTCCAGTTATTGAATGCACAGAGGCAAATGTTATAATTCACTATCGTTTCAAGGTCACTTTTTCTTTCTTTTTTTTTTGAGAAATTCAGCTGCGCCTTTTATAAGGTTTAGATATGGCTGCAGAGGGAAGAAGTATGATTCCTGGTCTGATTATCGCTGCAATGCATTATTATTTCATTACAATTAAGTAGAAATTGCGTAATACTATACTTAACAAAACAATTAAAACTTTCAAGCTTAAAGGACCATTAGGTTACAGCTTCAATTATCCTAATACTATACAACTGCTTAGGATCACCTTACAGGAATATTATAAGACGCTTTGGAACGTTGTCTATCTCGGCCCCGAGAAAATAGTCCCCATATTCTTGACGTAACAATTTAAGGGTAGCACTTCAACACGCATTATTTTGTTTTGTGACCTCCCTTCAACTACACCCAACAAGAGAATACCAAAGCCGCTTGGAATACTTCCGTTTCTTATTTGGGTACGCTTTATATTCCTTAATTTTAACTTGGGACGGGGTGAGGATTGAGAAATACACAAGTGTAGAAACAAACAAACAGGAATGCCAGCAAAACAGGATGCTCTCTACCTCACTCTCTCCTCCTTGTGACGCACTCGCCAACCATGTTCGGCACGTATGCTTGTCCTAAACACATTTGAGCCCAGGGTACAAGACAAACAGGTGCTGCAAGTACGCAGTTTCAAACACAGTTAGCCTGAGTGTTAGCTGAATGTACGAAGTAGTATTATATCCGTTGGTGCTGCCCGTGGTTTTGTAATACACTGTTCAAAATGAACCACTTGTAAGCGCCCCCCGCCCCCCACCCCTTGCATTCCTTTTGTTGTCATCAGCATAGTGTTGCATGCTCACTGAGACCAGTAATAGAGGAAACTGAAGCTATAAAAATATTTTAGCTATTTTTCCGCGGCTTTGTGCGAAATAAATATTGTTGTGGAAGACGAAGACTCACACCGTAAAGAGTGTTGTGCAAGACGAAGAATATCACACCGTAAAGAGTGTTGTGCAAGACGAAGACTTGCAAATACAGGAAGGAAGAAGAAGATTAGTGTGTGCCAGTGAGAGAATGGAGGCCATTAAAGGCTGACGGCGAACCTGACAGAACAAAGCCTTCGAATTGCCTTCTGCCATAACAATTGGTGTCAGAAGTGGGATCATGGAAACCCGAAGCACCGCCCAGGGGAATCAGCACCAGGTCTTGGAAGCCATCAACGCTTTGAAGGAGTCACTAGACACTCTCCACGAAGAACACACTCGCCATCGGGAAGAGCATCGGGAAGCCTTCGCCGAATTGCGACGAGAGGTGGCCGCTCGACTCCAAACTCATAGTGACCGTGAAGCTTCACCGCTGCTTTCGGGATCTCAAGGCGTAATGCCAGCACTGCCATCGTCTGGTGAGGCCGCCGGAACTATGCCTGATGACAGCAGCGGTTCCCGGACCTCACCCATCGACCATGTCGGGGACCAGGCAGTCGTAACAGATCCCCTGTCGTCGCAGCCAAGGACTTCCTCTGAGGGAGCAAGCCAGCAGCAAGAACTACAGGGCCCAATCGCCCCAAAGATGATCGTCAAACTTGACACATACGATGGACGCAACTCCTGGGGTACCTTCCGGACGCACTTCGACCTAGTGGCAGACATAAATGGATGGACAAATAACTCACGAGGAGCTTTCTTGGCGTCAGCACTTCGAGGGGCAGCACTGGAAGTACTGCAAAATCTACCCGCAACTATACAGAGAGACTACAACTCTCTCGTGAATGCTCTGGAGGGACACTTCGGTGACAAGCATCTGGGGCGACTATACCACGCTACGCTCCGTACACGTGTACAACAAAAGAATGAGTCCCTGGCAGAACTCGGGACAGACATCGAAAGACTGGCACGCCATGCCTATGAAGGTTGTGCAGCCTCTACTCTTGATTTGGTTGCAGCTGGGCACTTCGTGGATGCTATTTCTGACTCGGAGGTACAGCAGTTCGTGCGACTTTCGTCACCTGGTTGCATGCGCGATGCTGTTGCGCGAGCCATGGAGGTGGAAGCGGCCAGGGGAGCTGTCAGAGCTACCAGTCGGGTATCTGCCGCCGTTGAGTTCCCACCCGCCCCGTCATCTCGTCAGCCTGCTCTGCGGCATGAGTGCAAAACATCGGTGGCACCTGCGCGTCGTAGATCCCCACCCACGTGCTGGAGCTGTGGCAGACAAGGTCACCTACAGCGCTATTGTAACTGGCATGGTACCGAGACACGTCTGCAAGGAAGCGAGGACTCTCTGACGGAAAACTAGTGTCAGCCGAGCTTACCGGCCAAAACTCGGCTGAACATAAAACTAAGGAGCCGGTAACTGCATTCCAGGTGCATAAATTGCGAGCCGACAAAGGCGGACTTTTCGTAGATGGGCAACTCGAGGGTATTGCGTGTAGTATGCTTGTGGACACTGGGGCAAACGTCACTCTAGTGAGACCTGATATATTCAACCGAATAAAGGGATCTCTAGAATCGTACAGACATCTCGCTGAATGCTCCCTCCGTACAGCTACAGGCGATATAGCACCAGTCACGGCGTCATCACAGCTCATGTTCCGTTTTGGCAGTCAAGAATTTTCACACGTGACTTATGTCGCTGATATATTTGAAGAATGTATCCTGGGCCTCGACTTTCTGAAGGAACACGGTTGCTCGATGGATCTAAAGAATCAGACACTAAATCTGAGCGAGGAAAGCATCATCCTGTGCAGCAGACGAGCGCTCTTGAAAAATGAGGGTGGATTCCTCATCTGTTCGAAGTCAACTGTTGTTTCCCCGCAGTGTGAAGCCATCGTTTGGACAACTGATGGCAATTGCTGTTCTGAAGGCATCGCGGTCGCTGAAGGAGTTGAGGCTTGTGACAACATACCAGGTGTCATTGTCGGAAAAACACTTGTGAATTTCAGCAATGAGCGCGTCCCTATCCGTATTGCCAACCTAACGGATAAAGCGATAAACATCAAGAAAGGTTGTCGAATGGCGACTTGGTCCCACGCTGCGAGCCTTAGAAGCCTGAGAAGAGAAAGTACCAACGTGAAGCAAGATGGGCTGCCGATGTCTTTGCTGGAACTAGCAGACCGCTCCAAGCAGCACCTCAGCCAACCGCAACAAGAGTCCCTTTTGAATTTAATCAACGTCTACAGAGATGTCTTCGCTTGCTCCCCGTCAGAGATCGGGCGCACGAGCGCTGCTCACCACCACATAGATACTGGTGACGCTATTCCGATCAAGCAGGCACCTCGGAGAATCCCGCTCGCTAAGAGGTATGAGGTCACTGAAATGATCCAGGATATGCGAAAACAGGACATCATTGAGCCCTCATCTAGTCCATGGGTCTCACCTGTAGTATTGGTAAAGAAGAAAGATGGGAGCACGAGGTTTTGTGTGGATTATCGTAGACTGGACAACGTCACGAAAAAGGACTCCTACCCTCTTCCTAGGATCGACGACACATTTGATGCAATGGCCGGTGCCTCCTGGTTTTCTACGCTTGATCTCAGGAGCGGCTATTGGCAAGTTGAGGTAAAACCCTCAGACCGTGAGAAGACAGCGTTTACCACAGGCGATGGTTTGTGGCAATTCAAGGTAATGCCCTTTGGCCTTTGCAACGCGCCAGCGACTTTCGAGCGCCTCATGGACAAGGTTCTTCAAGGCTTACCCCTCAATGTGTGTCTCGTATACCTTGATGACATATTGGTGCACGGAAAGACTTTTGAAGCTGCTCTTCATCATCTGTCAGACGTCTTTGAGCGCCTAAGACAAGCGAACCTAAAATTGAATCCCAAAAAATGCTCGCTATTCCAGAAAAGAGTTCGATACTTAGGCCACATTGACTCTGAGAATGGGATAGAGACAGACCCCGACAAGACGGACTGTATTCGAAACTGCCCCCACCACACAGTCATCGTGAACTCAAGAGTTTCTTAGGCCTATGTACCTACTACCGACGTTTTGTCAAGAACCTTGCTACCGTGGCCAAACCACTCTACACGTTGACAGAACAGAACACGAAATTTCACTGGAACATGCAAGCTGAGGAGGCTTTCCTTCAACTCAAGAATACCCTTACTTCACCTCCTATCCTCGGATTTCCCCATCCGAATCGTCAGTTCGTCCTGGACACGGATGCAAGTAACGTTGGTGTGGGTGCAGTCTTGTCACAGTTAGAGGATGGAACTGAACGGGTAATTGCGTACTACAGTCAAGTATTAAAGAAAGCAGAACTAAACTACTGCGTCACAAGAAAGGAACTGTTGGCCGTAGTTAAAGCTGTAGGACATTTTCACCATTATCTCTACGGCAAGCGCTTCCTCTTAAGGACCGATCACGCGTCCCTCACCTGGCTTTTGAATTTTAAGAACCCTGAAGGACAAGTTGCAAGGTGGTTGGAGCGTTTACAACAGTACCAATTTAATGTCCAACACCGAGCTGGTAGGAAACACATGAACGCCGATGCACTCTCGCGAAGGCCTTGCTCACGAAAAGATTGCTACCCGTGCCTTGATGCTGAAGAGCACTCCGACCTCAACAGCACGAATCCACCGTCTCAGTCAACAGTCACGCGACAGGCGGTGATCACGCGTCCATCAACCGATGATGACCCCACTGACTGGAGTGACGAAACCTTGCGTACGCTTCAAAGAAAGGACGACAATATTCGGCTTCTTATACAGTGGAAGCAAGAAGGCGAAAGGCCGGATTGGTACCGGGTTGCACCGCACAACCATGTTGTCAAAGCCTACTGGGCTCAATGGGATTCTCTCCTCATACAAAACGGCCTCCTGTTTCGCTGCTGGGAAAACAACGATGGAGTTAACTTTTCCCTTCAACTTGTCCTGCCTCAAGTGCGAGTCAAAACTGTGCTGCAGGAACTCCATGACAGTTTTACGGGCGGACATTTTGGGGTACACAAAACTCTACAGAGAGTGCGTGACAGATTCTACTGGGTTGGCGCCAGCCGTGACGTGCGCGAATGGTGCAGAGGCTGTGACCACTGCACATCGCGCAAAGGACCTCCCTCTCGTTGCCGAGGACAGGTGAGAACATACAACGTTGGCGTGCCGTTTGAGCGAGTAGCCATTGACGTCGTAGGGCCACTACCAGAAACAAGAGAAGGAAATCGGTATCTAATAGTAATTGCAGACTACTTCACAAAGTGGCCAGAAGCTTTCCCTGTTCGTAAGTACGACGCAGCAACCATCACTCGAATCTTGCTTACAGACATCGTATCGAGGTACGGAGTGCCCCTAGAAATCCATTCTGATCAGGGACGCACTTTTGAGTCGCAGACCTTCAAGAATTTGTGCACAGCACTTGGCATAAAGAAAACTAGAACAACACCATTACATCCACAGTCGAACGGTATGGTGGAGAGGCTCAACCGGACCCTTAAGCAACATCTATCTCTCTTTGTCAACGAGCACCAGGACAACTGGGACGAACTGGTTCCCCTCTTTTTACTTGCCTACCGTTCAGCTCTCCACGCAGCAACAGAGTACACACCATCAATGTTGCTCATGGGGAGAGAGCTAAGAATACCTGCGGACATTATGTTCGGTACTCCGGCGCCACCACCACGGGAGGCAACACGTGAAAATGTTCACTTAGATCACGCTCTCCATTTACGCAAGAAATTGGAATCTGTTCATGACTTCGCACGAAGGCATTTACAACTCAGCAGCAGCCATGCAGAGACTCGCAACAATCGAAGCGCATCCAGCCACCAACTGGAACCTGGAGATTTGGTGTGGCTATACAGACCAACTAGAACCAAAGGTCGTAGTCCAAAACTACAACGAAACTGGGATGGCCCCTACGAGATCATCAAGAAACTGAACGATGTTGTCTACCGGATCCGCCATGTTAACAACCATAGACCTCAGACAGTCCATTTTGATCGTCTCGCACCATACCACACTAAGTGAACACTTATGCGGGCCTCGGGACGAGAGCTGCTACAGGGAGGGGTGCAGTGTTGTGGAAGACGAAGACTCACACCGTAAAGAGTGTTGTGCAAGACGAAGAATATCACACCGTAAAGAGTGTTGTGCAAGACGAAGACTTGCAAATACAGGAAGGAAGAAGAAGGTTAGTGTGTGCCAGTGAGAGAATGGAGGCCATTAAAGGCTGACGGCGAACCTGACAGAACAAAGCCTTCGAATTGCCTTCTGCCATAACAATATATTTTCACAACATGTAGAGATAAGTGATTCTGAAATTACTAGTTTCGGAATTGAAAGAACCGGGTACAGCTCTGCACCTTTGGTACAGGTCTTTTAAGATATCAACAAGCTTCTTGCCCGGGACGTTTCGGTATTTTTGCCGCGAAAACATTCTCCCAATTGGCACAGACCTGGAGCATTCAGCAGCCACAACATTGCGTGAACTCTAATGCCAATGTGTTCTCCTGTTATGATGTGGAAATTATGACATAAGACACCAGATATATATAAGATTCCAATAACAAAGCTCTGTGCATTACTAGATTCATTGAATAGTAGCTTATGTTATATAAAAAAATTTAATTATAACCTTGGGGGCCAGTGTCGAATAGGCAATTCATATTAACACTATATTATTATTGTTTAACATGCCTCAAGCCGTCTGTTAGGGAGATAGAAAGTTTGATTATACAAAATACAACATGCAATATTATCCTTATTACAAACGAAACATATGAATCTAAAAATAAAAAATAGCAATATCAAATAATACAATACAAAAAAATTTCCACGCACACGTGCATCATTCCTGAGTATCGTAAAGAAATATCTTACGTGATGGTTTTGAATTTTGTTCTATCTCTAATTTCCACAGTATTAGGGGGCACAGAGTCCCCTTCGGAAATGGAAAGCTACAACGGCAAGTTGAGAAATAGGTTAATCCGACATTTTTGTAATCCAATTTCGTCATGGTCATGTCCAGAAACAACGCGATAAGGAGGAAGTGATAACCGCTTCTTCAGTGGAACATTAAAATATTAAACGATGTGAATGAATGCAAGAAGGAAACCCTTAGGTCTAGTGGCCAATGAAGGCAAATTCCATCTTTCTTTTAGCGCCGTTACGCTCGTAGATGGTAAAGAGTCTTCAAACATAAAACGTGCTCCTTGTTTTGATTTCTTTTTATTTTATTACTCAGATAATCTTGATAAGAAGCCCAATGATAGCAGCACACTCAAGCCTACCTGACGAATGATTTGAAACCTAGAAGACGCGTTTCGGTAAACGCTAAAATGAATTTTTGTCTAATGAAACTGGATGGTCGAGTTGCCTTATTTACAATGTAATAAGATTATTCATTCCTGTTTAGATTCTCAGAAAACAAACTCTCAGATATGTAGATTTCTAAACTTGCAACATATTGTCGTTTTCGTCGCCGATATAGTCATAAATTTGGTTTTGTTGATGTGCCAACGGTCATCTATATAAATATTTTATATAAACAAACATTTTTGTAAATAAGAAAGAATCGGGGGCCTAGCAAAAAGCCCTGAGACATGCCGGACTTAGCACCCGTATTCGATGTCAAATACTCTGAAAATGGAACATATTGTTTTGTATTAGATAAAATCTCTGTAATCCAATGTATAATTTAGGGGTCTATCTTCAGCAGTTCAAGGTGTTGTAATGACCATCCAAGGGCACGCAGTCGGAGGTCCTTGAGAACTCGAAAATACAATGTCGTTTGGGTAAATCGAATGAACATTATCGCAAAGATCTGGCACTAGTTCAGAAAGTTTGGTAGTAAAGAATAAGGTCATGAGGTTGAACTTAATACACTGTTTGTCTCCAATATATAACAAAAATTACAAAAAAAAAAACATCTTATTGGTAGCTAAAAAGAGCAACTTAAAGTTTTTCACATTACATTTAGCTAAATAGCCCAAGTTCAGAGCAGCCCCGTTGTTTCTGCTAGGTTAGCAGAAACAATGGCTGCAAAACCTTACTTAGGTTCTATTTATTTTTATATGAAAAAACTGTGTGGGATCTCTTCCTTTCGCTCTTTTTCTCTTTCTTATTTCTCCTTGTTTTGCTAAACTTCATGCAGATGTGTAAACAGTGATTTCTCTGTTTTTACTTTTTTAATAGGGCGTGTCACAGCAAATCCTATAATTAGTGTGATTATGGCTTCAGTCTCCAACAATATTTGAACTAGGCTAGGATACAATCACTGAGAGTTTATTTCCTCCTTGTAAAAAGTACAGATGGAGGGGCTGTGGAAAAAAAGCTGCGCTTCGCAGCTTGACGAGCCCACAGTCCCTGTATTAAAGGCAACTAAGCAGCACAATGGTGGGAAGAATGAACATGCATAAAAGGAACAATGACAACAAAAACGCAAAGGTGTACAGCCATACAAAACAAAAAATCATACTTCCATAGTTACAGACATTGCACGGAGTTCATTGTACTTACAGGCGAATAAATCAAAATGCATAAGCTGAAAAGCATTTAATAATGACGGAAGTGTATAACACAGGCATTATTTTCTGTAGATTAAACAAGGTGTAGCTACTACCCAAATCTCTCCATGCCTTGTAGTATAGTTCAATTCTCTTATTTGTAGTTCTGCTAGATTACGCATATTATATATATTCCTCTGCGTTTCCAACTTATACCGTACACTCAATCGATATTTATATAGGTTGTATGCTGGGATCACGTGGGAACGATAAAAAAAAGTTTGTACATGACGGTCTGTTGAGCGCGTTGTAAATATGCCGAAGACATTTTTTTGTACAAAGTACACAAGATGTGAGTTTGAAAATGTGGTTGTCCCCCACACTAGTTGACAGTAATTCAAATGGGAATAGAAGAGTGAATTAAACAGAAGTAACTTGGTTCTTGTGTGAAGAAGGTATCTAACACGACCTATTATTTATTTATTTATTTATTTAGTATACCCTCAGGGCCAAAGGCATTAGAGAGGGGAGTGGTTACAATCAAGAAGAAATTAAACAAACAGAGTACAGCAAAAATGGTAATACAAATAAACAAAAAATGGCATATAATCATACAATGTTAGCTAAGACGTTCTTGAAGTGATGGGAGTCTTCGATAGTGGCTATTGAAGCAGGAAGGCGATTCCACTCGTCAGATGTGCGTGGCAGAAATGACTGAAAGAAAGCGTTAGTTCTGGCTGATGGAATTCCAACCTTATTAGCATGATCAAACCGAGATGAGATGTACTGAGGAGGTAAAATAAGTTCGTCGTGCAGATGTGAATGGTAAAACAATTTATGAAAGAGACTGAGACGAAAAGCTTTACGGCGATATGCGAGAGATGGCAGGCTGAGGCTAGACTTCATTGAACTTATGCTCGCGGTTCGGTTATAGTTAGAAAGTATAAAACGAACAGAATTATTTTGGACCATTTCGAGTGAGTTTATTAGGTTTTCTTGGCTGGGATCCCAAACTGACGCGGCGTATTCCAATTTAGAGCGAATTAGAGTGGTGTAAAGCAGTAGTTTTAATGACGAAGATGCTCGGGCAAAGTTACGTCGAAGGTATCCCAACATCCGGTTAGCATTATTAATCACGTATGTGGTATGGGCGGTCCAAGTCAGATCATGTGAAATATGAATGCCAAGATACTTGTATGAGGATACAGGGTCAAGGGGTATGTTATTAAGGCAGTATTTTGGCAATTGGCAAGGTTTTCTGGACACATGCATTAGTTTACACTTGTTAATATTTAATTCCATGCGCCATGCTTCGCACCAGACAGAGATAGCGTTAAGGTCAGATTGAAGGCAGATTATGTCATTATCGCAAGTTATTTCACGAAAAAGTACGCAGTCATCAGCAAACAAGTGAATGTGGGAGGAAACAGTTGACGCGAGATCATTAATGTAAATAAGAAAAAGAAGAGGACCAAGCACCGAGCCTTGCGGTACACCAGAGTGGACACTGCGCGGCTCGGATGTTAGATCGTTAGCTGAAACAAATTGTGAACGGTTAAGAAGAAAGAATTCAAGCCACGTGAGAAGTTTGTGATCAAGGTTTAGTTGACGCAGTTTATAGAGCAGCAGCTTATGACAGACCTTATCGAATGCTTTGGAAAAATCTAAAAATATGCAATCTGCTGATGATGAGTGGTCGAGGATGATATTCATTTTATGCATGAAGGACACCAGTTGTGTTTCCCAGGAGTAAGTTTTTCGAAAACCATGTTGCGCGAATGTAAAAAATGAATTCGATTCGAGAAAGTTAGCAAGATTGGAAAACAGAATATGTTCAAGAATTTTACAGGGGATACTGGTGAGTGATATGGGTCGGTAGTTGAGTGCAGAGGTCTTGTTACCTGATTTGTGGAGTGGAATCACCTTCCCGACTTTCCATTCCGCGGGTAGAAAACCATTGTCGAGTGACTGCTGAAAGATCTTTGTTAGTATGATAGAGGAATAAACACTAGTGCTTTTTAAGAATTTTGGATTAACTAGATCGCAACCAGGGGCAGAAGAAGGCTTTAATGATCTAAGTAGGTGTTCTAGCCCAGCTGGCTCAATCAATATCGGAAACATTACTGCGTAATCGTACGAATGAACGAAGGGTAGAGAGGGATCCGCAGATTCTGAAAAGTTGCGTATAAAACATTCATTAAGAGTGGACGCGCACAGGTTAGATGGGATTACATTATCAGTATCGTCGATGAGGATTATTTTATTATCATCTTTCGGATTTATAACGCGCCAGAACTTTTTAGTGTCGGTTGTTAGCATTAAAGGTAACGTTTGCTGTTGAAATTCTTCCTTGGCTTTTTTTACTGCTGAGACATATTCGTCGGCAGCCTGTTTGTAAGGTATCCAGCGGTCATCATTTGAAGATCGCTTGGCTGATTTAAAAAGACGTTTTTTTTTGTTTGACAAACGCTTGATGTGAAGATTGTACCATGGTGCGTTACGATTATGACGAACAGTATAAGTAGGGATGTATTTATTGGTTAGCTCGTTAACTTTCGCCAAATATAGATTCCAGTTAGCTTGTACGCTACGAAGATTGAAATCCTCCAAAAATACGTCAAGGAAAGCTGATAGTTCATTATTGATAGCTTCAAAATTAGCTTTTTTATAGTTTCGAAAAGTTTTCGACTTTTTAGGAGCTAAAGGTCTCGACAGGTTAACGTGAAATGAAAGGAGGGCATGGTCGCTTAAACCAGGCAAATAAGTAATGTCCGAAATGAAATCAGATCTAGAGGACAATACGAGGTCAAGGGTGTTAGCTGCCGACTGGGTGATTCTCGTAGGCTGCTTGACAACTTGTGTAAATGAAAAAACAGAGCAAAAGTCTAAAAACTCCTTCGCTAGAGAGGAGACAGGGTGCATCA
Source organism: Ixodes scapularis (assembly GCF_016920785.2). Lineage (NCBI taxonomy): Eukaryota > Metazoa > Arthropoda > Arachnida > Ixodida > Ixodidae > Ixodes > Ixodes scapularis. The sequence continues at coordinate 46,047,274 of NW_024609839.1, read as the reverse complement.
GGGGTGGTTCACTGTTCCATGTTATGTTCGGGATGTTAAAATCGCCAAGCAAAAATAAAGGCAACGTGGGAAAGCGCGATGAAACAATGTTTGTTGCGTCGTGAAGCTCATTCACAAATGTGGAGGAATAAGTGGGGGGACGATAACACGCACCAACCATTAATTTTTGATGAGTTAGCTCAATGAGAGCCCACACAATTTCAAGGTTACTGGAAATATGAATGCATTGCGATGGGAAGTCTTTGGAAATGGCCAGAAGGACGCCACCGCCCTGACGAAAGGTGCGGTCGCAACGATAAATGGAAAAATTATTAGCGCTCGAAAAAATTTCACAATCCCGAACATACGAGTGCAGCCACGTCTCGGTTAAAACTATTACGTCAGCATTGCAGGTGTCTATGGCAGAGGTTAAGGAATCGTGCTTGTTAACAATGCTGCGAACGTTAGAAAAAAGAAATGATACAGACGCTAAGTTTTGTCCACTGCCCCTCGCGTTTCCCTACGTGGTGGCACGTGCCTCGGTGCTTGGATGACGGTTCACTTGTGCCAGTAGTGGCGCATGCTCGATTACGCTATCACTCAGCAGATGGTAGACGTAATGCTTGTTGTTGATGATAACTTTGTTGTAACGCAGCTGGAAGGTGGGTGCGCCCGGTTGGTTTTTCGCAAACGCGATTAGCTTCTTACGCGCGTGTCGCGTAGCGGGCGAGAAGTCTTCACTGACCGTTACGTTTGTTGCTTTCAATTTTGTACGCGCGGAAAGTATATTCCCCTTTATTTTATAACTTGAAAATTTGACTATGATAGGACGGCATTTACTCGGCGAGTGGGTACCGAGACGATGAGCCCGTTCGATTACATTGTCAGGTAGGACGTCAAATAGGCCTGTTAAAACGCTTTTTATCTTCGCCTCGGACTGTTCCCATGACTCACGAGAATCAGGAATACCCCAAAAAAGCAGGTTGTCTCGCCGTGATTGGTCCTCCAGCTCATCGAGGCGTGATTGCAAAAGGTTCTGCTGAGTGGTCATGGTCTCCACTGAACCATGGAAGCTGGACATATTTTGGCCAAAATCGTCAAAGGCGTTAGTTTTTTCTTCAACGGCATCTAGTCGTTTCTGAATGCAGCCAATTTTGGTTTCAATATTTTTTTGGCCAGCCTTAATTGACTTTACGTCCGCAACCAACTCAGCTTGACTCTTTGCAGATTGCACTGACCGCGCGTGAAGGTCTTTCAGAAGGTGAAAAAGAACAGCCATTTGTTCTGAGGGCTCATCAGGCAACGAATCTAACTCAAGCAAAGCCTCAGAACGGGTGACGGGTCCCGGGTTCATCTCTACGTCCCCAGAGCACAGTAACAATAACATCATTGAGTAACATTCGCCAAGAGTTTCACACATGACCCGTGGGCACGGGAGCAGAAATAAAAAACGGTTGTCGTTTTTTTTAGCGAAGAGTGGAAAGCATTTACAAACCTGCGAAATGCAAAAGCAGGGCATGTGAGCCATGCTGTCGTTGTTGCTGCTTCCGTGCCCACTGAAGAAACGGTCGGTCTTCTGACAGTTTAAATTGGCTGCAGGAATTGATGTCGCTGTCGTTGATGCCGTCGCAGTGAAAAGGGGCTGATCCAGACGCGGCAAGTCCGAAAACGCACCGCTGACGGAGCACTGGTATCCACCACAATCTGGTGATTGCAGAAAAAGCGCCGGGTAGCTTGCTGACGCGTTCGTGCAGGGCGATGACCACAGCAAGAGGAGCGCCAGGAATGCCTGCGAAATGCAAAAGCAGGGCATGTGAGCCATGCTGTCGTTGTTGCTGCTTCCGTGCCCACTCTTCCGTGCCCATTCCAGTTATCTGAGCAAGTTTGCCTACTAAATAGTTTAAATGACTATTCCACGACATATTTGCGGAAAACGCGACACCTAGACATATAAAGTGCTCCACAATTTCAATTGGACGGGAATTGAGGAAATATCTCTGTGCACTAGAATTGGCACTAGGGTTAATTTTTACAATATCATTAAGATAAATATTAAATAGCAGTGGCCCTAATATACTACCTTGCAGTACAGCAAAAGTCACAGAAAGAGCCTTAGAACACATGTTGTTTATCTGAACAACCTGTTTTCGGTTTGATAAATAGTATTTCAAAAGTAATAAAACCTGTTCACAAATACCATAGTAACTAAGTTTCCCCAACAGAATATCATGACTCACTAAATCAAAGGCCTTGGAAAAATCCACAAATACACCAGCTACAATCGCTTTGTTTTCAAATTGTGTAACAATATATTCTTTTTGGTCGAGTAACGCTAATTCCGTTGATCTGTTTTTACGAAGACCAAATTCTTGAGGATTTAACAAGTTACATTTATCTATAAAGTTTGAGAGACTTGAATGCAAGATTTTTCAAATATCTTTGAGAAAACAGGTAGAATAGAAACTGGCCTATAATTTCCTAAATTGTTTCGATCACCCTTTTTATAGGCCACCGTAAATATCGCAACGTGCATATTCACTGGAAAAACTGCATCAACAAAACATATATTAAAAATATGAGTAAGACTAGGCCCAATAATATCAGCTACGTGTTTCACCAGTCGTATCTGAAATCGATCTTAACCTTAGCATTCAGTTGGGTCTATCCGAAAGGAGTAGCCTGCTAGGAAGGCACACATGGCATTATCTAGAAGAGACCGATTTGGTGTTCGAAAAAAGCAAACAAAAAAAACGAATGAAATGATCCTTAATACTACTGCCCATTATTTTTTTTAATGCTATCGTGTGCCAAGGCTGTTACCAACTTTGTTCGTGATCTATTTCACTGGGGATTTACAAGCAGTTTAATCGTTTTACTGAGCCGTTGTGAACAGCGGGGAAAATTCTAGAAACTTGTACTTTTCTGGCTATAAATACCTTGCAACTTCCATACACCCAGTTCGATCTTCTACCACAAACAAAGGTCAGACTAGAGGGCCCAAGCAATTTCAGAAACTTGTACTTTTCTGGCTATAAATACCTTGCAACTTCCATACACCCAGTTCGATCTTCTATCACAAACAAAGGTCAAACTTGAGGGCCCGAGCAATTTGAGAGATACTTAAACTTGAGAAATAGAAATCCAAATCGCAATTAGGTGCAGTGACTTACTTATCTTCTTTCATATGTTGAATCAGCTTACGCAGCTTGACTCTCAATTGCATAATAGACAGCAATTCCTCAGATATTCACTCTTCTATGTTTATATAGATCTCTTCGTCTACCCTTTGCCCGTTAAAAATAAAATAGAGCATTGTGTATATAACATAAAACATACCGTAACCATATATATTGCGATGAGGGTAGAGTCGACAATGGTGGGGCAGTAGAATTCACCATCATCGTAGGTCAGTCAGCCTACTTCAGGCTGACTGACCTACGATCAGTTTACTGTTTACTGGCGACCTACGCGGCCGCCAGTAAACATTTCTGTGTTATATCATCATCAGAAAATATACGTCTGCACACAAAGGTCTAAACTGTGGCTATACGAGAGAAGCCTGCAATATTCATAACACCAAAACCTCTGGAATTCCCAGGTAAATCCCCAGAAGCAACAGAAGCTTCCAAATTGTTTCCGGGTCCTCGTTAGCGGAGACCCTCAGTCTCTAAAGTTCTCGTCAATGCTGCACTGCTTTTGGAGATCAAGACTTCCAGAGTTTTTTGGTACTCTCCGTATATCATTGGAAATCAGGAAACTATTATTTTACTGATATTGTAGTGACATGGAAAGAATATTCAAATGACCCGATGATCTTTGGCTCAATTCAATGACATATATCGTATTTTCTATGGTATGTCACACTTTTATAGCGCAGCTCTTAGGTACCCATTTTCACATACAGAGGGCTCGCCGTCGCCGTCGGCGTAACCGCCCCGCTAAATTTAGCGGGAATTTGAATTTGTGTTGACGCCACGTGACTTCAACCCCAGTTGAGTTTCCCCGCTAATTTTAGCTTTGAAAATGACGTCACATGACTTGGTGTGACGTCAACTATGAAGAAATTCACTTTCTCCGCTAGATGTTGCGAGAAAATTGACGTCATGTGACCTCGACAGCAATTCAGTTCCCCGCTTAATTTACCGGGAAAATATACGTCGCGTGACTTCAACTCCAGCTTACCCACTAAATTTAGCTGCGAAAATGACGTCACGAGGAGGTGTCGTGTCACTTATGGACAAATTCAGTTTAATAGGGTACAGGCTCTTGGGCTGGTTTGTCCATTATAGGTAAACATATCTCCAAATGATTGTGAACAGAAAGTTGAAGTTACGTTATGATCTTCGTGTCCTCCAGCCACATTATCTGTCACACCGAAATTAGAAAGGCCCTTTATTAGTTATATAATTAATATTTTTAAAGAATTTTTGCTTCCATTTTTAATGCGATAGCATTCTTTAGCAACATCCGCCGTTTTCGCGATACGCTATCTGGCCTTGAATGCGCTGTAGGTCGACGCGGCGCGCGTATGCGCCGCGCAAATGCTGAGGCGCACTCGGGTACGCAGGCGCCGAGAGCATGCGGACGTCGTCCTTGATGTCATCCTAGAGTTCTTGTGAGAAGGCGTCTTAACGTCGTTCTTGACGTCGTCCTAAGCGCCGTTCTTGAGGTCGTCCTTTAGACTGCCCCAGATGTGGTTCTTCACTTCGCCTTCGACGTCATCTTCTAGTAGGTCACCCTCTATGTTGTCCTAGACGTCCTCCTTGAGGTCGTGCTCTAGGGCGTTTTTCTCGAAGACGTCCTTGAGGTCTTCCTAGAGATTGTGCTAGAGGACGTCCTAGAGATCGCCCTGGAGGTCGTCCTAGATGCCGTCCTCGACGTCTTCCTAGCAAGTAGATAAACCAGCACCGCGGATACACGCAGCGGCAGTACGTACACATTAACATATGAGCCCAAGCAACGAAGCAATCACTCATGGCTGCGGCGCAAGCAGATACACCCTCGCCACGCATAGACAGAGCGGCATTCACATTTTGGCACAAGGTACGATGCACATATCGGTTTGAGTTGAGCTAATTCATAGGTGAATGATTGTGGTGAAATAGCTTGAACTTTAAACGAAAACGAAACGAAACGAAACGAAAGTAAGTACAGAAGACTAAACGATTACCCAGAGACGAGGCAATCACTCAATCTCGAAGTCGCGCGCTGCATTCGCGCTGACCCAAATGGTTGCATCAAAAATCCTTCATAAAATAAAATGTTTACATGAAATTTCCGTTGACGTATTGACAGTGATCTGCGTCATGAGCCTCATGACGAATGTTTTCGCGATTGATAGACACCCAACAACAGTACGTGGTTTCTGTAGCCAATTTTTCTATATGTGTTTTATCATCGCTGAATAAATCACAAACAGAAAAGGCCTAGTTACTTGCGCATTTGACGCTGCTTGGTCGCTCCCATTACATCAAAGCGCCGGCTGCCTCTGGACTTAAGTTGAAACGAAGTATAGACCTATCCAGCGCTTATCACCAGGCAAGAAATGCTGAGTCAAAGGGTTGTGGAAGCATGCCTGTCGTCTTAAATTACGGGGTAGGTAGCTACTGCACACACTCAGAACGTCTTCCACAGCCCAGTAGGCGAAGATGACAATGCGCAGAAGGGGCTATCGGAGAGGTCTATACACTCTTATCAGTAGGTGTGCCTGGGCTTCGCCCAAAACCGACCTTCAGTTTTTATTTTCTTTCATTGCGTTTACTTCTCTGCAACATAACCATAGCTGGCCAAGTTATTGCCAATTTAGACTCCATACTGTTCACCACAGCAATGCATATCCCTCGGAGAGACTGAGCTTCCCAGACCCGTGCGCTTACTATCGGGGTGCCTGAAACGAAGAATCTCAAACTGTCCGTTTAATCTGCCTGTTCCACGCCATTCACTGCGAACAAACGTTGTCCGGCCATTCTGCGCAGTACAAAAATTCGCGACGAGGCACGAGATGCATGACCATGTTTCAGAATTCATAGAGATAATCATTGCACGACAACTGCCTTGACGTGCGAACAAAACCAGCTGCGGAACTCCATCGATTACGCTCCCTTCGTTGACTTCATTACCGCACCGTAGACTCTGCACACAGAAGTAAACGTTCAAAACACCTGACAAACAACAACGAGGATCCACCGAAACGAAAACATAAACCACGCGAAGGAAAGAAGCGGAAAATATTTCATGGAGCACAGGCTCAGCTTGAAACATTTGTGTCAACGCCGGACGATTGCGTGACGTCCATGTGCTTTCACCGTGCAATCATCACCGGCTGCTTTTGGCGCGGTTTTACACCCCTTCGCCTGCGTCCCTACCGCTACCTCCGCTACTTCTCCCACCTCGTTACCGTCTGACGGGAAGAGGCGTAGTTAGAACATTGTTTCGTGCTCTCGTCCTTGCTGGGTACGATGCCTCAAGTAACCACTCACAAGCTAAGTGGAAACGATAAGGGTATGTTGATGCAGTTTCTAGACGGCGTACCCGTAACGCCTAGTACTTCTCTTTCGCTTACGCTCTCGAAGCTCTTGTGTACGTGGGCTTATGACTACGGTTTTACATTTGAATTCTTAGCGCCATGAGTACGTCGTGCTGCATGGTGTAGATAACGTGACATTCAGTCTCACGCAGCATGTAAATCTCGGCAGTTGTCACCTAGACGCCTTTTGTTATCAAACGGCCGCCGTAAGCTCCAAATTCACGCAATTAACTTTTCACTCTTTACTCAGTTAACCCTCTAAGAGGTGCGAGCAGCCGTTTATGGTTATGCCCATATTTATAGCAGGAATGTTTTAAAGAACTAGATGGAGTACGTTACGTTATATGGGATTGTTCTGGAACAAATTGATAGCATGCAGTTGGTGGGACAACGTATGTCCCAACACCTACCAAACACACCAAGACGAAGTGGAACAGCTGGCGAGTTCACACCATTTGGATTACCTTGGCGGAGTGAAACAAAGAGAAGCACCCAACACACATGGGACATCGCTGAAGCAGCAACGAAATTTTTTTCGCACTTCCTTGCTTTTCGTGGAGCACCACAGGCCTCTCCTCCTCGTGGCACTGAGAGCGCGAGCTAAAGGGAACCCAGACCGCTTATGAAGACGCTGACGCTCCCCAGACTTTTCGCTGCTTTCTTCAACCCAGGCTGAGATGAGAGGCTGTTCTTGCAAGCTGGGCCAGAGATCCCTGGCCTACATGACACATATATATCTGGTTGCTAGACCTAACAGCTTCTCACATCGCGATACATTACAAGATTACTAACGGCTTTTTTTTATGTGAAAGTAATACAACATTTTGCGATCGTTCCTCGTATGTTTGACGACATCAGGTAGATCAAGGGTAGCTTCTTTGACATTCAGAGACCAAGAACTTCTTTCACAAAACAAATATGTACCTGGATGATGATAATGCATTCATTGCAAAGGTGAAAGCGAGCTAGACAGCGATATTGAGAATTCTCGCTGGAGAAGGGGAACAAGGGGACACAGGACAAACACAAATCGCCAAACACAGCTAGGTGATTGGTGCGCGACTAAATAAATCCGCCTGGCCGTAGAATCAAACTAGAGACCTCTCCGATTCGAGTGCAGCGTTCTACCAACGGAGCTAACAGGAGTTAAACGTCAGTACCCCTGTCCAACAAAGGTGAAAGGTTTGTGTATCAAGGTTATGACGATAATGCAGATAATGCAAAGGTGAAAGTGAGCTAGACAATAATAATGTTAATATTCTCTGGAGAAGGGTAAAAAAGGGAACAGGGGACAAACACAAATTTCCAAACACAGCTAAGTGTCTGGTGCGTGATTTTATAAATCTATTTTGTCCTGATATCGAAACAGCGACATCACCACGCAAGAAAAACGTGGGACACTGTTATTCCACGAGCCTCAAGAAACTTCATCGAACCCGTTTTCACAGTTTGGACGTATGTTTCATTCCGTTCGATATTTGTAGTTACTTACCAACTTAGTCCACCTATGTACAAACCCTTACTTGGATATGTGTGAAGTTCTTCGAGATTGCAGGTGGTATATATCACACCAGACGCAGGGATACCTTACGAAATCATTCGCTGCTTCATAATGAAAATAGAAGATATTTTGACTATGCGATATACTGTATGAGTCAGTTGTCTAATAAGTAATAGCGCGTCAGTTATCAAGATTCTAGTTTGAGGAGCTCACAAATTGTAAATTTAAAGTCGTGGTCGAAGGATGTTGCAGCTGTCTCGGTGTTGATGATGGAAAGTGAAGGGACGGATTATCTGTGTCACTCTTCGGCTGGTCAATCGAATGGAGTGCGGCGAAGCGTTGGAAGTGATTGATTCATTGGTGCTTAAGGAGCACATTTATCATATCTGCTTATGTCAAGACTAGGGATAGAGATGTTGGGCAATTGGTGTAAGAGAAACAAGAGGTGGCCAAGAATGTCCAAGCAGTCACTGGCCATAGAAATATTTAACAATGAATACAGTTGCTGAGTAGTATGGCGACGTTTATTTAAGGCTAAAAATACAAGATCAATTGGGGGGCTAGTTGGATGAACATCTATACGGAGGTTTAAAAAGCGCAAAAGACCAAGAAGAGAAGAAGAGGACAAGACAGAGCGCTTACTTACAACTGTCGCTTTAATAGAGCATGTAGAGAAAGGCAAGGTCGAAGTGAAAAAGGAGAAAAGAAAGGTAAAAATTAACTCCGTGCTGCTATTTAGACAACACATTTAGTTTTAGAAATCCAAATAAAAATTATTTTAACTTCACCTAAAGTTATAGTACTTGTCACGTAAAAATTGTGGATAAAACAAAAATAAAACAAGAATAAAAAGAAAAAAGAGAAAAAAAAACGGACACAGAGCAAACGACTGAAAATTTTTCAAGGAAAACGCCGCTGGAACAAAAGTTGCCTCTGTGTTTACAATCTTCAAGGCAAAGATCGAAGGAACTGAAGTTCTTGTTGTGTTAGTGTTACTGACGGGGCGCTTATACATTTTTCAACACTTTTGAGAATGACTTGAGCCTCGTACAGTTCTCTAGTGCTTTTGTCTCGGAACCGCTTCAGAACTTGGGTGTGGTTGAATGATGGTGAGCAGTTGCAGTCCCTGACATGCACCGCAAGATGTCCGGCTGGTGTCGATTTCAATGTTTGGGCACGTTCCCTTAATCTCGTACTAATACATCGACCCGACTGACCTACATATACCTTGCCGCATGTAAATGGTATTTGGTACACCACTCCACTTTGACACTCTACATATCTGAGTCGATGTTTGACACTGCACTCTGCCTGTTGCTGTTTTTGGCAATTGATCTTAGGGCAGAGCATTTTTAGTTTGTCTGGTGCTGAAAACACGACTTGTACTTGAAACTTCGCGGATGTTCCCTTCAAGTGGTACGACAGGCAATGTATATGTGGCAGAACTGTCAGTAGGTGTTTCTTGTATTGTTGGGTGTCACGTTTTTTATTGGAGGTCATCAAGGATTCGTTGACGTCCTGTATGATCCTACTCGGGTATCCCGACGTTTTCAGTCTTTGTAATGAAGATGGTTGAGCGTGTTGGTTTATAACTTACGATAAGGAAATAGGGGCATTGATAAAAAACAGACAAGACATGCTTTTGAAAGCCTGTCTTGTGTGTTTGTCTTCAATGTCCCTCTTTCCTTATCGTAAGTCTTTGTACTTGAGCCTCAAAGCTTTTCCCCGCCGAGTGTACGCAAGATTTTTTAGGAGCTGTATTCAGGCAGTTTTGTGCAATTCCTCTTTTAATAATTGCGGAATGTGCCGAATCATACCGTGAAAGGCCTTTCTTCAATCTAGGGGAATACATCCAGCAAGCGTGGGTGACAGAAACACCAGTTGTAGATCTAAAAACTGGATGATGAAGTTTACTGGTGACTCTCGGGTGTATTTGGGACACTGGCCATTTTCTAAGAAGTTAAATCGGATGGTGTTGAATATTTGCGTCTTATTCTCACCTGGGCGATGTTGATGGAGAACGAGTTAATCATCAACTTATCGAAATATATGAGATACATGACTGTTGGAAAGTGTACTGGTTATTGCCCGATCAGAATGGGACAAGAAAATCCCACATAATATAAGTGCTAGTTCATAATATATGCTGTAACATAATATAATCTCGTTCTCCTTTAACATCGCCCAAGTGAGAATGAGACGCAAATATTCAACATCATCCGATCTAACTTCTTAGAAAATGGCCCGGTTCTCAAGGTCCCCCAAGAGTCACCAGTCAACATTCTCCAGTTTTTAGATCTAAGACTGGTGTTCACTGACGAACACGCTTGCTGGATGTATTCCCCTCGGTCGAGGGAAGATCTTTCACAGTATGATTCGGCACATTCCAAAAATTAAAAGAGGAATTCCCAAAAAATTGTTTGAATACAGCTCTTAAAAAATCTTGCGTACACTCGGCGGGAGAAAGCTTCGAGGTTCAAGTACAAAGACTGAAAGCGTCAGGATACCCGAGTTCAATCTTATATGACGTCGCCAAATCCTTGATGACCTCAAATAAAAAACGTGGCATTGAAAAATACAAGAAACACCGACTGACAGTTATGCCATATATTCACCGCCTGTCCCACAATTGGAAGAGAAAGGCCGCGAAGTTTCAAGTCCAACTCGTGCTTTCAGCTCCAGGCAAACTAAAAAGGCTCTGCCTTAAGATCAGTTGTCAACAGCTATTATCACAGCTAAACTACCAGTTATCTCTCTTCTTTTCGTTCCTTGGTTTGAAGTTGTTGGCTGACATATGCCTAAGTGCTCTCAATCAAACTGATACGGATGGAAAAAAAGACTGAAAGCTTACATTTACCTTGTTAATACAAGTTTGACAGCAGTGAGAAAAATTGCAAGAGCGTGTTTTCTCCTGTTATCATATTGAACGAGCATGTTGAGTTGATCTCTGAAAGGTAAAAAAATAACGATTTCACTCAACCTCTTATTTCCCAAATCACATACATTCTGGTTGAATCTGAATTGGAACAATGCGAATTAAATACAGTGTTTCAAGAAGGTTTTAGAAGTTGTTGCATATGCGTTCTGACACCTTGGTGAAAAAGAAATGTATTATGAACAATACTGTAACACAGTACATAAAATTGCTCTTACATGCTTAAATATGTGCTGTCAATGCAATAAGCGCTCAAGCTAAAGTCCATATTTATACTCGAGTGGCTCCGCCTTTTCAAGGCTTTTTACGGCCACAAAAGAGACAAATATTTAAAAAAAAAGCATGGGTTGACATTCTGGGGTCTACTGAGAGCTTCTCGCCCGCGTATAAAGGGCAGGGCTTCGTTCTGCAACCCGTTCTTGCTAAATAATTATAAGTTCTCGCAGTTCTTAATCAAATTTTTAAATTGTCATGCAAATGACAATGGTGGGGCTTTCACCTCGCCCTTTCAAATATATTGATTCGACTGCAAGTCATTATACTGTTTTTGAATAACATTGACTTGGTTCGATTTAAAGAACTGAATATGACCTGTTGAAGTATTATATGCAGTGCAAAAAATATATATAACCAGCTATTTCTGAGCTTGGACTGTTAAAATCACAAGAAAAAAATGTGAACTTTGCAGCTTGTCCTTTTTTGTGCACACGTCATCTAATCCCTCTAGTTATTGAATGCACAGAGGCAAATGTTATAATTCACTATCGTTTCAAGGTCACTCTTTCTTTCTTTTTTTTTCTTGAGAAATTCAGCTGCGCCTTTTATAAGGTTTAGATATGGCTGCAGAGGGAAGAAGTATGATTCCTGGTCTGATTATCGCTGCAATGCATTATTATTTCATTACAATTAAGTAGAAATTGCGTAATACTATACTTAACAAAACAATTAGAACTTTCAAGCTTAAAGAACCATTAGGTTACAGCTTCAATTATCCTAATACTATACAACTGCTTAAGATCACCTTACAGGAATATTATAAGACGCTTTGGAACGTTGGCTATCTCGGCTCCGAGAAAATAGTCCCCACATTCTGGACGTAACAATTTAAGGGTAGCACTTCAACACGCATTATTTTGTTTTGTGACCTCCCTTCAACTACACCCAACAAGAGAATACCTAAGCCGCTTGGAAAACTTCAGTTTCTTATTTGGGTACGCTTCATATTCCTTAATTGCAACTTGGGACGGGGTGAGGATTGAGAAATACCCAAGTGTAGAAAATAACAGGCAGGGATGCCAGCAAAACAGGATGCTCTCTACCTCACTCTCTCCTCCCTATGACGCACTCGCCAACCATGTTCGCACATATGCTTGTCATAAACAGATTTCAGACCAGGGCAGAGGGCAAACAGGTGCCGCAAGTACGCAGTTTCAAGCACAGTAAACAAGAGTGTTAGCTGAATGTACGCAGTAGTATTATATCCGTTGCTGCTGTCCGTGGTTTTGTAATACACAATTCAAAATGAACCACCTGTAAGCTCCCCTCCCCACCCCCCCACTCTTGGATCCCTTTTGTTGTGAGCAGTGTATGGTTGCATGCTCACTGAGACCAGTAATAGAGGAAATTGAAGCTATAAAACTATTTTAGCTATTTTTCCGCGGCTTTGTGCGAAATAAAAATATTTTTACAAGATTGAGAGATAAGTGACGCTGAAATTACTAGTTTTGGAATTCAAAAAACCGGGTACAGCTCTGCACCTTTTGTGCAGGTCTTTCAAGATATCAACAAGTTTCTTGCCCGGGACGTTTCGGTGTTTTTGCCATGAAAGCATTCTACGATTGGCACAGACCTGGAGCATTCGGCAGTCACAACCTTGCGTGAACTCTAATGCCATTCTATTCTCCTGATATGATGTGGAACCTACGACATAAGACACCAGGTATATATAAAAAGTTTTCGATAAAAAAGCAGTGTGCATTACTAAATTCAGTGAATAGTAGTTTATGATATATAAGAAATTTTAATTATAATCTTGGGGGCCATTGTCGAAAAGGCAATTCATATTAACACTATACCATTTTTGTTTAACATACCTCAAGCCGTCTTGTTATGGAGGTAGAAAGCTTGATTATACAAAATACAACATGCAATAATATCCTTTTTACAAAAGAATCATACCAATCTAAAAAATTTAAAAAAAGCAATATGAAATAATACAATACAAAAGGATTTCCAAGCACACGCGTGCACCATTCCTGGGTATCGTAAAGAAATAATTTACGTGATGGTTTTGAATTTAGTTCTATCTCTAATTTCCGCAGTATTAGGGGGCACAGCGTCCCTCTCGGAAATGGAGGGCTAGAACGGCGAGTTGAGCAATAGGTTAATCCGACATTTTTGTAATCCAATTTTTTATAGTCATGTCCAGAAACAACGCGATAAGGAGGAAGTGATAACCGCTTCCTCAGTGGAACATTAAAATAATAAAGAATGCGAATGAATGCGAGAAGGAAACCCTTAGGTCTGGTGTTCAATGAGCGCAAATTTTTATCCTTGTTTTAGAGCCGTTACGCTCATAGATGGTGAATAGTCTTCAACCATAAAACGTACTGCTTGTTTTGATTTAATTTTATCTTATTACTCAGATAATCTTGACAAAAAGCCCAATGATTGCAGCACAATCAAGCAGGCATGACGAATGATTTGAAACCTAGAAGACGCGTTTCGGTGAACGCTAAAATTAATTTTCGTCTAATGAAACCGAATGCCCGACTTGCATTATTTACAATGTAATAAATGTGTTCATTCCTGTTTAGGTTCTCAGAAAACAAACTCTCAGATATGTAGATCTCTAAACTTGCCGATACTGTCATAAATTTAGTTTTGTCGATGTCAATACCCATTCGCCTCATTGTGCAACATGAAAGGCGAGATTCTGTAGATGTGTAAACCAGGGTGTCATTTATGGTTACTATTTTGCTTTATAAAACGGCGTCATTTCCAAAAAAATAAAAAACGATTCGAGGAAAATAGCTAACAGTCATCTATATAAATATTTTATATAAATAAACTTTTTTTTTTGTAAATAAGAAAGAATCGGGGGTCTAGCAAAGAGCCCTGAGACACGTCGGACTTAACACCCGTATTCGATGTCAAATACTCTAAAGCTGCAACATATTGCTTTCATTAGATACAAACTCTGTAATCTAATGTACAACCGAGGGGTCTATCTTCAGCAATTCAAGTTGTTGTAATAACCATCGATGGGCACGCAGTCGGAGGCCCTTTGAAAGTCGTAAATACAATGTCATTTTGGTAAATCGAATGAACATTATCGCAAAGATCTGGCACTAGTTCAGAAAGTTTCGTAGTGAAGAATAAGGTCATAAGGTTGAACTGAATACACTGTGTGTCTCCAATATTTAACAAAAATAAAAAAAACACCATCTTATATGTACCTAAATAGAGCAACTTAAAGTTTTTCACATTTTATTTAGCTAATAGCTCAAGTTCAGAGCAGCCCAATTCTTTCTGCTAGGTTAGTTTAATATTTTTTTCATCATATCAAAAAGTCACGCTGCGAAAAACATACCTAGGTTCTATTTGTTTTTATATGAAATAACTGTGTGGGATCTCTTCCTTTCGCTCTTTTTCCCTTTCTTATTTCTCCCTGTTTTGCTAAACTCCATGCAGATGTGTAAACAGTTATTTCTCCGTTTTTTTTTCTTTTTTAATGGGGCGTGTCAGAGCAAATCCTATAATTGTTCTGACTATGGCTTCAGTCTGCAACAATATTTGAACTAGGCAAGGATACAATTAATATTAATTTCAGAATAAAAGTAAAATGACGTCTTAACCTTAGCATTTAGGCGAGTCTATCCGAAAGGAGTAGCGTGCTCGGAAAGTACACATGGCATCATCTGGAAGAGACTGATTTGATGTTCTAAAAAAAAAACAAAAAAAAAGAAGAAATAAAATGATCCTTAATACTACTGCCTATTGCATTTTTGAGGCTATCGCGTGCCAAGACTGTTGCCAGCTTTGTTCGTGATCTATTTCACTGAGGATTTACAAGCAATTTAATCATTTTACTGAGCCTTCGTAAACAGCGCGGAAAATTCTAGAAACTTGTACTTTTGTGGCTATAAATACCTTGCAACTTCCATACACCCAGTTCGATCGTGTATCACAAACAATGGTCCAACTCAAGTGCCCCAGCAATTTGAGAGATACTTAAACTTGAGAAATAGAAATCCAATTCGCAATTAGGTGCAGTGACTTACCTATCTTCTTTCATCTGTTCAATCAGCTAATGCAGCTCGACTCGCAATTGTATAATAGACATCAATCTCTCAGATATCCACTCTTCTATGTTTATAAAGATCTCTTCGTCTAGCCTTTGCCCGTTAAAAATAAAATAGAACATTGTGCCTATAACATAAAACATACCGTAACCATGTATATTGCGATGAGGGTGGAGTCGACAGTGGTGGGGCAGTAGAATTCACCATCATCGTAGGTCAGTCAGACTACTTCATTATACCGGCCTCCAGTAAACACTTCTGTGTTATATCATCATCATAAAATGTACGTCTGCACACGAAGATTTAAACTGTGGATATACGAGAGAAGCCTGCAATAATCATAACACCAAAAACCTCTGCAATTCCCAGCTAAATCCCCAGAAGCAACACAAGCTTGCAAATTGTTTCGGGGCCCTCGTTAGTGGAGACCCTGAGTCTCGAAAGTCTTCTGGTCAATGCTGCACTACTTCCAGAGATAGAGACTTTCAGAGGTTTTTGGTACTCTCCGTACATCACTGGAAATCACGAAACTATTATTTTACTCATATTGTACTGACATGGAAAGAATAATCAATTGACCCGATGAGCGTTGGCTCAATACAATGACATATATCGTATTTTCCGTAGTATGTCACACTTTTATATCGCAGCTCTTAGGTACCCGTTTTCACATACAGGGGGCTCGCCGTCGCCGTCGCCGTCGGCGTAACCACCCCGCTAAATTTAGCGGGAATTTGGATTGGGGTTGACGCCACGTGACTTCAACACCAGTTTAGATTGCCCGCTAAATTTAGCTGGGAAAATGACGTCACATGACTTGGTGTGACGTCAACTATGAAGAAAATCACTTTATCTGCTAGATGTAGTGAGACAATTAACGTCATGGGACCTCAAAAGCAATTCAATTCCCCACTACAGTTAGCGGGAAAATTGACTTCACGTGACTTCAACACCTGCTTACCCACTAAATTTAGCTCGAACATGACGTCACATGACTTGGTGTCGCGTCACTTACGAACAAATTCAGTTCAATAGGGTACACGTTGTTGGGCCAGTTTGTCCATTATAGATAAACATATCTCCAAATGATTGTCCACATCTCCAAATAATGATGTTCTTGTCCTTCAGCCACATTATTTGTCAAAGCAAAATTAAAAAAAACTCCTTATTAGTTATACAATTAATATGTTTTATAAAATTTTTCATTTTATGATTAATGCGATAGCATTCTTTAGCTACATCCCGTTTTCGCGATACGCTATCTGGCCTTGAATGCGCCGTACGTAAATGCGGCGCGCGTATGCGCCGTATACTGAGACGCACCCGGGTACGCAGTCACCGAGAGCATGCGGACGTCGTCCTCGACGTCATCCTAGAGATCGTGTGAGAAGTCGTCCCAAAGTTGTTCTTGACGTCGTCCTAAGCGCCGTTCTTGAGGTCGTACTTTAGGTTGCCCTAGACGTAGTTCTAGACTTCGTCTTCGACGTCATCTTCTAGTAGGTCACCTTCCATGTTGTCCTAGACGTCCTCCTTGAGGTCGTGCTCTAGGGCGTTTTTCTCGACGACGTCCTTGAGGTCTCCCTAGAGATTGTCCTAGAGGACGTCCTAGAGATCGCCCTACAGGTCGCCCTCGACGTCGTCCTAGCAAGCAGATAAACCAGCACCGCGGATACACGCAGCGGCAGTACGTACACATTAACATTTGCGCCCAAGCAACGAAGCAATCACTTATGGCTGCGGCGCAAGCAGATACACCCTCGCCACGCATACACGGAGCGGCAGTACGCAGGCATTCACATTTCAGCACAAGGTACGAAGCACCTATCGGTTTGAGTTGAGCTAGTTCATAGGTGAATGATTGCGGTAAAATAGCTTGAACTTTAAACTATTACACAATGACAGAAGATTAAACGATTACCCAGTGACGAGGCAATCACTTAATCTCGAAGTGGCGCGCTGCATTCGCGCTGACCCAAAAGGTTGCATCGTAAACCATTAAAATAATAAAGTGTTTACATGAAATTTCCGTTGTCGTATTGACAGTGAGCTGCGCCGTGAGCCACATAATGAATGTTGTCGCAATTGATAAACAACCAACAACAGTACAGTCACCGGCCATGGCTGTGTTCCAAATCTTACCCAAATGAACCTGAGCTACTCCGGCGGGTCGTGTCACGTGACAACACAGATTGAAGAACGCTGGACGCGGGTAGGTTTTGGAACGCCAAGGTACAAAACTCTTACCCTAGAGTAAGATCGAGTAAGTTTTGGAACACGGCCCATACGAGCTCCCCCGGCCGAACGCCGACCAGATCAGCGAAAATCCCGCGCGCGGCGCGTCGAGCGTTGCCGCGTTTTGGGAACTGGGCTATTGGGACCAAACCATTCCGTTATCAAAGGGATGGACGCATAGCTTTTATCGGGATTTCAGCCTTTAGAAGTGTGAATCACGAAAACATGGCCGATTAGAATTGCCGTCTTCGGGTGTTGGCCCCAAGTGTTCGGAGATGATGGTATAACTGCTGATAAACTGGAGCTTGCTTTAGGCGTAGATAAAGCAGCAGTGTTCGATTGATGCTTACAAATATAAAGCTTACAAATATAAAGTGTTTGATATGATATTAGGCATGGCAACAATGATCCCTCGGAAAGCGAGAAGTGGCTGACAAGAAAGCCATCTGCAAAGTCATCGTGTAGATAATTACTTTTGGCGAAGCAACACGCTACTGAGCGCAGAACAATAGAGTCTTTTCGATAAAACGCGTTCATGAAAAGTGCCTGAATCTTTATTCTGCTTCGACACAAATCTTTTTTTTCTTTTCTGTTATTTATAGCATATCCCTATACATTAAATAAATTATTTCAAAATCGCTTGTCATTGTCTAGTCTAGGTTTAAGAAACATTGTACGAAAGTTTATGCATAGGATTGCTCTTCGGGTAGAAAATATTTAAAATGAAAAACCGGTTTTGCAAATAAAAAAGTAACATATAACATGTCAGAGATATTATGCAGCGAAGAATTTCGATAAGCCGTCTGCGTTTACCTACAACCGGAAGCGGGATTGTAATCTGCCGTGCTTCAGATTCACGTTCCAAAATGCGGAATGCTATAAAAATTTCTGCGTCCGCCCCTTTGATAATTGAATGGTTTGGTCCCAATAGCCCGGTTCCCAAAACGCGGCAACGCTCCGCACGACGTATGCGGGATTTTCGCTGCTCCGGTCGGCGTTCGGCCGGGGGAGCTCATATGGCCGGCGACTGTACGTGGTTTGTGTAGCCAATTTTTCTATATGTGTTTTATCATCGCTGAAACAATCACAAACAAAAAAAGGCCTAGCTACTGGCGCATTTGACGCTGCTTGATCAGTGCCATTACATCGTAGCGTCGGCTGCGTCTGGACTTAAGCTGAAACGATGTATACACCTGTCCAGCGCTTATCACCAGGCAAACAATGCTGAGTCAAAGGGCTGTGGAAGCATGCCTGTCGTCTTAAATTACGGGGTAGATAGCTACTGCACACACTCAGAACGTCTTCCACAGCCCAGTAGGCGAAGATGACAGTGCGCAGAAGCTGATTATCGGAGAGGTCTATACACGCTCTCGAGTAGGTGTGCGTGGGCTTCGCCAAAACCGACCTTCAGTTTTTGTTTTCTTTTATTGCGTTTACTTCCCTCCAACATAACCATAGCAGGTCAAGTTATTGCCAATTTAGATTCCATACTGTTCACCACAGCAATGCATATCCGTCGGGGAGACCCGGCAACGCACGTTTCAGTGACTTGGTATTTCGCTTAAACAAGAGATGGTTAGCAATTCAGAATGTACTCTGACGCGTGTTTAAAGCGTCTGTTTTCTTTAATCAACTAGCCCAACTACACACCTTGCTTTAGAAACTGAAATATTGTATCAATCTCTGATCTAAATATTCAACAAATGCCAAGAGCGGTAGTGTTCTGGACTTTGCCTGCCAATGTCCAGCAATAAACTGACTTGTGAGGAGTGAGGGGGATATCATTGCGGGGAGTGTGAGCGTGTTTTAAAGGCAGGAAATTGTAGACAGGGGGGAGAAAACGCGGAGGATTTGCAACGGGAGTTTGGCGACGGAGTTTTTTGGATTGAGTTATTTCGTCCACCACCCTCGATTGGCGCGTGCCGAGGTGCTTTAAGTGTTTCCGTTTTGGTCATGAAAGGGACGAATGTGTCAAGACGTACACCCGCGTAACTGGTGCTGTTGAGACGGAAAATCTGTCACCGGTAACCATGGATATTGAAGAGGCGAAGAGCGCGGCGCTTTGCCTGGAACAAGGCACCTCGTCGGCTGAAGAACCGCAGAAACACCCTGCTGAAGCGAACGGTACTGTGAAACGCTCCCGCGACACGGGACGTCAGCGAGGTGGCGACCCACACACCTTTGACGAACGGCGCAGCGTTTCCTTCCCAGAAGGCGCAGCCCGACGACAATGCGGCCCTGTCAACCGAGGGAAAGGCTTCGGAAGAGAAGTCTGACATGAACGACGCCAGCGAGTCAAGCAGGCGGTCTTTCGGCGAGCAATTTCAGTTTCGTTCGTTGCACCCAGTCTCTGCGCGGGCTGGGAGCGGAAGAAATGCCGATACGACCAGCAGTCGACCCATCCCAATGACGAGAGCGAGCGGCGGGACAAGTAAGCCGGTAATGCTTGGCTTCAGGGACTTTCGCGCCGACGTCAAAGGGGGCTGCGTCAAAACCGCTCATAATATGCACGTTCGACCCAGCCATCAAAATTGTAACGCTGATTTTCCGAGGTACCGGTACAATAAAATCGCCTGCAGAAACCACCAATGTTTCTTGTTTTTGAATTGCGATAGCAATCGTCTTGAGATTCACGACGCAGCTCAATGTGAAAACGACGAGGCTACTTTTAACTCAACACTTAATTTTATTAAAAGTATACAACGGAATCACTGACGTCAGCGTGACTGCAGCGCGCCACTTGAAAATTGAGTGAATGCTTCGTCTCTGTGAAACCGTTTAATCTTCTGTTTCTATATAATCGTTTAATGTTCAAGCTGTTCTACCATTATCAATAACCATATACTATCGGAAACAATATGAGCGCCAACGGGCCTCCGCGTGTCTGCGCTAAAGCCCTCTATTCTGGAAAACGTGGCGCCATTCATCGTTGTGGAAATCCTCGAGACACGTGCCGCGTGCCACTTCTGGGAAGAACATGGAGTCTGAAATCTAGCCCAGTGCTGCGCTGTGCCGCCATGATCTTCCCAAAGATTGCACGTCGCACGTGCCTTGTGCATCGACGCACCTTGCACTACTTTTGAAACACGAAGGGGCCTTAGTCGCCGCTACCTAAGGCGCCGTCCTGGCGGCGCCGTTGTGAAGTTTCGCTCACGCATGTAAAAATCCTGTCGCTGTTCTCGCTTTGACTATAACCCCCGTCTGTCGTCTGCTATGCGCGCGCTGGCGGCCGCTCGTGCTTTCGTATAATATGGGACTCCTGTGTGCGCTGGCGGCCGCTCGTGCTGTCGCATTCTATGCGACTCGTGCGTGCGCTGGCGGCCGCTCGTGCTTTCGTATAATATGGGACTCGTGTTTGCGCTGGCGGCCACTCGTGCTGTCGTCTGCCGCACAACATTGCGCGCTCCGGGGGACACCCGTGCTTTCTACGCGAATTGTATTTGCCCTGGACAGCTTTAATGGTGTTGATTTGCACAAAAGTCTTCAGTGAAACGCAATGCTTTTATTCTTTGAACACGTGGCCCTAACATGTGAAAACATCTCTCATGCCGTCGGCCATGGGCGCGACAGGCTTATTCGTAGAGTGTTCCTACTGTGTCCTTTCTGAACACAACCAAAAGTGGTTTAAAAGCAAAAGAGAAAACTATTGAAGATTTACACTGTCCTTTCTAGACAGAACCAACGCTGGCTTTCACAGAAACGTCGGTAGGAGGTTGCGTTTTGATTTCCCTCTGCAATCAAATTAAACAAAACCATAAAAAAAATGAGAACAGAGCATTAGTATGATGTTATCTCGCCTCGAGCATCGACGACGGCTCTCATCTTGGAATGAAGGGAGTTGAACAGAGCGGAAACATAATCCCGCTTGTACCGCAGCTTGTTTCATTCTTCCAAGACGATGCGCCACAATTTGTCAGCTGTGACCCTGTGAAGAGAACGCTGCGCCATGGCCGCCTTCATGAGCCTCCAGACATTCTATATATTAGAATGTTGAGATCTGCCCCCTTGGGGGGGCCAGGCCAGCTCGGTGACGCAGCGCTCCTCGAGGAGGCGACGAACTATCCCAGAGGTGTGAACGGGCGACAGGTCGTGCAGGAAGGTAAAGTCACTATCGGGAAAGGCATCGTCCAGGACGTAAGGGAGCATGACGTAATCGATTACTTCTCAGCACATCTGCGACGTCAAGATCCCGTCAATACTAACCATCTGGGGACGGGCCCAAGCCCGTCCCCAGGCGTTGACCATGGTGGGACCACTGGCTGCGACATGTTGGACGAACTGAGGTTCATATATCTGCGTTACAAAAATATTTAACGGTTTCAGTTTTATAAAATTGACTGCGCGTTACAGAATACTGGTTATAATCAATAGAAAGGCAGTGTTCTATATCGATGGCAGTCGGGCCGCCACACTCGCAGCTTTTGGTCTCACATGGTCGTGAATGTTGACTCGTCAAAAAAGACGACACTCCTTCACTGGTCGACTGTCGACTCCAGGTGGTCTTGTGCAAATCGGTACCGTCGAGCCTTCTTTGTGACGGTGAGCAGAGGCCTCTGGGCCGACATTCGGCTCTTCAGCCCCACCTCAGCAAGCCTTCGTCGGATCGTCATTTCGCTGATGTGAAGATCGAGGGCTTCCTTGATGTTTCTTGCCGACTGAAACGGGTCCGTGAAAATTGCCGCGACAATATGGTGGTGCTCTTCGGCTGTTGTTGCGCGTGGTCGACGAGGGTGGGGTGCATCTTGAATCCTTCTCTCGTCGTCCCTATATGCTTGTATTGTTCTGTTCACTGTTTTCAGCGGTCTTCCAGCCATACTGGAGACAGCCGTTTGAGAGTAGCCTTGGAGGGACGGCTCAACTATGTTGACCTGTTCGTCGTCAGGAACTCTAGTCATTTTTCGCTTAACTGAATCTTTTCCGGGCTCACAGTAGGTGAACGCTTAGTTTCGCAGATATTTTGTCCTGAATTTATTTGCATGTTATTGCTGCATCTCGACCCAATGAAAGAAGCCACCTACGTATCACGTATCAAATGTGGGCATTGGGTTATCGCACAGGAAACTCCTGAATCATGTTAAGTCGTTTGTCTGAGTTGCGACGGAAATACACGAGTCGCATAGCGGACGACAGCCCGAGCGGCCGCCAGCGCGCGCATAGCCGACGACAGACGGGGGTTAACAGTCACATCGAGAACAGCGACTGGATTTGTACACGCATGCGCAAACTTTCAAAACGGAGCCGCCAGGGCGGCGCCTCAGCTAGCGGCGACACGGGGAGGCCCGTTCACGCTCATATTGTTTCCGATAGTACAAACTAGCTCACCTCAAACTGATAATCGCTTCGTAGCGTCAGCGCAAATGTGAATGTGTGCCTACTGCCGCTCCGTGTATGCGCGGTGCGGGTTTATCTGTTTGTTAGGACGACATCGAGGATGACGCCCCACAGGATGCCGTCAAGCACGACGTTTAAGAAGACCTCTAGGGCGATCTCAAGAACAACCTCTAGGAAGACCCGAAAGACGACGTCTAGAAAGACGTCAAGGACAACGTTCCAAAGGACGACGTCGAAGACGACGTCTAAAACGACCTCTAGGATGACCTCTTGGACGGCCTTAAGGGCGACCTCTAGAACTACGTCCGCATACGCGCGCCAAGCATACGCACGGCGCATTCAAGGCCAGGTAGTGTACCACTAAATCCGGGTGAAGTGGCTAAAGTATGCTATCATATTTTAAAAGTATACCAAATACAACATCGGCCACGTAACGAAGAGCCCGAGTTTTTTGCGCCGCAAAACATCCAAACGGATGAGGAAGAGGAGAGAGCCAGCGCACTAAAAGTCTTTTTTGCTTGCGTACCAAATATGCGTCACGCATCCGGCGATTATTTTTTTTTTTTGTTGAAGAAGTTCTTCCCCTTCCACAGGTTGGATGTTTTCTAAATACATACTTCCCCTTGTCCTTTCCCTTGTCAAAGCGACGTGCTGACGCATTAAAAACAAAATGAAGAAACTTTAGGTAACAGGTAGTAAAACGTTTCATACTCCCACTTACAAAACCTTGGGTGAATTTCAATATCGTGATTCGTACAAACATCACCAATTATGATGTTGATGCCTAAAAGTTTAGAGGGAGCTTGAAATCAGTGTTGCGGAATGGGCACCCTCATTCCGTTCCAATTCCATTCCGGGGAATTAGAGTTTTCGATAATTCAATTCCTTTCAACTCCTAGGAATGGGGACACTAAGCCCATTCCCACTCCTGGAATGGCTGAATCGTTCCATTCCATTCCTCAAACTCCTAAACGTAAAAATTGACACTTGACAGCTGCATTGCGTTGCAGGGTTGGGCAGAAATAGTCAAAAATGTATTTGAAAATACAAATACTTGGATAGACGAAAATAGTACCTCAAATACTGATACTCAAATATATATGTAATAATGTATCGCGATACGTATCAGCAATACATTTTAAAAAGAGTCAAAAAGTCTTTGGAAAATCAAATACAGGTATATATTTTAGGGAGGGCAGAAATCAGACACGCAGCCGGGGGTGGGGGGGGGGGGGGGGAAGGGGGGGGGGGGCATCGGGCCCGGGTTTTCCCGAAATCTTCCACTTTGCTGGGACCTCCTACTCCTCCTCCCCCCTCCTCACCGAAAAAAGAAATCCTGGCTATGTGCCTGGCAGAAATATAAATACTGATAATGCAATACATGTTTCAAATATTTTTAAGATTTTAAATTTGAAGTGGAAGTTGTTTTTTTCCCCCCCGAAAAACGTTCCATCAAGGATTGACCGCGGTTTCTTCCCTGGCATCTTGTCTGATGACCAGTCATGCGAAAAGATTTCGACCTCTCAATAAATTCCATCAAAACATCATTACTCCCCTGTCCAATAAGGGCGCCCCTGTCAACAGTGATCACATGACGTCACGGCGGAATGAACAAGTATTCTTGTATCTGTAGGTGTTGCCTTGAACATGAAACTGTACCCACGCTGCTGTATGAAAGGAGAATACGTAATTTCGTTGTAGGTCACCTTGTTGAAGACCATGCAGGCAGTTGAATTTGTAATTTTCGAGAATAGGGTGAACCACCTGAAGCATCCTGGAGCACATGTCTTATCTTCTGTTACGGTTGAAAAATCGATACGGTGGCATCCCTGTTGTGACGGTCCTACCTGCCGACCTCCAAAGCATGAATGGCGGTCCTCAAGTGTCGGCTAGCATCATCAAAACAGAGACCTGTGGATTGCGACCTGAGATGGCCGGCACAGGTGTGAGCTCTCCAAGAAACAGCGCGCTCGAGACGAGTCGCAGGAGTACGAAGTCTGGGTCTGCACAGCGAGGCGAGGCCACGTCTGGCCTCCTTCCTAGGTATCGGATCACCAGAGCAGCGGGTCAGGTTTACATCGACTGAGGACGTACCATTGAGCCGTGCAACAGGCGCAGACGCATTCGGATTTGTGTTGAACTTCACTGGTGAAAGGCGCCCCTTCCCTCCCCCCTTTGTTCTTTGGTTTGACGATTGTTTTTTGTATTGCATTTTTTTGCGTATAAAGGCCTGTTCACACATGTAGCGCAACGCTACAAGCGTAGCGCTGACCTCGCGCTAAGCGCGTGCTGACGGGAGCGTTCACCAGCTTTGTATCGCACCGTCAAAACTGTTGCTCATGGCAGACGATAAGTAGCTGACGGCACGTGAGAAGCGCTACATCAGCGCTCCGCTGCATGTGAGAACCGGCCTTTAGTCTCTTACCGCTCATTCACACTGGAAACGGATCCGCGTTCGCAAAGCGGTTGCGAACGCGGTTGTATAAAGATCCAGTACAATTGCACGCGCACTTGATGCCACCGAGTGCACGTGCAATTGTACTGGATCTTTAAGGCCTGTTCACACATGCAGCGGAGCGCTCCAAGCATAGCGCTGACCTCGCGCTAAGCGCGTGTTGACGGCAGCGTTCACCAGCTTTGTATCGCACCGTCAAAACTGTTGCTCATGGCAGACGGCAAGTAGCTGACGGCACGTGAGCAGCGCTACATCAGCGCTTCGCTGCATGTGTGAACCGGCCTTTATACAACCGCGTTCGCAACCACTTTGCGAACGCGGATCCGCTTCCAGTGTGGATGGGCGGTTAGGGCCCCACGCGGGTTTGCAGATTCCCGCTCATTTTATTTCTGAACAACTGACTAGCTGACTAACTCAGTATAGCTAAACGTAAAAAAAAAAAAGTCAAATGAATAAAAAAAAATACAAAGAACCTGGCCCCATTCCATTCCCATTCCATTCCGGGCAAAAGGCATCTAATTCCATTCCCATTCCATTCCCCTCAACGTTGCCGCCATTCCATTCCCATTCCATTCCGGGATCGCGAAAATGTGGAATGATTCCGGAATCATTCCAACTCCGGATTGGCAACTCCGCAACACTGCTTGAAATTGATCGCTTAATTCAGATTTTTGATTTTTGAGCTCGATTCTCCTGTATGTATTCACGCAATTCATGTGTCCCCTACAGCCGGATACCACCCCCCTCCACATGCAAACAGGGTTTAATGGAGGTTACCCATCAGCTGAGAGTTTTACCCTTGTCATTAAATGCACTGACCTCTTTGGTTAAAACCAAATTTAAACAAAAAACATGTTTGGCATACTTTTCGTAGTGTTTTATTATTTAAGCCAAAAACGCGGAACAAACACAGTTAACACAGCTACGAATATCTTTGATAATGTATTCAACCACTTAATCACACACAGAGTCTCCGCAATAGAGGTACATGTTTTTGTTATCCCCAGTGGAATTTTCCAATTAGCCGTCTGGGTATGTTATCTATACAAGTCTTGCAAGTTTTGTTTTGTCAATAACCTTATCTACATGTCCTTCCCTTGACTGATAAGCAAGCAGCCGCTGCGGCAGACGCTTATTTCCTTTGTGGGAGCGAACCTTAGTTCTATTCCCACTAGTCATTGGCTTCTGAGTTGACGAGCATAGGAACGAACTGGGGACCTCACCTAACCGTTTCTTAACAGCTCGGAAGCCAGTACTTTCAGACCGTTTTACTAATGTATAAACCGGACATGTCCACGCGTTCGGCCAGCGGTTCAAAGGTTCCTCACGGTAAGCTGTCATGAAACCTCCACGAATTGGTATAACGTCTTGCTATTTAAATGCTTCAACACCATGTTAAACTGGAAATGATTTGTAGACGTTGCCTGTAGTTACCCTTCCCCTCTGACCGTAGGCCACTAATTGCTTAAACTGGTACGTGATCAGGTGGGTATTTATTTGTGAAAATCGAGTTCTAATAAAATATAAAAGCGTCGATTTAAAAAAAAAAATGTTTAACGCCGTCAAGGTAACGTACAACCTATTTCCGCTGGATTTAGAGATAATGTCTTTGGTTAGGGGGTTATTTAATTCCACCACTCAAAGGAGAGGGAATCTTCGTTGCAGCGAGCCTGTACGAGCATCAGCATTCGTTGTATTTCCTTTTTGACTTTCTTTACTTCTTTGAAATCAAATTTTTTCGACCGCTGGGGTTGCATAAATATACTAGGCTGGTTGGTTTAATTTGGACAAAACTTGTCGGGCGAAGGGGGTGACACGAGGTTCCTAACAAGGAATACAGGGTGTTTCACGAAAAGTGAACAAATCCCATATTGCGAAAACTACGCGTCGCAACAAGAAAATGCTTGTGTCGTTTTGGTCCTGGCCCAGGGGCCCAATTAGGAAAATTATTTAAGTATGGGATAATTAAGCTGTTGATTATTTTTTCGTAATTAACGTTTATAAATTATGTTTAAGGCCATGTTTTCAATTAGAAAACTGCTCAGCATCATTGAAAAACAATAAATCAACAAATTGCGGAACGATAGAAGGCACGCGCAGCATTTTACGGCTTTCTAAAGAACCGCACAATTTAGACGGGTTTTTCAGTTTCGGTTTGCAATCGGAGCGCTTCTCGGCCCCGACGGCACTGCGCCCCGTGGAGAAATAGTGCAACCAGCCTCTGCTGCGTTGTGCGAGGACAGCGCAGCTAGAGTGTAGAGCAGCAGAGGTTGGTTGCACTATTTCTCAACGGGGCGCGGTGCCGTCAGGGTCGAGAAGCGCTCCGATTGCAAACCGAAACTTAAAAATCAGTCGAATTCGAGAATTTCAGAAAGCCGTAAAATGCTGCGCGTGCCTTTTGTGGTTCTGCAATCAGTAGATTTAGTGGTTTTCGATGATGCTGAGCGACTTTTTATTTGAGACCATGCCTTTAAACACAACAATAAAAAAGTTAATTACGGAAAGGTAATTAACAGCTTAATTATCACAAACTTTAATAATTTTCGTTAATGGGCCCCTGGGCCAGGACCAAAACGACACAAGTTTTTTTTGCCTTTTTGTTGCGAGGCGTATTTTTTGCTATATGGAATTTGTCCACTTTTCGTGAAACACCCTATATGTTCACTACACAACGACTAGGCCTAGTAAGTAATAGAAATTTTGTTTTAGAGAAAATTAAGAATGAAGCATAAAGCATAAATTTTACGACCAAACATGGGCACTGGGCAGTTTGGTTGGTCCAGAACTTGGGTAGCATTTGGAGTTAATGCTTTATTGGTGGAACCTTCCTGTGCTCGGGCGCTGAATTTGGGGAGTTGGGGTGGAGTGTTAACGGATACGAAGTGAAAGATAAGTGCCAAAGAAAGGAGGAAAACGACGTTTTGACCAAACGGTCTCCTTCAGATATACTAGGGGAGATGACAGATCGGAATAATAATACCGTATATACAAAAAGGCATAGGTAACACGTGACAGATGTGACGTTGTGGAGTCAGAGAGGGAGGAGGAAAAGTTGTCAAGTAAGGTGCAAAAGTTTTGAAGTCAACAAGTTGAGGAATGCGGCTAGGGGGAAGCTTATAGCCCCCGCGTGACCAACCAAATTATAAAAAAAGGAAGGAGCGGGGAAAAGGGGGTTGTCTAATAGCCGAAAGGAAAGTTTTTTGTTTTCACCAAAAGGAAATTTCGTCTTTAAGTTAAAAAAATTAATCTGTTTTCTTCTTTTTTTCCGTGAGGTGGGTGTATGGAAGCCTGATTTGATGACGCATACTCGCATGTTAAGTTCAAAGTGATTTGTGGAGGAGAAGCGTTTAGATACGTGTGTGGAGAGGTCATGTTTGAGTTGGCCTGCTCTTTCTAGTGTGACAAGTCTGCGGTGTTCTCTTTGAAGCGTTCGTGGAGTCGGCGATCAGTTTCACCGATATATATTAAGGTTGGACACAGTGTGCAGGAAATAATGCATATCATATTAGAACATTTACAGCTGTGATCGTTAGGGATTCTCATAAGCAGGTTGTGAGGAGGGCCGGTGTGTTTGCATGTAAGGCATTTTGGGACGCCGCACGGCGTGGTGCCGGGGAGTAAAGTCTGAGGTCTTATGGAACGGTTGCTGCGTACTAAAAGGAACCGTAAGTTGGGCTTTCGACGGTAAGTTAGCGCGGGTGCCTTAGAAATAACTTTGGAGTCTACGAGGTGGGAGTGGCGTCCATGTTTATTTTACCGAGTATATAGGTATCGAGGGATGGAACATGAAGATGAGGGGGTTACACGGGGGTTTAGACCTTGATTGGGAAAATAAGGTGTCGCGCCGCGAAATGTTAGAAACGCGACTGCTGGCATTCCGCCGAGGGCTGAGGGCGTAACCACGTTCAATAAAGAAGATGGTCATCGTCTTAAGCTCATGACGGAAATCACTGTCGTCGCTGAAATCCTACGGAGGCGGAGAAATTGTGAGAAGGGAATAGAGTTGATTTAGGATCTAGGATGGCTCGAGCAGAGAAGGTAGCTATGGCTGTCAGTGGGTTTATAATGCACAGAGGTGTGAAACTCAAGTCGCGCGAATTATAGTTTCAAAGGCATATGGCAAGACGATGTTTTTCTTGGTAACTCGCCTTTAGCTGTACATACATATATATATAAACTATAGTCGTGACAGGTCAAGGGTAAAGTGGAAGCTCCTCCCACCTCTTTCCACTTTAGCCGAGCGTGAGCAGGAGAGGAGGTCACCTCCTCTCCAGCGTTCGCTCTGCTGAAGTGGAAAAGGGTAGGAGGAGCTTCAACTTTACTCTTCACCTGTCACTGACAATAATTAATTCATATGAATTATTTAACTTTTGAAATATTCAATTTTAAGCAATGGTAATCTAATCATCCGCGTTTTGCCACTGCTAGCTTTGCGCCTGATGCACGCGTGGTAACTTTGGGGTGCCCCCGAGTTCCCCACGAGCTTCAAGGGGTTCTAATACTGAATGATATGCTGGCTTTAAATTACGCTCAGCATGTTTCTAATTGAAACCATATGATTATTTGTTAGGACGTGGCTGAACCCGTCGTGAGTAAGACGGGCGTCCGGTGGTGGCTGAACGACTCCGAGGTTTATTTCTGCTCTGAAGAAGGCGAGGTTCGAACGCCACATGCCAAGCGAAAAAGCGCATGATCAAAAGAAAAAGAAAATATACGCACGTGCTTTGCACGTGACAAACATGATTACAAAATACAGAAGAAAATGTTCGTGGAAAACAATAACCTGAGGCTGCGTTTTCTATATTATTTTTACAAGTTAAACATATAATTAGGGAAGTTTAGTTAATTATCCGACTTACCACAAAGATTAGCCACCCACATAATGTCCCCCTGGCCGTAAAGCTCACCTGCACAAACCCTATTCGTGCATCAATTACGAATGTTTTGTATTAAACCTGTTCAAAGTAAAATGGAACATCCGTGTTTGTGTTTTTCTTTAGAATGAAACTAAATGAAATAAAAGCCATGAAAGCTACACTTCTGCAGTTTGTGCAAGTGAATTATATGGCCTAGGGGGACATACAATAGGGAGATAATCGTAACAATAAGTCGGAAAATTAAGTAAAATTTGATCATAAACTTTTTATTTACTAAAATAGGAATATGTTTTCGATTCAAACACTTGGTGAATCGATAAACACTAAATCGGTAATTTCCAAAAATATTTTGAGCGCTGTTAGAAGCAAAGTAGTTCGCTAAAATTGTGGTGCAGCAGGAGCTAGACTACCGGTGCGATAATACGGCTGTGCGATTTTTCCGGCTCTTATAATAACTCCAGCATTGTACTTGCTGCGCGAGTGGTACGTTTAGTGCACTACCATGTAAGCTTCCCTATGCGCCCCAAATATTTATAAAAATTATTGATTTGGTAAATCTGAATAAGGCTCAGCAAGTTTTCTTTTTTTTTTAATTTGAATTATATATCTATTTTCCCTAATACAGAAATTGAGTTATTAAAATACTATTTAATTACCCGACTAATTGTCCCCCTGGCCGTAAAAATCACCTGTGAAACCACATAAAATTACCTTTAATGTTTTTTTTTAATCATTGTCACTTCAAAAAAAAAACACATACATATATCATACAAGGTACTTAAAATCGAAAGAATAAAACACAGAGGACAATCACAGGACAACCACGATTTTTCATTTAGAAACATCGTTCATTTGGGCGGGAAAATGGCACCCTGAACAAGATCCAACAAAAATAGGGTGATAAGGGGGGAGGGAAACTTGGGGGTGGAAAGGGAGAGGAGGAAACAACGAGCATGGGCAGAACTGCAGTGATGGTCTAGTTGTTTTTTAATAATAATAATAATAATAATAATAATAATAATAATAATAATAATAATAATAATAATAATAAATATTTTATTGTCCCGTTTTCTACACAGTACATAGACCGGCCCCCAAAAGCATGGGTATGCTTGTCCTTCCTTGTTTCACGGGGAGTTTTGATATTTTTTTTTTCAAGTTCAGGTATGACGAATTCTATTTCCCTTTTTTGATAAGTGTACTGAAGCCGATGAAGGGTTGTTTTCTGCATTCTCGATAAGGAAGGATTCAATGATCCCACGTTTGTAGCGATAGCGGTGTCCCCCCTTTGTCTTGGTTCCCGCCGAAGTCAGGCGCGCACCCAATGCATTCGTTGGCGTCAATCGCGATCGGATGAATGGGGTTGTCAGCTCTTGAACTGGCTATATGTTTGTGTTCACGTAAGCGGTCCTTTATACATCGGCCAGTTTGCCTTCCGCACTCAGTTCCGCATTTGAGGAGGATGGAGTACACTTTTCCTCTGGATCAAGCCCGGAAAAGTGTGGCGTGCTTGACCCAGTAGGCTTTCGAGCTGTTGGTTAGCACAAGGGAAAAATAAACATTGATTGATTGATTAACTTGGATTTTTCTTTTCTTTTGATCATGTTGCACATGCTTACCAATTAGAATTTACTAGAAAATACAAAATTTTGTGTCATAGCGTAAAGGAACTGATCGAATACGATGGGAAGCATTATGAATGTGGGGTATGCTGGCTATCCCTCGACTAAAGGCGCTTTTGTATTTACTTTGGGGTTCATACGCTAGTGGAAAAGGAAGACAGGGTGTTCCACCGGATATTCCGAACTCAGATGTCGTCGAGTTTGACCCTTTATGCTATCTGCTGGCGAATGTTGAAAAATTTCCTTTTAGATAATGCGATTAACTTCTTGATTGTACCTATTTTGACTCACTTTGAATTAGCACTCTCAAATAAAGCACTGGCTTTTCTGAACGCTGCCAGAACGCCCAGCAAATGCCTTCGACTTTTGTGTGTGTGTTTTTTTTAATCGCAAGTCTAAAAATGGCAGCCCTTTCGAGGATGGATGTTTCTGTTTGAATTTAAGTTTTCCTCCTGCGCTTTCGAACGAGGTCACAGTCTTCTTGACTTTATTGGCTAGATGGCAAGTAATCAGGCAGTCATCAATGTAGCAGACAACGGTACATTCTGGGATAGTGTTCTTGAGCATGCCTGTAGGATTCCATTGACATAAGAAAGGTAGATATCAGTTAATATGGGCGTAAGGCAACATCCTATACAAACCCCGGGTTTCAAAATCTAGATTTTCCATCCGTGCACGATTATTGTTGATTTTCGGTAGAGCTGCAGATGCTCGACGAAGCCGGAAAATGGCACTCCGGATGACTTTTGGAATCTACGGACTCCGTGGCCGATTACGGCTTGTTATACGCATTAAAGAATAATTGAAATGTCCAGGTTATGATACATATCTTCTATGTCTAGCCACAAGAAATCTATGCTAGGATCCAGCACTGGCAGAAAACGGTTCTTCAGCGTTGATAAGCTCCTGAGTGTTCTTGATGCTACAAGGCTGCGAGGGATGTATGCTGGAAAGGTGTTTATGGAAAAACGTGGTGAAGTCCTTCTGTCAGCATCCTCTGTCAGATACTATTGTGCGGAGAGGGACGTCCATCTTATGCGTCTTAGCGGCAAAGAATACTTTCATATGCTGTTTTTTTTTTACAAAAGTTAACCGAATTTTTCATTTTCGGTAGTTCTAGATAAATGCATAGTTCCTTCAGGTTGCTGCGGAGGGATCCTGAAGGCCTGTATTTAATGGTTGTGAAGTTCTTTTCCACTGAGGCTTTGACTTTCATTTTGTACATTTGAGGAGCTTGAGGTTTTTATCTCGAATTTCCGCTGTTACTGACCGAATGCTGACACTTGCCTTGGGCAAGTGTCAACATGCAACTGCCAGGGTGTCCTCATTTTTGCAAATTATAAAGGGTGTCCCTAATCATTTGCACCTAACTTTACAAAAAAAAAAAAAGAAACCGAGCGCTCAATGAGAGTAAGAGAAACTTTATGTTGTAAGGAAGCGATTAAGGAAAGTGCACACATTTTGTTTAGTGTGCCTGGTTAATTCGTTAATAAAGACAAATTACCTTATCGTTTTTAGTTATTAGTTAAATAGCAGAAGTGTAAATCGGAATGTTGTAGAGCCAATTAAGTAGACTCAATTATGGCGTTTCCTACGAGAAACATTTTGCGCGCTTATTTTTATCAGCCCCCAAAAAAACCCCAAGAAATACTAAAAAAAAAGAAACAGGTGACAACGCGTCTGCTCGTCGCGCTTGCAGCGCTCTCCGACGTGCTCTGAAGGAACAAGGTCCACCTTATCAGTGGCGCGCTGTCAGAGATAGGAATTTGCGGAAGCAGGTGGTCGCGTTTATCTTCGAGGACTACCCCAGTACAAAGCCCTGTCTACGACAGCGCGTCATTGATAAGGTGGACTTCGTTCCTCCTGACCACGACGTGGAGCACTGCAAGCGCGACGCGCGGGCACATTGTCAAGCGAAAATTTGTTATGTTTCGCAGGCTTTCTTTTCAAGCTAACAAAAAGAATCGCGCAAAGTGCATCAAAGATTCCTGAAAATAGTGTATTTGAGGTAAAAGATAATTTTCTCGGGACTGAATTACTCTCGGTGGAAGACGGCAGAGAATGCGCGATACATACTAATTATTTCGATCATGAAGTACAATGAGTAATTAACTTTTGAATTAGTGAAAACTAGACATACCGCTCCAACGAGGAACTTGTTGAGCGTCATCGGAAACCACAGCGTCAATCATTTTCAGAAGCACTTTGAGCGCGTAAGAAGCGTAGTTGCGCGCTACTGTTAACCGCCGTGGACCAGGTACAAGGCTAGCTGTCGCGATGAGGAGCTCGAGCGATTTTTTCCTCTCTTATCAATTGTTCAATGTTTGTATATGCTCCACGAATGGTAACTTTAGGGCGTCGCAGACCTCTACGGTATGGGCCATCGGCCTTTCTGCGGCGTCGCGGCTGTCCTGAGCCGGAATAAATATTATTATTATTATTATTACGCTTTCCATGTGCTCAAAGTCTTTCTAAAATTACTGGTTTAGTGGCTTGCGATGACCTTCAGCAAATTTCCAACTGAAACCATGTCAATTTGCAATAATTTAGAAGTGAATTAGTAATTTATAGTTAATTAGCGAACTAATTACCAAGCATCACGCATTTCTTTCGGCCGGAGTCAGGCCGAATGAAATGGAAGAACTTTTGCAGATGAACGCGGGTGGTATTTATAGAATGCTACGGTCGAGCCCAAGTTTCAAAAACGGCGGGTGACTGTTGGAGTGTAGGGAGAGAGTTCCGGATGTGCGAACGTTTATACAACGCTACGGTCGGGTCCAAATTTTGGCGGGTTGACAGTTGGAGCTTTCGTGAGAGGGAAGAGTGGGGCAGTTCGTATCCGGGTGAAGAAACTTGACGGTCGGGGCCAAGTTTCAAGACGGTGGGATGACGGTTGTAGTTTCTTGAGAGGCGGCACAGGGTGACTTTGTGTCCGGACGGGCAGGGATGACCTGGACGATAGCGTACAATAGACGAAAGTTACACGCGCAAACTAAAGTTCTGCTACAAAAAAAGGAAAACGGCACGGTCATTTCAGGTGTTTTGTGGGGCATGCATGAGTCAGACCTGGAAGAGAACAATGTGAAACCTAGAAATAAAAGAAAGAAAATAAATATCAAGACCTGTAGATAAAATTGAGAAGTTGATGATCCAGTTCCGGTCACAATCACAGTACAGCAGCTAACAATAAGGTCTGGGGCCTGAAAAAAATGTTTCCTGATCGCTGTTGCTATTCGTCTGATATCATTTTAATCAATGCCAGAGTACCGGGGCTTTCATTTATTCCTTGTTTACTTGTGCTGAATCGGTGAATTAAGTAGAATTCGCGCTGTTCACGTTCGCAATTTGATTTAAATCCAGATTCTAGAAGCGTCACTAACAATTTATCGAACGAGTGTGTTGGGAGAGCGAGATGTTTGGATAGAGGCAGTGTCGGAAGAGTTATGGCGTGCGATTTGTGATTATTAAAGCTCAGTCTAAGTTCCGTTATAGTCTGACCTATGTATTGCATTTTGCATACGGTACACTCGAGTAAGTACACGACGTTCGACGAGGCACATGTTAAGTGCCCTTTAATTTCGATCGAGAACTGCGAGTGCGTGGTTCCGGAAAAAAACGTCCCCGGAAAAAAAAGTCTCCGTAAAATATGTCCCCGTAAAAAAGGGGCCCAGGTGGAAAGTAGGAAAAAATGTCACCGAAGGGACAATTTTTGCCCTGCTGTACGATCCGCTTTTGACTTTTGTGCATGACTCTAGAGTCTCATTTCATCCCTGATTTTGTAACATTGAATCTCAACGGTTTTTGTTTGTTTTTCATTGTGAAATAAACTTTTAAAACACTTCTAGCCAAAGACAAATTATAGTATTTGGAGAAATTTAAAGGTACGTGTGTACCATTTCCAAATAGGTAAAAAGCGCGACACTTAGCACAAACAAGCGATCGCTATTTTTTTCTAGCAACGAAAGGGTAATTGTACTCAAGGTCATTATAGGTACTTAAAGTGCTTATTTGAAGATATATTGCAGACGGTAAAATTTCGTTCGCACTAATACTCTTTCTAAGTAAAATGTGAAAATGCGCCGATGTCCTGTTCGCGCTAACAGTGTCGCGATGTGTACCTCACGAAATCGTATATTTCCTTATTTGCTGGAGCCGTTTTTTCCTACTTGCCACATGGTGCCTTTTTTCCCGAGAACATATCACCGTCCGTTCGAAGGCCACGAAGATCAGAAAAGCCCAGAGATAGAAAATCCTTTGGGGACATTTTTTTCTACTTTCCACCGGGGCCTTTTTTTTCCGGGGATATTTTTTCCGGAGACATTTTTTCCTACACCCGCAAGTGCGTGCTGCTGGCCATGTTTGTGTGCTGCATCTGTTTACAGATCAGACGTCCTGGGTGTATGCAAGGCATACATTTGTTAGGTGGCAGCGATCTATTTATCCGAGAGTTTACTAGCGCGTCTTTGAGGTTAGGCGATCATCTATGGACTACCCCAGGGGCGTAAGGAAACGCGCGTTTAAGGCGCTCGCTTTGTTCGAGAATGTTATAATGTCTTCTTAAGACATTTTACATTAAGATGGTTCATGCTCTTAGTTAGATATAGATTTGTGCGTTGTGTGTCGCTTTGCGCGGGGCGCGGGCTGATAAGATGTACTCGGTTCAGTTGATTGGCTTTTCTGATTGCATCGTCGATTATACGGGTGGATACCTTTATTTCTCTAGCACTGACTTTAGATTGTGGCTGCTCGCATCAAAACCTGTTTCTTTCAAACAAATTCGTTTGAAACGATGAGCTTAGCTATAGGGAATGCTGTTCTGGGAATGGTGTGGGTGGTCGCTTCGATAATGCAGGTATTGCTGTCGATCTGTTGGCTTACGGTACAGGTTCGTTGTGAGTTTACCTTCGTCTATTTGAACATTGACGTCTAAGAAGTTTATTTCGGTTTGAGAGTACAATGTGTAAAGCGGATGCTCGGATGATTAGATCCCCGAAGGATTCGAAGCAGGTCCCCGAAGGATTTGAAGCAGGAGGGGTACATCAACACGTGTTAAAAACGAAGTAAAATGCTTGAATAAATGTCTTCACACGAGTAAGGAAACGCACACACTTTTATACATCTCTACAAACAAACTGAAAAAAACTTCTTGAGTAAATAAATGCATTGTCATGAGTAAGGGAAAGCATATTTTTATACATTTCTTAAACCCACCTTAAAAAAGCAAACAAGGAAGCATTTGCACCACATGTACGCAAAACCAAAGCAATACAGTTCACACAAGTCACGCACTCATAAGAGCAAACAATTTGTAATGAGCGAAACTACGCAGGCGAGCTCGTTAGAAAACATTTTTGTAAAAAAACCTGAGACTGGGACAAATAAAAAAAATATGAACAGCGCGACAAAGCACGACACAAACTTTATCGCCAATACAGTTGTACGAGGTTTGACTCTGTTTCATGAACTTTAAATATTTTTCTAAAACCACTGTCACTTTCAAATGCGGTAGGGAGTAAACCATTCCAATCATTATTTGTATTGGGGAAAAAAAGACATTTTAGATGTATTGGTTTTTGCAAAAAGAGTCAAGACAAATTCCAGATGTCTATGTCTCAAGTGGCGTGTTGGGGGGCTATTTTGGATAGCGGATAGGTTTAGCGCGAGTTTATAAAAATAAAACTAACTAAAAAAAAACTATAGTTAGGTCATTATTCTGCGCACTCTAAGTGAGTGAAGGCCTTGCTTATAATTAGGGTGTGTACTTTCCGGTGTTTATTTGTGAGAAAAATCGGCGGATGTTTTTCGGTGTTTATTTATTTTCAAAACACCGGTGTATTACGGTGGAACGTCTCATGACGAGGCTAAAATCGGTGAATATCGGTGAAAAAAAAGCGATTGATCACAGAAAGAGAGTTCCAATTTTATTCACATAGTTCATACACTTCTTCTCTAGGAAGCAACTATTTCTAACACTTGGTTATTATAGTAGATGCCAGCATACCTTTATGCTTGCATCTACACGCAAGGAACGTGCTGCCTTCATGGCACCACGTTCCTTGCGGTTCGCAACCCGCAATTATGAAAACGTACGCTCCTGTACGACACGGACGTTGGCAGTGTCTTCCAGGAGCCACAGCAACCTCTGAATACATGGCTTGCACCGACATAACTTGGCCAGACACAATGAGGAAAAGGCACGTGAGAGCCTACCCTCCACTGTGTTAATGTTTCCACAAAAGGGGGCCATGGGAGACACAACAGGGGAAAGGCGTATGAGAGCTCAGCGTCCACTGCGTTCACTAGACGCTTTTGACCCCCAGAAAGGAGGGCGGACTGACGCCACTTGCAAGCCATGTATAAACACTGGAAGAATGCAGGATCCACGAGATAACACGTTTGACGAACCTCTACGGGGAAAGGGTTTCGCTAGGTCGGAAACTAGCAACGACCGGTGTTTTTCGGTTTTAACCAGGGCGAAAATATCCAACCACCGGTGTTTTTCGGTTTTAACCGATTTTATATTTTCGTCACCAACGGATGTTTATCGGTGTTTTTCGGTTAAAACCGGAAAATGCACATCCTACTTATAATGCAATTAAATGCAAAGGTGCAAGCGAACTGGACAAGAATGGCAAAAATAATCCCTGGAGGGGGAACAGGAGGCACAAAGGACAAACCCAAATTTACAAACACAGCTAGGTGAAGGGCGCGCGACCGAAAAAATCTTCCTAGTCTGGGTACCGAACCCGGGACCTCTTCATTTCCATTAGAGCGCTCTACCAACTGAGCTAACCAGGGGTTACACGTCAATAGAGCGAGCAGGTTTTATCAGGTGCCACCAGTGTAACACCAACAATGGTGAAAGGCTTATATTTTAAGGTTATGATTATAATGCAATTAAATGCAAATGTGCAAGCGAGCTGGACAGGAATGGCGAAATAAGTCCCCGGAGAAGGAGAATAGGAGGGAGAAAGGACAAACACAAATCTCCAAACACAACTAGGTGACTATCACGACCGAAAAAATCTGTCTGGTCCGGGTATCGAACCCGGGACCTCTCCATTTACAGTGGAGACTCATGCTCAACTTTATAGATTGGGCACGTGTGACACGGAGTCTATTCTACGGTATCTTCTATAAACGAATCGAAGCGATATGGATAAAAAAATGTCTAGTTTTGCGATGTCACTTTCTGGTGCGGATCCCAAGCAGGGCAGTCATATTCCAGCGGAGACGGTACATGTGATGTCATCCTGACTTTTATCACGCTGTTGTATCACTACTGACGTATCGTACTAACTGACCTGTGCGCATGCCCGCGTTCGCTCGCCTCGTATCGGAGGTACGGCGAGTGGCGATGTATACAGCACGCGGAATAAACTCGGGCTTCGTTCACTGCCAACTACGTCGTTGTCTATTCCTTCGTCTCGCCGCAAAGCACACGACATGGTGCCAGAAGTGGGATGATGGTTCTCGTGCGTTTTCATGCGGCGCTCGCCTTGCACTCGGTTTGCACGATGACGGACTCGCCAGCAGCGATCCCTCCCATGGCGGTTTCCCCACCCCGAAGCAGTTCAACTTCGACCGGACGTCAAAATTACCGGATTGGGTACCAGACCTCGACGATTTCCGCTATGCTGCGGGACTCAACGAAAGGTTAGAGGAAGCCCGGGTACGAAAGCTTCAGCCTACTGTGGGAAAGCAGGCCCGGAAAATATTTCAGGTTTTTGGCCTTTCGGAAATTCAATCCAAAATTTAGACGACAGTAAAGAAGAAATATGACATTCACTTTATAGCTACGAAGAACGTGGTTTACGAGCGTGCCTGTTCCCATCGTCGCAAGCAAGAAACTGAGCAGAGTGTCGACCAGTTTGCGACTGCCCTACATGAGCTCGCCGACCTCTCTGACTTCGCACAGTTTCGAGACCGTCTGATTCGGTACCGGTTCGTCGCGGGACTTGGAGATGGACAGTTATCGAAGACCCTCCAAATTGATGCCGCCATCACACTCGCAACGGCGCTAGCCAAGGCCCGGTTCAAGGAGACTGTTCGTCGTCAGCAGCATTAGCTACAGCCGACCGCCTATGCAGTAACCTCGGGGGAAGTCAACGCCGTGGGGCAACGGAGTGCACGCACAGCGATGGCCGGCACAAACAGGACATTCTGCGATATGCACAGTCAGCGACCTACACTTCAGCACCAGCGGCAGCCCTCGCCACGCGGGCAGCGGCGGAAATTCTGCCAGTATTTCCGACGCTCTAAGCACATCAACACTCAGTGCCCCGCACGCTCAGACGCTCGGCGCGTTGCCACCATTATAGCACCAAATGACATTTTACTGTGGTTTTCCGCAACAAGTTGGAGAACCCGAAGACAGGCGTTTCTTTGCTATAAAGTGAACAGCCTGGCAATTTTGTACGATCGGTTGGGGCTTTAAAGACTAGGTTTGTTCGACTATCTATAAACGGGGTGCCGGCGTCGGCAAAGTAAGACTCGAGAGAAGTATCTGTAGTTTAACCTATCTTTCCAGGCGTGCCGTCTAAATTAGTGGCACCTCCTGCGGTGTTAACTGGTGCTGCAAATCAGCGCCTTCGTTTTAAAGGCACGTTAAATGCCGACATTTTTGGAGGCAGAAAACCACACGACAGTCTTTGTACGTCGTAGCATCCGCACACGCTGATTGCTGGGGCTTCCAGCGTTAAAACATTCGTGGATGTTCTTGAAGAGAAAAAGAGTATGAGCGAAACTACCCCCCGCTTTTCTCTGGTCTTGGCGCGATACCTGGTGAGTACACCATTCGCTTGAAGGCCGGCACAATACCTTTCGCTATATTCCCTCCTAGGCGAAAACCTATACCCTTAAGGGATGCCGTAAAAACGGAACTGGCGAAGTAGAAAGCCAATGGAGGGATTCGAAAAGTAGATTGCCCAACCGACTGGTGTGCAGACATAGTGCCGTATTGAAAATCTGGCGAAGTTCGCCTCTGCGTAGATCTCACTCAGTGGAACAGGAGTGGACGCTTTGTCTTGCCAACTGTGGACGACACTTTAGGCCAATTGTCCGGTGCTTCCTATTTTTCAAAGTTGGACACTAACTCGGGTTTTCAGCAGATCAAGTAGGCACCGTGAAGTCAGACGTTGACGGCATTCAATTCCCCGTTTGGGCGCTACTGATTCTGGCGTTTACCGTTCGGGATTAGCTCAGCTCCAGAATATTTTCAGAAGATGTTTGGTAAGGTGCTAGACATCTTGCAGGCAATAGCAAACATGATGGATGACATTTTTATTTTTCGAGCCATAAAAACGGAGCATGATGTAAGGCTGCGTACTGTTCTGGAACTGTTGAAAACAGCCAGTATCACGCTTAATTGGGACAAATGCTCGTTTCCAGTTCTCCAAGTGGCGTTTTAGTCTACGTTGTGAACACCACGGAAATTAGGCCAGATCAAAAAAAAAAAAAAAAATTACACGCATTGAAGGTATGGTATCGTAGATGTACGCAGATTTTTGGGAAGGATTATCTACTTTGCAAGGTTCGTTCCGAATATCACAGAGATATCTGCATCGCTGCGTGAATTACCTGTGAAGGATAAGGATTGGTGCTGAGATTTGTCAGGAGCAAACATTTTTCGGCAATTGAAGAAGCTAATTTCCCCTGCGGATTGTGACACGAAATTCTATCAAAAGCTTCCCACTGTCTTACCTGCCGATACGTCATCGTTCAAAATCGGTGCGGTTCTGACGCAGGTGCAGCCAGACGGCAAAGACACTGTGGCCTATCTTTCTCGTTCGTTAACGCATTCCGAGCAGCGATATGTACAAATATAAATAGCACTGACTTTGACGTGGGCAGCCGAACGAATGGAATTCTCTCTGTGGGGACTTGACTTTCAGTTTGAGACTGATTACAATCCACTCTGGAAATCGCCGGTGGATGTGCTTTCGCCAGGAGTACAAATATTTCGGTTGAGGCTTATGCGATTTTCGTTTTAGATAGTTTAGGTTCCCGGAAATCATATCGTCACTGCAGATACCCTCTCTGGGGCACCCCCGACAAAACGTATTTCCCTATGGGGGAATTTCACTTGAGAACCTGTCGAGTTGTGCAGCCGGCTGCGCCAGTAAGGTCAAACTGTCGGGACACCTTAGCAAAGTAAGGAGGGCACAAGAACAAGACCGCTTATGCCAACAGCTTCTGTTGTACTGTCGTAATATGCTGAGCTCGCTTCACAGATGTGGGCAGTTGGTTAAGGCCCTATTGGTCAGAAAGAGCAAACCTTGAGATTCTTGAGGGTGTGCTAATGTCTGGGTCTCGCCTTGTGATTCCTCAAAACGTCAGAAGACAAGATATGTCTTCATTGCATGAAGTTCATGAGGGTTTTGTCCGGTGTTGC
Organism: Ixodes scapularis; assembly: GCF_016920785.2. NCBI lineage: Eukaryota > Metazoa > Arthropoda > Arachnida > Ixodida > Ixodidae > Ixodes > Ixodes scapularis. The sequence continues at coordinate 46,005,119 of NW_024609839.1, read as the reverse complement.
ACTTGGGCTCGCGAAGCGGTCGGGTGGTTTCAACGTTCATTCAATTTTTTTTCTTCTAAAATTGCCTTGTCACAGAAGGCGAGGAAAATGTTTAAAAAACAGGTGCTACTCTCCAGCCTGTTCATACTCCTAGAGTTCGGAAATACAGTTCTCCCTCAAAAGAAACCAGAGTGGAGCTCAGATGTTGAGTCAAAAACTCGAAGACACATCCTAACATGTAGCACAATAAATTACGGAAATAATTCTTTATTTCCTGTAATGAAAAGTTGCAACGTAGCCAGTTGGTGTCCGTCGAGAATTTAGTGGAATAAATCATCTACAAAAATAGAAAAGCCGGTTTCTCCTTCCATGAGTTCTCTCTCTAGTAAATTTCATATATCCTCGGAATTTCCATCTAGAAAAGGATTCTTCAGCTCCCAAGCCGAAGTGTGCTTGCCGAGGAAACCGCCCACCTCTGGCTGCATGAACATAGTTCTGTTACGATAGTCCGTAAAGAGCATTCGAATTTGTGTTTTCTAGCTGCAAAGAAGGCTTGTAAATTTATCTTATACACTAGGTTTATCTTCTCCAGCCATGCTAATTATAATCGTTTGCATAAACCTTAATCTGGAATTTGACTATAGTCAGGGAAACACTTTTTTTAAAGTTTAAAGTGCATTTTATGGCCTCTATAAATTTATCTTTGAAAAACGTCTCACCAACGACGACAAAAACCGGTGGCCTTGTCAGCTGTCAAATGATGGATGCAATTGTCTTTTATTAAAGCTAAAACACGATTCGAACTCACATTTTTCTGAAGAGTTCCCAAAGTATCAAAATAGCATCCCACCGTTCTGAAATGCACCATTTTTTTCTCTTGGTGCTCCGTCTACTCCACCAAAGTAAGGCAAAGCTTTTCTGCAGGCCTGGTTCTAGGCACAATCCTTAACTTTGGTCCTCTTTGCAAGACACTAGTGACTTCAGATGGCGTTTGCGCGTCTCCAAGAAATAAGTCATCATTCGAAGGAACGCTCTTTCTGGCATTCTTCGCCAGCGAAACCTCAAGTGTGTGCCACAATAATTTCGTAACCTGAGTTGTGAGTATGAGGTGCTCGCCATGTCTTTTTAGAAACTTCATGCTCAGAGTCAGTAGACCATTCTCAGTGCATCCACTGAACGTCCCGACATTTGCTGACTTGAGGTCATAGCCCGGACCGAAGAAGCTTGCAAAATATTTCCCATGACCAGCTGACGGAGGACAAAACCGAACAAGCCCACCACCTCGGACGGTGTCGAGGCGTGCCAAAGGGCTTACGAACAAAATCTTGCTTGGTACGTCGAGGCGGCAATAAGTTTGACGTAAAAAGATGCTTCGAGGGCAGAGTAGAGTTAGAACAAGAAGGGCCGGTTGTAGAAGAAATAAACTGTAATAATGCGGCAAGTGGGGCTACTGTGTTGTGTATTCTTGAAGTGAAACTACTGAACACAAGGGCATAAAGAAAAAAAGATAATAAAAACACTCGAATTGCTTTCAACTGTTTTTTATGACGAAAACACACAAGCAAATAAACAAGGGACATAAAACATATGCGCTAAAGGCAATAAAGATAAAAGGCTATGACCCTAACGCATGACTTTCTCATTGTAGATAACCGCAAACTCCTTATCAGAGAGCGCTAGCGAAGGGACACTGACATCGTAGCCACGCGATTTGATAAGAAACGCTTTGTAGCAGCTGACTGTCGAGACAGAAAGAAGAGGAGCACGAGCGAGGTCGAGCTCGGGATGCGAGCTCAGAACAGCGACAGCTCCCGAACTCATCGGACATGTATATATATAAGCGTAAATAAAGTTACGAAGGGAACATCTTTTCGTTCAATTGGTGATCGGACACGAACCTCCAGCCACCCACGCTATGGCAACCGGTGAGCCACCCTCGTTCATTGTCTGGATGTCTGCGCGCTCCGACATCCAAATTTGTCGCCAGCACACCCGGAACTCTGGTCCGCGCAAGTCAAGAGCATGTTCATAACCAGTAAAATTACTTCGGACACACAGAATATTCACCACATCCTGTCCACGTTACTTGTCGAAGTTGCTGCGAAAATTCATAATACTATCTTCGAACCATCAAACAGGACGCCATATAAGACCTTAAAACATGAACTCACAAAACACACCTCGGCTTCCGAACATCGAATTCTTCAACATATTCCATCATCGGAAGACGTGTGCAATCGCGCCGCTTAAGTTTTTTCGCCGTCTTCAGCAAAATCTCGGAAAGCTGGTTCCCACGCCCGAAGCCACTTCGCTGCGTGAGTTCATTATACAAAGACTACCCAACAACGTAAGAAAGATCCTTCCCTCCACGTCAGGACTGACTTTGGTTCAGCTCGCACGGTTGGCAATGGAAGGAACTGTCCCACAAGTCACTAGTATCGAAGCCAAAACTCAGCGGCACTGTACACCCGCAAACACTTCTACTGCTGCAATCACCCGGAATACCTTTCACGAAGACGTCCAGCAAACGATCATAATAATCGGTGCCCAGAAAACCATTACCTTTTTTCGGTCATGACCAGCACCTCAGAAACATTCCACGCCTCACACTCTACACAATTCCTCCTCGCAGACACAGGCGACATCAAGACACTCTGACCAGTGCTTATATCATCGGCATTTCGATGACCGCGCTCGGAACTGCGTAGAGCCCTAATCTGCAACACGAAACACCGGGACCAACAAGTAGAAGCGTCGAATGCTGAGGGAACGCAACTAAGACGTTTGTTCTTCATAATCGATCGGGGTACCGGTCTCCGAATTTTAGTCCCCACAGGAGCGGATGTGAGCGTATTACCAGTTTCTGCCGTAAAACACAAGACCAGAAAGAGGCTCAGCACCCTAGATGCAGCCAACGAAACGCGTATCGCTTATTATGGTCAGCTTTCATCGACCCTGAACATCGGTCGGCGTCGAATGTTTCAGTGGCTATTTATGGTAGCAGATATAAATTACACAATGGTCGGTGCCAATTGTTTGGAGAACTTCAACCTCATGGTCGACATGCAACACAAACGCCTAATCGACGCAACAACAAATCTCGTCGCGCAGCTCACGTGCACAGCTAAACAAACTTTCAAATTTAGTAATTGCTCCAGTCTAGATACACAGTATGATAAATTGCTGCGGGAATTTACCTAAATCACGTGTCCCTCGAACATCCAACAGCATGATGTTGCGCACCACATTGTGATCACATGCCCTTCTACTCTTGGCCGACAACGCCGTCTTCCCACTGATCATCTCAAGATAGCCCGTGGTGACTTTGGCCACATGGTGGAGCTCGACATCACATAGCCGTCATCAAGGCCATGGGCATCTTTCTGTACGTGCCACCCCCCCCCCCCCCCCCCCTCCCAAAAGAAAACAAAAATCCCAGAGACTAGAGACCACGCGGCGATTACCGAGCCCTGAACCACGCCAGACTTCCTGTCAGATGTCCGCCACCGTACGTCGCAGACTTCCCCATATCATTTCACGGCTCAAACTTTTCTCCAAAGTAGGCCTGCTGAAAGCTTATCATCAGATTCCCGTCGATCCGTGCGAAATACCCAATACGACGGTCATCATGCCTTTTGGCTTGTTTGAATTTCTCAGTACGCCATTTGGGTTGCCAAATGTCACTAAAACATTTTAGTGTTTCGTAGACTCATTGAGGCTTTCTATTCGTCTATGTCTATGTTGATGATATTTTGATCTGCAGCCGTGAGAGCGAACATTTTCAACACCTTCGACTGCTCTTCCAACGCCTCGGAGAACACGGCCCCATTATCAACAATGAAAAATTCGGGTTTGGAGTGTGAAAGCTTCACTTTATAGAGCGTCTGGTGGATCACACAGCAGTCCTCCCTCTTCTCGAAAGCACATCGGAAATTACGAACTTTTCACTACCCGCTACCATCCATAAGCTCAGGGAGTTTTTGGGCCTCATAATATTTGCCGCCCTTTTGTCCTCAATTGCGCAAAAGCGCTCTAACCTATTAGGGATACGCTCAAATGTGGCAATAGAGACATTTGTCTATTGGAATGGTTTCACCGGCTGGTCACGCTTTCAGCCTTATAGGGGAGAATCTCGTCAACGCGACTGTATTCGTTCAACCCCACCATAAGTTTCATTTAAGCTAATGATGCTTGGATATGGTCTATTTGGTTAGGCATCTCTGTTATGTACTAGTCCTATGTCTAGTACATAACGTAGTTGGAAAGAAAACTTAATTTGTTATTGCTGAAACATGCTCATGCATCGATTTCGCATTGTTGAACCATTGATCGACTCGCTCCGGCAATGGGCCCATCTTGACTCTGCTGTCTTCAGTTCTCGACAAAGGGCACACTCGTCCACACGGGGTCCTAAAATAAGACTTGTATCAATATCTTCAAACCGAAGGGAGCTAGCTTTCATCGTTTCCTGCAATGCTCTTATTTCGCGCGTCCTTATTCATATTACATTCCATTGTTGTAGATGACTCAAAACTCTCTAAATATTCTCGGTGTACTGCTTTTAAAATGACAAAAACCAGAAGAAAAATTTAATCGCTGTAAAGTACTTCACTATTTTGAGTACACTTCTCCGATTTCTATCGGTTGCGCGTTCAGTGTTGCACTTCTCGGTACCGCCGCACTGGCGGATGCCATAATGCAGGGCAACTAACGTTCTCAATGAGTCAAAAAACACCATCCTCAGCAAGCATGAAAACAAGACGTGCCCTAGGCCCTAACCCAGCACTTTAGAGCCCCCAACAGCACAGCAATCAGGAAGCGGCGCCCAGAAGAGCACTTTCGCAAACGTTTCTAACCACTCAGCCTGGCCGCGGAACCTGAAGCTCGCTAGATGGCGCTACAAACGATAGAACGGCTTATACGTTTCGGCGCCAAAATGGACGATCAAAGTCAAAATCCAGCAGTAACATCGGACGCTATGTAATGCGATGCTGTGTGTACTGCGAGATGGCGCCAACGGCACTTGCGCGACTCGGCTTGAGCCAAAAAGAGCCGCCGTGCAGTTGCCGGAGTGACCGCTGCGGGGAAATGGAGGCGTTGCGATCGCGCTTAGTTCGGTTCTCAGGTTCTATACCCCTCCTCCCTCCTCCTCCAAGCTCCTCCCCCTATCCTCCCCCTATTCTTCACATCCTCCTCCTCCCCCTCTTCCACCCCCCTCCTCCCCTCGTTCTCCTCCTTCCTCCTCCCCTCCTCCTCCTTCCCCTCCTCCTCCCTTCTCCTCCCCCCCGCGCGGTGTATTATGGGGCATTTCTAATCATGCGCCGCGCGGTTACGCCGACGGCGACGGCGACGCCGCTCAAGCCGGAAACGGGCGCCTAAAGGCCCGTTCACACTCTTGCGACCGAGTACGACTGAGAGAGACGAGATCTCTTAAAACTTCTTAAATGTTTTTAGAATGAGGGAACACACTGGCATTGTGGCGCCATCTATGCGGTGACTCCGGTACTGCATTTCACAGGAGCGAAGGTTTTGCGGGATTTGCGAGGTCAAATGCGTGTAATACCCATAGAAAGGCTCGTTTATAACATTGACAAAAGTTTTTCGAGCCAAGAAAGAAAGGATAATGCGCGAGAAATAAAAGAAATATGCCGGACCGGCCGAGTTTACACTGCTTCCCAATAGATGGCGCCAGGGTGTTTTCTGGTATAAGAAGTTTTAAGAAACCTAGGTTTAAGAGGTCGCAAGAGTGTGAACGGGCCTTAAGAGCTGCGCTCTAAAAGCAAGTATTTAAGTAGCTTGCATTGATTTAAATACGTTTTATATTGAAATAGTTTATTATTTTAAAACTTTTGGACTTCTCTTTTCACAAGTTTAGTTAAGGGATTATCGTAGTGAGTATCTAACAACAAAAGTTGGTAAAAGTTGTAGGCTTGCTATCTAAAATATGATAGATACTTCCGAAATCAGCTAAAATATTATTTTATGAATCCCTCTTTCATGATTTAGATTACTCTTGTCTGGTGTGAGGTACCACAGCCGCAACAATTCTTGAAAATACTCACTTGCTTAATAAAAAGTGATGTTACGCACAATTGCAAATGTTTCTTTTCGCGCGCCTACTGATAAACTGTTCAGGGAGTTTAATATATTAAGGATCTGCATCATGAATATTTATATACTCCGAATAACGCTTAGAACTGAGTTGTTTACCACTTTTAACTAATCATGTCGTTTGACACCGGATACTTTGGTGTAGAAGAGGAACAAAACTCTTAGATGAAGGAACATTTACAGTTGGGAACGTCTCAAACACTGCCAACTGGTTTATTTCTCAAGCATTCCATATAGCCACACACCCAGTCTCAACCGCCTTCTGCGCAGAGATATCCTTTGCTTAAAGCATTTTAAAATATAAAAAAAAACATACACAGCCTTAGGCGCTAATCGACATAATTTGCTACCACCAGCTCGCCGGCGCACTTACAGTCGATCTTTTCAAACTTACATAATTCGTAAAAGTGTCTGTTTTGAACCAACATATTTCAAGGTACCCAATTCGTAATCGCGATCGCTGGCATATACCGACATGTCGGTTAAATATGGGAAAGAAAATGTCTCCTGTATACACTTTTGAAGTTTTTAGAATAAATGTAATTTGAATAAAATGACAATTAAGGAATTGCATATGTTTAACTATATTTTTTGTGACGTCCAACTGATGATGGCGGCTCTTCTTCTAAGAGATATATATATATATATATATATAAAACTGAGAAGAAAAAAACCCTTAGTGAAAAACAGCAACAACGGACGATTTAATCTTCGACGTTGCGGCCGGAGTCCGGTCTTCGTCAGGAAGGTTGCTAAATAATATATATATATATATATATATATATATATATATATATATATATTTAAACTCATGCTCAATGTTACGTGATTCAGTAACAACTAGCGGTATTCGCATTTATAAAGTATATTCTATCTTTGCTAATTTCTTTCATTGCTAAATAATAAAAAGGGAAGCCAAGAGCACATCAAGACGTTAAGTGCGGCCATTTTTCTCGGGGGATGTAATTGGGACATGAATGTATATATATATATAGGTAAAGAGGGTAAATGTAGAGGAATGGACCGGGAAAAGTTAATAAGTCAAAGATGCGTACTGTCGGAGTGACTAACACGGAGTTTATTACGACGTTTTAAGCGGGGACCGCTCGAAACGTCGTACATATATATTTATTTATTTGTGTTTCTCTTGATCCAATGGCCTTATCGCATCTTGTCCCGTCCAAAGGAACTGTGAACCTTCGCCTCCCGGAGACAATTTTCCCAACACCCGGACATACAACCCTTATAAGATATTGCCCCTCAAATTAGCTGTAAACACTGTTATCCACGAGAGACGAAGTGAAAACCAAGGCTCGCGTCTCGCTTCCGTCTATCCACCGGCGCTCTGCGTCGCATATCACCTGTCTCGCTTATCTTTACCCGTGAGCCGTCCGGCGTCAGAAAATATAGCCTCGTCACGTCGCGTTCTTTTCTTTTACGTTTTGCTCATTTCTGGTTGCTATTACGTACAACACACATCCACATCTTCGCTTGGAACGAAAAACGACACAAATTACGACGCACGAAGAAAAAAAAGTACCCACAGGGTCTCTTATGTTAACCCTAAGACGACTTGAAGGCGAAAGCCCAAGCGCCGATGCCTTCAGCACAAACACAAGATTTACAGATGATGCGGTACCCCTACGCCCGTGGCGGAGTGGTACCGCGTCATGCGTTAATGGGGTACCGCGTCATCCGCAGAAGGGCGGAGGGGTACCGCGACGGGCTGCTGAAGGAAAGGTCGCTGCTTCGACGCCAGCCGGAGGGACAAGGGCGAAAATTTTTTTCGGCGGAATAGTAGCATTCGCAGTAGTCACGTAAACGTTTTTGTACCTTTGGTGTCGCCAGACCTGCTTTTGTTCAAGAACCTTGCAGGTCGGCTGAACGATGAGACTTATAAGGCTCCTACTTATAAGTGCACCTACGCTATTACGTGGCTTGTGTCACAGCCTCAGCAGCTCAACGCTTACGTAATGTTCTGGTTATTATATTTCAGTACTGTCTATAGGCCTGTTTTCCTTGGCCAGGGGGCGCTGTAACGTCCTCGAGGCGTAACCACAAAAGAGGCGCCTTATTCCGCAAGACGCGACCATTAAATGCTGTCATGAAGCTGCGTCCTGGTGTCCCCACCGTACACGATCCACGTGCTTTCACAAGCGTCTTGTCAGCGTCCCGTCTCGGGCGCGAAAAGGGCGTTTGAAAGGACGCGATGCGACGCATACCGTAAACGCGACCTAAAAGTATCCGAGTTTCCTCCCCATGGGCGCTGCTCAGAACTTGAGAACTGGTGCGAGTTGCAATAATAAAAAATTCTCAAGCTAGAGCTGCGCGTCTTGGTCGTCTCGGTTCTTTGTTGGTCTATACCAAAATGTAATCGGCAAAAAAAGCTGCTTGAAGCTGTGTACTTTTTTCACCGATTACATCCAAGCTGATTACATTTTTTTTTTTTGTGAATATATTTCTATTACGTCACTAAAGCCTCGCACACTGACTCCCGAGTGTGCGATGCAAAATTAAAATGAGATACGCAGAAACCCGTTGCAGGTGCCCTGAGGTCGCTGACGCAAATTTTTAGGAATGTATTTGGAAAAGTATTTGGAGGAGACCAAATACATTTGGTTGTATTCGTATCTTGTATTTAAATGCTTTTTTGGAAATGTAATTAGATTTGTAATTAAATACATTTTTGACGAAGTATTTTGTATTTGTATTTCGATACATATTTGCATGTATTTTGCCCATCCCTGGTTCTAGGTATATGGCCTTAGAACACTTAAAGGTACATCAAAATGTATATTTATACTCAGTATCACCACATTAGTGCTAGGTCGTCAAAGATGTCTAATTTTGTCACTATACAACAACCCCGCGCAGCAGCGCGAACACTGACTTTGAGTTAAATTTCCGTCACGTGCATTCCGGCAAGTAGCATCGATAGCGCTCCGGAACGTGTGCTAGCCTTGACGACGCAGCGCAAAACTTATGGGTCGAGTGTAGTCACCTTCAACCTTGTTTCTATATAATAAATGCACCGCTCTCTCCCTACTAGGTTGTTACTCTGGATGTGAGAATCAGACGTTGTTCGCGGAAATTTGGTGGTAAAACAAACCTAGCCGCTACTCCTAAGATTTGGTGCTCATACAGAAATGGAGCCAACAGTTGCGTCATTCATATGCCATGACGGGCACATGAGGCGCCTTATTCAGTCCCACATTGCTATAGAATATTTAATGTTTGCACTGTGCGTATCAAAGCTTGCAAGCAATGTTTCTGCTTACCTTGAAGCCATAAAACATATGAAGGGAGCTGTAGCTTATTAAATCTGCTACAACTAAATCTAAATCAGTTTATATATTGGAGATTAATATAATAATTTCACTTGCCTCGTGCATAAACAAATGACAGCCATATAGAGGACGCGAGAGTAAACAAGTGAGAATTCATTGACCTGAAACTTATTCTGAGCAGACGTTTCAGTTCAAAAGGCATATCGACCACGAACGCTACAGCCCCAGTGTATCCTTTGTTTAACTAAGTTTGATTATAACTTTGTGGTAGGTTTATTAACTCGCGGAAACTGCAGTTTTAATAAAGTCTTGTGTACGGCAACTAGTAAAGTAAACTACCCAGAGTAGCAACACAGAAACCTTGATGTCAGTCAGGGTGTGCGATAAAACAATAAATTTGTCAGTCTGACTGCATAGGGCGCCTCATGACAAAGGAATGCTTATAGTCTGATTCTTCAATTCCGCAAATTCTAATTGCAAAATACGTTGAAATGTCAATTCACTACACCTATATATTGTTTCTATTCGCTACCGTTGAGGGGGCAGTGACATAGCTGAAAAGAAGCGAAGGAGAGGAGCGGAGAGCTATCAGAAGATAAATAAAAAACAGCTTAAAATGAACACTTGGACAAGCTACCGCCTTTTAAAATGTACAGCGAAAACTGGCACGGAGAAGCACCGAAATGTGAAACGGACGAAAGAGTATTAAATGCACAAGGTTGAATTTGCAGACATTCGTCGCTAATGAAGCTACTGTTTTTTCGCGTTTTGTGTTTTCGTCGTTCGCGGTACAGTTCAAACCTTTGCAAAATAAAGCAAATCACGTAGAAAGAAATTTAGACACTTTTTTACTGTTAGATTTGTTTTCTGTGGTTTTAAACAGAATTTTAGGATTCACAACCGTTACTTTCTAATATTTTAAATAGAATATTCAAAAGAGCTCTTTCTAACTTTGTTTCAGGTCGAGGACTCCAAATGAACCAAGTGACGTCACGCGTAGTTTACGTAGTTTGGTCACGCAAGTCTATCACAGTATTATTGTTTTTAGGATGGCTCTTCTTGGGTGGAGTTTTTATTCTTTACTGCTCAACACACGGGACATCTGACTCGACGCCGGTCTCATCTTTCCCACACGGTGACCGCGGTGACCTGAACGGGCATTTGCCTTTGCTCGGTAAGGGTTTTGAAAACGGCATCCAAGAAACGGTTAATCGAGTCCTTGTTGTCACCTACGTGCGTTCTGGCTCTTCTTTTTTGGGAGACTTACTCTCCGCCAACCCGTCGACATTCTATGACTACGAGCCGCTTCACATGTACACCCTGAGCCTTAGGCTATACGGGGAAGGCTTCGAAAAGGCTTCAAGCACCGTGACTAACCTATTCCGGTGCAACTTCGAACCCGAGACCGAGTACCTGAAGCACTCGTTAAAGATGCCATTCTTCAAACACAACGGGCACCTGTGGGAGATGTGTCGCGGTATCGTGGACGTCTGCCACCACCCGTCGTTTGTGTCCGCAATCTGTCGCGAGAGTAAGCTACATTTAATGAAGCTTACTTTTATGAGCATCCGTCAAGTTCACCGATGGATGAACCTCAACGAGGACATTAGCAAGACCATGAGAGTGGTGCATCTTGTCCGAGATCCGAGGGCAGTTCTTGTTTCCCGAAGAGCTCGCCCGTGGTGCGTGCAAGCTTTTCAGTGTACCAACGTAGAAGCACTCTGCCAACAGTTACGGGAGGACTTGAACAACTTCGCGGCTCTTGAACAGGACTTCCCCGGCAAGGTTGTCCGAGTACGTCATGAGGACATTGCATCCAACCCTTTCATCCAAGCCAGAGACCTGTACGCGCGTCTTGGCCTTAACTTTTCAGTTCACGTTAAGCATTTTATAAGAACTCACACTGGGGGTGCGAAAGAAAACGAGCTTGGGAACCCGTACTCAACGAAGCGAGAGTCGGCCAAGACAATTGCTGGTTGGACGAGCAAGTTGAACATCAGCGAGGTCTTCATGGTGCAGAGATTTTGTTCCGATGTAATGTCACGACTTGGCTACAAGCTTGTGCAAAACGAGGGTCAACTTAAAAATGGTTTAATGAATCAGTGGGTGGATGTAGCTTACAATGTCTAACTTGCTACGAGCACGATATTTTAGAACGAACCTATAATATTTGTGTGGAAAACTTGTTCAATATTTTATGCCTTACATGTGTTAGACTTTTGTATATGTTTCTTAATAACTTTGATATGTTTTCTCTGAACTGTATCGATTGTTTTATATTTTTGTACAGTGCATGTTATGAATGCTGTTGAGTGTGAAGTGTGTTTGGTTTTTATTAGACGTTCACAACTTGTACTAACGTTTTGTATAGATTTGCAACTTTGTTTTTGGCTGAATTCGTGAATATTAATGCTATAATTTTGGTTCTTTTGTATTGTTTGATGTTTCACAGTTGCGAGTTATTTGAAGGGGGCCATGGACTCGTAGAGCTCTGTCTTTTCAGCTTTTTTCGGTCTTTTTCTGTCATGCACAAGATATAAAATATACATTTTGTATGTATGTATAATGGTTGAACGTTTTGAATAGGTAAATTGCATATAACTATAATTGTTATTTTTGATTGGTATCATACTGGTACACGAATTGACGTGAAAACTATACGCGATTGAAATGTATTACCAGAAGTTGTTCATGTGACCAATGCTGACAGATTTTAAGCTATAATAAAAATAACAATATTGTGGAACATGTTTCTTACTTGTTTATGTGAGTGTGTTGTTTATGTTTTTTCACTCACGAACTTCCTTGCACAATGCTTAACGGCGCAGCAGGTATACGCTTAAAAGAAAAACTCTGTCGAAGACCCTAGTAGATCGCTATTTACAGTGTAGAAATCGCATTTCATTTTTTTACATACTTTTTTAGAAGTGAAATGTTTACTTCCTTTTACTCCTGTCGAGCATGTGGGATAGTCTGGTAGCTGATCGTTAGGCAAGTACTTAATATTGTGCACGTGTTTCTTTTTAGAAATCAAAGACATTAAACTCCAAACTAAAATTTGCCCAAGACAAGAGATTTACCAATGCTGTACTATATTGCATGCTGAGCTCTGCATAAAATACGCAAAAATGCGCCACACATGCCGCCATCTAAGCCGTGTTGATTGAGACAAAGCCAAGTTATAAGACAGGTTAAATGCAATGTGAAATGTGTCACTTTGCAAGACTTGTTAAACTTTATTCCTTCTGTAAAATTTTAAACGACGGCATTTTTATATTTCTTGAGCTTATACTGTCCCATCAACCTTAAGCAGAGCTTCTCCTGTAAAGTTGTTAAAACCATGACATTTTAATATTATGCTATTCTGTGTTGAATAAAAAATGCATACTACATTTTCCACTTGTTTTTGTAAAGAAATCACTAGCAATATATTCTTACAAAGCAGACGTCACAATGGCATGCATAAGACATCTGAACCTTGTTTCCGATGTGTTCTTAGACATTAAAAATAAAAATAAAAATATTTGATAAGTTTCTTGGAACTTGAAAACTTTCTACATTCCCTTACAACAACATAAGTTCAAAAAAACAGTCAGTGCGCAGTCGAGCTGGTGGATGTTGATCATGATTTAGAAAACCCGAGACTGTGGTAAAGGCAGGGAAACGGTGTCAAAGAAGAAAGACAGGGGAAAAGAACGTCTCAAACTCAGCTACTGCGTTAATTTTCTCGATGCCTTATATAGCCACAACCATTACGCGGTTATTTCGTATTTTCACGCAGTTTCTCATAACCTTAAAGCATGCGCAAAAAAATTTGGGATAGATGTAGCGTTTAAGTCCGATTTGAAGCTAAACCATTTGACACCGCTTCAGACGAGTCAGAAAGTGTGTCAGAAAGCGCACCGTGGTAAGCTGGCTGATTGCGAGGAAGGGGTGGTCTGTGAAATACCACTGAAATGCGGTTTCAAGAATGTGAGACAAACGGCAAGGTGTTTAAATGAAAGATTGGTAGAGCACAAAAGAAATGTAAAAATAAACGCACCCAATTAAGAGATTGCTAAACACATTAGTGGGTGTAACGATTGTACGGCACATTGGTCGCAAACTGACATTGTGCACAGAGAACGCAACAACACTAAGAGGCTCATAAGAGAGACAGTTCGTAATTGTAATTGTATCAGCCATGCTTCGATGCAACTCTGAAGTAGTTCCAAGAAGTTTCTTAAAATCTAAAGTTTCTTTTTATTTTTTTTTTTTTTTTTGTAATAGTTGTAAGTGAACGTGGAATTAATCATTTTCCGGGCAGGGGTTCAGTTGGAGGTCATATCAGTTCTCGTTTAGATAAAGCACAGCCTTTCCAGACTCCGGCTGGAAAGGAAGTGGGTCCGTGTGTTTGTTTTGTTTGTTCTGTTCAAGGTCCTAAGCTGTCGGTTTGGGATTGAGGTCACCGTTTACGGTGTGGGTAGGATTTTATAGATAACAAAGTTTGACTTTGTGACGTCGGTGGTCGGTGGTTAGGTTGTGGGTATATAAGGCATTGAGGAAATAAACGCAGTAGCTGAGTTTGAGGCGTTCTTTTCCCCTGTCTTTCTTCTTCGACACAGTTTCGCTGCTTTTACCACAGTCTCGGGTTTTCTACATCGTGATCAGCATAAGTGTAACGGATATGAACCTGGCTTTCAAGACCACACCCATATCGAGGTTTTTCTAGCTAGCTGCTTCTGCTTTATTGGTGTCGAACAATGCAGTAGATAATTGATGTTACGATGAAGCTTCTTATCGCCCTCTCGTTGATTGCGACAGTGGCATGCAGTACATCCAGGCAGGCGCACACCCTCACTGTGGCGCGAACATCCTGTCGGCTGTAACAAAGTTACGCGCGGCTTACGGACATGTGACTTGACCACTGACGTCGGTGTTTCTAAAGTTTAAAAGAACTGTTGTTCTAACCAGCAGCTGACATGTGTTTATATTGAACCGTGTCTTTGCGTGTTGCTACAAAAATGGCTAACCCCAAATTTTACACTACTGTCATAGACAAAAGACAGAACAAAGAGCGTGTTCGCGAAAATACAAGAATAAAAGAAAGTATAAAAACACTTAGGGACAAGGACAGACAGCACAGTTTATTAAACTAGCTTTGCACAAGAGTTAAATATGTAACACGCAGAGCACGTGAAATCAATCATGCCAACCCGACCGTTCGCAGTTAAGAGCGGGTGGTAAACTCGATCATTTTCCATGTAGTGACCGATACATCGGTCAGACAGTTCACTGCCTTAACACCCGCTGAAGAGAGCACATCCTCGTGATTTTTATTTCTTCAAATTAATCTTTTTATCCAATTGGGTTGCACAAACGCCTTTGTACGAATTGTAGAACTCCTTGCACCTTGCAAGGACAGCAGCATAATTGGGAACCAGAATGAAAAGCTTGAACCGAGAGATTATTCAAGCCTATAGGATAGGTGGTGACGAACAAAACATCGCCGCTCCTTCGGTTATCTAAGACTAAGATCAACAACAAGAAGCTAGAATTTAACTAGTTAGTGAGCTCATCTTTCTAAATTTGTCAATAATGTTTTTAATTTCTTTCTTTTGGGGTATTATTTTACCAGGTGTTTTTTATGTATCTTCTCCAGTTCAATATTTTGGGAGGGAGAATGTGCGTAATGAAAGAGATATCAGTAACTCTGCGGTGCTAGTTGAAAGAATTGTACAGACTGAACATGACCCTAAGTGTTTTTATTCTTTCTTTCATTCTTTAAGAAATAGAGGTTTTACCGAAATTCCAGTTGCGCATATATCATAGCAAATTCAGCGTTGAAGACCCATAATATTTCGCTCGTTTTCACCGGCTGTCCCCTCTTGCACTACCTTCAACACAGGTCCTCAATACTTACCCTTACCACATGTCATCCGTCTGAGGAGGGTGCCGGGTTTGTTGTTTATATATAATTTATATTTGTCAAAGGGACGACAATATCAATATTTGAGTCTATAAAAGAGGCACATGCGATTTTGCTACCTCAAGAATAAGCCTTTATCTTTTGCCACGTCTGTCAACCACCGCTTTAACTCCTGCGATAATCGGCTAGTTCGCTTCAGGCGAAATGTATTTGTCCTGAACGTATAGTTAATTGACCAGCACGGTGGAGACGTGCCCCCAAAAATATTATTTCACCTTCCTCTAGCTTTTCGTCAGCGCGCGTAGTTTTAACAAAAATAAAGATGGCTCCGGGAGGCTTTGTGTGATCTATCGATGGCTGAATGAAGGCATAACAAATTAATGCCCTCTCTTACGAAGAGCCGACGCTTCCAATTGAATGCGAAGCTCTAGATTACTTTCTTTAATTGTGTTCTCGAGATATTGGTACATATCAGTAGAAGAGCGGACATCGCGAAAATAATTATTTTATTACTCCCCAGGCACCCTACAGGTTTGAGGTACTGGCTTTTGGTTTGTTTAACGTCCCAGACACATTCTGTAAAACGATGGATTCCTTGCTGCGGTGCTGAAATGGCAAACATAAATTTGTTGTTTAGACGGTGTAGCTATTTCTCACAGAACATTGAATAAACACTTCACTTGGTTAGAGCCAGTCATTAAGTGCACTAAAATAGCAGTCTATACAAATTTAAAAGAAGTGCTCTTTCACTGATCACTAAATCTAAATCTTGGCTAACACTGTCAATGCTTACGACATCAACCATTATCCAGAGAAATCAATAGCTATCACCCGGTTCCCTCGACCTACTGATGTAAAAGAAGTATGCAAATTTCTTGGCCTATATGCCTCTTTCCGCCGTTTTAATAACGATTTTGCTGATTGGGCTCTCACTGCAGTATGTAAACAAACGCTTTTAGGATAATTCAGACGGTCCTTAAAAATTAGTTTCTCTGCGCATCGCGCTGAAATGTACTACACAGGTGCAAGTAGGGGGTGAACGTTTACAATTAAAACATAAAGGAAGAAAATGACTTTGTTAAAAAGAAGTAAAGCAGAAACCTTGTTCTGAGCAATCTATGCCGCCACTTTGCAGACGATGCGCGCGTAGAGGGAAATACTGCCGACAGATGGTGTTTGCCCATTCGGGTTGTTTCGCGGGATCGTCTGCAATCAACCCGACTCGGCGTGCGCTCCCTCAACGCGGCGTACGCCGTCTGTCGGCACTGAGTAGCACTTCTCTCTACGCGTACATCATCTACGAAGTGACGGCTTTGACTGCCCAAAACAGGTTTTTGTTTCGTTTTTCTTTTGAACAACGTAGGCTCATTCCTCAATTTGGTCACTGTAAACTTCCATCATATGGTTGCGCCCTGTGTAGTAAATCGCAGCGCATAAGTTTAAAATCGATTTTTGCGGGCTGTCTAGAGTGCCTTAGAAAAATAGGTTAGTCAGATTTGTGACCGTTACTTGCAAAATGTAATGGATTATTATTAAAAACCACCGTCCCTCAAATGTAATAAATTAGCGTAACAAATTACCTTCGCTGGAAAGTAACTGATTATTTTTTTCGTTACATTACTAATTGCTTTCAAGTTACCTTTCCCGTACACTTATCAAAAAATAATTAAAAGAATCTCGTTGTTTCCGAAAATGTTGTGCAACCACTACATTTCATTTCTCACACGCTCGTATTATCGTAGTCTTCGTAAAAAGGAAATATTGTATTAAAGAAAAAAAAATGTACGTGAACTCCATTCACCTGTAGGCTGACAAGAAAACGAAAGCTGCAACCGCAACCACCATCCCTCTAGGTCTCGCCGGCCGGAAATGATTCCTGGTATTCTGCGGACAAAGCTAGCGGTGCGCATGCTCAGTAGCAGCGTCTACATCCGCTAGGAGATCAAGAAGACAACGCCCAGTCGACGGTTCAGTTTCTAGCTTGAGCGGCGTCGCCGTCGGCGTAACCGCGGGTTGCATTATGGGTCGATTTCCATACTGACGTCACACGTTACGTCACAAGGGTCACGAGTGACGTCACTCGTGACGTAACCGCGCGTTGCATTATGGCTAAATTTCCCTGCAAAATTTGGCGAAATTTTTTCCCACTAGACTTAGCAGAAAAAAAATTCCCCGTTAAATTTAGCGGAAAACTTTCCCCTCTCAATTCAACGAAAACTTCCCGATAAATGGGATGGGAGCAGGAGAGATGGAGGGGAGGGTACGGATGAGGAGGATTGGCATACCCTCCTGTCCGTACCTTCACCTCCTCCTCCTCAAAAGCTGCGCTCTAATTCGGCGTTACAGGGGAATGTAAAAGTCTTTCATTTGAGAGCGCTGCTCTCAGGCTCTGGCTTCCGGCTTGAGCGGCGTCGCCGTCCGCGTCGCCGTCGGCGTAACCGCGCGTTGCATTATGGGACTTTTCCCATAATTACGTCACACGTGACGTCACATGTGACGTCACGAGGGTCACTCGTGACGTCACCGCGCGGAGCATTATGGGTACATTTCTCCGCTAGCTAAATTTAGTGGGAAAAATTCCCGCTAAATTTAACAAAAAAGTTTCCGCTAAGTCATTTTTTCAAAGCTAAAAACTGACCGTGAACTACTTTTGTCTCCATATACATGACACTGACGTACACTACAATTTTAGACACAGAAATTTTAAAACAATTAGAATGGGAACTAATTACGGTACACAATTATTAAGCTGGCAAGTTCCTAACCTCCTGAACCTTTACCCTGTCTTAGTTGAAATGATTGATAATAGCTCCTCGCTGTTGTCCTTCAGAAAACAAGCAAACATATATTTTCTTCGTCTGCTGTAGATTGCTGTTTTGTCTGTTCTCATCATACATATCAATATATTCGTAATTATGTTGCTCTCATAATCTTTCTCTATATAATTCTATGACCTCATAGGTAGTATATGTTGATTACTGCCTGTGACGTGAGTGTATAAAACAGGCAAAAATGTATTTGCATCATCCGTTGCAGTTTTTTTTTCTTTGTGTGTGTGTGTAGGTTCTAATCATATACATCGATGTATTTGCTTATATGTTGCTGTTGTATAATTTTATTTTGGTAATCCTATGACCTCATAGGTAGTACATATATATATTTTATATATTAGTCCCTTTTTTGTTGTTGTTTTGCTGCATGTTTGCCTGCTGCCTGTGTTGTGCGTGTAGCCTCCCGAAGGAAAAATCCATCAATGTAACCCTGTTTGGCAGTCAATGTTTTCTAGTGGACCGCTGACTGTGCCTGACAGTACGTCAAGCATGTCTGATTGGCCAACAAGTTACTCTGACCGACAGTCAAACTCCAGTCAGACTCCACTTGTCGGCTTTCTGATGGTTTCCTGGTGGCAGTCGACCGCCGCGAAATGCCATCAAGATATCTTGGTGGCGATTCTGATTGTACATCGATTGGCTCTGACTGTACGTCAAAAAGCTTTGACGTGCAGACAGACGTACGGTCAAAGGACGTAAAGTTCGTTCGGATACCACGATTTCGTCCAATTTATGAATACGAAAAATAATCAATGCACAAGAAAACGATTTCGGGGCGTGAGCCCATAAAACCGCTGATGTTAGAGATATGACACGCAGCCGACCGACAACCTTGATCAGAAGCCCGCCGAAACGCCGAAAACGCCATTTCGCTTCGCCCATAGAGGCTTCGCCGAGCTTTCATGAACGATCGCTCTCGACTCGTTTTGTTTGCCCGCTTGCTCCAACCTGTCGATCCTGCCCGGGATCTACAATGTCTTATGTTTTAGTAGAATTTCTACTCGACAAGACCCAGCCTGTTGCGAGTTCTGACGACGTAAGGGACTTTAGCGGTGTAGTTGAAGACGACAAGGTGTACCAGGTCTACTGGGCCGGAGATGCGCGAACAAAAGGATCGTTCTACGGCGCGAAAGTACTCTACATGGCAGGTGAATAGAACTGAAGACGAGTGATGTACGAGTGCTTTGCATAACATGCTGAAGGCTTAACTGAATTTGCAGCCGAAGTATCTCGTATAAAACGAATGGTCACATCGAGTTTCCTAAGCCAAGGCATAGCATCATTCCACTTCCGGACACCGCAGCGTACGGTCGCGGAATGTCAATCTCCGACGGAGCGGCGATAACGGCCCAGCAGGGCCGTGGCGATAAGGCATTTACTGCTGAGTTGGATTATTCTGTTCATCTGCCACCCCTGCCAACTGGTCGCACTGTTTTAAATTCTGTGTTTCTGCACGCGGACGTTAAAGGACGTCCTTACAGAGTTGAGGATTTCCGCGACGCATTGAGCCACGTAGGACTGCTCGCCGACGTGGTGTCTCTGGGTTCTTACCAGATGAACCACGTGTGGCTCGTGACCTTCAAAAGCAACGAAAGCAAGAAGAAGCTGGTTGAAACTCGGGAGCTCTTGGTTAAAGACCGCCGTTGCCTCGTCTTCGACCCCAATGGACAGAACGTTCGTCTCAAGATCCACTGGGTGCCTCACCACGTTTCGGATGACGAGGTGCGTACCGCTCTGTCGCAATACGGGAAAGTAACTGAAGTGACAAGAGAAAAATGGCGAGTGCAAGGGTGTGAGGCCATCGAATCCACTACGCCGCCATTTTCCAAATTGGAGGAGTCTCGCGCTTTCCCGTGCGCGACGAGCGCAACGAGAATGGGGAATTGTAGTAGACCGTTTCCGCAGCCCGCTAAGCACCCGGATAGCGCTCCGTGATCCGCCACAAAACCTTGAACTATGCACACAAGGCTGGGGGCGCGCATGCACAGCTGCGCCGTTTTCTACGGGGATTCCATAGCGGAGGAGAAAAATGATCTACTACAACTCCCTAATGGCACGCAGGGGACCGCTACGTACGCTCGCAAAAAGCGATAACGAGCGTACGTACCCACAGCTCGCTGCAGTTCGTACGTATAGCGCATGCGCAATGTGGAAAACGCAGCGTTAACGCTAACGTAGCGGGCTTGCGTTTGCTCCTATACGCAATACTAAAAGTCTCTATTGTCTACAATATTTGCGAGTAGCGTTCGAGCCGTTGCTTCGGTGGGCGCTGTTTAAGAGGCTTTAATGACACTACCTTGTTTAGAATAATTTCGAGGAAATTTAGTGCCGAAGGATTATCCCGTACGCGCTTAACCCTTAGAAGTTTCTGTTTTATGACGTTCGCATTCGTATGCGAAGCAATCGTGCGTCGTGTGTTCCGTAAAGTTTAAAATCGTGACGGCACTTCGGGCATCAGGCTGGCTTAGTGAGAGGAACGAGCTCGTGACAAACTTTCTGGCGACGCCACATTTTAGCGTTTAGAAGAAACAGGTACGAGTTTACGACTGCTAACACTTCGTCTCCATGACACACGTAGGTGCACGAGAGACCTAAACTTGGCACAGGCACATAAATATCACAATTTGCTACTTTTTGGCGTGACATGCATTTTTCGTCAAGTCAAAAGAATTTAAACTGCACGACACTCTCTGAGACAGCACTCTGTTTTCATTTCTTCTTAACTGCCATGTAAGTTTGCAGACAGCAGCGTACTAGAAATGCAACACTTTTGTGCGCTTTCAATGAAATGCAGCATGTGAAGAATAAGTTCTATTAAATATTTCATTCAGCCAAAAATACTTCCTGCGGTTATTTCATTGGTCTGCCGGTTTGAAAATGAAGTAATATTGTAAGCAGTGAGAGAGTGCAGGCGAGCTGGTAATTAATCGACATCTTGTAAACCCTGAGATGGGGAACGATAAAAAGACGGACGAACATAACAAAATCTCAGATTTTGTTGTGTTCGTCCGTTTTTTTATCGTTCCCCATCTCAGGGTTTACAAGCTGCGGGTTAATAAAGTAAATACGTTGTATGCAACATATTTACTATTGCTTGCCTTTCACTGCGGTAAGAAGCGATCTGTGATTTTACCATAATTAGCTAAATGGTAGACAAGCTGCGCGGAAGGAACATATTTCGAGAGATTACGAACTTTGCAACCGCCTTTGGTAAACGGTGCAAAATACATATTCAACTGCAAAGGACACGATAAGAGAATGTCAAATATAGTAAACAATACCGATAAATGATAGTCTAACGCTTGAATACTTAATGTATTGCTATATTCTCATTTAAAATGATTCACTCGGTAAATTTGTTTTAAAATCAAGCCTAGAAGAGAACAGTACTCCTGGGAATAACTGCTGCAGTCCTCAGACACCTCGATGCAAACGTAACATGTTGCAGTATCCTCCTGATAATGGGGTAGTACAAACGGGCAATGTGAAGCTGATCATTTCCAGAAATGCAGCAATTTGTAGGGACAACCTGGCTATAATATTTTGCCGACCAACATGGCTGATGCAGAGCGGCGAGCGCTTTCGTCCGTGGCGGCACAAAACGGTGGCGTGTGTTTCGCACAAGTTTTGTCTAAAAATGAAACATGAGTTTTTCTTGCCAACGTAAGTGAGTTGAATTCTGAGCTCCTCAGTGACGGCGGCCTCCTTCCGGGACTCCCAAATTTCCACTTGTGGGTCG
The DNA here is from genome assembly GCF_016920785.2 of Ixodes scapularis. NCBI lineage: Eukaryota > Metazoa > Arthropoda > Arachnida > Ixodida > Ixodidae > Ixodes > Ixodes scapularis. Next base: position 45,983,264 of record NW_024609839.1, on the reverse strand, counting down.
GAGGGAGTTCCAGAAAGGCCTCGGTCGTACGGGAACGGTGCGGACTGCTCCTGGCCCCTGCACAATAGAAAGAGCAGTCCCTACCTCGCTACATTTTCTGCTGATGCTGAAACCTCTTCGCTTTGGGGCCCACAAGTAGATGGTGAGGTCTGGCAAGGCGAGGCTTGGCGGTGTTCTGTGAGAGGTTTGAAGTTCTCTTGCTAAAACGTACATGCCCATCCAATCCTCCTCTGTGTCAGACTGCCCCCACCCCGCAGCCCAAAAAACCTGGGATTTGATGTTGCTTCCGTCTTGTAACTTCTTGTAGAACTTTGAAAACAAAGGGCAGATCCCCGAATAGTCCTCAGACGCAGAAGAAAAAAAAAAAAAAAAAACGGGAAAAGTTCTCTTGGTGTGCAGGTTGAGCCGGAACCGCAGTTTTAATTTTCAGATGTGACACGCCGTGGCGCCACGTTCGCACTGAATTTCATGCGTACCTATGTAAACGGTGAATGCTTTCGTTTTAACAAAAATTTAAAGAAATGTGTTTGAGTCGAACTCATGTAAGCAAAGCCATGAAGCCAATACTCATAGCATAGTCTTCGATGCATTGGTAATGTAGCTAAATGTATGTTATATTGTATAAGGATGCAACCGATATTCGCAGATGCTCAGTGATATCTATTCCTGCATCTGAAGCACATGCCAGAGGAACGAATATGAAATAAAAACATAGCATTCTATTTGAAATGCAAGCGACTGACAATCGTTTATTGGCACTGTTTTCTATATTGGACGTTTTCTAATAAAGTGTGGACGTTAAAGGCCCACTCACACTCTTGCGCCCTCTTAGAACTGGGTTCCTTGAAACATCTTACAACGAGAGGACACACTGGCGCCATGTATTGGGTAGCAGTGTAAACTTGGCGGTCCGGCATATTTTCTACTTCTCTCGCGCATTATCCTCTCTTTCTCGGCTCGAAAAACGTTTGTCAACGTTATAAACGAGCCTTTCTTATAGGTACTAGGCTCATTTGACCTCGGAAATCCTGCAAAAGATTCGCTCTCGTAAAATGCAGTTCCAGGGTCACCGCATAGATGGCGCCAGAATGCCAGTCTGTTTCCTCGTCCTAAGAAATCTTAAGAGGTTTTAACAAGTCTCGTCACTCTCGGTCGTACTCGGTTGCAAGAGTGTGCACGAGAACCACTGAATTCGTGTTTTTGTATCCCTTAAAACAGGGGTTCTTATGTTTGACATTACTCAAAGTCGCAATATATGTGCAGTGTTGAGTACGTCTAGAATTCGGTAAGCACTGTTTATACGACCAATTTCTCCCGCAAGAAAAATTTGCGATGCCAACTGAAGGCAATTTGAGCAATGTTTGAACGTGTGGTCAGCACGGTTTACATTTTTTCACACCGGCTGCCCGAAAGATGACAGGAGGAATTATCATTGGCGCAAGAAACTATTCCCTAATAATTACTCTCCACGAACTACGTTATGATGATAATGCAATTAATGCAACGGTGCAAGCGAGCTGAACTAGAATGAGGAGTATAATCCCTTTTAATGGAACTGCGTTCCTCTGAAAGCGCGCAAAAAAGGTTTATTTTTGAAATATAATTTTTACGCTGCTATGCTGCAAACGTTCAGGCCAATTAAAGCCGTGCTTATATTGAGCCCAGTTTCAGCGTGTGTGGAGGAGTTTAGCTGGTTTTACTTTAACAAAACAAGTGCATGTAACCCGGAAAATTAACACATAATGTTGTTGTTGTTTTTTTTTAGGTAAGTTTAGACGCATAATGCGCGTAATTATTGTGTCAGATAGCCGAAAAAAAAAACTCTTAGCTGATCATTGCATACGATAAAATTTAGTTTCTGCTGAAAATTCGTCACGATCTTAAAGAGCTCGATAATCTAGTTTGATCCCCGCTGTTCCGTCACTAGTTTTAAATTCGCGAAGCACATAACCCACTATCGTGAGTCACACGGGTGCAAACCTTATGAAGCAAATGGCTGTAGAAGATTAAGCGCGTAGAATGTCATCCCTTGAAACAGAAACTGCTTGGACAAATCGGAAAAGCACCAGTTACATAATGGTATTCCAAACCGCGCCCACCAAAACACAAGCCCGTACACTACTCCCAGAATGTAGTGTTTGAGGGGCTATACTGCATTAGGATATATGCGCAGGAAGGCTTACGGTACGACGACGATGGCGTGGAGGGCAGCGGCGGCCCGCGGCCAAGCGGACACGCCGAAGGAAAAAGGACACGTCCAGCCCCGACGAACGCTGCTACACTTCTTCTTTATTCACGCGCACAAGGGCGATTAAAGGAAAAGGGGCACCCTGGTGGCGATTCATAAACTCAATTACAACATTTCTCCCTTCCTAAAATAAAGCAAAAGGAGAGCAAAAAGAAACGAAATCTATCAGGCTACGAAAGGTATTTACAACATATCATTTTCTTCCTTCCGTAAAATAAAAAAAGAGAGAACATGAAGAACGAAATAAATCTGGGAACCAAAACTATTTACAACACATCCTATCCCGCAACGTTTCATCATGAGCACACAGGGCACGAAAATTCATTCAGCACACACATAATCGCAGACATAGTCGTCGAGCCAAGCTGGTCGTTGCTTGGGTCGCTGCGGTCGGGCTGGGGGACGTGAAGCTGGATAGTCATTCATCAGCCCACCAAGAGGAATGAAAGAAGGTTGCTCCTGTTCGATATTGTCATGATCCGGAGTTGGTGAAGCAGATCTGGCAGAGGTTGATGCTTCGCTGTACTCGGTAGTTCCGCTCACTTCCGGTGACGACTTTGCGGGGGAGGACTGGTCCAGATGGCTTGGTCTAGGGGAACTTCGCTCTGATTCTACAGAGTGTAGACCAGGCGGAGGAGGAGCACTGGCGGACGCTTCACGACCAATCACGGAGGGTGGTTCAGTGCCGAAGTGTCGATCTAATGACTGGAGCAGTACGTCGAATTCAGTAAGCTCGGCGCTAACGGCAGCTCCTGCTAGGTTGAAGGTGGACACGATCCGTTGACCCTCCTGGCCAAGCATTCCAATTAGCAGGGCCCGTTTCCGTCTCGGGGTGAATGCGTCGGCATCGATAGCATCTAAGTGGTTTAAAAAAATTAATTTCCACATCGCCCAGGGTAGCGCGGGGGCACCCGGTATTGGCATGAATGGCGGAGGAGCTGTGCTCGCGAACGCCGACATCTTGAAATCTGTCGAGGTAGCTCGATCTCAGTTATTCCAGTTATCCTCGTCGCCAGAATGTAGTGTTTGAGGGGCTATACTGCATTAGGATATATGCGCAGGAAGGCTTACGGTACGACGACGATGGCGTGGAGGGCAGCGGCGGCCCGCGGCCAAGCGGACACGCCGAAGGAAAAAGGACACGTCCAGCCCCGACGAACGCTGCTACACTTCTTCTTTATTCACGCGCACAAGGGCGATTAATGGAAAAGGGGCACCCTGGTGGCGATTCATAAACTCAATTACAACAGGTATTCCAAACCGCGCCCACCAAAACACAAGCCCGTACACTACTCCCAGACACTGTAGAAGAGCACCACTTTGGTCAGTCGCCATTGTTGTTCTCAACAAAAAAACAAAAATCGGATCCTTCAATCCCAAGAGGGCATGCGCGCTACCCGAATATTTGGAATACACAGAGGTACCTATAAGGGAAAGAAAACAAGATAAATGTTTTGTTTCATGAGATTGATACAGCCAGGAGGACAGCTTAGTGCGTACATTGTTTTGTGTAGAAACAACGTAAAGTTCCAGGTACATATTTATTTACGCGAAGCTTGGGTCTTTATCGCTTATGACAACTTAAATTAGGGGCTTTACGTTAAGCACCAGTTTGTAGATCCCGTCGGGTGTTACTTTTCGGGCTTTATTGATATCACGGCATCAACGTCAACATTGACAAATGACATTAAGCCGGCTATGCCGGCTCGATGACGTTTTCTCTAAAATATGCATGTACAAACACGCGTAAATGTGCCTGCTTTGCTGGTGGGAACATATCTTGAGAAACAGTTTACACTTGTGAACAGCGCAAGGCAGTTCTTGGAAGCTGAGTTATGAATCCCTGCGAGAAAATTAAACGGTGTTGACCTATAGGATGGCATAATACTGTCACGAATGACAAGTGATGAGGCGATTATGACTGAAGAAACTAAACGTTTAATGGGGGCCGAACTTGTGCCCAAAAATAAAAAAAAGGAGACAAAAGATAACAGCAGATCGTCGCGGGCTTCGAAGTCGGCGAAAGAGCAGAGTCGAACGCTGGGGCGAAACTAACTCCGGCTTGCCACGCGGAGCCACTTTTGTACACGCGTGGGCTTCTGGAGCATTCGGCGTAGAAAGTTCGGCGCGTAGATCATTCTAATCTCGAATCAGCCCCCCCCCCCCCCCCCCCCCCAAGACGGTTCTCGAATTTACCAGAATACTTGTCTGCAGGCTGTCGATCCAAGGGGTAAGCAATCGGCCATTACGAATTCTTCTGCTGTCGAGACAATCTAGGATCCCAGCCCGCGACGTGCTTCTTCTTCTGAGACGAGATGAGCGAGATCAGGCGAGATGCCCCGCGAGAAAGGAAGTCACGTGTGTGCGCCGAGGGCTAGCTCGGCTGGCTTCCGGCTGAATCCGCCGAAATCGTGGGAATGACTTTTCTCGGATCCCGATTGAGAACTGGAGCGGGAGCTAATCCAAAACTACCATTGAAACACGTCGGTCTCAAACCCGATTGCCCAGTGAAATAGGCTCGCTCCAGAGAAGTCGATCCCGGCGCGCTCCAAGACGCCCAGTGGAATTCGCAATCAGTTTCAAAGTACACCGACTTTGCCCCAGCGTACTCACTTAAACCCAGAGGTCGCAAATTCGAATCGTAAAGAAGGCCAATTGCACCCACCCTCCACTGAGTTCAAACATGACTGCACCCACATCGGAAGTGGAGTATGAAGTGCCCATGCTCTAAGCATCGCCTATTGCGTTGCAAAGGTAACGAACACCTTGCTTAACAGTCGAATTATCGGAGTGCTTTTTTTCTGGATCAGCCCAAAATGCAATAATTCCTTTATTTCTGCTCGTGCTTCCAACCCTTCGCTCTCCCTGAAGCTGTACTCCTATGCAGCTGATTTAATGATTAACAACGTCTTTCTCCTAATCCGCACAGAATGGACCTTTTCAAAACCTGGTCAGGCAACTTTTGGTGTCCCCAATCTTTGTGCACAAGGCACATGATTGGGCAAGAATTGTTGGCGAACACTGATCTATGCCAGCGTACCTGGGTGCAGGTCGAAATTTGAAGAAGCCCACGTGCCTAATGCGCGTTCAAACAACTTGCAAGAGAATAAAGGACGCATTTAATTGACGCAGTTGATTCTAGAGGGTGCACGCTTTGGAAAGTGGTTCATTAAGAAATCTTCTCTCGGATGTGCATTCCTCCTGTTAACTATTCTCTCCGAATTTTTGATGACAGGAGTGCAAAAAAAAAAAATGTTTTGCCCTATTCAATTGCTGTCCTTAAAGTAATAGTTGCAAATTTAGAACTATTATATTAAGTGCGACCATTTCTTAAAGAGGCACTCACATCCCAACAACTGTAGTTTTTATTTCCTTAAACGTTTCATAGTGGTGGCATAAAAAGAAACAAAAAAAAATGGCAACGCGAAACAACATTTTATTGTGCGATCGCGTTTTTTGAAAAGAGCGCGCCCTTCTATCCTACCATACACCTTGTTTCGATCGTATTTCTGATCACGTGACTCAAAGTCGTCAACGGTTGATTTCGTATAAATATTGAGGTTGACAAAGTTGCACTTTCATTAACATATTATTGGCATGCATGAAAGAGATTCCTACAACCGTGAATCGCAACGGCGACTTCTTGATCGAAAATATAAAAATCTAACTCTGGAAGTGACTCCGTCGCAACGTCAACTCGATCCACATTGTCTCCTGTCAACTCTTTCCCAGCTTTGCTTTGATCTGTCAAAATGGCATTGCCTGATGGTTGCCCCTCAAGCGAGCGCAATGTTGGCGATGGCTGTAAGATTAGGTCTCGTCTTCGATACCGGATGACCCTTGGGACTTTCAGAAGGAATTAGGCGAAAGTTCGTAATGGTTGTATAAGGCCTGCCCGAGAGCCAGAAGATGTCGATGAGGACGCCGCCGTGTCGTCGCTTCTTTCTGCTGCTGCAGATTTGTGAAGCTTCGACAACACACACTGGTAAGATCGCGTTGCATGCACCGAACAGTTGCAGCAATCGCCTCCAGCCAGGACATCTTCTCCGCTTAATTATTCGGAAGTATATGCAGAGGAAAAGTTTCAAATGTGCCAGTGCTGGGACAGTCCTTAGAGCAGCACCGAGGCGACATCGCGCCTCACGTTGTACGTCAAGGTCCCCAGCGCTTCGACTTTGACTGCAACCGTTTCTTAAAGTGTTTTGGGACGCCTACGCAGAAAAGCCGCAAGTTTAAACTGAAACGTTGTCTGCTTACACATGCATTGCAGCGAAATTTGTAAGTAAAGCTCATGAGAGACGACGATATTTCCGGTTGAAGAGCAACAAAGCAAAACAAAAAAATGAAAAAGAACTAGCAGAAAGCCAGACGATTCACGATGTCACCGAGGAGAGCGGAAATTTCAATTTCGGCTTTTTAAAGATGTATGTTTTTCCTTTGCAATTTTTTTTTTTTTTTTTTTATTGTGGAAATACGGTTATTTCTTTTCCTCGAGAGGCCCTAAAGCGGCCGCGGAGCGAGCCGCTGGACTCATTTGTTCAGCCGCACGCATCCGTCGGTGGCGAGGAGGACAGCGAAATCTTAGAAGCTGTACCCTCGTCACCCCCTCCGAAAGGGGATGCGATTGTCCCCAAATCCTGGGACCCCTGTGGTCGAGGGTGCGCTAGGGAGGCGTCGACAAGGGCGGGTCGGACGCCGAGCAGAGAGACTCTCCGGGTGGCGACGGGAGCGGGTGGTTGTGCGTCGGACCCGTCTCCAGTACGTTGGCGCCCGTCGGCTCTCGGGAAGGCTTCGAGCGGTGAGTCGATTCTCGTCACCGGTGCTCAGTGTGTCGCGTTGTTTACGCCCTGTATAGCTTTTTGCGGTGATTAAACTGTTTGGTCACCCGGCACACTGTGTGGTACGTTTGTCTCTTCTATTAGAGCTACGCTGTGCAGCAAACGAACGAACCTGCCGCGGCGGTTGAACGTGAGTACGCTGCGGGGTGGGTGTTGGAACACGGGCTCTCAGTGAGCCCCGGGTCTTATTGTTCCGCGAACGGTGTTTAAACACTCCCACAATATATACTTCCCATTTTGAGGGGTGATGTCTGAGTATAACACCCAAATGTATGGCACAAACTGTATTTGGGGGCTTCAGTGGTTTTTCAGGAGTGTGCACTACAACTCACATGCATACGAGCATTATCTGTTTTGAGGGTAAATATAGTAATAAAAAACTATAACTGGGGTATTATTACTTGCTAATAATCTGGTCGTTTTTTTACTTGTTTCTGCGTGTGTATTGCTAATGTGAATTTTTATTTCAGAATTCACTTGACAACTAGGGTTGCTAATTTTAAAGCTATTCAAAATTCTGGCGTTGTGGAGTTCGCCAATGATCCAGTGTGTACCGCTGACAATTAAAAAAAAAAGCGACGGCATTCAAGAGCAACCTTAGTAAACAAGGTTTCAACGCATAAGGAACGTTTCATTCTTTTCGCGCCAGCAGCCCTAGAAAAGGACCGTAAAGATTGTTGAATCGACATAGGTATGCCTCTCATTATATGGTTCATAAACTCCGTCTTTCGGTAAGTGTTAAAAAACAAGTTGCAAAACTTTATATATTTGCAACTTTGGGGTTTAAAAACAAGTGGGTGATTAAAAAAAGGCATATATCGGTCTTATTCGTGAAGTTTTATTGTCTTTCTTTTAAAAAAACTGCATGTCATGCCCAAAGTTTGCAAATAGCGTTTCTTATGTGGAAGACTTAAATGCGCTGTGCGTGTGCGGCTCCCAGGCAGACGACGCAGCAGCAGTTGGGAACTCCCACCTGGTTCTACTAAACACTCTAAATTATCGTAAGCTGATATTTAGTCATGGCCTTTTCTGCTCACCAAGCTAACGTGGAGACGATGTCCCGTCACGATTTTTAAATTTACGGAAAGCAAAACCCACGGTCGTGTCTCATACGAATGCGAACGTCGCAAAGTGAACAACTACAGAAGAATGAACGCCTATCGCGGGATCCCTTGGATTCAAAATTGTTTCAATGTGTCGCAACACGACAGTTACATAAAAGGCTTCAAAGCTATGCTCTCCAGACTACTGGCTCGAACATTACTCGTAAAGATTGTAGGCTGACTTCTCTCTGGTAAGACATTCATGATGTTCTGGTTTTAGTGGGCCTCTAGCCCGTTAAGAAAAACGTCATGCATCTTTGATACTCGTCGAGTTTTATTGCCCTTCCCTTTACAAAAGCTGCATGTCATGCCAAAACTTAGCAAATAGCGGTTTTTTTTATGTGGAAGATTTAATTTTTTTTCTGCGTGTACTGCTCTAAGCGAGACGGTGTGGCAGTAGTTGGAAAATCCCACCTGGTTCTACTAAACACGATAATTAATTTTGCGTCGCTGATAACTAGTCACGGCCACGTTCCGCTCACTAAGCCAACCTGGAGACGAAGCCCCGTCACGATTTTTTAAATTTACGGAACACAAAACACATAATCGTATCTCATGCCGAATGCGAACTTTTTTAAATGAACAACTCCATAAGAATTAACGCCTATCGCGTGATCCTCGGAATAAAAATTGTTTGAATGTTTCGTAAACACGACAGTTACATAAAAGGCTTCCAAACTCTGCTCACCAGACCACTGGCTCAAACATTACTCGTAGAGATTGTAGGTTGACTTCGCTTTGGCAAGTCATTATTGATGTCGGGGTTTTACTTCAGTTCTTCTAGATAAAAACTTCCCAGCCAAATCAATATATGTGTCACACAATAACGTTTGTGGATGCGACTTCAACCCGTCATGTCCGTAACGCTTTGCTTCTTTTTTTTTCATCTTTCTTTCAGGAACCCTATCAAGAATATTGGAAAATGAAGTATGTTTTAGTCATTGCAATACTCTTGCTCACATGCACACTGGGTAAGCCGGAAGCAATTTGTTATTCCCTGTAAAAAAAGCAAAACAAACAATTAAACTACATTGTACGCGTTAAGTATCTAACCCAAATCGAAGACATCGAAATACTTTTTTCCAAACTGCAGCTACTTGGTCAGCCATGCACGTGAAACTAGTTGGTGAATCATTTCTTGAATATATCCAAAGAAAAACTAGGCGCAATCCTACGTGAAAAAGAACTGGAGGTTATGAAGTTTTAAGCCTTTTTTGTATCGCATGAAAGATATGCTTATGCGTGTAATTTGAATGTTTATTTGGAAAGAAGAGGGAAATAGAGCAAACACAGAATGATTGATTCTCCCTTTTGTGCTTTGGTTATATGCGTTATGCCATTTCAAGAAAGTCACCCCCTTTTCAACCCATGCATGCTTAGTTTTAGTCTACAACCAAATCAATTTAGAAGTTTCAAGAACGTGAGTCGTTTTAACGTAGCAAATGTCCTTAAAAATAATAGTTTTTTTTTTGTTTTGCTTTTTGCCACAATTATGAACAACACTTCGCCGGACTATCCGTCTCCGCCTGACGATAACCCCGCGGTTCCGTACCAAACACCATTGTTTTAAAATTTATAATAATTTGAGTAAACATATATATATATATATATATATATATATAGGTGAAGTAAGGTAAATATAAATACAATGGACCGGGAAAGGTTAATAAGTCAAAAATGCGTACTATCGGAGTTACTAATTCGAAGTTTATTACGACGTTTCGAGCGGGGACCGCTCTTCATCAGGTAACGAGTGCACAGCCCGTGAATGTTTACATTCACGGGCTGTGCCTTAAGACCTGCTCAATACAATATCACCATTTAAGTAAACACCTATATTTTTACGATGTTTTGAAACAAAATACTGTTTTAAGACTTACGGCATTGCGGCACAGAGATATGTAACTGCAAATGTGCCCATCATCCCCTCCATAATATCTACAAGTTATAAATCAAACCGCTTGCTGCCCTCTTCACCTTATGAGTCTCAAATGTACTACAAAGTTAACAGTCGAATAAATAAACTGTTATATGAAAGGGACATTACAGTTGAACAGAACACGACACTTGAAATAATCAACAATTTAAATTAAATCTTGCACATAAAAAAAGCTTGTTCGATTGAAGAAAATTACTGGCACATACTCTCACATAGCGCGGTGACCTAGCTGACAATCCACTTACACCCGCCGAACCGAACCTTGGAAAAAAATGGCTACTCAACGCTTTAGTGATATTCAGCTTTGGACATACTGGTAGGACTATACTCCCTCAGGACATGTCAACTGCCAAGAAGACAGCACTAGTTTAGCAGAAAACATAAAATAAAAATGACTTTTAACGCAAAAACAACCAACCAGAACGTATCTCACGGTCTATTAAAATAAAAAAGTAATGCACAGAATAAAAAAAAATAAAAGTAGCCCATTACAATATAACGTAGCCCACAGCGATCGGCCTATTGGGACGATCGCTATGGTTTACACGCTGGACTCGTTGGAGATTCCTGTCCCAGAGTTCGACACGGTCCAAACTCATTGGATCATGGCAAAATTGACATCGCGTATCAACAACACCTGACCCCGACGGTCAAGAGGTCCTCTCCATTCACTAGCGCGGAAAAGAAGGCGGTCTGTCGTGTATTCGGTCCGTTGAAGCTAGTGGTGACATGTATGCCCACGACAAAGGAAGATCACCGGTGTATAGGCGCTGCCTACAGAAATTCATGGTATTGGCTGCTCGCACGGGGATGATGGCACTTGGCATTAAGAAGGAAAAAGTTGCTGGTGATCGGAGCTCAAGAACCACCGTTTTTGCTGTTTCCAGTAAAGGCTTTTTCACACACTTGTAACCAAGAACGATTGAAAGAGACAAGACTCGTTTTCAAGCCTCTTGCGACGTCTTAGGACCAGCTCCGTAGCAGCGCACGCGGTCCTAAGACGTCGCAAAAGGCTTAAAAACCGGTCTTGTCTCTCTGCTTCCTACTCGGTTGCAAATGTGTGAACGGCGCTTACTTGTGGTGTGGCTGGCGGACATTCCGAGCCGCTTCGCTCGATAAAAACCGTCCGCTAAGCAATAAAATTCACTAAAACAAGTTAAAAACGGACACCAATGTGTCCCGATCTATGCAAGTTGACTTTGCAATTCTTTTCTTTGTAAGAAAAAAGCTCTTTCCGCGTAAAAAGAAAAAAAAAGTTGCATATATTGCGATGCGCATCTGCCCGTTTGCACTTTGCGGTTGCGCGTGATGGAAATTGAGGGGATTGTCCCTACCGTCTTCCAGTACCTATTTTATCGTGTGCACTTGGTTCTCGGGACCCCACTTTCTGTGCGCGCGTGCGTGTGCGTGTGTGTGTGCGTTTCGCGGGCTGGACTCCATTCCCCTTAAGCTCAGAGTGTAGTGGAAGCTAAAATGCTCGGAGAACCAATCGCACGTCTGTCATTAATCGCGTGATTCCGCTCCATCCCGTGAGCACGCGCAGAGAGCAGGACAGGTGATGACTGGCCCCGTGGGCGCGTAGCTCCCCCGGCAATGTCAGCACAGGAATGAACGGATTCCTCCTCGCTCAAGGACGCCGAGTGCTCTTCGCTCACAAAGGAGAGATTTGGAGAGATGGGAACAACGGGAGGGGAACTATTCTCTCATCATCCTCTGGCCCTTTCCGAGGGAAAGAATGTACGTCATGAGTTTGCCCAAGCGACCTTTGTAAGTAACCCGATCCCAGGCAGTCGCCGCGCCCCTGCCCTGTGCTCTTCCCTTTCTCGAATTATTCCGTCTGTCTGTGCTCATATTTGCTATCCGTGTGCAAGGAGAAAGGACTGACAGACACAAAGCTCCGAACTGAGCTTGAAGCCTAATGCCAAAATTAAAAAGAGACTAATAAATCAAATGTCTCTCAACATTAAAAAAGTGGCGATATAAATTTCAATAAAATTGTCGGCCACTTTGGCTTTCCCTTAGAGGACCATTGAAGCTAACTACCTTATGCTTCAAAACAAACAAAACAGGTGAGCATGCGCACAAAAAATCATGCACAGAAACATGTGCGTTACATCGGTAGTCTAAAATACGAACGACATGTGGGTGATCGCACGAGTATAGCACGATTGCCCCAAATGGAAAATCCCAGCGCTCGCTTCAACCAGGATTGTTCCATGTCCTAACCTAACATGTTGAGGGTCTACAAATGACGGCATAATTACGCTACAGAGGCACACGTGCACACTTACTGTCTCTTAATTAAAAATAGAATGCTCCGCTTCATGTTGAGTACAGGGTCACCTTATCTGTGGATTGCCGTCATGGGCTTCTGATAAAACTGTAAAACTGGCCTTTTTAAGGCGGGGCAAAAGGGCGGGTGTCAGTCGGGGGCATTTGACTCGGGGCTTGTGACAGCGGGTGCTTTCGTGCACCACCCTATCGTAGACGGGGCATCAATTTTGTGTAAAGTGGTCTCCTTTGAAGAACTTAGAGGTCCACTGCGATACGTGTTCGGTGTTCGTTTGATCCTTTGCTTGATAAAACAGTGCATCCGGGCAAGTAGGAACCCAATATAGAGGGGGAAAGATTTTGAGGCGCTCAAGATCAGTGTAAACAAGGATGACGGTTAAATCAGTGCGTCGTCACTCGTTTCATCAAATAAGGAATTTAGATTCATTTGGTGCGAGGTATAATACAGTGTGTATATATGTTTGTGTTTTCTAAATAAAACTAGGTTGCCAGTAGCGCTCCGAGTTCGCGCACCTATTTTTTGTGCTCGTCTTTTTGCGCATTTGAGTATAAGCTTTTTGCACCTGACATAACTTCCTCTTAGACTTCAAATCGAAACCAACATTGTCCTTTGCTATGAGTCCCTTGACGCCATGTTGGAGGCCTTCGCGTCTTATTCTAGCAGCAGTAGTACCGTAGAGTCATAGAGCCGTATTTACAAAACCACACATTAGAATATTTTTTGTCCTAGTCAAGGACAAAGAGGTTTCCATCTGGCACGAAGTGCCGTTCACAAAACCCGTAGTTTGGTTGCGAAGTTGTATTGTCGAGATCATAAAATCAACATAATATTATAGAACGAAAAATTCTATGTATTTGACTTCGATGGAACGATTGAGCATAGGCGCGTACATCGGGGGCCCCAGTCAGTTGTCCTGATGAGCCCATATGGCTTGCGACTCCTCAATATGCACAAAGAAGCAGTATAACGTAAGATATAATTTCTTTGCCTTGTTCTTTTTTTTTTCGCAGAAAAATACCTGAACTTGACAAGCGCACGAGCAACTTCAACTTGTCGAGGCCAAATGAACACACCTAAACCAGCCTATTCCAACATGCTTCCAATATTAAGCCAATCGTATTCTCAAACTAACATGTACCATTATATGCCACTGTGTACTTGCGATATTGATGAGCCAATGGTACTGAAAGGGCAAGATTGGCCATTATAAGCTCTTGCTTCTCCAACGTTGGCAAGCCAATGGTACAGACAAGCCCACAGTGTCCATTTCATGCCAGTCCCCACAGATATTGGAATGCCGATGGCACGGACAGTTCAACGTTGACCATATTAATCTGGTGTTTATTCAATGTTGGCAAGCCAATGGTACTCAAAGGCCAAGATTGACCAGTTTAAGCCCGTATGCATACCCTATTCGCAAGCCAATGGACCTGTCGGGCCAAGATTGCCCATTTTATGCCAGCGTTAATCTAATATTCGCTAGCCAATGGAACTGTAAGGCCAGCATTTTTTTTTTTATTTTATGCCAGTGTTTATCCAATATTCGCAAGTCAATGGAACTGACAGGCCAACCTTGCCCATTCTTGCCAATGTTTATTCGTTATTCGCGAGCCAGTGGAACTGAAAGGCCAAGATTGCCCATTTTATGTTGCTTGGCCACTGAATATTGCTTGGTCACTGAATAAGCTGGGCTATCACTGACGATTCTGTATAATGGAAGAGGCAATGGTGGGAGCAGATTGGCTAAAGTGGGTCATCATTGGACCTTTTTTAGACAATGCTTTGTCACTATTGGCTCAACACTGCGTCTGCCTGGGTCGTGAACATGTATCGGGCACGCCTGAAAAAGTGAACACTTTGTTCAGTTCTTCTTTACTTGACTCCCGGGTATGGCAACATTGCGTTACACAAGCTTGCGTGCAAACGTTACACAAGCTCGAGGGACACGTGTCATTTATTTCTCAAGCTGGTGCTTTTAAAAGCGAGGCGAAAAGGGTGATGTGTTTGCCCGCGGGGCCTTTGGCACGGGGCTTTTTAACATAGGGTGCGTTCGTGCACCACCCGTCAAAAAAGCTTTGACACAGTTGCTTTTACCTTCTTCCTGAGCTCGAGGATGGCCCGTACACCAATGCCAATCTTATCGCTGACTTCGATGCAGGAGTTCTTCACAGTGAGGCCGGGCTCACCAGTCTTGGCGGGCAGTGTGTGTCGCACCTGAACTTACGCGTTCATTATCAGCTGCCGTGCAACTCGGTTGAGGCCATCGCCGCTTTTATGTTTCCTGTAGAGGCGCCTTGGCGTAGACGGCGAGGCTGCACCAGACTCTCTCGAAAGAAAAAGAATCGGAGGAATCGCATTCTGCTCCGTCACGTTGGGATTCATAATAGAAAACAAAGACCATCTTCGGATTTGTCAAAACCCGAAGCGCAGGGGTTTTAGAAACCTGAAACAGAGGGGGTCATAGAGATCAGTGGGTATGTAATAGACAGGGATTTTTAATATTTTTAATAACAAACAATTTTCGTGGAAACTAAATCTATCTTTTCACAACAACCTTCCAGAGCGATTAATGTAGGAGCCTAAAATACATCATTTGCCCCGGCTAGTTGTCGCAAGCTGACGGCCGTCACAAGGTCTGTAGCCTAGAACAATATGCAGTAGCATGTGATTTCTTAGCTCTTCACAGTAGTGAATATATATGACGATGTCTGGTGACGTGGTCAGTATCAAGTGTAGAATATAATCTGCACGGGTTGGTTGATCAACTAACTTTGGAAGTTTAAAGCGATATAAGTTTCCAGAAATTGTTTAGATGCTACTCTACCACCAGAAAATATACTTGACCAGTCAATCCAAGGAAAATTAAAACCGCCGAAAAACAGCCCGCCGTCTTTAGTAAAACGACCTTTATTATCAGCGAGAACAGAGCCCAAACTGGTATGGAAGGATAAAGCACAGTAGGGCGGCTTATAACACACTCCTATAATAATATTACTCAAGAGAGTCAATACACATATGCAAGCATATTCCAAGTTGTGGTTCAATACACAGAAGTCGAAAGAATGTATGTGTCTTTTTATCGCAATGAGAACACTACCATTCCTCTGTCCAACGCCGGTCATAGCAAAAAACTGTATAGCTAGGTTACAGGAAACATTTTATTTATCTTCAATATCGTGATTAAACCAAGGTTTTGTGAAAATGACCATGTCTGATGCGCTTTCCTCCGGTACGCCATCGAGTTCGTCTGGATTTGGCATGACGCCGCGAATGTTTGTGAAGAGGAGAGAAACATTTTGGTATTTATCGCGTGTTGCAGCTTCATGTGGTGACGGATACTTTTTAATTTTATTCCGCCGAACTAGTTATGAGAGTTCCATGACATATTGATGCTTAGGGTTAAACACTAATCGTTCTTCGTTAATATGCAACTTATATAAACGCACTTTAAACTGTACGTTCAAGTCTTTTCCGTCTTGAAAATGTTTCTTACGAGCAAGTCGCGCAGACTCGAAAAAAATCGTCACACACAGCGTAAGGGCTATCTTTTAGCTGAAACCAGAGGAGAAAATGTTTACCTAAAATTGGGCAAACTTGACAATGATTGGTCTAGTTCTCTCGGAATCGAATTTTCCCAGCCGGTGGGAACTTTCAAGATTTGAGGGGTCGAGTGCAATGCCCAAGTTCTGCGTGCAAATCTGGATCTTTTTCTTTCTTTCGATTGCCCCGCGTTTTGGTTTGGTAACAAGGGCAACCAAAAACAAAATATTTGATATTCTAAGGCAATTTTCATTGTCTTCACACTGCTTCTGTGTATTCGCCAGCTCGACAAATATGCCTTGGTACGGCTCAAGCGGAGTTTCAGATGCAGTGTCGGTCACAGCCAACTTAGCTTCCACAGGACTTCTTCTAAAAAGCAGTTGTTGAACTGATACATCGGTAGCTTTTTGACCTTTCTCTAGAGACACAACCTTCGCCAACATATCTGTCGCTGCAGCCTCGATCCTCTTGATAGCTAATAGAATACTCGCTCTATGGCCGCTGTCGGTATTGAGTCCTGGGTTATTGACGTAGGCAATGGTGGTTTCAGGACCCGGATTTATTTCAACATCTCCCGACAGTGATATAAGGGGCTGAGCAACCGTAAAAAACGTACGAGTACTGGCAACAGTAATAACAAATCACTTCCCGCCAAGAGCACACACCGTCGTGGGGGCACGACACTAAAACAAACAAAGGTTCTTGCTGCGATCGCAGTTGACGTGTTTGAGGTAACCAACCTGAATAAACAAGTGGATTTGCGTCATGGCTGGTTCATATGCATGCCACTCAAGGAATCGCCTTAACTTAATTGCTGACTTTTAGCTATTTTATAAGTATGCCGTGTCGAAATATTTTTTTTAATAAACACGGAGATCTATCAAGATAATACCTTTGTTGGAGCAGTAAAAGTCGACAAAAAATTGCAGACGTTTACACTTTTATCTAATAAGAAATTAGAGCGCAACGTTTGAGTTATCCAAGTTACAGTGAGACGTAGGAATAGTAATAGTTTTTTTGTTGCTCTCTCCGTTTTTAATAATTAGTAATCCTACGTCTCAAGGTTACCATGAATGCCCTTCACCAGCTCGCCTGCGGTTTTTGCTCCTTTTTTTTATTACACTGCTCTACGCTCACCAGGATAATGATTAGACCTACCGGAAATTATATGGTCCTGGTCGTTTTCGCCAACGTACGTAGGGTATCTGTGTTTTCAATTTCTGCTTCTAGTGTAAAAAGAGATTAGCGAACACTGTACCACCGAACGTAGCGCAATGCTCAGGTAAACTAACATCATACTTTAGA
The DNA here is from genome assembly GCF_016920785.2 of Ixodes scapularis. Lineage (NCBI taxonomy): Eukaryota > Metazoa > Arthropoda > Arachnida > Ixodida > Ixodidae > Ixodes > Ixodes scapularis. The sequence continues at coordinate 45,965,998 of NW_024609839.1, read as the reverse complement.
AATCAAGACTGGAGCAATGCTTGCTGTCTGTCGGTAGCCAAACTTATCTGCATGCAAATTGGTTTTGTAAGAAGCTGCACCGTGCTGCCATCTTGTCCGACGCTTTTTATTGATTGTTATAGAACTTTTAGAACTCCCATTTCCGTTAGCGTCTGGTTTTATTGCCCTGGAGCGCAAGATGACGCTGCTCACTTTATTACAAACGTTTCTCCGCTATATTAGCTCAAATCGTGGGACGGCTCTTTTCTATGCGGTCGTGCCGCGTCCCCATGCAGCACACTGCAGACTAAGAAGTGAGAAGAAAATCAGAAGGTTGCTCACAGAATGCATTGCTAATGTCTAGTATTCGGTTCATGTGTTTCAGCAGCTGGTGACCTAAAGCTATTTGAAACGTATATCCTTAAAAACTCTGTTTTCGTTTCAGGCCAATCAACTTATGGGTGTCCTAGAAGACCTGAAGAGTGTAACCGTTATTGCACAAGTAAAGGATATGAATACGGTGACTGCAAGAGTTCACGGCCGGAATACTGTACTTGCTATGGAAAGCCCTTATAATTCAGAGGAATTCCACTTTGCAGAATGTCACACATTCGCCAGAAATTTTACTTTGAAGAAATGCTGAAGCATGTTTGCAAAATTAAAAAAAAGGAACACTCGCCGGACTATAGTTGGGTGAGATTCTGTCTTTGTTCAAAATAAAATGTTTACAGGAATTTTCCCTGGATACCGACAAGGTGAAAATAACCTTATCAATGACTGAAACTTTCTCAAAGTTATATTAGTAAAAGAAGACAATATATTTACGCATAATGGTTGAAAGCAGAAACTCATAACCTAAAAACACAATGTAGTCCGTAAATTCAGTGCTGTGCGAAATCTACATAAAACGTTATTCTATATGATCTTGATACAAGCGGGACATTACGAGGTCTCGCATAAAAACCAGAAATTACGAGATCCAGGCAAACCAGAAAATCTCAGGCCTCGTAAAGTAACAACATATAAAAATATCGTTCACTATAATAACGATGTGGCGCTTGAAGACACGTATGTGGAATAAGATGATTAATAGAACTCTACTCTATAACCTTTTATAATACATTAAAATATATTGCTACGCTGCAAGTGCGGTAAATCAAGCATACGAACGTCGATTTATCTAAGGCGGTTCGTAGAGTGGCATGTGCATGCCACTCAACGAATTGCCTTAGATCCTTTGCTGATTCATAGTTATGTTATGTGCATGTTGTGGCGCAATCAATTGTCTAATAAGCATTGAGAGCCCTCAGGATAATAAATTTACTAGAACAGCAAAAGTCGAAAACAAACTAAAGACGTTTACGCTTCTCTAATGAGAAATTAGAGCGCACCTCTCGAGGTATCTATAGTAAACCTGAGACGTAGGAATAATACAAATGGAGAGAACAACGAAATATCTTGTTGTTCTCTCCGTTTTTCCTAAATTATTTTTACGTCTCAGGGTCACTATGGATATCATTCACCAGCTCGCCTGCTTTTTTACCTTTCCTGAGGTATGATGATTTTCTGATATACCTTGGCAGAAAATTTGAGAATTTTTTTTTTTTCTGAGGGCAGGCCAGGGAGTAGGAGGAGGATATGATGCGAGTCCAGTAACGCAACGCGCGCGATGTTTGTTTCAACGTGAAATGTGTTTGGCTAGTTGCGACGCATTTCTCGTAGCCGCACCTCCTGAAGCGGTAGCCTGCGACCTCACATGTCGTCACAGTTTCCCTGCTAACTTTAGTTGGAAAGTTGACGCCACGTGATATCAACACAAATTCAGATTCCCTGTTAAATTTAGCGGGGGAAATGGCGTCAGATAACTTTCTATCACATATCCTCTGAAGAAATTCTGTGTCCCCCTAGATATAGCGAAAAAGTGACGTCCCCTTATATCACCATCAATTTAATTTCCCCTGTAGGGATAGCGTAGAATCTGGTTGGTGTTCTGGATATGTGACGTCCGTTTTTAGGCTACATTTAACGGGGAAACTGATTGCGCATTGTTGCATTATGGGACATGACAGGCCTACACACCAATTCAGTTTCATCGCTAAATTTAGCGGGGCATTGACTTGGTGTACAGGTCTGTGACGTCGCAAAATGCAACGCGCGCGGTTGCGCCGACGGCCAAGGCAAAGCTGACACCGCTCTACGCGGAAACGGGCGCCTATGAGCTGCGCTCTAAAGGAAGTTACGCTATCAGGATATATAGATTCGGAAAAATCGTTTATATGATCTAAGCGTTCCCTTTCCCCAGCACATTTAGCTTCTGTTTTTTCTGCACTGCTGGGTTATGGGGTGCTGAATTGTCCGCAGCTGAATTGCCGGCTGCGGGGTCACGGGCCTCTGAGTTACTGGCTGCTGAATTGCTGGCTGCTGAGTTGTCTGCCTGTTTACGGGCTTCTAAGATGCTGGCTCCTTACCTGCTAGTAAACTAAGTTGCCGGCTGCTGATGGTCCAGCTACTGAATCGATAACTGTTGAGTTACCGGCTGCTGAGCTGCCTGTTGTTGAGTAGCAGCTGTTCCGTAACAGCCTTCGTAGTAGCCGCTGCCTGAGGTGCCGGCAACCGGCAAGTGATTTGCCGGCTGCTGTCTGCTGGGTTGCCGTGTGTTGCGTTGCCGGTTTCTGCCTTGCCGGCTGCTGAGTTCCTGGCTACTGGGTTATGGGCTGCTGCTAGCCGGCTGCTGCGTTGCTGACTGCTGGGTAAGGGGCTTCTGTGTTGCCGGCTGTTGCGTTCGGGGCTGCTGCGTTGCTGGCAGATGGGTTAGGGGTTGTTGAGTTGCCGGCTGCTGGGTGCGAGGCTGCTCCGTTGCCGGCTGCTGGGTGAGGGGCTGCTGAGTTGCCGGTTGCTGGGTGAGGGGCTGTTGCATTACCGGCTGCTGGAGGAGGGGCTGCTGTGCTTCCGGCAGCTGTGTTAGGGGCTGCTGCGTAGCCGGCTGTTGGGTAAAGGGCTGCTGAGTTGCCGGCTTTTAGGTTTGGGGCTGCTGAGTTCTCGGGTGCTGGGATAAAGCTGCTGAGTTGCCAGCTTTTCGGTGAGCGGCTGGTGCGTTGCCAGGTTCTTGGTGTAGGGCCGCTGCGTTGCCAGCTTCTGTATGAAGGGCTGGTGCATTGCCGAATGCTGGGTGAGCGGCTGCTGCGATGCCTTACACTGGGTTAGGGGCTGCTTCCTTGCCGTCTGCTTGGTTAGGGGCTGTTGAATTGCTGGCTGCCGACTTAGGGGCTGCTGCGTTGCCGGCTGCTTCTTGAATGACTGCTGCATTGCCGGCTGTGACTGCTGGGATGCCCCGTTGCCGGCTGCTCGGTTAGGCAGTGCTTCATTTCGGCCTGCTGCGTTGGGGGCATCTGAGTTACCGGCTCCTGGGTAAGGGGCTACTGAGTTTCCGGCAGCTGGGTAAGGAGCTGCTGCGAGGTAGGCTGCAGGGTTAGGGGCTGCTTCATTGCTAGCTAATGGGTGAGGGGCTGCTGAGTTGCCAGCTGCTGGTTGAGGGGCTGCTGCGTTTCGGGCTGCTGGATTAGGGGCTGCCGCATTGCCGACTGCTGGGCGAGGGGCTGTTCCGTTGCCGGCTGGTGGGTGAGGGGCTGCTTTCTTCCCACCTGTGTGGGGAGGGGCTGCTGCATTGACGGCTGCTGGGTTAGGGGCTGCTAAATAGCCAGCAGCTGAGTTAAAAGCAGCAGCGTTGCCAGCTGCGGGGTGAGGGGCTGCTGCGCTGCTCGCTTCTGGGTTAGCAGCTGCTGAGTTAACGGCTGCTGGGTGAGGGCCCGCTGCATTTCCGGGTGCTAGGTGAAGGGCTCCTGCGGTGCCGGCTGCTGGATGAGGGGCTGCTGCGTTGCCGACTGCTAGATAATAGACTGCTGCATTGTTTGTTGCTGTTTTAGGGACTGTGACTTACCGGGTGCTGGGTTAGGGTCTACCGCGTTATATCTGCGAAGTTAGAGGCTGTTGCAATGACGGAAACTGGGTTAGATATTGCTGCATTGCTGGTTGCTACGTGAAGAGCTGCTGTGTTTACGGCTGTTGGGCTTGGCTACTGGAGACATAAGCAAGGTCGGCAAGAGTCCGGCCACAAACTAGCTTTTTTTCAGGTTGGCCACTGGAGACATTAAACACTTCCGGCAAGTGCCTGGCCATCAGGGATGATTTTCAGCTTAACGGACGTAATCATACACGCAGTCGGCGAGTGTTTGGCCAACAGTGCGAATTTTCCGCCTGGCCGCCGGGGACATAAACACTGCCGACAAATGTCTGCCCAGAAGTTCTGATTTGCACTTTGGCCGCAGGCCAAAGTGATAATCTCATAATCCCCCATAATCTAAACTTTTATCACGTTTACGAAACTTTGGCATGACGACGGGCAGCAAGAAAAGCAATATGAGCGAGTGGTTGGCAGTGCTACAGTACGTGCATCACGTGTGCACTTTTAGCGGAAGCAAGCAATCAACGTTTTATTCTTTTTTTCTTTTATATTTGAAATCCTATAGTCTTAATTTCCACTGTGGAGCCATATGTTCATTTGGAACCAGAAGTGAGCAAAAATTGTGCGCGTCGTTATTCTTTGAAAATGAAATAGGAAAACGACGCCGATGTCATTTTCGCGCTAACAATATCGCTCAGTCACTGCGCGATACACTTAGTGGGAATACGACATCAGCGATTTTCGTCGGGTTAGTGTAAGTTCACGTTGATGTTTTAATGCGCTGTGTACAGTTACCAATCGGGGAAAAAGAACGTTATAAAAAGTGTTTCGATACATGAGGTGGCGGCCTCAAGGAGAGGTCAATGCAGACAGTGTTTCGGCTAGAAAAAACTTAAAGTTCCAGATACATATATATTTTCGAGAAGCTCTGACTGTTATTATTTACGACAGCTTCAATTAAGGGTTTTGCATTTTGCACTATTTTGTAAATCCCTTCTGGGAATTACCTTTCAGTGTATATTGGTAGACACCGATTACCAAAAACCATTACAAACACGATTTTTCTTCGTATTAGCTATGTAGGTTCGCAATATTCTCGCCTAAAATGTGCCTATACAAACACGCGTGAAGCTGCCTGCTTCACTGGTGGAAATATATCTTGAGAAACCGTTCACATTTGTGGACATCGCCACATACTTCTTTGAAGCTGGGTTATCCATCCCCGCGAACAAACAAAAGACAGTTGACTCATAGAGTGGCATAATACCATGCCACTATATCGATTAAATGAGTGGGACTAGTGTTGGAGCGCTTTCACACAATCCGTAGAGATGCTATTATGTAGCGGTGGCGGATGTGGTTCGCGAACAACGTTTTTCAGACCCACACCGAGACAGGGTTGGCGATTTTTGGCGATCACTCCTGATTTGTCGAGACTTGTGTTTTGCAACCAGACTTTACAATCCAAAATGCAGTTCAGTCTATAGTACTAAACCACAAAATTAGCGATTTTCGAACAGATGGTTTTGCTTCGTGCAGTTCGCACGTATCCCGAGCTCAGAGAGGAAAGAAAGAGACATGGGAGTCAAAAAATTAATCTGTTTTTTTCACCCGACCGTTCCTAGAAGCAAAGAGCGGCTATTCCGCTGCGCTAAGTAAACACGAATGCCACCTAAATTTGAATAAAGTTTGTTATTGAAGTTCGGTAATGTTTTTTGCTTTAGTAAGAGGGTACGTTATCCCTTTCGTCCTTCGCTTTTTTGTCTTTTTTTCATTTTTGCTTTGGTGGTGCGGGTGTTCTGTTTGTGGCGAGCAGGTTGTGGTTTGGCAGACGAAGAACTCGCCTTTCGTAAGACGTTGATTTCGTCTGCCGTTTCTGGGTCATTAGGTTCAAACCAATCCGGTACGAAGTACCTGTGCATCATGACGTACGAACACAATATTTCTTGAGTGGGTGCCCTTTATTCCTATTGGTACTAGAAATGTCACAGTTCGAGCTAGCGCAGTTCTCTTGGGTGGCCCACTAACCCCGTGGTAGTGCACTCTGAAATTATATTTTTCGAGACGCTTTTTGTCGTTTCTAGAACTCTTTCTGCTGAGGAAGGGCGGTTTCGCGACAAGCACTTTCGCCCCTTCTCACAATTGAAAGGCTGATAAATACCTCTTTTGCATAAAAATGAGCTTGATGGACTTCTTATACGCTTTTCATGACGAGCCTTGTGATGGGGTGCTTAAAATAGTTTAAAGTTGCAAAATATAGGCAGGCCGATGAACACCTAGAAGTTCTTTTATGACCAGATTTTTTAAGTGTTTGTTCACAACGCATTTACGCTCCCAAGGAACACATTAGGTTCATGTGGAATATTCATCCTCCACTCGGTGCTTATTAGATTCGTCTAGAACGATTATGGGGTGAAGGTACTGTTTCTTGTGAACTGATTTTATACAATACACTTTAGATACAAGACTTCTAGATATTTTTTTATATTGAGTGAAAAAACGTCGATTTAGTAAGTCGTAACCATATTAAAAAAATAAGCTGAAGAAACAAACAGAACCAGAATGTCTTTATAATTTGTTACTGTTTCATCACAAGCTGAGGTATATGCAAGTATAGAATTTCAGCAAATCATATTTTTCCGAAGAAGTAAGAAAATGAAATCTTGAATACGTGAACACACAAAAAATGGGAAAAAAAATGCTTTTCCGGCTACGTTACAAATGAAAGTCGCCAGTCAGGGGAAATTTGAGGATATAAAATCGAAACAAAGACTGAAGTTGAGCGCCCTCCTTTGAATTAATTACGGCCTGCCTGTGAGGCACACAAATGTTCACGAGCGCTCTTCAATCGGCAACTCATTGGATGTGTTTTGCTAAGTTGAATTTTTATTTCCGTATTCACTTGACAACAGGGGTTGCTAAATATATAGCTTTTAAAAATGCTTGCGTAGTGGAGCTCGTCAGTGATTCAATGTGTACGGTTGACAAAATAAAATGTATCTCAAAACAGAAAAAAATGCGACTACATTTGAAACCAACCTTAGTTAATGATGTTTTAACGCATACGGAACATTTCATTTCTTTTGTTCCAGCAGCCCTTGAAAACGACCGTAAAACTTGTTGTGACTTGTGATAGGTATGCCTCTCATTTTACGGTTCACGAACTCCGTCTCTCGGCAAATGTTAAGAAAAAAAACTTGTAAAACTTGGTTTATTTACAAGTTTAGAGTTTAGAAATGAGAGCGACTTAAACCCACTAAAAAAGCGGAGTTTCGTTGTCTTTCCTTTTACAAAAGCTGCGTGTCATGCCAAAACTTCGCAAATAGCATTTTTTTTCTGTGTGTGTGTGGAAGATGTAAATGCTCTGTGTGTTTACGGCTTCCAAGCAGACGGCGTAGCAGCAGTTGGGAACTCCCACCTGGTTCTACTAAAATCTCTATTTTTTGGTTAGCTGATATTTAGTCAAGGCTTTGTCTGCTCACTAAACCAACGTGGAGACGAAGTGAAGTCACGATTTTTTTTTAATTTACGGAACACAAAACCTACGATCATGTCTGCGAACTTCGTAAAATGAACAACTCCAGAATAATTAACGCCTATCGCGTGATTCCTAGAATAAAAATTCTTTGAATGTTTCATGAACACGACAGTTACAAAAAGGCTTCCAAACTATGCTCACCAGAATACTGGCTCGAACATTACTCGTGAAGATTGTAGGTTGACTCCACTTTGGTAAGACATTAATGATGTTCTGGTTTTACTTGACCGTTTTTTTCTAAATGAAACATTTCTAGCCAAATCAATATTTGTATCGCACAATAACGTTTGTCGATGCCAGATTGACCCGTTCTGTTCCCAGCACCATTTGTGCTCTGTTTGCCTAGTTTCAGTGGATTTTTTACACTTCATAACGGGGACGTAAATCTTAAGATTCGGGAAATTATTCTTCGGTTCCGTGTTTGTGGTGGGTTGTGTTAGATTCCCCACTCTAAAGCGCTCGAGCCTCCAGTTGCGCCGGGGCATGTCTTCTGACTTAGAGAAGTCTAACAATTCTGACGAACAGCATGCTATGAGTGGATCCGTTCTGGCCATCCCAGCGTGAGGATCTTGAGTTCTGGATTCTTCTGCTGCCACCTGTCCGTAGTCGTCGTCCTACTTTAAATCGGTCTGGAGTATATTCAAGATGACGGCAGTAACTAGGCGCTGTCCGCAAGCAGTATTTGGATATGGACAAAAACGGGACCTTTCTCTCTCGAGCCTCGACAAAGAGCTTTTTTTTTCGTCGTGTCCTTCGAACCCCCATTCAGTACGCGCGATAAAACTCGCGCATTGCATCACATACTTCATTGAGCATCATTCTTCTTTTTATTTTTCAAATATGATTGGAGGCGCTTTTTTGTGCTTGTTTATTTACCGGACGTGCGGGGCACTTTGCTGCCAAATTTGCTTGTGAAAGAAAAAAAAAGCGGTATTTGTCGGTGTTTATGTGCTAGAAAACAGGGCGCCGGCATGGGGATTCCCCAACTTCCCAGGAACGTGGGCGTTACTTGAATAATAAGAAAACGTTTTGGGTACTGATCAGATCTTGAAGAAAAAAAGCAATGTTTGTTCCCTATGAATGCAGCAGCCTCGCGGAAATTACCTGAAGTGTCCCCGTTTAAAACGAAATAAAGCTGCAGATCGCCGTTTCTTCCCGTGATGCTCGGGATCTTCTTATTAATCATAGTTCCACTCTGGGTTTTCGGTTTTGCGGAATTCTGTAAAACCGGCTTGAAGGTTACGTTTCAGGGTTTATTGGTATATACCAAAAACACCAAACTTGAAGCATAACCTGTAAAAGTGTTGATAAATATGCTAGTTGGTATTTGAACATATAAACGCTATTAGCACATACGTAGAGAGAAGAGAGAGAGAAGATGCAGGAAATAGGCGCTACTTACAACTATATTAACTGAGATAAAGGCAAGGAAGAACATGGTAAAAATTTATCGGCCCCTATTAAACATGAAAAAAGAAAAAGGATGAAAAATAAATCGTAGGGTGTGTCCTCTTGGACACATGCTTCAGACACCAGGTCTTTTGTTTAAACACCAGATCCGTTGTTGTCCGTCACGTTGCCATCGTGCAGCGTGTTTTGCTTCAATCTTGGCACGTGCGGGCTCCTCACTGTCGTCATCTTTAATGATGTGCGTGTCGTCATCTTGGACAATGAAGAGCTCGCAAGATTCAAGATAGAAGCAAAACACCCTGCATGGTGGTAATGTGACGGACAACAACGGATCTGGTGTTTAAACAAACGACCTGGTGTTTGAAGCATGTGTCGGCGAGGGAACACCCTACTATTTATTTGTCATCATTCTTATTTCTTCATCTTCAATGGGGGTGATGAATTTTTACAATGTTCTTACCTCTTTTCACCTCAGTAAATATAGTTGTGAGCTGCGCCTCTTCACCGTATCTTCTCTCTACGTATGCGCTAATGCCGTTTCGATGCTGAAACATAACTTCTTATCTTCGCAACAGCTTTCCGGGCTCGCAGTCTATTGAGGTAAATTTTTAATACACATATAGAAACACGCACACAGCGACGCCTGCTCAGCTGGTTTGAATATATTGTGAGAAAGCGCATTGTCTGCGGAAGTGAAGAGCGTCAACTGATTCTTGGAAATTGCATCATTAGTCACGTGCAAACGAATTGAAGACCGTTGATCTGCTGAACAATGTTAACTTGGAACATTCGATTGGGTAAAAAAATTATACCAGTATTACGCTGTATACAAAATTTGTGTCGTGATACCGTATGTTGACTCTGCCGCCATTTGCTTTCCTTTATTTTCATCTTTTTCAGAAACCCTGCGAAATAATCTCGGAAAATGAAGTATGTCTTCGTCATTGCCATACTCTTTCTCACATGCACACTGGGTAAGCCGGAAGCGATTTCGTTATTCCCTGGGGGGAAAAAACAAACAAACAAACAACTAAACTGCTTTGAAGACGATAAACATATAATCCAAATTGACGAAATAAACATACCCCTTTCTTGCATACAGCAACAATTTCGTTAGCCATGCAAGTGCAGTCACGTGATAAATCATTTCGTGAATATAAACAAAAAAAAATAGACTCAATCCCACGTGAAAAAAAAAAAGAACTGAAGGTTATGAGGAGTTAAGACTTTTTTTTGTGTGTCGCACAAAAGAAAAGATTATGCGGGTAATTTAAACGTTTATTTGTACAAAGGAGGGAACAAGAGCAAACTTATAAAGATTGCTTCTTCCTTTTATGCCTTGGTTACATGATTCATACACTTTTGAGTAAATGTCACCCCTAGACAACCCTTCGATCTTTCGTTTTGCGTACACTGATTAAAATATATGCTTAATTTGTTCATTTTTGTTTTCTAGTTCTATATTTCGCTCACCTTAAATCCGCTTAAGGATGAACAGAGTATAGGCAGAAGAAGAAGCCCACCGATACCTAGAGAGAAAAGGCGTCAGTTATAAGGAAGTAGCTACATGTTCTGACTGAATATGCTAAAATTGCTATTAAATCATTCCGATAATACTATGCGTAGGAAACACGTGTTCTTTGCATATCTACCTAGGCATAGCTTTCGCAGGCAATGGAGCGTTTCCATGTCTGGATACGTCCCGAATTTGAGACTAAACAGTATGCCCATCAGCACTGTTCTCTCTAGTCCTTCTCGGTTGAACTGCTACAGGCACACCCCTCGGCGCCATTCGTATTCGGACAGGCCCGCCCTTCCAGAGGACGAACCTACTACATCCATCAAAGGCGTGTCCATTACCTGCAGGTTATATAAGCCGGCCTAAAACCGTTTCCAGGAGCCTGTTTTTGCAACTGTAGACCGCCACTCGCTTTCTCGCACTCGAACGAAAAACCAGAGGGGCGGAAACGGTGGTAGGAACTTTCAGTGTTAGTGTTGCCTGCTGCCAGTTACCGCAGAGTACTGATCAACATGTTCATAGGTCACGCGGTTTCAACGGAAACATTTAGTGCGTTAAAATATAAATTGTTCTGTTCCACATCGCAACAGCGTAGCAAGGGACCGGGATGTCTAATTTCATGAGGGACTTTTCGTATTTCGCATATACTGCAGATTTGGGTTCCCGTGGTCGCCAACTTAGTTTGCGCTCAACTTGACGGCAAAAGCGCCTGTTAGTAGTGTAAAGCTTTTGCTTGCGATCTACGAATTCTTATTGTTTTTCAAAAGAAGAGAACTGCACGCGGGATGGTGTGTCGACCGATGAAATCGGGAATGGGTTCAAACTCAATCTGAAACTCTTTATTTCTCTCCATTTGGAGAGGGCAGACATAGAAAAAGCAACTCCTTCGTTGCTTGACCAGCCGATCATTCATGGCCTTTTGCTCTTTTTTTTCAGTAGCAATGCAAAGCGCGTCTCATATCAAAACGCGGAGAGCCGCGCCACGCGAAACCAGGAGACCTAATTTGGATACGGTGCAAAAACGTCGGCGACAAATCTAGCGACCTTGATTGACCAACGGCGCACTTGATCTTAGCGCTGGCCAACCACAGCCGTCGACGTATTCGCCAAATTGCTTGCCAGGTGCTCAGATTAGGGCCTCAAGTGTGAAGATACTTCCACCGCGAAAAACCCTCGCAATATTTTTGTTAGAGACGTAGCACCAAGTTCAACCAGTAGTTTTTCTGAGCTCAAGGAGTGACGCTCTCAGCTGTTTGCGTTGCTTCGAACATTTGTGTGCCCTTCGAGAAGTTAAAAACTCCATAAATGAACCTTCTATCAAGGCTCCCTAGCAGCATAGCAAATCATCCGCCACCCTTGCAGCGCATCCGGATGTGCTTATACCATGTGCTGGTGCGTTCTTCGGTTCGGAAATAGTTTTGAGTCGACATTCACCGCTGTCAGTAATTGATACTCTCTAGATCAAATATATTTTGGCTCCTCCTCCTATTAAAGTGCTCTACGCTCAGCAGCGTATTGATCAGACCTGCCGGGAATTGGGTGATCACGGACGTTTTTGCCGACGTATATGGAGGGATTTCGTGTTTTCAGTTTATATTTCTATTTTGAAAAAAACGACTGCGAACATTCCACCCCCCCCCCCCCCCACGTGGCGCAATGCTCGTGTAAGCTGGCATTCGAATTTAGAAATCACGAGTGGCCCAATGCTTGCTCTTTGGTGGTAGCCACTTATATATGTATGCAGTGAATGTGCGAAAAGCCGCACCGCGCTGCCGTAAGCTTTTTATTGATTGCAATACAATCCTCGAAGCTCATTCTTGTTAGCGTCTGCTTTGCTTGCCCTGGAGCGCAGGATGACGCTGATTCCATTATGACAGATTTTTCTTGGCTCAAACAGCTGGTACCTTTCGACGGCAGTCTTCCGCGTGGTTATAACGCGTCTCCATGCATTTGGAATGTCCGGTATAAGGGTGCTTGTCTTTCAGCGGTTGAAGAGCTAAGGCCTTTTAGACGTATGTTTTAAGGACTCTCTTTTCATTTCAGGCCTATCGGATCACGGGTGTCCGGGAAATACTCTGAAGTGTAGCCGTTATTGCGAGGATCAGGGATATTTATGGGGTCGCTGCAAGCCTAACAAACCGGACTACTGTGATTGCCTTGACTGGATAGAAAGGGGATCGATGGAAGTGAAGATCCACCCTGCAGAAATGTAAAAAAACATGGTTGAAAAGTAAAAAATAAAGAACACTCGCCCGATTGTAGTTGAAAGAGAGACTGGAACTTCGTGTAACATAAAATGCTTACCGGAATCTTTCGCTGATACAAACCAGGTATAAATAGCATCATCCCTGACCGAAACTGCGTGAAAGTCATATAAAACAAGAAAATATATTTACAAACTTAAGTTGAAATCAGACTCGTACCCTTAAAACCACCATCTATTCTGGAAATTGAGAGCTGTGTGAAATATCCCTAAAATTATATTGTGTAGGACCCTTGCGCACGCCGGAAATTACGAGGTCTCTCGTGGAAACGCGAAATTACAAGACTTGGCATATAAATGTAAAGGTATCATAGCTTGTTTTGAATAAGGAAGTTACGAGGTCTAGTAAAACTAGAAATTCTAAGCCGACATAAAAAACAACCTAAAAACATGTATTGTTCCTTATCAGAAATATGTGGCGCATGAAGTCACGTGTGTGGGATAAGATGTGTAATGAAGCTGTAGTCTATAATCTTTAATAATACAAAAAAAAATTTAAACTTACTTCAGTTGTCAACACAAATCTCTACTTATCCTTCAATTGCTGTAAATCACGCTAACTGTCACGAATGACAAGTGATGAGCCGATAATAACTGAAGAAACTAAGCGTTTAATGGGGGCGAACTTGTGCCCAAAAATAAAAGGAAACAGAAGTTAACAGCAGATCTGTCGCGGGCGTCGAAGTCGGCGTAAGAGCAGAGTCGAACGCTGGGGCGAAAGTCCAGAGCTGGCAGTAATGCAATTACTGTAATGAAATTACAGTAATTTAATTAGTTGTTCCAGTAATTAGTAATGTAATTCATTACTTTTTGTAGCAGGTAATTTAGTAATGTAATGAATTACTCCAGCGACGGTAATTGTAATTAAATTACCTAATTACTTTTTCGCACCAGGCATATTTTTTGTGTCCACAATACACAAGAGCGCTTTTTTTATTTTACTTTTTCTTTTTCCTCTACACCTTTCCAAAAAACGCTCTTTGGCCGCCGCTATGTTGCTGATGCTAATGCGGCTGGTGCGACTCTCGCGCCCGCTATCAGCTAGACATTTTCTGCCACACTCTTGAACTGTGAAGACCCGCTCAGCGCGATTTTCTACCTATGTTTTGCGGTTTTGCATTCGACGTTTTCTGGCCCCTCTTGAAAGTTTCCGCTTACTTTTTCTCATGCATACTGCGTACCCTCTCTGTGTTATCTTCCACTGTGAGAAATAGGGCTGGTAAGTGCCTTCCATTCGAGCTTTTCTGCTCGACATTCTCGGGAAACGAAAGAGGGGAAGTAGGTCGAACTAAGGCCCCTGGTGGAACGGCCCTCGACGCGATTTTGCGAACAATGAGAATTGTTCTCCCCCCTCCCAGAGATAATCCGCATAGGGTCCTCAGTCATCTCCAAAAATAGTTGTCCGCGTTGGGGTGGGAAACGGATCAGTCGCGTGCGTTCCTCTGTCCACCGGTAAACATGCAACAGAGAGTTCTAGCTGTGTGCCATGAACTGTGTAAATAATGTAAATAAAGTTATCTGTAAAAGGAAGTTATCAATAGCTCCTTTATATTTAAAAGTATACAAAAGTAATGCGAAAGTAATGTCATTACTTTTAAAAGTAATTTGTAATGGTAATTAATTACTTTCTGGCTGTGGTAATTTGTAATGTAATTTAATTACATTTCAGCAATTTTCAGCAAAGTAATTAGTAATGTAATTTAATTACAAAATATGAGTAATTTGGCCAGCTCTGGGCGAAACTGACTGGCTCGCCACGCGGAGCCCCTTATGTACATCCGTGGGCTTCTGGAATACTCGGCGTAGAGAGTTCAACGCGTAGAACATTCGGACCTCGAACAAGCAACACGATTCTCGAATTTACCAGAATACTAGTCTGCAGGAATAAAAAAAAAGATGCGCCGCTCCGAGGAATCAACCCTGGCTTTTCGCGTGGGAGCCAGTTAGGCCACGCGCGCGCTGCCTACTTGGCCAGCTGCGCGCGCAGATTTACTTCCCCCTTTAAAAAGTGCATCGCCCCGATGCAACGCAAAACAAAACAAAATAAAAAAGAACGATAAACTAAAGAGTCCTTTGGAGTGCATACGGTCCACAGTCCTATCGAGCGTAGTGCGGCTTCGGACGCACGACGTGGACGACCTCAGGTCGTGGTTGCGGCGTGAAAATGTTCGTGTTCCGTCGGGCATCACCTCGTAGTTCAGCTCGCCGAGGCAACGAAGTACCTTGTATTGTCCAAAGCACCATTTCAGCAGTTTCTCACTGAGGCCGCGGCGACGGATGGGCGTCCACACCCATACCCTGTCTCCGGGCTGTAAGTTGACGTTCCTGCGACGAAGGTTGTAGCGGCCCGCGTCGACGCGTTGCTGGTCTTGAATCAGGAGTCGGGCGAGCTGGCGGACCTCTTCGGCCCGTTGAGCAACCACCTGGGCGTCGTCGCTCTCACTGTCTGCTGGCTCATGGGGCAGCATCGCGTCCAGCATGGTCGTTACTTTCCGACCATGTACCAGCTAGAAGGGTGTGAATCCAGTGGTCTCTTGAACCACCGTATTGTAGGCGAACGTGACGTAGGGCAGCACCTCGTCCCACTGTCCTGTGCTCTACGCCGACGTACATAGATATCATATAGGCGATTGTCTTGTTGAGTCGCTCCGTCAGCCCCTTTGTCTGCGGGTGGTACGCAGTTGTACGACGATGGCTGGTGTGACTGAGTCGGAGGATTTCTTGGGTCAGCTGTGCCATGAACGATGATCCGCGATCTGTAATCAGAACTTCTGGAGCGCCGTGCCGGAGGACGATGGACTCAATGAAAAACTTGGCAACTTCCACAGCAGTCCCCGAAGGAAGAGCTTTCGTTTCGGCGTACCGCGTGAGATAATCTGTGGCGACGATGATCCAGCGGTTCCCCGACGTCGAAGGAGGAAAAGGACCAAGTAGATCCATTCCAATCTGCTGGAAGGGTGCAATTGGAGGAGAAATGGGCTGCAGGAGTCCGGCCGGCCTCGTCGGAGGTTTCTTGCGTCGCTTGCACTCGTGGCATGATCCTGTGTACAGGTGGACGGTCTTCGGGAGTTTGGGTCAGTAATACTTTTCACGAATACGGGCCAATGTCCGGCTGCAACCAAGGTGTCCGGACGTCGGGTCCGCGTGGCAGGCTTGGAAGATCTCCTCTCGAAGGTCACTCGGGATTACTAGCAACCACGGTGTGTTGTTGTCGCCGAAGTTCTCTTTGTAGAGTACACCTTGTCGAATGGCAAAGGTCGGCAGTACTCGTGAGAAGACACGTGGCACGGTACTCCCGCCCCCTTCCAGGTGCTCCATTAATGCGCGCAGCTCAGGATCGTCCCGTTGACGTCGTGCCATATCGTCAGTGTTCACTGCTCCTAGGAAGCACTCGTCGTCATTGTCGTCGCTGCAGCCGGAAGGGGTTTCGACGGGGGCTCTGGACAGGCAGTCGGCATTGCTTTGCTTGCGGCCTCACTTGTAGACCACTCTCATGTTAAACTCTTGTAGTCAGAGACTCCATCGAGCGAGGCGTCCTGACGGGTCCTTCAGGTTCGCAAGCCAGCAGAGCGAGTGGTGGTCCGTGACTACACGGAACGGGCTCCCGTACAAGTACGGACGGAACTTCGTGATTGCACAGACGACCGCAAGGCATTCTTTCTGAGTCGTGGAGTAATTTTTCTGCGCCTTGGACAGTGTCCGACTTGCGTAGGCGATGACCCGCTCGATGCCTTCTTGCACTTGGACCAGTACTGCGCCCAGTCCCGCGTTACTTGCGTCCTGACGAAAAGGCAAATAGCGCACAGTAAACGGGGACTAAAGGAAGTGCAAACAGGACAAGCGCTGACTCTTAACTGAAATTTAATCACATGAAAACAAAACAAACAAAACAGCAACTTCGCTTATGTCACATGGTACATTCACCACGTGTTAAAAAAAACATCTCTTTACTACTCAAGCCCAGTGACGTTTGGCTTGTACAGTTAGTGCCTGCTTTTATAATTGCATGCGCCTCTAAAATTTCTCGATTCACTCTGTCCCTTTCATAGCCAATGATACCCGTCTTCCTGAAGATAGATTCACACCCACATTCATGACAATGCAGTGGCAGATGCCCCCTTACAGCTCCCACCACTGATGGAGCTGTAGGGGCCCTTATGTACATGCGTGGGCTTCTGGAATAATCGGCGTAGAAAGTTCGACGCGTAGAACCATTCGGACCTCGAACAAGCCCAACATGATTCTCAAATTTACCAGAATACTAGTCTGCAGGAATAAACAAAAAGATGCGTTGCTCCGAGGAATCGAACCCTGGCTTTTCGTGTGGGAGCAATGTACGATAACCGTTAGGCCACGCGCGCGCTGCCTGCTTGGCCAGCTGCGCGCGCGGCACTGCGAACTTCAGCATGCCCGAGCCACTCAACGAATCGCCTTAGATCCATTGCTGATCCCTGGATACTTTATGAGGATGTTGTGGAGCATTACATTCTTAATGAACACTGAGAGGTCTCTAGACAATACCTTTATTAGAGTATCAAAAATGAACAAACGAAAGTTAGATTATCAGCAAATATAGATATGCCAAAATCATTTATATTATCTAAGCCTTCCTATTCCCCGGCTAATTTATCTTTCGTTTTTCTGCACTACTTGGATATGGGCTGCTGATTCACCCGCTGCTCAGAAACCGGCTGCTGAGTTTCCAGTTGCTGAGTTGCGGGGTGCTGAGTCGCCGGCTGCTAGGTTAGGGTCGACTGCATTACCGGCTGCAGACTTAGGGGCTGCTGCGTTGCGGGCTGCTGGGTTAGGAGCTGCTGCGTTGACAAATGCTGTTTTAGGTGCTGCTGCGTTTCCAGCTGCTAGGTTAGATGCTGCTACGAAGCCGGCTGCTGGGTGAAGGGCTGTTCCGGAGTCGACGGCTAATTGAGGGACTCCTGTACTGCTAGATTTGGGGTTAGCGGCTGCTGCGTTGATGGCAGATGGGTTCGGGTCTGCTGCATTGTCTGCCACAGGGTGAGGGGCTTCTGAGTTTCCAGCTGCTGGGTGAGAGGCTGCTGCTTGCCGGCTGCTGTGTGAAGGGCGGCTGGGGTTTGAGCTGCTTAGTTCGGGGCGCCTTCGTTGCTGGTTGCTGGGATAGTGGCTGCTGGGTTGCCGACTGGTTGGTGAGGGGATGCCGCGTTGCCTGCGTCTTAGGGGGGGGG
Organism: Ixodes scapularis; assembly: GCF_016920785.2. Lineage (NCBI taxonomy): Eukaryota > Metazoa > Arthropoda > Arachnida > Ixodida > Ixodidae > Ixodes > Ixodes scapularis. The sequence goes on along the minus strand of NW_024609839.1, from coordinate 45,948,127 downwards.
GGGCTACTGCGTAGCCGGCTGCTGGGTTAGGGGCTGCTGCGTTGGTAGCTGCTCGGTGAGGGCTACAGCGCTGCCGACTGCTGGGTAGTGAGCTGCTGCTTTACCGGCTGCTAGGTTAGGGGTTGCTCCGTTGCCGGCTTTTCGGGTAGGTACTGATTCGTTGCCAGCTGCTGTGCTAGGGGCTGCTGCGCTGCCCGCTGGTGGATGAGGGTCTGCTGCATTGCCGGCTGCTGGGTGAAAGGTAGCTGACTTGCCGGGTGCTGGGCTGAGGGCTGTTGCATTTCCTGCTGCTGGGTTAGGGGCTGCTGCGTTGCCACTGCTGGGTGAGGGGCTGCTGCATTGCCAGCTGCTGGGTTAAGGCTGCTGTGTTGACAACGATAGGGTAGAGACTGCTGCATTGCCAGCTGCGGGTAACGGGCCGCTGCGTTGCAAGCTGCCTGGTAAGGTGCTGCTGGGTTAGGGGCTGTCGTGTTGCCGGATGTCGGCGACTAAATGATGATGCTAAAAGTTTTCATGCCCCATCCCGCGTAGGTTGTTACGGTCCCTTTCTCTCCGTCGTTCATGCTTGAGCCTGAACTGAAAACAAAATTACTCCATTGCACATAATTGCCATTAAAGACCAAAGTTCGCTTGCTAGTTACTCCTTTTCACCCCCTGTTACAGTCGTATATTGTTAATTTGAATACCACCATTATTAAAAAATCATTCATAATGCAAGTGGCCCATAACAATCAATGGCGGTTCATGTCTAAATAAGAAATAACAGTCGAGGGCACAAAAGACCTTGTCCTAAATCCTCTCAAGTGGCAAGAAAAATATCCTTCATATATTTATATGCCCTAGGGATACAGAATACCTGCAAATTCCTGAAGGCTTGTAGTCCACGCCTGTGGCACAGGGTGTCCAATTTAAGAGAGGAGAGTTTTGGGTGCACTCTGTGACCGAGGTGCATCACTCGCCTTCGTTTCATTCTCATTTGTGAGTCATCTTCAGAAAGCTTGTGTTCATTATAATAAGAAACAACACAAATCACTGAATTTACCCAAATGGTAACTTTAAAAAATATATCTTGAGATTGTTCGTGCAGGAATAATTAGATTTAAATCATCCTAGTAAAGCCGGTTCTATATGTACCTTGATTTAAATGATACTGATTTTGGTCCTTCCCCTGGTTGTTGCCCTCGTTCTACTCTTATGCCTAGCCATTCCGCGTGAGAGATGCCATATTAAATTATGATGTAGCCGGTAAAGAAAAAATAAGACCTTTTCATTTTCTGTTTGAATGAGGTGAGAATTTCAACCACTGTTTCCTGAAGGGATCTTGAAATGTGGAGATCTTGCAATGCGGTGTTGCTATACTGCATACCATAATAGATTTACAAAACATTCTATTCAAGTTGTTTATTTTATTTTCGTCGGGCAGTGGCTGACTGTTTACATTGCTTTTTTATATTTTAATAATAAATTCTGCTAATAAAGGCCAGAATGACCACATGCGCAAAACGTATCCCAGCAAATAGAGTAGACCGTGTCCCAACCAGTGTGGGCACACCATTCTATTCCAAGTCCATTACGGGGAATTAGTGTTTCCGACAATTCTATTCCTTTCAACTCCTGAAATAGAAACACTGGGCCGATTCTCCCCCCAGAAATGGCTGAATTACACCATTCCATTCCTTTAATCACGAAGCGTGAAAAATGGCAATTGGGAGCTTTGAGGGGGCGTCATAAAAAGAAGAGAACGGCCGGAAGTCGGGAGCGGGAGCCAGCCGGGAGCAAGCGCGAGCAACAAGAAGAACGGGAGGCACGAAGGAAACGCCAGGGACCGAGAGCTGGAGAGGGCTGTCGATTGACGGCCGTCGTATTTCCCCGTCACTCCGCCGCTTCAGGGCAGGCGGCCGGTGGCCAGGCCGTCTCCCAGGAACCAGAACAAGAGAGGCACCAGGCAACCGGAGAAAATATTAAGGCAATTTACTTTTGCTTCCAAACTTCCCGTTGTGTGATTTCTTGGGGAGCAAACAGAGCGCGGCGTAATCGGGCGGCATTAACCTAATAAGCGACCCACATTAAATTGGCGCCTAACCTGGGGCCCAAGGCAGCAGGCGCACAAAGATCGGGACGACCTCTTCACAAGTGTAGGACAGCCGCTTCTAGGTTGGCAGAGGGGAACATTGTGCCCAGCAGGTCCGTGTGAAGTGGGCCAGCGTCGTGGGTCTCCAGATGTATAATGGGCACCCCGCAAAGCCAACACGTGCCTGGCAGTCCCAAAGGGCGGTTGCCGCGGGCAACGTATGTTTTCAGAACGACTGCGGAACTTTCTGGTCCGGTTGAGTGGGCGACAATCTCGGCTGGCGTCTCCAACGCCACCTCGACACATAATCGACCGTCTGTTTTTCTCGACACGCCGTCCATGTAGACACGGTGTGGCATGGACATAGTCATTACAATAGATGCTAGAGGCTCAGCTGGCACTAGTGTCTACGGGACTTCCGGTTGCAAACTGAAGCAGACAGCACGCAGTCTACATTTCCAGCCTCCCTGTGTATTCCCATGGGAAAACGCGCGTGAATTTGTCTCTTAGCCGGACAATAACATGAATAACTTTTGTCATTTCGGTTGTACCGGATAGTATGTACCTTTATTGGTATTGCGAAAGTGTAATTGCTTTAGTTACAGCATTTTTCCTCACCACTGAGTGATGTTAAACTTCGCTCTATTTCAGGCCCAAACCTCTATTTAAAGGAAGGTATGTGAAAACGAGCGACGATTCTGAGCAAACTAACAATTGAAAGGAATATAGAGTGTGTTCAAGGTTTGCTAGCATTTCGGTGGTGCTTATATATTGCTAATATGCCCGTCCTCTCATTGGATGAAAATGACTTCGTCGTGCATCTTTACGATCGGTTAAAGAAACATTCCAACGCAATAAAAATAAAGCACGTGAGAAGAAAAGGTGTGTCGTTTTATTATTTCCTATGTCGGGCAGTTTTTAAGGGCACCTGCTCTCTGGCTCCCCCTATTTGCAAAGATTTGGAGCGTTCGGGTGATGATTTGAACCCAGAACAAGCATCTTCGCACATATTCATGAGGAGAAAGAATAAAGCAGTACTTATTTATTGCAAATCTGACTATATTACGTGGCTTTCAATTTATTTTGATCGTCTGCGTGCACAAGGAGTTGCTTATCCAGTGTCACTGCGTAGTTCTTTCCGTTTCTCTTGGTTTTCCATATGCCCTTCGTTCGTTTGACACGTATATCCCCCACACTGGAAAACGTCGACGCCGTGTTCGCGCTAACAGTGTCCGACAGTGCACATAAATACACGTACGAAGCGGTTTTAACACCGTTTTTCATACCACAAATTTCAAATAAAAATGCTGTAACTGACCAATTATTTCGTCTGCATGACTGAGAAATGCTCCCATGTGCCTAGTACGTACAAATGATTCATGATATTCGCTCTTATAATCGAGCGCCGAGAGAAGATGCACTCGCTTTTTCCCATAGAAATGGATTACCGGAAGTCAATATCTGACTGCTTGCTGTCTGCTTCAAAATGCAACAGCACACTAGCGCCAGCTGAGCCTCTAGCGTTTATTGTAATAACTCTATGGGCATGGGGGCCTGCTCCAAGCAGGTCCTCCCGCCATGGATGGGCCCGACCAGTTCTGCGAGGTTGCCGCTGCGGGGGTGGAAGTTCCCACGCCTGTCAAGCCCGCGGAGCCCCTTCGGCGTTGCGGAGCTTCATTGTTTTGCCACCGCCGGTGTCGACGCCTCCGTGACCGGTCTCCCTGAGTGTCTGTTTGACGGAACCTGAGGCTGCTCTCTTCGGGGCCTGGGTGGTAGACGTGGGCCCGCCACCCTGGGTGTTTCCAAAAAGTGGGTATATGCTGGTTTTCGGGGTATGGTGGGCACGAGTCGAGGGGTTTACTGAGGGTTTGAGTAAACGCTTTACATACATTTTGGTCTGTCGCGGCTTTCCGAAAAGCTGCATTTCTAAGGTATGTTGGCTAAGGGGTTAGGCCGAAGGGTTAAAGTCCGAAGTCTAAAGCCTTGAAGTCTGAAGTCTTGAAGTCTGAAGGGCGACCGTTCGAAGTCTGAAGTCTTGAAGGTCTAGTAGGGTCCCATAACACAACAGGGCTGAAAGGTCTTTTTACAACCCTATTGAAAAAACCAGCTTAAGCTGGTCCCAGCTTCAAGCTGGGTTATTGCCCCAGCATGCCCAGCTTGGCATGCTGGTCATGCTGGTTGATCTGGTCATACTGGTCATGATGGTTGATCTGGTCCCAGCTTCAAGCTGGGTTATTGCCCCAGCATGCCCAGTTTGGCATGCTGGTCATGCTGTTAAACTGGTCATGCTGGTGAACTTCCCAACCAGTTTAACCTGTTTAAATTAATACACAGAATAAAAAAGCCAAGCTCGTCAGAAAAGCCAACTCGGCATCCAATTTATTATTTTCGTACTTGCGGCAGCCTCACATGAACTCAAATGCTACACATCCTCGGCGCTGACACAGTACTAACCGACGCACAGATTCTCGGTGCAAATTGTCTACAATGTTAATAAAACCAGATTGCTTATCTCTCAACACGAAAAAAATACTAGACACAGGCCAAAAACAGGCAATAGCAGACGAAAATACTACACGGACGAGAGAAGCGAACCTGGGTCCCGCCAGCGATGGGGGCGAAGCGGCAACTTGCGTGGTCGGCAGAGGCGAGGAAATCCGTGTGGCTTGGATGGCATTGGCGATACTCCTCGGCACCGCCGTCATTCTTGGGCACACACACGTTCGAAGACACGAAGCGACGCCGCAGTCGGGACGTCTGACATCTTCCCGCACTGAACGGACTGCCGCTCGCTGTCTTCTCAAAACCCGCTTCGCTTGCACCGTCGTTCAACTAGTCTCCAAACAACGCGCACACAGCCGTCCCTTCGATCTGCCCTCTGCCCAAGCTATCCAAACGCGTCTTCGATTCTCCGTTTCTACCACTCTCTCTCTCTCTCTCTCTTTTCTCGCACACAAAGGTAGCTTGCAGCGCGCCTGACGCGCCCGGTGGTCTACCAAAAACGAGAGGACAAAGAACAGGACGTGGCCTCGTTCCAGCAGCCGACCTTGTCGCGCGCGCTCCCAGCAATGCCAGTTCGGCTATCTCTAGCCGACCTTGGCGTGCGCGCTCCCAGCATGACCAGCTTGACCACCACGATTATTATTTCGACCAGATTCACCAGCTTGTCTCCCAGCATGACCAGCTCGTCTCCCAGCTTGACCACATTGGCTCCATGGAAAACCAGTTTGACCAGTTAAGACCAGACTGGCTCCCAGCTACACCAGATTGAATCTAAAACCAGATTCGAGTGAGACCATGCTGGTTTTTACTTAGACCAGACTGACCAGCTTAAATTCCAGCTTGCCCAGCTTAAACCAGCTTGATTGCCAGCTAAACCAGTTTAATTACCACATTGACCAGTTTGACCACCTTGATTACCAGCTTGACCACCTTAATTACCAGCTTGACCAGTTTGATTTTCATGCTGGTTTTTCCAATAGGGAATAGGGTTGATGTTCACATCACCTTTACGCTTTCGTAGAATGCAGACATTAAATACATCGCGAATAATTATACCCGCATTCTTGTTTCCAACCGACGCAGACTCGCCCTTTAAACAAAGACGCCATTAAAAATACAATTGTGCCTTGCTTTCGTACGCTCTAAGATTGGGCACGCTATGTCCGCATGGGATCCTCATACTAACTCTTTTATTCTGTCTCTTAAATCCATCCAGGAGCGCTCTGTTTGTAATATTTTACCAATTATTCTGGCTTAGCCAGTTAGTCGCAGAAACGGAAAACAAAAGAAACCTTAAATATAACATCTTTAGTTACGACGTCGTGCCTCTGCGCTATGAATTTTGCCTGAAATATTTTTTTACAACGACAATCTCAGCCACTTGCTTTTTACAGCTTCCACATATATGACGTCCTGTATCGACCACCTGTTAAAATTTAGTGAAGCAATTGAGTTTGAGAAACATCATGTAATTTCACTTTCTTTTTACCAAAAGAAGCCTTAACTTGAACGACCTTTCGGCTACTATTGGCTCCATCACCGACCATTTTGAATTCAAGCCTGCAGTCTCCAATCATCTGTTGTAGCTGATCTCTGTTCGTATGTTTTTTACTTCATTGCACCCTTCTCTTCTCTGTAACGATTAACACCCCTGAGTGTAAAACAATAAGTAAATGCCAGTCTGCTTGACAAGTAAATACTATAACCTATATGTTGCTCTCCCTTGAGATGTATAAACATGACAGCAGGTGCATTCTCTTGTCCCTGCCATTAAAGGGGCACTGACACCCCAAAGTTCGTATCCTTTTTTATTGTCTAAAACGATGCAAGGTGCAGTCATAGACACGCAAAAAAAAAAAAAACCGCATCGCGAAAAAATTTTTCCCGCGCGCCCACACGCCTTTTTATTTTTGCCGTTTATATTTCCCGCGCTCACCTCTTTGCTTCTTTTGATCGGTGACGTCAAAAATCAGGAAATTTAGAAGCTTTGTAGGCGACATTTCTATAAAATTTAATAACGGCAATCGCAAAACATGTTTTTTAACGCAATTGCGAACGCACTACGGCCTTTCTTTTTGAAATATTAAAAATCAGATTTCGGTGTGATGTCGCTTCCTGGATTTGTATCCGCCCTCGGAAAACCTGGCGGCGCTCGAGCAGAGGCTTATCGCCGAGTCGGGGAAGAAACCGTTTTTTTTTCCGCGTCGGCACCCTTCTATACCGCCTGCTCACCTCCTCCTCGCTTCGGGTCGCGGTAGCAACGGCGCTTTGCTTCACAGCATGGAGCGGAGGTCCGAAAGAAAGTCGAGTCGCAGGAGACCGCAAAATTTGACTCACTGCACTGGCGTGGATCGCGCGGGAACTTCAAATTCGGCATTTGGAAATTGTTTTTTTTTTAATTCAGAAATACTGAATTTCCAAATTTCGAATTTTGAGGGAAATGTCCCGGCATCATTTGCAATCGTTTCGGATAATAAAATAAAATATGATATTGATGTGTCAGTGCCCCTTTAAAGGGTAACTCCAAAGAAAAAAAAAAGTATTTTTTTAAACAGCCTAATGGGGACAAGTATGTCACAAAACAAATGATCCGCGAAAAAAATATTTTTTTATCAATATTTACGCCACAGGACGTAATTTAGTGGAGTCAGAACCTCTCCACATTTGAAACTCCCGCTCTTTCGACCCCTGCGGAAGAGGAGTACGCCCCGCCCCTCACTCTCCTTGCGTTGCGGAGTTGAACGACGCAGCGTCTCGACTTCCGGTAAGATCTGGCAACAACGCACGGCGGCGGTATTGTTTTGGTTTGACGCGGTTTGTGAGCGCATGTAGCGAAGACGTGACCGGGAAGAAGTGCCCCTGTGATGTTCCCGGAAGATGGAAAGTATCATTCGTAATCGTCGTGCGTTTTTTGAAAGCGAAGGGAGTCACAGAATCCACGAGTGCGCCACCACAAGCCAAGTTTCACGACAGCGCTGCGTTGGTTTCGGCGATCTCGTTGTTTGGTGCAACACGGCAATGCGACAAAGAGCTGAAACGTTCGTGGTGTGTGTAATGCGGTGCTAACACGGAGCGCAAATTGGTTGTTGTGGGGTTGACGTTCAACCAGTTCAGTCCCGTCGTCGTCATCTGATCCAGTCAAACTGGTCCGGGAGGACGCAGTAAGCGTTTTTAAAAGTAAATCTGCCTCGTTCTGTTTCAAAATGTGGAAGTTCCCGACGCATACCGTGAGTAAAAAGCTGCGGGCGTTTTCAACAAAACTATGCCATTTTAATTGAACAATGAACTCCGAATCGTTGTCCTAAATCTGCCGTTTTTATGCTTCGTGTTGTACTGCGTTTGCACAGCGACGTGTTGCATCGTGCGGTGTGAATAAATTTGGGCACAATTTCGTACATGCCTACAGATGCATGCACTGAGACCACTTTTTACGTAGTGAACATAGTGCTTTTTTATTTTGTGTCTAATCGCGGACGTTAGGTGCACACAGGGCGAATCTCGACGGCCTCCAGAGCGATATGACGAGAACGTGACTGGACACGCTTGTCGCTACCCGAACGCCCGATGGCCTCCAGCCAATAGCATTCCTTTCGGAGCGAAATGGCTGCTGGAAGGCTCGCTGTCGGGATCACTCATCTGACATCTCAGAAAAGTTGATATTTGCACGCGCGAGCAAACAAAACAAACAAACAAAAAAGCACGTGTGGAGGCAGCCTAGAAAGCGACCAGCCAAGTCGGAGTCACATTGCAAAACTGTTTTAATTCTCGAGCAGAAAGAGAAAAGAGAAGAAAAGAAACGAACAAACCAACAGACAGACAGAGCGCGCGCTCTTGGCGCGTGCCGTTCGGCAGCGGTGCAGGTGTAAGGGGGCCGCTGCCACAGATGCCAGAAAAAAAGGAACAAACAAAAGAGGGAAGAATTTAGATCGTACAACTAAACATAACATTTTCCCTTCCCTTCTTTTTTTTTTTTAAGAGTGTAGGAACACGACGATGACAAAAACATTATGCACGCATTTACAACAGCAAAAATCAAGAGCATGATAAGCACAGTTTAAATGAAGCACACAAATAGTTCACTCTACGTTGAAAACACAAAAGGAAATAGTTCATTCATTTCATCGAGTACCAAGGTCTCCATACCGCACTGGTGGTCGACGGTTCCGCCCCGAGCGCCTTAGAAGCACCTGCCTAGGACACTGAGCAGTTGAAGTTCCCATTCCTGGAGGCGTGTCCGGGGCAGGTCTGCACTCAGGCGTCCGCGATCGAGGCAACTGCTGCATGGCCGAACTTGACTCTTGAGGTTGCCAAGTATGATGACTGTGGTACGCGTCACCTGGAGTAGCAGTGTGGCTCGCGGGCTGGCCACCTTGAACGGCAGCCGGTGTCCCCTGGTGATCACTTCCTAGACTGGGGTCGGAAGCAGCTGCGAGTTTAGAGGCATACCACACTCTACCATCTCCCAGCCGGAATGTCCACCGACCGACCCGCTTCATGATGCGTAGTGGCGGCCCGAAGGCCGACTCCCCCTTGGCTACCTTTCCTGGTTTCTTCACTCTAACCCAGTCGCCTACCCTGAATCTGGGGCTCTTCGCCACTCGACGCCGGTCGGTGTACTCCTTCGTGTACTGCTGCCTCTGCTGCACTCGATGTCGCAGCCGTTGCAGCTCCTCGATGGGATTTTGCAAGAACTGCGCCGACGACAGTCCGAGGATGTTAAGGCGGGTGCGAGGCTTCCGTCCATGCAGCAGGAGAGCAGGAGAAAGTCCAGTCGTGGCTTGGGGCGTGCAGCGATATATCATCAGGTAGTCTACAAGGGATGACCGGATGCTGCTCCGCTCAAGGGTGGCGCACAGAAAACTCTTCAGGGTACGGTTGAAACGTTCAACCTGCCCGTTGGACTGGGGGTAGTAGACAGAAACCAGCTGGTGCTTTATACCTCGCGCTTTAAGGAACGTCTCAAATTCGCCTGAAACGAACTGTGGCCCATTGTCGCTCACAACGCTGTCAGGGTACCCCTCTCTGGCAAAGATGGCGCGCAGAAAGTCCGTGATCCTCCCCGTGGTGACGTTTGGGCAGAACTGTACCTCGGGCCACTTGGAAAAGTAGTCCACCAGCGTGATGGCGTAGCGACACGCAGGCTCCGCTCGCTCAAAAGGGCCCACGACATCGATGCCCACCTTTGACCAAGGTCGCTCTGGCAAGGGCACTGGCTGGAGAGGGGTCGGTGACGTCTTGGCACTCTTGTCTGAGGTGTTACAGATTTTGCAGGCGCAGACTGCACTACGCACTTCTGCGTTCATGCGAGGCCACCAATAGAGCTCACGAAGGCGTGCTTGCGTCTTGACAATGCCGTTGTGGCCCTCGTGTGCTCTGGCGACAAGAGCGCATCGCATAGTCGTGGGGATGACGAATTGCTCTCCGCGCAGCAGGAGACCGTCGTTGACGGAGAGCGCATCCTTCAGGTCGTAGAAGATGGCCGCATCAGCGGAGAGAGCGCTCACTGGAGGCCACTTAGAGGTCACATATCCCATGACAGTGGTGAGCAGAGCGTCATTCGCTGTCTCCTCTTGCAGCTGTTGCTTCGTGATGCACTCTTCGTCTAAAGCGACAAAGGAGATGATCTCGTCGTCGAACTCCATCCGCTCTTCTTCCTGTGACATCGGCAAGCGGGACAGGGCATCTGCTACCTGGTTTTCGGCACCTCGCTGGAACTCCACCGTGAAGTTGTACTTCAGTAGGCGATGTGACCAACGGGTGATCCGTAGCGGCGACGTCCTGCTCCTCCGGTGGACAGCAAAGACACGAGTGCTTGATGGTCCGTGCGAAGGGTAAAGTGGCGGCCCCATAAGTATATGTGCCATTTTTCGCACGCCCACAAACACGCAAGCGCTTCTTTTTCCCCGACTGAGTATCGCCGCTCTGTCGAAGTGAGCGTCCTTGAGGCGAATGCGACAGGGAAGACGCCGTCACCATGACGCTGCTGCAGCACAGCCCCAATGCCGTATGCCGACGCGTCTGTGGCCACGATGGTGGGCAACGTGGGGTCCAACATTCTTAGTGTCCTGGCAGATGACAGCAGCCTCTTGACTTGGTTGAAGCTTCTGTCCGCCTCGTTGTCCCAGACGAACGGAGTGTCTTTTCGCAGGAACCTTCGAAGAGGTTCGACCTCAGACGCTAACCGAGGCACGAAGCGAGAGTAATACTCCACCATCCCCAGAAAAGAACGGAGTTGGGTGATGTCCGTGGGGATAGGGGCAGCGTTGAGTGCATCCACCTTCGTTTGTAGCGGAGCAATCCCTTGAGCGCTGACTTTATGACCCAAAAACGAAAATTCTGGCACATCGAATAGGCACTTGTTGTTGAGTTTCAGTCCAGCATCCGAGATACGCCGCAGCACCTCACGCAGACGGTGTGTGTGCTCCTCCTTGGTCCTGCCAAAAACAACAACGTCGTCAAGGTAGACCAACACACCTTCGCAGTCGTGAAGCATTTCCGACATCATCTGCTGGAAAGCTGCTGGCGCCGATGCCAGTCCGAAACATACTCTCTTGAACCGGAAGAGACCTTCGTGTGTAATAAATGCGGTTAGGTCCCGGCTATCTTTATGTAGCGGCACTTGGTGGTAAGCAGCCGCTAAGTCAAGCTTGGAAAAATGTTTGGCACCATGTAAAGCATGCAGAAGTTCTTCTATGTGCTGAAGAGGAAAGCTATCAATAACGACAGCTTTGTTGGCTTCCCGCAGGTCCACGCACATTCGAATTGAGCCGTCTTTGTTCTGCACCACCACAATTGGTGATACCCATTCGGAGGAATTAATCCGCTCGATGACCCCAGCCGCTTCCAAGCGTCTGATTTCTTCTGATACTGACTGACGCGCTGCTAGAGGAATACGTCTCATTCGATGACGGACGGGAATGACAGAAGGTCGACTGTTTACCTTGTGGACAACGTCCTTGACACGGCCAAGACCCGGACTGAAGAGGTGCTCGAAGTTGCTCATGGAAGGCGGCAGGTTTGGCTTTGCTGGTTCAGGCACCACTGAAGCTGCAGCCTGTGGTGGAGACGATGCTGAGGCCAGCTGATTTTGCACCCTTGCCGACCACTCATTTCTCAATGCCCTTGACGCTTCGTCCTGTGGGGCCGGTGTCAACCTCTCGTCCTCTCTCGGCGGGTCGCCAGAACCCTCTGTATCAGTATAGAAGCACGACCGAATGGCGCCACTTCAGTCGGCGGCAAACGTTTCGTACAGTGTGTAAAACTGCGTTTTTTCTACCTACAGTTTCCGATGCGCTGTGATCTACCGTGGAAGCACACCTCTGCGCCTCGACCAGACCGATTCCTCGTCAACTGCGTACCAAACAAGATGCGAGGCTGTCTTCACTGACAAGTCATCCTGCCCACAGCTACGCTATCAGCCCGCCGCAAGGATCGCAGTGTCTCGGCGCAGTTTTCGGCACCCTCTCCGGAGATAAAAGCGCACCCGCCACAACAGTCCTCGCAGTCGGCGGCAAACGTTTCGTACAGTGTGTAAAACTGCGTTTTTTCTACCTACAGGTGAGCGTTATTCCTGCTATGTCTTAGATTTTGCATGCTTTTGCCGCCGACTGCAACACTTAGCGTTATTGAATAGCCTTTTATGCCTATTATGAAACTGATACAGTAATATGGCTGGCGCCCAGCACGAGACCTGTTTGGCGTGTGATCAGGCATTGCCGGGTGATGGGGTTTTCGTGACATGTGTTGAGTGCAAATTTTCTTACCACCTTGGAGATTGCTCGGGTGTTCAACGACCAACTAGTAAATCGAAGGGTGACTGTCTTCGTAAAAATTGGCGGTGCCCGTCATGTGTAACTGCAAAAAAGAGAAGTGCCAGCAAGGAAACTAGCCTTGATATACCAAGCATGCTTGTCAGCATAAACGCCAAGCTAGAGAGCCTTCTAGGTCTTAAGGAAACGGTTGACAGCATCGACCAACCGATTCAAGTTATGTCGAAAGACTATCAAGAGCTACTGGGAGAAGTGCGAAACCAAGGTCAGGAAATTAATGATCTAAAAAAGCGCGTGGAATGCCTTGAGAGTGCTGATAACACAACGGAAATGCAGGCACTGAAGTCGGGCCTACATGACCTTGAATGGCGCAGCAGGCGTTTAAATCTGGAAATTCACAATGTTACACCAGCTGAAAATGAAAACCTGATGACGAAAGTAAACGAGGTAGCACAGAAACTCGAGTTACCAGCGCTCGAGGCAAGTGACGTAGTAGCTCTTCACAGAATGCCATCGAAGTCCGACAAAGTTCCCGGAATTATCATACGTTTTGCACAACAAGAAAAACGCGACGAGTGGCTTCGGAATAAAAAAAAACTTGCACGCGGTCAGCGAAGTATTTATATTTTAGAAAACTTAACCAAACAAAACAAGGCACTTCTCTGTATCACAAAAGAATGGGCAAAGCAAAGGTCTTATCAGTTCGTATGGCACCAAAATGGAAAAATTCTTGTCAGGCGTGGGGTGGGCGAGCGCGCAGCTGTTGTCAGATGTGAGGATGACCTGCGAAAGCTGTAGTAATATTTTTTTTCCCTTCTTTGAAAGTTCACTTGGTCGTTTATCGTTTTAATGCTTAATCATGATTGTTTACTTCCATGTGACCTTGAGGCATATCTTGGTACTGAACGCCATGCTTTCACGAAATATTTTCATGTGAATGCCCAATCTGCTAAAAATAAGAATATAGATTTCGAAGTGTTTTTTAATCAGGTTCCTTTTTTGTTTGACGTAGTAATGTTATCAGAAACGTGGTATCGTAATGATAGTGATGTCTTGAAACTTCCTGGATACGTCAGCTTTTCGTTAAATCGCACATCTCGCCGAGGTGGCGGAGTATGTCTACTAATTAAAGACACAATTAACTGTGAACTATTGTCAGATTATTCATGTATTACACGGGACTTCGAAGTATTAACAGTGCGCGCGAAATGTGTAATCATAAGCGTGTTTTATCGGCCTCCAGATGGCAATAGTGAGAACTTTTTGGAATTTTTCAACACATACCTTCGTTTTGTCAATGATAATGGTTATACCGTAATTTGCGGTGGGGATTTTAATATTGACATGCTGAAAGATACTGCATTGAAGAGAGAAATGAATATGATCACAGAAACCAATGGGTGTATGAACACAATAAATATTCCAACTAGAGTTACTGTAAGCTCTGAAACATTAATTGATCTTTTTATTAGTAACGCCGATAGTGAAAATATAAAATCCGGAGTTATAAGCTACCATTTAAGTGATCACCTTCCAATATTCATGTGTTTGAAAACTAGGAACCCTAAACAAAATAGAAATAATGTATCATACCCGTTTCAACATATAACCACCGGAAGGTTGAATGCCTTCAGACAAGAAATTGCAGATACTAATTGGTGTGATATGTTTGGTTCAGAAGATGTAGACGAAGTCTATGGACATTTCCTAAAACTATTTAAAAGCATTTATAGTCGTCATTTTCCGTACAAAATGTTTAAGGCAAGTAAAAAAATCAGGAAACCGTGGATAACACCTGATTTACTTGAAAAAATTAAAACAAAGAACGCGATGTACCAATCATTCGTTAAATCTAGAGACCCGCAAAGTCTACGGTCCTTTAAAATATATCGCAACCAACTAACAAAATTATTGCGTACAGCTAAAGCTGAGTATCACGATAAGGTGTTTAGGGGTACAAATGGTCGTACGGACTTGGTTTGGAAAAAATTAAATTCAGTGTTAAACCTTGGTTCAGGCCATCAGCCAGTTGATAATATTAACCGGAACGGTGTGGACCTAAGTGGCCTTTCCTTAGCGAATGCTTTCAGCGAATATTTTGCGAATTTATCTACAACAAACGTTAATACTGATCCTTGCAGATACATAGAAGTCAGAAATAGCCATTCCATGTTTCTTGAACCTGTCACAGATGCTGAGGTATTTTTTACATTTATGCAATTAAAAAACAGCTCTAGCTGCGACTGCGATGATCTTCAAATACGCCCACTAAAGTTCGTTATTGATATATTAGTGCCGTACGTAACCCATATTTTTAATCTTTGTTTTTCGTCTGGAGTATTTCCTACGGCGATGCAACTGGCGAAGGTATCTGTCCTTCACAAGAAAGGAGATAAAAATAATTTCAGCAATTATCGACCGATTTCAATTCTTCCCTTATTTTCTAAAGGCCAAGAAAAAGTAATACAGTCCCGTCTCGTACAATTTGCGAATAAGCACGATTTACTCTCATGTTCGCAGTTTGGTTTCAGAAAAAATCGTTCCACGGAATCAGCTCTCTTATCCCAAAAAGAATATATATTACAAAATTTTGAAGAAAAAAGAACGGTTGTTGGCGTGTTCGTAGATTTTACAAAAGCCTTTGACTTCGTGGATCATAACATTCTGCTTTGCAAACTAAATTACTATGGTATTCGAGGGTTGCCGTTAGCACTTCTCAAATCATACTTGAGTCACCGCTTCCAATATATTAACATTAGTGGTCATTCCTCTGATAGAAAGCGTATTATTTCAGGGGTCCCACAGGGAAGTATTTTAGGGCCCCTTCTTTTTAACCTGTATATAAACGATATTGTGAATATAGACCCTGTTGCTAAATTTGTAATTTATGCAGACGACACTAGTATATTTATTTCCTCTTTAAATAGTGATGAAATTGCGGATGATGTTAATTTTACTTTGTCAAGGTTGGCGGCGTGGGCAAAGGAAAATGGATTAAGTATTAACACTGCAAAGACAAAGGCTATTTTCTTTCGTCCAAAAAATAAACAAATTTTTATGCCAAGGCCTATAGTATTTAGCTCAAGTCCAATAGAGATCGTGGAAAATTTTAAAACACTAGGTGTCTTCTTTTCTGAAAATATGTCATGGGATAGCCATGTAAATTATTTGATTTCCAAATTGTCACGTGTTGTTGGTTTAACGTATCGCCACAGCCAATTTCTACCAGTTCGCGTGAAATTAATTATGTACAATGCTTTGTTTTACTCACTCCTCAGTTATTGTAACCTTGTCTGGGGCACAACAACGGCAACCAACCTGAACAAAATTTATCTGCTTCAAAAAAAAATGTTAAGAGCCATCTTCAACGCGCCTTATGACTCTCACACTGAAAATATGTTTAGAAATCTGCAAATATTAAAAATTCATAAGCTATCTGATTATAGACTTTTACTCACCATTAAGAATGAAATTAAAAAGGAAAGGGTTCTTTTAAACCAGATAGTTAGATTAGAAAAAAATAATACGGTTTACTTGACCCGCCATAATGAATATTGGAAGGTTCCCACATGCAGGTCAAATTATGGGCAGCAAATGCTTCGGTGTTTAATTCCAAAACTTCTAAACAACTTTGAAAAGGAAAATGGAAATATAGAAACCATATCTACTAAAGAGTTGCGTAATATATTTTTACATATTTAAGTGTTCTGTGTCTTGTTTCTGTTATCTCATTTGATAATGTATAATTTTCTGTATATTTTTTTTTTTTTGCACGAAAACTGTTTGTTCACTGGCTGCCGATGGGGCTGAGGGCCAGTCAAGCTTCTTGTTGAAGCTTTTTCCCTTTCGCTCCACCATTTCTTTAAATGGAAATAAAGATTATTATTATTATTATTATTATTATCTGGATGTCGAGGGCTACAACAGCGTCCATGCCGAGTAAAGAGGTACCACGGTCAGCAATGTAAAAAAGTACTGTTGCCGCACGCTCCCTGAACATTACCGGTGCCTCGAATGCTCCCAGAATGGTGATGGGTTGCTGAGAAAAGTTCAGGAGCTTCACAGGTGGTGGTACAACTGTCGCCTTGCTCGCGAAATACCGGACGAACATGGCACTATCCACGATGGAGACGGCTGACCCCGTGTCAAGAAGAAACTGCAGCGTCCAGTCAAATACCTGGATGTTTAAGTACAGCTTGCTTTGAGAAGGTCCGGAAATGTGGGACACCTCCCACTGCTCGTCGTCGTCATCGTAGTAGTCGTCGACGATCTGCTCAACTTGATCACGCGGGTGGCGCAGCAGGGATCGGCGAACACTTCTACAAGCGCGTGAAAAATGTCCCCGACGACCGCAGTTGTCGCAGTGCTGACCTCTCGCTGGGCAGACGTCATAGCCCCTGCAGTGTTCCTGACCGTAACCGCAGTTGGGACATGTTCTTCCGTTGCCGTGGGTCCGCCTTGGAGATGGTTGCCGCCGCGGTGATTCGAAACGCACCGAACGCCGAAACGCCGATCGTCCAGGGCTCTGTTGACGACTGCCACGGTCGAAACCACCATAGCCGCTACGGCCGCAGGTTACGCAGGTCTGCCGGCTAGGCGAGCGCGAAGCGCGTGCGTTCACTGACCGGGCTGAAGCAGCTGAAGAACGCCCCGTCGGAGATCGCACAGGTGACTCACGGCGCGAGCGCCACGGCTCGTGCAAAGATGACATCATCGGCTGAGGTTGACTCATTGCGCGCCCTGTGACGTGGCAGGTCACGTGCTCCTCCGACGCCGTCGACGGCGCAGCTGGCGCAGTTGCCGATGCCCATTCTCGAACTTCCCGGCGTGAGCGTTCCAAATTAAGAACAGTCTGTAAGGCCACGCTGAACGGCAGCGCGGCGTCAAGTACCAGGCGTTCTTGAATCTCTGCGGAAGCAGCACCCACCATGAACTGTCGGCGGATGACGGCCTCGGTGTCGGCACCGAAGTTCGCCGGCACGGCCAATGCTCGGAGTGCTGAGAGAAAGTCGCGCAGAGATTCTCCTTCTTGCTGTTTTCTCATGTGAAACCGGAGTTGTTGCAGGGTCTCGTTGACCGGCTGCGAAAATTCAGCCTCGAGGACCGTGAGGGTCTCTCTATACACGTCGCGAGATGCTTGCCGGCCTTGCTGACCGTCTCCCGCCGGTGTCGTTGCTGGCGCCGGTCCAACGGGAGCTGGTAGAGAGTCATAGAGGCGCTGGCCTTCGACCCCCAGGTAGTTGAGCAGCTTTGCTTGGCGTCGTTCGGCGGAATATTCCTGAGCGCCAGTAGCCAATATGTATCGCTCGAACATTCGTAGCCACGATTTCCACGGTATCGGTGGCGTACCGGCCTTGTCCAGGAAGTTTGGTGGTGGCCGGTCACAGTCAGCCATGCTTGCGGCTAAGATGTCGGCTCAGGAATCGAGGAGGACGTTCGAAATGGAACGCACGGCCATTGACAACCAGCAATCGAGGTTCTCTGGTGAGCCCGGAATTCGTCGGAAGCAGGAGTCGTCGCGACACCAGGCACCCCCGCCGACGTGAGCTTATGCCGAACGACGCACGTTTCCTCTGGGAGTGAGAGTGCCCAAATTCAGCACCCTCGTCGCCAAAACTATGGAGGCAGCCTAGAAAGCGACCAGCCAAGTCGGAGTCACATTGCAAAACTGTTTTAATTCTCGAGCAGAAAGAGAGAGAGAGAAAAGAGAAGAAAAGAAACGAACAAACCAACAGACAGACAGAGCGCGCGCTCTTGGCGCGTGCCGTTCGGCAGCGGTGCAGGTGTAAGGGGGCCGCTGCCACAGATGCCAGAAAAAAAGGAACAAACAAAAGATGGAAGAATTTAGATCGTACAACTAAACATAACAGCACACTAAGCCAGCAAAGAGGAAAACGAAAGAACCTCGCTATGAAAGCCGAAACCCCGCGTCGCTTCCTAACCCTGCGACCTACCTGCAACAGCTGCTAAACACACACTACTTCACTTCAAGAAGTCTCACTCAAGTACCTGAGTCAGCACGAAACACTTATCATTTCGGCGAAACGATGAGTCGAGGTAGGCGAGACAGGCGGGAGCAGAGACTTCGGCGGCCATGAAAGAATGGCGAAGCTTTTGTTTGTTATGGTATGAATCCAAACGGAGGTGCCCGTCTTGTAAACATTTTGTAAAGATTAATCACTCTCATCACATGGGTTATTCTTGAAACATAAAAATATGCCTTTCAAAAGAAAATTGCAACATATAACAAAGGTTTAACAACCAAGATCTAAGCTGTCAATCAAACTCTTAGCCAATGAGAAGTATAGCAGCCGATGGGTATTCAACGTCACGGAATACCAACTTCGTGGCGCGCGATTCAAAACGGACAAAATAGCCGCAAACTAAAATAGGTGTCACGCAATAAATATTTCTGAAAAATATTTTTTTTCTCGCGGAAAGATTGTGTTTTTGACATGCTTGACTCAATTAGGCTGCTTAAAAAAAATTTCTTTGCAGTTACTCTAAGGTTTCTGAAAAAAAAAAATCTGGAAGGAAACCAAATTTTAAAGGAAAGAGTTCTCGAATCGGAAGTCCTAATTTATCTCGTGCTGCGCTTAAGCCAATCTTTCGCTTATTTTGCTTGCAGCGCATTCATTGTACAGAGGACGGAACAGATAGTGTGACCGACTTCCAGCTCAAGTGAAAACGTTATCTTCGATCTTGTACCGTCAGGAACGCGCCAGAGAGTATCGTTTTCATCCTCTTGATCGCAAAAGTTGCGCCGACAGACCAGCAAAGGGGGGATTTAGAGCGGGCCTTATCCTCAAACTAAATTTCGTTTAACAACGTAAATATTGTAAGAAAAACAAAGTTGATTTCCGCGAGTAAAGTGACGCCTAGATTCTTCAAAATGATTTTATTTCAGTGTCCGTTGAAGTTTCCTTCCTTCACCTCACGTATTTGTAGAAATCAATAGCGACGTTAAGATATTGATTAGGCGAAGGAAGCAGGATGGGTGCCTAAAATCCTTTTTTGCATAAAAATAAAAAAGGACACCTGACAATCCTTTCCCGTCAGATATAGAATATATTAGCTAACTGGCGTTGAAAAAATTCATGTCATCAAATTGTTAACCCTCTCAGGTTGTAGGGAAAGCTAGATTATTAAAACAATATGTTTTATTGATACTCTGGAAGCATACATTGAGCAAATATAAGCACCCTAAGAATTGCTAGAGATCGCTATAATACTTGGAGCACAAACGTCGGGTTTTTGCGCACCCCTTAAACAGTGGGCGATTCTCCGTAGTAGTTGTACTGTGCTTCCATATTGTTTGTGATCGATTGTAGCTGCTCACATATGCGCCCAGTAATGGGAGTTCTTCAGATTTGATTTTCGCTTTTCGTAAATTGGGAAACGAAAATAACCGTTTTTTTTTTATTCTTCCCCTTAGCGTATACTTATTTTACGGTTCTAGTCCACCAAGGGTTTGTGGAAGTGTCAAGTCCACCAAGGGTTTGTGGGAGTTCCGTGAAACTGATGATTTCACCCTAGTCCATAGGGTGACATCATCAGCGTACACTGCAACCTATATGCGCTAGATAGTTTGCTCGTTTCCGAATGAGGGATGCCATTGAGGGATTAAAAGAATCGGTGGCAGCACCAAGTGCTGTGGAACGCTCTCGACGTTTTAGAGCGCAGCTCTTAGGCGCCCGTTTCCGGCTTGAGCGGCGTCACCGTCGCCGTCGCCGCCGGGGTAACCATGCCCGTTGCACTATAGGAATAATGCAACCGGGCGCAATGGGCGCAACCGCCCATTGCGTTAAGGGAACGTTTTCGCGCTAACTTTAACGAGCGAATCGCCCAACTAAATATAGCGGAAAAAATTTCCAGCTCTGTTTAGCGGGAAATTTCCTCCTCTAAAATTAGCGGAAAAATTTCTCCTCTAAATGTGCCGGAAACATGTCCCCGCAAAATATAGTGGAAACATTTTCCTCCTAAACTTAGTGTGAAAATATTTCCGCTAAATTTAGCGGAAAATTTTCACGCTATATTTACCGGAAACATTTCACCGCTAACATTATCGGGAAATTTTATCGACAATTTCGCGCTAAGTGGGAGGGGAAAGGGCGACGACAAGGGTGGGGGGAAGAGGGGCATACCCTTCCTTCTGTGCCTTCCCCTCCTCCACCCCAAGAGCTGCGCTCGAATTCGGCATTGCAGAGAATTGTAAACGTCTTTCATTTTTTGTTTTGTTTTTTGTTATACATTTTGAATGCGAATCTTCAGCTTTGAGGAAAGTTCTGACATATGTGTGTATACTACCCCCTTGTTTTTGGAGCGAGTGGATCGCCGCAGCATGAGCCGCCTCGGTGGCTCCGAGGCGAGGGCGCTGGCGTACGGATCCCCATGTGGCCGGCTCGAATCCCGGCCGAGGTGCCCAGGCTTATTGCATAGGAGGCGCCGTGCAATCGAGCTTTCTGTTGCACGTCAAAAGATCCCCAGGTGGTCCAAATTAATCCTCAGTCCTCCGCTGGGGCGTGCCAGGTGCCCGCCGTTGGTTTGGCACGTAAAACCCCCAAATTTGATTTGATCGCTGCAGCATGGCCGATGGTATCAGATCCTCTGTAGATCTTTTTCAACCACCTGGGCGCGTATTCGGTTGTCGCGTGGGTTATTGTCGGCTACGCCTTGAAAAATAAAGAGTAAACATTACAGTGTTCCGAGGTGCTTTAGGACTCGCGCTTGTTTGGGATGGCGACTTCCTTCTGTTTCAAGTATCCGCTCGATCTGACTAACTGCCATGCGTCCCTCAAGTTCACAAGATATGAAGATCAGGGACGTGACTGGGGTGCTGCTCTGATTACCTTCTGACGTAAATGATATAGCATATAACTTCCACCCTAACCTGACAGATCGCCTGGTTGCCGAGAATCACTTAATTTATTAGAAAACTTAAGTCAAGAGGACTAGGTCAGATTGAACTCAGCATAAAGAGTTACTAGCGACTGATGCGTGCAGTGAAAACTAAAATCGACTTTATAAGAAAAAAATAACTATTATTTTTATTATTATTTTGATCGCACATTGTTGACGCGCGTCAGTCGCATCAAATATTCGCAACTTACTATAACTCAAGTTTTAAGTTAGAAAATGCGTAAAATTCGCTTCTGCTATTCAACTGAACGAAGACCCGAATGGTCTCGGAGACGAAAGCTAAATATCGCACATAGAAGTTAAATTACTTGCGTACTGAACACGAGTGTATCACATATTAAAGTACGCAAGTATACCATGTGACCCAATTAGAAAGAGATGCAATTCTGTAGATTGAGCGGCTTTGAAAATAGTTTATAGGAAGGTTAAAATCTATTTGTTAGATGGATCAAAATCTTTTAAACTTCGATGCTCAACGTTATATAATGCCACGAGAATCTCGTCCAGTAGGAAGCAGCCATTCAGGGTAAATCACACCCTTGGTTATACTCACAGGCACATTTAATTAATCTTTTCAAAGAAGCATAAAGTATTGCAACTCTATATAAGCGTGGCGTTGACGGACCCAAGTGATGTTCCGCCGACATCGGCAACATTAGTGATACTGGCCCGATATTTACGATCCAGCGCTAATATCGGCAGTATCAAAATTATATTCGCCCGATTTCTCCGATCCGACGAAAATATTGGCGTAATACAGTGTGCTGCATGGGACATATCCGTGGTGCCAACATTTATGGCAACATTTCAGGGTCTGCGCGGGCACATTATGGACAAGAGAGTTACGCCAGAGTTTGTATGGAACTCGTCCAGCCAAACGCTGACGCAGCATTCGTGCCCAATATACGTTAGTAGGTGACGTGGTGAGATCGGCACTACAGCTTTGCATGATGGCAATCTTGGGAATAATATGCACACTTACCCCTCGCCTCTGTCAAGTTTAAACAGGCCACGTCAGGTCAGTGGGAACACCATGCTCATGTACGAAGCAAGTCCAGTTCCCTAGGAGTGCGCAGCAGGTGACGCCAGCCCTAGCCATCTACGCACTTAGTCAGCAATGTGCAGCTCTGTTATTAGAGTTCATAGTGTCTTTGCAAAATCTCCGAGAAAGGTAAATATTCTTCCCCAGTAAGAATTTCTTAAAAAAACCGGGCAGCACTAAACATTCAAGGACTGCCGATCTCGAGGGATGTCTGAGGAACGCGCTGAAATTGCCGAAGCAATCTGGCAAAGACTCGCTTGGGATTGTAATGGACAACGTGCTACATTGTACAGCACCCACCGCAGGGGAGGCACCGGCGGTCGAGAGGAAAGAAAGAAAAGGGCGTTGCAACACTGTGTAGACAGAGGATGTATCGGTCTGCACAGGTGCAAGAAAAGCCGAAACATGCCCCAGGGTCTCTGGGGGCGCGAGCGAGGTGCGACCGCAGGGAGAGGAGAAAGTAGTCCACGATACTTCCTCTCGGGTCGCGAAAGAGAAAACCATGCCAACCTACGCCTCTTTTTTAAAGCTTTTAGAAATGCAAATATATTTAGTCATAAACAAGTACGATTTTAACTCACACGTGGAAACAACAGCGAACGCTTCGAACGCAAAACGATCGTCTGTTGACCTCACCATGCGTCTAGTTACTCACAACGCAGCATCTTTGACCGCCGCTAGCTGCCAACATGTCGGGAATCCGGACAAAGGAGATTTAGCAGCCACCGCAAGCCAAGACAAATCCGACAACGAAGTTTCAACACGGCTTGCGACGGGGCCTCATTCAACGTTCGACATAACGGCGATTGTCTAGGACGCATTCCAGAGCTTATTAGCAGAGTGGCGCTTCTACAGACACTACCGGCGGTTGTTGTGCCCGTCAGCGACGCGTGGGAGACAGCGTATCTGGTGCCTTCATTCGAACCGCTCTCATCGTGCTGCCCGACTGCTGACATGCGGATCCGACCAAACGACGGCCTTACGGATGTCTTGCAATGGAGCGACACGCTGACGCCTTGCAATAAACTCACTAGACTGGGGAGCCCAGCGAAGATATGGTACGATTCCATGTAGTCAGTTGACAGAAGTGGACGGAATCAAAGGCATAACTCAAGCATGTGTTTACATCGACTGCATCGATGCAATGTCTGGATCGCGACATAAATGCTCGGCTACGCAAGCGAGGTGTGTCAGACACGTATTACTGCAATAAATATTCAAAGCTTTCCCGGTGCAACCTCGGTGACGAGGTGTGCATGGAGTACATCATAACCGACCTCAACGACGAAGACACAATCAGGGCGACCAGCGTGCGCACCTACGTATTCCCAGAAGAGCTTCAGTGCTTGAAACGCCTGGAAGAGGCCCCTGCATCATGGCGTCCATGATCTTTTTCTACGTTGAAAGGAGATCGTCTCCGAATTGCATGGAGTCGCTCCGCGACTTTTGGAAGTCAAAGCCGTGTCTCTAGCAGAGTTGACCGAGCCGTAGTGTCAACCCGACACGCGCCGTCGTAGGCCGGACCGTCCCCAACTCAAGTCGAGGAGCAAATAATTGTTCAACGAAAGAGGAGATACGAACTTCTTTAACTGCAACGAATACGGTCACGGATTCATGAAATGCCCGCCGCCGCACCGTTCTGGACGACGGGCGGACCGCCCGTCCTCCAGAACGGGGTGTAAATCGACTTTCGCGCCACCAATCCTGCAAACGAAAAATATATAATGCCCGCGAAACTAAATGCTTAATCCAAATTGTTGTTTGTTAATTTGGGAACACTTTAAAAAATTACCGTAATTTTACAACACTTTTGTCGTAATCCTGAAGTACTCTGTGTCCGTTTCTTAGTTTCGAAGTTTATTTGGTTTCTCACGGGCCACGCCCGGTAGGGAGGTAGAGAAAAAAGGCATTTCTGCCTGACTGGGCCTCTACCCCCCACAATTCTTAACAGACACAAAACTCATTTTTCCTAAGGTTGAATAAAGTAGTATACAGTTCTGTGTGTGTGTGTGTGCGTGGGGGGGGGGGGGATCAAAGCGTACTATAGTAGTGGATAAAACCGTTAAAAGGGCTTTTATCTCTTAATCCTGCCAAAAGCGATTCTTTATAATGAAAAGGCCAAAGACCACCAAGAATCCCACAGTACCCTGCAAAAGGAACAAATAAAAAGGGTGGGGGAAACACTGAACAGAGTTAAGTAAAGTCTATAATTCACAGTAAAGCTCATAGGCATTGTCCTACGTCACTGGTAGTGAAGGTGACGAGTTGCATCCCTACAGAAGTTTCCGAGCTTGTGATGATTGCTAGGGGGTTCTGCGTGAGTGCACATAAACGGATTGGCAGAGCAGCGAAGACCACACCAAGAAAGGATGCTGTCGCTTTACAGGAGGAAACGGTTGAAAGGCACCGGCAGAATCCTTGCGAACAACTCCCTTCAGTGACGTCTTGTGACCTTGCAGTTCCGCAACATTGTCTAGGAGGCATAATAAGATGACCCACTAAAGGGCCACAGTTGAAATCACTTCCGGCCCCCAAGTGAAGGGCCAGAATTCTAACCAGTGTCAGAGCAGTGAGTGATCCGGAGCGAGCTTGGCTGCCGAAGAATAGTGTAAGCTGCCCCCCTTTGCTGAACACGTTCAGCTGATCTCACAATATCAACCTCGTATAGAGTTGCAATAGTCTTGGTGTGGCAGTGGCAGGGCTCTGAAAGGTACCCAAGTGTGCTATGGCCGGTTCCACTGGACACGGAAAGTACAAAACCCAGTGTTCCGCACGTTTAGAACAAAACTGACGACATGCAGTGTGAAGAAGCATAGCTGGTTGTTTATAGTAGACTTTGACGATGTTGTTCTGCAAACCTTGGTTTCTGGGGTCACTGGATAAACGGCACTAGCATCAGGTTGTCGGTAACAGCAGTGGAGTCGTTTGCAGGGCCGCATTATCACGATTAATGAGCCTGTTGAGAACAACTGGACTGAGCTCACTGTCCCATCAAGCTGTCGAGCCTTTTGAGCCACTAGAAATAGTTCCATGGTATACACTGCAGTCTGCAGTGTATACCAGACTGCCGTCTGAGCGACTCAACTTGAAGGCTTCTAGCATACACACATTTAATTATTTATAGTGTTATTGAGCACAATTGGCTCGCTGGGAAAGTCGTAGGACTTAGGTTTCACGGGAGCCAAACAGCGCGCACAGCGTAGCAGCAACTTGCCATGCTTGTAGGGGGTTCCAGCTCCACGTTATGGCGTAACGAAAAGGGTAATCGGAAAGGTACCACGACCCAGCACAACTCTAGAGTTCTTAGCACGACCCTTTCCGTAAGTACACTCCAAAAAAAAGCCCGTGAGTCTACTTCCCCCCCCCAACACTCGGAGAGCCAATCACCGTAAGTCACGGAGGCAGCTCAGCGAATGACGATGCCGAAACATATGTTTCGACCAGAAAACGCAGTCTGAGTTGTGACATTAAGCAATGCAAGCGTGACATTTTGCATTGCTTAATGTCACAACTCAGACTGCGTTTTGGTCTAAACATATGTTTCGGAGTCATCATTCGTTGAGCGGCCCCCGTAAGTTGCGCTGATTGGCTCTCCGAGTGTTGTGCAAAAAAGTAGACGCACGAGCTTTTTTTAGAGTGAGGCGTCCTCCACCCCACTGTATCAATCTGCATCAATCGACAAGGTGAGCGCCATAAACCGAATCCTGCATCCACGTTTCAAATACCGCTAGAACTGACGTGGAATGCGTCTCGGGGAGTGAGTGAAGGTGCAGCAGCTTATTTGGGACCAAGTGCCCACTTTGAGGATCACACTGCGAGTTGAAGCAACACAGAAGGCTCGCGTCTCGCAGCGTCGCCTGTAGAATGACGATTCGAACAGCTTGCACACTGTAAAGGTAAGAGCGTTCACATCGAAAAGCTCATTAATGAAGGGGGCTACAGAGGTTTTAGGAGCCACTGGTCATAGTAATCGGATTCCAAAGACGCCGCATTGTCGTAGACTGTATTTTACCAGGTACGTCAAGTAGGCCTAAAACGAGGGCTGGGGGATCCGTCACCAGAAACGCGGAGGAACTAAGCAAACAACGTGAGGCTCGCTGACTCGGTTCGTGGGTGCCGACGATGTCCGAACAACCCTGGCGGGGTCCTTGCTTCCAAGAAGACTGGAGATTCTTTCAGGCGAGCACATAATATCTAGACAGCATGCTTATGGCTGATCCGTATTGCAGGGGGTTGATAACAGGAGAGCCAACGCACGAGTAGGTCGAGCACGGCCGGCACTGGGAACAATGATGGTCGCCGCCATGTTAAACAGAAACGACGCCAAGCTTCAGTTTAGTACACAATGCACTGCAACGTGCTTTACTACAGATAATATATAAATGTTTAAACTCCTTTTTTGTGTTTGAAAGTTAGAATAGCAGTCGACTAAAACAAGTGGCGTCAAATTAGCTTGGTCGGAACCAAGAGCATCGTCGCATCGCCATCGCCATCGTAACAAAACACAAAAACAAAGCGAGTTACGAACTTTCGGGCGCTTTCGGGTGCTTTCAGATGCTTTCAGACTTTCGGAAAAAAACATTGAAGAACGTCTTTAGAAAAGTGAAGTGTCCCAGGTGCCGGTGTGCCCATGGAACCAGCTGTGGATTTGAGTCTAATTGGTGAGTACCCGCTCATTCGTTTTATTTTTTATTTTCAGTCCTTTCTGTTCGCAGCGTTTATGACGTGCACTTGTGTGTGCAGGCAGCGTGAGACGGAACGTGTGCGGTTCCTCGCCGCACACGTGCTTTTTGCATTAGATGACCCTCGAGCTTTTGCCGAGGAAGTCTCGGAACCGACCTGTCACCAGAGTGTCGAACCGGAACTGAACCGAACCGAAAACCGGAACAGAACCGTTATTTTTAGCCGAACCGGAACTGAACCGAACCGAAATCTTCGCCACCATCTTGGAACTGAACCGGAACCGAACCGAAAAAAAATATAACGGTAACCGGTTAAAAACGGTTCAAGGTAATTTCTTTTCTTTCTTTTTTGTTAGTATCACAAAATGAACATATGGGAATAAAAAATTGGCGGCTGTATTTCTATTGATCAAATCGTCATATACAGAATTGCAGCGTAAGGTAAATTGTGGGTTTTCGTGGCGCTTTTGTATTGGCACTATGATTAACCATGTGTCACGTTGTCACGTGACGTCATGGTGTCAATACATGTTGTCAAGTAATGTCACGTGACCTCGTGACGTCACGTGACGCACTACATCAACTCGATTTAATTTGAGGAAGTCACTAGATGTATTAGCCTTGTTGACAGCGTGACGTAACATGACATCACGATTTTGCACCGAGTCACGTGACACCGTGACGTAAAGGATTTTCATAGCACCTAGTCGATTGCACGGGTTTTTGACATTCACCATCGTCAAACATTCGGGTACATTATCATATTCCATTAAATATGATAATAGCCCAGCTTTAAAAATATCTGAAACTCAGCCCAAGCTTTTGCATTCCAAACCCTAGCCGCCTAGGGCATGACTATGATGAACACTGACGGTATATGATTAGCGTCAGATCACGCGGCCGCTTGTTCAAATTGCGAGTTGAGGAGGGGATCGACAGCTGTTTCTTTCCTTTCTTTTTTCTGCGTCTGCTATTGCGCGGAGGGGAAAACTAATGCATAATTTCGCAAGCTATGAATGTCAGGTGTTACTTCTTAGCAGTATTTGTTGAAAGTACAAAAAAATGTTGCAGGACCAATTGTACATTATTGAGGCACCCAAAAATTTTTTCGTTGCTGTTGAACTGCATCCGAAAGATGTCCCGAGAATAGAAGTATTGAAATGACTAAATGCGACTTATTAATATGACGTTCCATAGAACTACATGTGTGTACGGAAGGAATACCTAAAAAAAAGAAGATATTTTAGTGACCTCAGAGGGACAGCCGAACAATGGCAGTCGCTGTAAGTCTCACACGAGCGTCGTTCTCAAGTTATACACCAACTCATGTTTACAAACAAACCGGAGCGCCCCTAGCGGACGCCACCGGTGCCGCGCATGCGCGATGGGGGTGTGGGCAAGAAGCTCGCCGTCGCCCATAAACAAACCATTGAAATGCGATATTGTCGGCGTCGGTGTGAGTCCCCCTGCCCTTTTTCGCGTTCGCATTGTTGATTCTACGTCTTCCTGGCAAGGTCTGACTACTTCAGCGGCGTCAGAGAAATTACCGAGGCTCGTTACACCGCAAAACTTCGCGTGAATAATGTGACATGCGGCGATTCATTCCGCGTGGACGCCGCAGAATGTACGCTAAAGCCTGAGTCGCATGATGAGATTTCGCTCACAATTTTCAGTCCGAACGTCGGTCGGGCTGCAAAAGCGTGAACCGTAGCTGAGATGGTCGACCTCGATGCTGAAAATCTCAAGCAGAATCGGACCAAGTGAATCAGGCATAACAAGTCGGTGATGGCCGCTGGTAACAATTATCAATGCATCCTTGTATCTACTGTTTACATCGAGCCTGGTTACCAACCTTCAGATTTGAGTCTTTTGAGGCCTGCACTAACTTCTTATCGCAAGTACCGGGCCCACGTTTGGTCTACGGGCCGGTGTCGTCTAAAAGAGCAGACGACAAACAGAAACGTTTGGAAGAGCAGACGGCGGTTTAAACAGTCAAGCGGCCGTTTGAACTTGAAGACGCACTGAACGTAGTCCGCAGGTGGTTCGTACAACCTCGTGGTTTTCCTTCGTTCATGTTAGAACAAAACAAATACATCTGATGACCAGAAGTATCCGTGAATTCAATCCAAAGTGCTTCCCGCCCAAGCAATCGTGGTCGACGGCGTCTGCATGGTTTTCCCTTTTCACGGCACATATCCAGATTCTCGGACGAACCGAGCACATGAAAACTGGCCTTCAAACCTTTCTCGACTCTTTTAGTACAGCCCCAGTCGCGGGGTTGTACTGTAACGGGCAGGGGGATCGGTGGCCGAGTGGGCTGAAGCGCACACCCAGCTCGACGCGCGTGGAGCGAAAGCTCGCGCTGCAGAACCCAGGGGTCCTGGGTTCGAGCCCCACCCCTGCCCGTTTCGATCTGGATGAGCATCGTACCGGCGTGCGGTCGTGTATCACTACTGCGTGAGCACGTGAAAGACCCCAGGTTAGCAGTCGTACTGCACTGGCAAAATTGCTCATCTACACTGTAAACCAGTGTCGTCTCATCCTGGCAGACCAACCTTACACTGTATAAACACTAAACGTCCAATTTGACTTTGACCCAGTCGCGGCGTTTTGACGAGAAGGCAGGTTTTTGTCAGGTTCCTTTCAAAACAACGCAGGAATACACGTCTCGCATGGGGACTTCTGCCCACAGCCCCAGACCGGAAGTGCGACCGACGCGCCACCACCGCGCCGCTACGTAACAGAGATGAGTTCGTGTATCGCCCAAGTTTCGACCCCCTCTGTACTTTGCTTAAAGAATTTATAAAAAGATTTCTATGCATCACTAAATACTACTCAGGATCACTCCCTAACGTTAATAACTGATTGAATTTGGCTGTGCTCTCTTTTCTAGGCAATGGCAGTCGCCAAAAAGTTATAGAAATATGAGTATCGTTCATTCCATCAACTCGGAGCCAGAAGCGGCCACGTGGCCTGGTGCCTGTCTTATGCCCCCAACGTTAATCATACCCCCGCGCTCGGGTTGAAATGGAAGAAAACGCGTACTGGAGGGAGGGGGGGGGGGGGGGGAGCTCCAGGCATTGTTAGAGCTCGCCCAAGCAGCACGTTGTGAATGGGCCATCGCTGGCAAGTGTACTATGGCCAACCAGATTTTTAATGGCCCAAGCTTGGCCAAAGTGCTCGGCAATAGAAGTGTTTTCGTCCTCGTCTGGTGACTTGCCATTCACTTTATGCCAGTCGCTGGCCATTCACTTTAGGCCAGTGACTGGCCATTCACCTTTGTCCAGTAGCTGGCCATTCACTTTAGGCCAGAGACTGGCCATTCACCTTTGGCCAGTGACTAGCCATTCACTTTAGGCCAGTGACTTGCCATTCACCTTTGGCCAGTCACTTTCAGCCAGCCACTGGCCATTCACGTTTGGCCGGCAACTGGCCATTGACTTCCGGCCAGTCACTGGCCGAAAGTGGCTGTAGTTATACACTTAATACATAATTTATCACAGACTGCCTCAGTGTTCCTCAGAAGACTGTCAAGAGTTTCGGGAGGTCAAGTTTTAGAACTCAACCCCAGAAACTCTTACATAGTAATGACACGCGAAGCTACTGCAAGGCTGCTCAATATTTATTGGACTTTTTGAGTACTAAGTCTTACGACGCTGTTTGCGACCACCATTCCAGTCGTCGTAGGTTCAGGGATGGTATGTTGTCCCACCATTAAGATCCCCCGGTAGTGCAGCAGTAAAAAAAATAAATAAAAAGAAGTAGCTTTAGGTGAAGGGACAGTGCAACAATAGAGAGTTTTAGTAGATCGTTCCGATACATCCGATAGCCCCGATAACGATACCATGCAAGCGCAAAGGAGGCGGTGGCGGAGTATCGGGTGTACTTTATCAGTCATGGGAGCGATCTACTAAAACTCTCTACTGTTCAGTTACAATATTTTTCACTTTACACAAGCTTACTGGCACTAATGGGAAAGAGAAGCCTTGAGTACACAATAAAGGTTTTTACACACTTAAGGGTGCAAATCACTTTGTCCCTGGGCTAACACCCTTATGGCGTTCAGGCAAGCACCCTTCACAAAGGGTGCTTGCTAACACCCTTGGTGAAGGGTGCTTGGCATGAAATGGGCACCTGCTGGGGTGGCCCAGTGGATGCTGGGCCACCCCAGCCAATCTGGCGCCGGGAGAGTATCATGCGACGTTTTGGTTATGTGGAGTTCAAGGTCACATGACGCTCTCTCGACGCTCGATTGGCTGGTAGCGTCCGCCGCACTCGGGCGAAGGGTGAAATGAAGTATAGACCCCGGTGAACATTTCATTGGAACGTGTCCGATACGCATATCAGAACTTGTAAATTGTACAAAAATCATGTATGGTATTGCATATTCTTATATTATTATTATATGATTTACAGCTTATCATGTTTACTGAACACATTTACACTTTTTTCACTTAGAGAGATTGCCACATCACCACATACAAGGCACGTGATAAAGAAATAATGAGTCACACTAAACACAACTCACTTCATGAAGAAGTAATACAAAAGAGCTCCTTGCAAGCAGACTTGTACCGTACGCATTACAAGTAATCAAATTACTTGTAATCGATTACTTTCTGGAGTAATTTTGTAATCAGTTGATTACTTTTATTAGGCAGTAATCACAAGAGTAATCTGATTACTTTTTGAAGTAATAAAATTACTTGTAACCGTTACAATTTGTCCACGGGACCCCCCCCCCCCCCCCCCCCCCCCCAAGGGCATACGCCTTTTTTTTATCAAAAGACAAAAATAATATTTTTTTTTTTTCGAAAGGAAACAAAGATTTTTTGCGGAGCTGTAGGAAACGAGGTCCATCTCTTTCTCTGTACATTTCGGTGGAATGTCCGTTTTTAACGTGCACCACGCACCACGGTCTTTAACGTGCACCACGCAGTAGTGATACACGACCGCACACCCAGCTCGACGCGCGTGGAGCGAAAGCTCGCGCTGCCGAACCCAGGGATCCTGGGTTCGAGCCCCACCCCTGCCCGTTTCGATCTGGACGAGCATCGTACCGGCGTGCGGTCGTGTATCACTACTGCGTGGTGCACGTTAAAGACCCCAGGCTAGCGGTTGTACTGCACTGGCTAAATTGCTCATCTACAGTGTAAACTAGTGTAGCCCCTACTGGCAGACTAACCTTACGCTGTATAAATCACTCAAACGTCCAATTTGACTTTTTGACTAGGAAACAAGGTCAATCTCTTTCTATGTACATTTCGGTGGAACGTCCGTTTCTTTTTTTTTTTTTTTTTTTTCCAGTTGGGACTGGGAGTGGGAAGCCACAGTGCGTGACAAAGGCCACTCAGGACGAAGTTTGAGAAAGCAGAATGTAGCTTTGTGAGTCCTTCGTTCAAACTAGCCCCCTCACGCACACACAGAGATAAAGAAATAAAAAAAATCCTTACGGTACCTACTCGCAGCCCGTAGGAGAACCAGAACCGAAGAATGCCTAAAGCGGATGCAAAATATAACAAAGGCAGTTGAAATATTTCCCCATTTCCCCTACGTGGTCTTTGTGACAAGCAATGTTTCGAGTTGAGAAGTGGTCGGGCGATCTCTTCCGCTAATGGATACTAGACATGATCCGTTTCAAATCCTGGAGCTGCTGCTCTTTTGTATAACATGCGAGCTCATCCACATGTGAATAATAAAATGAGCGACGCAAACTTTGAGCGACAACCCTTGCTCGAGCTTAACAAGATCTAGAACCCCCTCCGCTCGCTCTCGCTCCCCTCCCCCCCCCCCCCCCCCCCCCCACTGGCGAACGCCCAAATCATAAACGTCTTCAAACGAATTCTATGCTTGTGTCCGCATTGTGAAGGTGCAACGACCACAAAGAGGGAGCCAGTATTTCTTCTTCAATACTTGTGCGAATGTGAAATATAGGTTGGAAGTAGTTCATTGTTATGAGCGCTAAAGATGTGTCTTCACACAATAAAGTAATCGGAAAAGTAACGATTACTTCTTTAAGTAATGTCCGATTATTTTTGCCGTCGAGTAATCAAGTAATCTAATCGAATACTTTTTAGTCAAAAGTAATAGTAATTGTAATTGATTACTTTTTTTTAGTAACGTGTACAGGACTGCTTGCAAGCCACATCATAACCCCGTGGGCACTTGGGAAGTGCTAGGGCACCCCCCTTTCTCGAACTCTAAGTGAGCAAGCAGTGGCCACAAGCATCGCACTGCACGGCTGAACCAGTGTGAACATCATGGTCTGCCACAAACGAAGCATGTAAAGCTTTCCTGTTTGGAGATCAAGTGACATGTTTTGTTTGTCCCAGAGGATTGCAGGCAACACGCTTCG
Source organism: Ixodes scapularis (assembly GCF_016920785.2). Taxonomy (NCBI): domain Eukaryota; kingdom Metazoa; phylum Arthropoda; class Arachnida; order Ixodida; family Ixodidae; genus Ixodes; species Ixodes scapularis. The sequence goes on along the minus strand of NW_024609839.1, from coordinate 45,914,787 downwards.
CTTATCACTTGTCTCATACGCGCATCTGTTTGCTAATTGGAAGCAGGGTAGAGGGGAGTGGTTTAGCCCTTGACTGAACCACAGCAGTATTTCATTAGGTGAAGCTCATTTGACATCAATTAGAATGTGTTAAATTGAACATTTATTGAACCTTCAGAAATGGGAAATACAATGTATGCCATTCCATTAAATAAAGAATGCTACCTGCAAACATGTAATGAAAAACATTACAGAATGAACTTGCACTCTACGGCAAAAAAGCAAACGCTTCAGTAGAAGACGCTATCCTCTTGCTCACGTACAAAGAAAATTATAAAGTTCTGGAAGACGACTATGGATAAGGAACTCATACAGCTAAATTCTAAGCACCTTGTCTACAGGAGGTCAGCATTAGTTATCACAGAAAGTGCCCAACATTTAAAGAAAGAAAAAGAAAACATGCCTTCATAAAACCTTCTATCATTCGTTCTGGAAGCAAAATAAAAATTAACCTGATAATACTGGCCAGAAAAGTGGATTATACACTTTTAAGACGGCTCACAAAACATCTCTTCAACCACATACCTTTCTGCAAACTTTGTTCAAGAATTTAATTACGACTGTCTTTGGATTGGTGTCGCTCAAGCCAAGGTAAATCCTCTCCAGAGCAACCAGTGTGTTGGAGGCCTTGCATTCGTACTGGATGCTGAAAAGCCAATATGCTGCCAACAACATGCACAGCCCCTCTTCTGCATTAAAAACGGAAAACAAACGCTCACGATCCTCAATAAGGTGAAGAAAGTCTGCATCGTCCAGCTCTTGCTTGTTGTAGAGGACACATGGTGCCGGTGGGGTGTTCTCGTCCTGCGTTAGGTAAAAGGATAAAGCAAAACATATTTTAATGTAGAAGGCCAAAACATGTTTGCTCTTGTCAACTGCTATTATTCGCTGCAGTTAAGGCCATGAGCATCAGCCTCCACACAGGCATACAGTGCTTATGTTGGAACAAGTAACCGGGGTCTGCAGCAATGTAAAACGAATGAAGAATTACAATTGGGGCAACATCACAACATGCATGCATTGCGATGTAATCTTAGGGGCACTTGTGAGTATCTCCATTTCTCTACCCAAATGCATTTACGAAATCTATTTGTGTTTCAGTAATGAAATACTTTTGCGATGTATTATGATACGCTGCTAGACTTATGTATTTTGTTACATTTATTGTTAGAAATGAGCTGACAGGTTTGGAGATAAAAAAAAAAGCCACGGAAAAATCTGACGCATCACTGGTTTATTTTCGCAATGAGTGATTTTTTGCTTTGCTCTCACTTTTAACTTCTACAGCGGCCGGTTTTCTTTCTGCTGACAGCAGCCTTCCTGTGTACATTTGAGGTTATTGTATGGGTAAGAGGCTACCAACAATATGTCTAAAAGAAGAATGCAAAAAGCAGGGACGTTTGGGCAGACACGCTTTGTCAAGTGGTGTCATCGGTCGCCAGTGTTCATTGGGTGCGATAATGGGTTCTTTTCGGTATCAGCGAACATAGCCATGGGAAGTCAAGTTGCAAAAAAAAAAAAAAGGGACAAACACCGACAGAAGGCGGGGAGCTTAGGTGCTACAATCTATGTTTGCCACAGATGCACCCTTCTCACCTCGCCACCCTGCATTTATGAACCGTATAGGGCTGCCGACTGACCATAACGGTACATGCCAATATTTGTCCCTTGGCCAATGTTAATTTGTTTTGCCTCTTCCTCTACACTGAAAAACCCAAAGATAAAGGTTACAGAAAACAGCCAACATAAAAATGTTTCGCATGTAGCTGTAGAAATTAATTTTCAAAGGCTAGATTTTAAGTACAGTCGCCGGCAATATGAACTCCCCCGTCCGAACACCAACCGGTGCAGCAAAAATCCAGCATGCAGCGTGTCGAGGTTGACGGCTGCGGTTTTCAACGGTGGAGGGGGTGATTACACATTAAAAGGTGCTCGTGATAATATATTTCTACAGCTATCTATGACACATTGTTGCGTTTGCACCTCTATGCACCCCTCGAATCCGTGACAGACAAAGGCAAAATATACAATGAGCTGTTTGCGTCAAGAGAAGAGCAATCTCGGTGGTCCAAAAGGTAACCTGCGGCTGCTGGATGACTTCATGTAAACGGACCCAGAATTTACGGGCTTGGAGAGAGGTGCAGAAACTATGTGACATTCAACTGAAAAATTAATAAGCTCAAATTATTATCCATTTTAAGCCAAAATCCATTATTCACACATGCCTATTATTTTCACATTGCAGCCAAAGGCGAACCAAGTAGTAGTCCGTTGATTTATTGCCGAATAGAATACACTTTGAGTACCAAACTGGATGCTTTGCTTATTTTTGGAAAGTAGCAATGACAAATGCAATACTTAATTGGGTGAAAAGCAAAGTTTTGTAACAATTATGTGCATGATTACATTCTACAAGTCGTTTTACGTGTATACACTCTGCACAGCATTCTATTTAAAAGCTAACAAAATTTAAAAAAAAAAAAGGCCCTGAGAGTTCTGTCGATGTCTTCATTGCGTGTTCGTGGGACTCGGCGGACATTAGTAAAGGGGTTAACTGTCACAGTACGTTGACTAATTGATCAAAATATGTTAGCTTTGTAATTCATGGCTTTATGGACCATGTTGCAACTGCAGTGTTAAAAGCCAGTCAATATTAAAGGCTATCCCTATTTAAACCATTCACAAAAAGCCAAGCGGCTTGGAGGTATTCATTGTCCAACTTTTGCGTTTTTAATGTCAGATCCAAAAACCGTGCTCAGCTTGAGCTCAAGATTTCGTGCCGTTAATAATGGGCAGAAGAGTCCCCTAGTCATACCGGGTACGTCGTCACTATCTCGACAGTGTGTCATTGGCGGAAGCATCGGCGTCATACTTCCAGCATAGTGGAAGTGTGTCCGAAGCAACCAGGTCCGCACGACATCCTGAGGCCTTCTGAGCGCAAGATTTGGGAATTGGGCGACGAAAAGGCAGATTTTTAGCATTGAATATTTCGAAACTTGCTGCCATTCGCAAATTGTGTTAGTCTTTAATATTCACTGCCTTTGAAACTAGAATTGAATCATACCCCATAAAACCATTATTAAAAATTTTGGTTAATTAGTATTGAATAACATACTGCTAAGGGTTTTCCCCTTATGTAATGTCCTCTGAGCCCCACAAACACACATTGAACCCAACATCCAAGTAACACTCACGCCGTGTTTTTCTTTTTTTTTTTACTTTGTTTGAATCAAAATAGAAAGCTTTGCATTTATGTATATATAAATATAATAAATACTGGGTGCCTGTGCATGCAGCCGTGCACCATCCCACTATAGAGGTCAACTTTTTTCTGAAGTAAAACTGGATCAAACGGACAAGGCCAGTTTTACATAAAACCCCAGCACTGCATGTACCAAAGACATCCAAACATGATTGCTCACCTCATAGGACACTCTGCGGGGCTTGAAGATAGCGGCTTGCGGTCTTTGACGGTGAGTCTACTCGCTTGGTGCAGCTGGGACCTGCAATAAATTCAATACCGCTTGCCATATCCCACAAAACCAGCGTTCTGCACATCTAGGTCGAGATGTTCATTTTCTTTTTCTTTTACGTGTGGTTCGATTTTGAACGTTTCCGTTGCGGTTTTAACCGAAGCTGTTAGCTTTCGTTGGCTTAGGAAATCAGTATCCTAGCACCTATATAAAACATTACTGAGACTAGCTTAAGTTTAATCAATATGTGAGGGACGTCTTGTTTAGGCTCTTCCAAAACACAAAGCCTGAAATATCCAATCTTATCTGATTCAAGCACACGCTGATCGGGAAGCGTGGCTAGCGTTGCGGTTTACTAAGCCTGAGTGCATTGATACACCTATAGGTCTTTAAGGTAGAGAAGGGGGCTTATGGTCGGTGTACAAGTACACTGACTGGGTAACGGAGGGCGCGTCTTCCAGGAAAGGGAAGCATGTGCGCCCGATGCACCCGACTACAACATTTTTTTTCTTCGAGTGCAGTGTGGAAGTAAATATGTGGAGCACTAACCGAAAAATCGCGGATATGCTATCCGCGCTAAGAGTGCCGCGCAGCGACAGAGCGATATTGTTAGCGCGAAGATGACGTGGGCGCTGTTTTCGTATTATATTTTCATAGAACAACGACGGGCACAATATTTTCCCACTTCTGGTAATGTTTCAAATGAGCATATCACACGACAGTGCTAGTTAAGACAATAAATAGCCTTTCAAGTCTAACGAAAAAGAAAAACTGAATAAAACGGTGCTTGCGCTAACAGTGTTCGCGCGATGCACGCACTAATATCCTGCCAACCACTCGCTCATGATGCTTCTCTTGCTGCCCGTCGTTATGCCAAAGTTTCGTCAACGCGATGAAAGTTTAGATTATGGGTGTCCCTGCGGCGAAACTGAAAATCAGCACCTTTGGCCGAACACCTGCTGGCCGTGTTTATGTCCCCGGCGGCCAAGTTGAAAATCAGCACTTCTGGCCGAACACTTGCCGGCCATGTTTATGTCCACGGCGGCCAAGCTGAAAATCAGCACTTCTGGCCAAACGCTCGCCGGCCGTGTTTATGTTTCCGGCGGCCAAGCTGAAAATCAGCACTGCTGGTCAAACACTTGCCGGCCGTGTTTATGTCTCCGGCGGCCAAGCTGAAAATCAGCACTGCTGGCCAAACACTCGCCGGCCATGTTTATGTTTCCGGCGGCCAAGCTGAAAATCAGCACTACTTGCCAAATACTTGCCGGCCTTGTTTATGCCTCCGGCGGCCAGATAGAAACTCATCACTTCTGGCCAAACACTAGCCGGCCGTGTTTATATCCCCGGCGGCCAAGCTGAAAACCAGCACTGCTGGCCAAACACTTGCCGGCCGTGTTTATGTCTCCGGTGGCCAAGCTGAAAATCAGCACTTCTGGCCAGGCGCTTGCCGGCAGTGTTTATGTCTCCGGCGGACAAGCTAAAAACAGCTAGTTTGTGGCCGGACTCTTGCCGGCCTTGTTTATGTCTCCGGTGGCCAAGCACTTAAAGTGGCCAAGTTGTCCAGACACTGGCCAACCGTCGGCCGATCGAAATTCACTTTCTGGTGCTGCTTGGGCGGCTATTCGCATTACCGCAGTGGTTGGACACGAGCCACTACCCAAGTGTCCACCAAGGCATTGCTTGTTACGAGCCGATGTACAGTGCTCACGCAGTTCTCCTGTCCAATCCATGAGCCGCGCTCGACTGTCGTCAGGCGGGTGGTTTCTATCCCACTATTACGTCATCAATCTTTGCGAAGGCAAGACTAAAAGAAATAGTCTCATTTTTGGCCTCGCCATTTCACCGCGACAAAGAAGCTTCTGAATCAGTGGCGGCCTGTGCGAGTATACTTGTGTCAGACTAGGACCAGTACGCCTCGGAAGAGTCATGAACATTCCAACCCGATATCGTTTTATGACCCCTTTAAACTTCACGGGGTGCAAAATAAAAGCAGTGAAGGGTTGCTGTTAACAAGTGAAAACTAAAATTGTCGAATTAGCACACACGAACAGAGGAGACAATTTCTCAGGAATACTATCACCTTTTCCACTTCGGTGAAGAAGGAAGACCAGCGAAGCTGTACTATGTTGGGAATGAAGTAATGGCCGGCCGCAAGTCGGCAAGCCAGAGTGGAAAGGCTGTAGGGGTTGCCGCCGTCTGTGCGCGGCGGCGGCAACCAGACAACCATCAAGTCGGTTGTCTGGTTGCCGTCGTCACTTATAGATGGCGGTAGCTGTCCAGAGTTTAGTGTCGTCATTTGTTTGCTGACGGACACGATACTGGGGCAACTAGCCCTTAATAGCTCCGCTGTAAAAAGAAGTGTGTGTGTGTGTGTGTGTGTGTGTGTGTGTGTGTGCTGGGTGTGTGGGGAAGAGGGGGGTTAATTTTAAAAACCTACTGTGTTGTAAAGGTTCCTCTTCCCTGCATCTTTGGCGCAGACCAAAAAGCGTGACCCCGGAAACTACTTTGTGTGCAAAAGGCTCTTGCCAAATAGCACGTTTTTGTCGTTCCACACGCTCGCGCCGTTCCTCACGACGATGCACTAAAAATAGTAATACGTGCTTTTAAAATACTTGGCTTTCACTAAGCTTGAGCCTCCTGCAGCATTCATTTTGCACCATCGAATTCGATTTTGTTAGCAAGAAGAAATCACAACGACCACCAACCTATAGTGTGATGATGTCACGTGCATACCATGTTAAACAGTTAAGGTTTCTGGTGAAATGTGATGCTTGCAACACTATCAATAGATGTCCTAATTGTAAAGTTGTGCGATTTTTTAGCAGTCCCGCGATGATATATGGCAGCCTAGAGAAATGTTAGCGCGCATGACTATTCAAGCATAGGTTAAAGTGAGGGCCAAAACAAGTGCAGGTAAAACCGAATATAACATTAGCCTCCCGAGGCAGTATTTCGCGAAGTTTCGAGCTTATGGAAGCTGATAAAATGTGATTCATACTAAGATTTTAAGAATCCTTGTCTGTCCTTCGCCCTATCTATGTGAAATTATATAGTTCATTGCGAAAAGTTTTGCTTTACTGCAAAACTTTTTGCAGTAAAGCGTTCTTTAATGGATTGTTTAGAAAAATAACATTAATTATCTCTCTATTTTTGAACATTTCATATATTTGACTTCCAATCTATTATGTGAGCACAGAGCCCTCTATGGCGTACCCTGCAACCCGATGTCTCACACTGCCAATCAGCAAACAGGAAAACACTTTTACGCAGACCCACAGCTCGCGTAGTTTCGAGTATCGTCCTTCCTCGTCGGTCTCAAGCGGTTATGGGAACTTTATAAAGTAAAATTTATTGATCGTTATAAAAATATATTTAATTACTAACTGAATATTTGACAACACAAATAAGTGCCCGACCACACTAAAGCAATGCCTTCCAAATTATCTGAAAAATGTTCTGCCAATCTTTTCCGGCGTTTTTATCCTCGACAGCCACGTTGTACGTGATATGGGACAGCCTTACACACATTCCTGATTTTGAAGCTAATTTAAATAACTGTGTTCCTCACACACATAACTTCTCAAGCATATAGAAGTCTGTTATTGCCTCTTTTATGTGGAGAACGTTACTTTTATGTGTCTGTGGGCCGGACAAAAACAAAGTAAACAAGGGCGCGTGGCGGAACTATGACGATTACGCACGCAAACCGTCAGAAAGTGTTCAATTAAGTAGCTGCCATGTCGAGTAGAACGTGAAATACTACTTCGTTTTACTTAACAAAAAAGAATGTTGGAGGACGCTTAAGCTTCGCCTTTAAAGGTGGAACGCGATAGCCTTAACGGGCCTCGTTTGCATCGCATTCTCATTTGCCACGAAAGCGTGCCTCGCTTGGCCTAGTCAAAAGCGTCTGACTCGCACCCGAAGGGTCGTGGGTTCAAATCCCACCTAAAATTCTTAATTTTTTTCTTTAAGGCAAAGAATTACTTTAAAAAGTGAAATCATTTGAGACATAGGGCGAACTTTAATTCGCATTACATGTCATGTTTTAATCACTCTCATTCCACGCGTGATGTTACGTTTCACATGAGCATTGTGGGTTGTTTGAAATTCTTGCGCTGGGGCATGTAGCTTTGACGTCATCACCCTATCGACCAACGAAGATTTTCTAGTCACGCCACCGACATCGGGTTTTCTGCGACATGAGTTCCTTAACACTATCGCGTTAAAGTAATCAATTAGCAAGGGTGATGCTCATTTGCAAATTAAATTGGCCGGCATCTTGTCAAGAACAAACCTCAACAGCCAGGCTATGCCAGCTTCTTCTGTGCAAGAAAATGTTCATTTGGACAAGCGCTATTTCGGGGCAGATTCGATCAGGGTGCGAAGGTGCGTATAGATTAGGGTGAACAATCGCGATCACTCCTTGCTGTATGATTAGTCGCATGCATGCGGTACTGAGTGTAAACAATGTTTGGCTAGAACAGCAAGCATTTTGATCGCCCCTCGGTGTTCCTATAACAAATAGTCCGAAAGGAATTATTCTAAAGCTTTTGTGACATTTTGAAAATTTCATTGCTTTTAGCTAAGTTGCGTCGTCATCTCATACATATATATTGTGAAGTGTATTTTGTAAACAATAACTGGTAATATATATGGCCACGAGGGGCTTATTTTATAATTTTATGTGATGTATGTAATTCCCTGGTTCAAAGACACAATCACGATTTCACTTTTAATACTGCGACACAAAGTTGTATCAATCACGGGTATTTTAGGCGACCTACCACACTTCGCGAAAATATTTTATACCGTGTAAATAAATCAGCTTGAACTTTAGAATTTTACACGAAGAAAGGACAAGAAAATGCCGTAGAGTTCTAAATTTCAAGCTGATCTATTTATAGATGTACCGACAAGCTCACCTCTTCACTCTTGTACTTAAACATTTTGATTCAGGTAAAAAATGTGTTACTAGCAAACAAAGGGATGTCGAGTCGTATGAACACGACGTTATGTGCGTTGATGTAGATTTTCTTCTACTCTTGCGTCAAAATTAAATAACTGAATTTCATATTTAGGTACCTAAAAACAAAAGTAAATTGCACGGACGATCGAAGAAGTTATATAGTTAATTGTTTCACGGCGTAAATAGTGTATATGGCCAGAACAACGTGGAAAATATATTCTCAATTTAGCGGTTCAAACCGGTTCGAACCGGTTCGAACCGGTTTGAACCATTATTTTTTGCTCCCCGGAACTGAACCGGAACCGAACCGAAAGCCGTGAACCCGAACCGGAACCGAATCGATAAAAATTTCGGTTCGACACTCTGCCTGTCACTGAGCGAGCAGTCAGATTGCGGGAACGCACCTAGAGGCAAAGCTCCCACCGGAGGTAGGGCGGCCGAGCGAGGCACGTTGTGAGTATACTAGGGAGCTTCATCTGGTAGATCGGTGGGCAAGGCTTGATTTCTGCTAGCTAGGTGGTGTGTTTTTCGAAACCCGTGAGTGCTAAAGATACCTGTTAGCGTGCTGGCGCTCGTATTCGCTTCCACTGCGGGAGGTTGGATTCATTTACAAAGCAAATACCTCCAGCTTATAAAACAATGTCAACAATTTATGAGTAGACGTTACGTCTTCCATGCGGGAGACATTATCAGTGCAGCCTCGGAACCACCCCACTAGCTACCAGCTAATCGTGAACCTTGCGATACCGGTAACTTTATGAGTTTCGATTCTCACCCCCTGTGGCCGAAGTGGCACCGGTCATATTAAAACCACCATGTATTCTAAACCTTGCGATACCGGTAACTTTGTGTGTTTGGATTCTCACAACCCTGTGGCCGAAGTAACACCGGTCACATTGAAACCACAGTGTATCGTAAACCTTGAGATGCCGGTAACTTTTTGTGTTTCGATTCTCACCACCCTGTGTCCGAAGTGGCACCGATCATATTGAAACCACAATGTATCGTAAACCTTGCGATACCGGTCACTTTTTGTGTTTGGATTCTCACAACCCTGTGGCCGAAGTGGCACCGGTCATATTGAATCCACCATGTATCGTAAACCTTGCGTTACCGGTAACTTTTTCAGTTTTGATTCTCACCACCCTGTAGCCGAAGTGGCACCGGTCATATTAAAACCACCATGTATTGTAAACCTTGCGATACGGGTAACGTTTTGTGCTTGGATTCTCACGACCATGTGGCCGAAGTAACACCGGTCACATTGAAACCAAAGTGTATCGTAAACCTTGCGATACCGGTAACTTTTTGATTTTCGGTTCTCACCACCCTCTAGCCGAAGTGGCACCGGTCATATTAAAACCACCATGTATTGTAAACCTTGCGATAGCGGTTATGTTTTGTGCTTGGATTCTCATGACCCTGTGACCGAAGTAACACCGGTCACATTGAAACCACAGTGTATCGTAAACCTTGCGATCCCGGTAACTCTTTGAGTTTCGATTCTCACCACCCCGTAGCCGAAGTGGCACCGGTCATATTAAAACCACCATGTATTGTAAACCTTGCGTTACCGGTAACTTTTTCAGTTTTGATTCTCACCACCCTGTAGCCGAAGTGGCACCGGTCATATTAAAACCACCATGTATTGTAAACCTTGCGATACTGGTAACGTTTTGTGCTTGGATTCTCACGACCATGTGGCCGAAGTAACACCGGTCACATTGAAACCAAAGTGTATCGTAAACCTTGCGATACCGGTAACTTTTTGATTTTCGGTTCTCACCACCCTCTAGCCGAAGTGGCACCGGTCATATTAAAACCACCATGTATTGTAAACCTTGCGATAGCGGTTATGTTTTGTGCTTGGATTCTCATGACCCTGTGACCGAAGTAACACCGGTCACATTGAAACCACAGTGTATCGTAAACCTTGCGATACCGGTAACTCTTTGAGTTTCGATTCTCACCACCCTGTAGCCGAAGTGACACCGGTCATATTAAAACCACCATGTATTGTAAACTTTGCGATACCAGTAACGTTTTGTGCTTGGATTCTCACGACGCTGTGGCCGAAGTAACACCGGTCACATTGAAACCACAGTGTATCGTAAACCTTGCGATACCGGTAACTTTTTGAGTTTCGATTCTCACCACCCTGTGTCCGAAGTGGCACCGGTAATATTGAAAACACCATGTATTGTAAACCTTGCGATACCGGTAACTTTTTGAGTTTCGATTCTCACCACCCTGTGGCCGAAGTGGCACCGGTCATATTGAAACCATCGTGTATCGTAAACCTTGCGATACCGGTAACTTTTTGAGTTTTGATACTCTCCACCCTGTAGAACACAAGCGAGCTGTTTTATGATTTATTGATTGATTGATTGGGGTTTCTGGCGCAAGGGCTACTAATGCCAAAATGCGCCAAGAGTGGAACTATTGTATAAGCAAAGGTTTGGAAGAAGAAAGAGCTATAGTAGCTGATGATGTACTAAAACTATGTATATGAGATTGTATAAGTGTATGAAGGATGAAGGCGCGTTCGGATTACTAATTAAAATCATAGTCGGTGTATAAGGCCGATGTCATTAAGAAAATTAAACACACAAGCATGCGGAATCAGCGGCTGTTCGCCAAGTAAAATAACTAAGTGCAGTGGAGTATGTTCTTGGTATATTTGCGAAAAATTTTTGAAACGATCTTGGTCATACTTCGGGCACTCAGGTAGGGTGTGTGATATTGATAGAGGAATGTTGCAACGTTCACACTCTGGAGCATCCTCTCCACGCAAGAGATGCCCATGGGTGAGATGTGTATGACCAATCGGTAGGCGGCATAATACCACCTCATAAAAGCGTTCCCCATGCCTGGCGCTTTCCCACTCACTTAGAAAATGTGTACAGCACGCAGTTTGTTATGCGTTTAATTATTCCATTCGCGTTGCCATTTAGCTCGAATGCAGGGATATTTAGCTTTTAGCTTTTGCAGGGAAATTTAGCCATTATGGCTAAATTTCCCTGCAAATTTCAGCGAAATTTTTCCCCGTTAGACTTTGCAGAAAAAATTCCCTGCTAAATTTAGCGGAAAAATTTCCCTCCCCATTTTAACGAAAACTTCCCGCTAAATGGGAGAGGAGCAGGAGAGGTGGAGGGGAGGGTACGGATGAGGAGGATTGGCATACTCTCCTCTCCGTACCTTCACCTTCTTCTCCTCAAAATGCTGCGCTCTAATTCGGCGTTACAGGGGAATGTAAAAATCTTTCATTTGAGAGCGCAGCTCACAGGCGCCGGTTTCTGGCTTGAGCGGCGTCGCCGTCCGCATCGCCGTCGGCGTAACCGCGCGTTGCCTTATGGAACTTTTCCCATAATTACGTCACACGCGACGTCCTGTGTGACGTCACGAGGGTCACTCGCGACGTCACCACGCGGAGCATTTCGGGTACGTTTCCCCGCTAGCTAAATTTAGCGGAAAAAATTCCCGCTAAATTTAACGAAAAAGCTTCCCGCTAAATTTATCGGCAAAATTTCTCGCTTAATTTAGCGCGAAAATTTCCCCGCTAAATTAAGCAAAACATTTCCGCACTAAATTAAGTGGAAAAATTCCCCGCTAAATTTAGCGGAAAAATTTCCCCTCTCAATTTAACGAAAACTTCTCGCTAAATGGGAGGGGAGCAGGAGAGGTGGAGGGGAGGGTTCGTATGAGGAGGATTGGCACTCCGTCCTCTCCGTACCTTCACATCCTCCTTCTCAAAAGCTGCGCTCTAATTCAGCGTTACAGGGGAATGGAAACGACTTTAATTTGAGAGCGCAGCTCTCAAGCGCCGGGTTCCGGCTTGAGCGGCGTCGCCGTCCGCGTCGCCGTCGGCGTAATCGAGCGTTGCATTATGGGACTTTTCCCATAATTACGTCACACGTGACGTCACCGTGCGGAGCATTACGGGAACATTTCCCCGCTAGCTAAATTTAGCGGAAAAAATTCATGCTAAGTTTGGCGCAAACACTTCCCCGCTAAATTAAGCTGCAAAATTTCCTCACTAAATTAAGTGGAAAAAATTCGCCACTAAATTCAGCGTGCAAAATGTTCACGCTAAATTTAGCTGGAAAAGTTCCTCGAGGAATATAGCGGAAAATTTCTCTGCTAAATTTAACGAAAAAAATTCCCCGCAATATATCACAGAAACGTTCTTCCATTAAATCTAGCAGACATAATCCCCCGCTAAATTTAGCGCGAAAACTTCTCCGCTAACTTTAGCGGAAAAATATTCCCGCTAAAATTAGCGAAACAATTCTCCGCTAAATCTAACGGGAAAAATTCCCCGCTAAATTTAGCGGAAAATATTCCCCGCTTAAGTTAGCGGAAACAATACCCCGCTAAATCGGAGGGGAGCAGGCGAGGAGGAGAGGAGAGTATGGGGAGGGGGAGCAGGGGCATTCCCTCCGCTCCGTACCGCCTGCCCGTCTCCTCATGAGCTGCGCTCTAATTCGGCATTACAGGGCAATGTAAACTTTTTTTATCTTTGTTTTTGGCATATTTGTGTATGCATTGCTTGTTTTTCTGGTGGTTCAAGTGACCGGTCATACAAAAAAATCGTGTTCTCTTTTCGATTATTCTCCTTTTTAAAATGTGTTCTATTTTGTTTAAACTGCAATATTTATGCTACGGAATTGACAGCTCAAATTGCTCTCATTTTTGTGTTATATTCATTTTTTAGGTAACGAGTAATTGAAGTAATCTCTTACTACTATTTTTAATGAAATTACATAACAAATTACTGCCGCAAAAAAAGAAACGTGGCTCTTACAACATTCCATGAAAAAGTAACGAATTACAAGTAATCCCTTAATTGTAGCAGATTATTACCAAGTCTGACCTCAGTGAAAAAGCCATTTGTATGAGAAATTTCTCGAGTACAATACACACATATTTGAAGGTAAACATCTTCGACAGACGTCTGTCTGGTTGGGAAGTGATAATGGAAAAATATTTGAATCATTTCACATCCAAAATAGGCCAGGAAATATCAACAGATATATAGGTACCTTACTATCTGTTTATGCGGATGGACTACGACACGTGATTAAAAAAAGACTGGATGGCAAGGCGGAAGCGCGATTAGAAGATATTCGTACCACCAAAGAAGACTAGGTTGCTCACAAGCACGAGGTCAATCGCCTCTGAAGAAGAAACCCAACTGGTTTCGAAACGTTGGGTCCAAGTTTAATTTTTGGTTGGAGTCAAATATTTTTCCAATAAACACATATGAACCGTACAAGATATATAAGAACAGATAAGAACCATATGAAAATGATGTAAGAATTATATAAGGTATATGGAACATATAAGGTCCATGTAACAAGCTAATAAGAAACTTCTCACAAGTTTCTTATATGGGTCTTATATATCCTTATATATCTTATATAGTTCTTTCATGGTTCTTATGTGTTCTTATGTATCTTGCATGATTCATATTCTCTCGGATGGCCGTTTCTCCGGTTAGCTTTTCTCCTAGAATTTGTGACGGCAGGAGTGCGAAAATACAAGTCGCGTTCCCTTATTCCATTGTGGTTTTTGAAGCAGCAGTGAGGAATTTAGAACAATTGTAATGAGTGCGACCATCTCTCTTAAAGAGGCATTGATACCCGAAAATGTGTAGTTTTTACTTAACGTTTCGAAATATGACTAATAAAACAAAATTGCTACATAAAAAAAAAAAGAATTATATTGCGCGAACGCGTTTTCAAAAAAAAGCGTGCTCTCATCTTGCACTGGGCACCTTGTTGCAATTGTTTTTCTGATCACGTGCCGTGTCGTTATCGACGTTTCAATTCTCAAAAATATCTAGTTTTATAAACTTTCATTTTTATAACATCTTGATGGCGTGCATGAAACATATTTTTTACGAGCATGAATCGCCACGACGACGCAGGTTCGAAAATGTCAAAATCGAATTCCGGAAGTGGCTCCATCGTACCATTGAGAAAAGGTGTAATCTGTACTTAAGTTCAGAGTCCGATGAAGACGAGGGCCAAAGCTGTCTAGTGGTCCGGGTCTTTTGTTGGAGGCCTTGCTCGGCATCGGCTCTTTCGTCTGTCTCCAGCTCCGAACTCCGCGTGTCCTCCCCCGCCACGAGCATCACCCTTTTCCCTTTTTTCTTTCTCTTTCTTCCACAAGGTTGAGGTCACCTTCAATGGTGAAGCGAACCCGTACAACGCGCGTCGCACTTCCTCTGGCTTGCCTCACCGCCGCCATTTTCCAAACTGGAGAAGTTTCGCGCTTTCCCGTGAGCGACGATAGCGACGAGAATGCGGAATTGTAGTAGACCGTTTCCGCAGCCCGCTAAGCACCCGGATAGCGCTCCGTAATCCGCCACAAAACCTTGAACTATGCACAGAAGGCTGGCAGCGCGCATGCGTAGCTGGTCCGTTTTCTTCGGGGATACCATAGCGGAGGAGAAAAATGATCTACTACAACTCCCTAATGGCACGCAGGGGACCGCTATATACGCTCGCAAAAAGCGATAGCGAGCGTACGTACGCACAGCTCGCTGCAGTCAATACGTATAGCGCATGCGCAATGTGGAAAACGCAGCGTTAGCGCTAACGTAGCGGGCTTGCGTTTGCTCACAATGCTAAAAGTCTCTATTGTCTACATTATTTGCGAGTAGCGTTCGAGCCGTTGCTTCGGTGGGCAGTGTTTAAGTGGCTTTTATGACATTACCTTGTTTAGAGTAATTTCGAGGAAATTTTGTTCCGAAGGATTATCCCTTACGCGCTTAACCCTTAGAAGTTTCTGTTTTATGACGTTCGCATTCGTATGCGAAGCAATCGTGCGTCGTGTGTTCCGTAAAGTTTAAAATCGTGACGTCCCTTCGGGCATCAGGCTGGCTTAATGAGAAGAACGAGCTCGTGACAAACTTTCTGGCGACGCCACATTTTAGCGTTTAGAAGAAACACGTAGGTGCACGAGAGAACTAAACTTGGCACATATCACAATTTGCTACTTTTTGGCGTGACATGCATTTTTCGTCAAGTCAAAAGAATTTAAACTGCGCGACACTCTCTGAGACAGCACTCTGTTTTCATTTCTTCTTAACTGCCATGTAAGTTTGCAGACAGCAGCGTACTAGAAATGCAACACTTTTGTGTGCGCTTTCAATGAAATGCAGCATGTGAAGAATAAGTTCAATTAAATATTTCATTGAGCCAAAAATACTTCCCGCGGTTATTTCATTGGTCTGCCGGTTTGACAATGAAGTAAAATTGTAAGCAGTGCGAGAGTGCAGCCGAGCTGGTAATTAATTGACATCTTGTAAACCCTGAGATGGGGAACAATAAAAAAGCGGACGAACACAACAAAATCTCAGATTTTGTTGTGTTCGTCCGTTTTTTTTATCGTTCCCCATCTCAGGGTTTACAAGATGTCGGTTAATAAAGTAAATACGTTGTATGCAACATATTTACTATTGCTTGCCTTTCACTGCAGTAGGAAGCGATCTGTGATTTTACCATAATTAGCTAAATCGTAGATTAGCTGCGCGGAAGGAACATATTTGGAGAGATTACGAACTTTGCAACCGCCTTTTGTAAGGGGTGCAAAATACATATTCAACTGCAAAAAACACGATAAGAGAATGTCAAATATAGCAAACAATACCAATAAATGATAGTCTAACGCTGGAATACTTAATGTATTGCTATATTCTCCTTTAAAATGATTCACTCGGTAAATTTGTTTTAAAATCCAGAATAGAAGAGAGCAGTACTCCTGAGAATAACTGCTGCAGTCCTCAGACACCTCGATGCAAACCTAACATGTTGCAGTATCCTCCTGATAATGGGGTAGTACAAACGGGCAATGTGAAGCTGATCATTTCCAGAAATGCAGCAATTTGTAGGGACAACCTAGCTATAATATTTTGCCGATCAGTTGACGCCAACATGGCTGATGCAGACCCGATTTGACGTGTGATCAAGGCCATCGCAAAAAGGCTCTTCACAGACGCACTCCTTGGAAGGAAATGGGTTGTGGGTGGAAGAGCTTTAGGCGGTCGACATGTACGATTTGGCAACCCGTGGTTTGGCGATCAAGAGTGCGGCTCGTTGACTTGATGGGGTAGTTCAATGGTGATGTCTGACGAATAATGAAGTAAGGGCCTTGGTACATCGGGAGATATTTTTTACAGCAGCCGATTAATACGAGGTCATCTGAAAGCTTCTTAGTATTGCTGTGTTGGACGTCGTATCAACATTTCGAGGCGTCTTGGTGTGATGCTAGATATTTCTCAAGCTGGCGGGAGACTTCGGTTGTAGAAGTGAATTTATTATTGAGCCGCGTTTATGTAAGCCCGTGTTTAGTGCATCAAATACGGTTATCGTGCATTATATCATCTAAATGGTATCATGTACTATAAAGCGCACTGCAGTATGTCACTAACAAAAGGTGAATGGAGGCGGCACAGGCGCATTCATACAGCCCATCTAAATAGAGGCCGCACCATATTGTGTAACATCGAAGATTTTGGGAATGCGGTCGCTGCTGGAGCGGGCAAACATATAAGAACAGAGCGGCAACCACTTTCGTTTGTGGCGGCACAAAACGGTTGCGGGTGTTTCGTCACAAGTTTGTAACGAAACACCCGCAACCGCTGTTACGTTGGCAAGAGAAACGTGAGTTTTTCTTGCCAACGTAGGTGAGTTGAATTCTGAGCTTTTCAGTGAGGGCAGCCTCCGTCCGGGACTTCCTAAATCTCCACTTGCGGATTGGAGGAAGTCCCACGAAGGCCTCGGCCGCACGGGAACTGTGCCGAGTGCTCCTGACCCCTGCACCGTTGAAAGAGCAGCCCCTACCTTGCTGCACTTTCTGCTGATGCTGAAACCTCTTCGCTTTGGTGCCCGCAAGTAGATGGTGCGGTCTGGCAAGGCGAGACTCGGCGGTGTTCTGCGAGTGGCTTGGAGTTCGCTCGCTCAAACGTACGTGTCTATCCAATTCTCCTCAGTGCGAGAATGCCACGACCCCGGAGCCCTGAGCACCTAGGATTTGATGTTACTTCCATCTTGTAACTTCTTGCAGAACTTTGAAAACAAAGGGCAGATCACCGAATAATCCTCAGACGCAAAAAACAAAAGAAACAGGAAAAGTTTTTGCGGTGTGCGGGTGGAGCCGGAAACGCAGTTTTATATTTCAGATGTGACAAGCCGTGGCGCCACGCTCGCACAGAATATCATGCGTACCTAGGTAAACGGTGAATGCTTTCCTGTTAAGAACAATTTAAAGCAATGCGCTTGAGTCGAACTCATGTAAACAAAACAATGAAGCGAATGCTCATAGCACGTTCTTCGATTAATCGGTAATATAGCTAAAGGTATATTATATTGTATAGGGATGCAACGATATTCCCAGATGTTTTGTGATATCTATTCCTGCATCTTAAGCACATGCCAGAGGAACGAATCTTAAATTAAAGCATAGCATTCTATTTGAAATACAAGCGATCGACAATCATTTATTGGCACTGTTTTTTTTTTGTTTTTTTTTTTATAGTGGGCGTTTTCTAATAACGTTTGGGCGTTAAAGGCCCGTTCACACTCTTGCGACCTCTTAAAACTGGGTTCCTTGAAACCTCTTACAACGAGAGGACACACGGCACCATCTATTCGGTAGCAATGTAAACTTGGTGGTCTGGCATATTTTCTATTTCTATCGCGCATTATCCTCTCTTTCTTGGCTCGGTAAACTTTTGTCAACGTCATAAACGAGCCTTTCTTCTAGGTAGTACGCACACTTGACCTCGAAAATCCCGCGAAACCTTCGCTCTTGTGAAATACAGTTCCAGGGTCACCGCATAGACGGCGCCAGGGTGCCAGTGTGTTCTCTCGTCCTAAGAAATCTTAAGAGGTTTTAACAAGTCTGGCCACTCTCGGTCGCACTCGGCTGCAAGAATGTGGACGGGCCTCAACTGAATTCATATTCTTGTATCCTTTAAAACAGGGGTTCTTATGTTTGCCATTCCTCAAAGTCGCAATATATGTGCAGTGTTGAGTCCGTCTAGAATTCGGTAAGCACTGGTTATCCGACAAAATTCTCCCGCAAGAAAAATTTGCGATGCCAACTGAATGGAGTTTGAAGAATGTTTGAACGTGTGGTCAGCACGGTTTACATTTTTTCACACCGGCTGCCCGAAAGATGACAGGAGGAATTATCATTGGCGCAAGAAACTATTACTTAATAATTACTCTCCCCGAACTACGTTATGATGATAATGCAATTAATGCAACGGTGCAAGCGAGTTGAACTAGAATGAGGAGTATAATCCCTTTTAATTTAACTGCGTTCCTCTGAAAGCGCGCAAAAATTGTTTATTTTTTTAAATATAATTATTACGCTGCTATGCTGCAAACGTTCAGGCCAATTAAAGCCGTGTTTATATTGAGCCCAGTTTCAGCGTGTGTTGAGGAGTTTAGCTGGTTTTACTTTAACAAAACAAGTGCATGTAACCGGGAAAAGTAACACATAGTGTTGTTGTTTTCTTAGGTAAGTTTAGACGCATAATGCGCGTAATTATTGTGTCAGATAGCCCAAGACGCAGTTGTAGGAAACGCTTAGCTGATCATTGCATACGATAAAATTTAGTTTCTGCCGAAAATTCGTCACGATCTTGTAGAGCTCGATAATCTAGTCTGATCCCCGCTGTTCCTTCACTATAGATTCGCGAAGCACATAACCCACTATCGTGAGTCACACGGGTGCAAACCTTATGAAGCAAATGGCTGTAGAAGATTAAGCGCACAGAATGTGATCCCTTGGAACAGAAACTGCATGGACAAATCGGAAAAACACCAGTTACATAATGCTTTTCCAAACCGCGCCCACCAAAACACAAGCCCGTACACTACTCCCAGACACTGTAGAAGAGCACCACTTTGGTCAGTCGCCATTGTTGTTCTCTTTTCACTTTACTTTTTTTTTTTAGTAATAAATTCCCTACCAAACCAAGGCATGTGACATACTTGGGAGGAAGAGGAAGGGAAGGGGGCTTGGGAAATTAGAGAAGCACATAAGCGCTTGCTCCGTTCACCTCGTCACTCGTCCTTTAGCGTAACTCTATTAATGTTTGCTAAGACGGACCTTGGACAATTTTGTCGCTTTATTACTCAGACGACAATTGCAAGGTTATGCAAGCTATACTGAGCATTTGTGTTCGCGTTTATGGTTTTTATTTATTGTCAAATCAAGGGAATGTTTTTTTGTTGTTTTTTTTTGTATGTGTTTATTTGCTCTCCACATGTTCGCTGCTCTTCTGTGTCTACTTTTGGTGTTGAACAAATAAACCGCCTTTCATATTTCTGTATATAAAATACAAAAAAAATCGGATTCTTCAATCCCAAGAGGGCATGCGCGCTACCCGAATATTTGAAAAACACAGAGGTACCTATAAGGGAAAGAGAACAAGATAAATGTTTTGTTTCATGAGAATGATACAGCCACGAGGACAGCTTAGTGCGTACATTGTTTTGTGTAGAAACAACGTGAAGTTCCAGGTACATATTTATTCACGTGAAGCTTGGGTCTTTATCGTTTATGACAACTTAAATTAGGGGCTTTACGTATAGGGGCTTTACGTTTAGCACCATTTTGTAGATCCCGTCAGGTGTACTTTTTGGGCCTTATTGATATCACGGCATCAACATCAACATTGACAAATGACATTAAGCCGGCTATGCCGGCTCGATGACGTTTTCTCTAAAATATGCATGTACAAGCACGCGTAAATTTGCCTGCTTTGCTGGTGGGAATATATCTTGAGAAACCGTTTACACTTGTGAACAGCGCAAGGCACTTCTTGGAAGCTGAGTTATGAATCCCTGCGAGAAAATTAAACGGTGTTGACCTATAAGATGGCATAATACTGTCACGAATGACAAGTGATGAGGCGATTATGACTGAAGAAACTAAACGTTTAATGGGGGCCGAACTTGTGCCCAAAAATAAAAGAGCAAGCAGAAGATAACAGCAGAGCGTCGCGGGCGTCGAAGTCGGCGAAAGAGCAGAGTCGAACGCTGGGGCGAAACTGACTCCGTCTTGCCACGCGGAGCCGCTTTTGTACACGCGTGGGCTTCTGGAGCATTCGGCGTAGAAGGTTCGGCGCGTAGATCATTCTAATCTCGAATCAGCCCCCCCCCCCCCCCCCCCCCCCCCCGAGACGGTTCTCGAATTTACCAGAATACTTGTCTGCAGGCTGTCGAGCCAAAGGGTAAGCAAGCGGCCATTACGAATTCTTCAGATGTCGAGACTATCTAGGATCCCAGCCCGCGACGTGCTTCTTCTTCTGAGGCGAGATGGGCGAGATCAGGCGAGATGCCCGACGAGAAAGGAAGTCACGTGTGTGCGCCGAGGGCTGGCCCGGCTGGCTTCCGGTTGAATCCGCCGAAATCGTGGTAGCGACTTTTCTCGAATCCAGATTGAGAACTGGAGCGGGAGCTAATCCAAAACTACCAGTGAAACAGGTCGGTCTCGATCCCGATCGCCCAGTGAAATAGACTAGCTCCACAGAGGTCGATCCCGGCGCGCTCCAAGACGCCCAGTGGAATTCGCCATCAGTTTCAAAGTACACCGACTTTGCCCTAGCGTACTCACTTAAACCCAGAGGTCGCAAATTCGAATCGTAAAGAACGCCAATTGCACCCACCCTGCACTGAGTTCAAACATGACTGCACCCACATCGGAATTGGGGTATGAAGTGCTCATGCTCTAAGTATCGCCTATTGCGTTGCAAAGGTAACGAACACCTTGCTTAACAGTCGAATTATCGGAGTGCTTTTTTTCTGGATCAGCCCAAAATGCAATAATTCCTTTATTTCTGCTCGTGCTTCCAACTCTTCGCTCTCCCTGAAGCTGTACTCCTATGCAGCTGATTTAATGATTTACAATGTCTTTCTCCTAATTCGCACCGAACAGACCTTTTCAAAACCTTGTCAGGCAACTTTTGTTGTCCCCAATCTTTGTTCACAAGGCGCATGATTGGGCAAGAATTGTTGGCGAAAACTGACCTATGACAGCGTACCTGGGTACATGCCGAAATTTGAAGAAGCCCGCGTGCCTAATGCGCGTTCAAACAACTTTCCAAAGAATAAAGGACGCATTTAATTGACGCAGTTGATTCTAGAGGGTGCGCGCTTTGGAAAGTGGTTCATTAAGAAATCTTCTCTCGGATGTGCATTGCTTCTGTTAACTATTCTCTCCAAATTTTCGATGACAGGAGTGCAAAAAAAAAGTTTTGCCCTATTCAATTGCTGTCCTTAAAGTAATAGTTGCAAATTTAGAACTATTATATTAAGTGCGACCATTTTTTAAAGAGGCACTCACATCCCAACAACTGTAGTTTTTAATTTCCTTAAACGTTTCATAGTGGTGGCATATAAAGAAACAAAAAACAATGGCGACGCGAAACAAAATATTTTATTGTGCGATCGCGTTTTTTGAAAAGAGCGCGCCCTTCTATCCTACCATACACCTTGTTTCCATCGTATTTCTGATCACGTGACTCTAAGTCGACGGTTGTTTTCGTATAAATATTGAGGTTGATAAAGGTGCACTTTCATTAACATATTATTGGCATGCATGAAACAGATTCCGACAACCGTGAATCGCAACGGCGACTTCTTGTTCGAAAATATAAAAATCTAACTCTGGAAGTGACTCCGTCGCAACGTCAACTCGATCCACATTGTCTCCTGTCAACTCTTTCCCAGCTTTGCTTTGATCTGTCAAAATGGCGTTGCCTGATGGTTGCCCCTCAAGCGAGCGCAATGTTGGCGATGGCTGTAAGATTAGGTCTCTTCTTCGATACCGGATGACCCTTGGGACTTTCAGAAGGAATTAGGCGAACGTTCGTAATGGTTGTATAAGGACTGCCTGAGAGCCAGAAGATGCCGATGAGGACGCCGCGTGTCGTCGCTTCTTTCTGCTGCTGCAGATTTGTGAAGCTTCGACAACACACACTGGTAAGATCGCGTTGCATGCACCGAACAGTTGCAGCAGTCGCCTCCAGCCAGGCCATCTTCTCCGCTTAATTATTCGGAAGTGTATGCAGAGGAAAAGTTTCAAATGTGCCAGTGCTGGAACAGTCCTTAGAGCAGCACCGAGGCGACATCGCGCCTCACGTTGTACGTCAAGGTCCCCAGCGCTTCGACTTTGACTGCAACCGTTTCTTAAAGTGTTTTGGGAAGCCTAAGCAGAAAAGCCGCAAGTTTAAACTGAAACGTCGTCTGCTTACACATGCATTGCAGCGAAATTTGTAAGTAAAGCTCATGAGAAACGACGATATTTCCGGTTGAAGTGCAACAAAGCAAAACAAAACAAAAAATGAAAAAGAACTAGCAGAGAGCCAGACGATTCTCGATGTCACCGAGGAGCACGGAAACTTCAATTTCGGCTTTTTAAAGATGTATGTTTTTCCTTTGCAAATTGTTTTTTTTTTTTATATATACTTCACATTTTGAAGGGTGATGTCTGAGTATAACACCCAATTGTGTGGCACAAACTGTATTTGGGGGCTTCAGTGGTTTTTCAGGAGTGTGCGCTACAGCTCACATGCATACGAGCATTATCTGTTTTGAGGGAAAATATAGTAATAAAAAACTATAACTGGGGTATTATTACTTGCTAATAGTCTGGTCGTTTTTTTACGTGTTTCTGCGTGTGTATTGCTAATGCGAATTTTTATTTCAGAATTCACCTGACAACAGGGGTTGCTAATTTTAAAGCTATTCAAAATTCTGGCGTTGTGGAGTTCGCCAATGATCCAGTGTGTACCGCTGACAATTTAAAAAAAAATGCGACGACATTTAAGAGCAACTTTAGTAAACAAGGTTTCAACGAATACGGAACGTTTTATTTTTTTCGCGCCAGCAGCCCTAGAAAAGGACCGTAAAGATTGTTGAATCGACATTGGTATGCCTCTCATTATATGGTTCATAAACTCCGTCTTTCGGTAAGTGTTAAAAAACAAGTTGCAAAACTTTATATATTTGAAACTTTGGGGTTTAAACACAAGTCGGTGATTAAAAAAAGACATATATCGGTCTTATTCGTGGAGTTTTATTGTCTTTCTTTTAAAAAAACTGCATGTCATGCCCAAAGTGTTGCAAACAGCGTTTCTTATGTGGAAGACTTAAATGCGCTGTGCGTGTGCGGCTCCCAGGCAGACGATGTAGCAGCAGTTGGGAACTCCCACCTGGTTCTACTAAACACTCTAAATTATCGTAAGCGGATATTTAGTCATGGCCTTTTCTGCTCACCAAGCTAACGTGGAGACGATGCCCGTCACGATTTTTAAATTTACAGAAAGCAAAACCGACACTCGTGTCTCATACGAATGCGAACGTCGCAAAGTGAACAACTCCAGAAGAATGAACGCCTATCGCGGGATCCCTCGGATTCAAAATTGTTTCAATGTGTCGCAACATGACAGTTACATAAAAGGCTTCAAAGCTATGCTCTCCAAACTACTGGCTCGAACATTACTCGTAAAGATTGTAGGCTGACTTCTCTATGGTAAGACATTCATGATGTTCTGGTTTTAGTGGGCCTCTAGCCCGTTAAGAAAAACGTCATGCATCTTTGATACTCGTCGAGTTTTATTGCCCTTCCCTTTACAAAAGCTGCATGTCATGCCAAAACTTAGCAAATAGCGTTTTTTTTATGTGGAAGATTTAATTTTTTCTGCGTGTACTGCTCTAAGCGAGACGGTGTGGCAGTAGTTGGAAAATACCACCTGGTTCTACTAAACACAATAATTAATTTTGCGTCGCTGATAACTAGTCACGGCCACGTTCTGCTCACTAAGCCAACCTGGAGACGAAGTCCCGTCACGATTTTTAAATTTACGGAACACAAAACACACAATCGTATCTCATGCCGAATGCGAACTTTTTTAAATGAACAACTCCATAAGGATTAACGCCTATCGCGTGATCCTCGGAATAAAAATTGTTTGAATGTTTCGTAAACACGACAGTTACATAAAAGGCTTCCAAACTCTGCTCACCAGACCACTGGCTCAAACATTACTCGTAGGGATTGTAGGTTTACTTCGCTTTGGTAAGTCATTATTGATGTCGGGGTTTTACTTCAGTTCTTCTAGATAAAAACTTCCCAGCCAAATCAATATATGTGTCACACAATAACGTTTGTCGATGCCACTTCAACCCGTCATGTCCGTAACGCTTTTTTTCCGTGTTCAGCTGACCTCCTCGCAACGCTATTTGTGTTTCGTTTGCTAGTTTCAGTGGGTATTATACACTGTATAACTGGGGCGTAGATTTTCTGTTTGGAGATATTATTCTTCGCTTCCGTATTTGTTGAGGGTTGTGTTCGGCTCACCACAGGAGAGCGCACGAGCCTGCGGATGCACCGGGGCATGTCTTCTGACTTAAGGCCACGGTCCCACTGAATGTGCCAGTTTAGGTACTTTTCGGCAGGTCATTACTCATCTCCTTTTGAATACTCTTTTGTGGGGTTGATGTCATTCGAAAGGCAAGGCAATCCTCTTTCATTTGATATTATGTAAGTGTTGGTCTTTACTGTTCATGCGCGTTTGTAGCGTTGCGAATATGATGGCGCGGACCCTCACTTGCTCCGCTAGTTCATGTTTTATGAACGATCCGTTAAAGATAACACGGTTCCAATATATCAGTTTTGTTAAGATGATGTCGGAGAAGAATGTAACGATACACTTTTTTGGTATATGCACTACTTTGTTTTTTTCATCCCTCCAAATATTGCCCTAAAATTGTCATTTTTCAGCACAAATACGTATTTAATGACAAGCGCTAGGGCAATATAATTAGCAACAGATGTAGTTCTTATAATTGGTAATATGCAGAAAAAAAATTAATGTTGTGTAAAATTTTTTTGTTTCGATATTTTATATCAAACGTAGCACTTTTTTGTGCTCCGAGTCTTGGTACTTCAAATGCCGCTGAGCAAATAATTAAACTATGATAAAATCTTTTATAACATTTAGAGCTACAATGGTTGCCCAAGAGGTGGACGATGGCTTTTTTTCATTTTCAAAGTCATAACGCTCCAGGAGCGCTTCAAACTTATCTGTTTTTGACGCATATCTTTTTTGGACATCAGACAGATTTATTGGCATCTAATAACATTTATTGTTTGAAATAGATATACATTACGATGTATTCAATTTTCACAATGATCTTGCTTTGGTTTCTTAATAGGTGTAGAGCTTACCTAATTTTAAAAACAATTAAAAACTGTTTGGGTGTTTTGTTGCGCTACCTGGCGGATGGCAGACAAACTGCTGATTTCTAGTGTTCAAAAAATTTCCGAGGGCGGCGTTGGCGTCTGTATCATCATCAATCTCCGCGTCTTTTTACCCTCACATTTAAAAAATATATTGAAAGATTTACTATCGATAACTGAATGGTTTAAGTACTGTGTCAGGCTAATAAATATAAGACAAATAATTGCACAAGCGTAGCGTGATATAATGTGTTCATTATTCGATATGATTGAAATCAATAAACACTGAAGACGAAGAGGAGAAGAATACGCCCGAGTTCAATTTATGCCTAGAGTCACTAAATGCGCTTTAAAGTATCGGCACTCCGTTCCCCAAAATTGTTTTGGGCGCCGCCATTTTGGGTCTTGTTCAGAGCAAACGCAACTACCGATCATCATTATCCAAAAGTACGACTTCCTCAGCATTAGATGCGGTGATAGGAAGCTGATGCAAAATTGCAATGCTCTGTCGCGGGTTGTTTAAACATTTGTGAGGGACGGAAAGCGTTTCCTGTGATTTTAGATAAAGCTTCATATAACTGGCAACCATGATCTTAAGCCACAATATGGCCAAGTGTCATTACTCTGAACCGTAGCTAATTTACTGGCACAAGCGGAAACAATGAAGAAGAGGCAGGTGTCAAAAGGTAGTGGCTTGTGGAATCCACGGGGCTTACGTCATGGCCCCTCCAGGTATTACAAGCCTCTTGAACAAGAGCATGAATAGTGTCATTAAATAAGCTGTGCTTCAGAGTAGCGACACTTGGTCTTATTGTGGCTTAAAATCAGGGTAAATTATTTGAAGCTTTGTCTGAAATCACGAGAAACGCTTTTCCGTCCTCCACTTTAAGCAGTTTGCGACAAAGCAAAGCAACATTACATGAGCTTTCTAACACCGAATCTAATGCTGAGGATGTCGCACTTTTGAATCATGACGATCGGCAGTTGCGCCTGCTCTGCACAAGCACCAAAATGGCGGCGTTCACAACACTGTCGGGGAAGAGAGTGCCGATACTCTAAGCGCAGCTCATTTATTGGCTCTGGTTTCCGCAAATCTCCTTTTCCCTGACTGAAACTGAAAATAAATATGAATAATACACCATTATTATATCTTATATAGTTATAACCAAATACACATTATGAGAGGAGGAAGTGGGCAGATAGGAGAAACGCGGGTTTTATGTGCGACCGTTCTAACCGTCTCAAAAGAGAGAACGCACGACCTTGCGCTGGTTTAAAAAAAAAAAAAAAAGGCATCCAAAGAAAAGAGGCGGCACGTTGTGTTCTTTGTTATTATGCGTCTAATTGCAAATTGTTGTGTGTATGTTTATACAGCCGGAAGTTAGTCTGCCTTAGTGGGCGTCTGGTGTCTCAGCTGTAAATGAGCGATTTAGCCAGTGCGGTACAACCGCGAACCTGGGGTCTTTGACGTGCTCCACGCAGTAGTGATACACGACCGCACGCCGGTATGATGCTATTCCAGACCGAAACGGGCAGGGGGGCGCGGTGGGTTACGCAGCGCGAGCTTTCGCTCCAAGTGCTCCGAGCTGGTGTGCGCTAGACCACGCACTCTCGGCCACCGACCCCCCCCCCCCCCCCCCCCCTTTGTGCATCTAATTTATATACAGGTATAAGTATTTGAAGATATACAAATTGGACGTCGATAGTCTCGAGGTAATGTCACGTAGTAACATTATATAAATAATAAACTTGTTGAAGGACTGAACGACTAAATTTTTCAATTCTTGGATTGTAATATGGCCGTAGCCTATTGTACTTACTGTTGATGAAGAGCAATATGGTGACGAGGTAATGATTAAATTATCAGGCTCTATAAGGACGACGACATTAGTGGGTGTCGAACCACAACGTACAGTGCCAGACTTGTTTCAAGTATCGTGTACCCAAAGACTTTCTTCACCGGCAACAGTATAGGGTAGAATCAATGAGGATGCTGCTTTACAACTGTACGTGGAACAGGAAAACTGGAGAACTGCGGCTTATTCGTTACTATGAGGGACGGATTTCTAGCAGCATTCCCTGATTGACTACTTGGAACAAATGGCCTCGTTGACGTAAAGTGTCCCCGTTCCAAAAGATTCTTGAAGCATACTTAAACCGCAAAGGAGTATGAGGCAAAAAATAAGAAAAAGGAGCCTGGTGTGAAAGGTCCAAATCACCACCATTGCTTCTACTATCAAATGTAAGGGCAGTTACACAATACACGAAGACAGTTTTGTGATTTAGTGATATTTCCACTTAAGGGCATTGATATCCAACGTATTCAGAGAAATGACACCTCCTGGTCAACCAACATAGAACCTTTTCTACTCAAGTTTTACATGGAAGGCCCGACTTCCGCTGAAATTCCTCACGTAGACGAGTTGTCCGACCGAATAAACTGCCATTACTCCCGATCTGGGCATCTCTCGATCTTTGTTCGTAGGCCATAGTATCATGAGATCGAGGGGTGTGGCACTTGGTCCGCCGAATATTGCTTCGGCGGGTTTTTTTCCGTGTAAGGTGAGACCGCCGCGTGCTGTTGGAACAAGAACCTGGGCCCGTTAGGGCCCGTTTGCTCGAAGCGCTAATCGCGGCTAAAGTTAGCCGCAGTACCTAGGAGAGGGATTTTGAAATCACGTGACCGGCTCGGTAGGGATGCGGGGAAACATGGCGGTGCACCGGTGAGTGAGCGCCGCTCGCTTCGGAACTAATATGTCGTGGTAGCTGCAGTAGCGGGCGCGTTAGTCAGCAACAAATGGTGCAGGAGGCTTTCGCATTGCATTACCTAACTCAAACCGCAAAACATGAGCAATGACCTCGCCGCATTTTTAGATAGCCTTTCGATTCTGGCTATTCCTAAGCCTAAATGAACGCGATAATTGTCGGCATGACAACGTCTTTGGAAAGTGGATTGCCTTGACTCAATCGGCCGGGTATTGATAGCACACAAAAGTAGTCAGCGTCCCAATAAATCTTTTTCTAAATTTCCCAAGCACCGAGGTGCATGTATACGATTGTAGTTATACGTGTTGCACGTGCTGGCGTCTGCAGTAGTAGTTGTTCTAAAGCAAAAAAGCCTAAAACAAATTTTACATTGCACGCGCGTTGGTCAAAGCCTTATTATGATTGGCCAGCGAGCACGGACCGTAGAATTACACTTCCAGCGTTTTCCTCGATGCTTGCGATCAAAACCCGGCCGATTGAGTAAAGACAATTCGCTTTCCAAAGACGTTGCCATGCCGACAATTATCGCGTTCATTTAGGCTTAGGAATGGCCAGAATCGAAAGACTATCTAAAAAATGCGGCTAGGTCATCGCTCATGCTTTGCGGTTTAAGTGAGGTAATGCAATGCGAAAGCCTCCTGCACCATTTGTTGCTGATCAACGCGCCCGATATTGCAGCTAAAACGACATAGTAGTTCCAAAGCGAGCGGCGCTCACTCGCACCGGGGCACCGCCATGTTTCCCCCATCCCTACCGAGCCGGGCACGTGATCTCAAAATCCCTCTCCTAGGTACTGCAGCTAACTTTAGCCGCGGTTAGCGCTTCGAGCAAACGGTTCTTCACTGAAATGCTTCTTCCGTAAGCTTCAAAAGGGCTTTTTTTCGTTTCGCACACCATCTGTTCTGCTTGCTCGTTAGTTGCAGGATGGTATGGTGCACTAATGTGATGCCTGATGCCGGTGTTTTTTCTTCAAAAACTTGTTTATTTTATTTGAAGCAAGATTTGGCGCGTTATCAGAGAAAAGTATTTTCGGTAGGGCAAAAGTAGGTAAAAGAGACCGTAGAACGTCAATGAGGTGTTTGGACGTCGTGGCAGGCATCGTGTAAACTTCCAGCCACTTAGAGTGCGCCTCGCACATGACTCCGCAGATGTGGATACGTTTCGCCACCTACCGACTGAATAGTGGATCGTTTTCAGTTACTTTAAGTCTTTCCACAAAGTTAGCCCAGGTGCCATGACTTTTGTCGAAAACGGTAAGTGTTCGAAACGTCGACAACGTCGGTAGTCACGTGCTGTGCTTGACGCTGGACACTTACCATTCGCTGAGAAGAAACTTGCTTGTTCGTCTGCCATGAGTCATCCAGTATCAGGTCATCACCGCAACACCATCTCCCGACAAAACTGGTCTTCATTGTTCGCATGTCCATAGTTAGCAATCACGTGAACTTATAAATTCCCGAACGCTCATAACTTGCCGTCGCTAAACGCCGTTCATTCATAGTGTCTTCATTGCAAATAAACGTCTTCCTATTTCTTCTGATGGCTTTCATTATATTCCTCCTAAGCTGTGCTTACAACATTATGTGTGTCGGTACTTTCAAAAATAATGCAACGGCGTTTGTTTTCTGGGAACTATAATGTAACAACCTTTACAACATCTTCCGGACCCCTTGAAACATAATATTTCGTGACCTTTTTTTAGTCGTCATTAAAATGGTGAGGTAAGTACCGTAAATCGCGAAGCAGTTTATTTGACGTCCGCTTCCACTGGTGTCTTGGAAGATTGAGTCTACTGAGCGCGGATTCCTGCAGAGGAAATTTTCATTGATAGGATATTGACACGTCAATCAACATTTGATTCCTTCTTGGTAAGATTTATTGCGAAAGCCCGTTACAACCGCCGAACCGCATATTCTCGCATGCATCCGTTTGCTGGGCCATACTACTTGAGCTAGCTGAGCACAGCTGGCAGCGGTGCGACCAAGGCCACGAGGGGAACGTGATGGTGCTCGAGCCATCCCACTGTGAACCAATGTTTCGGCCACCCCACGGGTGCGTGTCGCCATCTATTGGTTGAACTAACGCCTTGTTCAAGATGGCTGCCGTGGGACCGCAGCCTTAAAGGGATACTGAACCAAGGAATTTGGTGTCCATAATAAGTGGCGCACGTTCTTTCCACGAGCCAGCAGCCGCCGGTGTGCGCGAGCACAGGCAACAAAAATGACGTCACAGACCTCCATTCGTGGTTGAGATGACAGTGAAATGTATGGGCTTCGGACCAAAGGAGAATAAAGACAAGTTTTTCATCTACACAGTGGTGCCTGGTGTAAAAAGTCAGCGATGAATTGGTCTAACAAGCACGTAGCTTTCACTTGTAAAGATGAAAAGCCTGTCTTTATTCTCCTTTAGTCCGAAGCCCATGCATTTCACTGTCATCTCAACCGCGAATGGAGGTCTGTGACGTCATTTTTGTTGCGCGTGCTCGCGCACACCGGCAGCTGCTGGCTGGTGGAAAGAACGTGCGCCACTTATTATGGGCACTAAATTCTTTGGTTCAGTATCCCTTTAAAGGGGCACTGACACATCAAAATCATATTTTTTTTTTATTATCCGAAACGATTGAAAACGATGCCGGGACATTACCCTCAAAATTTGAAATTTGGGAATTCAGTATTTGTGAAGTAAAAAAACAATTTCCAAATGCCGAATTCGAAGTTCCCGCGCGATCGCCGCCGGTGCCTTGACGTCAAAAATTGCGGAGACCTGAGAGTCCCCTTTCTTTAACCACTCCCTGCTGTTGCCATGGCGACCCAAAGCGAGGGGGAAAGGAGCGAGCGGCGGCGTTCCGGCGGACCGGTTTTGAGCGGTATCGCCTGTTTTCCGTTGGAGGATACAAATCCAGGAGACGGCACCACAACGAACTCCCGATTTTTGGTATTTCAAAAAGAAGGGCCGTAGTGCGTTCGCAATTGCGTTAAAAAACATGTTTTAGGATTGCCGTAATTAAATGTTATAGAGATGTCGCCTACAAAGCTTCTAAATTTCATGATTCTTGACGTCACCGATCAAAAGAAGCGAGGAGGCGAGAGGCGGGAAAATCAAACGCCAAAAATAAAAAGGCGCGCGCGCGCGCGGGAACATTTTTTTTCGCGTTGCGGTATTTTTTGCGTGTCTATGACTGCAATTTGCATCGTTTTAGACAATAAAAATAAATACGACCTTTGGGGTGTCAGTGCCCCTTTAAAGAAGACTAACTCTTCTGACGAATAGCTTCTTATGAGGGCATCCGCCAGGGCGATTCGAACGTGAGGCTCTTCAGTACAAGATTGTTCTGCTACCATTTGTTCGTAGTCGTCGTCCTAATGGACCTCGATCTGGAGTCTCTTCAAGGATGACGGCAGGAATAGCGCGCTGCCCCCACGCTGTGTTTGAAGGAGGACATGTACGGACCGTTCTCTCTCGAGCCTGGACGAAGAGAGTTTTAATCCGTCGTCCGCTTCTAACCCCCACTCCGTGGAAGCGATAACTTGCACATTACACATTTATTGAACTTTTCTTTTTCGATTATGATTGGAGCCGCTTTTTTTTCCCCTTTTTTTAATATATGCGGGACACTTTGTTGTCACATTTTGGTGCGAATGAAAAAAAAAAACGCATTCATATGGGGTTTGTGTGCAAGAAAACAGAGCACGGACATGTGAATTCCCCAACTTCTCAGAAACTGGGTGTTACTCGAATAATAAGAAAACGTCCTCTTACTGATCGGATCTAGAAGCAAGATAATAATGTTTGTTTCCTAAGACTGAAGAAGCCGCGACTACAGATAGTCTTTTCTTTACGTGATGCTCGAGTTTCTTTTATTAATGGCAGTGTCATTTATGTCTTTTGGTTTTTCGCAGTTTTGTGCATCTAGCTGGGAGTTTAGAATTCTGGATTTATTGGCATGTACCAAATACACCAAACTCTATGCTTAAATTATATCTTCGCAACAGCTTGGCATGCTTGCAGTCTATTTGGGTAAATTTTGCATGTGCATATACAAACACACACACCGCGACGCCTGCTTTGCTGGTGTTAATATATCCTGAGAAAGCGCTTAGACTGCGGAAGTGAACAGCGTCAAGTGATTCTTTGAAGCTGCCTTATTATTCACGTGCAACAAATGAAAGGACGCTGATCTGCAGAACCATATTAACATGGAACATTCGACTGGGTAAGAAAATGGCACTAGTGCTCCTCAGGATTCCACAATTTGTTAGGATGCCCTGTGTTGACTGTGCCGCCATTTGCTCTTTTTTTTATATTTTTATCTTTCTTACAGGAACCCTATCAAGAATATTGGAAAATGAAGTATGTTTTAGTCATTGCAATACTCTTGCTCACATGCACACTGGGTAAGCCGGAAGCTATTTTGTTATTCCCTGAAAAAAAAAGCAAAACAAACAATTAAACTATTCTTTGTACGCGTTAAGTATCTAACCCAATTCGAAGACATCAAAATACGTTTTTCCAAACTGCAGCAACTTGGTCAGCCATGCACGTGAAGCTAGTTGGTGAATCATTTCTTGAATATATCAAAACAAAAACTAGGCGCAATCCTACGTGAAAAAGAACTGGAGGTTATGAAGTTTTAAGCCTTTTTTGTATCGCATGAAAGATATGCTTATGCGTGTAATTTGAATGTTTATTTGGAAAGAAGAGGGAAATAGAGCAAACACAGAATGATTGATTCTCCCTTTTGTGCTTTGGTTATATGCGTTATGCCATTTCAAGAAAGTCACCCCCTTTTCAACCCATGCATGTTTAGTTTTAGTCTACAACCAAATCAATTTAGAAGTTTCAAGAACGTGAGTCGTTTTTAACGTAGCAAATGTCCTTAAAAATAATAGTTTCTTTTGTTTTGTTTTTTGCCACAATTATGAACAACACTTCGCCGGACTATCCGTCTCCGCCTGACGATAACCCTGCGGTTCCGTACCAAATACCATTGTTTTAAAATTTATAATAATTTGATTAAACATATATATATATATATATATATATATATATATATATATATACATATAAATAGGTGAAGTAAGGTAAATATAAATACAATGGACCGGGAAAGGTTAATAAGTCAAAAATGCGTACTGTCGGAGTTACTAATTCGAAGTTTATTACGACGTTTCGAGCGGGGACCGCTCTTCATCAGGTAACGAGTGCACAGCCCGTGAATGTTTACATTCACGGGCTGTGCCTTAAGACCTGCTAAATACAATATCACCATTTAAGTGAACACCTATATTTTTACGATGATTTGAAACAAAATGCTGTTTTAAGACTTACGGCATTGCGGCACAGATATATGTAACTGCAAATGTGCCCATAATCCCCTCCATAATATCTACAAGTTATAAATCAAACCGCTTGCTGCCCTCTTCACCTTACGAGTCTCAAATGTACTACAAAGTTAACAGTCGAATAAATAAACTGTTATATGAAAGGAACATTACAGTTGAACAGAACACGACACTTGGAATAATCAACAATTTAAATTAAATCTTGCACATAAAAAAAGCTTGTTCGATTGAAGAAAATTACTGGCACATACTCTTACATAGCGCGGTGACATAGCTGACAATCCACTCACACCCCCCGAACCGAATCTCGGAAAAAAAATGGCTACTCAACGCTTTAGTGATATTCAGCTTTGGACATACTGGGAGGACTATAGACCTTTGTCCGGAAGTGCTCTTTTTAGCCTCGACCGCCAGGAGCAAAAGCGAACAATAATCTCGAACCCAGACGCTCACGGGGAGGGGGGACTGCGTCGGCATGCGCCGCCGCTTCCCGTTGAGGGCTTCTTCGCTGGTGTGCCGACTGCCGTTTCGCCGGCATCGGTCCTGTTTACCGCGGTATGTGAGTATAGTGCCCGTAATGTGAGAGCCGTGTGTCCATACGCCACTTTTCCGCTGTTAGTTTCCATCTAGCCGAGCCAGAAACATCTCGCGACGAGTTGACCGCGCTGCGAGTGACGAAGAAGAAGCAAACATGGCGACTGTTTGTGCGATTGCTTTGGTGGCTCCGGTGTTGAAGGTCTTCGACGTCCTCGTGAGAAGGTTCCCCTGTCCTTCGAAGTTATTGCAAGCACCACGAAAGATGTGGAATCATCGTCTCAACTACAAATAAGCAGGCCTTCACGAGCAACAACGGTGCCGAGCAGGCGCTTGGCACAGTTGTGTCAGGCTCACGCAGCCAGCGGCACAGTTGTGTTGGTTGTGTCGTCAGATGTTCAACAACGCCGAGGTATTTTCATTTATCATTTGGAATGGCTTCAAGAGTGGGAAATTAATCTATTTCGCGGATTGTTAGCGCCGAGGCGAGTGCCCTCCGTTGCAGTGCCGTCGTCGCGCAAAGTGCAGAGAACACCGGGTGGCGATGCCGGCGGTGCTCTTTGATCTTGCGCCGTCGGGTTCATGAAGTCCGGAGTAACCATACGTACGTGCGTCTGCTGGATCGGTGTTTTGGACTTCCTCAAAACTTTCTCACGCGCATTTTCCTTGTGAAGCTTAGTAGCTCATTACACCTCATCGTCGACTGCGCTCATTTGACTACGACGGACGAGCCTGCGTGGTGTGAATTTCACTGCCTAAGATCCTTGGTGTGCTGTAACGAGGGCTAATAAAATATCACCGCGAACTTCTGAACAAATGAGTCAAAGTTTCTTCTGCTATCATAACTGATCGCCTGTCACAATATTAATCAGTAGCGTTCCTAGACTCCGCCTCCACGGGCACCGTGCTTTGTTGCCCGATAGTAAGTGTCTCCTGGTACCTCGTAGAATTCCAGCTCCCACTTCAAGTAAGTACCATCCTTTAGAAATGGCAATTAATAGTTTCGAACCCAGACGCTCGCAGTGTGTGTTTGTGTGTGTGTGGGTGGAGGGTGGGGGGACGCGTGCTAACATACTCGGAGCCCTCGTTTACGCCGCTTCGCAGCGGCAGACAAGGCGCCACATTACAAAAGAAAGCTAATCCGAGCTGTCTATGTAACTAGACCCATTCGCTAGTCATTCGATGAAACGTCCTGGTCTCGTTTTCATTCGCTAAAACGGCGTTCGATCAAGTGAACGCCTCCCACTTATTTCGGCTCGGCAGAGCCGCGCTGCCGCAGAAAGGCAAGCAGATCGCGAAAATCGGTCTCAAACGTGCCACGAATGTAATGTCGTATACAAGAAGCCAACAATCAAGCATTTGAAAGCTACAAGAAAGCGGTAGCGAAATATTTACTACGCAATGAACCCGGACTGAAACGCGGATGTCAAGGGTCAGCAGTCACTGAGAACATTTAAGACAAGAAAGGTTTTCTCTTGTTTTCTTGATCGAGATGGGTTCTCGAATGTTCACTACATCTTATCTGTTGAAGAGCGGGTCGCGGAGGCTTCTGGTGAAGACATCGTTCACGATGTGCCGGTGCATTCGGACAGCCTGCCGCATCCAGCTCCCCAAAGCAACGCCGCCAACGCAGCCCCCCTCCTGCCTGCCAGTTCTCTCCGCGTGGTGGCGCGAGCGTAGATAAACATGGCGGCGCCCTGGAATTGGCGCGGACACTGGTCTATGCGGAGGACAAGTTTGTCTGCTTCTTGCGCAGGGGGTAGCGTTGACGTCAGAACGCCGAGCCCTGATTGGCTGATCGCGACCCCCTATCTGAGCGTCGTCTGCTCCTTTGCAACGTCGTCTGCTCGCAACGTCGTCTGCGCCTGTCTTACCTTTCCTGCGACTTTCGGAAGTGCAGAGGCCAGATTCACGGAACGATCTTACGCCAAAAATGTGCGTAGGACAAAACTGAAGAACGAATTCGTATTCACGAAACGAAATTTTCGTAAGTTACGCGCAGGTTACGACGAAATCCTACGACAGCTCCGAAGCTGTCTTACGCACTTCTTACGATCAAATCAGCATGGCCGACAGCGTCGCGGTCGCGACGACCCACGGACGTTTATTTTTCTACGTGCGCTTCTCACGCGTCCCGACTTCAAACAGCAAGAAAAAAGTAAAAAGTACTTAAACAGACCACGACGAACAAGAACGCTGGATTCACAAACACCCGGGAAAAGCTCCAACAACCGACGTAGCGAGCTCAGCAGTTAGGCCTAGCAGGCACTCCGCGACTCGGCGACCGTCTGCCCACGACCGGCTGGCGTGCTGAATGGAATATGCCCGCGCGACCCTTGTGAACCCTTCCCGTATTGTACCTTGATCGCTGACCTAAATTTTAGATTAAGAGGTCAATTTCTTCCTCTTATTATCTCCTTGTTTAACGAGACAACGGTGACTCTCGCCGGTGAAAAGGCGGTGAATCTCCGACAGACGTAGGAAAGGTAAAACAGCCATCGCTTTGACTAGCGGACGTAAAGCAGACAACGTTAACTGCGCCAACCCGCCGACGCCGTTAAAGCGTGAGGGGTCTCGCCACACACGAAAGAAGGGAAAAAGTATTTGGGAGGGAACTTGCTGGCAAAAACACGCTCACTCTCTGTTCTTGGCAAACAAACCTCGGCGCCTCGGGACACCTTGCCGGTGAGTCCTTTGACTTCCCTCCTTGATGCGCGTCTGCTAGTTGTTAGACAAAAACAACGTACCGCTCGAGTTATTTCGTCTGCCCTCTCTGATAGGCGAAGTCGAGCTCGCTCGTAAAGACTTGCACTTCCCAAAGTCGCAGGAAAGGTAAGACACGCAGACGATATTGCGAGCAGACGACGTTGCAAAGGAGCAGACGACGCTGGGATAGGGGGTCGCGATCAGCCAATCAGGGCTCGGCGTTCTAACGTCGCCGCTACTTCCTTTCTCATGCGCAGAAGACGAAAATGAGCCCACTTGCGAGGCGTATACTCCCCCAGTACATGTCTCCTGCCAAGAAGACAGCAATAGTTTAGCAGGAAGCATAAAATAAAAATAAATTCTAACACAAAAACAACCAATCAGAACGTCTCTCACGGTCTATTAAGATAAAAAGTAATGCACAGAATAAAAACAAATAATAAAAGTAATCCATTAGAATAAAACGTAACCCACAGCGATCGACCTATCGGGACGATCGCTATGGGTTGCACGCAAGACTCGTTGGAGATTCCTGTCCCAGAGTTTGACACGGTCCGAATTCATTGGATCATGAAAATATTGATATTGCGTATCAACAACCCCGATGGTCAAGAGGTCCACTCCTTTTTACTCACGCGGAAAGGAAGGTGGTGTGTCGTGTATTCGGTCCGTTGAAGCTAGTGGTGATATGTATCCCCACAACAAAGGAAGATCACCGGTCTGGAGGCGCTGCCTACAGTATATTCATGATACTGGCTGCTCGCACGATGAAGATGGCACTTGGAATTAAGAAGGAATGAGTTGCTGGTGATCGGAGCTCAAGAACCACCGTTCTTGCTGTTTCCAGTAAAGGCTTTTCCACACGCTTGTAACCGAGAACGCCAGAAAGAGACAAGACCCGTTTTCAAGCCTCTTGCGACGTCTTAGGACCAGCTCCATAGCAGCGCACGCGGTCCTAAGACGTCGCAAAAGGCTTAAAAACCCGTCTTGTCTCTCTCCGACCCACTCGGTTGCAAATGTGTGAACGGCGCTTACGGGTGGTGTGGCTGGTGGACATTCCGAGCCGCTTCACCCGACAAAAACCGTCCAGTAAGCAATAAAATGCACTAAAACAACTTAAAAACGGACACTATTGTGTCCCGATCTATGCAAGTTGACTTTGCAATTATTTTCTTTGAAAGAAAATAACTTTCCACGTAAAAAAAAAAAAAAAAAAAAAAAGTTGCATATATTGCGAAGCGCATCTGCCCGTTTGCACTTCGCGGTTGCGCGTGATGGAAATTCAGGGGATTGTCCCTACCGTAATTAGACATGAGGAAGATACTTAGAAAGGGGGGACGGACAACGAAGACTTCCAACTAGCAACAACATTTATTGACCCGAAGTTTGCATATATAGGTGAAGAAGGGGAGGGTGAAAGACGCTACACTGGAAAGTGGGAAAGCGATGGGAGAGGGTGTAGAGCCAGGGAAATGAGGGACGATCCCGTGGGGTAGAGACCTGGCTCTACACCCTCTCCCATCGCTTTCCCACTTTCCAGTGTAGCGTCTTTCACCCTCCCCTCCTTCACCTATATATGCAAACTTCGGGTCAATAAATGTTGTTGCTAGTTGGAAGTCTTCGTTGTCCGTCCCCCCTTTCTATGTATCTTCCTCGTGTCTAATTACCGTTACCAACACGCTCGTTTTGTACTTAGTCCCTACCGTCTTCCAGTACCTATTTTATCGTGTGGCCTTGGTTCTCGGGACCCTAATTTCTTTGTGCACGTGCGTGTGCGTGTGTGTGTGTGCGTTTCGCGGGCTGGACTCCGTTCCCCTTAAGCTCAGAGTGTAGTGGAAGCTAAAATGCTCGGAGAACCAATCGCAAGTTTTTCTTTAATCACGAGATTACGCTCCATCCCGTGAGCACGCCCAGAGAGCAGTACAGGTGATTACTGGCCCCGTGGGCGCGTAACTTCCCCGGCAATGTCAGCACAGGAATGAACGGATTCCTCCTCGCCCAAGGACACCGAGGGAAAGAATGTACGTCATGAGTCTGCCCAAGCTCACAAAGGAGAGATTTGGAGAGACGGGAACAACGGGGGGGGGGGGGGGGGGGGGGGGGGGGGGGGGAACTATTCTCTCATCACCCTCTGGCCCTTTCCGAGGGAAAGAATGTACGTCATGAGTCTGCCCAAGCGACCTTTGTAAGTAACCCGATCCCAGGCAGTCGCCGCGCCCCTGCCCTGTGTTCTTCCCTTTGTCGAATTAGTCCGTCTATCTGTGCTCATATTTGCTATCCGTGTGCAAGGAGAAAGAAAGGACTGACAGACAAAAAGCTCCGAACTGAGCTTGAAGCCTAATGCCAAAATTAAAAAGAGACTAATAAATCAAATGTCTCTCAACATTAAAAAAGTGGCGATATAAATTTCAATAAAATTGTCGGCCACTTTGGCGTTCCCTTGGAGGACCATTGAAGCTAACTACCTTAGGCTTCAAAACAAACAAAACAGGTGAGCATGCGCACAAAAAATCATGCACAGAAACATGTGCGTTACATCGGTAGTCTAAAATACCAACGACATGTGGGTGATCGCACGAGTATAGCACGATTGCCCCAAAAGGAGAATCCCAGCGCTCGCTTCAACCAGCATTGTTCCATGTCCTAACCTAACAGGTTGAGGGTCTACAAATGACGGCATAATTACGCTACACAGGCACACGTGCACACTTACTGTCTTTTAATTAAAAATAGAATGCTCCGCTTCATGTTGAGTACAGGGTCACCTTATCTGGGGATTGCCGTCATGGGCTTCTCATAAAACTGTAAAACTGGCCTTTTTAAGGCGGGGCAAAAGGGCGG
Source organism: Ixodes scapularis (assembly GCF_016920785.2). Taxonomy (NCBI): domain Eukaryota; kingdom Metazoa; phylum Arthropoda; class Arachnida; order Ixodida; family Ixodidae; genus Ixodes; species Ixodes scapularis. The sequence continues at coordinate 45,874,855 of NW_024609839.1, read as the reverse complement.
GTGTCAGTCGGGGGCATTTCACTCGGGGCTTGTGACAGCGGGTGCTTTCGTGCACCACCCTATCGTACACGGGGCATCAATTTTGTGTAAAGTGGTCTCCTTTGAAGAACTTAGAGGTCCACTGCGACACGTGTTCGATGTTCGTTTGATCCTTTGCTTGATAAAACACTGCATCCGGGCAAGTAGGAACCCAAAATAGAGGGGGAAAGATTTTGAGGCGCTCAAGATCAGTGTAAACAAGGATGACGGTTAAGTCAGTGCGTCGTCACTCGTTTCATCAAATAAGGAATATAGATTCATTTGGTGCGAGGTATAATACAGTGTGTATATATGTTTGTGTTTTCTAAATAAAACTAGGTTGCCAGTAGCGCTCCGAGTGCGCGCACCTATTTTTTGTGCTCGTGTTTTTGCGCATTTGGGTATAGGCTTTTTGCACCTGACGTAACTTCCTCTTAGACTTCAAATCGAAACCAACATTGTCCTTTGCTATGAGTCCCTTGACGCCATGTTGGAGGCCTTCGAGTCTTATTCTAGCAGCAGTAGTACCGTAGAGTCATAGAGCCGTATTTACATAACCACACATTAGAATATTTTTTGTCCTAGTCAACGACAAAGAGGTTCCCTTCTGGCACGAAGTGCCGTTCACAAAACCCGTAGTTCGGTTGCGAAGTTGTTTTGTCGAGATCATGAAATCAACATTATATTATAGAGCAAGAAATTCTATGTATTTGACTTCGACGGAACGACGGAGCATAGGCGCGCATCGGCGGCCCCAGTCAGTGGTCCTGATGAGCCCATATGGCTTGCGACTCCTCAATCTGCACAAAGAAGCAGTAAAACGTAAGATATAATTTCTTTACCTTGTTTTTTTTTTTTTTTTCGCAGAAATATACCTGAATCACGCGTTCACAAAATAAATAAACTTGAGAAGCGCACGAGCAACTTCAACTTGTCGAGGCCAAATGAACACACATAAACCAGCCTATTCCAGCATGCTTCCAATATTAAGCCAATCGTATTCTCAAACTAACATGTACCATTATATGCCACTGTGTACTTGCGATATCGATGAGCCAATGGTACTAAAAGGGCAAGACTGGCCATTATAAGCTCTTGTTTATCCAACATTGGCAAGCCAATGGTACAGACAAGCCCACAGTGTCCATTTCATGCCAGTCCCCACAGATATGGGAATGCCGATGGCACGGACAGTTCAACGTTGACCATATTAATCTGGTGTTTATTCAATGTTGGCAAGCCAATGGACCTGTCAGGCCAAGGTTGCCCATTTTATGCCAGCGTTAAACTAATATTCGCTAGCCAATGGAACTGTAAGGCCAGCATTTTTTTTTATGTCAGTGTTCATCCAATATTCGCAAGTCAATGGAACTGACAGGCCAACCTTGCCCATTCTTGCCAATGTTTATTCCTTATTCGCGAGCCAGTGGAACTGAAAGGCCAAGATTGCCCATTTTATGTTGCTTGGCCACTGAATATTGCTTGGTCACTGAATAAGCTGGGCTATCACTGACGATTCTGTATAATGGCAGAGGCAATGGTGGGAGCAGATTGGCTAAAGTGGGTCATCACTGGACCTTTTTTGGACAATGCTTTTTCACTATTGGCTCAACACTGCGTCTGCCTGGGTTGTGAACATGTATCGGGCACGCCTGAAGAAGGGAACACTTTGTTCAATTCTTCTTTACTTGACTCCCGGGTATGGCAACATTGCGTTACACAAGCTTGCGTGCAAACGTTACACAAGCTCGAGGGACACGTGTCATTTGTTTCTCAAGCTGGCGCTTTTAAAAAACGAAGCGAAAAGGGTGATGTGTGTGTCCGCGGGGCCTTTGGCACGGGCTTTTTAACATAGGGTGTATTCGTGCACCACCCGTCAAAAAAGCTTTGACACAGTTGCTTTTACCTTCTTCCTGAGCTCGAGGATGGCCCGTACACCAACGCCAATCTTATTGCTGACTTCGATGCAGGAGTTCTTCACAGTGAGGCCGGGCTCACCAGTCTTGGCGGGCGGTGCGTGTCGCACCTGAACTTACGCGTTCATTATCAGCTGCCGTGCAACTCGGTTGAGGCCATCGCCGCTTTTATGTTTCCCGTAGAGGCGCCTTGGCGTAGACGGCGAGGCTGCACCAGACTCTCTCGAAAGAAAAAGAATCGGAGGAATCGCATTCTGCTCCGTCACGTTGGGATTCATAATAGAAAACAAAGACCATCTTCGGATTTGTCAAAACCCGAAGCGCAGGGGTTTTAGAAACCTGAAACAGAGGGGGTCATAAAGATCAGTGGGTATGTAATAGACAGGGATTTTTAATATTTTTAATAACAAACAATTTTCGTGGCCACTAAATCTATCTTTTCACAACAACCTTCCAGAGCGATTAATGTAGGAGCCTAAAATACATCATTTGCCCCGGCTAGTTTTCGCAAGCTGACGGCCGTCACAAGGTGTGTAGCCTAGGGCAATATGCAGTAGCATGTGATCTCTTAGCCCTACACAGTAGTGAATATATATGACAATGTCTGGTGACGTGGTCAGTATCAAGTGTAGAATATAATCTGCACGGGTTGGTTGATCAACTAACTTTGTGAAGTTTAAAGCGATACAAGTTTCCAAAAATTGTTTAGGTGCTACTCTACCACCAGAAAATATACTTGACCAGTCAATCAAAGGAAAAATAAAATCGCCGGATAACAGCCCGCCGTCTTTACTAAAACGACCTTTATTATCAGCGAGAACAGAGCCCAAACCGGTATGGAAGGATAAAGCACAGTAGGGCGGCTTATAACACTCCTATAATAATATTACTCAAGAGAGTCAATACACATATGAAAGCATATTCCAAGGTGTGGTTCAATACACAGAAGTCGAAAGAAGGTATGTGTCTTTTTATCGCAATGAGAACACTACCATTCCTCTGTCCAACGCCGGTCATAGCAAAAAACTGTATAGTTAGTTTACAGGAAAACATTTCATTTATCTTCAATATCGTGATTAAACCAAGGTTTTGTGAAAATGACTATGTCTGATGCGCTATCCTCCGGTACGCCATCGAGTTCGTCTCGTTTTGGCATGACACCGCGAATGTTTGTGAAGAGGAGAGAAACATTTTGGTATTTATCGCGTGTTGCAGCTTGATGTGGTGACGGATACCTTTTAATTTTATTCCGCCGAACTAGTTATGAGAGTTCTATGACAGATTGAGGCTTAGGGTTAAACTCTAATCGTTCTTTGTTAATATGCAACTTGTATCAACGCACTTTAAACTGTACGTTCAAGTCCTTTCCGTCTTGAAAATGTTTCTTACGAGCAAGTCGCGCAGACTCGAAAAAAATCGTCACACACAGCGTAAGGGCTATCTTATAGCTGAAACCAGAGGAGAAAATGTTTACCATAAATTTGGCAAACTTGACAATGATTGGTCTAGTTCTCTTGGAATCGAATTTTCCCAGCCGGTGGGAACATTCAAGATTTGAGGGGTCGAGTGCAATGCCCAAGTTCTGCGCGCAAATCTGGATTTTTTTTTTTTTTTCGTTTGCCCCGCGTTTTGGCTTGGTAACAAGGGCAACCAAAAACAAAATATTTGATACTCTAAGGCAATTTTCATTGTCTTCCCACTGCTTCTGTGTATTCGCCAGCTCGACAAATATGCCTTGGTACGGCTCAAGCGGAGTTTCAGATGCAGTGTCGGTCACAGCCAACTTAGCTTCCACAGGACTTCTTCTAAAAAGCAGTTGTTGAACTGATATATCGGTAGCTTTTTGACTTTTCTCTAGAGACACAACCTTCGCCAACATATCTGTCTCCGCAGCCTTGATCCTCTGGATAGCTAATAGAATACTCGCTTTATGGGAGCTGTCGGTATCGAGTCCTGGGTTATTGACGTAGGCAATGGCGGTCTCAGGACCCGGATTTATTTCAACATCTCCCGACAGTAATATAAGGGGCTGAGAAACCGTAAAAAAACGTACGAGTACTGGCAACAGTAATAACAAATCACTTTCCGCCAAGAGCACACACCGTCGTGGGGGCACGACACTAAAACAAACAAAGGTTCTTGCTGCGATCGCAGTTGACGTGTTTGAGGTAACCAACCTGAATAAACAAGTGGATTTGCGTCATGGCTGGTTTATATGCATGCCACTCAAGGTATCGCCTTAACTCAATTGCTGATTTTTAGCTATTTTATAAGTATGCCGTGTCGAAATATTTTTTTAATAAACACGGAGATCTATCAAGATAATACCTTTATTGGAGCAGTAAAAGTCGACAAAAAGTTGCAGACGTTTACACTTTTATCTAATAAGAAATTAGAGCGCAACATTTCAGTTATCCAAGTTACAGTGAGACGTAGGAATAATAATAGTTTTTTGTTGTTCTCTCCGTTTTTAATAATTAGTATTCCTACGTCTCAAGGTTACCATGAATGCCATTCACCAGCTCGCCTGCGGTTTTTGCTCCTTTTTTTTTATTACACTGCTCTACGCTCACCAGGATAATGATTAGACCTACCGGAAATTATATGGTCCTGGTCGTTTTCGCCAACGTATGTAGGGTATCTGTGTTTTCAATTTCTGTTTCTAGTGTAAAAAGAGATTAGCGAACATTGACCCCCGAACGTAGCGCAATGCTCAGGTAAACTAACATCATACTTTAGAAATCAAGACTGGAGCAATGCTTGCTGTCTGTCGGTAGCCAAACTTATCTGCATGCAAATTGGTTTTCCAAGAAGCTGCACCGTACTGCCCTCTTGTCCGACGCTTTTTATTGATTGTTATAGAACTTTTAGAACTCCCATTTCCGTTAGCGTCTGGTTTTATTGCCCTGGAGCGCAAGATGACGCTGCTCACCTTATTACAAACGTTTCTCCGCTATATTAGCTGAAATCGTGGGACGGCTCTTTTCTATGCGGTCGTGCCGCGTCCCCATGCAGCACACTGCAGACTAAGAAGTGAGAAGAAAATCAGAAGGTTGCTCACAGAATGCATTGCTAATGTCTAGTATTCGGTTCATGTGTTTCAGCAGCTGGTGACCTAAAGCTATTTGAAACGTATATCCTTAAAAACTCTGTTTTCGTTTCAGGCCAATCAACTTATGGGTGTCCTAGAAGACCTGAAGAGTGTAACCGTTATTGCACAAGTAAAGGATATGAATACGGTGACTGCAAGAGTTCACGGCCGGAATACTGTACTTGCTATGGAAAGCCCTTATAATTCAGAGGAATTCCACTTTGCAGAATGTCACACATTCGCCAGAAATTTTACTTTGAAGAAATGCTGAAGCATGTTTGCAAAATTAAAAAAAAGGAACACTCGCCGGACTATAGTTGGGTGAGATTCTGTCTTTGTTCAAAATAAAATGTTTACAGGAATTTTCCCTGGATACCGACAAGGTGAAAATAACCTTATCAATGACTGAAACTTTCTCAAAGTTATATTAGTAAAAGAAGACAATATATTTACGCATAATGGTTGAAAGCAGAAACTCATAACCTAAAAACACAATGTAGTCCGTAAATTCAGTGCTGTGCGAAATCTACATAAAACGTTATTCTATATGATCTTGATACAAGCGGGACATTACGAGGTCTCGCATAAAAACCAGAAATTACGAGATCCAGGCAAACCAGAAAATCTCAGGCCTCGTAAAGTAACAACATATAAAAATATCGTTCACTATAATAACGATGTGGCGCTTGAAGACACGTATGTGGAATAAGATGATTAATAGAATTCTACTCTATAACCTTTTATAATACATTAAAATATATTGCTACGCTGCAAGTGCGGTAAATCAAGCATACGAACGTCGATTTATCTAAGGCGCTTCGTAGAGTGGCATGTGCATGCCACTCAACGAATTGCCTTAGATCCTTTGCTGATTCCTAGTTATGTTATGTGCATGTTGTGGCGCAATCAATTGTCTAATAAGCATTGAGAGCCCTCAGGATAATAAATTTACTAGAACAGCAAAAGTCGAAAACAAACTAAAGACGTTTACGCTTCTCTAATGAGAAATTAGAGCGCACCTCTCGAGGTATCTATAGTAAACCTGAGACGTAGGAATAATACAAATGGAGAGAACAACGAAATATCTTGTTGTTCTCTCCGTTTTTTCTAAATTATTTTTACGTCTCAGGGTCACTATGGATATCATTCACCAGCTCGCCTGCTTTTTTACCTTTCCTGAGGTATGATGATTTTCTGATATACCTTGGCAGAAAATTTGAGAATTTTTTTTTTTCTGAGGGCAGGCCAGGGAGTAGGAGGAGGATATGATGCGAGTCCAGTAACGCAACGCGTGCGATGTTTGTTTCAACGTGAAATGTGTTTGGCTAGTTGCGACGCATTTCTCGTAGCCGCACCTCCTGAAGCGGTAGCCTGCGACCTCACATGTCGTCACAGTTTCCCTGCTAACTTTAGTTGGAAAGTTGACGCCACGTGATATCAACACAAATTCAGATTCCCTGTTAAATTTAGCGGGGGAAATGGCGTCAGATAACTTTCTATCACATATCCTCTGAAGAAATTCTGTGTCCCCCTAGATATAGCGAAAAAGTGACGTCCCCTTATATCACCATCAATTTAATTTCCCCTGTAGGGATAGCGTAGAATCTGGTTGGTGTTCTGGATATGTGACGTCCGTTTTTAGGCTACATTTAACGGGGAAACTGATTGCGCATTGTTGCATTATGGGACATGACAGGCCTACACACCAATTCAGTTTCATCGCTAAATTTAGCGGGGCATTGACTTGGTGTACAGGTCTGTGACGTCGCAAAATGCAACGCGCGCGGTTGCGCCGACGGCCAAGGCAAAGCTGACACCGCTCTACGCGGAAACGGGCGCCTATGAGCTGCGCTCTATGGGAAGTTACGCTATCAGGATATATAGATTCGGAAAAATCGTTTATATGATCTAAGCGTTCCCTTTCCCCAGCACATTTAGCTTCTGTTTTTTCTGCACTGCTGGGTTATGGGGTGCTGAATTGTCCGCAGCTGAACTGCCGGCTGCGGGGTCACGGGCCTCTGAGTTACTGGCTGCTGAATTGCTGGCTGCTGAGTTGTCTGCCTGTTTACGGGCTTCTAAGATGCTGGCTCCTTACCTGCTAGTAAACTAAGTTGCCGGCTGCTGATGGTCCAGCTACTGAATCGATAACTGTTGAGTTACCGGCTGCTGAGCTGCCTGTTGTTGAGTAGCAGCTGTTCCGTAACAGCCTTCGTAGTAGCCGCTGCCTGAGGTGCCGGCAACCGGCAAGTGATTTGCCGGCTGCTGTCTGCTGGGTTGCCGTGTGTTGCGTTGCCGGTTTCTGCCTTGCCGGCTGCTGAGTTCCTGGCTACTGGGTTATGGGCTGCTGCTAGCCGGCTGCTGCGTTGCTGACTGCTGGGTAAGGGGCTTCTGTGTTGCCGGCTGTTGCGTTCGGGGCTGCTGCGTTGCTGGCAGATGGGTTAGGGGTTGTTGAGTTGCCGGCTGCTGGGTGCGAGGCTGCTCCGTTGCCGGCTGCTGGGTGAGGGGCTGCTGAGTTGCCGGTTGCTGGGTGAGGGGCTGTTGCATTACCGGCTGCTGGAGGAGGGGCTGCTGTGCTTCCGGCAGCTGTGTTAGGGGCTGCTGCGTAGCCGGCTGTTGGGTAAAGGGCTGCTGAGTTGCCGGCTTTTAGGTTTGGGGCTGCTGAGTTCTCGGGTGCTGGGATAAAGCTGCTGAGTTGCCAGCTTTTCGGTGAGCGGCTGGTGCGTTGCCAGGTTCTTGGTGTAGGGCCGCTGCGTTGCCAGCTTCTGTATGAAGGGCTGGTGCATTGCCGAATGCTGGGTGAGCGGCTGCTGCGATGCCGTATACTGGGTTAGGGGCTGCTTCCTTGCCGTCTGCTTGGTTAGGGGCTGTTGAATTGCTGGCTGCCGACTTAGGGGCTGCTGCGTTGCCGGCTGCTTCTTGAATGACTGCTGCATTGCCGGCTGTGACTGCTGGGATGCCCCGTTGCCGGCTGCTCGGTTAGGCAGTGCTTCATTTCGGCCTGCTGCGTTGGGGGCATCTGAGTTACCGGCTCCTGGGTAAGGGGCTACTGAGTTTCCGGCAGCTGGGTAAGGAGCTGCTGCAAGGTAGGCTGCAGGGTTAGGGGCTGCTTCATTGCTAGCTAATGGGTGAAGGGCTGCTGAGTTGCCAGCTGCTGGTTGAGGGGCTGCTGCGTTTCGGGCTGCTGGATTAGGGGCTGCCGCATTGCCGACTGCTGGGCGAGGGGCTGTTCCGTTGCCGGCTGGTGGGTGAGGGGCTGCTTTCTTCCCACCTGTGTGGGGAGGGGCTGCTGCATTGACGGCTGCTGGGTTAGGGGCTGCTAAATAGCCAGCAGCTGAGTTAAAAGCAGCAGCGTTGCCAGCTGCGGGGTGAGGGGCTGCTGCGCTGCTCGCTTCTGGGTTAGCAGCTGCTGAGTTAACGGCTGCTGGGTGAGGGCCCGCTGCATTTCCGGGTGCTAGGTGAAGGGCTCCTGCGGTGCCGGCTGCTGGATGAGGGGCTGCTGCGTTGCCGACTGCTAGATAATAGACTGCTGCATTGTTTGTTGCTGTTTTAGGGACTGTGACTTACCGGCTGCTGGGTTAGGGTCTACCGCGTTATATCTGCGAAGTTAGAGGCTGTTGCAATGACGGAAACTGGGTTAGATATTGCTGCATTGCTGGTTGCTACGTGAAGAGCTGCTGTGTTTACGGCTGTTGGGCTTGGCTACTGGAGACATAAGCAAGGTCGGCAAGAGTCCGGCCACAAACTAGCTTTTTTCAGGTTGGCCACTGGAGACATTAAACACTTCCGGCAAGTGCCTGGCCATCAGGGATGATTTTCAGCTTAACGGACGTAATCATACACGCAGTCGGCGAGTGTTTGGCCAACAGTGCGAATTTTCCGCCTGGCCGCCGGGGACATAAACACTGCCGACAAATGTCTGCCCAGAAGTTCTGATTTGCACTTTGGCCGCAGGCCAAAGTGATAATCTCATAATCCCCCATAATCTAAACTTTTATCACGTTTACGAAACTTTGGCATGACGACGGGCAGCAAGAAAAGCAATATGAGCGAGTGGTTGGCAGTGCTACAGTACGTGCATCACGTGTGCACTTTTAGCGGAAGCAAGCAATCAACGTTTTATTCTTTTTTTCTTCTTTATATTTGAAATCCTATAGTCTTAATTTCCACTGTGGAGCCATATGTTCATTTCGAACCAGAAGTGAGCAAAAATTGTGCGCGTCGTTATTCTTTGAAAATGAAATAGGAAAACGACGCCGATGTCATTTTCGCGCTAACAATATCGCTCAGTCACTGCGCGATACACTTAGTGGGAATACGACATCAGCGATTTTCGTCGGGTTAGTGTAAGTTCACGTTGATGTTTTAATGCGCTGTGTACAGTTACCAATCGGGGAAAAAGAACGATATAAAAAGTGTTTCGATACATGAGGTGGCGGCCTCAAGGAGAGGTCAATGCAGACAGTGTTTCGGCTAGAAAAAACTTAAAGTTCCAGATACATATTTATTTTCGAGAAGCTCTGACTGTTATTATTTACGACAGCTTCAATTAAGGGTTTTGCATTTTGCACTATTTTGTAAATCCCTTCCGGGAATTACCTTTCAGTGTATATTGGTAGACACCGATTACCAAAAACCATTACAAACACGATTTTTCTTCGTATTAGCTATGTAGGTTCGCAATATTCTCGCCTAAAATGTGCCTATACAAACACGCGTGAAGCTGCCTGCTTCACTGGTGGAAATATATCTTGAGAAACCGTTCACATTTGTGGACATCGCCACATACTTCTTTGAAGCTGGGTTATCCATCCCCGCGAGCAAACAAAAGACAGTTGACTCATAGAGTGGCATAATACCATGCCACTATATCGATTAAATGAGTGGGACTAGTGTTGGAGCGCTTTCACACAATCCGTAGAGATGCTATTATGTAGCGGTGGCGGATGCGGTTCGCGAACAACGTTTTTCAGACCCACACCGAGACAGGGTTGGCGATTTTTGGCGATCACTCCTGATTTGTCGAGACTTGTGTTTTGCAACCAGACTTTACAATCCAAAATGCAGTTCAGTCTATAGTACTAAACCACAAAATTAGCGATTTTCGAACAGATGGTTTTGCTTCGTGCAGTTCGCACGTATCCCGAGCTCAGAGAGGAAAGAAAGAGACATGGGAGTCAAAAAATTAATCTGTTTTTTTCACCCGACCGTTCCTAGAAGCAAAGAGCGGCTATTCCGCTGCGCTAAGTAAACACGAATGCCACCTAAATTTGAATAAAGTTTGTTATTGAAGTTCGGTAATGTTTTTTGCTTTAGTAAGAGGGTACGTTATCCCTTTCGTCCTTCGCTTTTTTGTCTTTTTTTCATTTTTGCTTTGGTGGTGCGGGTGTTCTGTTTGTGGCGAGCAGGTTGTGGTTTGGTAGACGAAGAACTCGCCTTTCGTAAGACGTTGATTTCGTCTGCCGTTTCTGGGTCATTAGGTTCAAACCAATCCGGTACGAAGTACCTGTGCATCATGACGTACGAACACAATATTTCTTGAGTGGGTGCCCTTTATTCCTATTGGTACTAGAAATGTCACAGTTCGAGCTAGCGCAGTTCTCTTGGGTGGCCCACTAACCCCGTGGTAGTGCACTCTGAAATTATATTTTTCGAGACGCTTTTTGTCGTTTCTAGAACTCTTTCTGCTGAGGAAGGGCGGTTTCGCGACAAGCACTTTCGCCCCTTCTCACAATTGAAAGGCTGATAAATACCTCTTTTGCATAAAAATGAGCTTGATGGACTTCTTATACGCTTTTCATGACGAGCCTTGTGATGGGGTGCTTAAAATAGTTTAAAGTTGCAAAATATAGGCAGGCCGATGAACACCTAGAAGTTCTTTTATGACCAGATTTTTTAAGTGTTTGTTCACAACGCATTTACGCTCCCAAGGAACACATTAGGTTCATGTGGAATATTCATCCTCCACTCGGTGTTTATTAGATTCGTCTAGAACGATTATGGGGTGAAGGTACTGTTTCTTGTGAACTGATTTTATACAATACACTTTAGATACAAGACTTCTAGATATTTGTTTATATTGAGTGAAAAAACGTCGATTTAGTAAGTCGTAACCATATTAAAAAAATAAGCTGAAAAAACAAACAGAACCAGAATGTCTTTATAATTTGTTACTGTTTCATCACAAGCTGAGGTATATGCAAGTATAGAATTTCAGCAAATCATATTTTTCCGAAGAAGTAAGAAAATGAAATCTTGAATACGTGAACACACAAAAAATGGGAAAAAAATGCTTTTCCGGCTACGTTACAAATGAAAGTCGCCAGTCAGGGGAAATTTGAGGATATAAAATCTAAACAAAGACTAAAGTTGAGCGCCCTCCTTTGAATTAATTACGGCCTGCCTGTGAGGCACACAAATGTTCACGAGCGCTCTTCCATCGGCAACTCATTGGATGTGTTTTGCTAAGTTGAATTTTTATTTCCGTATTCACTTGACAACAGGGGTTGCTAAATATATAGCTTTTAAAAATGCTTGCGTAGTGGAGCTCGTCAGTGATTCAATGTGTACGGTTGACAAAATAAAATGTATCTCAAAACAGAAAAAAATGCGACTACATTTGAAACCAACCTTAGTTAATGATGTTTTAACGCATACGGAACATTTCATTTCTTTTGTTCGAGCAGCCCTTGAAAACGACCGTAAAACTTGTTGTGACTTGTGATAGGTATGCCTCTCATTTTACGGTTCACGAACTCCGTCTCTCGGCAAATGTTAAGAAAAAAAACTTGTAAAACTTGGTTTATTTACAAGTTTAGAGTTTAGAAATGAGAGCGACTTAAACCCACTAAAAAAGCGGAGTTTCGTTGTCTTTCCTTTTACAAAAGCTGCGTGTCATGCCAAAACTTCGCAAATAGCATTTTTTTTCTGTGTGTGTGTGGAAGATGTAAATGCTCTGTGTGTTTACGGCTTCCAAGCAGACGGCGTAGCAGCAGTTGGGAACTCCCACCTGGTTCTACTAAAATCTCTATTTTTTGGTTAGCTGATATTTAGTCAAGGCTTTGTCTGCTCACTAAACCAACGTGGAGACGAAGTGAAGTCACGATTTTTTTTTAATTTACGGAACACAAAACCTACGATCATGTCTTATACTACTGCGAACTTCGTAAAATGAACAACTCCAGAATAATTAACGCCTATCGCGTGATTCCTAGAATAAAAATTCTTTGAATGTTTCGTAAACACGACAGTTACAAAAAGGCTTCCAAACTATGCTCACCAGAATACTGGCTCGAACATTACTCGTGAAGATTGTAGGTTGACTCCACTTTGGTAAGACATTAATGATGTTCTGGTTTTACTTTAGCGTTTTTTTCTAAATGAAACATTTCTAGCCAAATCAATATTTGTATCGCACAATAACGTTTGTCGATACCACTTTGACCCGTTCTGTTCCCAGCACCATTTGTGCTCTGTTTGCCTAGTTTCAGTGGATTTTTCACACTGCATAACTGGGACGTAACTCTTAAGATTCGGGAAATTATTCTTAGGTTCCGTGTTTGTGGTGGGTTGTGTTGGATTCCCAACGCCAAAGCGCTCGAGCCTCCAGTTGCGCCGGGGCATGTCTTCTGACTTAGAGAAGTCTAACAATTCTGACGAACAGCATGCTATGAGTGGATCCGTTCTGGCCATCCCAGCGTGAGGATCTTGAGTTCTGGATTCTTCTGCTGCCACCTGTCCGTAGTCGTCGTCCTACTTTAAATCGGTCTGGAGTATATTCAAGATGACGGCAGTAACTAGGCGCTGTCCGCAAGCAGTATTTGGATATGGACAAAAACGGGACCTTTCTCTCTCGAGCCTCGACAAAGAGCTTTTTTTTTCGTCGTGTCCTTCGAACCCCCATTCAGTACGCGCGATAAAACTCGCGCATTGCATCACATACTTCATTGAGCATCTTTCTTCTTTTTATTTTTCAAATATGATTGGAGGCGCTTTTTTGTGTTTGTTTATTTACCGGACGTGCGGGGCACTTTGCTGCCAAATTTGCTTGTGAAAGAAAAAAAAAGCGGTATTTGTCGGTGTTTATGTGCTAGAAAACAGGGCGCCGGCATGGGGATTCCCCAACTTCCCAGGAACGTGGGCGTTACTTGAATAATAAGAAAACGTTTTGGGTACTGATCAGATCTCGAAGAAAAAAAGCAATGTTTGTTCCCTATAAATGCAGCAGCCTCGCGGAAATTACCTGAAGTGTCCCGGTTTAAAACGAAATAAAGCTGCAGATCGCCGTTTCTTCCCGTGATGCTCGGGATCTTCTTATTAATCATAGTTCCACTCTGGGTTTTCGGTTTTGCGGAATTCTGTAAAACCGGCTTGAAGGTTACGTTTCAGGGTTTATTGGTATATACCAAAAACACCAAACTTGAAGCATAACCTGTAAAAGTGTTGATAAATATGCTAGTTGGTATTTGAACATATAAACGCTATTAGCACATACGTAGAGAGAAGAGAGAGAGAAGATGCAGGAAATAGGCGCTACTTACAACTATATTAACTGAGATAAAGGCAAGGACGAACATGGTAAAAATTTATCGGCCCCTATTAAACATGAAAAAAGAAAAAGGATGAAAAATAAATCGTAGGGTGTGTCCTCTTGGACACATGCTTCAGACACCAGGTCTTTTGTTTAAACACCAGATCCGTTGTTGTCCGTCACGTTGCCATCGTGCAGCGTGTTTTGCTTCAATCTTGGCTCGTGCGGGCTCCTCACTGTCGTCATCTTTAATGATGTGCGTGTCGTCATCTTGGACAATGAAGAGCTCGCAAGATTCAAGATAGAAGCAAAACACCCTGCATGGTGGTAATGTGACGGACAACAACGGATCTGGTGTTTAAACAAACGACCTGGTGTTTGAAGCATGTGTCCGCGAGGGAACACCCTACTATTTATTTGTCATCATTCTTATTTCTTCATCTTCAATGGGGGTGATGAATTTTTACGATGTTCTTACCTCTTTTCACCTCAGTAAATATAGTTGTGAGCTGCGCCTCTTCACCGTATCTTCTCTCTACGTATGCGCTAATGCCGTTTCGATGCTGAAACATAACTTCTTATCTTCGCAACAGCTTTCCGGGCTCGCAGTCTATTGAGGTAAATTTTTAATACACATATAGAAACACGCACACAGCGACGCCTGCTCAGCTGGTTTGAATATATTGTGAGAAAGCGCATTGTCTGCGGAAGTGAAGAGCGTCAACTGATTCTTGGAAATTGCATCATTAGTCACGTGCAAACGAATTGAAGACCGTTGATCTGCTGAACAATGTTAACTTGGAACATTCGATTGGGTAAAAAAATTATACCAGTATTACGCTGTATACAAAATTTGTGTCGTGATACCGTATGTTGACTCTGCCGCCATTTGCTTTCCTTTATTTTCATCTTTTTCAGAAACCCTGCGAAATAATCTCGGAAAATGAAGTATGTCTTCGTCATTGCCATACTCTTTCTCACATGCACACTGGGTAAGCCGGAAGCGATTTCGTTATTCCCTGGGGGGAAAAAACAAACAAACAAACAACTAAACTGCTTTGAAGACGATAAACATATAATCCAAATTGACGAAATAAACATACCCCTTTCTTGCATACAGCAACAATTTCGTTAGCCATGCAAGTGCAGTCACGTGATAAATCATTTCGTGAATATAAACAAAAAAAAATAGACTCAATCCCACGTGAAAAAAAAAAGAACTGAAGGTTATGAGGAGTTAAGACTTTTTTTTGTGTGTCGCACAAAAGAAAAGATTATGCGGGTAATTTAAACGTTTATTTGTACAAAGGAGGGAACAAGAGCAAACTTATAAAGATTGCTTCTTCCTTTTATGCCTTGGTTACATGATCCATACACTTTTGAGTAAATGTCACCCCTAGACAAACCTTCGATCTTTCGTTTTGCGTACACTGATTAAAATATATGCTTAATTTGTTCATTTTTGTTTTCTAGTTCTATATTTCGCTCACCTTAAATCCGCTTAAGGATGAACAGAGTATAGGCAGAAGAAGAAGCCCACCGATACCTAGAGAGAAAAGGCGTCAGTTATAAGGAAGTAGCTACATGTTCTGACTGAATATGCTAAAATTGCTATTAAATCATTCCGATAATACTATGCGTAGGAAACACGTGTTCTTTGCATATCTACCTAGGCATAGCTTTCGCAGGCAATGGAACGTTTCCATGTCTGGATACCTCCCGAATTTGAGACTAAACAGTATGCCCATCAGCACTGTTCTCTCTAGTCCTTCTCGGTTGAACTGCTACAGGCACACCCCTCGGCGCCATTCGTATTCGGACAGGCCCGCCCTTCCAGAGGACGAACCTACTACATCCATCAAAGGCGTGTCCATTACCTGCAGGTTATATAAGCCGGCCTAAAACCGTTTCCAGGAGCCTGTTTTTGCAACTGTAGACCGCCACTCGCTTTCTCGCACTCGAACGAAAAACCAGAGGGGCGGAAACGGTGGTAGGAACTTTCAGTGTTAGTGTTGCCTGCTGCCAGTTACCGCAGAGTACTGATCAACATGTTCATAGGTCACGCGGTTTCAACGGAAACATTTAGTGCGTTAAAATATAAATTGTTCTGTTCCACATCGCAACAGCGTAGCAAGGGACCGGGATGTCTAATTTCATGAGGGACTTTTCGTATTTCGCATATACTGCAGATTTGGGTTCCCGTGGTCGCCAACTTAGTTTGCGCTCAACTTGACGGCAAAAGCGCCTGTTAGTAGTGTAAAGCTTTTGCTTGCGATCTACGAATTCTTATTGTTTTTCAAAAGAAGAGAACTGCACGCGGGGTGGTGTGTCGACCGATGAAATCGGGAATGGGTTCAAACTCAATCTGAAACTCTTTATTTCTCTCCATTTGGAGAGGGCAGACATAGAAAAAGCAACTCCTTCGTTGCTTGACCAGCCGATCATTCATGGCCTTTTGCTCTTTTTTTTCAGTAGCAATGCAAAGCGCGTCTCATATCAAAACGCGGAGAGCCGCGCCACGCGAAACCAGGAGACCTAATTTGGATACGGTGCAAAAACGTCGGCGACAAATCTAGCGACCTTGATTGACCAACGGCGCACTTGATCTTAGCGCTGGCCAACCATAGCCGTCGACGTATTCGCCAAATTGCTTGCCAGGTGCTCAGATTAGGGCCTCAAGTGTGCAGATACTTCCACCGCAAAAAACCCTCGCAATATTTTTGTTAGAGACGTAGCACCAAGTGCAACCAGTAGTTTTTCTGAGCTCAAGAAGTGACGCTCTCAGCTGTTTGCGTTGCTTCGAACATTTCTGTGCCATTAGAGGAGTTAGAAACTCCATAAATGAACCTTGTATCAAGGCTCCCTAGCAGCATAACAAATCATCCGCCACCCTTGCAGCACGTCCGGATGTGCTTATACCATGTGTTGGTGCGTTCTTGGGTTCGGAAATAGGTATGAGTATACATTCACCGCTGTCACTAATTGATACTCTCTAGATCAAATATATTTTGGCTCCTCCTCCTATTAAAGTGCTCTACGCTCAGCAGCGTATTGATCAGACCTGCCGGGAATTGGGTGATCACGGACGTTTTTGCCGACGTATACGGAGGGATTTCGTGTTTTCAGTTTATATTTCTATTTTGAAAAAAACGACTGCGAACATTCCACCCCCCCCCCCCCCCCACGTGGCGCAATGCTCATGTAAGCTGGCATTAGAATTTAGAAATCACGAGCGGCCCAATGCTTGCTCTTTGGTGGTAGCCACTTATATATGTATGCATTGAATGTGCGAAAAGCCGTACCGCGCTGCCGTAAGCTTTTTATTGATTGCAATACAATGCTCGAAGCTCATTCTTGTTAACGTCTGCTTTGCTTGCCCTGGAGCGCAAGATCACGCTGATTCCATTATGACAGATTTTTCTTGACTCAAACAGCTGGTATCTTTCGACGGCAGTCTTCCGCGTGGTTATAACCTGTCTCCATGCATTTGGAATGTCCGGTATAAGGGTGCTTGTGTTTCAGCGGTTGAAGAGCTAAGGCCTTTTAGACGTATGTTTTCAGGACTCTCTTTTCATTTCAGGCCTATCAGATCACGGGTGTCCGGGAAATTCTGGGAAGTGTCATCGTTACTGCAAGGATGATGGATATTTATGGGGTCTCTGCAAGCCTAACAAACCGGACTACTGTGATTGCCGTGACTGGATAGAAAGGGGATCGATGGAAGTGAAGATCCACCCTGCAGAAATGTAAAGAACATGGTTGAAAAGTAAAAAATAAAGAACACTCGCTGTGTGAAATATCCCTTAGGACCCTTTCGCACGCCGGAAATTACGAGGTCTCTCGCGGAAACGCGAAATTACAAGACTTGGCATAGAAATGTAAAGGTATCATAGCTCGTTTTGAATAAGGAAGTTACGAGGTCTAGTAAAACTAGAAATTCTAAGCCGACATAAAAAACAACCTAAAAAAAATGTATTGTTCCTTATCAGAAATATGTGGCGCATGAAGTCACGTGTGTGGGATAAGATGTGTAATGAAGCTGTAGTCTATAATCTTTAATAATACTAAAAAAATGTAAACTTACTTCAGTTGTCAACAAAAATCTTTACTTATCCAATTGCTGTAAATTACGCTACTGCAGTCATGGGCACGTTACCAGTTAAAAGTAACAGTGTTAAGTTACAGTTACCTAGGGGGAAAAAGTAACTCTGTTACAGTTACAGTTACCGCTTTCAAAAAGTAACGTGTTACAGTTACAGTTACTGCAAAAAAGAGTAACGCGTTACTTTCTCGTTACAGTACAAAAATTGGACACAAGGAATCACAAACCAAAACAATGTTATTTAGGTTGTTACACTACTACAGTGAGAGGAAAAGTAAACTGAGAAATTAGAAAAATTCAAACCCGAAGGGTGTTTATTTGTTTCGTCATTCGCCGTTTCATCATTCTGATGTGCATATTTATTTGCAATAATTGTTATACCTTAGAATCAACCGTTTTTCAAAAATGATCATCAGCCCGCGTCAGTGAACGCTTTGCTTTATTTTTGCCTCCGAAACGAATGAGGAAAGAGATGGTCAATTAATTACCTTATGGGATATACTCGGAAGCAGGCATAAATATAGCAGGTAATACAGCTTCCAAAGAATAAAGGGGGAAAGGCTTCTGGTACTTTACGAGTGTACTACGACCACCGCGGCGTCTATGTCCGAAACGCCAACTGTGGAAATCGTGTTCACTCGCGCGGCTCCGAAGAGAATGAATAAGTTAAACAAGCGCCGGCTTTCCGCACAATATGGGGACGGCTTCCTTGAAAACTAATAGGGATGAGGAAATGGCGAACGGCTGGGTGTAAAAACGACAGCACGGACGGAATAGCCGGAGACATCGCACGACCACCGACACCCCCAGATGGTCCGCACGAAAGAAGGGTGAGCCAAAGTCGGTGAAACAGACATTGTTCGCAACCCCTACCGCCGCGGGCGCCGCTTCTTTTATCTCCCGGTTTCGTGCTGACTCGTCCGTCGCCCATTCTGGGTCCTGGGCCAAACCAGGCAATTTTTTTGTTTGATTAATTTGTGGCCTCTTTTTTTTTTTTTTTCTTCAGCGAGGAGTTTGGAGGAAAATACTGTAAGATGGCAATTTCTCCATGTCCGCGGCAGTCGGTTCTAATTTATATAGTAAAAAAAAGTAACTGTAACGGCGTAAACAGCTACAGTTATCCAATAAAAAGTAACAGTGCTACAGTTACAAGTTACCAGTAGTAAAGACTAACGCGTTACAGGTAAAAGTTACCGGAAAAAGTAACTAGTTACCGGTAACGCGTTACTAGTAACTAGTTACTGCCCAGGACTGCGCTACTGTCACGAATGACAAGTGATGAGCCGATAATAACTGAAGAAACTAAGCGTTTAATGGGGGCGAACTTGTGCCCAAAAATAAAAGGAAACAGAAGTTAACAGCAGAGCGTCGCGGGCGTCGAAGTCGGCGTAAGAGCAGAGTCGAACGCTGGGGCGAGACTGACTGGCTCGCCACGCGGAGCCCCTTATGTACATCCGTGGGCTTCTGGAATACTCGGCGTAGAGAGTTCAACGCGTAGAACATTCGGACCTCGAACAAGCAACACGATTCTCGAATTTACCAGAATACTAGTCTGCAGGAATAAAAAAAAAAAAAAGATGCGTCGCTCCGAGGAATCAACCCTGGCTTTTCGCGTGGGAGCCAGTTAGGCCACGCGCGCGCTGCCTACTTGGCCAGCTGCGCGCGCAGATTTACTTCCCCCTTTAAAAAGTGCATCGCCCCGATGCAACGCAAAACAAAACAAAATAAAGAAAGAACGATAAACTAAAGAGTCCTTTGGAGTGCATATGGTCCACAGTCCTATCGAGCGTAGTGCGGCTTCAGACGCACGACGTGGACGACCTCAGGTCGTGGTTGCGGCGTGAAAATGTTCGTGTTCCGTCGGGCATCACCTCGTAGTTCAGCTGGCCGAGGCAACGAAGTACCTTGTATTGTCCAAAGCACCATTTCAGCAGTTTCTCACTGAGGCCGCGGCGACGGATGGGCGTCCACACCCACACCCTGTCTCCGGGCTGGAAGTTGACGTCCCTGCGACGAAGGTTGTAGTGGCCCGCGTCGACGCGTTGCTGGTCTTGAATCAGGAGTCGGGCGAGCTGGCGGACCTCTTCGGCCCGTTGAGCAACCACCTGGGCGTCGTCGCTCTCACTGTCTGCTGGCTCATGGGGCAGCATCGCGTCCAGCATGGTCGTTACTTTCCGACCATGTACCAGCTAGAAGGGTGTGAATCCAGTGGTCTCTTGAACCACCGTATTGTAGGCGAACATGACGTAGGGCAGCACCTCGTCCCACGTCTTGTGCTCTACGTCGACGTACATAGAGATCATATCGGCGATTGTCTTGTTGAGTCGCTTCGTCAGCCCCTTGGTCTGCGGGTGGTACGCAGTTGTACGATGATGGCTGGTGTGACTGAGTCGGAGGATTTCTTGGGTCAGCTGTGCCATGAACGGTGATCCGCGATCTGTAATCAGAACTTCTGGAGCGCCCTGCCGGAGGACGATGGACCCAACGAAAAATTTGGAAACTTCCACAGCAGTCCCCGAAGGGAGAGCTTTCGTTTTGGCGTACCGCGTGAGATAATCTGTGGCGACGATGATCCAGCGGTTCCCCGACGTCGAAGGCGGAAAAGGACCAAGTAGATCCATTCCAATCTGCTGGAAGGGTGCACTTGGAGGAGAAATGGGCTGCAGGAGTCCGGCCGGCCTCGTCGGAGGTTTCTTGCGTCGCTGGCACTCGTGGCATGATCCTGTGTACAGGTGGACGGTCTTGGGGAGCTTGGGCCAGTAATACTTTTCATGAATACGGGCCAGTGTCCGGCTGCAACCAAGGTGTCCGGACGTCGGGTCCGCGTGGCAGGCTTGGCAGATCTCCTCTCGAAGGTCACTCGGGATTACCAGCAACCACGGTGTGTTGTTGTCGCCGAAGTTCTCTTTGTAGAGTACACCTTGTCGAATGGCAAAGGTCGGCAGTACTCGTGAGAAGACACGTGGCACCGTACTCCCGCCCCCTCCCAGGTGCTCGATTAATGCGCGCAGCTCAGGATCGTCCCGTTGACGTCGTGCCATATCGTCAGTGTTCACTGCTCCTAGGAAGCACTCGTCGTCATTGTAGTCGCTGCAGCCGGAAGGGGTTTCGACGGGGGCTCTGGACAGGCAGTCGGCATCGCTCTGCTTGCGGCCTCACTTGTAGACCACTCTCATGTTAAACTTTTGTAGTCAGAGACTCCATCGAGCGAGGCGTCCTGACGGGTTCTTCAGGTTCGCAAGCCAGCAGAGCGAGTGGTGGTCCGTGACTACACGGAACGGGCTCCCGTACAAGTACGGACGGAACTTCGTGATTGCCAAGACGACCGCAAGGCATTCTTTCTGAGTCGTGGAGTAATTTTTCTCCGCCTTGGACAGTGTCCGAGTTGCGTAGGCGATGACCCGCTCGATGCCTTCTTGCACTTGGACCAGTACTGCGCCCAGTCCCGCGTTACTTGCGTCCTGACGAAAAGGCAAATAGCGCACAGTAAACGGGGACTAAAGGAAGTGCCAACAGGACAAGCGCTGACTCTTAACTGAAATTTAATCACATGAAAACAAAACAAAGAAAACAGCAACTCCGCTTATGTCACATGGTACATTCACCACGTGTTAAAAAAAAAAAAAACATCTCTTTACTACTCAAGCCCAGTGACGTTTGGCTTATACAGTTAGTGCCTGCTTTTATAATTGCAAGCGCCTCTAAAATTTCTCGATTCACTCTGTCTCTTTCATAGCCAATGATACCGGTCTTCCTGAAGATAGGTTCACACCCGCATCCATGACAATGCAGTGGCAGATGCCCCCTTACAGCTTCCACCACTGATGGAGCTGTAGGGGCCCTTATGTACTGCGTGGGCTTCTAGAATAATCGGCGTAGAAAGTTCGACGCGTAGAACCATTCCGGCCTCGAACAAGGCCAACACGATTCTCGAATTTTCCAGAATACTAGTCTGCAGGAATAAACAAAAGGTGCGTCGCTCCGAGGAATCGAACCCTGGCTTTTCGTGTGGGAGCCATGTACAGTACGATAACCGTTAGGCCACGCGCGCGCTGCCTGCTTGGCCAGCTGCGCGCGCGGCACTACGAACTTCAGCATGCCCGAGCCACTCAACGAATCGCCTTAGATCCATTGCTGATCCCTGGATACTTTATGAGGATGTTGTGGAGCATTAAATTTTTAATGAACACTGAGAGGTCTCTAGACAATACCTTTATTAGTGTATCAAAAATGAACAAACGAAAGTTAGATTATCAGTAAATATAGATTTGCCAAAATCATTTATATTATCTAAGCCTTCCTATTCCCCGGCTAATTTATCTTTCGTTTTTCTGCGCTGCTTGGATATGGGCTGCTGATTCACCCGCTGCTCAGAAACCGGCTGCTGAGTTTCCAGTTGCTGAGTTGCGGGGTGCTGAATCGCCGGCTGCTAGTTTAGGGTCGACTGCATTACCGGCTGCAGACTTAGGGGCTGCTGCGTTGCGGGCTGCTGGGTTAGGAGCTGCTGCGTTGACAAATGCTGTTTTAGGTGCTGGTGCGTTTCCAGCTGCTAGGTTAGATGCTGCTACGAAGCCGGGTGCTGGGTGAAGGGCTGTTCCGGAGTCGACGGCTAATTGAGGGACTCCTGTGCTGCTAGATTTGGGGTTAGCGGCTGCTGCGTTGATGGCAGATGGGTTCGGGTCTGCTGCATTGTCTGCCACAGGGTGAGGGGCTTCTGAGTTTCCAGCTGCTGGGTGAGAGGCTGCTGCCTTGCCGGTTGCTGTGTGAAGGGCGGCTGGGGTGTGAGCTGCTTAGTTCGGGGCGCCTTCGTTGCTGGTTGCTGGGATAGTGGCTGCTGGGTTGCCGACTGGTTGGTGAGGGGATGCCGCGTTGCCTGCGTCTTAGGGGGGGGGGGGGGTGGCTACTGCGTAGCCGGCTGCTGGGTTAGGGGCTGCTGCGTTGGTAGCTGCTCGGTGAGGGCTACAGCGCTGCCGGCTGCTGGGTAGTGAGCTGCTGCTTTACCGGCTGCTAGGTTAGGGGTTGCTCCGTTGCCGGCTTTTTGGGTAGGTACTGATTCGTTGCCAGCTGCTGTGCTAGGGGCTGCTGCGCTGCCCGCTGGTGGGTGAGGGTCTGCTGCATTGCCGGCTGCTGGGTGAAAGGCAGCTGACTTGCCGGGTGCTCGGCTGAGGGCTGTTGCATTTCCTGCTGCTGGGTTAGGGGCTGCTGCGTTGCCGCTGCTGGGTGAGGGGCTGCTGCATTGCCAGCTGCTGGGTTAAGGCTGCTGTGTTTACAACGATAGGATAGAGACTGCTGCATTGCCAGCTGCGGGTAACGGGCCGCTGCGTTGCAAGCTGCCTGGTAAGGTGCTGCTGGGTTAGGGGCTGTTGTGTTGCCGGATGTCGGCGACTAAATGATGATGCTAAGAGTTTTCATGCCCCATCCCGCGTAGCTTGTTACGGTCCCTTTCTCTCTGTCGTTCATGCTTGAGCCTGAACTGAAAACAAAATTACTCCATTGCACATAATTGCCATTAAAGACCAAAGTTCGCTTGCTAGTTTCTCCTTTTTACCCCCTGTTACAGTCGTATATTGTTAATGTGAATACCACCATTAATAAAAAAATCATTCATAATGCAAGTGGCCCATAACAATCAATGGCGGTCCATGTCTAAATAACAAATAACAGTCGTGG
The DNA here is from genome assembly GCF_016920785.2 of Ixodes scapularis. Classification (NCBI taxonomy): domain Eukaryota; kingdom Metazoa; phylum Arthropoda; class Arachnida; order Ixodida; family Ixodidae; genus Ixodes; species Ixodes scapularis. The sequence continues at coordinate 45,851,531 of NW_024609839.1, read as the reverse complement.
GCACAAAAGACACTGTCCTAAATCCTCTCAAGTGGCAAGAAATATATCCTTCATATATTTATATGCCCTAGGGGTACAGAATACCTGCAAATATCCTGAAGGCTTGTTGTCCACGCCTGTGGCACAATGTGTCCAATTTAAGAGAGGAGAGTTTTGGGTGTACTCTGTGACCCAGGTGCATCACTCTCCTTCGTTTCATTCTCATTTGTGAGTCATCTTCAGAAAGCTTGTGTTCATTATAATAAGAAACAACACGAATCACTGAATTTACCCAAATGGTAACTTTAAAAAATATATCTTGAGATTGTTTGTGCAGGAATAATTAGATTTAAATCATCCTAGTAAAGCCGGTTCTATATGTACCTTGATTTAAATGATACTGATTTTGGTCCTTCCCCTGGTTGTTGCCCTCGTTCTGCTCTTATGCCTAGCCATTCCGCGTGAGAGATGCCATATTAAATTATGATGTAGCCGGTATAGAAAAATACGACCTTTTCATTTTCTGTTTGAATGAGGTGAGATTTCAACCACTGTTTCCTAAAGGCATTTTGAAATGTGGAGATCTTGCAATGCGGTGTTGCTATACTGCATAGCATAATAGATTTACAGAACATTCTATTGAAGTTAGTTATTTTATTTTCGCCGGGCAGTGCCTGACTTTTTACATTGCTTTTTTTATATTTTAATAATAAATTCTGCTAATAAAGGCCAGAATGACCACATGCGCAAAAAGTATCCCTGCAAATAGAGTAGACCGTGTCCCAACCAGTGTGGGCACACCATTCTATTCCAAGACCATTCCGGGGAATTAGTGTTTCCGACAATTCTATTCCTTTTCACTCCTCAAATAGAAACACTGGGCCGATTCTCCCTCCAGAAATGGCTGAATTACACCATTCCATTTCTTTGATTACGGAGCGTGAAAAATGGCAATTGAGAGCTTTCAGGGGGCGTCATAAAAAGAAGAGAACGGCCGAGAGTCAGGAGCGGGAGCCAGCCGGGAGCAAACGCGAGAAACAAGAAGAACGTGAGGCACGAGGGAAACGCCAGGGACCGAGAGCTGGAGAGGGCTGTCGATTGACGGCCGTCATATTTCCCCGTCACTCCGCTGCTTCAGGGCAGGCGGCCGGTGGCCAGGCCGTCTCCCAGGAACCAGAACAAGAGAGGCACCAGGCAACCGGAGAAAATATTAAAGTAATTTACGTTTGCTTCCAAACTTCCCGTTGTGTGATTTCTTGGGGAGCAAACAGAGCGCGGCCTAATCGGGCGGCATTAACGTAATAAGCGACCCAAATTAATTAGGCGCCCAATCTGGGGCCCAAGGCAGCAGGCGCACAAAGATCGGGACGACCTCTTCACAGGTGTAGGACAGCCGCTTCCAGGTTGGCAGTCGGGAACATTGTTCCCAGCAGGTCCCTGTGAAGTGGGCCAGCGTCATGGGTCTCCAGATGTAATATGGGCACCCCGCAAAGCCAACACGTGCCTGGCAGTCCCAAAGGGCGGTTGCCGTGGGCAACGTATGCCCTCAGAGCGGCTGCGGAACTTCCTGGTCCGGTTGAGTGGGCGACAATCTCGGCTGGTGTCTCCAACGCCGCCTCGACACATAATCGACCGTCTGTTCCTCTCGACACGCCGTCCATGTAGACACGGTGTGGCATGGACATAAGAGTTATTACAATAAATGCTAGAGGCTCAGCTGGCGCTAGTGTCTACGGGACTTCCGGTTGCAAATTGAAGCAGACAGCATGCAGTCTACATTTCCATCCTCCCTGTGTATTCCTATGGGAAAATGCGCGTCAATTTGTCCCTTCGCCGGAAAATGACATGAATAACTTTTGTCATTTCGGTTGTACCGGATAGTATGTACCTTTATTGGTATTGCGAAAGTGTAATTGCTTTAGTTACAGCATTTTTCCTTACCACTGAGCGATGTTAAACTTCGCTCTATTTCAGGCCCAAACCTCTGTTTAAAGGAAGGTATGTGAAAACGAGCGACGATTCTAAGCAAACTAACAAATGAAAGGAATATAGAGTGTGTTCAAGGTTTGCTAGCATTTTGGTGGTGCTTATATATTGCTAATATGCCCGTCCTGTCATTGGATGAAAATGACTTCGTCGTGCATCTTTACGATCGGTTAAAGAAACATTCGAACGCAAAAAATAAAGCACGTGAGAAGAAAAGGTGTGTCGTTTTATTATTTCTTATGTCGGGTAGTTTTTAACGGGCACCTGCTCTCTGGCTCGCCCTATTTGCAAAGATTTGGAGCGTGCGGGTAATGATTTGAACCCAAAACAAGCATCTTCGCACATATTCATGAGCAGAAAGAATAAAGCAGTACTTATTTATTGCAAATCTGACTATATTACGTGGCTTTCAATTTATTTTGATCGTCTGCGTGCACAAGGAGTTGCTTATCCAGTGTCACTGCGTAGTTCTTGCCGTTTCTCTTGGTTTTCCATATGTCCTTCGTTCGTTTGACACGTATATCCCCCACACTGGAAAACGTCGACGCCGTGTTCGCGCTAACAGTGTCCGACAGTGCACATAAATACACGTACGAAGCGGTTTTAACACCGTTTTTCATGCCACAAATTTCAAATAAAAATGCTGTAACTGACCAATTATTTCGTCTGCATGACTGAGAAATGCTCCCATGTGCCTAGTACGTACAAATTATTCACGATATTTGCTCTTATAATCGAGCGCCGAGAGAAGATACACTCGCTTTTTCCCATAGAAATGGATTACCGGAAGTCAATATCTGACTGCTTGCTGTCTGCTTCACAATGCAACAGCACACTAGTGCCAGCTGAGCCTCTAGCGTTTATTGTAATAACTCTATGGGCATCGGGGCCTGCTCCAAGCAGGTCCTCCCGCCATGGATGGGCCCGACCAGTTCTGCGAGGTTGCCGCTGCGGGGGTGGAAGTTCCCACGCCTGTCAAGCCCGCGGAGCCCCTTCGGCGTTGCGGAGCTTCATTGTTATGCCACCGCAGGTGTCGACGCCTCCGTGACCGGTCACCCTTAGTGTCTGTTTGACGGAACCTGAGGCTGCCATCTTCTGGGCCTGGGTGGTAGACGTGGGCCCGCCGCCCCGGGTGTTTTAGAAAAGTGGATATATGCTGGTTTTCGGGGTATGGTGGGCACGAGTCGAGGGGTTTACTGAGGGTTTGAGTAAACGCTTTACATACATTTTTGTCTGTCGCGGCTTTCCGGAAAGCTGCATTTCTAAGGTATGTTGGCTAAGGGGTTAGGCCGAAGGGTTAAAGTCCGAAGTCTGAAGCCTTGAGGTCTGAAGGGCGACTGTTCGAAGTCTGAAGTCTTGAAGGTCTAGTAGGGTTCCATAACACAACAGGGCTGAAAGGTCTTTTTACAATAGGGTTGATGTTCACATCACCTTTAAGCTTTCGTAGAATGCAGACATTAAATACATCGCTAATAATTATACCCGCATTCTTGTTTCCCACCGACGCAGACTCGCCCTTTAAACAAAGACGTCATTAAAAATACAATTGTGCCTTGCTTTCGTACGCTCTAAGATTGGGCACGCTATATCCGCATGGGATCCTCATACTGACTCTTTTATTCTGTCTCTTAAATCCACCCAGAAGCGCTCTGTTTGTAATATTGTACCAATTATTCTGTCTTAGCCAGTTAGTCGCAGAAAAGGAAAACAAAAGAAACCTTAAATATACCATCTTTAGTTACGACGTCGTGCCTCTGCGCTATGAATTTTTCCTGAAATATTTTTTTACAATGACAATCTCAGCCACTTGCTTTTTACAGCTTCCACGTATATGACGTCCTGTATCGACCACCTGTTAATATTTAGTGAAGCAATTGAGTTTGAGAAACATCATGTAGTTTCAGTTTCTTTTTACCAAAAGAAGCCTTAACTTGAACGACCTCTCGACTACTATTGGCTCCATCACCGACCATTTTGAATTCAAGCCTGCAGTCTCCAATCATCTGTTGTAGCTGATCTCTGTTCGTATGTTTTTTACTTCATTGCACCCCTCTCTTCTCTGTAACGATTAACACCCCTGAGTGTAAAACAATAAGTAAATGCCAGTCTGCTTGACAAGTAAATACTATAACCTATATGTTGCTCTCCCTTGAGATGTATAAACATGACAGCAGGTGCATTCTCTTGTCCCTGCCATTAAAGTGTAACTCCAAAGAAAAAAAAGTATTTTCTTAAACAGCCTAATGGGGACAAGCATGTCACAAAACAAATGTTCTGCGAAAAAAATATTTTTTTTATCAATATTTACTCCACAGGACGTAATTTAGTCGGAGTCAGAACCTCTCCACATTTGAAACTCCCTCTCTTTCGACCCCCGCGGAAGAGGAGTACGCCCCGCCCCTCACTCTCCTTGCGTTGCGGAGTTGAACGACGCAGCGTCTCGACTTCCGGTAAGATCTGACAACAACGCACGGCGGCGGTATTGTTTTGGTTAGACGCGGTTTGTGAGCGCATGTAGCGAAGACGTGACCGGGGAGAAGTGCCCCTGTGATGTTAACGGAAGATGGAAAGTATCATTCGTAATCGTCGTGCGTTTTTTGAAAGCGAAAGGAGTCACAGAATCCACGAGTCCGCCATCACAAGCCAGGTTTCACGACAGCGCTGCGTTGGTTTCGGCGATCTCGTTGTTTGGTGCAACACGGCGATGCGACAAAGAGCTGAAACGTTCGTGGTGTGTGTAATGCGGTGCTAACACGTAGCGCAAATTGGTTGTTGTGGGGTTGACGTTCAACCAGTTCAGTCCCGTCGTCGTCATCTGATCCAGTCAAACTGGTCCGGGAGGACGCAGTAAGCGTTTTTAAAAGTAAATCTGCCTCGTTCTGTTTCAAAATGTGGAAGTTCCCGACGCATACCGTGAGTAAAACGCTGCGGGCGTTTTCAACAAAACTACGCCGTTTTAATTGAACAATGAACTCCGAATTGTTGTCCTAAATCTGCCGTTTTTATGCTTCGTGTTGGCCTGCGTTTGCACAGCGACGTGTTGCATCGTGCGGTGTGAATAAATTTGGGCACGATTTCGTACATGCCTACAGATGCATGAACTGAGACCACTTTTTACGTAGTGAACATAGTGCTTTTGTATTTTGTGTCTAGTCGCGGACGTTAGGTGCACACAGGGCGAATCTCGACGGCCTCCAGAGCGATATGACAAGAACGTAACTGGACACGCTTGTCGCTACCCGAAAGGCCGATGGCCTCCAGCCAATAGCATTCCTTTCGGAGCGACATGGCTGCTGGAAGGCTCGCTGTCGGGATCACTCATCTGACATCTCCGAAAAGTCGATATTTGCACGCGCAAGCAAACAAACAAACAAACAAAAAAGCACGCTAAGCCAGCAAAGAGGAAAACGAAAGAACCTCGCTATGAAAGCCGAAACCCCGCGTCGCTTCCTATCCCTGCAACTTACCTGCAACAGCTGCTAAACACACACTACTTCACTTCAAGAAGTCTTACTCAAGTACCTGAGTCAGCACGAAACACTTATCATTTCGGCGAAACGATGAGTCGAGGTAGGCGAGACAGGCGGGAGCAGAGACTTCGGCGGCCATGAAAGAATGGCGAAGCTTTTGTTTGTTATGGTATGAATCCAAACGGAGGTGCCCGTCTTCTAAACATTTTGTAAAGATTAATCACTCTCATCACATGGGTTATTCTTGAAACATAAAAATATGCCTTTCAAAAGAAAATTGCAACATATAACAAAGGTTTAACAACCAAGATCTAAGCTGTCATTCAAACTCTTAGCCAATCAGAAGTATAGCAGCCGATTGGTATTCAACGTCACGGAATACCAACTTCGTGGCGCGCGATTCAAAACGGACGAAATAGCCGCAAACTAAAAAAGGTCTCACGCAATAAATATTTCTGAAACATTTTTTTTTCTCGCGGAAAGATTGTTTTTTGACATGCTTGACCCAATTAGACTGCTTTAAAAAAAAAATTTTTTTTTTCTTTGCAGTTACTTTTTAAGGCTTCTGAAAAAAAAAAAATCTGGAAGGAAACCAAATTTTAAAGGAAAGAGTTCTCGAATCGGAAGTCCTAATTTATCTCGTGCTGCGCTTAAGCCAATCTTTCGCTTATTTTGCTTGCAGCGCATTTATTGTACAGAGGACGGAACAGATAGTGTGACCGACTTCCAGCTCAAGTGAAAACGTTATCTTCAAACTTGTACCGTCGGGAACGCGCCAGAGAGTATCGTTTTCATCCTCTTGATCGCAAAGGTTGGGCCGACAGACCAGCAAAGGGGGGATTTAGAGCGGGCCTTATCCTCAAACTAAATTTCGTCTAACAGCGTAAATATTGTAAGAAAAACAAAATTGATTTCCGTGAGAAAAGTAAAGTGTCCAACCTAGATGCTTCAAAATGATTTTATTTCAGTGTCCGTTGAGGTTTCCTTCCTTCACCTCACGTATTTGTGGCAATGAATAGCGACGTTAAGATATTGACTAGGCGAAGGAAGCAGGATGGGTGCCTAAAATCCTTTTTTGCATAAAAATAAAAAAGGACACCTGACAATCCTTTCCCGTCAGATATAGAATATATTAGCTAACTGGCGTTGAAAAAATTCATGTCATCAAATTGTTAACCCTCTCAGGTTGTAGGGAAAGCTAGATTATTAAAACAATATGTTTTATTGATACTCTGGAAGCATACATTGAGCAAATATAAGCACCCTAAGAATTGCTAGAGATCGCTATAATACTTCTAGCACAAACGTCGGGTTTTTGCGCACCCCTTAAAGGGACACTGACAGGGTATTTATGCTCGCTGAGGTTTTTAGTTGTTCGTGACATATGAGAGCTCAACTACCCAGAACAGAATTTGCGGCTCCAAATTCGGTTTCTTTCCGCCCGAAAACCGCCGATCAAGAACTGGCCGGTTCGAGTCTCGCTCACTCTCTTTTTCGCGGTCACGGGCCGTTTTCAAAGGTATCGATGCAACCACCAAATTTAATCGAAGTCGTGGGTCACTGAAGGCACACACTCAATATTAAAAATAGAAAAAAAATATGAAACCCATTTTTTGTGGCTTCTAAAAAGCTGTAAATACGTTGATTGAAAAAAAAAAAAAAAGTTCCACCGACAACCGGAAGCATTCTGTGCGTTCGTCGTTTCGCGTATCGTGGGACTCGCGGGGCCGGCGATGGCAGCGGACGACGGGCGTGGGACCTCTATTTCAGAACTGTCGTTCGCGGTACCGGCGAATTCTGTCTACCGTTAAAAGAGAAATTTGGGACTGATCAAAAGAATTGGTATACATCCCGTACGACACGCCCGGCCACTAAGCCGATTTGCACGAAGACGTCGCCGAGCCGTCGCTCCCTTCTCGTGGCTGAAGACATCGCTCCCGCAAACGTCAAGCACGACGTGTCTACTTCGAGTTCAATATGCACGCGTACGATTTCTTTACTAGGTGCGAATGTCCCCAAAGCGTGGTGCTTCCCGACTTCGACCCGGGAGTGCTGTTGCTAGAAAAAAATCGACAGCAAACTTTCCAACTTGCAGTTTACCGGCTGAATTATTACTAAGGAAAGAGATCCACCAGAAAGGCGATGCCCCAGTAGCTCAGTCGGAAAGAAAGACACGCGGTGGAAAGACACGCGGTAGGACCGGGTTCGATCCCCTGTGAAACTTTATTTTTTTATTTTTCAAACATTTTCTGATGTTTGCATATATATATATGTATATATATATATTTACAATCATCACTGAAGAAACAAACAAAAAATAACAAACTAATGTTGTGGACGATACTTCGCTGAATTAAATGGTATGGAATTTCCGTTTTGACACCTGCGAGCTCAATGTAATCACTTTCCACAAAATGCAAGGAGCATACAAATCAGGTAACGTCCGCTTTCCGAGGTGCCCTTATATGTTCTACAGGAATTGCAGCCAGCCGTTGGTCCCGATCCCGTTGATCTTTCGGAAACTCTGTCGCACAATGCCACTTTTTTTCGGATGCAGGAAATGTGAGCCAGCTGTTCACGCAACATCTTGGGTGTATTCTTTTCGGAGCCGATCATGGAAATTCACCACGGGCACTCACTACTCATCTCCAACTCCTCAATGTACAAAACAACTCATCTTGGAGTACAGAACAACGAGCGGAACAAACATAACTGCAAAAAAATCGCACGGCGAGCAGTTCCCGCACGCCGCATCGCACGCCGCATGTCCTGTCGTCTGCTACCGGAGAGGAAAAAAAAAAAAGAAACAAATAACGCACGGTCGGGTGTAGCCACGTGACTTCCGCCACTCACTCTCTTCTCTCCACTTCTCCGACCTCCGTCGGGTTTCGGTTTCGGTTTCGAGGAGTTGCGTCTTTTGGCTTTATTTAAAAAATACGCTACTCTGTTGCAAAATATTAATTGGGTAGTCCTCCGACACCATAATAAAGCGCCTGGCAAAAAATAAAAAAAAAAATTTTGGGGGGTGTCAGTGTCCCTTTAAACAGTGGGCGATTCTTCGTAGTAGTTGTACTTTTCTTCCATATTGTTTGTGATCGATTGTAGCTGCTCACATATGCGCCCAGTAATGGGAGTTCTTCAGATTTGATTTTCGCTTTTCGTAAATTGGGTAACGAATCGCCCAACTAAATATAGCGGAAAAATTTCCCAGCTACGTTTAGCGGGAAATTTCCTTCTCTAAAATTAGCGGAAAAATTTCTCCTCTAAATGTACCGGAAACATGTCCCGCAAAATAAAGCGGAAATATTTTCCCCCTAAACTTAGTCTGGAAATCTTTCCGCTAAATCTAGCGGAAAATTTTCCGCTATATTCACCGGAAACATTTCTCCGCTAACATTATCGGGAAATTTCATCGAAAATTTCGCGCTAAATGGGAGGGGAAAGGGCGAGGACAAGGGTGAGGGGAAGAGGGGCATACACTTCCTTCTGTGCCTTCCCCTCCTCCTCCTCAAGAGCTGCGCTCGAATTCGGCATTGCAGAGAATTGTAAACGTCTTTCATTTCTTTTTTTTTTTTTTTTTTATACACTCTGAATGCGAATTTTCAGCTTTGAGCAATGTTCTGCCATATGTGTGGAGACTACCCCCCTTGTTTTTGGAGCGAGTGCATCGCCGCAGCATGAGCCACCTCGGTGGCTCTGGGGCGAGGGCGCTGGCTTACGGATCCCCATGTGGCGGGCTCGAATCCCGGCCGAGGTGCCCGCAATCTGACGAAGGCTTATTGCGGAAGAGGCGCCGTGCTTTCTGTTGCACGTCAAAAGATCCCCAGGTGGTCAAAATTAATCCTCAGTCCCCCGCTGGGGCATGCCAGGCGGCCGCCGTTGGTTTGGCACGTAAAACCCCCAAATTTGATTTGATCGCCGCAGCATGGGGGATGGTGTCAGATCCTTTGTAGACCTTTTTCAACCACCTGGGCGCGTATTCGGTTGTCGCGTGGGATATTGTCGGCTACGCCTTGAAAAATAAAGAGTAAACATTACAGTGTTCCGAGGTGCTTTAGGACTCGCGCTTGTTTGGGATGGTGACTTCCTTCTGTTTCAAGCATCCGCTCGATCTGACTAACTGCCATGCGTTCCTGAAGTTCACAATATGTGAAGATCAGGGACGTGACTGGGGTGTTGCGCTGATTACCTTGTGACATAAATGATATTGCATATAACTTCCACCCTAACCTGACAGATCGCCTGGTTGCCGAGAATTGCTTAATTTATTAAAAAACTTAAGTCAAGAGGACGAGGTCAGATTGAACTCAGCATAAAGAGCTACTAGCGACTGATGCGTGCAGTGAAAACTAAAATCAAGTTTATAAAGAAAATAACTATTATTTTTTTATTATGATTTTGAACGCGCAATGTTAACGCGCGTCATTCGCATCAAATATTCGGAACTTACTGTAACTGAAGCTTTAACCTGGAAAATGCGTAAAATTTGCTTCTGCTATTCAACTGAACGAAGACCAGAATGGTCTCGGAGACGAAAACTAAATATCGCGCCCTTCTAAGTTAAATTACTTGCGTATTGAACACTAGTGCATCCCATATTGGAGTACGCAAGTATACAATGTGACCCATTTAGACAGAGATGCAATTCTGTAGATTGAGCGGCTTTGAAAATAGTTTATAGGAAGGTTGAAATCTATTTGTTTGATGGATCAAAATCTTTTAAACTTCGATGCTCAACGTTATATAATGCCACGAGAATCTCGTCCAGTCAGAAGCAGCTATTCAGGGTAAATCACACCCTTGGTTATACTCACAGACACATTTAATTCACCTTTTCAAAGAAGCATAAAGTATGGAAACTTTATATCAGCATGGCGTTGACCGACCCAAGTGATGTTCCGCCTACATCGGCAACATTAGTGATACTGGCCCGATACTTACGATCCAGCGCTAATATCGGCAGTATCAAAATTATATTCTCCCGATTTCTTCGATCCGACGAAAATATTGGCGCAATACAGTGTGCTGCCTGGGACATATCCGTGGTGCCGACATTTATGGCAAAATTTAAGGGTCTGTGCGGGCACATATTGGACACGAGAGTTACGCCAGAGTTTGTATGGAACTCGTCCAGGCCAAACGCTGACGCAGCATTCGTGCCAAATATACTTTAGTAGATGACGTGGTGAGATCAGCACTACAGCTTTGCATGAGGGCAATGTTGGGAATAATATGCACACTTACCCCTCGCCTCTGTCAAGTTTAAACAGGCCACGTCACGTCAGTGGGAACACCGTGCTCATGTACGAAGCAAGTCCAGTTCCCTAGAAGTGCGCAGCAGGAGACATCAGCCCTAACCATCTACGCACTTAGTCAGCAATATGCAGCTCTGTTATAAGAGTCCATGGCGTCTTTGCAAGGCCTCCGAGAAAGGTAAATATTCTTCACCAGGAAGAATTTCTTAAAAAACCGAGCAGCACTAAACATACAATGAGTGCCGATCTCGACGGATGTCTGAGGAACGCACTGAAATTGCCGAAGCAATCTCGCAAAGACTCGCTTGGGAGTGTAATGGACAATGTGCTACATTGTACAGCACCCACCGCAGGGGAGGCACCGACGGTCGAGAGGAAAGACAGAAAGGGGCGTCGCAACACTCTGTACACAGCGGATGTATCGGTCTGCACAGGGCCAAGAAAAGGCGAAACATGCCCCGGGGTTTCTGGGGGCGCGAGGACGGTGCGACCAAGGAGAGAAGAAAGCAGTCCCCGATAATTCCGCTCGGGTAGCGAAAGAGGAAACCATGCTAACCTACGGCACTTTTTAAAGCTCGATGAAATGCAAATAGATTTAGCCACAAACAAGAACGATGTTAACTCACAGGTGCAAACAACAGCGAACGCTCCGAACATAAAACGATCGTCTGCCGACCCCAACGATGCGTCTAGTTACTCGCAACGCAGCATCTTCGACCGCCATTACAGCCAACATGGCGGGCATCCGGACAAAGGAGATTTAGCAGCCAACGTAAGCCAAGACAAATCCGACAACAAAAGTTCCAACACGGCTTGCGACGGGGCCTCATTCAACGTTCGACATAACGGCGATTGTCTAGGACGCATTCCAGAGCTTATTAGCAGAGTGGCGCTTCTACAGACACTACCGGCGGTTGTTGCGCCCTTCAGCGACGTGTGGGAGACAGCGTATCTGGTGCCTTCATTCGAACCGCTCTCATCGTGCTGCCCGACTGCTGGCATGTGGATCCGACGAAACGACGGCCTTACGGACATCTTGCCATGGAGCGACACGCTGACGCCTTGCAATAAACTCACTAAACTGGGGAGCCCAGCGAAGATATGGTACGAATCCATGTAGTCGGTTGACAAAAGTGGACGGAATCAAAGGCATAACTCAAGCATGTGTTGACATCGACTGCATTGGTGCAATGTCTCGATCGCGACATAAATGCTCGGCTACTAAAGCGAGGTCTGCCAATCGACACATATTACTGCGATAAATATTCAAAGCTTTCCCGGTGCAACCTCGGTGACAAGGTGTGCGTGGAGTACATCATAACCGACCTCAACGACGAAGACACAATCAGTGCGGCTAGCGTGCGCACCTACGTATTCCCAGAAGAGTTGCTTCAGTGCTTGAAACGCCTGTAAGAGGCCCCTGCATCATGGCGTCCATGATCTTTCTCTACGTTGAAAGGAGAGTGTCTCAGAATTGCATGGAGTCGCTCCGCGACTTTTGGGGGTCAAAGCCGTGTCTCTAGCAGAGTTGACCGAGCCGTAGTGTCAACCCGACACGCGCCGTCGTAGGACCGTCCCCGCTCAAGTCGAGAAGCAAATAATTGTTCAACGAAAGAGGATATACGTTCTTCTTCAACTGCAACGAATACGGTCACGGGTTCATGAAATGCCCGCCGCCGCACCGTTCTGGACGACGGGCGGACCGCCCGTCGTCCAGAACGGGGTGTAAATATACTTTCGCGCCACCAATACTGCAAACGAAAAATATATAATGCCTGCGAAACTAAATGCTTAATCCAAATTGTTGTTTGTTAATTTGGGAACACTTTAAAAAATTTCCGTAATTTTACAACACTTTTGTTGTAACACTGAAGTACCCTGTGTCCGTTTCTTAGTTTTGAAGTTTATTTGGTTTCTCAAGGGCCAGGCCCGGTAGGGAGGTAGAGAAAAAAGTCATTTCTGCCTGACTGGGCCTCTACCCCCCACAATTCTTAACAGACACAAAACTCATTTTTCCTAAGGTTGAATAAAGTAGTATACAGTTCTCTGTGTGTGTGTGTGCGTGGGGGGGGGGATCAAAGCGTACTATAGTAGAGGATAAAACCGTTAAAAGGGCTTTTATCTCGTAATCCTGCCAAAAGCGATTCTTTATAATGAAAAGGCCAAAGACTACCCAAGAATCCCACAGTACCCTGCAAAAGGAACAAATGAAAAGGGTGGGGGAAACACTGAACAGAGTTAAGTAAAGTCTATAATCCACAGTAAACCTCATAGGCATTGCCCTACGTCACAGGTGGTGAAGGTGTCGAGTTGCATCTCTACAGAAGTTTCCGAGCTTGTGATGATTGCTAGGGCCTTCTGCGTGAGTGCACATAAACGGATTGAAAGAAAAGCGAAGACCACACCAAGAAAGGATGCTGTTGCTTTACAGGAGGAAACGGTTGAAAGGCACCGGCACAATCCTTGCGAACAACTCCCTTCAGTGACGTCTTGTGACCTTGCAGTTCCACAACATTGTCTAGGAGGCATAATAAGATGACCCACTAAAGGGCCACACTTGAAATCACTTCCGGCCCACAAGTGAAGGGCCAGAATTCTAACCAGTGTCAGAGCAGTGAGTGATCCGGAGCGAGCTTGGCTGCCGAAGAATAGCGTAAGCTGCCCCCCTTTGCTGAACACGTTCAGCTGATCTCACAATATCAACCTCGTATAGAGTTGCAATAGTCTTGGTGTGGCAGTGGCAGGGCTGTAAAAGGTACCCAAGTGTGCTATGGCCGGTTCCACTGGACACGGAAAGTACAAAACCCGGTGTTCCGCACGTTTAGAACAAAACTGACGGCATGCAGTGTGAAGAAGCATAGCTGGTTGTTTATAGTAGACTTTGACGATGTTGTTCTGCAAACCTTGGTTTCTGGGGTCACTTGATAAACGGCACTAGCATCAGATTGTCGGTAACAGCAGTGGAGTCGTTTGCAGGGCCGCATTATCACGATTAATAAGCATGTTGAGAACAACTGGACTGAGCTCACTGTCCCATCAAGCTGTCGAGCCTTTTGAGCCACTAGAAATAGTTCCATAGTATACACTGCAGTCTGCAGTGTATACCAGGCTGCCGTCTGAGCGACTCAACTTGAAGGCTTCTAGCATACACACATTTAATTATTTATAGTGTTATTGAGCACAATTGGCTCGCTGGGAAAGTCGTAGGACTTAGGTTTCACGGAAGCCAAACAGCACGCACAGCGTAGCAGCAACTTGCCATGCTTGTAGGGGGTTCCAGCTCCAGGTTATGGCGTAACGAAAAGGGTAATCGGAAAGGTACCACGACCCAGCACAACTATAGAGTTCTTAGCACGACCCTTTCCGTAAGTACACTCTAAAAAAAAGCCCGTGAGTCTACTTCCCCCCACAACACTTGGAGAGCCAATCACCGTAAGTCACGGAGGCAGCTCAGCGAATGACGATGCCGAAACATATGTTTCGACCAGAAAACGCAGTCTGAGTTGTGACATTAAGCAATGCAAGCGTGACTGCGTTTTGGTCTAAACATATGTTTCGGAGTCATCATTCGCTGAGCGGCCCCCGTAAGTTGCGCTGTTTGGCTCTCCGAGTGTTGTGCAAAAAAGAAGACGCACGGGCTTTTTTTAGAGTGAAGCGTGCTCCACTCCACTGTATCAATCTGTATCAATCGACAATGTGAGCGCCATAAACTGAATCCTGCATCCACGTTTCAAATACCGCTAGAACTGACGTGGAATGCGTTTCGGGGAGTGAGTGAAGGTGCAGCAGCTTATTTCGGACCAAGTGCCCATTTTGAGGATCACACTGCGAGTTGAAACAACACAGAAGGCTCGCGTCTCGCAGCGTCGCCTGTAGAATGACGATTCGAACAGCTTGCACACTGTAAAGGTAAGAGCGTTCACATCGAAAAGCTCATTATCGAAGGGGGCTACAGAGGTTTTAGGAGCCACTGGTCATAGTAATCGGATTCCCGCATTGTCGTAGACTGTTTTTTACCAGGTACGTCATGTAGGCCTAAAACGAGGGCTGGGGGATCCGTCACCAGAAACGCGGAGGAACTAAGCAAACAACGTGAGGCTCGCTGACTCGGTTCTTGGGTGCCGACGATGTCCGAATACCCTGGCGGGGTCCTTGCTTCCAAGAAGACTGGAGATTCTTTCAGGCGAGCACATAATATCTAGACAGCATGCTTATGGCTGATCCGGATTGCAAGGGTTGATAACAGGAGAGCCAACGCACGAGTAGGTCGAGCACGGCCGGCACTGGGAACAATGATGGTCGCCGCCATGTTAAACAGAAACGACGCCAAGCTTCAGTTTAGTACACAATGCACTGCAACGTGGTTTACTACAGATAATATATAAATGTTTAAACAACTTTTATTGTGTTTGAAAGTTAGAATAGCAGTCGACTAAAACAAGTTGCGTCAAATTAGCTTGGTCGGAACCAACGAGCATCGCCGCATCGCCATCGCCATCGTAACAAACACACAAAAACAAAGCGAGTTACGAACTTTCGGGCGCTTTCGGGTGCTTTCAGACGCTTTCAGACTTTCGGAAAAAAACATTGAAGAACGTCCTTAGAAAAATGAAGTGTCCCAGGAGCCGGTGTGCCCATGGAACCAGCTGTGGATTTGAGTCTAATTGGTGAGTACCCGCTCATTCGTTTTATTTTTTATTTTCAGTCCTTTCTGTTCGCAGCGTTTATGACGTGCACTTGTGTGTGCAGGCAGCGTGAGACCGAACATGTGCGGTTCCTCGCCGCACACGTGCTTTTCGCATTAGATGACGCTCGAGCTTTTGCCGAGGAAGTCTCGGAACCGACCTGTCACTGAGCGAGCAGTCAGATTGCGGGAACACACCCAGAGGCAAAGCTCCCACCGGAGGTAGGGGGGCCGAGCGAGGCACGTTGTGAGTATACTAGGGAGCTTCATCTGGTAGATCGGTGGGCAAGGCTTGATTTCTGCTAGCCAGGTGGTGTGTTTTTCGAAACCCGTGAGTGCTAAAGATACCTGTTAGCGTGCTGGCGCTCGTATTCGCTTCCACTGCGGGAGGTTGGATTCATTTACAAAGCAAATACCTCCAGCTTATAAAACAATGTCAACAATTTATGAGTAGACGTTGCGTCTTCCATGCGGGAGACATTATCAGTGCAGCCTCGGAACAACCCCACCAGCTACCAGCTAATCGTGAACCTTGCGATACCGGTAACTTTATGAGTTTCGATTCTCACCCCCTGTGGCCAAAGTGGCACCGGTCATATTAAAACCACCATGTATTCTAAACCTTGCGATACCGGTAACTTTTTGTGTTTGGATTCTCACAACCCTGTGGCCCAAGTAACACCGGTCACATTGAAACCACAGTGTATCGTAAACCTTGAGATGCCCGTAACTTTTTGTGTTTTGATTCTCACCACCCTGTGTCCGAAGTGGCACCGATCATATTGAAACCACCATGTATCGTAAACCTTGCGATACTGGTCACTTTTTGTGTTTGGATTCCCACAACCCTGTGGCCGAAGTGGCACCGGTCATATTGAATCCACCATGTATCGTAAACCTTGCGATACCGGTAACTTTTTCAGTTTTAATTCTCACCAACCTGTAGCCGAAGTGGCACCGATCATATTAAAACCACCATGTATTGTAAACCTTGCGATACGGGTAACGTTTTGTGCTTGGATTCTCACGACCATGTGGCCAAAGTAACACCGGTCACATTGAAACCAAAGTGTATCGTAAACCTTGCTATACCGGTAACTTTTTGATTTTCGATTCTCACCACCCCCTAGCCGAAGTGGCACCGGTCATATTAAAACCACCATGTATTGTAAACCTTGCGATAGCGGTTATGTTTTGTGCTTGGATTCTCATGACCCTGTGACCGAAGTAACACCGGTCACATTGAAACCACAGTGTATCGTAAACCTTGCGATACCGGTAACTTTTTGAGTTTCGATTCTCACCACCTTGTAGCCGAAGTGGCACCGGTCATATTAAAACCACCATGTACTGTAAACTTTGCGATACCGGTAACGTTTTGTGCTTGGATTCTCACGACGCTGTGGCCGAAGTAACACCGGTCACATTGAAACCACAGTGTATTGTAAACCTTGCGATACCGGTACCTTTTTGATTTTCGATTCTCACCACCCTGTGTCCGATGTGGCACCGGTCATATTGAAACCACCATGTATCGTAAAGCTTGCGATACCGGTAACTTCTTGAGTTTCGATTCTCACCACCGTGGGGCCGAAGTGGCACCGGTCATATTGAAACCGCCATGTATCGTAAACCTTGCGATACCGGTAACTTCTTAAGTTTCGATTATCATCAACCTGTGGCCGAAGTGGCACTGGTCATATTGAAACCATCGTGTATCGTAAACCTTGCGATACCGGTAACTTTTTGAGTTTCGATTCTCACCACCCTGTGTCCGAAGTGGCACCGGTAATATTGAAACCACCATGTATCGTAAACCTTGCGATACCGGTAACTTTTTGAGTTTCGATTCTCACCACCCTGTGGCCGAAGTGGCACCGGTCATATTGAAACCATCGTGTATCGTAAACCTTGCGATACCTGTAACTTTTTGTGTTTGGATTCTCACAACCCTGTGGCCCAAGTAACACCGGTCACATTGAAACCACAGTGTATCGTAAACCTTGAGATGCCCGTAACTTTTTGTGTTTCGATTCTCACCACCCTGTGTCCGAAGTGGCACCGATCATATTGAAACCACCATGTATCGTAAACCTTGCGATACTGGTCACTTTTTGTGTTTGGATTCCCACAACCCTGTGGCCGAAGTGGCACCGGTCATATTGAATCCACCATGTATCGTAAACCTTGCGATACCGGTATTTTTTTCAGTTTTGATTCTCACCACCCTGTAGCCGAAGTGGCACCGATCATATTAAAACCACCATGTATTGTGAACCTTGCGATACGGGTAACGTTTTGTGCTTGGATTCTCACGACCACGTGGCCAAAGTAACACCTGTCACATTGAAACCACAGTGTATCGTAAACCTTGCTATACCGGTAACTTTTTGATTTTCGATTCTCACCACCCCCTAGCCGAAGTGGCACCGGTCATATTAAAACCACCATGTATTGTAAACCTTGCGATAGCGGTTATGTTTTGTGCTTGGATTCTCATGACCCTGTGACCGAAGTAACACCGGTCACATTGAAACCACAGTGTATCGTAAACCTTGCGATACCGGTAACTTTTTGAGTTTCGATTCTCACCACCTTGTAGCCGAAGTGGCACCGGTCATATTAAAACCACCATGTACTGTAAACTTTGCGATACCGGTAACGTTTTGTGCTGGGATTCTCACGACGCTGTGGCCGAAGTAACACCGGTCACATTGAAACCACAGTGTATCGTAAACCTTGCGATACCGGTAACTTTTTGATTTTCGATTCTCACCACCCTGTGTCCGATGTGGCACCGGTCATATTGAAACCACCATGTATCGTAAACCTTGCGATACCGGTAACTTCTTGAGTTTCGATTCTCACCACCGTGGGGCCGAAGTGGCACCGGTCATATTGAAACCGCCATGTATCGTAAACCTTGCGATACCGGTAACCTCTTAATTTTCGATTATCATCAACCTGTGGCCGAAGTGGCACTGGTCATATTGAAACCATCGTGTATCGTAAACCTTGCGATACCGGTAACTTTTTGAGTTTCGATTCTCACCACCCTGTGTCCGAAGTGGCACCGGTAATATTGAAACCACCATGTATCGTAAACCTTGCGATACCGGTAACTTTTTGAGTTTCGATTCTCACCACCCTGTGGCCGAAGTGGCACCGGTCATATTGAAACCATCGTGTATCGTAAACCTTGCGATACCTGTAACTTTTTGAGTTTTGATACTCTCCACCCTGTAGAACACAAGCGAGCTGTTGTATGATTTATTGATTGATTGATTGGGGTTTCATGGCGCAAGGGCTACTAAGGCCAAAATGCGCCAAGAGCGGAACTATTGTATAAGCAAAGGTTTGGAAGAAGAAAGAGCTATAGTAGCTGATGATGTAATAAAACTATGTATATGAGATTGTATAAGTGTATACAGCATGAAGGCGAGGTCGGATTACTAATTAAAATCATAGTCGGTGTATAAGGCCGATGTCATTAAGAAAATTAAACACAAGCATGCGGAATCAGCGGCTGTTCGCCAAGTAAAATAACTAAGTGAAGTGAAGTATGTTCTTGGTATATTTGCAAAAAAGTTTTGAAACGATCTTGGTCATACTTCGGGCACTCAGGTAGGATGTGTGATATTGATAGAGGAATGTTGCAACGTTCACACTCTGGAGCATCCTCTCCACGCAAGAGATGCCCATGGGTGAGATGTGTATGACCAATCCGTAGGCGGCATAATACCACCTCATAAAAGCGTTCCCGATGCCTGGCGCTCTCCCACTCACTTAGAAAATGTTTTACAGCACGCAGTTTGTTATGCGCTTCATTATTCCATTCGCGTTGCCATTTAGCTCGAATGCAACACTTCAAAGGGATGTGGTAGTCTTTGTATGGTATTTTTTGCAGGTCTATTTGTCTCTCATTTGCAGAATTTGCAGCACTAACGGCCTTTTCATTACCTGGGATGCCCACGTGGCTTGGGACCCAGCAGAAAATTATCTCAATCTGCTTGTACGAGGCAGCCATAACTTTATTTTGTAATTCTAGAACAAGTGGATGTCTAATGCGCTTCAATGGTGTAAGTGCTCTTAATGAGCTCAAGGAATCTGTGTAAACAATCGAGTGGCGAAGCATTTTTTGGTTGCATAATCAACAGCTAACAGCAGGCCATAGAGCTCAGCTGTCAGTATGGTGGCTGCATTTTGGATTCTCTTGATCTGTTTCACAAATGGCCCTATCATAGCACAGCCAACCACAGAGTCTGCTTTAGTCCCATCTGTATACAGACCTACGTTCTCTTCATATTGATTTTGTAGCCGAAAGAATTCCTGCCTCATGACTTCATTTGGTGTATCTTTTTTGGAATGTTTAGTCCGTGTAAGATCACAATTAATGGTATGGTAATCCCACGCGGCCATGGTCGTTAAGCATTGAACTACTGGAGTCCTGGGATCTAGTTCTACAGATGCAGCATAATTCATATTCCCAATTGCAAAAGGAGGAACAACGGTTGGTTTGTTTTCAAACGTTCTCTGGGACCTGATGTTTTTGAGGTTATCGCGGGTAGGGTGCTGCGGGACAGAGCGAACTCGAATAGAATACATAAAGCCCAGAGCAAACCTCCTACTTTCAAGGGATGGCTCATTAGCTTGTGCATACAGACTAAGTACCGGGGAGGTGCGAAATGCTCCAGTAGCCAATCGCAGTTCCTGGTGGTGAATGGGGTCCAACATCTTAAGGACTGATGCTCGGGCAGAGCCATACACAATGCTCCCATAATCAAGCCTGGAGCGAACAACCGCCCGGTATATGCGTAACCGACAGTCTATGGGAGCCCCATGATACATGTGATAGAACCTTAAGTATATTCAGCGATTTGAGACATTTAAGTTTTAAGTTCCTAATATGTGAAACAAAAGTCCATTTCGAATCAAATACGAGTCCCAGAAACTTATGTTCACTTTTTGTCGCTATTGGTATTCCATACATTTGTAAAGAAGGCTCTTGCAGAACTCCACGCCGGCGAGAAAAACACACACAGGCAGTTTTCTCTGGCGAAAATTTAAAACTGTTTGTGTCAGCCCATTTTTGTAACTTGTTAATTGCCAGTTGGACCCGACGTTCACATATTGAAGGGTTACAGGACGAGAAAGAAATTTGAATATCGTCTACATCTGTAGAATATTGCACAAAAGAAGGTATAGCACGGGCTATAGAATTCATCTTTACACTGAAAAGGGTTACGCTAAGGACACCTCCCAGGGGAACTCCATTTTCTTAAAAAAACTCCCTGGAAAGGGTTGTTCCCAATCTTGCATAAAAAGTGCGACATTGCAGGTAACTTTGAATAGCACCTAGCATTCTACCTCGGATACCAAGACTAAACATATCCTGCAAAATTCCAAAACGCCAGACCGTA
The DNA here is from genome assembly GCF_016920785.2 of Ixodes scapularis. Lineage (NCBI taxonomy): Eukaryota > Metazoa > Arthropoda > Arachnida > Ixodida > Ixodidae > Ixodes > Ixodes scapularis. Next base: position 45,830,737 of record NW_024609839.1, on the reverse strand, counting down.
TCATATGCCTTCTCTAAAACAAAAAAGACAGAAACACAGTGTTGCTTATTTACAAATGCTTCCCGCACAGTGGTCTCAAATCGAACCAGGTGGTCGAGCGTGGATCGAAACGAACGGAAGCCGCACTGATATTTGTCTAGAAGATTGTTTTTTTCTAGGAAATACATAAGTCTGTTGTTTATCATTCTCTCCAGTGTTTTTGAGAGACAACTCGTTAGTGCTATCGGTCTGTAGTCTAAAATACCAACGACATGTGGGTGATCGCACGAGTATAGCACGATTGCCCCAAATGGAGAATCCCAGCTCTCGCTTCAACCAGCATTGTTCCATGTCCTAACCTAATATGTTGAGGGTCTACAAATGACGGCATAATTACGCTACACAGGCACACGTGCACACTTACTGTCTTTTAATTAAAAATAGAATGCTCCGCTTCATGTTGAGTACAGGGTCACCTTATCTGGGGATTGCCGTCATGGGCTTCTCATAAAACTGTAAAACTGGCCTTTTTAAGGCGGGGCAAAAGGGCGGGTGTCAGTCGGGGGCATTTCACTCGGGGCTTGTGACAGCGGGTGCTTTCGTGCACCACCCTATCGTACACGGGGCATCAATTTTGTGTAAAGTGGTCTCCTTTGAAGAACTTAGAGGTCCACTGCGACACGTGTTCGATGTTCGTTTGATCCTTTGCTTGATAAAACACTGCATCCGGGCAAGTAGGAACCCAAAATAGAGGGGGAAAGATTTTGAGGCGCTCAAGATCAGTGTAAACAAGGATGACGGTTAAATCAGTGCGTCGTCACTCGTTTCATCAAATAAGGAATTTAGATTCATTTCGTGCGAGGTATAATACAGTGTGTATATCTGTTTGTGTTTTCTAAATAAAACTAAGTTGCCAGTAGCGCTCCGAGTGCGCGCACCTATTTTTTGTGCTCGTCTTTTTGCGCATTTCAGTATAGGCTTTTTGCACCTGACGTAACTTCCTCTTAGACTTCAAATCGAAACCAACATTGTCCTTTGCTATGAGTCCCTTGACGCCATGTTGGAGGCCTTCGAGTCTTATTCTAGCAGCAGTAGTACCGTAGAGTCATAGAGCCGTATTTACATAACCACACATTAGAATATTTTTTGTCCTAGTCAACGACAAAGAGGTTCCCATCTGGCACGAAGTGCCGTTCACAAAACCCGTAGTTCGGTTGCGAAGTTGTTTTGTCGAGATCATAAAATCAACATAATATTATAGAGCGAAAAATTCTATGTATTTGACTTCGACGGAACGACGGAGCATAGGCGCGTACATCGGAGGCCCCAGTCAGTGGTCCTGATGAGCCCATATGGCTTGCGACTCCTCAATATGCACAAAGAAGCAGTAAAACGTAAGATATAATTTCTTTACCTTGTTTTTTTTTTCGCAGAAATATACCTGAATCGCGCGTTCACAAAATAAATAAACTTGACAAGCGCACGAACAACTTCAACTTGTCGAGGCCAAATAAACACACCTAAACCAGCCTATTCCAACATGCTTCCAATATTAAGCCAATCGTATTCTCAAACTAACATGTACCATTATATGCCACTGTGTACTTGCGATATTGATGAGCCAATGGTACTAAAAGGGCAAGATTGGCCATTATAAGCTCTTGCTTATCCAACGTTGGCAAGCCAATGGTACAGACAAGCCCACAGTGTTCATTTCATGCCAGTCCCCAAAGATATTGGAATGCCGATGCCACGGACAGTTCAACGTTGACCATATTAATCTGGTGTTTATTCAATGTTGGCAAGCCAATGGACCTGTCAGGCCAAGGTTGCCCATTTTATGCCAGCGTTAATCTAATATTCGCTAGCCAATAAAACTGTAAGGCCAGCATTTTTTTTTATGTCAGTGTTCATCCAATATTCGCAAGTCAATGGAACTGACAGGCTAACCTTGCCCATTCTTGCCAATGTTTATTCCTTATTCGCGAGCCAGTGGAACTGAAAGGCCAAGATTGCCCATTTTATGTTGCCTGGCCACTGAATATTGCTTGGTCACTGAATAAGCTGGGCTATCACTGACGATTCTGTATAATGGCAGAGGCAATGGTGGGAGCAGATTGGCTAAAGTGGGTCATCATTGGACCTTTTTTGGACAATGCTTTTTCAGTATTGGCTCAACACTGCGTCTGCCTGGGTTGTGAACATGTATCGGGCACGCCTGAAGAAGGGAACACTTTATTCAGTTCTTCTTTACTTGACTCCCGGGTATGGCGACATTGCGTTACACAAGCTTGCGTGCAAACGTTACACAAGCTCGAGGGACACGTGTCATTTATTTCTCAAGCTGGCGCATTTAAAAGCGAGGCGAAAAGGGTGATGTGTTTGCCCGCGGGTCCTTTGGCACGGGGCTTTTTAACATAGGGTGCGTTCGTGCACCACCCGTCAAAAAAGCTTTGACACAGTTGCTTTTACCTTCTTCCTGAGCTCGAGGATGGCCCATACACCGATGCCAATCTTATCGCTGACTTCGATGCAGGAGGTCTTCACAGTGAGGCCGGGCTCACCAGTCTTGGCGGGCGGTGCGTGTCGCACCTGAACTTACGCGTTCATTATCAGCTGCCGTGCAACTCGGTTGAGGCCATCGCCGCTTTTATGTTTCCTGTAGAGGCGCCTTGGCGTAGACGGCGAGGCTGCACCAGACTCTCTCGAAAGAAAAAGAATCGGAGGAATCCCATTCTGCTCCGTCACGTTGGGATTCATAATAGAAAAGAAAGACCATCTTCGGATTTGTCAAAACCCGAAGCGCAGGGGTTTTAGAAACCTGAAACAGAGGAGGTCATAGAGATCAGTGGGTATGTAATAGACAGGGATTTTAAAAATTTTTAATAACAAACAATTTTCGTGGCCACTAAATCTATCTTTTCACAACAACCTTCCAGAGCGATTAATGTAGGAGCCTAAAATACATCATTTGCCCCGGCTAGTTGTCGCAAGCTGACGGCCGTCACAAGGTCTGTAGCCTAGGGCAATATGCAGTAGCATGTGATCTCTTAGCTCTTCACAGTAGTGAATATATATGACGATGTCTGGTGACGTGGTCAGTATCGAGTGTAGAATATAATCTGCACGGGTTAGTTGATCAACTAACTTCGTGAAGTTTAAAACGATACAAGTTTCCAAAAATTGTTTAGATGCTACTTTACCACCAGAAAATATACTTGACCAGTCAATCAAAGGAAAATTAAAATCGCCGAATAACAGCCCGCCGTCTTTAGTAAAACGACCTTTATAATTAGCGAGAACAAAGCCCAAACCGGTATGGAAGGATAAAGCAGAGTAGGGCGGCTTATAACACACTCCTATAATAATATTACTCAAGAGAGTCAATACACATATGCAGGCATATTTCAAGTTGTGGTTCAATACACACAAGTCGAAAGAAGGCATGTGTCTTTTTATCGCAATGAGAACACCACCATTCCTCTGTCCAACGCCGGTCATAGCAAAAAACTGAATAGCTAGTTTACAAAAACATTTTATTTATCTTCAATATCGTGATTAAACCAAGGTTTTGTGAAAATGACTATGTCTGATGCGCTATCCTCCGGTACGCCATCGAGTTCGTCTGGTTTTGGCATGACACCGCGAATATTTGTGAAGAGGAGAGAAACATTTTGGTATTTATCGCGTGTTGCAGCTTCATGTGGTGAGGGATACTTTTTAATTTTATTCCGCCGAACTAGTTACGAGAGTTCCATGACATATTGAGGCTTAGGTTTAAACACTAATCGTTCTTTGTTAATATGCAACTTATATAAACGCACTTTAAACTGTACGTTCAAATCTTTTCCGTCTTGAAAATGTTTCTTACGAGCAAGTCGGGCAGACTCGAAAAAAATCGTCACACACAGCGTAAGGGCTATCTTTTAGCTGAAACCAGAGGAGAAAATGTTTACCATAAATTTGGCAAACTTGACAATGATTGGTCTAGTTCTCTCGGAATCGAATTTTCCCAGCCGGTGGGAACTTTCAAGATTTGAGGGGTCGAGTGCGATGCCCAAGTTCTGCGCGCAAATCTGGATCTTTTTTTTTTTCGATTGCCCCGCGTTTTGGCTTGGTAACAAGGGCAACCAAAAACAAAATATTTGATATTCTAAGGCAATTTTCATTGTCTTCACACTGCTTCTGTGTACTCGCCAGCTCGACAAATATGCCTTGGTACGGCTCAAGCGGAGTTTCAGATGCAGTGTCGGTCACAGCCAACTTAGCTTCCACAGGACTTCTTCTAAAAAGCAGTTGTTGAACTGATATATCGGTAGCTTTTTGACCTTTCTCTAGAGACACAACCTTCGCCAACATATCTGTCGCTGCAGCCTCGATCCTCTGGATAGCTAATAGAATACTCGCTCTATGGCCGCTGTCGGTATTGAGTCCTGGGTTATTGACGTAGGCAATGGTGGTTTCAGGACCCGGATTTATTTCAACATCTCCCGACAGTGATATAAGGGGCTGAGCAACCGTAAAAAACGTACGAGTACTGGCAACAGTAATAACAAATCACTTCCCGCCAAGAGCACACACCGTCGTGGGGGCACGACACTAAAACAAACAAAGGTTCTTGCTGCGATCGCAGTTGACGTGTTTGAGGTAACCAACCTGAATAAACAAGTGGATTTGCGTCATGGCTGGTTCATATGCATGCCACTCAAGGTATCGCCTTAACTCAATTGCTGATTTTTAGCTATTTTATAAGTATGCCGTGTCGAAATATTTTTGAATGAACACGGAGATCTATCAAGATAATACCTTTATTGGAGCAGTAAAAGTCGACAAAAAATTGCAGACGTTTACACTTTTATCTAATAAGAAATTAGAGCGCAACATTTGAGTTATCCAAGTTACAGTGAGACGTAGGAATAATAATAGTTTTTTGTTGTTCTCTCCGTTTTTAATAATTAGTATTCCTACGTCTCAAGGCTACTATGAATGCCATTCACCAGCTCGCCTGCGGTTTTTGCTCCTTTTTTTTTTTTTATTACACTGCTCTACGCTCACCAGAATAATGATTAGACCTACCAGAAATTATATGGTCCTGGTCGTTTTCGCCAACGTATGTAGGGTATCTGTGTTTTCAATTTCTTTTTGTAGTGTAAAAAGAGATTAGCGAACACTGTACCCCCGAACGTAGCGCAATGCTCAGGTAAACTAACATCATACTTTAGAAATCAAGACTGGAGTAATGCTTGCTGTCTCTCGGTAGCCAAACTTATCTGCATGCAAATTGGTTTTGCAAGAAGCTGCACCGTGCTGGCATCTTGTCCGACGCTTTTTAATGATTGTTATAGAACTTTCAGAACTCCCATTTCCGTTAGCGTCTGGTTTTATTGCCCTGGAGCGCAAGATGACGCTGCTCACTTTATTACAAACGTTTCTCCGCTATATTAGCTGAACTTGTGGGACGGCTCTTTTCTATGCGGTCGTGCCGCGTCCCCTTGCAGCACACTGCAGACTAAGAAGTGAGAAGAAAATCAGAAGGTTGCTCACAGAATGCATTGCTAATGTCTAGTGTTCGGTTCATGTGTTTCAGCAGTTGGTGACCTAAAGCTATTTGAAACGTATATCCTTAAAAACTCTGTTTTCGTTTCAGGCCAATCAACTTATGGGTGTCCTAGAAGACCTGAAGAGTGTAACCGTTATTGCACAAGTAAAGGATATAAATACGGTGACTGCAAGAGTTCACGGCCGGAATACTGTACTTGCTATGGAAAGCCCTTATAATTCAGAGGAATTCCACTTTGCAGAATGTACACATTCGCCAGAAATTTTACTTTGAAGAAATGCGGAAGCATGTTTGCAAAATTAAAAAAAGGAACACTCGCCGGACTATAGTTGGGTGAGATTCTGTCTTTGTTCAAAATAAAATGTTTACAGTAATTTTCCCCGGGTACCGACAAGGTGAAAATAACCCCATCAATGACTGAAACTTTCTCAAAGTTATATTAGTAAAAGAAGACAATATATTTACGCATAATGGTTGAAAGCAGAAACTCATAACCTAAAAACACAATATAGTCCGTAAATTCAGTGCTGTGCGAAATCTCCATAAAACGTTATTCTATATGATCTTGATACAAGCTGGACATTACGAGGTCTCGCATAAAAACCAGAAGTTACGAGGTCCAGGCAAACCGGAAAATCTCAGGCCTCGTAAATTAACAACATATAAAAATATCGTTCACTATAACAACGATGTGGCGCTTGAAGACACGTATGTGGAATAAGATGATTAATAAAACTCTAATCTATAACCTTTTATAATACATTAAAACATATAGCTACGCTGCAATTGCGGTAAATCAAGCATACGAACGCCGATTTATCTAAGGCGGTTCGTAGAGTGGCATGTGCACGCCACTCAACGAATTGCCTTAGATCTTTTGCTGATTCCTAGTTATGTTATGTGCATGTTGTGGCGCAGTCAATTGTCTAATGAATATTGAGAGCCCTCAGGATAATAAATTTACTAGAACAGCAAAAGTCGAAAACAAACTAAAGACGTTTACGCTTCTCTAATGAGAAATTAGAGCGCACCTCTCGAGGTATCAATAATAAACCTGAGACGTAGAAATAATACAAATGGAGAGAACAACGAAATATCTTGTTGTTCTCTCCGTTTCTTTTTTTAAATTATTTTTGCGACTCAGGGTTACTATAAATATCATTCACTAGCTCGCCTGCTTTTTTACCTTTCCTGAGGTATGATGATTTTCTGATATACCTTGGCAGAAAATTTGCGAAATTTCTTTTTTCTGAGGGCAGGCCAGGGAGGAGGAGGAGGATATGATGCGAGTCCAGTAACGCAACGCCCGCGATGTTTGTTTCAACGTGAAATGTGTTTGGCTAGTTGCAACGCATTTCTCGAAGCCGCACCTTCTGAAGCGGTCGCCTGCGACCTCACATGTCGTCACAGTTTCCCTGCTCACTTTAGTTGGAAAGTTGACGCCACGTGATATCAACACAAATTTAGATTCCCTGTTAAATTTAGCGGGCGAAATGGCGTCAGATAACTTTCTATGACATATCCTGTGAAGAAATTCAGTCCCCCCCCTAGATATAGCGAAAAAGTGACGTCCCCTTATATCACCATCAATTTAATTTCCCCTGTATGGATAGCGTAGAATCTGGTTGGTGTTCTGGATATGTGACGTCCGTTTTGGGGCTACATTTAACGGGGAAACTGATTGCGCATTGTTGCATTATGGGACATGACAGACCTACACACCAATTCAGTTTCATCGCTAAATTTAGCGGGGCATTGACTTGGTGTACAGGTCTGTGACGTCCCAAAATGCAACGCGCGCGGTTGCGCCGACGGCCAAGGCAACGCTGACACCGCTCTACGCGGAAACGGGCGCCTAAGAGCTGCGCTCTAAAGGAAGTTACGCTATCAGGAAATATAGATTCGGAAAAATCGTTTACATGATCTAAGTGTTCCTTTTCCCCAGCACATTTAGCTTCTGTTTTTTCTGCACTGCTGGGTTATGGGGTGCTGAATTGTCCGCAGCTGACTTGCCGGCTGCGGGGTCACGGGCTTCTGAGTTACTGGCTACTGAATTGCTGGCTGCTGAGTTGTCTGCCTGTTTACGGGCTTCTAAGATGCTGGCTCCTTACCTGCTAGTAAACTAAGTTGCCGGCTGCTGATGGTCCAGCTACTGAATCGATAGCTGTTGAGTTACCGGCTGCTGAGTTGGCTGCTGTTGAGTAGCAGCTGTTCCGTAACAGCCTTCTTAGTAGCCGCTGCCTGAGGTGCCGGCAGCCGGCAAGTGATTTGCCGGCTGCTGTCTGCTGCGTTGCCGTGTGTTGCGTTGCCGGTTTCTGCCTTGCCGGCTGCTGAGTTCCTGGCTACTGGGTTATGGGCTGCTGCTAGCCGGCTGCTGCGTTGCTGACTGCTGGGTAAGGGGCTTCTGTGTTGCCGGCTGTTGCGTTCGGGGCTGCTGCGTTGCTGGCAGATTGGTTAGGGGTTGTTGAGTTGCCGGGTGCTGGGTGCGAGGCTGCTCCGTTGCCGGCTGCTGGGTGAGGGGCTGCTGAGTTGCCGGTTGCTGGGTGAGGGGCTGTTGCATTGCAGGCTGCTGGAGGAGGGGCTGCTGTGCTTCCGGCAGCTGTGTTAGGGGCTGCTGCGTAGCCGGCTGTTGGGTAAAGGGCTGCTGAGTTGCCGGCTTTTAGGTTTGGGGCTGCTGAATTCTCGGGTGCTGGGATAAGGCTGCTGAGTTGCCAGCTTTTCGGTGAGCGGCTGGTGCGTTGCCAGGTTCTTGGTGTAGGGCCGCTGCGTTGCCAGCTTCTGTATGAAGGGCTGGTGCATTGCCGAATGCTGGGTGAGCGGCTGCTGCGATGCCGTATACTGGGTTAGGGGCTGCGTCCTTGCCGTCTGCTTGGTTAGGGGCTGTTGAATTGCTGGCTGCCGACTTAGGGGCTGGTGCGTTGCCGGCTGCTTCTTGAATGACTGCTGCATTGCCGGCTGTGACTGCTGGGCTGCCCCGTTGCCGGCTGCTCGGTTAGGCAGTGCTTCATTTCGGCCTGCTGAGTTGGGGGCATCTGAGTTACCGGCTCCTGGGTAAGGGGCTACTGAGTTTCCGGCAGCTGGGTAAGGAGCTGCTGCGAGGTAGGCTGCAGGGTTAGGGGCTGCTTCATTGCTAGCTAATGGGTGAGGGGCTGCTGAGTTGCCAGCTGCTGGTTGAGGGGCTGCTGCGTTTTGGGCTGCTGGATTAGGGGCTGCCGCATTTCCGACTGCTGGGCGAGGGGCTGTTCCGTTACCGGCTGGTGGATGAGGGGCTGCTTTCTTCTCCCCTGTGTGGGGAGGGGCTGCTGCGTTGACGGCTGCTGGGTTAGGGGCTGCTAAATAGCCAGCTGCTGAGTTAAAAGCAGCTGCGTTGCCAGCTGCGGGGTGAGGGGCTGCTGCGCTGCTCGCTTCTGGGTTAGGAGGTGCTGAGTTAACGGCTGCTGGGTGAGGGCCCGCTGCATTTCCGGGTGCTACGTGAGGGGTTCCTGCGGTGCCGGCTGCTGGATGAGGGGCTGCTGCGTTGCCGACTGCTAGATAATAGACTGCTGCATTGTCTGTTGCTGTGTTAGGGACTGTGACTTACCGGCTGCTGGGTTAGGGTCTACCGCGTTATATCTGCGAAGTTAGAGGCTGCTGCAATGACGGAAACTGGGTTAGATATTGCTGCATTCCTGGCCGCTGCGTGAAGAACTGCTGTGTTTATGGCTGTTTGGCTTGGCTACTGGAGACATAAACAAGGTCGGCAAGAGTCCGGCCACAAACTAGCTGTTTTCAGGTTGGCCACTGGAGACATTAAACACTTCCGGCAAGTGCCTGGCCATCAGGGATGATTTTCAGCTTAACGGACGTAATCCTACACGCAGTCGGCGAGTGTTTGGCCAACAGTGCGAATTTCCCGCCTGACCGCCGGGGACATAAACACTGCCGACAAATGTCTGGCCAGAAGTTCTGATTTGCACTTTGGCCGCAGGCCAAAGTGATAATTTCAAAATCCCCTATAATCTAAACTTTTATCACGTTCACGAAACTTTGGCATGACGACGGGCAGCAAGAAAAGCAATATGAGCGAGTGGTTGGCAGTGCTACAGTACGTGCATCACGTGTGCACTTTTAGCGGAAACAAGCAATCAACGTTTTATTCTTTTTTTCTTCTTTATATTTGAAATCCTATAGTCTTAATTTCCACTGTGGAGCCATATGTTCATTTGGAACCAGAAGTGAGCAAAAATTGTGCGCGTCATTATTCTTTGAAAATGAAATACGAAAACGACGCCGATGTCATTTTCGAGCTAACAATATCGCTCAGTCACTGCGCGATACACTTAGTGGGAATACGACATCAGCGATTTTTTGTTAGTGCCCCCCATATTCACTTCCTACATGGCTAGTAAGTTTAATTAAAGAATTTTCATTCCTGGAGAAAAAGAACAGTAAAGTCATTTACAGATTGACAACGACAGGGTTTGTCTTTCAAACATCTTGCCTCCAGCACTCGCTAAGTGTCTTCCGCCCAGCTTTGCGCTGCGTGCGCGCGCTTGAGGTGCATAAGACGACGTAGTGTTGTCAAAGGTATGGCGGTTGCGCTCGGTGCGGAACAAATGAAGCTCGTCCTTGCCATTGTGAGATTATCAGCTTTACTCACCGAATGTAATTCACGCATGCGCAACGACGTGAGATCACTGGCGCCTTCTCTTGGCCAATGCTGGGACCTCCCGATAATAGTCAGGTTCTTTTAACCACCGAAAAATGTCATTAAAAGCACCATGAGCCTTTTTTCGTTTTGATGGTCTAAAAAGATACCCTGGTGGTTTTACCCGGGCGACATCAAAACGTTTCGATGGTCCGTCCGTCAACGCAACAAATGTTTTGAAGGTCTCTGAGCTGATAGACCAGGACCCTTTAATGGTCTATCAGCCACCACCAGGAAATGTTTGATGGTCTATCGGGCACCATCAAGTAAGCCTGTAGACCGCGATTACAAATATCGTGTAGGTACCCATATATATATATATATATATATATATATATATATATATATATATATATATATATGCAATCGGTTTAAGCCTGCATGCTATCGGGTCAAGAGGATTATACACTCGCTCAGAACCAATGCAACCACGCGCGCTCACGACTGATCGAATATTGTGGTCACATATAAGAGCCGCTGCAGGATATCAATTGTGGAAGTACCAGACTATACCCTGTCAACGTGCTTTGATGGTAAAAAGCACTTTTGATGGTTCATCGCCTAATGGACTGACGGACCATCAAGTGCGGTTATGAACTTCTGGCGGACCGTCAAACGCTTGTGGTGGTGCACCGGGGAGGTCTGATAGACCATAAGCTGCCATTCGAGCCCCTGACGGACCATCAGAACGCTTTTGATGGTCCATCAGGGAAGTCTCGTGAACCATCAGGTGACATTGGATCTTGTGACGGACCATCAAGATGCTTTTGGCGGTCCATCAGACGCCATCAGGGAAGCGTGATGGACAATCAAAATCTCTTTGATGGTTTATTTGGAGTGTCTGATGAACCATCAGGCGCCATCAAGGAGGTCATGGTGGGTGATCAAGGAAGCCTGATGGGCCATCAAAGAAGCTTGATGGGCCATCAGGAAGTTTGATGCGCCATCAGAGATGTTTAATGGATCATCAAGAAAGTTTGATGGACCATCTGAGTTTCGTGGTGGTCCTTTCGATCGGGATGTCTCCTGTTGAATTACGGCACATTCTAGGCTGTGGCACCAGATGTAGGCGACTTTCGCGACCTTAGGAAACGTGAGGTACGATCGCTCAAAGAAGAAACCGCTGCGCACCCATGCTTCACCTAGGCACTGAACCTTTCGACGGTTTCTGTTTGGCGCCTCCTGCGTTACCCACTCACGACAACGCCACGTGACGTCGTTCGCAGCTCTCGCGAGGAGTTGCACGAAAATTGTAGCGTGGCAAAATGTTCACACACAGCACGCCACGTGCAGACCCATACACTGAGCGAGGCGAATCGCTTCATTAAGATCCTTCATGATATCGCGTAGCCGACACAGGCTAAACATCATAACGCCAAGCGGCTCTTTGCTTGAATAGTGCAGAAAGGTGCCGCCTTAACGAAGCGATGCGATTTTTATCATGCCTGGGGACATCTAGGGAAGCGGTTGCAGCGATCAACAGCTTACCGCCCCTTCTATGACCAACGGCCCTAGGTGAATGAAACCACCCGAGGAGGTCAACACCCGAAATCTGAATGATTACCTTTTCATCAATCTTCTCCAGCCTGCAATTCTCCGGAATTGAATGCTACATCTTACCCATAGTGAAAACTACACCCCCATTCTCTTTCACCATGCCCCATTAGGCCCAACAGGACAAGGCAATGCTCACTAAATAAACTTTTCAATCATCAATCGAAATTACTTGTCGGGGTAGTGTAAGTTCCCGTTGATGTTTTAATGCGCTGTGTACAGTTACCAATCGGGGAAAAAGAACGATATAAAAAGTGTTTCGATACATGAGGTGGCGGCCTCAAGGAGAGCTCAATGCAGACAGTGTTTCGGCTAGAAAAAACTTAAAGTTCCAGGTTCATATTTATTTTCGCGAAGCTCTGACTGTTATTATTTACGACAGCTTCAATTAAGGGTTTTGCATTTTGCACCATTTTGTAAATCCCTTCCGGGAATTACCTTTCAGTGTATATTGGTAGACACCGATTACCAAAAACCATTAGAAACATAATTTTCTTCGTATTAGCTATGTAGGTTCGCAACATTCTCGCCTAAAATATTCCTGTACAAACACGCATGAAGCTGCCTGCTTCACTGGTGGAAATATATCTTGAGAAACCGTTCACATTTGTGAACATCGCCACATACTTCTTTGAAGCTGGGTTATCCATCCCCGCGAGCAAACAAAAGACAGTTGACTCATAGAGTGGCATATTACCATGCCACTATATCGATTAAATGAGTGGGACTAGTGTTGGAGCGCTTTCACACAATCCGTAGAGATGCTATTATGTAGCGGTGGCGGATGCGGTTCGCGAACAACTTTTTTCAGACCCACACCGAGACACGGTTGGCGATTTTTGGCGATCACTCCTGATTTGTCGAGACTTGTGTTTCGCAACCAGGCTTTACAATCCAAAATGCAGTTCAGTCTATAGTACTAAGCCACAAAATTAGCGATTTTCGAACAGATGGTTTTGCTTCGTGCGGTTCGCACGTATCCCGAGTTCAGAGAGGAAAGATAGAGACATGGGAGTCAAAAAATGAACCTGTTTTTTTCACCCGACCGTTCCTACAAGCAAAGAGCGGCTATTCCGCTGCGCTAAGTAAACACGAATGCCACCTAAATTTGAATAAAGTTTGTTATTGAAGTTCGGTAATGTTTTTTGCTTTAGTAAGAGGGTACGTTATCCCTTTCGTCCTTCGCTTTTTTTTTCTTTTTTTTCATTTTTGCTTTGGTGGTGCGGGTGTTCTGTTTGTGGCGAGCAGGTTGTGGTTTGGTAGACGAAGAACTCGCCTTTCGTAAGACGTTCATTTCGTCTGCCGTTTCTGGGTCATTAGGTTCAAACCAATCCGGTAGGAAGTACCTGTGTATCATGATGTACGTACACAATATTTCTTGAGTGGGTGCCCTTTATTCCTATTGGTACTAGAAATGTCACAGTTCGAGCTAGCGCAGTTCTCTTGGGTGGCCCACTAACCCCGTGGTAGTGCACTCTGAAATTATATTTTAGAGCGCAGCTCTTAGGGGCCCGTTCCCGGCTTGAGTGACCCCTCCCCAAGGGTCATCGGGGTCACGTGACCCCAAGGTCACCCCAAGGTCACATGACCCCTTTCCCAGGGTCACGTGACACCCAAAGTCACGTGGCTCCCCAAGTCACGTGACCCCCGGGGTCACGTGACCCCCGATGACGTCATCAGTGACGTAACTGATAACGTCACCGGCATCCGCATCGTCATCGTCATCATCACTGATGACGTCACCGGCATCCACATCGTCATTGTCATCATCACTGATGACGTCATCAGTGACGTCACTGATGACATCACCGGCATCCGCATCGTCATCGTCATCATCACTGATGACGCCACCGGCATCCGCATCGTCATCGTCATCATCGCTGATGACGTCACCGGCATCCGCATCGTCATCGTCATCATCGCTGATGACGTCACCGGCATCCACATCGTCATCGTCATCATCGCTGATGACGTCATCAGTGGCGTCACTGATAACGTCACTGGCATCCGCATCGTCATCGTCATCATCACTGATGACGTCACCGGCATCCGCATCGTCATCGTCATCATCGCTGATGACGTCACCGGCATCCACATCGTCATCGTCATCATCGCTGATGACGTCATCAGTGACGTATCTGGCATCCGCATCATCATCGTCATCATCACTGATGACGTCACCGGCATCCGCATCGTCATCGTCATCATCACTGATGACGTCACCGGCATCCGCATCGTCATCGTCATCATCGCTGATGACGTCATCAGTGACGTCACTGATGACGTCGGCGGCATCCGCATCGTCATCGTCATCATCACTGATAACGTCACCGGCATCCGCATCGTCATTGTCATCATCACTGATGACGTCATCGGTATCCGCATCGTCATCGTTACTGATGACGTCATCGGCATCGTCATCGTCACGTGACCCCCCTAGGTCACGTGACCCCCACCCAAGGTCACTTGACCCCCCCCCCAGTACCCTTCCCTCCTCCTCCTCAAGAGCTGCGCTCCAATTCGGCGTTACAGGGAGTTGTAAACGGCTTTCACTTTTTTCGAGACGCTTTTTGTCGTTTCTAGAACTCGTTCTGCTGAGGAAGGGCGGTTTCGCGACAAGCACTTTCGCCCCTTCTCACAATTGAAAGGCTGATAAATACCTCTTTTGCATAAAAATGAGCTTGATGGACTTCTTATACGCTTTTCATGACGAGCCTTGTGATGGGGTGCTTAAATGCTTTTAAAGTTGCAAAATATAGGCAAGCTGATGAACACCTAAAAGTTATTTTATGACGAGATTTTTTAAGTGTTTATTCACAACGCATTTACGCTCCCAAGGAACACATTAGGTTCATGTGGAATATTCATCCTTCACTCGGTGTTTATTGGATTCGTCTAGAACGATTATGGGGTGAAGGTACTGTTTCTTGTGAACCGATTCTATACAATACACTTTAGATACAACTTCTAGATATTTCTTATATTGAGTGAAGAAACGTCGATTTAGTAAGTCGTAACCATGTTAAAAAAAAAAGTAAGCTGAAAAAACAAAAAGAACCAGAATGTCTTTATCATTTGTTAGTGTTTCATCACAAGCTGAGGTATATGCAAGTATAGAATTTCAGCAAATCATATTTTTCCGAAGAAGTAAGAAAATCAAATCTTGAATACGTGAACACACAAAAAATGGGGAAAAAATGCTTTTCCGGCTACGTCACAAATGAAAGTCGCCAGTCAGGGGAAAATTGCGGATATAAAATCAAAACAAAGACTGCAGTTGAGCGCCCTGCTTTGAAATACTTACGGCCTGCCTGTGAGTTACACAAATGTTCACGAGTGCTCTTCAATAGGCAGCTCAGTGGAAGTGTTTTACTAAGTTAAATTTTTATTTCCGTATTTACTTGACAACAGGGGTTGCTAAATATATAGCTTTTAAAAATGCTTGCGTAGTGGAGCTCGTCAGTGATTCAGTGTGTACGGTTGACAGAATAAAATATATCTCAAAACAGAAAAAAATGCGACTACATTTGAAACTAACCTTAGTTAATGATGTTTTAACGCATACGGAACATTTCATTTCTTTCGTTCCAGCAGCCCTTGAAAACGACCGTAAATCTTGTTGTGACTTGTGATAGGTATGCCTCTCATTTTATGGTTCACGAACTCCGTCTCTCGGCAAATGTTAAAAAAAAACTTGTAAAACTTGGTTTATTTACAAGTTTAGAGTTTAGAAATGAGAGCGACTTAAACCCACTAAAAAAGCGGAGTTTCGTTGTCTTTCCTTTTACAAAAGCTGCGCGTCATGCCAAAACTTCGCAAACACCATTTTTTTCTGTGTGTGTGTGGAAGATGTAAATGCTCTGTGTGTTTACGGCTTCCAAGCAGACTGCGTAGCAGCAGTTGGGAACTCCCAGCTGGTTCTACTAAAATCTCTATTTTTTGGTTAGTTGATATTTAGTCACGGCTTTGTCTGCTCACTAAACCAACGTGGAGACGAAGTCGAGTCACGATTTTTTGTTAATTTACGGAACACAAAACCTACGATCGTGTCTTATACTACTGCGAACTTCGTAAAATGAACAACTCCAGAATAATTAACGCCTATCGCGTGATTCCTAGAATAAAAATTCTTTGAATGTTTCGTAAACACGACAGTTACAAAAAGGCTTCCAAACTATGCTCACCAGAATACTGGCTCGAACATTACTCGTGAAGATTGTAGGTTGACTCCACTTTGGTAAGACATTAATGATGTTCTGGTTTTACTTTAGCGTTTTTTTCTAAATGAAACATTTCTAGCCAAATCAATATTTGTATCGCACAATAACGTTTGTCGATGCCACTTTGACCCGTTCTGTTCCCAGCACCATTTGTGCTCTGTTTGCCTAGTTTCAGTGGATTTTTCACACTGCATAACTGGGACGTGACTCTTAAGATTCGGGAAATTATTCTTCGATTCCGTGTTTGTGGTGGGTTGTGTTAGGTTCCCCACTCCAAAGCGCTCGAGCCTCCAGTTGCGCCGGGGCATGTCTTCTGGCTTAGAGAAGTCTAACAATTCTGACGAATAGCATGCTATGAGTGGATCCGCCCTGGCGATCCCAGCGTGAGGATCTTGAGTTCTGGATTCTTCTGCTGCCACCTGTCCGTAGTCGTCGTCCTACTTTAAATCGGTCTGGAGTATATTCAAGATGACGGCAGTAACTAGGCGCTGCCCGCAAGCAGTATTTGAATATGGACAAAAACGGGACCTTTCTCTCTCGAGCCTCGACAAAGAGCTTTTTTTTTCGTCGTGTCCTTCGAACCCCCATTCAGTACGCGCGATAAAACTCGCGCATTGCATCACATACTTCATTGAGCATCTTTCTTCTTTTTATTTTTCAAATATTATTGGAGGCGCTTTTTTGTGTTTGTTTATTTACCGGACGTGCGGGGCACTTTGCTGCCAAATTTGCTTGTGAAAGAAAAAAAAAGCGGTATTTGTCGGTGTTTATGTGCTAGAAAACAGGGCGCCGGCATGGGGATTCCCCAACTTCCCAGGAACGTGGGCGTTACTTGAATAATAAAAAAACGTTTTGGGTACTGATCAGATCTCGAAGAAAAAAAGCAATGTTTGTTCCCTATGAATGCAGCAGCCTCGCGGAAATTACCTGAAGTGTCCCGGTTTAAAACGAAATAAAGCTGCAGATCGCCGTTTCTTCCCGTGATGCTCGGGATCTTCTTATTAATCATAGTTCCACTCTGGGTTTTCGGTTTTGCGGAATTCTGTAAAACCGGCTTGAAGGTTACGTTTCAGGGTTTATTGGTATATACCAAAAACACCAAACTTGAAGCATAACCTGTAAAAGTGTTGATAAATATGCTAGTTGGTATTTGAACATATAAACGCTATTAGCACATACGTAGAGAGAAGAGAGAGAGAAGATGCAGGAAATAGGCGCTACTTACAACTATATTAACTGAGATAAAGGCAAGGAAGAACATGGTAAAAATTTATCGGCCCCTATTAAACATGAAAAAAGAAAAAGGATGAAAAATAAATCGTAGGGTGTGTCCTCTTGGACACATGCTTCAGACACCAGGTCTTTTGTTTAAACACCAGATCCGTTGTTGTCCGTCACGTTGCCATCGTGCAGCGTGTTTTGCTTCAATCTTGGCTCGTGCGGGCTCCTCACTGTCGTCATCTTTAATGATGTGCGTGTCGTCATCTTGGACAATGAAGAGCTCGCAAGATTCAAGATAGAAGCAAAACACCCTGCATGGTGGTAATGTGACGGACAACAACGGATCTGGTGTTTAAACAAACGACCTGGTGTTTGAAGCATGTGTCCGCGAGGGAACACCCTACTATTTATTTGTCATCATTCTTATTTCTTCATCTTCAATGGGGGTGATGAATTTTTACGATGTTCTTACCTCTTTTCACCTCAGTAAATATAGTTGTGAGCTGCGCCTCTTCACCGTATCTTCTCTCTACGTATGCGCTAATGCCGTTTCGATGCTGAAACATAACTTCTTATCTTCGCAACAGCTTTCCGGGCTCGCAGTCTATTGAGGTAAATTTTTAATACACATATAGAAACACGCACACAGCGACACCTGCTCAGCTGGTTTGAATATATTGTGAGAAAGCGCATTGTCTGCGGAAGTGAAGAGCGTCAACTGATTCTTGGAAATTGCATCATTAGTCACGTGCAAACGAATTGAAGACCGTTGATCTGCTGAACAATGTTAACTTGGAACATTCGATTGGGTAAAAAAATTATACCAGTATTACGCTGTATACAAAATTTGTGTCGTGATACCGTATGTTGACTCTGCCGCCATTTGCTTTCCTTTATTTTCATCTTTTTCAGAAACCCTGCGAAATAATCTCGGAAAATGAAGTATGTCTTCGTCATTGCCATACTCTTTCTCACATGCACACTGGGTAAGCCGGAAGCGATTTCGTTATTCCCTGGGGGGAAAAAACAAACAAACAAACAACTAAACTGCTTTGAAGACGATAAACATATAATCCAAATTGACGAAATAAACATACCCCTTTCTTGCATACAGCAACAATTTCGTTAGCCATGCAAGTGCAGTCACGTGATAAATCATTTCGTGAATATAAACAAAAAAAAATAGACTCAATCCCACGTGAAAAAAAAAAGAACTGAAGGTTATGAGGAGTTAAGACTTTTTTTTGTGTGTCGCACAAAAGAAAAGATTATGCGGGTAATTTAAACGTTTATTTGTACAAAGGAGGGAACAAGAGCAAACTTATAAAGATTGCTTCTTCCTTTTATGCCTTGGTTACATGATTCATACACTTTTGAGTAAATGTCACCCCTAGACAAACCTTCGATCTTTCGTTTTGCGTACACTGATTAAATTATATGCTTAATTTGTTCATTTTTGTTTTCTAGTTCTATATTTCGCTCACCTTAAATCCGCTTAAGGATGAACAGAGTATAGGCAGAAGAAGAAGCCCACCGATACCTAGAGAGAAAAGGCGTCAGTTATAAGGAAGTAGCTACATGTTCTGACTGAATATGCTAAAATTGCTATTAAATCATTCCGATAATACTATGCGTAGGAAACACGTGTTCTTTGCATATCTACCTAGGCATAGCTTTCGCAGGCAATGGAACGTTTCCATGTCTGGATACCTCCCGAATTTGAGACTAAACAGTATGCCCATCAGCACTGTTCTCTCTAGTCCTTCTCGGTTGAACTGCTACAGGCACACCCCTCGGCGCCATTCGTATTCGGACAGGCCCGCCCTTCCAGAGGACGAACCTACTACATCCATCAAAGGCGTGTCCATTACCTGCAGGTTATATAAGCCGGCCTAAAACCGTTTCCAGGAGCCTGTTTTTGCAACTGTAGACCGCCACTCGCTTTCTCGCACTCGAACGAAAAACCAGAGGGGCGGAAACGGTGGTAGGAACTTTCAGTGTTAGTGTTGCCTGCTGCCAGTTACCGCAGAGTACTGATCAACATGTTCATAGGTCACGCGGTTTCAACGGAAACATTTAGTGCGTTAAAATATAAATTGTTCTGTTCCACATCGCAACAGAGTAGCAAGGGACCGGGATGTCTAATTTCATGAGGGACTTTTCGTATTTCGCATATACTGCAGATTTGGGTTCCCGTGGTCGCCAACTTAGTTTGCGCTCAACTTGACGGCAAAAGCGCCTGTTAGTAGTGTAAAGCTTTTGCTTGCGATCTACGAATTCTTATTGTTTTTCAAAAGAAGAGAACTGCACGCGGGGTGGTGTGTCAACCGATGAAATCGGGAATGGGTTCAAACTCAATCTGAAACTCTTTATTTCTCTCCATTTGGAGAGGGCAGACATAGAAAAAGCAACTCCTTCGTTGCTTGACCAGCCGATCATTCATGGCCTTTTGCTCTTTTTTTTCAGTAGCAATGCAAAGCGCGTCTCATATCAAAACGCGGAGAGCCGCGCCACGCGAAACCAGGAGACCTAATTTGGATACGGTGCAAAAACGTCGGCGACAAATCTAGCGACCTTGATTGACCAACGGCGCACTTGATCTTAGCGCTGGCCAACCATAGCCGTCGACGTATTCGCCAAATTGCTTGCCAGGTGCTCAGATTAGGGCCTCAAGTGTGCAGATACTTCCACCGCGAAAAACCCTCGCAATATTTTTGTTAGAGACGTAGCACCAAGTGCAACCAGTAGTTTTTCTGAGCTCAAGAAGTGCCGCTCTCAGCTATTTGCGTTGCTTCGAACATTTCTGTGCCATTAGAGGAGTTAGAAACTCCATAAATGAACCTTGTATCAAGGCTCCCTAGCAGCATAACAAATCATCCGCCACCCTTGCAGCACGTCCGGATGTGCTTATACCATGTGTTGGTGCGTTCTTGGGTTCGGAAATAGGTATGAGTATACATTCACCGCTGTCACTAATTGATACTCTCTAGATCAAATATATTTTGGCTCCTCCTCCTATTAAAGTGCTCTACGCTCAGCAGCGTATTGATCAGACCTGCCGGGAATTGGGTGATCACGGACGTTTTTGCCGACGTATACGGAGGGATTTCGTGTTTTCAGTTTATATTTCTATTTTGAAAAAAACGACTGCGAACATTCCACCCCCCCCCCCCCCCCCCCACGTGGCGCAATGCTCATGTAAGCTGGCATTAGAATTTAGAAATCACGAGCGGCCCAATGCTTGCTCTTTGGTGGTAGCCCCTTATATATGTATGCATTGAATGTGCGAAAAGCCGTACCGCGCTGCCGTAAGCTTTTTATTGATTGCAATACAATGCTCGAAGCTCATTCTTGTTAACGTCTGCTTTGCTTGCCCTGGAGCGCAAGATCACGCTGATTCCATTATGACAGATTTTTCTTGACTCAAACAGCTGGTATCTTTCGACGGCAGTCTTCCGCGTGGTTATAACGTGTCTCCATGCATTTGGAATGTCCGGTATAAGGGTGCTTGTGTTTCAGCGGTTGAAGAGCTAAGGCCTTTTAGACGTATGTTTTCAGGACTCTCTTTTCATTTCAGGCCTATCAGATCACGGGTGTCCGGGAAATTCTGGGAAGTGTCATCGTTATTGCAAGGATGATGGATATTTATGGGGTCTCTGCAAGCCTAACAAACCGGACTACTGTGATTGCCGTGACTGGATAGAAAGGGGATCGATGGAAGTGAAGATCCACCCTGCAGAAATGTAAAGAACATGGTTGAAAAGTAAAAAATAAAGAAGGGTGTGTGAAATATCCCTTAGGACCCTTTCGCACGCCGGAAATTACGAGGTCTCTCGCGGAAACGCGAAATTACAAGACTTGGCATAGAAATGTAAAGGTATCATAGCTCGTTTTGAATAAGGAAGTTACGAGGTCTAGTAAAACTAGAAATTCTAAGCCGACATAAAAAACAACCTAAAAAAAATGTATTGTTCCTTATCAGAAATATGTGGCGCATGAAGTCACGTGTGTGGGATAAGATGTGTAATGAAGCTGTAGTCTATAATCTTTAATAATACTAAAAAAATGTAAACTTACTTCAGTTGTCAACAAAAATCTTTACTTATCCAATTGCTGTAAATTACGCTACTGCAGTCATGGGCACGTTACCAGTTAAAAGTAACAGTGTTAAGTTACAGTTACCTAGGGGGAAAAAGTAACTCTGTTACAGTTACAGTTACCGCTTTCAAAAAGTAACGTGTTACAGTTACAGTTACTGCAAAAAAGAGTAACGCGTTACTTTCTCGTTACAGTACAAAAATTGGACACAAGGAATCACAAACCAAAACAATGTTATTTAGGTTGTTACACTACTACAGTGAGAGGAAAAGTAAACTGAGAAATTAGAAAAATTCAAACCCGAAGGGTGTTTATTTGTTTCGTCATTCGCCGTTTCATCATTCTGATGTGCATATTTATTTGCAATAATTGTTATACCTTAGAATCAACCGTTTTTCAAAAATGATCATCAGCCCGCGTCAGTGAACGCTTTGCTTTATTTTTGCCTCCGAAACGAATGAGGAAAGAGATGGTCAATTAATTACCTTATGGGATATACTCGGAAGCAGGCATAAATATAGCAGGTAATACAGCTTCCAAAGAATAAAGGGGGAAAGGCTTCTGGTACTTTACGAGTGTACTACGACCACCGCGGCGTCTATGACCGAAACGCCAACTGTGGAAATCGTGTTCACTCGCGCGGCTCCGAAGAGAATGAATAAGTTAAACAAGCGCCGGCTTTCCGCACAATATGGGGACGGCTTCCTTGAAAACTAATAGGGATGAGGAAATGGCGAACGGCTGGGTGTAAAAACGACAGCACGGACGGAATAGCCGGAGACATCGCACGACCACCGACACCCCCAGATGGTCCGCACGAAAGAAGGGTGAGCCAAAGTCGGTGAAACAGACATTGTTCGCAACCCCTACCGCCGCGGGCGCCGCTTCTTTTATCTCCCGGTTTCGTGCTGACTCGTCCGTCGCCCATTCTGGGTCCTGGGCCAAACCAGGCAATTTTTTTGTTTGATTAATTTGTGGCCTCTTTTTTTTTTTTTTTTTCTTCAGCGAGGAGTTTGGAGGAAAATACTGTAAGATGGCAATTTCTCCATGTCCGCGGCAGTCGGTTCTAATTTATATAGTAAAAAAAAGTAACTGTAACGGCGTAAACAGCTACAGTTATCCAATAAAAAGTAACAGTGCTACAGTTACAAGTTACCAGTAGTAAAGACTAACGCGTTACAGGTAAAAGTTACCGGAAAAAGTAACTAGTTACCGGTAACGCGTTACTAGTAACTAGTTAGTGCCCAGGACTGCGCTACTGTCACGAATGACAAGTGATGAGCCGATAATAACTGAAGAAACTAAGCGTTTAATGGGGGCGAACTTGTGCCCAAAAATAAAAGGAAACAGAAGTTAACAGCAGAGCGTCGCGGGCGTCGAAGTCGGCGTAAGAGCAGAGTCGAACGCTGGGGCGAGACTGACTGGCTCGCCACGCGGAGCCCCTTATGTACATCCGTGGGCTTCTGGAATACTCGGCGTAGAGAGTTCAACGCGTAGAACATTCGGACCTCGAACAAGCAACACGATTCTCGAATTTACCAGAATACTAGTCTGCAGGAATAAAAAAAAAAAAAGATGCGTCGCTCCGAGGAATCAACCCTGGCTTTTCGCGTGGGAGCCAGTTAGGCCACGCGCGCGCTGCCTACTTGGCCAGCTGCGCGCGCAGATTTACTTCCCCCTTTAAAAAGTGCATCGCCCCGATGCAACGCAAAACAAAACAAAATAAAGAAAGAACGATAAACTAAAGAGTCCTTTGGAGTGCATATGGTCCACAGTCCTATCGAGCGTAGTGCGGCTTCAGACGCACGACGTGGACGACCTCAGGTCGTGGTTGCGGCGTGAAAATGTTCGTGTTCCGTCGGGCATCACCTCGTAGTTCAGCTGGCCGAGGCAACGAAGTACCTTGTATTGTCCAAAGCACCATTTCAGCAGTTTCTCACTGAGGCCGCGGCGACGGATGGGCGTCCACACCCACACCCTGTCTCCGGGCTGGAAGTTGACGTCCCTGCGACGAAGGTTGTAGTGGCCCGCGTCGACGCGTTGCTGGTCTTGAATCAGGAGTCGGGCGAGCTGGCGGACCTCTTCGGCCCGTTGAGCAACCACCTGGGCGTCGTCGCTCTCACTGTCTGCTGGCTCATGGGGCAGCATCGCGTCCAGCATGGTCGTTACTTTCCGACCATGTACCAGCTAGAAGGGTGCGAATCCAGTGGTCTCTTGAACCACCGTATTGTAGGCGAACATGACGTAGGGCAGCACCTCGTCCCACGTCTTGTGCTCTACGTCGACGTACATAGAGATCATATCGGCGATTGTCTTGTTGAGTCGCTTCGTCAGCCCCTTGGTCTGCGGGTGGTACGCAGTTGTACGATGATGGCTGGTGTGACTGAGTCGGAGGATTTCTTGGGTCAGCTGTGCCATGAACGGTGATCCGCGATCTGTAATCAGAACTTCTGGAGCGCCCTGCCGGAGGACGATGGACCCAACGAAAAATTTGGAAACTTCCACAGCAGTCCCCGAAGGGAGAGCTTTCGTTTTGGCGTACCGCGTGAGATAATCTGTGGCGACGATGATCCAGCGGTTCCCCGACGTCGAAGGCGGAAAAGGACCAAGTAGATCCATTCCAATCTGCTGGAAGGGTGCACTTGGAGGAGAAATGGGCTGCAGGAGTCCGGCCGGCCTCGTCGGAGGTTTCTTGCGTCGCTGGCACTCGTGGCATGATCCTGTGTACAGGTGGACGGTCTTGGGGAGCTTGGGACAGTAATACTTTTCATGAATACGGGCCAGTGTCCGGCTGCAACCAAGGTGTCCGGACGTCGGGTCCGCGTGGCAGGCTTGGCAGATCTCCTCTCGAAGGTCACTCGGGATTACCAGCAACCACGGTGTGTTGTTGTCGCCGAAGTTCTCTTTGTAGAGTACACCTTGTCGAATGGCAAAGGTCGGCAGTACTCGTGAGAAGACACGTGGCACCGTACTCCCGCCCCCTCCCAGGTGCTCGATTAATGCGCGCAGCTCAGGATCGTCCCGTTGACGTCGTGCCATATCGTCAGTTTTCACTGCTCCTAGGAAGCACTCGTCGTCATTGTAGTCGCTGCAGCCGCAAGGGGTTTCGACGGGGGCTCTGGACAGGCAGTCGGCATCGCTCTGCTTGCGGCCTCACTTGTAGACCACTCTCATGTTAAACTTTTGTAGTCAGAGACTCCATCGAGCGAGGCGTCCTGACGGGTTCTTCAGGTTCGCAAGCCAGCAGAGCGAGTGGTGGTCCGTGACTACACGGAACGGGCTCCCGTACAAGTACGGACGGAACTTCGTGATTGCCAAGACGACCGCAAGGCATTCTTTCTGAGTCGTGGAGTAATTTTTCTCCGCCTTGGACAGTGTCCGAGTTGCGTAGGCGATGACCCGCTCGATGCCTTCTTGCACTTGGACCAGTACTGCGTCCAGTCCCGCGTTACTTGCGTCCTGACGAAAAGGCAAATAGCGCACAGTAAACGGGGACTAAAGGAAGTGCCAACAGGACAAGCGCTGACTCTTAACTGAAATTTAATCACATGAAAACAAAACAAAGAAAACAGCAACTCCGCTTATGTCACATGGTACATTCACCACGTGTTAAAAAAAAAAAAACATCTCTTTACTACTCAAGCCCAGTGACGTTTGGCTTATACAGTTAGTGCCTGCTTTTATAATTGCAAGCGCCTCTAAAATTTCTCGATTCACTCTGTCTCTTTCATAGCCAATGATACCGGTCTTCCTGAAGATAGGTTCACACCCGCATCCATGACAATGCAGTGGCAGATGCCCCCTTACAGCTTCCACCACTGATGGAGCTGTAGGGGCCCTTATGTACTGCGTGGGCTTCTAGAATAATCGGCGTAGAAAGTTCGACGCGTAGAACCATTCCGGCCTCGAACAAGGCCAACACGATTCTCGAATTTACCAGAATACTAGTCTGCAGGAATAAACAAAAGGTGCGTCGCTCCGAGGAATCGAACCCTGGCTTTTCGTGTGGGAGCCATGTACAGTACGATAACCGTTAGGCCACGCGCGCGCTGCCTGCTTGGCCAGCTGCGCGCGCGGCACTACGAACTTCAGCATGCCCGAGCCACTCAACGAATCGCCTTAGATCCATTGCTGATCCCTGGATACTTTATGAGGATGTTGTGGAGCATTAAATTTTTAATGAACACTGAGAGGTCTCTAGACAATACCTTTATTAGTGTATCAAAAATGAACAAACGAAAGTTAGATTATCAGTAAATATAGATTTGCCAAAATCATTTATATTATCTAAGCCTTCCTATTCCCCGGCTAATTTATCTTTCGTTTTTCTGCGCTGCTTGGATATGGGCTGCTGATTCACCCGCTGCTCAGAAACCGGCTGCTGAGTTTCCAGTTGCTGAGTTGCGGGGTGCTGAATCGCCGGCTGCTAGTTTAGGGTCGACTGCATTACCGGCTGCAGACTTAGGGGCTGCTGCGTTGCGGGCTGCTGGGTTAGGAGCTGCTGCGTTGACAAATGCTGTTTTAGGTGCTGCTGCGTTTCCAGCTGCTAGGTTAGATGCTGCTACGAAGCCGGGTGCTGGGTGAAGGGCTGTTCCGGAGTCGACGGCTAATTGAGGGACTCCTGTGCTGCTAGATTTGGGGTTAGCGGCTGCTGCGTTGATGGCAGATGGGTTCGGGTCTGCTGCATTGTCTGCCACAGGGTGAGGGGCTTCTGAGTTTCCAGCTGCTGGGTGAGAGGCTGCTGCCTTGCCGGTTGCTGTGTGAAGGGCGGCTGGGGTGTGAGCTGCTTAGTTCGGGGCGCCTTCGTTGCTGGTTGCTGGGATAGTGGCTGCTGGGTTGCCGACTGGTTGGTGAGGGGATGCCGCGTTGCCTGCGTCTTAGGGGGGGGGGGGGGTGGCTACTGCGTAGCCGGCTGCTGGGTTAGGGGCTGCTGCGTTGGTAGCTGCTCGGTGAGGGCTACAGCGCTGCCGGCTGCTGGGTAGTGAGCTGCTGCTTTACCGGCTGCTAGGTTAGGGGTTGCTCCGTTGCCGGCTTTTTGGGTAGGTACTGATTCGTTGCCAGCTGCTGTGCTAGGGGCTGCTGCGCTGCCCGCTGGTGGGTGAGGGTCTGCTGCATTGCCGGCTGCTGGGTGAAAGGCAGCTGACTTGCCGGGTGCTCGGCTGAGGGCTGTTGCATTTCCTGCTGCTGGGTTAGGGGCTGCTGCGTTGCCGCTGCTGGGTGAGGGGCTGCTGCATTGCCAGCTGCTGGGTTAAGGCTGCTGTGTTGACAACGATAGGATAGAGACTGCTGCATTGCCAGCTGCGGGTAACGGGCCGCTGCGTTGCAAGCTGCCTGGTAAGGTGCTGCTGGGTTAGGGGCTGTTGTGTTGCCGGATGTCGGCGACTAAATGATGATGCTAAGAGTTTTCATGCCCCATCCCGCGTAGCTTGTTACGGTCCCTTTCTCTCTGTCGTTCATGCTTGAGCCTGAACTGAAAACAAAATTACTCCATTGCACATAATTGCCATTAAAGACCAAAGTTCGCTTGCTAGTTTCTCCTTTTTACCCCCTGTTACAGTCGTATATTGTTAATGTGAATACCACCATTAATAAAAAAATCATTCATAATGCAAGTGGCCCATAACAATCAATGGCGGTCCATGTCTAAATAACAAATAACAGTCGTGGGCACAAAAGACACTGTCCTAAATCCTCTCAAGTGGCAAGAAAAATATCCTTCATATATTTATATGCCCTAGGGGTACAGAATACCTGCAAATATCCTGAAGGCTTGTTGTCCACGCCTGTGGCACAATGTGTCCAATTTAAGAGAGGAGAGTTTTGGGTGTACTCTGTGACCCAGGTGCATCACTCTCCTTCGTTTCATTCTCATTTGTGAGTCATCTTCAGAAAGCTTGTGTTCATTATAATAAGAAACAACACGAATCACTGAATTTACCCAAATGGTAACTTTAAAAAATATATCTTGAGATTGTTTGTGCAGGAATAATTAGATTTAAATCATCCTAGTAAAGCCGGTTCTATATGTACCTTGATTTAAATGATACTGATTTTGGTCCTTCCCCTGGTTGTTGCCCTCGTTCTGCTCTTATGCCTAGCCATTCCGCGTGAGAGATGCCATATTAAATTATGATGTAGCCGGTATAGAAAAATACGACCTTTTCATTTTCTGTTTGAATGAGGTGAGATTTCAACCACTGTTTCCTAAAGGCATTTTGAAATGTGGAGATCTTGCAATGCGGTGTTGCTATACTGCATAGCATAATAGATTTACAGAACATTCTATTGAAGTTAGTTATTTTATTTTCGCCGGGCAGTGCCTGACTTTTTACATTGCTTTTTTTATATTTTAATAATAAATTCTGCTAATAAAGGCCAGAATGACCACATGCGTAAAAAGTATCCCTGCAAATAGAGTAGACCGTGTCCCAACCAGTGTGGGCACACCATTCTATTCCAAGTCCATTCCGGGGAATTAGTGTTTCCGACAATTCTATTCCTTTTCACTCCTCAAATAAAAACACTGGGCCGATTCTCCCTCCAGAAATGGCTGAATTACACCATTCCATTTCTTTGATTACGGAGCGTGAAAAATGGCAATTGAGAGCTTTCAGGGGGCGTCATAAAAAGAAGAGAACGGCCGAGAGTCAGGAGCGGGAGCCAGCCGGGAGCAAACGCGAGAAACAAGAAGAACGTGAGGCACGAGGGAAACGCCAGGGACCGAGAGCTGGAGAGGGCTGTCGATTGACGGCCGTCATATTTCCCCGTCACTCCGCTGCTTCAGGGCAGGCGGCCGGTGGCCAGGCCGTCTCCCAGGAACCAGAACAAGAGAGGCACCAGGCAACCGGAGAAAATATTAAGGCAATTTACTTTTGCTTCCAAACTTCCCGTTGTGTGATTTCTTGGGGAGCAAACAGAGTGCGGCCTAATCGGGCGGCATTAACCTAATATGCGACCCACATTAAATTGGCGCCCAACCTGGGGCCCAAGGGTGCAGGCGCACAAAGATCGGGACGACCTCTTCACAGGTGTAGGACAGCCGCTTCCAGGTTGGCAGTCGGGAACAATGTGCCCAGCAGGTCCGTGTGAAGTGGGCCAGCATCGTGGGTCTCCAGATGTAATATGGGCACCCCGCAAAGCCAACACGTGCCTGGCAGTCCCAAAGGGCGGTTGCCGCGGGCAACGTATGCCCTCAGAACGGCTGAGGAACTTTCTGGTCCGGTTGAGTGGGCGACAACCTCGGCTGGCGTCTCCAACGCCGCCTCGACACATAATCGACCGTCTGTTCCTCTCGACACGCCGTCCATGTAGACAGGGTGTGGCATAAACATAGAGTTATTACAATAAATGCTAGAGGCTCAGGTGGCGCTAGTGTCTACGGGACTTCCGGTTGCAAATTGAAGCAGACAGCATGCAGTCTACATTTCCATCCTCCCTGTGTATTCCTATGGGAAAACGGGCGTGAATTTGTCCCTTCGCCGGAAAATAACATGAATAACGTTTGTCATTTCGGTTGTACCGGATAGTATGTACCTTTATTGGTATTGCGAAAGTGTAATTGCTTTAGTTACAGCATTTTTCCTCACCACTGAGTGATGTTAAACTTCGCTCTATTTCAGGCCCAAACCTCTATTTAAAGGAAGGTATGTGAAAACGAGCGACGATTCTAAGCAAACTAACACTTGAAAGGAATATAGAGTGTGTTCAAGGTTTGCTAGCATTTCGGTGGTGCTTATATATTGCTAATATGACCGTCCTCTCATTGGATAAAAATGACTTCGTCGTGCATCTTTACGATCGGTTAAAGAAACATTCGAACGCAAAAAAATAAAGCACGTGAGAAGAAAAGTTGTGTCGTTTTATTATTTCCTATGTCGGGCAGTTTTTAACGGGCACCTGCTCTCTGGCTCCCCCTATTTGCAAAGATTTGGAGCGTTCGGGTGATGATTTGAACCCAGAACAAGCATCTTCGCACATATTCATGAGCAGAAAGAATAAAGCAGTACTTATTTATTGCAAATCTGACTATATTACGTGGCTTTCAATTTATTTTGATCGTCTGCGTGCACAAGGAGTTGCTTATCCAGTGTCACTGCGTAGTTCTTGCCGTTTCTCTTGGTTTTCCATATGCCCTTCGTTCGTTTGACACGTATATCCCCCACACTGGAAAACGTCGACGCCGTGTTCGCGCTAACAGTGTCCGACAGTGCACATAAATACACGTACGAAGCGGTTTTAACACCGTTTTTCATACCACAAATTTCAAATAAAAATGCTGTAACTGACCAATTATTTCGTCTACATGACTGAGAAATGCTCCCATGTGCCTAGTACGTACAAATTATTCATGATATTCGCTCTTATAATCGAGCGCCGAGAGAAGATGCACTCGCTTTTTCCCATAGAAATGGATTACCGGAAGTCAATATCTGACTGCTTGCTGTCTGCTTCAAAATGCAACAGCACACTAGCGCCAGCTGAGCCTCTAGCGTTTATTGTAATAACTCTATGGGCATGGGGGCCTGCTCCAAGCAGGTCCTCCCGCCATGGATGGGCCCGACCAGTTCTGCGAGGTTGCCGCTGCGGGGGTGGAAGTTCCCACGCCTGTCAAGCCCGCGGAGCCCCTTCGGCGTTGCGGAGCTTCATTGTTTTGCCACCGCCGGTGTCGACGCCTCCGTGACCGGTCACCCTGAGTGTCTGTTTGACGGAACCTGAGGCTGCCATCTTCGGGGCCTGGGTGGTAGACGGGGGCCCGCCACCCTGGGTGTTTCCGAAAAGTGGGTATATGCTGGTTTTCGGGGTATGGTGGGCACGAGTCGAGGGGTTTACTGAGGGTTTGAGTAAACGCTTTACATACATTTTGGTCTGTCGCGGCTTTCCGGAAAGCTGCATTTCTAAGGTATGTTGGCTAAGGGGTTAGGCCGAAGGGTTAAAGTCCGAAGTCTGAAGCCTTGAAGTCTGAAGTCTTGAAGTCTGATGAGCGACTGTTCGAAGTCTGAAGTCTTGAAGGTCGAGTATGGTCCCATAACACAAAAGGGCTGAAAGGTCTTTTTACAATAGGGTTGATGTTCACATCACCTTTACGCTTTCGTAGAATGCAGACATTAAATAAATCGCTAATAATTATACCCGCATTCTTGTTTCCCACCGACGCAGACTCGCCCTTTAAACAAAGACGTCATTAAAAATACAATTGTGCCTTGCTTTCGTACGCTCTAAGATTGGGCACGCTATATCCGCATTGGATCATCATACTAACTCTTTTATTCTGTCTCTTAAATCCATCCAGGAGCGCTCTGTTTGTAATATTTTACCAATTATTCTGGCTTAGCCAGTTAGTCGCAGAAAAGGAAAACAAAAGAAACCTTAAATATACCATCTTTAGTTACGACGTCGTGCCTCTGCGCTATGAATTTTTCCTGAAATATTTTTTTAGAACGACAATCTCAGCCACTTGCTTTTTACAGCTTCCACATATATGACGTCCTGTATCGACCACCTGTTAAAATTTAGTGAAGCAATTGAGTTTGAGAAACTTTATGTAATTTCACTTTCTTTTTACCAAAAGAAGCCTTAACTTGAACGACCTTTCGGCTACTATTGGCTCCATCACCGACCATTTTGAATTCAAGCCTGCAGTCTCCAATCATCTGTTGTAGCTGATCTCTGTTCGTATGCTTTTTACTTCATTGCACCCTTCTCTTCTCTGTAACGATTAACACCCCTGAGTGTAAAACAATAAGTAAATGCCAGTCTGCTTGACAAGTAAATACTATAACCTATATGTTGCTCTCCCTTGAGATGTATAAACATGACAGCAGGTGCATTCTCTTGTCCCTGCCATTAAAGGGGCACTGACACCCCAAAGTTCGTATCCTTTTTTATTGTCTAACACGATGCAAGGTGCAGTCATAGACAAGCAAAAAAAAAAACCGCATCGCGAAAAAATTTTTTCCCGCGCGCCCGCACGCCTTTTTATTTTTGGCGTTTATATTTCCCGCGCTCACCTCCTTGCTTCTTTTGATCGGTGATGTCAAAAATCAGGAAATTTAGAAGCTTTGTAGGCGACATTTCTATAAAATTTAATAACGGCAATCGTAAAACATGTTTTTTAACGCAATTGCGAACGCACTACGGCCTTTCTTTTTGAAATATTAAAAATCAGATTTCGGTGTGATGTCGCTTCCTGGATTTGTATCCGCCCTCGGAAAACCTGGCGGCGCTCGAGCAGAGGCTTATCGCCGAGTCGGGGAAGAAACCGTTTTTTTTCCGAGTCGGCACCCTTCTATACCGCCTGCTCACCTCCTCCTCGCTTCGGGTCGCGGTAGCAACGGCGCTTTGCTTCACAGCATGGAGCGGAGGTCCGAAAGAAAGTCGAGTCGCAGGAGACCGCAAAATTTGACTCACTGCACTGGCGCGGATCGCGCGGGAACTTCAAATTCAGCATTTGGAAATTGTTTTTTTTAATTCAGAAATACTGAATTTCCAAGTTTCGAATTTTGAGGGAAATGTCCCGGCATCATTTGCAATCGTTTCGGATAATAAAATAAAATATGATATTGATGTGTCAGTGCCCCTTTAAAGGGTAACTCCAAAGAAAAAAAATTTTTTTTTAAACAGCCTAATGGGGACAAGCATGTCACAAAACAAATGATCCGCGAAAAAAATATTTTTTTATCAATATTTACGCCACAGGACGTAATTTAGTGGAGTCAGAACCTCTCCACATTTGAAACTCCCGCTCTTTCGACCCCCGCGGAAGAGGAGTACGCCCCGCCCCTCACTCTCCTTGCGTTGCGGAGTTGAACGACGCAGCGTCTCGACTTCCGGTAAGATCTGGCAACAACGCACGGCGGCGGTATTGTTTTGTTTTGACGCGGTTTGTGAGCGCATGTAGCGAAGACGTGACCGGGAAGAAGTGCCCCTGTGATGTTCCCGGAAGATGGAAAGTATCATTCGTAATCGTCGTGCGTTTTTTGAAAGCGAAGGGAGTCACAGAATCCACGAGTGCGCCACCACAAGCCAAGTTTCACGAC
The DNA here is from genome assembly GCF_016920785.2 of Ixodes scapularis. Taxonomy (NCBI): domain Eukaryota; kingdom Metazoa; phylum Arthropoda; class Arachnida; order Ixodida; family Ixodidae; genus Ixodes; species Ixodes scapularis. The sequence continues at coordinate 45,798,382 of NW_024609839.1, read as the reverse complement.
AGCGCTGCGTTGGTTTCGGCGATCTCGTTGTTTGGTGCAACACGGCGATGCGACAAAGAGCTGAAACGTTCGTGGTGTGTGTAATGCGGTGCTAACACGGAGCGCAAATTGGTTGTTGTGGGATTGACGTTCAACCAGTTCAGTCCCGTCGTCGTCATCTGATCCAGTCAAACTGGTCCGGGAGGACGCAGTAAGCGTTTTTAAAAGTAAATCTGCCTCGTTCTGTTTCAAAATGTGGAAGTTCCCGACGCATACCGTAAGTAAAAAGCTGCGGGCGTTTTCAACAAAACTACGCCGTTTTAATTGAACAATGAACTCCGAATTGTTGTCCTAAATCTGCCGTTTTTATGCTTCGTGTTGGACTGCGTTTGCACAGCGACGTGTTGCATCGTGCGGTGTGAATAAATTTGGGCACGATTTCGTACATGCCTACAGATGCATGAACTGAGACCACTTTTTACGTAGTGAACATAGTGCTTTTTTATTTTGTGTCTAGTCGCGGACGTTAGGTGCACACAGAGCGAATCTCGACGGCCTCCAGAGCGATATGACGAGAACGTGACTGGACACGCTTGTCGCTACCCGAACGCCCGATGGCCTCCAGCCAATGGCATTCCTTTCGGAGCGAAATGGCTGCTGGAAGGCTCGCTGTCGGGATCACTCATCTGACATCTCCGAAAAGTCGACATTTGCACGCGCAAGCAAACAAACAAACAAACAAAAAAGCACGCTAAGCCAGCAAAGAGGAAAACGAAAGAACCTCGCTATGAAAGCCGAAACCCCGCGTCGCTTCCTATCCCTGCAACCTACCTGCAACAGCTGCTAAACACACACTACTTCACTTCAAGAAGTCTTACTCAAGTACCTGAGTCAGCACGAAACACTTATCATTTCGGCGAAACGATTAGTCGAGGTAGGCGAGACAGGCGGGAGCAGAGACTTCGGCGGCCATGAAAGAATGGCGAAGCTTTTGTTTGTTATGGCATGAATCCAAACGGAGGTGCCCGTCTTGTAAACATTTTGTAAAGATTAATCACTCTCATCACATGGGTTATTCTTGAAACATGAAAATATGCCTTTCAAAAGAAAATTGCAACATATAACAAAGGTTTAACAACCAAGATCTAAGCTGTTAATCAAACTCTTAGCCAATGAGAAGTATAGCAGCCGATTGGTATTCAACGTCACGGAATACCATTTTCGTGGCGCGCAATTCAAAACGGACAAAATAGCCGCAAACTAAAATAGGTCTCACGCAATAAATATTTCTGAAAAAAAATTTTTTTTTTTCTCGCGGAAAGATTGTTTTCTGACATGCTTGACCCAACTAGGCTGCTCAAAAAAAATTTTTTTTTTCTTTGCAGTTACTCTTTAAGGTTTCTGAAAAAAAAAAATCTGGAAGGAAACCAAATTTTAAAGGAAAGAGTTCTCGAATCGGAAGTCCTAATTTATCTCGTGCTGCGCTTAAGCCAATCTTTCGCTTATTTTGCTTGCAGCGCATTCATTGTACAGAGGACGGAACAGATAGTGTGACCGACTTCCAGCTCAAGTGAAAACGTTATCTTCAATCTTGTATTGTCGGGAACGCGCCAGAGAGTATCGTTTTCATCCTCTTGATCGCAAAAGTTGGGCCGACAGACCAGCAAAGGGGGGATTTAGAGCGGGCCTTATCCTCGAACTAAATTTCGTCTAACAATGTAAATATTGTAAGAAAAACAAAATTGATTTCCGTGAGAAAAGTAAAGTGTCCAACCTAGATTCTTCAAAATGATTTTATTTCAGTGTCCGTTGAGGTTTCCTTCCTTCACCTCACGTATTTGTGGAAATGAAAATAGCGACGTTAAGATATTGATTAGGCGAAGGAAGCAGGATGTGTGCCTAAAGTCCTTTTTTGCATAAAAATAAAAAGGACACCTGACAATCCTTTCCCGTCAGATATAGAATATATTAGCTAACTGGCGTTGAAAAAATTCATGTCATCAAATTGTTAACCCTCTCAGGTTGTAGGGAAAGCTAGATTATTAAAACAATATGTTTTATTGATACTCTGGAAGCATACATTGAGCAAATATAAGCACCCTAAGAATTGCTAGAGATCGCTATAATACTTCTAGCACAAACGTCGGGTTTCTGCGCACCCCTTAAACAATGGGCGATTCTCCGTAGTAGTTGTACTTTTCTTCCATATTGTTTGTGATCGATTGTAGCTGCTCACATATGCGCCCAGTAATGGGAGTTCTTTAGATTTGATTTTCGCTTTTCGTAAATTAGAAAACGAAAATAACCGTCTTTTTTTTTTTATTCTTCCTTTTAGCATATACTTATTTTACGGTTCTAGTCAACCAAGGGTTTGTGGAAGTGTCAAGTCCACCAAGGGTTTGTGGGAGTTCCGTGAAACTGATGATTTCACCCTTGTTCATAGGGTGACATCATCAGCGTACACCGCAACCTATATGCGCTAGATAGTTTGCTCGTTTCCGAATGAGGGATGCCGTTGAGGGATTAAAAGAATCGGTGGCAACACCAAGTGCTGTGGAACGCTCTCGGCGTTTTAGAGCGCAGCTCTTAGGCGCCCGTTTCCGGCTTGAGCGGCGTCGCCGTCGCCGTCGCCGCCGGGGTAACCATGCGCGTTCCCCTATAGGAATAATGCAGCCGGGCGCAAACCGCCCATTGCGTTAAGGGAACGTTTTCCCGCTAACTTTAACGGGCGAATCGCCCAACTAAATATAGCGGAAAAATTTCCCAGCTATGTTTAGCGGGAAATTTCCTTCTCTAAAATTAGCGGAAAAATTTCTCCTCTAAATGTACCGGAAACATGTCCCGCAAAATATAGCGGAAATATTTTCCCCCTAAACTTAGCCTGGAAATCTTTCCGCTAAATCTAGCGGAAAATTTTCCGCTATATTTACCGGAAACATTTCTCCGCTAACATTATCGGGAAATTTTATCGAAAATTTCGCGCTAAATGGGAGGGGAAAGGGCGACGACAAGGGTGAGGGGAAGAGGGGCATACCCTTCCTTCTGTGCCTTCCCCTCCTCCTCCTCAAGAGCTGCGCTCGAATTCGGCATTGCAGAGAATTGTAAACGTCTTTCATTTCTTTTTTTTTTTTTTTTATACACTCTGAATGCGAATTTTCAGCTTTGAGCAATGTTCTGCCATATGTGTGGAGACTACCCCCCTTGTTTTTGGAGCGAGTGCATCGCCGCAGCATGAGCCACCTCGGTGGCTCTGGGGCGAGGGCGCTGGCTTACGGATCCCCATGTGGCGGGCTCGAATCCCGGCCGAGGTGCCCGCAATCTGACGAAGGCTTATTGCGGAAGAGGCGCCGTGCTTTCTGTTGCACGTCAAAAGATCCCCAGGTGGTCAAAATTAATCCTCAGTCCCCCGCTGGGGCATGCCAGGCGGCCGCCGTTGGTTTGGCACGTAAAACCCCCAAATTTGATTTGATCGCCGCAGCATGGGGGATGGTGTCAGATCCTTTGTAGACCTTTTTCAACCACCTGGGCGCGTATTCGGTTGTCGCGTGGGATATTGTCGGCTACGCCTTGAAAAATAAAGAGTAAACATTACAGTGTTCCGAGGTGCTTTAGGACTCGCGCTTGTTTGGGATGGTGACTTCCTTCTGTTTCAAGCATCCGCTCGATCTTACTAACTGCAATGCGTTCCTGAAGTTCACAATATGTGAAGATCAGGGACGTGACTGGGGTGTTGCGCTGATTACCTTGTGACATAAATGATATTGCATATAACTTCCACCCTAACCTGACAGATCGCCTGGTTGCCGAGAATTGCTTAATTTATTAAAAAACTTAAGTCAAGAGGACGAGGTCAGATTGAACTCAGCATAAAGAGCTACTAGCGACTGATGCGTGCAGTGAAAACTAAAATCAAGTTTATAAAGAAAATAACTATTATTTTTTTATTATGATTTTGAACGCGCAATGTTAACGCGCGTCATTCGCATCAAATATTCGGAACTTACTGTAACTGAAGCTTTAACCTGGAAAATGCGTAAAATTTGCTTCTGCTATTCAACTGAACGAAGACCAGAATGGTCTCGGAGACGAAAACTAAATATCGCGCCCTTCTAAGTTAAATTACTTGCGTATTGAACACTAGTGCATCCCATATTGGAGTACGCAAGTATACAATGTGACCCATTTAGACAGAGATGCAATTCTGTAGATTGAGCGGCTTTGAAAATAGTTTATAGGAAGGTTGAAATCTATTTGTTTGATGGATCAAAATCTTTTAAACTTCGATGCTCAACGTTATATAATGCCACGAGAATCTCGTCCAGTCAGAAGCAGCCATTCAGGGTAAATCACACCCTTGGTTATACTCACAGACACATTTATTTCACCTTTTCAAAGAAGCATAAAGTATGGAAACTTTATATCAGCGTGGCGTTGACCGACCCAAGTGATGTTCCGCCTACATCGGCAACATTAGTGATACTGGCCCGATACTTACGATCCAGCGCTAATATCGGCGGTATCAAAATTATATTCTCCCGATTTCTTCGATCCGACGAAAATATTGGCGCAATACAGTGTGCTGCCTGGGACATATCCGTGGTGCCGACATTTATGGCAAAATTTAAGGGTCTGTGCGGGCACATATTGGACACGAGAGTTACGCCAGAGTTTGTATGGAACTCGTCCAGGCCAAACGCTGACGCAGCATTCGTGCCAAATATACTTTAGTAGGTGACGTGGTGAGATCAGCACTACAGCTTTGCATGAGGGCAATGTTGGGAATAATATGCACACTTACCCCTCGCCTCTGTCAAGTTTAAACAGGCCACGTCACGTCAGTGGGAACACCGTACTCATGTACGAAGCAAGTCCAGTTCCCTAGAAGTGCGCAGCAGGAGACATCAGCCCTAGCCATCTACGCACTTAGTCAGCAATATGCAGCTCTGTTATAAGAGTCCATAGTGTCTTTGCAAGGCCTCCGAGAAAGGTAAATATTGTTCACCAGGAAGAATTTCTTAAAACTCCGGGCAGCACTAAACATACAATGAGTGCCGATCTCGACGGATGTCTGAGGAACGCACTGAAATTGCCGAAGCAATCTCGCAAAGACTCGCTTGGGAGTGTAATGGACAATGTGCTACATTGTACAGCACCCACCGCAGGGGAGGCACCGACGGTCGAGAGGAAAGAAAGAAAGGGACGTCGCAACACTCTGTAGACAGCGGATGTATCGGTCTGCACAGGGCCAAGAAAAGGCGAAACATGCCCCGGGGTTTCTGGGGGCGCGAGGACGGTGCGACCAAGGAGAGAAGAAAGCAGTCCCCGATACTTCCGCTCGGGTAGCGAAAGAGGAAACCATGCCAACCTACGGCACTTTTTAAAGCTTGTTGAAATGCAAATAGACTTAGCCACAAACAAGAACGATGTTAACTCACAGGTGCAAACAACAGCGAACGCTCCGAACATAAAACGATCGTCTGCCGACCACAACGATGCGTCTAGTTACTCGCAACGCAGCATCTTCGACCGCCACTACAGCCAACATGGCGGGCATCCGGACAAAGGAGACTTAGCAGCCAACGTAAACCAAGACAAATCCGACAACAAATTTTGAACTCGGTTTGCGACGGGGCCTCATTCAACGCTCGACATAACGGCGATTGTCTAGGACGCATTTTAGAGCTTATCAGCAGAGTGGCGCTTCTACAGACACCACCGGCGGTTGTTGGGCCCGTCATCAACGTGTGGGAGACAGCGTATTTGGTGCCTTCATTCGAACCGCTCTCATCGTGCTGCCCGACTGCTGACATGTGGACCCGACGAAACGACGGCCTTACGGACATCTTGCAATAGAGCGACACGCTGACGCCTTGCAATAAACTCACTAAACTGGGGAGCTCAGCGAAGATATGGTACGATTCCATGTAGTCGGTTGACAAAAGTGGACGGAATCAAAGGCATAACTCAAGCATGTGTTTACATCGACTGCATTGGTGTAATGTCTTGATCGCGACATAAATGCTCGGCTACTAAAGCGAGGTATTCCCAGAAGAGTTGCTTCAGTGCTTGAAACGCCTGTAAGAGGCCCCTGCATCATGGCGTCCACGATCTTTCTCTACGTTGAAAGGAGATAGTCTCCGAATTGCATGGAGTCGCTCCGCGACTTTTGGGGGTCAAAGCCGTGTCTCTAGCAAAGTTGGCCGAGCCGTAGTGTCAACCCGACACGCGCCGTCGTAGGACCGTCCCCGCTCAAGTCGAGGAGCAAATACTTGTTCAACGAAAGAGGAGATACGTTCTTCTTCAACTGCAACGAATACGGTCACGGGTTCATGAAATGCCCGCCGCCGCACCGTTCTGGACGACGGGCGGACCGCCCGTCGTCCAGAACGGGGTGTAAATCGATTTTCGCGCCACCAATACTGCAAACGAAAAATATATAATGCCCGCGAAACTAAATGCTTAACCCAAATTGTTGTTTGTTAATTCGGGAACACTTTAAAAAAATTTCGTAATTTTTATAACACTTTTGTTGTAATCCTGAAGTACCCTGTGTCCGTTTCTTAGTTTTGAAGTTTATTTGGTTTCTCACGGGCCAGGCCCGGTAGGGAGGTAGAGAAAAAAGTCATTTCTGCCTGATGGACCTCTACCTCCCACAATTCTTAACAGACACCAAACTCATTTTTCCTAAGGTTGAATAAAGTAGTATACAGTTCTCTCTGTGTGTGTGTGCGTGGGGGGGGGGGGGGGATCAAAGCGTACTATAGTAGAGGATAAAACCGTAAAAAGGGCTTTTGTCTCTTAATCCTGCCAAAAGCGATTCTTTATAATGAAAAGGCCAAAGACCACCAAGAATCCCACAGTACCCTGCAAAAGGAACAAATAAAAAGGGTGGGGGAAACAATGAACAGAGTTAAGTAAAGTCTATAATTCACAGTAAAGCTCATAGGCATTGCCCTACGTCACTGGTAGTGAAGGTGACGAGTTGCATCTCTACAGAAGTTTTCGAGCTTGTGATGATTGCTAGGGGGTTCTGCGTGAGTGCACATAAACGGATTGGCAGAGCAGCGAAGACCACACCAAGAAAGGATGCTGTTGCTTTACAGGATTAAACGGTTGAAAGGCACCGGCACAATCCTTGCGAACAACTCCCTTCAGTGAGGTCTTGTGACTTGCAGTTCCACAACATTGTCTAGGAGGCATAATAAGATGACCCACAAAAGGGCCACACTTGAAATCACTTCCGGCCCCCAAGTTTAGGGCCAGAGTTCTAACCAGTGTCAGAGCAGTGAGTGATCCGGAGCGAGCTTGGCTGCCGAAGAATAGCGTAAGCTGCCCCCCTTTGCTGAACACGTTCAGCTGATCTCACCATATCAACCTCGTATAGAGTTGCAATAGTCTTGCTGTGGCAGTGGCAGGGCTGTGAAAGGTACCCAAGTGTGCTATGGCCGGTTCCACTGGACACGGAAAGTACAAAACCCAGTGTTCCGCACGTTTAGAACAAAACTGACGACATGCAGTGTGAAGAAGGATAGCTGGTTGTTTATAGTAGACTTTGACGATGTTGTTCTGCAAATCTTGGTTTCTGGGGTCACTTGATAAACGGCACTAGCATCAGGTTGTCGGTAACAGCAGTGGAGTCGTTTGCAGGGCCGCATTATCACGATTAATAAGCATGTTGAGAACAACTGGACTCAGCTCACTGTCCCATCAAGCTGTCGAGCCTTTTGAGCCACTAGAAATAGTTCCATGGTATAAATGCAGTCTGCAGTGTACAGCAGACTGCCGTTTGAGCGACTCAACTTAAAGGCTTCTAGCATACACACATTCAATTATTTATAGTGTTATTGAGCACAATTGGCTCGCTGGGAAAGTCGTAGGACTTAGGTTTCACGGAAGCCAAACAGCACGCACAGCGTAGCAGCAACTTTCCATGCTTGTAGGGGGTTCCAGCTCCAGGTTATGGCGTAACGAAAAGGGTAATCGGAAAGGTACCACGACCCAGCACAACTCTAGAGTTCTTAGCACGACCCTTTCCGTAAGTACACTCTAAAAAAAAGCCCGTGAGTCTACTTCCCCCCACAACACTCGGAGAGCCAATCACCGAAAGTCACGGAGGCAGCTCAGCGAATGACGTTGCCGAAACATATGTTTCGACTAGGAAACGCAGTCTGAGTTGTGACATTAAGCAATGCAAGCGTGACATTTTGCATTGCTTAATGTCACAACTCAGACTGCGTTTTTGGTCTAAACATATGTTTCGGTGTCATCATTCGTTGAGCGGCCCCCGTGAGTTGCGCAGATTGGCTCTCCGAGTGTTGTGCAAAAAAGTAGACGCACGGGCTTTTTTTAGAGTGAAGCGTGCTGCACTCCACTGTATCAATCTGTATCAATCGACAAGGTGAGCGCCATAAACCGAATCCTGCATCCACGTTTCAAATACCGCTAGAACTGACGTGGAATGCGTCTCGGGGAGTGAGTGAAGGTGCAGCAGCTTATTTGGGACCAAGTGCCCATTTTGAGGATCACACTGCAAGTTGAAACAACGCAGAAGGCTCGCGTCTCGCAGCGTCGCCTGTAGAATGACGATTCGAACAGCTTGCACACTGTAAAGGTAAGAGCGTTCACATCGAAAAGCTCATTATTGAAGGGGGCTACAGAGGTTTTAGGAGCCTCTGGTCATAGTAATCGGGTTCCAAAGACGCCGCATTGTCGTAGACTGTTTTTTACCAGGTACGTCACGTAGGCCTAAAACGAGGGCTGGGGGACCCGTCACCAGAAACGCGGAGGAACTAAGCAAACAACGTGAGGCTCGCTGACTCGGTTCGTGGGTGCCGACGATGTCCGAACAACCCTGGCGGGGTCCTTGCTTCCAAGAAGACTGGAGATTCTTTCAGGCGAGCACATAATATCTAGACAGCATGCTTATGGCTGATCCGGATTGCAGGGGGTTGATAACAGGAGAGCCAACGCACGAGTAGGTCGAGCACGGCCGGCACTGGGATAACTGGGAACAATGATGGTCGCCGCCATGTTAAACAGAAACGACACCAAGCTTCAGTTTAGTACACAGTGCACTGCAACGTGGTTTACTACAGATAATATATAAATGTTTAAACTACTTTTTTGTGTTTGAAAGTTAGAATAGCAGTCGACTAAAACAAGTTGCGTCAAATTAGCTTGGTCGGAACCAACGAGCATCGCCGCATCGCGATCGCCATCGAAACAAAACACAAAAACAAAGCGAGTTACGAACTTTCGGGCGCTTTCGGGTTCTTTCAGATGCTTTCAGACTTTCGGAAAAAAACATTGAAGAACGTCCTTAGAAAAATGAAATGTCCCAGGTGCCGGTGTGCCCATGGAACCAGCTGTGGATTTGAGCCTAATTGGTGAGTACACGCCCATTCGTTTTTTTTTTTTATTTTCAGTCCTTTCTGTTCGCAGCGTTTATGACGTGCACTTGTGTGTGCAGGCAGCGTGAGACCGAACGTGTGCGGTTCCTCGCCGCACACGTGCTTTTCGCATTAGATGACCCTCGAGCTTTTGCCGAGGAAGTCTCGGAACCGACCTGTCACTGAGCGAGCAGTCGGATTGCGGGAACGCATCCAGAGGCAAAGCTCCCACCGGAGGTAGGGTGGCCGAGCGAGGCACGTTGTGAGTATACCAGGGAGCTTCATCTGGTAGATCGGTGGGCAAGGCTTGATTTCTGCTAGCTAGGTGGTGTGTTTTTCAAAACCCGTGAGTGCTAAAGATACCTGTTAGCGTGCTGGCGCTCGTATTCGCTTCCACTGCGGGAGGTTGGATTCATTCACAAAGCAAATACCTCCAGCTTATAAAACAATGTCCACAATTTATGAGTAGACGTTACGTCTTCCATGCGGGAGACATTATCAGTGCAGCCTCGGAACAACCCCACTAGCTACCAGCTAATCGTGAACCTTGCGATACCGGTAACTTTATGAGTTTCGATTCTCACCCCCTGTGGCCGAAGTGGCACCGGTCATATTAAAACCACCATGTATTATAAACCTTGCGATACCGGTAACTTTTTGTGTTTGGATTCTCACAACCCTGTGGCCGAAGTAACACCGGTCACATTGAAACCACAGTGTATGGTAAACCTTGAGATGCCGGTAACTTTTTGTGTTTCGATTCTCACCACCCTGTGTCCGAAGTGGCACCGATCATATTGAAAACACCATGTATCGTAAACCTTGCGACACCGGTCACTTTTTGTGTTTGGATTCTCACAACCCTGTGGCCGAAGTGGTACCGGTCATATTGAATCCACCATGTATCGTAAACCTTGCGATACCGGTAACTTTTTCAGTTTTGATTCTCACCACCCTGTAGCCGAAGTGGCACCGGTCATATTAAAACCACCATGTATTGTAAACCTTGCGATACGGGTAACGTTTTGTGCTTGAATTCTCACGACCATGTGGCCGAAGTAACACCGGTCACATTGAAACCAAAGTGTATCGTAAACCTTGCGATACCGGTAACTTTTTGATTTTCGATTCTCCCCACCCTCTAGCCGAAGTGGCACCGGTCATATCAAAACCACCATGTATTGTAAACCTTGCGATAGCGGTTATGTTTTGTGCTTGGATTCTCATGACCCTGTGACCGAAGTAACACCGGTCACATTGAAACCACAGTGTATCGTAAACCTTGCGATACCGGTAACTTTTTGAGTTTCGATTCTCACCACCCTGTAGCCGAAGTGGCACCGGTCATATTAAAACCACCATGTATTGTAAACTTTGCGATACCGGTAACGTTTTGTGCTTGGATTCTCACGACGCTGTGGCCGAAGTAACACCGGTCACATTGAAACCACAGTGTATCGTAAACCTTGCGATACCGGTAACTTTTTGATTTTCGATTCTCACCACCCTGTGTCCGAAGTGGCACCGGTCATATTGAAACCATCATGTATCGTAAACCTTGCGATACCGGTAACTTCTTGAGTTTCGATTCTCACCACCCTGCGGCCGAAGTGGCACCGGTCATATTGAAACCGCCATGTATCGGAAACCTTGCGATACCGGTAACTTCTTGAGTTTCGATTATCATCAACCTGTGGCCGAAGTGGCACTGGTCATATTGAAACCATCGTGTATCGTAAACCTTGCGATACCGGTAACTTTTTGAGTTTCGATTCTCACCACCCTGTGTCCGAAGTGGCACCGGTAATATTGAAACCACCATGTATTGTAAACCTTGCGATACCGGTAACTTTTTGAGTTTCGATTCTCATCACCCTGTGGCCGAAGTGGCACCGGTCATATTGAAACCATCGTGTATCATAAACCTTGCGATACCGGTAACTTTTTGAGTTTTGATACTCTCCACCCTGTAGAACACAAGCGAGCTGTTGTATGATTTATTGATTGATTGATTAGGGTTTCATGGCGCAAGGGCTACTAAGGCCAAAATGGACCAAGAGCGGAACTATTGTATAAGCAAAGGTTTGGAAGAAGAAAGAGCTATAGTAGCTGATGATGTAATAAAACTATGTATATGAGATTGTATAAGTGTATACAGGATGAAGGCGAGTTCGGATTACTAATTAAAATCATAGTCGGTGCATAAGGCCGATGTCATTAAGAAAATTAAACACACAAGCATGCGGAATCAGCGGCTGTTCGCCGAGTAAAATAACTAAGTGCAGTGGAGTATGTTATTGATATATTTGCGAAAAAATTTTGAAACGATCTTGGTCATACTTCGGGCACTCAGGTAGGATGTGTGATATTGATAGAGGAATGTTGCAACGTTCACACTCTGGAGCATCCTCTCCACGCAAGAGATGCCCATGGGTGAGATGTCTATGACCAATCCGTAGGCGGCATAATACCACCTCACAAAAGTGTTCCCGATGCCTGGCGCTCTCCCACTCACTTAGAATATGTTTTACAGCACGCAGTTTGTTATGCGTTTCATTATTCCATTCGCGCTGCCATTTAGCTCGAATGCAACACTTCAAAGGGATGTGGTAGTCTTTGTATGGTATTTTTTGCAGGTCTATTTGTCTCTCATTTGCAGAATTTGCAGCACTAACGGCCTTTTCATTACCTGGGATGCCCACGTGGCTTGGGACCCAGCAGAAAATTATCTTAATCTGCTTGTACGAGGCAGCCATAACTTTATTTTGTAATTCTAGAACAAGTGGATGTCTAATGCGCTTCAATGGTGTAAGTGCTCTTAATGAGCTCAAAGAATCTGTGTAAACAATCGAGTGGCGAAGCATTTTTTCGTTGCATAATCAACAGCTAACAGCAGGCCATAGAGCTCAGCTGTCAGTATGGTGGCTGCATTTTGGATTCTCTTGATCTGTTTCACAGATGGCCCTATCATAACACAGCCAACCACAGAGTCCGCTTTAGTCCCATCTGTATACGGACCTACGTACTGTTCATATTGATTTTGTAGCCGAAAGAATTCCTGCCCCATGACTTCATTTGGTGTATCTTTTTTGGAACGTTTAGTCAGTGTAAGATCACAATTAATGGTATGGTAATCCCACGGGGCTATGGTCGTTAAGCATTTAACTACTGGAGGCCTGGGATCTAGTTCTACAGATGCAGCATAATTCATATTCCTAATTGCAAAAGGAGGAACAACGGTTGGTTTGTTTTCAAACGTTCTCTGGGACCTGATGTTTTTGAGGTTATCGCGGGTAGGGTGCTGAGGGACAGAGCGAACTCGAATAGAATGCATAAAGCCCAGAGCAAACCTCCTACTTTCAAGGGATGGCTCATTAGCTTCTGCATACAGACTAAGTACCGGAGAGGTGCGAAATGCTCCAGTAGCCAATCGCAGTCCCTGGTGGTGAATGGGGTCCAACATCTTTAGGACTGATGCTCGGGCAGAGCCATACACAATGCTCCCATACTCAAGCCTGGAGCGAACAACCGCCCGGTATATGCGTAACAGACATAGTCTATCGGAGCCCCATGATACATGTGATAGAACCTTAGTATATTCAGCGATTTGAGACATTTAAGTTTTAAGTTCCTAATATGTGAAACAAAAATCAATTTCGAATCAAATACGAGTCCCAGAAACTTGTGTTCACTTTTTGTCGCTATTGGTATTCCATACATTTGTAAAGAAGGCTCTTGCAGAACTCCACGCCGGCGAGAAAAACACACACAGGCAGTTTTTTCTGGCGAAAATTTAAAACCGTTTGTGTCAGCCCATTTTTGTAACTTGTTAATTGCCAGTTGGACCCGACGTTCATATATTGAAGGGTTACAGGACGAGAAAGAACTTTGAATATCGTCTGCATCTGTAGAATATTGCACAAAAGAAGGTATAGCACGGGCTATAGAATTCATATCTACAATGAAAAGGGTTACGCTAAGGACACCTCCCAGGGAAACTCCATTTTCTTAAAAACACTCCTTGGAAAGGGTTGTTCCCAATCTTGCATAAAAAGTGCGACATTGCAGGTAACTTTGAATAGCACCTAGCATTCTACCTCGGATACCAAGACTAAACAAATCCTGCAAAATTCCAAAACGCCAGGCCGTATCATATGCCTTCTCTAAATCAAAAAGACAGAAACACAGTGTTGCTTATTTACAAATGCTTCCCGCACAGTGGTCTCAAATCGAACCAGGTGGTCAAGCGTGGATCGAAACGAACGGAAGCCACACTGATATTTGTCTAGAAGATTGTTTTTTTCTAGGTAATACATAAGTCTGTTGTTTATCTTTCTCTCCAGTGTTTTTGAAAGACAACTCGTTAGGGCTATCGGTCTGTAACTGGAAGCACGTGAAGCATCCTTGCCTGGCTTAAGCAAAGGAATGACAGTAGCCACCTTCCAAGACGACGGGAAATGACCCTCCGACCAAACACGGTTGAATAAGTACAAAATGAGATCAAGCGTTGAGGGATGTAGGTGGCATAGCATAGTGTAGTAAATACCATCAGGGCCAGGGGCAGTCTGCTTGGGACTATGCAGTACTGCCTCAAATTCATGTAGTGTAAATGGTACATTATAAGGTTCTTGATTGCCTCCTGAAGTACTTATAGATATTTTCTCGGCATGGAGTTTGTGCCGAATGAAAGCTGGCGTATAATGATCAGAGCATGAGACAGACTCAAAATGATCTCCTAGTAGATTAGCTTGCTCCTCAATACTTTCGGGGCAGATTCTACATCTAGTCAAAAGAGGGATAGAATGTGCACGGTAGCAGCAATTGATCTTATGCACTCGGTCCCATACCTCTTTGCACGAAACACTGCTGTTTATGGAAGACGTGTATTCCTTGAAGCTATCTCGCTTCGACTTCTTACGAATCGACCGAGCGCAAGATTTCATTATCCTAAAGGTGATGAGATTAGTTCGTGTAGGGTATCGGCGGAAAATTCCCCAATGTGGAATAACGACTGCCATGCGGCAGTCGTTATTCCACCACGGTTTTCGTTTTTTGGGAAGATGTGTTGATGTCATGGGTATGGCCACGATTGATGCTTCTAAAATATGCTTGGTGATATTCTCAGTTATGCGATCAATGGAGAGCTCATGGAGAGATGTACACGCTAAAAGGGATGCTTGTTTAAAAAGTGACCAGTTTGTTTCGTCGAACTTCCAACGAGGAGTTCGCATTGGAAGTGTAACCGGTCACACAATGCGATTTAAAATTATGGGAAAATGGTCAGTTCCAGATGGGTTAGGATTGACCCCCCATGAGAAGAGAGAGAACAATGCTGGGTCACAAAGCGACAGTTCAATGGAGGTGAATGAGCGGGTTGGAGCACTAAAATGTGTAGCCTGCGAGTTGTTGTGCAAGCATAATCCCGTAGAAGAAATAAATCGTTAAATCATTGATCCTCGCGTGTCACATCTTCCACTACCCCATATGAGGTTATGAGCATTAAAATCTCCAAGGATTGAAACTGGTCGTGGGAGTTGGTCATGCAGACATTGAAGTTCGTCCCGAGTTAGAGGATGGTTAGGAGGTATGTAAATGGAGCAAACTGTCATCAAGCGGTCAGACAAAACACGAACTGCCACAGCCTCCAATGTAGTATTGAGGGGCACCTCAATACATGGAGTAGATCGCTGAACTATTATTGCTACCCCACCTGAGGTGTGGGAAGAATGGAGACGGTCTTTTCAAAAAACATGGAAGTGCCTTAAAAATCCAGAATGGTTGTGATTCAAATGGGTTTCTTGAAGGCAAAAGATTAATGGGTGATGATGGTCTAACAAATAGCACACATCATCATAGTTATGTAGCAGTCCTCGACAGTTCCATTGGAGGAGGACTTCTTCCATCAGATGTAAGGTGGTATTTTTCAGAGACTGTCTAGCTAAACTTTGTAGTCGATTTTAATTTGAGTTCCATTTTTCTTTTTGGACGTATCTTTCGGCCTACCTGTAGTATCACAGGAGGCCGAGGGTAAGGACTCTGAACTAGAGTGGGGCCTGTCCTCTTGGGACTGGGGCCCGCTCTCGTCCATCGGTTTATCTGGAGCCGCTGCTGGAAGACCCTTAGGGTTCACCAGCCCAGGCGGCTGGCCAGGTATACGGGAACCACCTGTGGCACGAGAGAGACCACGGCCTTTAGGTGGCTGGGCTGCAGGGGGTGCACAAGGCACAGTCCCCTGTGATTGGTTTTTAGTGGATCCCGACGGACCGGCATCCACCTTTCGGTCCGACGGCGGAGCTGCTAGCACCGCGTTTGCTGAAGTTGAGGGGGGCAAAAAGGGGTCACACAAACCGCCCAAGGACGTCTGTGTTCCCGTCGTAGCTGTTAAGCCTGGTTCAAACAGACCCGGACTACAAACCCGGGCGCCGGAACCCGTAGTGACGTCAGCGCTTTCTCCGTACGGGCGGTGACGTAATTACGGCTTCCGGCACCCGGATTGCAGAGTTGAAATTTTTTCAACTTTCTCCTTCCCGGGTCGTGACGTAGGTTTCCGTATTTTCTCCGTGGCCAATCAGCGAGGCGCGGCCAGGCGCGCTTCCCTCCTCCGCCCTCCTTGCCACCGGCGTGCAATGCCTCAGACGCTCCGTGCTTGCTTGCATGAAGAGCTCCGGCGATGAACTTCCCGCCCGACGCGAGGAAAGCAGCTCAAGCTGCAAAGAAGAGTGCCGCTGCGTTTGACGTACCCGAGAAGCCTATGGATTAGTTCAGCTAGTTCAGCGGTATCCCTGGATCTACGACAGGTATCGTAGCGACCACAAGGACCGGGACAAGTGAAATAACTCGATACTGCTTTTAATAATTTATTGTCACCGTTTCGGAGACACAGGAGGTGGTTGCAACCCGATGAAACGGCCTCTTCAATGCAAATATGAGTGGCCTTCAGAAAGGCCGTTTGTAGAGGCAGGCAGTGGTTGGCTTGCTGGCTGCAAAGAGACCGGAAAGGCAGTGGGATGTTATTAATAAGCAAATGTGCTAAGCTTCCAGCTTTGAGGGCATGCTTGTTCACTACAATTGTAATGAAGCAACTCATTTGTTCTTTTTTTTTTATATGCACAATGTTTTACCAGCCTCGGGCACTCTGCGACCGACAAAATCCCCTCCCCCCCCCGAAACAAAATCCTAGCTACGTGCCTAGCTGCAACTATTGTGCGCGCGAGCTACATCCGTCACTTAAAAGGTTAAAAAGGTCATCGACACTGGTACGCGCTGTTGACCAGTTTTTAGGCAGTACTGTACGACCGCTAGCCTAGGGTCTTTAACATCCGGCACGCAGTAGTGAAACACGAACGTCTGCTGGTACGATGCTCATCCAGATCGAAACGGGCAGGGGTGGGGATTGAACCCAAGATCCCTGGGTTCTGCAGCGCGAGCTTTCCAGCAGAATTCGCTCATAAGCAGCTTGTAAGCACGCATCCTAGCTAGCACAAAGGACAAGGAAGCACAGCGGGCTTCCCTCATACATGCACTCAAAAGAGCACAACACCGTGACCAGATTTTGTGAACCGAAAGAGTGTGTCGTACGAGCTGCACATGTGCTTGCCCTTGCTATTTTTTTATAGCACAGACGCAGTAAAATTTGACAAGCATGTGACTGTTACGAAAGCTGCTCTCGTGATCCTGCCGTGTTAAAAATGATATAAACGTGCTTCCACTGCGGGAGCGCACGCTCCAGGCAAGTATTCCTGCGAGCGACGCGCGGGCCCATGTGGAACGTCACTTGATATATAACATGAAAATAATCCAAAATAAAAAGCAGCACACCCTACCTGGCTCGTGACATTCGGAAGCACTCGAAGAATTCCCGGCCGTCGGGGTCTTCGAACATGTCTCACGATGGTGGCATACGAGCGTTTTCCGAGGCTTCAGGAGGTCGCGGACGGCCTTTCGCTTCCTCTTTTTTTTCACACTCCGTAGGTACTGCTCACACGCAGCCGCGAAAGTAGTCAGCCGACGCCAGTTGATAGTTCTTGCATTTGTGACGCACCTCACTACACAAAGGTTCATAAGTGAAGCAATTCGAGCTTCGTAGCCGGGATCCTGCGGAGACGACGCCATCGCGAAACAAAGCGAGTGCCGCCGCCGCTCTAGACGGAGCGCGCCGCGCCGGCCGCGCGCCCGGGCTACCCGGGCGACGACCCGGCTTGACGACAGCCGCTGATTGGTTGCCTGGGGAGCCGCCGTGACGTCAGCCCCCATATATACGGGGGCCCGTGTCGCGCGCCGGGCGCGCCGTTCAAATCAAACCGTGACGTCAGTTCCCGTTTACGGGAGCCGGAAGTGATTACGTCAGTGCGGGTTCCGGCTCCCGGGTTCCGTATTCCGAGTCTGTTTGAACCGCACTTTAGCCGTGCAGGTCTCCGGCGCACGGCATCAGCATAGGAGCCCAAATATTGAAACGAGTAGCGTTTCTTGGCCTCTGGGTAGCTGCCGTTTTCTTTTAGAGCGCAGCTCTTAGGGGCCCGTTCCCGGCTTGAGCGGTGTCGGCGTCGCCGTCGGCGTCGGCGTAACCAAGGTCATCCCAAGGTCACGTGGCCCCCAAGGTCATCCCAAGGTCACGTGACCCCCAAGGTCACCCCAAGGTCACGTGACACCCAAAGTCACGTGACCCCCTGAAGTCACGTAACCCCCCCCCCCCGAGGTCACGTGACCCGCCCCCCCCCCCCCCCCGAAGTCACGTGACACCCCCAGGTCACGTGACCACCCCCAGGGTCACGTGACCCCCGCCGAGGTCACGTGACCTCCCCGGTGACGTCATCTACGACGTCACCGGCATCCGCATCGTCATCGTCACCATCACTGATGACGTCATCAGTGACGTCACTGATGACGTCATCAGTGATGATGACGACGACGATGCGGATGCCGGTGACGTCACTGATGACGTCATCAGTGATGATGACGATGACGATGCGGATGCCGGTGAGGTCATCAGTGACGTCACTGATGACGTCATCAGTGACGATGACGATGCGGATGCCGGTGACGTCATCAGTGACGATGACATCATTGGGGAGGTCACGTGACCTCGGCGGGGGTCACGTGACCTGGGGGTGTCACGTGACTTTGGGGGGCATCCGCATCGTCATCGTCATCATCACAGATGACGTCATCAGTGACATCACTGATGACGTCATCAGTGATGATGACGATGACGGTGCGGATGCCGGTGAGGTCATCAGTTACGTCACATGACGTCATCAGTGATGATGACGATGACGCTGCGGATGCCGGTGACGTCATCAGTGACGATGACGTCATCGGGGAGGTCACGTGACCTCGGCGGGGTCACGTGACCTGGGGGTGTCACGTGACTTCGGGGGCATCCGCATCGTCATCGTCATCATCACAGATGACGTCATCAGTGACGTCACTGATGACGTCACCGACATCCGCATCGTCATTGTCATCATCGCTGATGACGTCATCGGAGTCCGCATCGTCATCGTCACTGATGACGTCATCAGTGACGTCACTGATGACATCATCGGCCTGGTCACGTGACTCCCCAAGGTCACGTGACCCCCCCAGGTCACTTCACCCCCCAGCACCCTTCCCTCCTCCTCCTCAAGAGCTGCGCTCTAATTCGTTGTTACAGGGAGTTGTAAACGGCTTTCACTTTTTTTGACTCCGCTTTTGAAGAGACTTGGGGCTAAGGAAAAATATAAAAAATATAAACTGCCAATTCTTTCAACACTAAAATCGTTGGCACTTTATATTTTTTATATTTTTAGAGCGCAGCTCTTAGGGGCCCGTTCCCGGCTTGAGCGGCGTCGGCGTCGGCGTAACCAAGGTCATCCCAAGGTCACGTAACCCCCAAGGTCATCCCAAGGTCACGTGACCCCTTAGGTCACGTGACCCCTCCCCCAGGGTCACGTGACCCCCAAGGTCACGTGACACTCAAAGTCACGTGACCCCCCTGAAGTCACGTGACCCCCCGAGGTCACGTGACATGCTCCCCGAAGTCACGTGACACCCCCCGGTCACGTGACCACCCCCAGGGTCACGTGACCTCCCCGATGACGTCATCGTCACTGATGACGTCATCGGATCCGCATCGTCATCGTCATCATCACTGATGACGTCGTCAGTGATGATGACGATGACGATGCGGATGCCGGTGAGGTCATCAGTGACGTCACTGATGACGTCATCAGTGATGATGACGATGACGATGCGGATGAACGTCACTGATGACGTCATCAGTGATGATGACGATGACGATGCGGATGCCGGTGAGGTCATCAGTGACGTCACTGACGACGTCATCAGTGATGATTACGATGACGATGCGGATGCCGGTGACGTCATCAGTGACGATGACGTCATCGCGGAGGTCACGTGACCTCGGCGGGGGTCACGTGACCCTGGGGGTGGTCACGTGACCTGGGGGTGTCACGTGACTTCGGGGGGCATCCGCATCGTCATCGTCATCATCACAAATGACGTCATCAGTGACGTCACTGATGACGTCACCGACATCCGCATCGTCATCGTCACTGATGACGTCATCAGTGACGTCACTGATGACATCATCGGCATCGTCACGTGACCGCCCAAGGTCGTGTGACCCCCCCCCCCCCCAGGTCACTTCACCCCCTTAGTACCCTTCCCTCCTCCTCCTCAAGAGCTGCGCTCTAATTCGGTGTTACAGGGAGTTGTAAGCGGCTTTCACTTTTTGTTTTGATGGTCAAGATCTCTCTCTCCTGCTTCCACAGAGGGCATGCACGTGAGTATGCTGGTTGGGGTCCTTTACAGTTTGCACAACACAGTGAGCTCTCGCACACATCAGTTACATGGTCCCTGCTCCCATATTTTGCGCATGTGTCTCTTCCACGGCAGCTGCGCGAGCCGTGCCCAAACCGCTTTCACCTAAAGCACCTTTGGGGGTTTGGGATAGACGGCCGGACACGACAATTTATGTAGCCAGCCTTTACTGAAGCAGGGAGACAGTGACGCTCAAAAATGACTATGAGATATTTTGTGGGAGTTTCTGATCCATCTTTCTGGAACATGATCCTCTTTACGGCAACTACTCCAGAAGAGCGGAGGCCTTCAAGGATCTCTTCTTCGCTGCTGTGCAGGAGGTCATCCTCAGAAATTACCCCACGAATGGTGTTTAGGGTGCGGTGAGGAGACGCTGTGACTTTTACATCTCCAATGGTGTTGAAGGTGAGCAAAACAATGTTTTGTTTCTTCGAGTTTACTTCCACAAGCAGGTCTCCGGGATACAGTATTTTCGCATTATAATCGTCTCCAAGGCACGAGTCAAGGACCTTTGCAACAGCAAAAGGCGAGAGCTTGGACATTGGACGCTGATCATTTTCTGAATGAAGTACAAAGAACTTTGTAAACATGTCTGATTTAGACTCTTTAGCTATGACAAGAGGTTCGGGGCGCAGGCGCTTCCCTAGTCGCCACGAACCGGGTTTTAGGTTTGGGAGGGGCAGCCATAAAAAGGCAAAAAAAACTTCGGCACCTGTAGCGCACCACCCACCACGGAGTCACACAAGGGGACAGGCAACAGCTCAAAACAGTACGGGCTTGTCTGTGAATGCTGCTCTGCAAGTGCTACCAAGACGCTACAACCAAGTGTGGTTTAGACGAGAGTATCTATTGCCACCCAAGGTTAGCCCTTGCCGCCAAAGAAGGGAGAAAAAGAAGCAAGAGAAATGAGAAAGAAATGAAGGAAACAGGACAGCTAAAAGTGAAAGATCGGAGGGGATAGTAGAAGAAAAGCCGACTAGACTGAATCATCCTGGCCGGGCCTTACCAGGACTCCCGTCTACGAGAAGCGGGGGCCGAAGTGGTGTATTGCCTCACCCGGGCGGCCCCGAAGGGTCCAAACCTACCTCGGGCTCGGCTCAACCACCAGGATGCCCTTTTCCCCGGACACGGGAAAGCCACGCACAGCCAGACGTGGGCGGGCGAACCCGCACGGCTCGGGGTCCGTGGAGACGCCACTCTCCAAACACCTGCTTTCACAGGTGCCCCCTGCGGGGTGTTGTATGAGCTTTAATTAGCCGTTCAGAACATTTCCCTTCAAATTCAAATAAAAGCGCATTTGAAGTTCAGATTGTTGTCGGATCCCTTCTGAGGCGCGGGTATTCACAAGGTTTTATTGAAAACACGCGAGAACAGATGCAGCAAGGAAAGACAAAAGTGACTAATAATTACAAAGCAGGTGTGGTGATTATCCCTTGTGTAAAAGGCTTCTCGGAGTCTATTCGCGGGTGCCTCTTCCAATCAGGGATACGAACAACTTTCGGACCCCATATAAAATTACGTGACCTCATTTCTAAGACAAGGGATCTCACCCCTCCTGAGTCGCACATTGGTATTGTATATATAGTGAACTGTCAGGACTGTGACAAGTGTTACATCCAAGAAACCGGTGGAAAACCGGGTACCCGCCTCAAAGAGCACAGCAGAGACGCAGAGAAATCAACACGTGCAGCAAGGTTAAAAACTGAACTGGTGGACCGCTGTTGGACGACTGGTCATACTTTGGACCTCGCGAACACTGTGACCTTGGCACGAGAACAACGTGGAGCTCCAGAAGATATCTGGAGTCTTGGTGCATTCAGAGCAACCCATCCGCCTGTAATTATAACCGCGGCACCCTCCCCGACGTGGAAACCGACATCCTGAAATAACTTAGAGTCATCATTTAACATCACATCCACTATGGATTAAAAACAAGCAGAAACGAGGGCGATGATGATGTCTCCCGGATGCTGTGGACGAAGAAAAAGTCGTCGGAACCAGCAGTACGTATGAAGAGAAGGACAAAGCAAGTGTTTGGTTGCTGGTAGCTAGTGGGTTGTTCCTAGGCTGCACTGATGACGTCTCCCCCATGTGAGACGAAATGTCTACCGCTATCCGCATCAATAACGATCAAGATCTGTTGAAAATTCTTTAAAAATGTCTGCTACATTTCAATCGTTCCTAGAATGGGAAGCCCACCTAAAGATGAGCTAGATGTCTCTACTAAAGCTAAAATAAAACTTAATCAAGAATCAAGAATCAAGAATAATTTTTATTAGGTGTCCAGGAACGACCATGCGGTCTTGGTGCTGGCAGACCGAAACTTACACACTACAAAAAAATAGGAAAAAAACATAAAAAAACTCAAAACATTGAGTAAAAGATATGATACATATAACGCATGCTGACACAAAGATACGATATACACAACAAGGAAAGAACGGAACACAGGGTCCGAACGCAGAGTAGGAAGACTACCACAACAACGAATATACCTCCTTAAAATAATATATAATAACATCACAATCACCGACAGGTTCAGAGAGACCCATACAAGAATCTGAGAGATCTGACAAATTCAGTCACACAAAAAATATCAAGATCACTTCCAATGCCATTATATGCCCGACACATACGAAACATCGGGTCCAAGATATTTAACGTTCGAGGAGAGTAAAAAGACGTTGTCAAACGGGTCGCTGTCCGAGGAACTCGCAAAGATATCTGTGAGAGCAGTTCTGAACAGTCGGCCATACCATGAAGGACTTTGAAAAGGAAAACCAGATCTGCCTTTTCTCGACGGTGATATAAGCTGTTCATTTGTAGGACGTCCAATACATTGTTACCCTTTGATAGAGATGTTTCATCTCGCAAATATCGATATCGATAAATAGATAAAAATTTGTTTTGCACTCGCTCCAGCCTTAGGAGGGTAGTTTTACAACTGCCATTCCATACAGGAGATGCATATTCGAGTTGAGACCTTGTCAAAGAACGGTACAGGGTTACAAACATTGTGGGGTTTTTAAATACTCTAGTCGTTCGACAAACGATACCGAGCGCGCGCAAGGCGCAGGTACTTATACAAGCCACATGGCTATCAAATCTCAAGGAGGAGTCAAAAAGCACTCCCAAGTCCCGCACTTCACTAGAACGGCACAATACGTCTGAGCGAACACTGTAAGGGAA
This sequence comes from Ixodes scapularis, assembly GCF_016920785.2. Lineage (NCBI taxonomy): Eukaryota > Metazoa > Arthropoda > Arachnida > Ixodida > Ixodidae > Ixodes > Ixodes scapularis. The sequence continues at coordinate 45,775,004 of NW_024609839.1, read as the reverse complement.
ACACGTCGTTTGCGTTTTGCGACTATAGGACATGACCTTGGTTTTCGAGCTGTTTAGTAGGAGACCGTTCAGTGAACACCATTTGCTAAATGAGTTTATGTCCTCTTGTAGAAACTTGCAATCTGAGATAGTTCTAATCTCCTTAAATATCTTAATATCATCAGCATATTGCAGAAAAGACGAGTTTACAATCTGCTTACACACATCGTTCACAAAAATAGAAAAAAGAAGCGGGCCCAGAACTGATCCCTGAGGTACCCCAGACGTGGCCGTGTACGTAAAAGAATACGCGCCGTTCGCACGAGCAACACATGTTCTATTAGACAAATAATTCTGAAACCAGTTGTGTAGCTTTCCACAGACACCAATACCACAAAGTTTTGATAAAAGAATGTCATGGTCAACCACATCAAACGCCTTACTCAGATCAAAGTAGACCACGTCGAGCTGGCCTCTTTGGCACACAACTTTGGATGCAATGGACATAAATGAAATCAAATTTGTTGTTGTCGAGCGTCCTGCTACAAATCCGTGTTGGTTGGAACTTAATACATTTTTTAAACGAAAGGACAATGTTTTGTGGACCACCATTTCGAAAAGCTTCGAAAATGTACACAGCAGAGACACTGGCCTGTAGTTTGATGCAGTGGTACGACTTCCAGACTTGTGGACTGGGACTACGACTGACTTCCTCCACATATCAGGGAACACTCCTGCTCTTAAGGAGTTGTTGAAAATATCATAAAGGATGGGCGCAAAAATTTCGTGAAATGCTTTTACATGTGTTGCTGGAATACCATCGTGACCTGTGGACATGGTAGGCCTCAGTTTTTTTATGCATTCCTGAATCATTCCCTCATCCACAGGCAGGGAGGAAATGGATTCGTTCACGCTAGGGGATGGCGGCTGTTGGTACCCACTCCTATTGTGTTTATATACAGAACTGAAATGACGCGCGAATATATCGCATACACTGGACGTGGTCACATTCTCCTCATTAAGTATAATATCAGGATGTATCAATTTTCCTCCTCGAGAACGAACATGTCGGTAGAGTTTTCTTGGGCTTCTCCTCAATTCGGACTCCACTGACTCCACATATATCTTATGATCAATCCTCTGATGTTGCTTACATAGGCGTCTATAATGAACGAACTCAGCCTCCCACCTGAGACTGCCAGTCTTTTTAAATTTGCGATGAGAGAAGCTTTTTTTCTTCAGCAACTTTTTTAAATACGGAGAAAACCACGAGGGAAATTTTGAATTGGTATGCTTCTTTAGAGGAATGTAATGATCCATTCCCTCCTGCACCGCCGTGGTGAATTGAAGAACCTGATAATTGACGTCAGATGATTGCAGGATAGGGGACCAGTCGAACGTAGAAAAGTGGTTATATAATCCCACATAGTCACCGGCAGCGAAGTTATGCAGTTTGTCTAGGTAAGTGAGACTAGCAGCCGGTATACGGCTGACAGGTACATTCAAGGTTATAGCCACCTCAAGTGCAGGATGATATTTGTCTGTCGGTACTAAAGGAAATTCACTCTTAGTTACAGAAACGTTATCAATGTTTGAGAAACAAAGGTCAAGCATAGCGCCTTTACTATTTTTAACCCTGCTGAACTGATTCAGGGCCATGAAAGAGGCAAAGTCAACAAGACAACCGGCCTTCTTTGCACCGTAATAATTACTTGAAACAGCACTGTGAGTTTCCCAGCACACACCTGGTACATTAAAATCGCCAATTAGTAATAGTTTGCATTCACCCAGTTTGTGTGCTATATCCTCAATTCCAAGGAGACAATCATTAAACTCCTCGGGTTCAATGTATGGAGGAAAATAAAAAGTACCTATCAGAACGCGTTCTCGATTATCACACTCCAGCTCTACCCACACAGATTCCGAATAAGTCTCTAAGTCGGCGCGCCTGGTGCACTTCAAAGACCTATCGATTGCCATCAAGACACCACCTCCCGTTTTCTTTCCGCGAGATAAATCACGATCACTGCGATGCACAAGGAAATCCGACGAAAAATACTCCCCAGACAGTATTTCTGGGCATAACCAGGTTTCCGTTATACAAAATATAGAAAAGTCAGTACATATAGCATTAGAAAAGAAGTCACTGGCCTCAGTACGAAGGCCGCGAACGTTTTGATAGTAAATGTGCGTGCTTGTCATTTCCAGGCAAGATGTTACTACATCATAATATAAGAAACATACCAAGAAATTGGGATCATTTACTTGTATACCTAAATGATCGAGTTGATTGTATCGATGTTTAAATTTTAACTGAAATAAATATTGACAGAGAAACTAGAGCTTTGTTTACGTTAGGAGATTTTCATTCTTTTTAATTGTCTAGAAAAGGGCAATGGGGTGATGGAATACTCGTGTTTATTAAGTAATATTTATAATAATAATAATAATAATGAGTTAATTTCCATCAAACGTTAATGATGGCGATAAAGGAAAAAAGCTGTATGGCACAGCTTGACAAGTCCTTGACCGCCTACAAGGCGCAGTAGCAGCAACCCAAAAAACAAACCAAAAACATTCACAAATTTTGATTACCGCAATTTAACAAAGCGTGTTTCAGACTGTATATTTTATCATCGGCAATAACAGAAAAGTGACCTATTCTTAGGCGGAAGTTATAAGACCCCAAAAGTCTGGCCGGTTTTCCGAGAAAGTAATATTAGTCATGCTGAAGTGTTGTTCATTTTAATCTCTAATCAGTTTACGTCTTTTACTATCTGCCCTGTTTACAGACCACCTAGCTCTAATCTTCCGTTATTTTCCTATGAAATGACGCAGCTTTTGAATGCGTTTGACAAGAGGCATCTGATACTTGCGGGTGACTTTAATATTAATGCACTAGATACATTCAAGTACGGAGTCGCGGATTACCTTAACTTGTTATAGGGTTTCGGACTAGATAACGTGATATCAAACTTCACGAGAGAAGAGTGTCTCGGAAACCGAATTACGAGCACATGTATCGATCATATTATTGTGAGGCTAAACGAACTAAACTTATTTTCTGGTGTAATTAAACAGAAAGTGTCCGACCAGTATTTTGTGGCGCTTGTTGTGTATGGGGACGTCCAGAACAGCAAGCCTGATAGTCTTGGTAAACTGATTATTGGTAACAAAAAAATAAGATAAATTAATTATTGAATACGAATGGGTTATTTTACTCAATTTAGATCATATTACAGTCTACCAAAGAATGACCGAATGGTTTGCGAATATTTACAGTACATGTGAGAGGAAACAAGCTTAAACAAAGAAAATGTAAGAATGTATGGATCACTTCAGAAATAATGGAGCTGTGCAATAAAAAGGACAATCTGTGGCGCAGATGTAAAACCAACCATAGAAATAGCGCATTGAAAGAAGGATTCAGAAGTCTCCGTAATAGGGTCACTGCAAAAATAAGATTAGCAACGAAAAGGCATTACGTTGCCCGTTTGCAGACTCATCAGAGTAACCCACCTTCCAAAAAAAATTTGGGACGTTGTTCACGAATTAATGGGGGTAAAGGCAAGGAAAGTATTGACCAAACGGTGTTAAAAGCTTTTGGAGACTCCGATATGGAGTCCTTGTGCTATAGGTTCAATGCCTCGTTCATACAAGCTGCAACGGATTTGCAATACCAAGAGCATGGCTCTTCTACAGTTTTTACCACATGTGAGGAAAGGTGTCGAAATTCCGCCTACTTCCCACAGATGTTAGAAGAAGACTTAAAAATAGTTATCAAAAGTATGTTGGTGGCTAAACCACCTGGGCATGATAGAATTGGTTTAAGGGTCATTGTAGTTAATTTCGAAAAACTAAAACATCTGTTACTAAAATACTGAATTCATCTTTTTCTGGGGAAAGGTTCCGAATGGTCGTAAAATTGTTGTGTTGAGGCCTGTTTTCAAGAAAGAAACTAAAAAAGACATGCTAAACTATAGATCCATTTCTATTTTGCCCATACTATCGCTAATTATGGAAAAGTTTGTATTTTGGTCCATGTCCTCCTTTTGTGATAAGCACTTTACTATGTCACTCACAGTACGAGTTTCGACAAAATAGAGGAACAATTACATTGCTGAAAGATTTGTCCGACCACATTCATGGTAATAATAATAGAAATAATTTCGCCCTTTATTTCTAGATTCGAAAAAAGCGTTCGATTCGGTTGATCACAGGTTACGCATATACAAACTTGAGCACCTGGCCTTTAGAGGCCCATATATAAACTTTTTTACCCAGCTACCTTTCAAAACGGGGTCAATTAGTAAAGATTGGTGAGTTTAAAAGTAATTTACTGATAATTTCTTCTGGTGTCCCCTAAGGATCTATTTTGGGTCCTTTTCTTTTTAACACCTATGTGAATGAAATGGGTAAATTGAACTTTTTTCACGCGTTTTTCAATCCGCCGATGGCACCGCTCTTGTACTCGCGGGAAACAATGAATCGGAAGCTCTGTCGTCCTTTCAAGCCGATATCTACGAGCGAATGGCATGGCTCAAGAACAATGGGATCTGTGTTAACATAGACAAAACAAAACTAATGAGTTCCGTAATCCTCATAAAATAATAACATTTAAGATATCGCTTGTTCTACATCGATCCAACTACGAGAGATGTAATTGTATGCCGCTTAAATATGTATCTTCGATAAAATATCTTGGTGTTTTTTTTATGAACATCTTTCTTGGAATAGTCACATTGAGTATCTTGCGAAACGACTTCGCGCAGTATCTGCATTTTTATATAGTTTGCGAGTTGTAAGCAACCCGACCTTGAGAATTTGATTTTTCAAGCTTTTGGAAAGTCGGTGCTTCGATATGGTGTCACACTTTATGGTTATTTTTCGAACTCTAGAAAAAGTAAATTAGATAATATTTTGCATAACATTTGTATAAATTTAGCATATGGAACTAAACTGGATGAGCTAAGAACAGAGTCAAGAATGCGTTCGCTACAGCTTTTGTCAACTGAGAGATTTTATATATATGAAATACTAGTTAAGAATTATTTTAATAATACGTCTAAGAAACCTGCAAAAACAAACAAAAGGTGCCGAGACAAATAGAGCGGTTCGCCCTCCCTAGGGTATACACAAATTACGGAAAGCGGGTACGGTCATTTTACGTTCCTCATTACTTTAATTTGTTGCCTACTGAATTTTTACATCTACAGTCGTTGAAAGTGATAAAACAGGGCTTAGAAATTCGTGTTGTAACTACGACTTTTAAATTGTTGTACGGGTCACAAGTATTTCGTTTTTCTGTTTATAGTGAGCTTCGCATTATTTGATGTTGGTAGTTTCTCTGCTGGTTGCCAGGTCACGCCTACAAGCACTCACGTGCTTTTGTGGACCTGTTTGTAATGATGTATATTACTTCGTGCAATAAAGACATCATTATTATGATTATTATTATTATTATTATTATTATTATATATACGACGACGACGACGACGACGAGAGTAGTGGTTGTCTCCGATTGCTCTCCGAATTCCTACTGGTATTTTTAATATCTGCTGCACCATCGGCCCGCGCTGGATGCTCACCAGGCCCGAAGGTCTTCTGGAGTACACGCATCGGGATCAACAGCCGTCTACATTTTTACCGGTGATGTTCTGTGCTGTTCGTGATCTCGTCGAGTAGGCTTACCATCGCTTCAATCTTTCGCCGGTAGACATTCTAACCGTCACCGGAAAGTTTGTTCTTCAACTGCACGCTTCGAGATTTTGACCTTCAGGTCGGCTGCTACTGGTGTCGTTCTGGGACTTTCTGAGTGGCAGCAGGTGGGATCACTTCTTCATATCAGCTCGATTAATCATCTGGAGCTGCCACAGTTGCACCTGCCACTTGTTCAGTGCCAGTGACGCTCTCTGCTCCAAAGGAACCTTGCTTCAGCAAAACATCGGTCCTCACGCCCACCTTCGCACCACAGCACCGTTTGACCGTCAAACTCGCCAACGTGATCTGGCCTAACGCAACCCTGAGAAACATCAACCACCATTACTGCCATGTAAGATCGTTGGTCTTCTTAACCGTACGAACATTGTTTTACTTGCTAGTTCTGCTAACTTTTTGATTGATTTATAGCGGTCATGTCTCTCCTTTGTGATGCCTGCTCAAAACCCATTCCTCCCGACGGTCGTCATATGACGTGCACTTCCTGCGGACATGACTCTCACCTCGGGAAAACTTGCTCTGGGATTAGCGAGGCCACGTTTACCGCTATGACCACCGAAAAAAAAGAAAAATGGAGGTGCAAGGTATGCCGCACCAAAACCACTCGTACTGATCTTGACGTTGGTGTGACGGGCTTTGACACGAGCTCCCAGTGTGATTCCTCCACGCTCGCAGCGCAGATTCTTGAAATGAGCCGGAAACTTGATTCTCTCCTTTCACTCAAGACCAGTGTCGACACGCTGCTTGAGCTTCCCCAAAAAGTTAACGAGCTTCTGCTGCTCAGACCGTCAATACAACTAATGAAGACGGCTGTTGAGGAGGTTCAGAGCTCGATCACTTTTCTAAGCGCCAAGTATGACGACATGCTAGCAGTTGCAACTGCTCATGAGACTGCAGTCAAGGATCTACAGGCTGAAATGAGCACCTTGAAGACCACTGTTTCTGAACAAGCACGGACAATACAAACCTTGAGAACGGAGATAAACGAGGCTGATCAGACTTCTCGCCTAAATAACATGGAGATCCAAGGTCTGAAGGTGGATCAAAATGAAACTCTTGCGTCTGTCCTGATGCAGCTGGCTGACAAGCTCGGCATTGACGGACATGAACCAGCTCATGTTATATCTACCCACAGGCTGCCTGGAAAACAAGTTGCAAATCCTACCATTTTGGTGAGGTTTGCTTCGTCGGTCATTAAAGACCGCTGGATGCAGGCTCGCGTCAAACTTCGTACGTCCTTTGGAAAGGATTCCTCGGAAAAAGTATATTTTAACGATAATCTTTCCCCGATGAACAGAGAGCTTTTCTGGCTGGCTCGTTCTCGGGGAAAAGAATGCGGTTACAAATTCGTTTGGGTTAAACACTCACGAATTTATGCAAAAAAAGAAGAGGGAGCTCCTCCGATAAGAATTCTGCAACGAGGTGACCTGGATCTGATTAAATAATGGCTTCAGTCAGTTTTTCTGAGTTCACTAATTTCCATGCTTTTAATGCCTCATTCGATGCCTCTTGCTCCAATAGCTTCACCGTTGCACATGTAAACATTCGAAGCATTCGCAAATACTGGAACGAATTGAAGATTATTGTTGATAAAGTTCACGACCGGATAGAAGCCTTGGTGCTAACAGAAATCAATACGGGTGTACATCATTTTTCGCTATTCAAATTACCGGGATTTCAAAACTATTTTTATACCCGCCAGAATGCTCGAGGAGGTGGAATAGCTATATATGTGAAAGAGTTTTGGACAGTCGAAGAAGTAGAAATGCAGTTCACGTCGTCAGAAAGCATAGCTCTAAAGGTGTTTAACGCAATCCATTCAATTTATCTGATAACTCTGTATAGACCTCCCTCCTCTAACTGTACTACCTTTTTAGAGGAGTTAAAAGAAAACTTAAAAACACTAACTACTGAAAGTCATTTATGTATGGTGGGTGATATAAACATTGATACTCTCAAGAATTCCAAGCCGGTCGTCTGCGACTACCTCTCGCTACTTTCGGAGAATGGGATACATTCCACCATTCAAAGTCCCACCAGAGAGGAAGTGCTCAATCAGAAACTGGTTTCATCATGCCTAGACCATGTCAACGTTCGAACATCTGATGCTTCCGTTCAGTCCTCTGTTATTTCACAAAAGTTAGCTGATCACTACTTTGTCAGCTGTCGATATACTTTCTTTTCCAAGCACCATAAAGAGATTCAATCAATATGTCAAGTAGAGAAACTTGATATAAACAGGTTTGATGGGCTGATCAAAGCTTTTGACTGGTCGGAATTCATGTCCTTGGTGGACACGATAAGCTTGTACCCAAAATTCATTGAAATTATAAAACGTTTTCAGATGATGTCAAAAACTGTAGTTCGTATAAAAAAGCGCAAACCAAAACTTCCCTGGTTGACTTCAGAAATTCTTGATGCTATCGATCATAAAGAGAAACTGTGGAAAAGGAGCCGACGCTCCCCTACGAACGCTGCTCTCAAACTGGAATGCAAAATTTATAGAAACCGTGTAAACGCTCTCCTTCGGTCTGCAAAGCGAATATATTTTGCAAATAAGATCTCGAACGCCCGTTCCAACCCGAGACTCACGTGGTCGGTAGTCAACGAGCTTAGAGGCTCTACAAAAAAAAATGTCTCCCTGACGCTTAGAAAACATTTCGGATTTGATATGAATCTGACTGTCAACGCGCTCAATAGTTTTTTTGTTTGTTCCACTCTTAGCTCATCTACTGCAGTGATTTCAACACCCGCCATTCCGTCTGTCTCAGAGTCGGCGTTTCTTCCTCTTCTTTCTGAATTTGAACTGCGATCATATATTTTCGGATTTAAGCGCTTCAGATCTGCGGGTGTTGACGGTATTACTGTGAACGATTTATGTCGTAACTATGACACCTTAAAGGACGTTCTCCTAGTAATAATTAATAGCATCCTGGAGAGTGGAAATATCCCTGGTGAATTAAAACAAGCTTTAGTAGTTCCCCTGTTTAAAGGGGGTTCACCTGATAAAGTTTCCTCGTACCGACCCATCTCAATACTTTCTTGCATTGCGCAAATCTTGGAAAAACATTTATTACTTGCTATGTCTGGTTTTCTCGAAAAACACAATATAATATCTCCCCATCAATACGGATTTGTCGCAGGACGTGGTACTTCTTGTCTCCTTGAGAAATTTTCTGATTTTTTACACCACTCTTTTGAAAACAACATGTTTACTTGTGCACTTTTCATTGATGTCGCCAAAGCTTTTGACACCGTAAATCACGACGTTCTTTTAAGCAAGTTACAGAGAATCGGCTTCCGGGGGCCATTTTATTCTTTGATTAAGAGCTTCTTATCAAATCGTACCCAGGTTGTTTGTGTTGACAACATTCGTAGTGCTCTGGCATGCTTAACATCTGGTGTTCAACAGGGGTCTATCCTGTCGCCTTTATTGTTCAACATATACGTAAATGACACCTCATCTGTTGTTACCACTTGCTTCATACATCAGTATGCAGACGACACCGTCTTATTCTCTCGGCACCTAGATTACCAGCGGGCAATGGAAATGCTTCAGGTGGACGCTGTTAACCTTATGGACTGGTTCTCTACAAACAAGCTTCGAGTTAATACTGCAAAAACGAAACTGATATGTTTTCGTAATCCATTAAAAAATGTGAATTTGACTTTCCCCTTATATCTTCATACATCTAACTGCACATGTACCGATTGTACTCCAATACAATATGTTGATTCTATGAAATACTTAGGTGTTCACTTTGATTGTGATTTAGCGTGGGGTACTCATATGTCTCATTTATGTCAACGTCTTCGAACAGTCTGTTGTTTCATGTACAACATTAAAGGGATTTTACCGTTATCCATTAAAAAAAAACATAATACACGCCTTAGCGTACAGCGTACTGAGGTACGGCATCACCGTATTTTTTAATTGCTCCCTCCAATGGCATTCAAGAATCGATCGGATTTTAAAGGGTATTCTCAAAAGCGTTGCCTATCACACGCAATACTCTAGTACTGATAATCTTTTTGAGTCTCTTCAGTTGCCATCCTTTTACTCGCTCTTTGTTCAAACAGTTATCAGGCGGCACTTTTGGGAAAGCGAGTTCAAAATTCCATCCAATCCATGTCGTGAACTCCGATGTTTTGTTCCTTATCAAATTCCTTCGGTACGGACTCGATATGGTGAGAGTCTGCGCAAACATTATGTACCTAGCCTTTTTAATGACTTCTCGCACTCGCTCAGTTCCATCACCTCTAACAAGCAATTGAAAAGGAGACTGCAAAATGTATTTTCTGACATTACGAGACAGTAACCTGGGCAATGGTTTTTTTAGGTATGTGATTGTGCCTTTGAGCGAATGCTCCTGCTTTCTACATTAGCGACCTGCATCTTCTGCTTATGCTACCCGCCCTACCTTTCGGTGTCCTCCCTGCAGCATCAAGTGTTCAATTATGCTTAAATTTGTCTTTTTTTTTTTTTTTTACATTTACGATCATACCGAATTCAGTCGCCCAAGATGCCGCATGTGTGCTCGTCTGCGTTTGCTTAGTTTTCTTTTCTCTTCCACCTCATTCTACGACTTATCGTGCCACGTGACCTCGCACTGCTCTCCAAGGCCCTCCGTGGTTCTACCAACTGAGTGATTGTTGGCGTGTGCTCGTCGTTGTCGTGCCTGTGCGACTCGAAGGATCTACAATGTTGATCCAACTGAGTGTGTGTTGTGTTCTCGTCCTCGTCGTGCCTGTGTGACTCCTGGGCCCTGTGAGGCTTAGCATATTGTCTGTGTGTTGGTTGTGTGTTCGTCGTCGCCGTGCCTGTGATACTTTTGTCAATTAAACTGCTGGGTCTGATCCTACAAGCCCCTGATGGCTTTGATCGGGCCCGAAACTGATCTTGGTACTGGGCAATTTGAGAATAAAGATTTATTATTATTATTATTATTATTATTCTAACCCATATTTTTTATAGAGCATATATGTCGCTGTACTATTTTGCTTTTACTGCACCGCCAGTGGAGAAAAGTTCAGATTCCATTAAGTCAAAGCAGCTATACCATCTATTTAAATGTGACATACAGTAGACGCTCAATAATTCAAACTCCCGAAAGCCACAAATGTTGCATGAATTATCAAAAGCTCGAATTATCAGAGCTCATCTAAATGTGTTGCACGATATATTATGATTTGCTATTGGATGGCTACGCACACAAAAAAGATATTTGATGATCTCCTCTACACAGGCCTTCTAATAATAAGCAGGTATGCCACTCATGAATCATGGGTGAAATTTATGACACAGGTTTATTCAACCCTCAAAAATGTTGTTTATCGGGGACTGTTTAGACAGCACATGACACCTCAAAACAAAATTAAGTTTGTGAACTAGCTAAAAAGTTGTCTATTATGGACTATTAAGCGGCGACCCATAAGTAATGAAAACGGGCGTTGCGATGCAGTTTCTGTGGCAACTTGCGTGAACGTTGTGACGTAAAGCCATGCCTCCACATCACAGCATCTGCGCAATTGGCCGTGGAAACTGCCGCACGGCGCACGTTTTTGTCGCTCATGTGTCCTCTGCTTCAGATACGTATATAAAGGGAGCTCGACCATTCATTTGGTTGTATACGAGGCAAATGAGGAAGCACCATTGGCCGAAGGTGGGCTGGGCGTCTTCTAGAGCATTTTCACAAATGCAAATGTGGCCAAGAGTATAATACCCTGGTGGCGGTTGCAAAACAACAAAACGAATAAGTGCGTCGGAGTAACTCTCGGTGACTGGGAATATGGTACACATGATGTTTCAATCACGGTCATGCAACATCACGGAGGAATATACATGAATATACAGAAGATATAAAAAGCATGCGCGACCAACAGAACGATTTACATAGTCCATGCGCCAAGCACCGGGAATCTACCACCAAAGCGGTCATAATCCGTGTGAGCAAGACAGAAATCAAGTGGTGCATTCGTTTCTTACATCTTCTTGCATAACCATAATCGAAACATTGCGTGCACCATAACCATGAAGAGTTAATACATTTAACCTTCACACAATTGTTAAAACTGTTTCTCGCTACTATCGCTAGGAAATTATTTTCGGTTTCTGGTTGGCCAAGAGAGCTTGTCAAGCCCTCTGTCTGCGTTCGAGCAACGGGACTTTCAGTAAAACGGTCTACATACGGCTCTGCTCTGCTTTATCCCCGTTGAGCGCATTTCTTACCGATCAACGGTGCACTGCGGAAAAGCAACACCCGCGAAAGCAAGCGTCATGGGTGTTGCTCCTCCGCAGTCCACCGGTGCTCGGAAAGAAGTGCGCTCAACGGTACCGCGAGAACAAAAAGTATGAATTACACAAAAACTCCGTTCGAGTTAAGCGGCTTATGAATACATTGAAAACGTGAAGGGACAACCCAAGTTTTGAAATTTATTTCACTTAACCAGAAGTATTAAATATCCGAGTTTGAATTATCGCAAGCCTACGATATACACTAAGGAAGATCTGGCTCAATCCTGTGTGTTAAATATCACTAAATAGTTGTGCAATTTCAATTTGCTAGTTTTATTTCTCAAGCACTTGTTGCTTTCGGTATTCAAATCAATGCAAATTTTTGCTTTGGTTCAGTTTATGGGAGGTTTGTTTTATATGTCATGTGCAATAGAAAGTTCAGTAGCTGGGCTAGTTGGTGAGCAAGTTGCTCGCTTACTTCAACCATGTATGTCAGACACAATTTGCTCTGATTGTGTATTGATTTCGATTCTCCTTCCGCTCTTTATTTTAAGCTGCCATTAGATGCCTCATGAAGATACTGAAGATGTCTTCAATTGAAGGACAACTATAAGCACAAGCATGAGGGGGCAGCTAAACGGCCAGCAAAAGAACCAGTTCTTTAACTTCTTAATTGGTTCGTTTGTGGAGATGTCATCTATAGGAACAGCTGACCTCGCACAAACAAAACCCTGGAAATGCGTAGTACAGGTTGAGGCACTTTTTCTTTTTCAAAACATGAACTCTTGTACGCTTTTTTTTTCTGGGGATGAAAAATTATAAGGTCATATATTAAGTGACAGAGCTATGAACCCTCCATACCAGTCTGTACGCAAAAAATGTAATGTGACTTCGGCTTGCTTGAACATGGAAGCTGTTTGCACTAAATAACAAAACACTGACCTTTCTCTCTTTTTAAAGGCCATAGCTACGAGCCATCCGCACCAATTCTGCACCTCTGATACGTCAGGTGGCACCCCTGGCAGATCTAGAGCTCTGCCAGTTGAGTTGCCTGATTTTATCGGAGGTGCAGGTGGTATGGATGGCCAGTAGCTTTGGCTTCATATAAGGCGGAAGGGTATAGTGCTTCGTTATTTGGTGCGGACAGCTTTCCCATTTCCTACAGATAGCTTTCCGTAATGTGAGCTACAGATGTTCCGTCATTCTACGAAATTACATGCCTTGTTTTTACGGACGCTCCAGTTTCTAGATCACGGAGAACCATGCCGGCAATATTAAGCCAGCAACTTTTACCCGTAAAATGGAAAACGAATAACTGTCCGTTAAGTGAACTATGGACGTTTCGGTTTTGTCATTTTACGAAAGTATATGCCTTGTTTTTACAGACGGTCCAGTTTCTAGATTACGGGAAACCATGCCGGCAATATTGAACCCGTAACTTTTGCCCGTAAAATGGGGTGAACATTTTTTACAGTGCAGACAGTATGTCAGTTTACGTCGGGATGGCGAGGACCGCCCGATATTCGCCCACACGAAGCTGACAGTGTGGTTTACCATTGGAGGGTATGGATCTGGAAGTGTCGCAACATGCGGCGAGGAAATATTTTTCATCCCAGTCGATCAAGCGACGGCGGATGGTAAGGTGTTCGTGCTGCCCGGCAGCTCGTATTCGATCCACACTACTTTTGGCGGAAGAGCCCTTCACGTAGCAACCTCACGTTACGGTTCAAAGACGACGGAACATCGCAGGAGCGTTCTTCGAGGAGCGCGAAGACATCTATAATAACAAAGACACGCCACGTTCCTTCGAGATTCTCAATTGGTCGCAACAAGCTTGCAGCCTCTGGGCCAGGAGATGGACAGTAGTGTTCCCTAGGTACGTAAATTTATTCAAGGTCCACTTTGAAAGCAGTGTCCCCCTCACGGAGGTGTAAGTCGATGTACAGTTCAGATAGAAATCTTGCCGTGAGCACTGCATACCACGCTGCGTCTTAAATGGTTAGGAGGCCTGCTGAACGCACGTTCTCATCATAGACATGCTCGACCATCACATTCACATCAAAGAGCACGAGGGCGAAGCCTAGGCGGAAGTTTGCTAGCCTGACGACGAGCCGCTGCCAATGACAGAGATGAACAAGCACGCAGCTGAGCGATCGGCCCGTGTCAAGCAAGAAAATTACAACCATACCTGGTGTTACTACGGAGCCGCAAGAGGTATTGTAACGACCCATGGACGAGTATTCGGACTTCTTCGCACGCACGATTTCCGTAATTCGCCATCCATAAATGGCTAAATTGAAGATCGAGCTGACGACGCAGAAGCCAGTCAAATTTTGTCCCTTTCCACCCTCGTACGCGGAAAGGGCTCACACGAAGGAGGATATCGAAGAGCACAAAGACCGTCGCTTTCCAAACAAATGCCAATTGTGCTGCAGTAAGGTGTTCAAGAACGTTCGGTACAGATGACCCCGAATAAGCAGAGTTCGAAGACGATTCTGACCCAGACAGTCGGTGACCTCGCGGCTTGGCCACGGGGTCACGAGGTGGCCTCAGCTGGCCAAGAGTCTGCGGGGACGAACGCGCGGCACGACCCCAAAGAGAGGAGAAGGGCGCTCACATATACTCTCGCTCGAGCCGCAGAAGCGGAAACCTCGACGATCTACACCATCCCCTGAAGTATTAACAGATCCAGTTTTAGTGCCTCCAAAACAATGAGGATGTTAACAATCAAGATACCTTCCTTTACTTGTTTACCTTTTGTGTGTGTGTGGGGGGGGGGGGGGATATATTTGCATCAACAAAGTCTAAGGGTAAATGTTGAATCAGGCATGACAGTATTGCTGGTAAACATAATATTGCTCTATCAATCTTTGATGGGCACAGACTACACATTGGGTGGAAGAAGCCTCCAGAGAAACGAATGAGCGCAGAGCGCGGCACGAGCAGCGCCACTGTTATTAGAACCAGTACTTCATAATCAGAGCGGACTGAATGTCAGTCACCAAAACAAAAATTATGTCCCGCCCATCAGTTCATGCGCACTTTTTTTCCTCTGCATTAAAGAAACAACGAGACAACTTTGCTGCTAAGACACACCGAGATCCGCAGGGAACCCTGCCGGCCTATTTCTGCCGTGGAGATAGGATTATCGTGGGGTACATCCGCAGAAACACAACCATGACGTCGGCTTTGGGGTGCAACCTTGAGCGCGGGAATCTTCCTCGACAATATGCAAAGCGGAACTAAAGATCTGCACTTCCTAACGTCGACTCTGTGGATACTGGGGTACAATACACGGCGACAATATTCCATGAAACAGGCACCGCCACAGCAATCATTAAAATAAGAGTCCCAAGTATGAAGCTCCCTGCGTAACCTGGCTTTATGACGTACACTAAATAAACCTGCCCCAACGGCCAACAGAAGGAAGTAGAGGGCGCTCAAGTTCTTGAAGTTTACTGTGGCAGCCGGCATTCGCTGTCTCATCTAGCATTTTTCCCACCTGCCGCATTCCTCACATGTTCTCATTCGTAGGGTGCGATCAAGGCGGCCAGAAAAATCAATAAAAAAAGGTTTCAAACAAAGACGGCATTGGACGAACAAGATTTCCAAGATTTGAATTGAGGGGTAGCGTTTACAAAGGAACTCGCGAGTAGTGATTTTAGTGTTCCTGCGTCAAATGCAGAGGTGAGTATTTATTGAAAAAAAAAAACACAATTACTTTCGAAGACCTAGGGCGGTTCTCTAATCAATGCGGCTATCTGAACCGGCAGTAAAATAGCCCCATGGGGCAATTTGACCAAACGTGCGTCGCAGCTGGGACTAAGTACCTAGCCATCAAGGCAATTTTACTCAGCAGATATAAGCCTTTTTTGTATTTTAATTGCGTCGTTTTCTTAACTCGATCTCCCCGAAAACCTTTAAGATTCCGGTCCTCAAGAACATCAACGCGCCTCAATTAGACTGTATTTCAAGATTCTTGAACCGTGTTCTGCGTGCAGAAACGAACATAAATAATCGACGCGAGGACAGAATTACAGTGGTCATTAGGCACAACGCTAGGTACCCTTCGGTTCTTTAGCAGCAAATTGTTGTGGTGTTCTACCAATTGGTGGCGTACTCTCAAAGATTCGAAGGCCATCGTTTGAGTTGTTTATTTTGGTACTACAGCAGTCAAATTTAACATTTAGACTCGTTTTCTTTAACAAAGATTTGTTATATTACAACAATAGTCAGAAAAAGAGGCTTTTCTTTTAGCAACGCCTTGATAGTTCTGCAAAAAGGAAGATTTTAAGAAACGTTTATTCATTTCATTTATTTCACGCTGCACCGACAGGTATCCCCCCACCATCCCACGCAGCGTCCGGTTGGCCATGGCGGGTCCTCATCTTGGCAATGGTACAGACATTGCTTCGGATAGAGAGGGCACCCCCAAGGATACATGTTGCCACGAGGCAACGCGCGGCCTGGAATTCAAGGGGAAAAGAATGGAAGTCTTAAACAGCACTTAGCAACTCCTCAACCTAAAACACAAACAAATACAATAATGGTTGTAGTACCTAATTCGCTTGGTTAGCTAAACCTTGTTCTCTATTAAAGCATCACAATTTTGTGGGATCTTTTCAAATCTACATCGTCACGAGAAGGTGTTACGGAAACATGAGCACATGGGTTAACACAACAAACTGCAAAATATACCGGTCGGTAGTGGGGTAGTTATCTGCAAAGTGGGAGTGTGGTATGCACTCTAGGAAATGCCTGCGCGTCTACTTAGCCGGAAAACACTCAAAGATCCAATCTCAGCCATCTACGAAATCCGCTTAGCGAATGATGAGGGAGAACATCTGTTTAGACCTAAAAATGAAATCTCCGCTGTGGCACTACGCAATGCAAAGCGTCATGCTTGCATCGCATAACACCACAACGCAGACTTAATTTTAAGGTCTAAACAGATGTTCAGGCTCATAATTCGCAGAGCTGATTTCATAGATCGCATAGATTGGCTCGTAGAGTGTTTTGCGGCTAAGTAGACTCGCAGGAATTTCTTAGGGTGTGGGTACTTCATTTAAATCTGCGAAAGTGGACACACAAGTTAGAACAGGTGTCATGATTAGTCGGTGACATGTGGGACTGTACAAGATATAGATGATGGAACGAGGCTGGGCGCGTCAAGGCTAATCCCGGCAATCGAATGCTGGGCTTATTCGGATAAATGTGTGTGTGTGCGTGCGCGCGTGTGTGCGCGCGTGCGTGAGTGCGTGTGTGTGTGTGTGTGTGTTTGGGTGTGTGTGTGTGTGTGTCCAGCTTCTCCTGTCTTTCTGGCTGGTAAGCACTATACACCGATCCCATCAGACGTCATTCCGAACCGGAGAACACACAAGCACATTCCGGTGTGTCACAATGGTAGCGGATAGCATGTTAGGCTGAACAAGCTATATATTGCTGCGAGCAAGCCTTCCTACAGGGTCCATTTAGCGAGTTTTTAACTCCTTTAGGGGCACAGTCATTGTGACAGCAAGACAAACAGCCGAGCGAGTGCCCTTTTCAGCTTGTAAAAACTTCTGGTTGAACTTGGTGGTATGTTTACAACACCAAAATTGACAGGGTGTTCAGTGGTGGAATTTTCTTACCCCTTGGTGACCCAATATGGGCTTTTGGCGAAAACGTTTGCGAAACATCCGGCGGCTGTGATTGGCCGCCGCCAAGGTCAGGTGCGGCGTTGACCAATCACGAACGCCGGATTTATCGTCGATGTTTTTTCCAAAGTATCCAAATTAGGGCCCCTAGATAGACGTCGCGCGACACTTTGCGTTTTTAAAGCCCCTGTATACGGAAAAGTAGCGACATCCTTTGAAGAATGCCGCCTGCTATCTTGGAGCAATCCAGGCGGCGCTACCGTCGACGCGCGAGCGCGAAAGAGCAAAATATAACAATAAAGGTGTGCATGAGGGACGAGAAGGAAGAAGGAATGCCTATTCTGTCGGACTGCAGTGCATGCTATTAGCTCATGCCGCCAATCAAATAACGCCGACTGTGCAACGTCACGGCTTTCATTGCCTTTCTTTGAGCCCATTCTTCGTGGCTGGCAGACCGCGACAGTGCGCTTTTAGCCTGTGTCCATGTATTTCCCTGTCTTCAAGCCTTTCACTGCGCTCTGACTCAAGTATAGGAAGGTCGTCTGCTATCTTGGAGCGTTCCAGGCGGCGCTACAGTCGACGCACGGGTGCGAAAAAGCAAAACATAAAGATAAAAGGTGTGCGCGTCAAAGGAGGAGGGAGAAGATGTCGCTACCTTTCTTATTCAGGGGCATTAGGCGTTTTGATGTGCTGCGCGCTCTTGCATTGCTGCTCTGGACAATAAAAGGGCCATCAATGATCGCGTGGCAATAAGAGCACCCAAAATCTAGCATTTTCATCTAGACTGCACAGTGACTTCACTCTAATGTTACTTTCACACAACCAGGGTTGTTTTTAATGGGACATGGTGATCACGTCAATAGCGCACAAGCCGCGATACCAGGGAATAATTCGAGATTGACATCTCTGAACGAAATAGGAATGGCTTCAATGGAATGAATGTACAAAATCTGCCAATAAAGTATACTGCTCTAGCGGCCGCACAATTTGACGCCGCAGCGCCTCGAATTCCAATGAAGAAAGAGCAGAGCGTAAAACCAGGATGCTGGTGTTGAATCACAGAGACGAAATATGGCCACCAATATTAAAAACAAATAAACTGGCCTCTTACTGTAAACATTATCGGCATCCACCGCTATTGAACTCCCTAGGCACCTTTCTCCTATTGCTCAGTTATTCGTTTTTTTTTTATTTTTAATACAACTGTTTTTTGCCATTTTTCATTAGCGAGTTATAGTATTGCGTATATGAGCAAACGCAAGCGCTGTGTTTTTGCGTTAGCGTTGCGCTCTCCAGGCTGCGCATGCGAAAAGTCGCCATGCGCCCATCCAAGGCCAAAGTTCGGGCTCCACGCACGTGCAGTGTGTAACACGTAACGCTAACGCAAACGCACAAGGCTTGCGTTCACTCGTATTCCCAATACTAAAACTCACTAATATGCTCTCAGCTACGTAGTGCATTCGCCAACGCTCGTCGGCATAACTACGGGGGTAGCCCCTGTGATTCTAACATTTTTAATGAGTTGTTGCAACCGAACATCTAGAAGCGATAGCAACTGGTAGTGATATCAGCTGTCCACTGTTTCTGTACGTACGATGTAGAGTGTCACGTTTCGTTTTAGGTTTTAGGAACAATCACTGAACGAAAGGGGGATACGTTCCGTAATGCTGCATTAGTCCGCGCCATATGCAGCGCAAATAGGCGCGACTGCACTGTAGATAAGAGTCGGCTGAAAATTATATTGGCCGTTCGCCACATCAGACTGCCGAAACAGACGGTGTTGTCAAGGGAAGCTCCACCCCTCAAACACGAACGTGCCTTTTTATGAAGGCTCCCTGCCGTGGTGGAGTTCGCAGCCCTCTAAACAGTTACTCGGGGTCGCTTGTTTTGAAATTCGTGATCCTGCCTTTTGAATTTACATGCACTGATGTTACAAAACCTCCCAGTAGAATCTCGGAGCTTATCGCATGGTTTTGTTGACAAAGTTCTCGATAACGCGAGGTCTATAAAAGAAAGTGTAGGTGACAGATCGCGGTCGGGGAGCTTACATCTCAAGGTGCACGGTGTCCGATTTGTTCTAGTTTCAGGCACATGTTCATCTCATTTAACATTCATTTACGGTTTTGAGAAGTCTAACATTTTCTTAGAGTGCAGCTCTTAGGCGCTCGTTTCCGGCTTGAGCGGCGTCGCCGTCTGCGTTGGCGTAATCGCGTGTTGCATTATGGGACGTTACCCATAATGACGTCACACGGGACGTCACCTCTAAGCGTCACGAGGGTCACGAGTGACGAGACTCGTGACGTCACCGCGTGTTGCATTATGGGTAAATTTCCCCGCTAAATTTAGCGGAAAAGGTTCCCTGCAAAATTTAGCAGAAAATATACCCCACTTAGTTTAGAGGACCAAATTCTCCGCTAAGTTTAGCGAAAAGCGTTCCCGGCAGAATTTAGCGGAAAACCTTCCCTACTAAATTTAGAGGGAAAGCTTCCCCCCTAAATGTAGGCGGAAAGATTCCTCGCTATATTTCACGGAGAAATCTGCCGTCTAAATTTAGCGGAATAATTTTTGTTGAAACTGCGTGAAGCGTGAACATCCAGCAACTAACCCTAATACTGACAGTTCCTGCAAATCTCCGCCTCACTGGTTCTTCGTTTGGTCGCGAGAGGGCGAGAGGCGGTCTGGAGTTGCGAATAGGCTCCCGGCCACGGTATTAGACCGGCTTATGTAATCCGAGGGAAATGGACACGCCTTTGATGGCTGCAGAAAGTTTGTCCTCAGAAGGGGCGGCCGCGTCCGAGTACGAAAGGCGTCGAGGGGTGTGCCTATGGCAGTTCAACCGAGAAGGACGAGAGAGAACCGTGCTGATGAGCATACTGTCTAGTCTCACATTCGGGGGGCACTCAGACATTGCAACGCCCCGCCGCCTGCATAAGCCACGCCTAGATAGATATGTGGTGAACACGTGCTTCCTGCAGGTAATAGTATCGGAATGATATAATAGTATTTTAGGAAGTATTCAGTTGGAACCTTTGGCGCCTTTCTTAAAACTGACGACATTTTACTCTAGGCATTGGTGGGCTTCGTTATCTACCTGTACTCTGTTCACCTTTAAGCAAGACTTGAAGCTCCGCCTCCAGCGCGTACCCCCTTGCTTCGGCAGTACTTTGGTTGCGTGTGCATGAGCGTTCACACCATGTGTTAGCAAGCGCAGAAAACTCGTGCTTAAGGCGGGGCTTGAAGTCAGAGCTTTGGGGTAAACTGGAAAAGTCTAAAAACAAAAATAGTATATATATGCAATTCAATCAAATTACGGGAAACTTGAAAACATTGGTATTTAGTACGGAACGACTGGGCTACGTTCGGACGGAGACTGAGAGTCCAGCGATACGTTGTTTATAACTGTGATAAAAAAACACTAATATTTTTAAGGACATCCGCTAAGTTAAAAACGGCTCACGTTCGTGAAACTTCTGAATTGTTCTGGTTGCAAACTAAAATATAATATGCGAGGTTTGAATACGGAGTGGCATTTACTTAAAAGTGCATAAAGCATGTAACCAAACCAGAAAAGAGAGAACCAATCTTTCTTAGTTTGCTCTTATTCCCTCTTTGGTCCAAACAAACGTTCAAATCACCCGCATTAAAATTTATTTTATGCGATACAAAAAAGAATTAACTCCTCATAACCTCTAGTTATTTTTTCACGTCGAACTGAGTATACTTTTTTTTCTTTATACTCACGAAATGATTCCCCACCTAGCTTCACTTGCATGGCTAACGAAATTGTTGCAATGCAAGAAATGAGTATTTAGATTTCTTCAATTCGGTTAACATACTTATCGCGTACAAAAAGCAGGTTAGTATTTTTATTGTCGTTTTTTTTTTTCTCGGGGAATAATTAAATAGCTTGCGGCTCACCCAGTGGGCATACGAGCAAGAGCATAGCAATGACAAGGAAATACTTCATTTTCCGATATCTTTGGGCAGGGTTCCTGAAAGAAAGATGAAAATAAAGTGAAGCAAATGGTGGCAGAATTAACACATGGCATTACAAGACAAATTATCTGTCCTGCGGAACACTAGTCCCATTTTCTTTCCCAAACGAATGTTCCATGTTAATATGGTTTTGCATATAACGGTCTTCAATTTGTTTGCATATGACAAATGTGGCAGCATGCCTCAGGATACATTCACTTCACATACAAAAGCTTTCTGAGGTTACATTCACACTAGCAGAGCAGGCGTCGCTGCGTGTTTGTTTGTATATGTATATGCAAAATTATGCTTAATAGAGAGCGAGCATCCATAGATGTTGCGAAGACAAAAAGTTATGTTAAGAGTTTGGTGTTTTCGGTATATACCAATAAACACCGAACCGTCACCTGCGAGCCGGTTTCACAAAATTACGAAAAACAGAAAACCCCGAGAGCAACTCTCCATAATAAGGAAAACCCGAGAATCATCGCAAGAAACGGCTATCACCAGCATTATTTTGTTTTGAACCTAAACTGCCCGCACTGTCTGCGAGGCTGCATCACTCTTGGGGAACAAACATTCTTATCTTGCTTCTAGATACGACCCGTACAAGGACGTTTCTTTATTATTCAATTAGCGCCCAGGTTTCTGGGAAGTTGGGGAATCTTAATGCCCGTGCCCTGTTGTCTTGCGCATAAACCTTTATAAGCACTGTTTGTTTGTTTTTTTCGTTTCACACAAGATTTGACAGTTCAGTGCTCCGTATATTTGTACACCTTGTGTTAGGCTCACCACTAGAGCGCTTCCGAGTGGTGAGTCTAACACAATCCACCAAGAACACGGAAACGTAAAATAATTTCCCGAATCTCGAGATATACGTCCCAGTTATACGATCTAAAATATCCTCTGAAACTAGGCAAACGAAACGCAAATAAGCGTTACGGACAGGAGGGGTTAAAAAGGCAGCGACCATCTCTATTGTGTGACATATATTGATTTGGCTGGGAAGTCTTCATTTAGGAAAACTAAAGTAAAAGCAGAACACCACTAACGTCTTACCAAAGAGAAGTCTCGCTACAATCTCTGTGGGTAGTGTTCAAGCAGGAGGTCTACTGAGCAGAGTTAGGAAGCCCTTGTATACCCGGTCATGTTTAGGAAACCTAAAAAAAAAAAATATTCCGAGGGACGACTCGAAAGGCGTTAATTCTTCTGGAGTTGTTCATGTTACGAAGTTAGCATTCGTATGCGACACGATCGTGGGTTTTATGTGCCGTAAATTTAAATATTGTGACGGGACTTCGTCTTCAAGTTTGCTGAGTGCGCAGAACGAGGATGTGACTGACTATCAACTTACCCAAAAATAGAGTGTTTAGTGAACCAGGTTGGAGTTTCCGACTACTTCCACGTCGTCTGCACGGAAACCGTACGCGATTAGAGCCTTTAAATCTTCCACATAAAAAGAGGTATTTGCTAAGTTTTGGCATGACATACAGCTTTTGTAAAGGGAAAGGCAATGAATTTCCACAAGCATCACGAAACGTTACTTTTTTGTTTTTTTAACTGGTTTAATGGCTCACGTTTCTGAGTTCCAAAGTGGTGAATATAAAAAGTTTCGGGATTTTTTTTTTTTTTTTTGCTTTCCCCGAGAGGCGGAGTCCGTGAACCATAAGATGAAAAAACATACCTATTGAGAGTCCCAACAATTTTTACGGTCTTTTTGTAGGGCTGCTGGAGACTAAAGGAATGAAAAGTGCCGTTTGCGGTTACACATCGTTAACTCAGGTTGCTTCTAAGTGGCGCCGTTTTTTTTCGGTTTTGGGTGCAATTGGTTCTTAAAAGGTACACACTGGATCACTGACAAACTCAAAAATGCAAGTGTTACGAAGAACTAACAATTTTGCATCCCCTGTTGTCAAATAATAATGAAATAAAAATTCAACTATCCAAAACACACGCAAAAATAGGTCACATAAGATCCATATTATTTGCAAGTAATAATACCCCGGTTATAGTTTGAATTTACTACTATATTGTCACTCTGAATAGGTGATGCTGGTGAGCAAGTGAGTTATAGTGCCCTCCGAGAAAAACACTGACACTCCTAATACATTTGTTGCCACACAATTGGACATGATACTTATATATCACCCTCAAATTTGGGATTTTGAAAAAAAAAAGCGCGTTTGCGAATGAAAACATAAACTTTTAAGATGCAAAAACTGAAGTTTCCGCGCTCCTCGGTGACACCGAAAGTTGTCTGGTGCTCTGTTCGTTTTTTTTTTTTTTTTTTGCCCTGTTTACCTCCGGCAGGAAATGCCGTCGTCTATCCGGTGCTCGATCTCGAATTTCACTCCGTGCCGCCAATGCATACGTAAGAAGACGACGTTCAGTTTAAACTTGCGACCCTTCTGCTTAGCCGTTCCAAAACACTTTTAGAAACGGTGGACTTGAATTGGAAGTGGAGCGGATCTTGATGATCGACGAGAGGGGCGATGTTGTGTCGGTGCTGCGCCAAGGACTGTCCGATCACTAGCGCATTTGAAAGTGCCGTTTTACGTACATTTCCCAATATTTTAGCGGAGAAGAAGGCCTGGCTGGAGGCGATTCCTGCAACTGCTCGGTGCATGCAACGCAATCTTACCAGTCTGTGTTTCCAAGACATCACAAAT
The DNA here is from genome assembly GCF_016920785.2 of Ixodes scapularis. Taxonomy (NCBI): domain Eukaryota; kingdom Metazoa; phylum Arthropoda; class Arachnida; order Ixodida; family Ixodidae; genus Ixodes; species Ixodes scapularis. The sequence continues at coordinate 45,750,792 of NW_024609839.1, read as the reverse complement.
CTGTAACAGGCGAAACTACCGACGACTCAGGGACGTCTTCATCGACATCTTCAGGCTCTCAATCAGGCCTGACCAAACCATTACAAACGTTCAACTAATTCCTTCTGAAAGACCTAAGGGTGATCCGGTACCGAAAAATTCACTAGACCTTAAGAGCCTGCGCCAGCATCGCGCTCGCTTGCGGGGCCACCGTCAGGCGATGCCATTCTGACAGATCAAAGCAAAGCTGGCAAATAATTCAGGGGGGACGATGTCGACCTATTGACGTTGCGACGGAGCCACCATCTGGAATTCGAGTTTCGCATATCCATACCAAGCTTCGTCGTGGTGATTCAGATTTGTTGAAAATCGGCTTCATGCACGCCATTGAAATGTTATAAAATGCAACTTTATCAACCTCAATGTTTATACGATATCCACCGCCAATGACGTCGCCGCACGTGACCCCTAAGAAGATTGCAACAAGGGGTCTGGTAGAAGAGGAGGGCGCGCTTTTTTCGAAAACGCGTTCGCGCAGCAAAATTATTTGTTTCGCGTTCCCCCTTTTTTTTTTGTTGCTTATACGCCACCAGTTTAAAACGTTTAACGGGATACTCAACCGAAATTTCAAGCTCACAATACATGGCTAGAGCGATAGGTGGGACGCTGGAAAACCCGAAAACATCACTCATACAGCGATATCTCTAACGGATGGCCGTATTTTTTGAAAAGAAGCGTGCGGCTGTACTCGGCTGATGAGGCCGACGAGACATCTGATGGCGCGATTCTCATTCCCTCTCCTCTTCGCTTCGTCTTTCGAGTAACACCACCTGGAGTTTAAGTCTATCGCGCTTCGCTCTCTCCATTGAAGGGGCGCATCTCCATGTGTAGAATGAACTGGTAGTGCGCTTCTTCGCAAGGCACCCCTGACAGTTGGCTTCTCTGCAATGCACGTTATCTTATACTTTCCCTCTCCCTTTGTGACGTAGGCGGCGCCAACAAAAAATAAAAGGTAAAAAAAACGTGGCGCCACCGCGTTGCATTTTGTTTTTTCTGCCCAGCGGTTGTCCGTCGCGTTCGTTTCTTCGATGGCTTTGTCCAACTAATCCTGCGGGTTGGGTGACGTGATGATGGGGCCAGAGGAACCAACATGAGCAACGCTAGGCGCGGGTAGGTTTTCGAACGCCGACGTTAACTCTCGAGTGAGACCGAGCACATTTTGGAATACAGCACTTCCGTCTTTTCGTACGTCTCAGTTCGATGGCTCGGTGCTATCATGCTGTACGAATGTTGTATATCCGCGCTTTCACGACCAACTGTGATAGTGCAGTTGGTATACAGGGGATGTGAAAGTGTTCCTATGTGAGTTTCTACATGGATGACACGGAAGAAGGAACCACGGCGGATCGACGGAAAGATCTCAATTTTCTCCGCATGGCAGGGTGAGAAATTCCCAATTTTTATCATCGTGAGTTCGTTTCTTGTTTTTAATTTTCGTTGTATACATAATTATGAGTTTTAGTTGTGCAACCGATATTTCCAGAGGCTCAGTGATCTTCTCTTCCGTCAACTTAAACACATGCCAAAGGGACGAATCTTAAATTAAAACATAGCAATCTATTTAAAATACAAGCGTACGAATATCATATATTGGCACTGTTTTTTTTTTGTATTGGACATTTTCTAATAAAGTTTGACCTGTAACTTAATTTGTATTTTTAATCCGTTTAAACCCAGGGTTCTTGTGGTTGCCATTCCTCAAGATCTCAAAATATGTGCAGGGTTGAGTACGTCAAGGATTCGGTAGGTACTGGTTAGATGGCAGATTTCTCCTACAAGTATGATATGCGACGCCAATTGAATGCAGATTGAGCAATGTTTGAACATGTGGTCTGCACATCTTACATTTTTTCACACAGGTTGCCCGAAAGGTGACAGCAGGAATTATTTTTGGCGCAAGAAACTATTCCATTATAGTTGCTCTCCATGAACTACGTTATAATAATGCAACTGATGCAGACGTGCAAACGTGCTGGACTAGAATGAGATTATATTAACTTTAAATTGAACAACGTTCCTCTGAAAGCGCACAAATTTTTTTAAACAAGATTTTACGCTGCTGTTCTGCAAACGCTGTTCCGTCAATAGTTTTAAATTCACGAAACACATAACCCACAATCGCGTGTCACGCGGGTGGAAACTTTATGAAGCGAATGCCTGCAGAAGATTAAGCGCGTATAATGTCATACTTTGGAAAACAAACTGCTTGGACATATCACAAAAAACAGTTATACAAAAGTATGCCAAACTGTGCCCAACAAAACACCAGCCCGCAGACTACTCCGAGAGATTGTGGAGGAGCTCCACCCAGGCAAGTCCCTATTTCTTTTCTCCTTTCCCTTTAATTTTTTTTACAATGGGTTCCTTACCAAACCAAGAGATGTGACATACTTCGAAGCCGGAGAAAGTGAAGGGTTAGTTAGAAAAGTAAAGAGAAGCACATTAGCCTTTGTGCCGCCCACTTCTTCCGCTCGTCCTTTAAGGCACATCTATTAATGCTTCGCTAAATCGGGCCTTGTGCAATCTTGTGGCTTGGTTACTGAAACGGTAATTAGAAGGTTATGGAAGCTATACTGAGCTTCTGCGTCCGCATTTATGGGGTTCACTGATGTCAAATGGGGAAATTCGTTTTGTATTTGTTTATTTGCTCTCCACATGTTAGCTGCTCTTCGTTGTCTACGTTTAGTGTTGAACAAATGAACCGGCTTTCATACTTCTTTATATATATATTTAAAACAAAAAACATCGAATCCTTCCATTTCAAGAGGACATTCGCGTTACCCGAATATGCACAAAACATAAGAGAAAGAGAACAAGATTAATGTTTCATCAGAATGGTGCAGCCTCGAGGACAGCTCAGTGCGGATAGTGTTTCGGCTAGAAGAAACGTACAGTTCCAGGTACATATTTATTTACGTGAAGTTGGGGTGTTTATCATTTACGACAACTTAAATGAGGGGCTTTGAGTTTAACATCATTTTGTAGACCCCGTCGGGAGTTACTTTTTGGGAGTTTATCAGCAGACACCGATAACCGAAAACCGTTTCAAAACAGAGTTTTCTTCGTACTAAACATGTAGGCACGACGTCTTTTCCTCTAAAATGTGCATGTGCAAACACTTGTAATGCTATAATTATAATGCAATTAAATGCAAAGGTGCAAGCGAGCTGGACAAGAATGACGAAAATAATCCCTGGAGAAGGGGAACAAGAGGGACAAAGGACAAACATAAATCTCCATCTCTGTGAAAAGTAAAAACAAGTGCCATAAATCCCTTCTCCAGGGATTACTTTCGTTATTCTTGTCCAGCTCGCTCGCACTTTTGCATTTAATTGCATTATAATTATGACTTTAAATTGCAAGCTTCACCCTTGTTGGTGTTCGACTGGTGGCGGCTGATAAAACCCGTTTGCTCTACTGACGTCTAACCCCTGGTTAGCTCAGTTGGTAGAGCGTTCCACTTGTAATGGAGAGGTCCCGGGTTCGATACCCGGACCAGGCGGATTTTTTCGGTCGCTCACCAGTCACCTAGCTGTGTTTGGAGATTTATGTTTGTCCTTTGTCCCTCTTGTTCCCCTTCTCCAGGGATTACTTTCGTCACACGTGTATAGCTGCCTGCTTTGCTGGTGGGAATATATCTTGAGAAACTGTTTAGACTTGTGAACAGCGCAAAGTACTTCCTGGGAGGTGAGTTATGAATCCCCGCGAGAACACTAAAAACGGTTGGCCCATAGGGCGGCATAATACTATGACATGACAATCAATCGATAAAATGAGTGAGATTAGTGTTCTGGCCGTTTCGCACAATTCGTAAAGTTGTTACTGCGAAGCGGTGGCGGATGCGGTTCGCGAGGAATATTGTTCAGATACACAGGGAGACACGGTTGTTGATTTTTTGGGCGATCACTCCTGATTTTTTGAGACTTGTGTTTCGCAACCAAGATTTAAAATCTAAAATGCAGTTCAGCCAACAGTACAAAGCCATAAAATTACTTATTTTGGTACTAAATGTTCTTCGTGCAGTTTTCATGTATCCCGAGATCAGACAGCAAAGAAGAGACATGGATTCGCAAAATAACGCTATCCTTTCCAACGAGCTTTCCTGAAAGCAGGAAGCAGCTAGTCCTCTGTGAAAAGTAAAAAGAAATGCCATAAAAATTTTCATTTCACTTTTTCTTGAAGTTCGCTCATGTTTCATTTTATTAAGGGGTTGAGTTTTCTCTAGTAATCTTCCGATTGTTTTTTTTTTCGCTTTGGTGGTGCCGGTATTCTGTTGGGTGCGAGCATCTCGTGGTTTGATAGATGGAGAACTCGCATCTTGGTCAGACATTTATTTCGTCAACCGTTTCAGGGAAATTAAGTTCATACCAATGTGGTATGAAGTACCTATGGATCATGACGTACGTAGAGAATATTTCTTTAGTGGCGGCCTATTATTCCTTTTGGTGGTAGAAACGACACAGTTAGAGCCTGCGCATCCCTTTGGGGTACGCCAATACCTCCGTGGTAGAGCACTCTGAAAATATACTTCTTGAAACGGTTTTTGTCGTCCCCAAAACTCTTTCAGCTAACAAAAGACGGTTTCGCGTCAAGCACTATTGCCTCTTGGCGCAATGGAAAAAAGAACCGAGTGATAAATACATCTTTCGCATAAAATATACGCTTTTCACGACAACCTTGTTTGTGCCGGGTGCTTAAAAAAACTTCAAAAGTTGCAAAATATAGGCAAGCCGATGAATGCTTAGGTGTTTTTACAACCAGAAACGACAACCTTGTTAGGGCCGGGTGCTTAAAAAAAATTTTTAAAGTTGCAAAATACAGGCAAGCCGATGAATGCTTAGGTGTTTTTTTACGACAGGATTTTTTTTATATGCCTGTTGACAACGCAATTATGCTCCAGGGCAAATCATTAGGTGCAGGTGCTATATTCATCCTTTCACCGGCGTTCATCGGATCTGTCTAAAACAATAAAGTGCTTAAGCTATTGAGGTCGGATTCTCAAAACTATCTTACGACAAAACATTTCGTAAATATAACTTACGAAAAAGTTAGGAACTTTTTGGTATTCCCGAAGCAAAATGTTCTCGGTTTTGGCCTAAGTTAAGACAAAATCCTACAACAGGGGTCCAAATGCACTTACGAACTTTTTCGCACCCATTCGACCAAAATGGCTGCCTACATCGGGCTCGTGATTGAGCAGCAAAACGATGAAAGACGAAGTTTGCGGCAGCAGCCCGTTTCCGGACCCGTCGGACACTAGATACAACAGCCGATCACCACTTTGAGCGACACTACCGGCTGCCGAGGCCCGCTGTGCAGCGGCTCTGCGATGCACTAGCGCCAGCGCTTCGCCGGCTGACAGCTCGGTGGCATTCGATGCCCGTAGACGCCAAAGTCCTGATGGCGCTTCGTTTCTACGCGAGCGGCAGTTTTCAGTCGGTAGTGGGCGATGTTGCCAACATGAGCCAGACCAGTGCCTCCAGGATTATAAATAGGGTGAGCGGTGCCCTGGGCGAACTCGCGAAATCCGGAACCAAGTTTCCAGCGACGTCGCGGGCCGCACTGCTCACTGCACGCGGTAAGTGTTTTGCTGAAATTGTGCACCCTCTGCTTAGCGACATTAACGCCCACCAAGGCGCGCTCTAGCCCGTTTTCTTTGCCTGACCCTCGTATTTAATTAGGGGGCAGAAACACTGCCATCGAAGACCGCTTCCCGCGCGCGACGCTAATTTGTGAGTTACCAGGGGGAGCCGATCACGAACTAGAATAACATACAGAATGCGAGTGCGTAGGCGACGTTTTGTGAGCAATAGATTGCATATTGAATGTCCGCGCAAGAGTAGGCTGAACGATGGCCAGCATAAAAAATAAAAATAAAATTGCATGTGGCACCCTCACCTCTCTTTCTTGTTGAGTTAATTGCGTTTATATTATAGTTATATTGCTTCAATCAAGGTACGACAGACTTATAAGGTCCCCTCTCGTTCGGGCAAAGTGTTTGCATCACTTGTTTCAATGCTGCGAACAGTGTTCAGAATGCACATGGCATGACAGAATGTTGCACATTTGGTTGATGTATTTTCCACGTTTCCTCGAGATCAATGGGTTCTCCAAGGTGCTGGGGTGCATTGCCGGCACCCACATCGTTTTAAAGATAGCCAAACAAGATCAGCAAACCTACCGGAACCGGAAGGGAAATGACTCTCTTAATGTGCAGGCCATCTGCAATGCCTCAAACGAAATAACGCAGCAGACGGTGAAATGGCCTGTTAGCACGCAGGATAGTTTCCTATGGCGGAACTGTGACCTTGCCGACAAGTTTGAGGCAGGGGACATGCCTGAAGGGTGGTTGCTTGGTACCTACTTTTGTTCTTACTTGGGTTGTACAGTGGGCGTCACTATGAGCTGGCTCGACGAATCACCGACCGGAGCCATAAAAATTCCGCATCTGGCTCCCCTGGTACAGGCTGGAACAAATGCCGAAGGTTCATGCAAGGAGGGGGGGGGGGAGGGGGGGAGTCTTGGAGGCCATCACAGTAAACATAGGGCACAAAATAAACACTGTCACGTGCTACTCGTAAAGGGATGGTGAACCGAAATGCGGATTTCAGAAAACAATGCAGGAGCGGTAGACTGGACGCTAAAATCTATATAATACCACACGCAAGGCAATATCTAAACCAGAAGGCCGTATTTTTTAAAAACAAGTCGAGATTGAACGAGGCCGACGAAGCGCGCGACGTTAACATTACTCGTTTGCTGCTTTCTTTGCTTCGCCCCCCTCAAGGCGGCGAGGCAGAGAAGACGCGAGGCCATTTCCTCTCCTTCTCACTAAACAAGACGTCAACATACCTGTCAAATGAGCCTCCTTTTTTCGAAAAATACGGTCATCCGTTCGAGATGACGCTGTATGAGTGATGTTTTGGTGTTCGTAGCATCCCGTTGCACGCTTCTGCCGCCGTGTTTTGTGGAATCCAGATTTTGGTTCAGCATCCCTCTAAAGCAAAGGTTAAAGGGGTCATGAGACGATTTTTCAACTTTTTCCTGTTTCGCTTTCCTTCTCAACTCAAAAATTGTGCATTGTACCAAACAGTCCAAAAATACGGAAAGGAGAAAGTCCCCTCTTGCTCGGACCCTCGTTTGTGTACCCCGCCACTGCCATTCTCCTCATAGAAGATTAGGCTGTCGCTCAAAACTCGACCAAAAGTTACTTTCCCCACACTGTTCACCCCGAAGCTGACAGTGCTGTGGAAGCTACGTGCTCGTTGGGCCAGCCACACTTTGGCTAGTGATGAAAGGGAGGCAACTGATTGGTCCGGCAAATGCATAGCTTCCACCAAACGGTCAGCTGAAGGGTGTCGGGAATAAGTGTGGTTCGGTGTAGTGTGACGTGTGTTTGGGCCGGGTGACGCGCTTTGGGAACCGCGGATGTATCACAGTGAAAATGCAGAGAGCTTTCGAAGGAAAGGAGGCAGAAAATAGTCTGCTGTGTTTTCAAAAGTTTATACTTAAAGTTAGGCTTTTGACTTTCTACCTTCTTCTTTTTGGCCCACTAAACAATATGCTGTCAGTAAAACCCCAATCCAAATTCATTTATCCCATGCCAAAATTCGTGTTATGGGCCCTTTAAGCGTATTACAAACTTCACTCGGTGCGTTGCACCGAGTGAAGTTTGGCAAGTGCTGCATGTCTACCTTCTTGGGAGTTGACTGTACATCTCAAACTAGTTATTTATGAAAGCACACCATACTACGCCTGTTCATGTCGGAGCTACCAGATAGTGGAAGCTAAATTTGCCGACCCTTCGGCTCTCAGCGCAATCATTCCTCGAGTGCTTTGTTGCGTTATGCCTAAAATAGCGGACATGGTTGTTGAAAAAGAAAATATTGGTGGGAGTTGTGCCAATGTGGGTATGACGCGGAAAGGGCGAGTTAGTTATATTTAGGTTCAACATTGTGATGATTGTATTTCTTCTGCACATTCTGACATTAAATTTCGTGTCATTTTAAACATCGTAGGAGATGCAGGTTACGCCCTCCAGCCATGGCTCATGACGCCCTTCCGCAAGCCCCAAAAAAGAAGAGGAGGAGAACTACCATGACTGCCTGACGAAGACGAGGCAAGTCATCGAGAGAACTTTTGGCATAATGAAGTCCCGCTTTAGGTGCCTCGACAGGTCGGGCGGTGTCCTGCAATACTCTCCTGGTGTGTGCTGCCGCTTGATCGTAGCCTGTGCAGTGCAGTCCTGTACAACTACTGCACTCGCCACCACATCTCCCTCGCAGAACCACACGGTAAGAAAGACGTATTCGCTAAAGGATTCGTGCTTTGATGAACTAAAATGCCACAAATGAATGAGGCTAGCAGTAATAGCCTTGTTTGGTGCGACTCTGGGATCATTTAACATCTGCTCTGTGAAAAATACCACTCTCCTCTGCTAGTGACCTGATGGTAGAGGCGACTAAGTCTAACTGCCTACAACTGTGGCTCTATTCTTTGCTTAGAAATTCTCCAGTCCGTAGGTATAAATTCACACATTGTTCGATTTACACTTTCATGGCTCATACATACAGGCTTTAAATTTGTTTAACGAACGTCACACACACGCGGTATTCTTAGTAAATATCACAACACCGTAGATCAAGGAATGTTGATTATCTGTGCAGCTTCGGAAATGAAATCTCCCATCCATCATCAGACACGTACTACCATGCACAGTTCGAATTCCGATGATTCACGTCGCCTTGCCGTGAGAAACCTAGTCATTGTTTAAGCTGAGTCATGCGATGTGAGCTCACAACCGATACATGTATGGGCTAGTGCAACTGAATAAGCTACGCTTCAGAGCAATGACGCTTGTTTCCTCGGCGCTTCAAGTTATGTTCGCAAGTTATCTGAAGCTATATCTGAAAACGCAAAAAAAAATGGTTTTCCGTCCTCCCAAAATATTCAAAGAAATCGCAACAGGGCGAAACAGTATCGCCTGAACTTCCTGCCACCGCTCAGGAAGCCACATTTCAAAATTATAATGATCGCCAACTGTACCCCCACAACACAGTCTGGAAAGAAATAGTGGTTACTATGAGCGTAGCTTATTCAGTGGCTCAAGTCTGGATATTTCCAGGACGTTGCAGTACGGTGGCACCACCTACCATTACCTTTGCATATTGTTATCTCCTTACAGTTCAATTTACATATTTCAGTTTGAGCCTTAGTATCATGTGTGAAGCCTATAGTTTGTAAACTCGTTCCTTGGAAAGTGCTTCCGGCAGCTAATGGAGTTATTGCAATGTTATAACTGTTCTTACAAGCCTTGTTGATTTCCCTTTGTGCAGTGTTAAATACGGTGTTTTGAACAGTCGAAGAATCCGACGATGATGAAGAGGAAGAAGAGGACAGGCCGAACACCGCCCAAGACACATCCTCTGGCACCGCAGTCAGAAATGAGCTTGTCAACACCGTTTTTAAGTCAGTTTATGAAACATGCTACAAAGCATCATTGGCTTTGAATGGGAACATTTTCGACGGAAGAGCTCCAACCATAATGCAAAAACGGTTCAGCCCGACGGTTCAAAACCTGCTCGGTTTCTTCATCAGGGGTGACTAAATTGCAAGGAGCAGCAGCTCTTTTCATCGTCTTCTTACAGTTTCAAAGTACACCGACCTTGCCCTAGAGTATTGACTTAAACTCCGAGGTCGCAAATTCGAATTGTAAAGAGTGCTAATTTCACTCACGCTACACTAAGCTCAAACATGATGACACCCACAATAAAATTGTGGATTGAAGTGCCCATACTCTAGGCCTCGCCTATTGCGCGGCATTGATAAATAATAGCTTGCGTAAAAGTCGAATTATTGGAGAGCTTTTTTTCCCGATCCGTTTAAAGTATTGTGCGTTATTTTGCTGCTTCTTTGACGCGATCGTTCGCTAGTTCTTTAACTTTGTGGGTGGCGTTGGGTTCCGGGAAAACAAAAAAAAGTAACAGCCCGTCGTCGGAGAAATCCCTTTAGCTCAATCATTCGTTATTTTCTCCTCGTCTTCTCAACTCTTTGTTCTCCGTGAGGCGGAACTGATTTATTGATCTCCAATTTTTTCTTTTTTATCCGCACAAAATAGACCGTTTTTGACACCTTGTCAGGCAACATTTATTGTCCTTATTTGTGCAAAAAGCGCATTATTGGGCTAGAATCTCTGGCGAACGCAGACTCATGCCAGCGTACCCGGGTGTACGCCGAAACAAACGAATTGCCCTTCTGAATTGCTCTTCTGAAAGCAACAGTGGGGAATTTAGAACTATTCTAATGAATGCGACCACCTCTTAAAAAGTCACTCACACCCCAACATCGGTGGTTTTTTCTTGCCTTAAACGTTTTATATTGGGGCCATATAAAAAAAAAACAAAAAATTGCATCGCGAAACGAAGCATTTCATCGCGCGAACGCGTTTTTGAAAAAGGCGCTTCTTCTTAACTCACTAGACACCTTGCTGCAAGAGTCTTTTTACTCACTTGACACAATCTCGTCGACGTTTGAACTCGTGTAAATATTGAGGTTGATAAATTTGCACTTTTATAGCATATTAACGGCGGTCATGAAACAGATTTACTACGACCGTGAATCGCAACGGCGACTTCTGGCTCAAAAATGTCAAAATCCAACTCCTGAAGTGACCCCATCGCAACGTCAACTCGTCGACATCGTCTACGTTCAACTGTTTCCCAGCTTTGTTCTGATCTGTCAAAATGGCGTCGCCTGATTGTCGTCCCGCAAGCGAGCGCAATGTTGACGACAGCTCGTAAGAGTAGGTGTTTTTTTCGGTACCGGATGGCCCTTGGGACGCTTAGAAGGAATTAGTTGAACGCTCGTAAAGGTTGTCTCAGGCCTGCTCGAGAGCCAGAAGATGCCGATTTGGACGCCGCTGGCTCGGCTGTACTTCCGCCTGTTATAGACTCGTGATGCATCGACAAAACAGACTAGTAAGATTGCGTTGCATGCACCGAGCACTTGCAGGAATCGTCTCCAGCCAGGACATCTTCTCCGCTTAATTATTCAGAAGTGTATGCAGAGGGGAACCTTCAAATATGCCAGTGCTCGAACAGTCCTTGGGGCAGCACCGACGGTACATCGCCCCTCACGTTGTTATCAAAGACCGGTGGACTTTGACTTCAACTGTCCCGCTTCTGAAAGGGTTTTGTGAAGCCTAATCAGGAGAGCCGCAAGTTTAAGCTGAAACGTCGTCTTCTTACGCGTGCATTGTCGGCAAGGAGCGAAATTCGTCAGCGAGCGCCTGAGAGACGACGACATGTCCGGTTCAAAGTCATCAGAGCAACAAAACAAAACCGGACACACGCATTAACATAGCGCCAGACAACTCTCGATGTAACCGAGGAGCGTGGAAGCTTCAATTTTGGCTTTTTGAAAATGCATGTTTTCCTTTGGAAATAAGTGTTTTCTTTACACACTTCGAATTGTGAGGATGATGCCTAAGTATCATGTCCAATTGTGTGGCAAAAACTGTATTTGGGGTTTCAGTAGTTTTTATACGAGTGCGCACTATAACTCACATGCATACGAGCATCACCTATTTCGAGGTACAATAAAGAAGTAAATTCATACTATAACTGGGTTATTATTACTTGCGAATGATTTGGTCGTTTTTTTATCCTATTTCTGGGTGTGGTTAACTAAGTGGAATTTTTAGTTCAGCATTTACTTGACAACAGTGTTTGCTAAGTTTATAGCTTTTCAAAATTCTTGCGCTGTGGAGTTCGTCAGTGATCCAGTGTGTACCGCTGACAAAAAAAAAGTATCTCAAAAACAGAAAAAAAGTGCGACGAAATTTAAAAGCAACCGTAGTTAACAATGTTTTATCGCATACGGAACACTTTATTCCTTTCGCTCCTGCAGCCCGAAAACGACCGTACAAATTATCATGACTCGAGATAGGTGTGCCTCTCATTTTTTGGTTCAAGAACTCCGTCTCTTGGTAAGTGTTAAAAAACAATTTGTAAAACTATATTTTTGCACCTTTGGGGTTTCAAAAAGTGGGCCATTAAAACCCGTTAAAAATGTCATATATCGGCGCTATTCGTGGAGTTTCATGGGTTTTCCCTTTACAAAAGCTACATGTCATGCCAAAACTTAGCCAACGGCGTTTTTTTATGTGGATGATTTAAAATGCACCATGCCTGTACGACTCCCAGGCAGACAATGTATCAGCAGTTGGGAAGTCTTACCTGGTTCTACTCAACTCTAATTTTGCGTAACCTTATTTTAAGTCCCTGCCTAACCTGCTCGCTACACCAACGTGGAGACGAAGTCCAGTCACGATATTTAAATTTACGGAACACAAAGCCCACGACCGTGTCTCATACGAATGCGAACTTCGTAAAATGAACGCCTGCAGAAGAATTAACCCCTATGGCGCCATCCCTCGGAATAGAAATTGTTCGAATGCTTCGTAAACAAGACAGTTACCTACAAGGCTTTCTAGCTCTGCTCACCAGACCACTGGCTCAAACATTACTCATAGATATTGTAGGTTGAAATCACTTTGGTAAGACATAAATGATGTTAAGACATAATTTATGTTCTGGTTTTGCATTACTCTTTTTTTTAATAAGAAAATTTCCAGCCAATTTGATATATTTGTTACACAATAGCGTTTGTCGATGCCACTTTAACCTGTCCTATTCTTAGCACTATTCATATTTCGTTTGCCTAGTTTGAGTGGATTTTGTACACTGTATAACTGGGGCGTAAGTCTTAAAATTTGGGAAAATATTCTTTGGTTTCGTGGTTCTGGTGGGTTGTGTTAGACTCACCACTCCAAAGCGCTCAAGCCTCCGGATGCCCCGGGGCATGTCTTCTGACTAAAAGAGGACTAACTCTTCTGACGAGTGGCAATACCAACCTAAGGCTCTTGAGTACTGGATTCTTCTGCTGCCATCTGTTCGTAGTCGTCGTCCTACTGGACCTCGATCTGAAGTGTCTTCGAGGATGACGGAAGTAAATAGGCGCTGCCCCCCCCCCCCCCCCCCCACCCCACTGTATTAGAAGATGGACAAGAACGAGACCGTTCTCTCTTGAGCCAAGGCAAAGAGTGTTTCTATCGGTCGTGTCCTTCGAACCCCCATTCAGTACGCGCGATAACTCGCGCATCACATACTTCATTGAACATATCTTTTTTTTTTCTTTTTAATTATGATGACAGGCACTTTTTTGTCTTTATAGATTTTCATTATATGCGGGGCACTTGGCTCTCAAATTTTGGTGTGAAAGAAAAAAAAGTAGTGCTTGTCTGTGTTTATGTGCAAGAAAAGAGAACTTGGACATGGGGATTCTCCAACTTCCCAGGAACGTGGGCGTTACTCGGATGATAAGAAAACGTCCTGGTACTGATGAGATTGAGAAGAAAGATAAGAATGTTTGTTCCTGATGAATGAAGCAGCCTAGCAGAAATTGCGGGCAGTGTTCTGGTTCGAAACGAAATAAAGCAGCAGATCGCCGTTTCCTCCCGTGATGCTGGGGTTTTTCTTATTAATGATAGTTCCACTCTTTGTTTTCAGTTTTGCGCAATTTTGTAAAATCGGCTGCAAGGTTACGTTTCGGGGTTTATTGGTATAAACCAAAAACACGAAACTCTATACGACCCTTTTTCTCTTCGCAACAGCTATGCCTGCTCGCAGTCTATTGAAGTAAATTTTTAATATACATACGCAAACACACACAGCGATGGCTGATCATCTGGTTTGAGTATATCCTGAAAAAGCACTTAGACAATGGAAGTGAAGAGCATCAAGTAATTCTTGGAAGCTGCATATTGTGTCACGTGCAAACAAATTGAAGACCGTCGTCGATCTGCAGAACAATGTTAACATAGAACATTCGATTCGGTAAGAAAATGGCACAAGATTTAAGCAGGATACGAAATTTGTGTTGTGATACCGTTTGTTGACTCTGCCATCGTTTGCTTTTCTTTATTTTTATCTTTTTCAGAAACCCTTCCAAAAATATCGGAAAATGAAGTATGTCTTTGTCATTGCAATACTCTTTCTCATATGCACATTAGAAAGCCGAAAACGATTTCGTTATTCCCTGATGAGAAAAAACAGAACAAAACAACTAAACTGCTTTGAAGGCGATAAACATCTAATCCAAATTGACGAAATAAAAATAATTATTTCTTGCATACTTCAACAATTTTGTTGGCCATGCAAGTGAAGCTATGTGGTGAAACATTTCGTGAATATATTAAAAGAAAAACAAAATTCAATGCGACGCGAAAAAAGAAAAAAAGAAGTGAAGGTTATGAGGAGTTAAGACTTTTTTTGTTGTTGTGTCCCATGAAAGAAATGTGTATGCGGATAATTTGAACGTTTATTTGGACACAAGAGGGAACAGGGAACAAGAGCAAACTTATAAAGGTTTATATCCCTTTTATGCCTTGGTGACATGATTTATGCACTTTTCAGTAAATGTCACCCTCTATGCGAAAATTCCATCTTTTGTTTTTGTCTACAAGCAAATTAATGTGGAAATTTTATGAACGTGAGCCATTTTTAACGTAGCGGATTATGAACAACGCATCACCGGACTTTCAGTCTCAGCCCAACCATAGCGCTGTCGTTCTTCATCAACTACCAATGTGTTCGAGCTTGCCGTAGTTTGATTAAAATGTTGAGTTAATTTGTTTACTTTGAATTTCTAGTTCTATACTTCGTTCATCCTAAAGCGGAGACTAGAAGCTCTGCCTTCAGCGCAAGCTTTCTGCCCTAGCTAACAGAAGTGTGAACGCATATGCATACGCAACCAAAGCACTGCCGAAGCCAGAGAGCACGCGCTGAAGGCGGAGCTTCGAGTCTGAACTTAGAGGTGAGCAGAGAATAGGCAGAAGACGAAGCCCACAACTAACTAGAGAGGAAATGCGTCAGTTATAAGAAAGACGCCACATGTTCTAAGATAGTATTTGCGAAAATTGCAATCAAATCATTCCGATAATATTACGCGTACGAAGCACTTGTTCACCCCATATCTATCAAAGCGTAGCTTATGCAGGCCGCGGGGCGTTGCCATGCCCGAGTGCCCCCTGAATGTGAGACTATAGTCGGTTACAAGTCAAGAAGGTAGGAGAAGCTCCTCCCACAATCGTGATGCGCCCGTTTCAAATCCTTCCGCAGTCGAAAGAATAGTTCACCAACCTATCTCCGACCCCCACTTTCTAAAAAAGCGACCTTTGTAATCATCGGAGTAGGAACCGAGCCCCTGAAATCAGCCTTTGTATCCATCCGAGGTGGAATCTAACCACCGAAAGACGTGTTTGTTTCCATCGGAAGGTGAAAGCTTTAATTTCCCTCTCGAGGCTTGCACAACGCTAAGTCAAAGTTGAAAGATGAGGCAAATATTTACGGGAAGGACAGACCCTCCACCCGCGTTGGCCGCGACGTCACGGAAATGATGGGGTGCTATTGGATGTGGAGGTGGCGGAGGGATATATGAATCCATTTCAGGAGAATTTGCCGCTACCATTTTTACCTGTAACTTACTATAGAAAGTATGCCCTCCAGCACGGTTCTCTCTCGTCCTTCTCGGTTTCCTTCTCGGCGTCATTCGTATTCGCACAGGCCCGCCCTCTATGACGACAAACCTACTACATCCATCAAAGGCGTGTCAATTTCCTGCAGGTTATATAAGCCGGCCTAAAACCGTTTCCGGGAGCCTATTCGCAACTCTAGACCACCACTCGCCCTCTCACGGGTGAACGAAGAGCCAGAAGGGCGGAAACGGTGGCAGGGACTGTCAGCATTAGGGCTGCCTGCTGCCTGTTACCATAGAGTACTGATCGACATGTTGATACGTCATGCTCTTTCAACGGAAAATGTGAGTGCGTTAAAATAGGAATTATTCTGTTTCACATCGCAACAGCGTTGCAAGAGACCGGGGTGTATAATTTCATTAGGGACCTTTCGTAGTTCACATATGCTGCAGATCTGGATTACCGCCGTCACCCGATTAATCTGCGCTGAACTTAACGGCGAAACCGCCCGCTAGTACTTTAAAGCTCTTGCTTGCAATCTACGAATTCTCCTTAGCTTCCGTACAAAGAGAATTGCCCGCAGGATATAGTGTGTCGAGAGATGAAATTGGGAATGGGTTGAAACTCCATCTCAAAGTCTTTACTTCTTTCCATTCGGAGAGGGGAGAGGGAGAAAAAAGCAACTTTTTTGCTTAACCAACCGATTAATAATGGCCTTCTGATTTTCCAGAGTATCAATGCAAAGCACGTCTTACATGAAAACGCCGACAGCCGCACCGCCTGAAACCAGGGGTCCTAATTTGGATACTTGGCAAAAATGTCGGCTAGAAATCTAGCGACCGTGATTGGCCAGCGGCGCAATTGATCTTTGTTCCGGCGGTTTCGGCGATATTTTTTTTGCCAAGACCCCAGATAAGGGCCCCAAGTGTGAAGATATTTCCACCGCAAAAAAAACCCTTAGAATATCCTTCACAGATGCGTAGTACCTAGTTAAACCAGAAGTTTTTCCCGGCTCAGGAAGGCACGCGCTCGGCTGTTCGTGTTGTTGCGACCATGACTGTGTCCTCAGAGAAGTTAAAAACTCCATAAAGGAACCTTGTATGAAGGCTCCCTAGCAGCAATATATGGCTTGTTCAGCATAACACGTCATCCGTTATCATTGTAGCACACCAGAATGTGCTTATACCAAGTGGTGGTGCGTTTTTCGGTTCGGAAAAAAGTATGAATCAATATTCACCGCTGTGACTGATTGATACACTCTAGATCAAATATATTTTGGCTGTTCCTTCTATCAGACTGCTCTACGCTCACCAGCGTATTGATTAGAGCTGTCTGGAATTTAGGTGATCCTGGTCGTTTTCGCAGACGCATGGACGTATTTTCTGCTTTCATTTTATATTCTAGTTTAAAAAACAATAGCGAACACTGCACCCCCTAACATTACCTAATGTTCATGCAAGCTGACATTAGAATGTAGAAATCACGACTGGCCCAAAGCTTGCTCTTTTTCGGTAGCCATATGTATATGTATGCAGTGAATTTGCAAAAAGTCGCACAGCGCTGCCATCTTATCGTAAGCTTTTTGTTGATTGCAATAAAATGTTCGAAGAACCCATTTTGTTAGCGGCTGCTTTTCTTGCCCTGGAGCGCAAGATAACGCTGCTTCCCTTATGACAATTGTTTCTGCGCTCCATAAGCGGGAATCTTGCGACGGCTCTTTCCCGCGTGGTTGTCCTGCGTCTTCTTGGAGCGCACCGCAGCGTAAGAGAAATTGGAATCAGAGGGCTCCTAAAAGGGTGCATTTGGAATGCCCGGTTTAGGGTTATTGTGTTTCAGCGGTTGGAGGCCTAAAACCCTATTAAACGTATGTTTTTAAGGACTCTTTGTTTCATTTCTGTCCTGTCGGATGACGGGGGTCCGGGAAAATCCCTGGTGTGTCACCGTTATTGCCAGTATCTGGAATTTTTTATACGGTGTCTCCATACGCAACGAACCGGAATACTGTGATTGCCAGTTAAACTGGAGTGAGGAGGGATGAAAGGACCTTCGCCAGAAGATTTAAATCTGCAGAAATGTAAAAGCATCGTTCCAAAATAAAAAAGAAAGGACACACGCCCAACTATAGTTGAGAGAGACTAACTTTGTGTAACATAAAATGTTTGCACGAACCTTTCGCTGATACAAACCAGGTGTAAATAACATCATCCCCGACTGAAACTGAGTGGAAGTTTACTGAAAGAACAAAAACTATTTACACACTTAGATTGAAATCAGACTCATACCCTAAAAAGCATAATCTATTCTGGAAATTGAGAGCTGTGTGAATTATCCATGAAATTATACTGTCTAGGATCCTTTTGCAAGCCGGAAATTACGAGGTCTCGTGTGGAAACGGGAAATTACAAGACTTGTCATATAAACATAAATGTGTTATAGCTCGTTTAGAATAATGAAGCTACGAAGTCTAGTAAAACTAGAGATTCTTAGCCTACACAAAAAAACATTCAAAAATATATCGTTCCTTATAAGAAAAATGTGGCGCATGAAGTCAAGTGTGTGTGATAAGATGGAAGATGAGTGATGAAGCTCTGGTCTAAAATCTGTAATAATACAAACAAAAAAAAACTTACTTCAATCGTCAACGAATATCTCCACCTATGGTTCAATTGCGGTAATTCATGCTACGAGCTTCAACATGCCCGTGTCACTCAACGAATCGCCTTAGATTCATTGCTGATCCCTAGATGCTTTATAACCATGTTGTGGCGCATTCATTTTACTTATTTATTTATTTACAATACTGAAAGCCCTTTCAGGCTGTTTCAGGAGTGTACAGCAATAAAACAACAGAAATACAGAACCAAAGATCAAGAACAATCACCGCAATACAATCATTTGAGTACAATTTCGGTTGAACCACACCACCGAAAGTCACCACCACCAAGGAATACTAGTATGGCTCTGCATATAAAGCAAATAATACAACTTCAAACTTATCGGCACTGCCAATTTCAACAAAGAGGTCGCCATCCAAACTATTCCACTCCTCAATTGTTCTTACAAGAAAAGAGTACTTAAAAACATCGAGATTTGGTAAATACAGCTTGACTCCAAACTCATTATTAACTCTCGGGGACCTTCTACCAGGAAGCTGTATATAGTCACTCGAACTGATGTTATAATGCCCATTTTAGAGTTGATAGAGAAATTTTAACCTTCCAATTTTTCTCCGCTGACCCAAAGTTGACAGCCCCGATTTTTTTAATAGTTTTGTTACGGATTCCGTGCGGCGATACTCTGAATAAACAAATCTTACTGCCCGCCGCTGGATACGCTCAAGTTGTTCTACTTGATATTTGACATATGGATCCCAGATCACGTGCGCGTATTGAAGAGATGATCGAACTAGAGTCTTATACGCAAATAATTTAACTTCAGGCGTTGTATTTTTGAGCGCCCGTCTTAAAAACCCAAGTTTTCGCAAAGCCGCACTACAGACATTTCTTATATGTTTCCTCCAGTTTAATAAACAGTGTGAGGTCCCCGGAAAATACTTTCATTAGAGCGTCAAAAATAAACAAAACAAAGTTAGGTCATAAGAAAGTTTAGATCCGCAAAAATGATTTGTTTGATCTTAGCGTTCTTATTTCCCGGCACATTTATCTTCTGCTTTTTTTTGCACTGCTCGGATATCGGGTGCTGAGTAGCCTGCTGCTGATAAACCAGCTGCCGAGTTACGGGGTGCTAAGTTCCCGGCTGCTGGGTTAGGGGCTGCTGTAATGCCGGCTGCTGAATTAGGGGCTGTCCCCTTATCGGCTGCTGGGTTAGGGGCTGCTGCATTGCAGGCTGCTAGTTTAGGGGCTGTTGCGTTTCCGGCTGCTGGGTTAGGAGCTGCTGCGTTGACGGCTGCTGGGTTAGTGGCTGCGGCGCTGCCTGCTGCTGGGTTAGGGGCTGCTGCGTCGCCGGCAGCTGGCGGGGGGGCTGCTGCGAAGCACACCGCTGAGTGAAGGGCTGCTGCAGAACCGGCGGCTGATTGAGGGGCTGCTGTGCTGCTGGATGCGGGGTTAGGGGCTGCTGCGTTGGTGGCAGACGGGTTCGGGTCTGCTGAATTTCCAGCTGCTGGTTGAGGGGCTGCTCCGTTGCCGGCTACTGGATGAAGTGCCTGGTGCTGGGTTCCGGGCGCCTTCGATGTTGGTTGCTGGGATAGTGGCTGCTGGGTTGCCGACTGCTGAGTGAGGGGCTGCCGCATTGCCTGCGTCTGAGGGGGGGGAGGAGGGTTGGGCTACTGGGTAGCCGGCTGTTGGGTTAGGTGTTGTTCTGGTGCCGGCTTTTCGATTAGGTGCTGCTGCGTTGCCGGGTGCTGGGGTTAGGGGCTGCTGCATTGTATACTGCTGCTTGGTTAGGGGCTGCTGCGTTTCCGGCCGCTGGATTAGGGTCTGCTGTTTTAGGAACTGCTGCCTTGCCCGCTGCTAGGTGAGGGACTGCTGCGTAAACGGATGCTGGGTGAGGGGCAGCAGAGTCGCGAGCTGCTGGGCTGGAGGCTGCCGCATTTGCTGCAGCTGGGTTAAGGCTGCTGTGTTTTCGGCTGCTGGGATAGAGACTGCTGCATTGCCAGCTGCGGGGTATGGGGCTGATGCGTTGCCAGCGGCCGGGTAAGGGGCTGCTGCGCTGCCAGCTGCTACGTTAGGGCCTGCTGAATCGCCGTCTGCTGGGTTAGAGGTTGCGGCGTTACCAGCTGCTTGGTTATTGGCTGTTGAGTTGCCGGATGTAGGCGACTAAATGATGATGCTAAGAGGTTCCATTCTCTATCCCTCGTTGGTTGTTGCGGTCCCTTACTCTCCGTCGGCCAAAAGGTCTGTTCCTTCAACGTCGTTCATGCTTGAGCCTGCACTGAAAACATAATTATTCCATTGCCCAGAATTGCCATTAAAGACCAAATTTCGCTAGCTAGTTTCTACTTTGTACCCCCTGATGCAGTCGTGTTTCGTTAATTTGAATGCCACTATTAACCAAAAAAATTATTCATAATGCAAGTCGTCCATAACAGTGAATGAGGATATAGGTCTAAATAAGAAATAACAGGCGTGGACGCAAAATACACTGTCCTACATCCTGTCAAGTGGCAAGGGAAGTATCCTGCATTTATTTATACGCAATAGGGGTACAGGTGACCAACAAATGCCCTGAAGGCTTGTAGTCTATGCCTGTGATAAAGGGTAACCAATATAAGAAAAGGGTAGAGCTCTGGGTGTACTCTGTGACCCAGGTGCATAACTCACCTTCGTTTCCTTCAGATTTGTAAGCCATTTTCAGAAATCTTGTGTTCCTTATAATAAAAAAGAACTATAATAATTATATATGCCCAAACGGTAATTTCAAAACTAAACTTTTTGGATTATTCGTGCAGGATTTGTTTGATTTAAATCACCCTAGTAAATCCGGTTCTACTTGAACAGCGAATTAAATTATACTGATTTTAATTCTTCACACTGGCTGTTGCCATAGTTCCGTTCTTATGTCAAGCCATTTTGCGAGAGAGGTACCATATTAAATTCTGATTTAGCCGGTATAGAGAAAATACGACCTTTTTATTTTCTGTTCGGATGAGGTGAGAATTTAAACCACTGTTTCCTAAAGGCATTTTGAAATGTGGAGGTTTTGCAATTAGGTGTTGGTATACTGCGTAAAATTACTGCTTTATTTATCATTCTAAAGAAATCTGTATTTTATTTTCGTCGGGCAACGCCTGACGTGTTACAAGGCTTTTTAATATTTCAACAATAAATTTTGCTAATAAAGGGCAGAATAACCAAATGCGCAGAACTTATCCCACTGGTTAGGAACTTGTCCTAACCAGTGGTGCGGAATTGGCACCCCATTCCCTTCCAAGTCCGTTCCGGGGAATGGGTGCTTCTGTGAAATCTACTACTTTCAACTCCTCGGAATAGAGACACGAGCCGATTCTCACTCCTTGAATGGGTGAACCAGACCATTACATTTCTTTAATTACAAAACATGAAAAATGGCAATGACACCTGTGTGGGCGTCGTGAGAAGAAGAGGAGGGCCGAAAGGTGGGGGCGGGGGCCAGCCGTGGACAAGCTCGAGAAGCAAGAAGCATGTGAGGCACGAGGAGAACCTAAGGGACCGAGGGCTGGAGTGGGCCGTCCCATTTTCCGTCACTCCGCTGCTTCAGGACAGACGGCCAGGGGCCTGTGAGGCCAGCCAGGCGGTCTCCCTGACACGAGAACAAAAGAGGCACTAGGGGGCCACTGGGAAAAAGATTAAAGCAATTAATGTTTCCTTCGAAACTTCCTGTTGTGTGAATTCTCGGTGAGCGGGCGCAGCGCGGCCTAAGCGGGCGGCATTAACCTATTGAGCGACCAAAATTCAATTGGCACCCAACGTGGGGCCCAACGCAGCATGTGCAAAGACATTGGGACGATCTCTTCGCAGGAGTAGGACAGCCGCTTCCAGATTGGCAGTCGGGGACAACGTGCCCAGCAGGTCCGTGTGAAGTTGGCCAGCCCCGTGGGTCTCCAGATGTAATATGGGCAACCCGCAAAGCCAACACATGCCTGGCAGTCCCACAGGGCGGTTCGTCGTGGGCAACGTATGCCCACGGAACGGCTGTGGAACTTTCTGGTCGGGCTGTGTGGGCGTCGGTTTCGGCTGGTGTCTCCAACGCCGCCTCAACACATAATCGAACGTCTGTTCCTCTGGACACGCCGTAAATGTAGCCACGCTGTGGCATGGAGGCCTGCTTCAAGCAGGTCCTCCCGCCGCGGACGAGCCCGAACCGTTCCGCGTCCCACGCCTGTCCGACGCCTGTTCAGGCGTGGGACAGGCGTGGCGTGGAATTTCCCACGCCTGTCAGGCCTGGGAGCCCCTTCGGCGTCACGGTGTTTCGTTGTTTTGCCACTGTCGCTCTCGATGCCTCCATGACCGGTCACCCTGAGTGTCTGGCTGACCGGACCTGCGCCTGTCATCCTCAGGGCCTGGGTGGTCGGTCGTGGGCCCGCCACCCTGTGTGTTTGGGAAAACGTGGGTAGCTCCTGGTTCCCAGGGTGTAGTAGCGCCGAGTCGAGGAGCTTACTGAGAGTTTATTCCAATCCAGCAGGTCGGAGGGGCATGACCAGCTGCCAGATTTTCAGCTGGCCGAAGAACGGAATTCACGGGCTCCCGTGTCGGAGCTCGTACTCTGCTAACAAAGACGACGATCGTCTTTTGTAGGCTGCACATTTCCTTCCCTCTTAGAAAGTCTCGTAACGGTCCGGCTTGACGCGGCTGTGGGTCGGATATCTCCTACTGTAGTCAGGCTGCAATGGAGACCCCGAAGGAACTTGTGTGTTGGTGGCCTCCTGCTGGATGTAAACCCGAGAAGGCCCTGGCACATCCATTGCGAAGATTGAAGTGTCGGTATCGTCGTATGTCAAACTTTGTTTAGGTGATCTACATGGATTCAATGGGTTTCGTGATCTTCATATGACACTTCGTAGATGAAGCTGCTTATTCTTTGTCTGACAACGCCTTTTATCGTGTGTTGTTTGTGGAGAGGATGTTTTACCCACACTGGGTGATTGATTAGAAAAGTATTGATTCCCTAGTCCTTCTTTGCCGTTTTTCCACGGCTCCGTTCCTCAGAACGCTTCAGTAAGCCGAGATCTGTCCGATAGGGCCCGCGCGTGGCCACTTAACACGGGGGTTCTTCCGTTGAAGTCTGGGGGGTGATCCGCTACTTAAGCAAGCAGCCCTGATTGTTGTCTTTCTCTTACTTCCGGAGAAACAATGAGGAGCAGTCGTCAACGTCTTCACAATATTCCGTGCTTGTCCGTTGGACTTGGGGTGATACGGCGGGGTGAAGAGATGAGTAATTCCGCCGCTGTCCATGAATTCTTTATATTCTCAGCTGGTGAACGGTCGCCCAGTATCGGTGACAAGTTGTGATGGCAGGCCTTGACGAGAGAAAATCTCCGGCGAAGCGTCGATGGTATCTGCCGCTTTTATGGATTTCATCGGCATAACATCGGGAAATTTGCTGAACACATCTATGACCGTGAGATATCTCTCCTAATCTTGCTGTCTAAAGTCAGCATGAAGTCTCTCCCACGGTAGTTCCGGACCTTCCCAGCGGTGAAGAGGAACGGGTTGTTTGTTATCGCAAGCACTGCTGCAGGGCTTGCATTTGTGCTTCGTGCGCCCTATGTATCTGTCAATGTGTGGCCACCAGACGTACGACCATGCCAACACCTTCATTTTTGTTTGTCCCACGTGTCCTTCATGAAGAAGATGTATTACTTGGTGCTAGAGCTTGCGTGGAGGTACCGTTAGCGAAGTCCATAGGATGCAACTCTTGAGGATGGTTAATTTATTCCGATCTCTGTCTATGAATTAGTATGATGTCTGAGTCCGTCACTTTTTCAGACCAGCCCTGTCTGATGTATCGCTGTAGTCGGGAGTCGACAGTATCTGACGCAGTTTTCGTGGCGATGTCCTTTTCCTTCACTGGTAACTTAGTCAAACTCTGGGTGTAAAGCTCAAAGACATGTTGTGTATCACAGGAGATGGTAGAAACACCACTTGACATTTCTTTGTCGAAGTCATCGTGGGGACCTTGTGCGAAACGCGAAAGCTCATCAGCGTTTCGGAACTTTTCCGTTGGCATGCACTCAATGGTGTAGTTGTTGTTTCTTGAGTATGAAAGCCCACGCTGGAGTCTGCTCGCCGACGTCACGGGGATGCCCTTAATGGGGTCAAATATGGTTGCAAGAGGTTTGTTGTCAGTATAGAGCACAAACATGCGTCCCCAAAGGTACTGGTGAAATGTGCGGATCCCAAAGATTATAGTAATTGCCTACTTCTTTATTTGTGCATTAGCACACTCTCATAAATTCAGTGTCTTAGATGCAGGTGCTATGGGACGTTCGTTGCCATTGATCTCTTGGTATGTCAACGCGCCCACACCATCCGACAATGCATCCGCCCCGAGGTAAATTGACAGATTATGGTTAAAGTGTACTAGGCCCTTCGCAGCCGTCAGCTGCTGTTTGATGTTTTCAAACGTATCTAAGCACTCGGAGCTCCATTGCCAGGATGTGTCTTTTCTCAGCAGCCTTTCAGCGGCGCAGATGCAGATTTGTCACCAAGGTTCGGAAGGAGCATGCTGTAATGCTGTATCATGTTAAGAGGAAATCTTAGCTGGCTAATGTTCTTGGGCTCTGGCACATTTAAGATAGCCGAGTCCATTTTCATTGACGGCGTGAAGCCGTCGACGAAAACGACTTACTCGAAGTACTCGGCCTTTTCTTGAAGAAAGGCGCGTTGTCTCCTCTTGAGCGTGAAGCCGTATTCCTGTAGCCGTTGGAGCACTTGTTGAAGATTCTGGAGGTGTTGTGGAGTTTCATCTACCAGTGACGACGATGTCATCAAGGTAACAGGTAACGCATTTGATCCCCGCAGTTATTTGGTTCATTCTGCGCTGGAACGCGGAGATGAGTCCAAACGGCATCTCGTTGAATTGGAAAAACGTTGCGCATGTTGATCGCGAGAGCCGTTCTTGCTTCTTCATTGAGTTCCAGCTGGAGATCTGCTTCTGACAAGTCCAGCTTCGTGAATTTGGTTCCTTCATTTAATTTAGTGAAAAGTTCTTCTGGACGTGGCTGTGGGTGCTGGGTTATGTCGAGCTGAGGATTAAGGCGGACATTGAAGTCACCACAGACTCGAACCGATCCGTCCGACTTTGGGAAAACCACAATCGGAGTGGCCCACTGCGCGACGTTCAAGGGTGTGAGACCTTATTCTTGACTTGCTTGGCCAAGTCGTTCTCTAGTGCTTCTCGCGTAGCAAACGGTATTGGGCGGGGCTTGAAGAACTTTGGTTTCGTGTCTGGCTTAAACTGAAGTTGGGCCTTGTGTTTAGTGAAACAACCATGGTCGCCAGAGGACAAGGTCGGAAATGTTGCCAACAATGTCTGAAGCGAGGTTTCGACTTCAAGTTCAGCAGATCAAATAAAGAATTTCTTTAGGTTGATCTTCACCCTGCGCATCCACTTTCTTCCTAGCAGATTGGTGTGTCGCTTGTCAGTCACTAATGCTTGTAGCTCTTCAGAGCCTTTTCCAAGTGCCCTAAAGCAAGCACCGGCCCTGGACCGCGATTTTCTTCTGGTTAAAGCATAACAGGTTGCAATCTTATTTCTGCAAGCTGGGTTTCCTTCTCTTCCGCCACGTGTCAGTGTCTAGGAGTGTCAGCTTAGATACGGTGTCGACCTGCAACCTTACCGGTGTTCCTTGAATGTTTCAACTGACAAATTTGCAATCTGATTCTAAATAGACGAATATGCTGGTGATTGCCTTCACCTTTCCCTTCTTCTTGGGAGCTGTTTTGTGGCGCTGCGCTGATCGGCATACTTTTGCAATGTCGCCT
The DNA here is from genome assembly GCF_016920785.2 of Ixodes scapularis. NCBI lineage: Eukaryota > Metazoa > Arthropoda > Arachnida > Ixodida > Ixodidae > Ixodes > Ixodes scapularis. Next base: position 45,724,797 of record NW_024609839.1, on the reverse strand, counting down.
CGTTCGCCGCACGCTTTACACGACTCAGTTCGGAAGCGGCAGGAACTCTCCGAGTGGTTGCTGTTGCCCACCGTGCTGTTGCCGCACCGAAAACACTTTGCAGGTGCAGAAGTGAATGTGTTCACATTTTCAAGGAGCGCCGCAGCGTGGCCTCTCCGGTCTAGGACGTGGAACTCTGCTTTGGCGGTGAGGGTTGACTCGGACAATCGAAGTGCGACGTCCAGAGTCATGTCCTTCTCGAGCACCAGACGTGCCCGAACGCGCGTGTCACGGAGACCAACGATGAATGCCGTCAAAAGGGAGTAGCTTCTGTCCTCGGCTACAGATTCATAGTCGCAGTTTGGGAGGATTGGGCTAAGCTGCGTCATAAATTCTTTGATTGCCTCATTTTTCCCTGATGAGCCGAAAATAACTTCGCCCGTTCGAATTTCTTGAACTTCTTAGGTGTGAAATGTTCTTCGAGCTCCTTGAGCCGCTCCTTATACGGCGTCTCCACAAAGCTCCGTGGCTAAATTAGGGAGTAAAGCAGCTTCAGAGTATCGGGACCAATTGAAGCAATCAATTACGTTTCTCTTGTCCGCGTCAGCTGTGACTTTAGTGACGTCGAGACCAGCTTGAAGCCTTATCTCATATAGTTTCCAGTTCTTATTTTCGGCGTCGAATGTCCCGCGACCATGAAAGCGGAGGGTCTGGTTCCCCCCCTTCCTCACTGCTGCTTTGCCGTGCTCCCGTTGAATCGGCTGTGGTATTCATCTTCGTCGCCAGTGTAGTAGGCCCGAGTCGAGGGGCACACTGAAGGTTTATTTCAAAACAGCAGGTCGGAGGGGCATGACCACCTGCTAGGTTTCCAGCTCGCAGAAAAATAGAATTAATGAGCTCTCAGGTCCAAGCTCGTGCTCTGCTGACAAAGACGACCATCGTCTTTTGCAGTCACCACACAGGGGTTCCAAAAAAACGCCGATGCCCGGCGCCACTGATCAGGTCCACTGAGTTGAGGTCCCCGACCCCTGCCGGGGCCCTGTATCAGCGTGCCGACGGGGTGGAAGTTTTTCGCAAGAGCCCTACTAGGGCCGACCATGGGCAGGAGGAATGTAGTAAAATATATTGTTTTACCATGTCATTGACGTGATCTTCAATGACCCACCACAGATAGTAAAAAGAAACCAAAGAAATTAATCGACGGTTTAAGTGCCGACATAACTAATATCACGGCCAATCTGAGCTAAACTGTCGCTTCGCGTAGCGAGCGGTACTATCAAAACCGCGTGTTGCCTCTTTAGGCAAACTGTGACGAACGCTGAGGCCAACGTTATTACATTACCTCAGTTACGGAACTGCTCATTGACGCTGCTTCATGAGCAGTACCCCACTCACTAACCGCGGTTCGCCATCCGTCGTTCGAAGCGCCACTGTTTTGGAAGCGGCCGTTGCAGTGACTATAGTTGGATATGCCGGGCGGTGAGGACCTGTGAGGCAATATCGTCGGGATCGTCGTCATCTCACTCCTTTATCGCAATTTCGGAAACCATGAAGACACGTCGGATCGCTCATGACAGGAATAAGGCTAGGTAAAGAGGTAAGTGTCCTCCCCGACGACCGTTGTCGTATGTGGGTTTCCATTCGTATGTACTAGTTTCACTAAAACGACAAACCTCAAGCACATGCACCATGTGCGCGAATGTATCTTTGAGAGCCTTGCGATCACTCGTGCCTACTTCAGGAGCACCAAGAGACTGCAAACTTGCCACTCGTATGCAATGTTCTTTTTCCGTTAATTATTTGGTGGAGGAACGGCAACTTTTCCCAGGTCGCTCTGTACCTTCGCGTGATGCTGCATGTTGTTGGTTGTTTTCGTTCGTCTCTCTAGTCGAAATTGGGCATTACAAACCGCTTTCGTTAGCCGGTCAGCCCCGTCGTGTACGCTCCGGGGTAAGTTCAAATTCGGGTGACTTCGCAACAAGTTTTATTTCAGTCCGTCTAAAGGTACTACGTCGGATGGACAACCCTTGGAGGCGCAACGAACGTAGAATTTCCCTACTCCTCAAATGAGACCTACGTACCCGATAAGGTTGTTTTCTTTTTTTAAATCACGTCACTCTCGAGTTGTCAATTGCTACTGAGACACACACTTAAATATAATTGACCCGTCCATACTTATCATGCATGCCTTTGTTGCGTAATTTTAATCTAACGCTCCCTGTGCCCGACCACGCACTGTGCTTGCTGTAAGGAAGTTAGACACTTTTCTAAAACAACTATTCGTCGTTACAACATCAAATACCCACTGGGATGTCATGTCAACTAAGTGTTCCTTTGCTTATGATATGTTTACACCGTTTACAGATGTTAAACTACGCAGCCAATCATCTTGAACAGGTATGTGACATTCTACTCTCAAGGCCCGTTCACACGTTTGCAACCGGGTATAGGACCGATTGAGACAAAACCGGTTTTTAAGCTTTTTGTGACGGCTCAGGACCAGATGCGCTGCCGCGGAGCTGGTCCAAAGCCAACGCAAGAGGCTTTAGAATCGGTCTTATCTCAGTCGGTCCTCCTCGGTTGCAAGTGTGTGAAAGGGAGCTCACGAGTATACACTTTTTCATTATAATTCGCGACCACCATGGAAACCACAGTATAACAAGGGGTCCACACAATTACCCTTAATTGTTCTTCTCGTTGATACTCCTCACTCTCTGACTGAAGCATTGAGTTGCTGTTAGGTAGATAATAAAACATAACAGAAGGAAAAAAAGGAGGAACATGGCATTAAACATCTGATGTGTTCCTTTTGTGGTAAAAGATGTGATGGCTTGTTCACGTGCCAGCACTTTTCGTGAACTCGGCGCGTGAGTGCAAAGAAATGAGTGAAAAGCTCACGTTAGAAGCGTTTGAAATGCAGGGCCACGCTGGAGGCAGCAGGGTTCACAAGTGAGAGGGCATCGGGTAACAGACCTGAGCTTTTCAAGACTTCCACCTGGGGTGACCAGCTCCAGCCAAGCCGCCATTGCCGCTCACGGTTGTTGTGCGTGTGTCGGGGCAGCTTTCAAGTTCACGGCGGTTCCGACCTCGCCATAACCGCTCCACCTGTGCCTGAAGCCACCATCGGCCTCAAGCTTGCCCCTCAGCTTGTTGGCACTCACTTTAGCGCTAAAGCACCCGACACCCAAGTCTACAACAAGAAGGCAAACTAAAAAAAAAAATCTGAGGACACTTAAGCCCGAAGAACTTATTATGTGTTATAAACGCGAAAGCATGAATGCCGTTCTTCTGCTCCCTTAGTTGATCTGTGGTGTACTGGCGTGGAGGGCCACGTTTTGCTACATCCGAGATTGCTGCCGCAAACAACGTAGATGCCTCAGTAGGCGCCATGTTTCTCGGCGCCGAGAGGATCAGGGCCGACTTGCTAGAAACAGCGTCTCAGCTGAGACTGGGGCAAAGAAAGCAATGCCAAAGCCAGCACACGAGCTGAGCGGGACTCTTGCTGCGTCACAAGACGCTTGCGCACCCCAGCCTTTGCACCTTTGCAGTGCCTTCTTTCACTGAGTCTCAGCTAAGACGCTGCTCTAGCAAGCCGGCCCAGAAGCAGCCGAAAGCCCGCTCGGCAACGCCCGACACAAGGGCGGTGGCCGAGCGCATGCTTTCGTGAAGCGGCCGCAGCACCCCTTCCTGCGACGCCTGATATGAGAGCGGCAGCCAAGCGCGCGGTCTCGTGAAGTGGCCGCCAAGGGCTATCTAGGAGCCATTTCGCTCAGCCAATGAGAAAATAGGCATTTGTTTCACTTTTTTTTTTTTTTTTTTGCGGTTACAGATAGCGCCGGCTTCGCTCCATGGGATAGCTAATGCTTTTGCATTGTTAAGTTTGTTCGTGAACTATCAAGTTACTTTCTGCGCTGCTGCTGCGCGCCCTTATTGTAAGACGCTCATATTTGACCACAGAATATGTTTATGGGCCCGTTTTATGCAAATAGCGTTACCCGCAGGCCAAGGCAACATGGAGCATATGCAGCACAATAGCAAGCAATGCATAAGCATTCAAAGAGCAGGAGTATAGATTGATTGCTTGATTGGGGTTTCATGGCGCAAGGTCTGCTAAGGCCAAAATGCGTAAAGAGCGAAACTATCATATAAGTAAGGGTTTGGATGAAGAAAGAGCCATAGTAGTTGATGATGCAATAAAACTATGTATATGAGATTGTATACGCGTATACAAGATGAAAATGAGGTATGATTACTAATTAAAATCATAGTCGGTGTATAAGGCCGATGACCTTAAGCAAATTAAATAGACAAGCATCCGGAATCAGCGGCTGATCCCCAAGTAAAATCACTAAGTGCAGTAGAGTATGACCTTGATATATTTGCCAAACATTTTTAAAACGATCTTGGTCATACTTGGGGCGCTAAAGTAGGATGTGTGAGATTGTTAGATGAATCTTGTATTCACAATCTGGAGCATCCTCTCCACGCCAGAGATGCCCATGGGTAAGACGCGTATGACAAATTCGTAGCCGGCACAGTACCATCTCATAAAAGCGTTCCCGGTGTAGGGCGCTCTCCCACACACTTAGAAAAGGATTTACAACATACAGTTTGTTATGTGTTTCATTATTCCATTCACTTTGCCAATTAGTTCGAATACAACACTTCAAGGGAATGTGGTAATCTCTGTATAGTATTTTATGTAGGCTTATTTGTCTCTCATTTGCAGAAGTTGCAGGACTATCGGCCTTTTCATCACCTGGGATGCCGACGTGGCTTCGGACCCAGCAGAAAATTATCTCAATCTGCTTGTATGAGGCAGCGATACCTGTATTTTGTAATTCTAGAACAAGTGGATTTCTAGTGTACTTTAGTGATGTCAGTGCTCTTAATGATCTCAAGAAATTTGTGTAAACAATCTAGTGGCGAAGCCTTTTTTTTTTTTGCATAATCAACAGCTAACAGAAGACCATAGAGCTCAGCTGTCAAAATGCTGGCTGCATTGTGTATTCTCTTAACCTGTTTCACAGATGGCCCTATCATAGCGCAGCCAACCACCAAGTTTGTTTTAGTCCCATCTGTATACAGACCTACGCACTGTTAATATTGACTTTTGAGCTGAAAGAATAACTGCCTCATGACTTCATTTGGTGTATCTTTTTTGGAATGTTTAGTCAGTGTAAGGTCGCAGTTAATGATATGATAATCGCACAGGGCTATAGTGATTGACCATTGAACTACTAGAGGCCTGAGATTTAATCCTACAGACCCGGCAGAATTCATATCTCTAATTGCAAAAGGAGGAACAACGGCTGATTTATCTTCAAACATTCTCTGGAACATGATGTTTTCAAGATTATCACGAGTAGGGTGCTGAGGGACAGAGCAAACTCGAATAGAATACATAAACCCCAGAGCAAACCTGCTAGTTTCAAGGGATGGCTTATTAGCTTTTGCATACAGACTAAGTACCGGGGAGGTGCGAAATGCTCCAGTAGCCAATCGCAGTCCCTGGTGGTGAATGGGGTTCAACATCTTTAGGAGTGATGCTCGGGCAGAGCCATACACAATGCTCCCATAATTAAGCCTGGAGCGAATAACTGCCTGGTATATCCATTACAGAAATAGTCTATCGGAGCCCCATGATACATGTGATAAAACTTTAGGTATATACAGTTACTTCAGACATTTAATTTTTAAGTTCTTAACATGTGGAACAAAAGTCGATTCCGAATCAAATACGGGTCGCAGAAACTCGTGTTCACTTTTTGTGGCTATTGGTATTCCATACATTTTTAAAGAATGTTCTTGGAGAACTCCATGATCATTGATTTTAACAGCAAAAAGTGTGTCACTAAGCACCCATCCCTGAGAAACACCACTCTCTTGCGAAAACACATTCGATAACGTGGACCCCGGAGAGACTTGAAAATTACGTCCCATTAAGAAGCTTTGTATACATCACAACATGCGACCCCGAACACCGTAAGCATGATCCCATAGCTTCATGTCGTGTCGTACGCCTTTTGCAGATCGAAGGACACAGAGAGACGAAACGGGTGGTGTACAAATGCCTCACGAATAGAAGTTTCAAGGTGGACTAATGGTCAAGGGTGGAACGTCGAGCGCGAACACCGCACTGATTAATATCAAGTACATCCTCAGTCTCCAAGAAATGAACGAGACATCGAATAATCATTATTTCGTAGGTTTTTCCCAAGCAGCTTGTGAGTGCAAAGGGGGAGGAAGCTAGTCGGTATAGAAGAGTCCTTGCCAGGATTCAGAAGAGCGATTACATGTGTTCTTTTTCAAGTCTCGGGGAAGGCAGAACCGTGCCACAAGGAGTTATGAAAGGTCAGCAAACTGCCTAGAGAATCAGGTGCCAGGTGCCTTAGCACTTATGAACATTGTCTAGTCCAGGAGCAGACTGTTTCCTGACACTGAGAGCCACTTCAGTCTCAGACAGAGTAAAAGGCCTGTCGTATGAAGCGTCAGGAGCACCAGACAGCATGATTGGCTGTTTCTCTGCTGTAAACTGAACATTTTAAAAGCTTCACTGCAGTTGCGTACACTAGAAACGTGTTTAAAATGTTCCCTAAGAACTTTCGCTAGATCTTTTAGAGATGTTGAAGATGATGCAAGGAAAAGAGGATTCTGAAGGGTACATAGTCACTCTAACGTTTTTAAGCCGATTCCACGCTGCTTTTTCAGATACAAAACTACTCAAGGACGTCACATACTTTCTCTGGGAGCTTACCTTTGCCTGCGTTAAGGCGCGAGCTTCAGCTCTTTTTTCTTAAACTAAATAAAGTTCCTCAAAGTTGGATATCTACGGAAGATGTCCCAAGCTTTGTTTTGGAAATTTCGTGTTGTTTTACAGTCCTCATTCCACCATGGCGTGTATCTCCTAGGAAGGCGACCAGACGTTTGAGAAATACTCCGTGACGTAGCGCTTATTATAACCTTTCTGATGTACAGTGTTGCTTTATCTGGGTTCATGTTTGAGATTATTAAAAAATAAATCAGCACCTCCAATCGAAACATAATCCTATCTGCCTTGTCTAGTTTCCCCCCTTGGGAGTCGTGTTGGAATAGAAGGAATTGATATCGAACTTTCCAAAACAACAGGTTATTTAAATCCTTCCATGAAAAGCGTGGCAATAAAACTGGTTATGCAATAGAAAGATTGACAAATTGAAATAATCGATGTGCTGCACTAAAAAATGTAGGTTCCCTTCCGTTGAGTAGACAAAGCCCATATGACAATTAAAAAACGCTCTATAACTCCACCACGCGAATCATGGCGAGCACTACCACATAGAGGGTTGTCGGCATTAAAAACGCCTAAGATAATAAAAAGGTTGAGGACGTTGGTTAACAAGTGACTCCAGTTCATTTATATGCAGTGGGGAATTAGGTGGTAAATAAATAGAAACAATCGTGATCAAACTGTCAGTAAAAGGTCGCATCGCCACAGCCTCCAAGGGCGTCGAAAGGGAGACCTCGGAGCAAGCCACTCCGCTAATTACCACCGCAGCCACTCCACCGAATGTGTAAAAAGAGCCTCAATCCTTCCGGAACACTTGGTGTCGTCTTAAAATCTACGTGACAGTGCTGCTCAGGTGTGTTTTTTGTAAACTGAGCGCACTAGGTTTCGGGTCATTCCTAAAATAATTTACATCATCGATAATACAAATTATACCTCTGCAGTTCCACTACATAAAGTGAAACTTACTCGTTGCTATAAATTGCAATAAAGTCCAAAAGAATAAGAAAGGAAAGGGTAACCTAACACTGGACAGCACAGACTACATGGGGAACATGAATTTCATCACTGGGGTGCCGTCACACGTTTCTTTTTTTCTTTTTTTTTTTAGTCCACGGCGTCCTGGTCTGACAACAGAGGATTTGATGGCTAGGCAGCCCTCATGCCCCCTGGCACCCGAGCCTTTCCAACTGGCTTGTCTCCAGGCTTGGGGTGGTCAGAGGGGCTGCAGGCTACCGTGCGCCCACGACAGGAGCTCGTAAGAGATGTTCCAGGTGCACAGGGTACGGCACTGCACTCACCCACTTTCACCTTCATCTTAGGTGTTAGAGGGGCCACATGAGGCTCATGTGATGCCCTGGAGATCGATGTCCCTTCCAGGGTCAGGGAGCGGATGTTCTGCTCCCCCTCCCCAGGACAAGACGTAGCAGTCTGGACAGGGATGGTGGCTGCCGACCTGTCCTGACGTAGGGATGCAACCTGGACACCCTCTTGACCAGAGAGGAGAGGCCGCAGCCCGGAGGGGGTTTAGGAGCGCGATTGGCCGTCAAGGTCACAGGTGAGACCTGGGTGGCCTTGGACTCCGAACTTAATGCGGCCTTTCGCGAGAAAGGGCATGCGCGTTTTCGCCTTTTGGTAACTAACGTTCTCCTTTGCCCTGAATGTATTAATTTCCTTATCCTGCTTCAACGGGACAAATGCGTGAAACGGCAGGGTGAGTGCCAGTGCAATTGATGCACTTGACAGTCTCTTCGCACACGTCAGCGAGGTCTTCTCGTGATCCGCACTTTGCACAAGTCTCAGAACCACGGCAGTTTCAAGCCCCATGACCAAACCTTTGGCACATGAAACAGCACTGGGGATTGGCCACGTAAGGTTGCACACGAAAGTACACGTTGCCTTCAACCGTGAAGGCAACATACGTTGCCTTCACGGTTGAAGGCAACGTATGCCGGTCAATGGTCACTACGACGTGTTTAGTGGAAGACTCTTTACCATCTAGGCGGAACATAATCCTCTTCACGGCAACTGCACCAGCTGGTCGCAGCCCTTCAAGGATTTCACCCTCTGTACTATCGATAAGGTCGACCTTGGAAAGTACACCACGCACAGTATTCAGAGTTCTGTGAGGACTGACAGTTACTTCGATGTCGACGAATTTTGCTAGTTTCACAATCGCAGCGCTGTGATCTTTGTTGCTGACCTCTACAAGGTATTCACCCGAGTGGAGCTCTTTCGCCTTGAAGTTGAAACCATGAAACCAACAAGGTTCTCTAACACCTTAGCTACAACACTGGGTGAGATCTTTTTTGCAGGTTTCTGTTCATCATGTGAGTGTGCAACAAAAAAACACTTAACGAATTTTCCCTGTTCCGGTTTTTTTTCAAGGCATTGCTAGAGACGTTACCCTATTAGCACTGCCCAAGTTCTATAACCAAGTGTGGTTCTGGACAAGGGGTTTGTTACCACCCAAGGTTAGCCCTTGCCGCCAAATGAGTTTAAATAGAAAGAGAAATGAGAAGAGTGAAAAGAAGGAGAAAACAACGGTGAAAGAAGGGAGGGGATACTAGAATTGGCGGCAAACTGAATCATCATGGTCGAGCCAAGCCAGGACACCCGTCTACGGGAAGCGGAGACCGAAGTGGTGTGTGCCCTGTTGTGGTAGGTGTCGCTACCATTAGGTAGTATATATATGAGAGAGTAAAGAGGCAGATGAAGTTACTTGTTTCGTTCCACCCGGACCAGGCGCGTGTGTGTGTTCGTTCCTCTCTGGCCTCCACGGTCGCCGGTCTCTACATGGTGTCAGAAGTAAGCGGCTAGCGCCTTTTCTCTTTTCAAGCGCCAGCACCAGCCTCAGAGGAGACCGCCATGGCCAAAGGGGAGGGCGCCGCCGCCGGTCCGGCAGCGTTGCCGGTCGGTGCAATCAATCTACGAGCACCACCCCAGCTTGAGTTCAGCAACCCCGAAAAATGGAATCAGTGGCATCAGCAATTCGATGACTACGTCTACGCGTCAGGACTCTACGCCGCCAGCGAAAAAGTCCGTGTTCGGACCCTACTATACTCCATGAGGCCGCAAGCGCGGGACGTCCTGACTTCGCTACCCGTCGGCGATTCAGACTTCGACAACTACGATCTCATTGCTGAGAAGTTCAACGCGTACTTCGTTCACCCAGTATATGAGCTCTACAAAAGCGCACGCTTCCACACACGGTTGCAGCAAGCGGGTGAGTCAGTTGACTCCTTTTTCACGACGCTCAGTAACATGGCAAAAAAATTTAACTACCCGTCGCGAGAAGTGAAGGAGCGGCTCATTCGCGACCGTTTTGTGGTGGGCTTGCGAGACACAAAACTGTCGGACAGACTATGCCGAAACACGAAGCTTACGTTGGACGAAGCGCTCATTCAAGTTCGCCAATGCGAGGACCCAGAGAGAGAACGGAAGCTGCGGGACTCGTCGGCATCCACAGCCATGGCAACTTCAGCAGAGGCAAAAAGCATTAAACATTAACGGGGCAAACGTTGCGAAGAACCGCCTGCCAAGGCGGTTCTTCGCAAGCAAGCGGCAACGCAGCCAGTGCATCTTCATCCGGCTTTTACGGACGTTCTCCGCATCCGCGCTCGGAGCGCCCTGCTAACCGTGCGCAATGCAACAAGTGCCACAAGAAGGGCCGCTTCGCAGCTGTCTGCCGCGCCAAGAACAAGTTGGCTTCGCTGGAGCTTGGTTCCTTCCGTTCTCCGTCCAAGGCTAGAGCGAAGTTTGTAGACGTGAAGGTCAACGACGTACTGCTGAGCTTCAAGGTTGACAGTGAAGCGGAGGTCACCGTCGTCCCCAGTATGTTTTCGGGTATACCAGCTCGCCTGGAGCCCCCAGAAGGGGAGTTGACAGGACCCGCCGGTCAACCGTTGGACGTGCTAGGAACGTTCATCGCGGCCTTGAAATGGAAAACCAAGCGCGTCAAGCAGAAGCTCTACGTGGTGCGTTCGCAAGTTGTTCCCTTGTTTTGACTTCCGGCTATTCAGGCGTTGGGCGTGGTCAAGTTTGTGGATCACCTTCCGGAGTCTTCTACCGAAAACTGTCCTAGTGAGCTCGACGGGACTTTGTCGACACAGCTCCCTCAGGGTCTCGGAGAACCTCGGGAGCGGTATAAAATTCGTCTTCAGCCGAACGTGGTACCGTACTCGCTGCACGTTCCGCGATGGGTCTCCATCCCACTACACGATGTCGTAAAGTCTGAACTAGACAAGATGGAGGCCCAAGGCGTAATCCGAAGAGTAACCAACCGACACCGTGGTGCGCAGGCATGGTAGTGGTGCCGAAAGCTTCGGGAAGCTACCGCATATGCGTGGACCTGACTCGACTGAACCGGGCGGTGCTGCGTGAACGCCACATCCTGCCGACAGTGGATCAAGCGCTTGGACTTCTGGGCGAGGCGCGAGTCTTCTCAAAGTTCGACGCCACGTCAAGTTTTCACCAAGTGAAGCTATCAAGTGAGTCCCAGGAACCCACAACGTTCATTACCTCGTTCGGACGGTTCTGCTTTTGTCGGTTGCCTTTCGGGATTACCTCTGCGCCGGAATATTTTCAACACCATATGTCGTACATTCTGGAGGGCCAAGATGGAGTTGTCAATATGATTGATGATATTCTCGTTTTTGGCCGAGATGGTGTGGAACACGAGAAGCGTCTCACAGAGGTTCTCGACCGCTTAAAAGAAGCAGGCCTGGCTATGAACAGGTCCAAGTGTAAGTTTGGCGCCACCAGAGTAACGTTCCTTGGCGTGGTCGTCAGCCAGAATGGCATTATGCCAGACCCTGAGAAGGTGAAGGCTGTACAGCACATGGAACCACCGGTCGACGCCGGAGGCGTCTGCAGGCTCTTAGTCATGGCCAACCACGTAGGTAGGTTTTTGCCATGTCTGTCTGACGTCACGGCACCTATTCTATAATTGCTGAGCAAGAAGAGTGCGTGGGTATGGGGACCAAGTTCGCAGGCTGCCTTTCTGAAGTTGAAGACTATGCTCTCTTCAGACATTTGTATGGCTTGCTACAATCCGGAGCACCCGACCATAGTGCCTGCTGACTCCAGCTCGTTCGGTCTCGGGGGAGTCCTGCTCAAGGACCAACCGTCAGGTGAGCGTCGGGTGGTGGCTTTTGCTTCACGATCACTTACTGCGACCGAGCAGAAGTATAGCCAGACCGAAAAGGAGACTTTGGCAGTAACATGGGCCGTGTGTCGCTTCGATGAGCACGTCCGGGGACTGCGGTTTAGTGTGGAAACCGATCACCAGCCCTTGACTGCGCTGCTTGGTGACATGGACGTAGACCTTCTTCCACCACGAGTTCAGCGACTGAGGATCAAGTTGATGCGGTATCAGTAACAGATCTTATACGTTCCTGGGAAGCTCCTGGCAAAGGCCGACACCCTGTCCCGAGCGCCTTTGAGCCGAGCAGCTCCATCAACCTGCGACAGCCTAGAGCTGTACGTCCAGAGCGTGGTTCACGCAATCCAAGAAGGTGCGCCCGTCAGACTCGAGGTGGTCCGTTGACAACAGTCAACAGATGGTGAGTGCATAGCACTGGCAAAGTTCTGTGACCAAGGTTGGCCTCAGAAGACCAAGGTTCCGTGTCACCTAATGAAGTACTGGAACTACCGCGGAGAACTAACCGTTTGTGACGGCGTGCTTCTCAAAGAAGGACGCCTCGTTATTCCTGCATCGCTGCGACCTGAGGTCCTGCAGGCCATCCACGAGGGACACCAAGGAGTGAACCGATGCAAGGCACGGGCTTGAGACTGGGTGTGGTGGCCCAGTGTCGGCGATAAAATCAAAACCATGGTCGAGAAGTGCGAGCGCTGCGCATCGACGAGGGTACAGCGGGCTGAACCTCTCATGACGTCGCCTTCAACACAGCTGCCTTGGCAACAGGTGGGAGCCGATTTATCCCACTTGAACTGCCAAGATTTTCTACTGATGGTGGACTATCACTCACGATATCTTGAAGTAATGACACTGCGAAGCACGTCAAGTCAAGCAGTGATCTTTGCAGTAAAAACTGTCATGGCTCTTTTCTGGATCCCTGATGTACTTCGAAGTGACAAAGGACCACAGTTTGCCTCCCACGACTTCGCCAGATTCGCGGAAGACTACGGATTTAAGCACGTCACTAGCAGTCCTGGATTTCCGCAGTCAAACGGAGAAGTGGAGCGTACAGTCCGGACAGTGAAGGACCTTTTGGAGTGAAGGACCTCGTCTATAGAGATACTCCAGGCGTCTTGAATTTTAGCCCTGCTCAGCTGCTAATGGGTCGACAGCTTCGGACTGAAGTACCCAAGGCTGCCGAGAAACTTCAGCCAGGATGGCCGAAATCACAGGTCTTTCTGGAGTGGGACAGCGCGGCGAAGCGACGCCAAGCTTCCGACTTCAACCGTCGTCATGAAGTGCGCGAGCACAGGGAACTTTCACCTAGCGAAGATGTGTGGGTGACCAACGCACAGTGCCCTGCTCAAGTGCTTAGCCGAGCACAACGCCAACGCACTTATGTCGTCGAAACTCCCCGGGGTGCATTGCAGAGAAATCGGCGACACCTGGTTCCTTTCGGGAGCCAACCTACGGAGCCAGTTCCCGTCCTGCCGCCTCCGGTTCTGTCGGTTCCTGCCACCGGTGGAGACAATGGCCTGCAGCCCAAAGATTCTGAACAACGAAGCCTGGTTATAACTCCATCTCCGCAGCCTTCTGCCGAGGAAGCTCCCGCAGAGCCAAGGGCAAGTCCGAGAGCTGATGCAAGTCAGGCACCAGCGAATGTGTGGATCCACACTCCTCGACGCACGAGATCTTGCCGTCGAGTAGTAGCTCCAAAGAGACTGAACTTGTAGTGAAGTCGTGTGTCCTGATTTGCTCATCCACGAATGATGTCTCTGAAAAGGGGGGATGTTGTGGTAGGTGTCGCTACCGTTAGGTTGCATCTATGAGAGAGTAAAGAGGCAAAGGAAGTTACTTGTTTCGTTCCACCCGGACTAGGCGCGCGTGTGCGTTCGTTCCTCTCTGGACTCGTCGGTCGCCGGTCTCTACATGCCCCACCCGGAGAGCCCAGAAGAGTCCAAACCTCCCCTGGGCGCGGCTCAACTACCAAGATGCCTCTTTCCCAAAGCACGGCAAAGCCACACACGGCCAGGCGTAGGCGGCCGAACCCGCATGGCTTGGGGTCCGTGGTGACGCCACTCTCCAAACACCTGCGTTTACAGGTGCCCCCTGCAGGAACAAGGAGGGAGGTGTCGCTACCTCTCTTATTCCGATTAAGGTTGTATTCTGCGCACGCGGCTCTCTAGCAGTGAGCGGTTGGATAGATTCGAACCATTTTAAGTGTATCAACGAGGTAGAGGGCATTAGAGCGATAAAGTGGCAGCTGAAAGTGACGTTCAAATGGCCGCCGCCATCTTGCACATTTTTTTGCCCCTAGACACGTGACCTTATAGTTTTACATCGAGACTTTACCAAAGTACCACGCACAAATAATTCCCTAATAATATTTAATAAAAGCACTGACGAGATAAGTCATGCTTCGTTTGATTTAAGTTCAAAATCTGTTTTTACGACAAAAAACTCGGGGAGCTTCGCAATGCCTCCGCTTGAAGACGTCAGTCGCGGAACTGTATACTGGGATTTTATTGGAGCTAGAGGGCTAATTTCTGTGGCTAACAGTATTAAAAAAAATACTTTATCATGTTATTTACAGAGATCAAAATACAAATCTTGGCTCAGTTTTTCGTAAAAACCTTAGGGTTTGGTACAGTCAGTTTCAAGTGGTCAAAAATGTACAACATATCGTCAGCCAAGTGGGGTTCACTTTTGCCTGGTGAACGAGATACCAGTTTATCGCTCTGAGCCCCTCTACCTCGTTGAAGTGTATGAACTTTTGCGAAAATCGACTTCTGCGCGCTGCATCTTTGTGAAACGCCCTCTCAGCATTCGCTGTTGCTCTGCTGTGCGATATACCAGATCCTGCGTATACGTCCGCAGCTCAGTGACTCAGCATTTTTCTCTGTGGCGATCCGCAATAAAAAAATCTATGGGCTGTTTTTTTTTTCTTTTTTTTTTTACTTTTTTGTTTGCGCGGCGCAATTGGCGTGATGCAGACAAGTTCCGTCTGCGCTCTTTGGCGCGCGAGAGCGTGAGGTGAGAACTTAGAACTGGGGTCCTAATCTGGACACTTGGTGAAAAAGAAGACGAGAAATCCAGCGGCTCTGATTGGCAGGCGCCAAGGTCAAGTGCGAAGTTGGCCAATCACGGCCGCCAGATTTTTCGCCGACTTTTTCGTCAAACGTGCAGATTAGGGCCCCAGCTCTTTACATTCTGATTCTTTGTGTTTGAAGATAAGTCCTTGGTACGTTTCGATTACCGTGGATGGGCGTGCTTTAAAATTTATTTGAGCAAACCACAGTGCTTGTGTTTCCACTGTTCGGTTCGACCTTCGTTTTGCGGCGCTCATTCTTTAAAGTTCCGTTCTAAGACGGTGGTTACGAATTCGTCTTTTTTGAGCCCAGTTGCTCGCATCGACAATATACACGTCTCAGAACGACGGGACCCACACGCAACGTTGCAATTACAGCCGAGGACTTTTAGGCCGTTGGTGCCACCCCCCAACAACTTCTGGATGACCATAAAGGTTCAGTCGTCCACGGAAGGCGCCGACAGAAACGTGAGTGGTGAAACAAATTGGCCACCGTTTGAACCTGTGAAGAAACTTAATTCAGCCGGTAACAAGGAACTGAAAATTGAATCGACAGTCTCAGTGTCGACATAGATGCTATCGGCACGCGGTAGTATCAGAGCTGCGTTTTGCATCTTTCGGCAAACTGTGACGCACGCTGAAGAAAAGGCAACTTCCTTCCGGAGCTCGGTGCCCTACTCTGTACTTCTTTGTCGTCTGGTACTGACACGGCAGTTCTCATGTGTTCGGACGGACGCCTGAATCTACGGGGTTACTTAAAGCTCCCGCTCCAATTGCAGAGGGTTCACCAATACAGCTACTACCACGACCTAGCAGTTTTCCTCGTCCCTCCTTGCTCGAGGACGCCTTTTATCTGGAGCATCCACAGATAGTAATTCATCACTGTAGGCGTGATTTATGCGATTCACTGCCGCTAATGACCCTCTTTTTATTATTGCTCTTCGACAATAGTCTTGAATGCTTAGATATGTCTGATGCACTCCTATAGGCACTCATGAGTTTTTATATTTAGTTTCGTGCGAGTACAGAGAGACATCTGTGTTTGAACAACTCAATTGTGCACTGACTAGTACGTATCATAATTCGGTCTTTTGCAGCAATTGTTTCCAGAACGTTCGCGATTGTTATATGTTCTGTTCTGTACAGGTTAATTTTACGGTACAATTGCGCGACAGAATATGGCCTTCACTTCCACACAAGCATACGACACGGAAGTGTGGTATGCCAAACGAGCGCCGGTGTCAACGTCAACATTCATTACTGTAATAGAAACGTGTCAACGTCCATTATTCTGATAGAAAAAAAAGTTATGGGTGGCTATGAAGGCTCAATAACAAACTGGTGACCGAGTACTTACCGACTGCGACGCAACTGGCTTTGAAGCCGCTTACAACCGCCATCCCTGATGCTGCATTGCAAGCAGTAAGCAGTACTAAGAGACTGAAGCGCCGTTCACGCACTTGCAACCGAGTACGACCGACACAAGACCGGTTTTTGAAGCCTCTTGAGACGGCGGAGGACCGGATGCGCTGCTGCGGAGCAGGCTGTACGCCGCGCAAGTCTTAACAACCGGTCAAGTCTCTCTCGGTCGTACTCGGTTGCAAGTGTATGAACTGCGCTTTAAGGCCCGTTCACACTCTTGCGACCGACTTCGACCGAATGCGCTAAAACCTCTTAAAGCCTCTTACAACCACTTGGTTTCCATGGCAACCGAGGACGCCGAGGTCTGCGCTACGGCACTTAGCCGGTCGTACCTGGTCATAAGGAGTTGCAAGTGGCCCCCCGACGAACCAATGAGGAGCCGACACAAAAAAAAAAGAAAAGGGCATTTGGCTCTTCCAACTTTTGTCTTCAACCCGCCTGTCCCGACTCCCGTTCCCTCGAAGATGGCCGACGAGTTTAGTTCTTGTTTTGAGGAAGCACTTATTGAAAACCTAGAGCAGTTTCCTTGGATATAAGACACATCCCGACACGATTATCGGGACAAGATAAAGCGGGCGAATTCCTGGAAAACCATCGGAAACCTCCTAAGTAAGTATTCATTTCTTAACGTTTGTTTGCGTGAGGTACAGTCGGCCGCAAAATTTTGCGGGACATGGGAGCGCCAGCCAAACTGCATTGCCGCGCCGTCTCGTGGCCTGCTGCCTGGTGTCAAGACCAGCGCATTGCGCATGCGCGGCCTTTCATACTAGGAGGACTGTCCTGTTCCCTGGCTTCCGTCCGACGCGCTCCCGATTACTGCGACCGGCGCAAGATGCCGCTTCGCAACCGCTGTGCAGCGAGTCTGCTTCAGCCGGCGCGACGGGCAGCCAAGCTCGCTTGAACCCTCTTCGCGTCGCGGTGCACGTTCTAAAGGCCCTAAACTCGTCCAACACAAAGTATGAGCCGAAATTTCGCGGAGCGCGCCCATTGGACGTCGGCGCAAAAAGCGCGAAGTCATCGTCGTGATGAGCCCATCGGTGCGCTCCGTCAACCTCGGTTCGAACTTTGTGCATGACGAGTTTAGAAACCCTGATAACATTTCGCTGCAATCTCGGCTACGGGTTGAGCAGCGCATAATCTTTATTTTGTTCTTATTCATGATCTTGCGGGTCGTGCCCTGAAATTGGCAATGACGCACTTTCTTCAGTGTTTGACAGTGATCGCGATTGTTTTTCTCTTTTTTTTTTTCGTAAACCTGGGCGGTTTTATTGGATACTCTTTCTTTTTTTTTTTTTTTTTTCTTCTAAACCCGGGCCGTGTTATTGGATACCAACATGCAATGAAGCGTATATAAACAGACTCGCTTTGCTTATGCTCTCAGTTCTGAGAAAATGCCACCCAGAGTTCCAATCAAGGAAAGGCGGTTGATTGCAAGACTTTTCACGGAAGGAGTTCCACAGCGGGAGATCTGTCGCCGTACGGGACGGTCGAAAACAGCTGTAACTAGAATTATTAAAGCTTTTCGCGATGATGAGGGAAGACTCTCTGACGCAAAGCATTCTGGCCGCCGAAGATGCACAGAGCAAGAAGACATGTTAATTGTAGCTGCAGCAGTAGCCGACCCTTTCCTAAACGCGCGAGAAATTCGTGAAGAGCTGGGTCTTGATATTTCGTGCGACACGATACGTCGACGACTCAAGGAAGCAGGGTTGGAGAGCCGTGTTGCGGCACAAAAACCGTATGTCACCGAGAGACAGCGTCAGCAAAGACTGAACTTCGCACGGGAATTCCAGCAGTGGACCGTGGACGATTGGTCCCAAGTGATCTTCACGGATGAGTCCACGTTTTGCACCAGGTGGGACCAAAAGCGGCGTGTTTGGCGGCCGTGGAATTGCAGGTATGGCTGACTAGCAACCTCTTTAACCTACAGAAATTCGAAGAAAATCAGATGTTATAAAATAATTATGCTAAAAACAGCAGCCCAGAGACGTTTGTGGCAAGTCACTCAACTACTTTACCTCAGTTACCGGAATTATCACTTCTATCATCGTCGCTGCCTTTGATATTACTCCTCTATTGTTTATGCCAGCAGCTTCAATATTAGAAATAAGTGATTTCAGCATGTTTTAAAACCCAAACGCGCACGTTATGTTAGCTGTTCCACAACTGTAAGTTGTCTTGATTTTCTTTCTTCCCTCCTCCTCCCCATTTTTTATTGCTTGATGGCGAACGGAAAAACAAATTAAATCTTGCTCACAGCTCATCATAAAATAAATGCGCACTTCAGAAACACAATGCAGTGTTCACAAGCACCCTTGAAACTCAAGCGGACATGCTGTACCGCACCATGCGCGTATGCCACGCATGAATAGGAGCCGATTGGAAGACAGAAATCTTGCGAAACTCGTGTAGATTTGCGGAATGCTCGTGGAATGCCAAACCAACTAGGATTTGTAAACAAGCCGTAGTGCCCCAGGTGGCTCGGTGGCTTGGCTTCGTCGGAAAAACGGAGGGAACGTCCCTAATACCAGTTAATAACCGATAAATATGTTTGGGCTTTCTAAAGTAAATAGAGGTATCAAACAACGATCGTATAGAGTGCACATTTTTACGCCACTTTTTTTACTCTCTGCATAAATACCTGCCAAGCTACGTTCAAACTGTGCTTTCAAGTGGCCGGTGCGCGGTCGCCGTCTGGGGTGTCATCACCAAGGATGGCCTCGGTCCCCTCGTACGAATCGAAGGGCGGTTCAACGCATCGTCGTACTGCAACATCATCGACGAGGAATTAATTCCGTATGCCCTCGACGGGCCTTTTCCGGACGGTGCCTACCTGCTGCAGCACGACCGCAGCCCCGTGCATACTGCACGAAGGGTGGACGCGCTCCTCGAAGATCGCGGCGTGTGCCAGCTTCCATGGCCGCCCAACGGGGCAGACATGAACCCCATCGAAAACGTGTGGGGCCTCATGAAAACACGCCTCGCATCACAGAATCTGGGCAGCGCCACGGCCGACGCGCTTTGGAGCGCAATAAGTCAAGAATGGGAAGCGCTGCGTGAACACACTGAGATCGTGGCGTTGCTCTACGATTCAATGCCACGACGTCTAAAGGAGGTGATTTCCGTGGACGGTAATTTCACTGGCCGTTAGCCTTGCTCTGCAGTCAGGGCGATATGTCTGGGCGACTCATTTCACCTTTTTTATTTCATGCAAGTAAATGATTTCCAATTTATTTTCATTTGCTGATTTCGCGTTTTGTGTAACTCCCTTCACTACCTTCTTAGCACAAACCTCGGTACTACACAATTTTCCAAAAGCCGACCCAGAAAATTCTGCTTCTATACTCCCTTTCACCTTCAGTCTAAGTGCAGTGGACGCTGTGAGTAATCCGACCCAATCCAGGTCGCTCCGCCAAATTAGAAGATCACGTGCTACTCTCGTGGCGCTGTATTGGCTCATAGCTTCAGGAACGGTAGAGGGGAACGGAGGCTTTCTCCTTTTTCATCTACCGTTTCGTGTGTTTTCTCCTCCCCATCCTTCTTTACCGTCGCCCTTTGCACTTAGCCTGTCATTGACGGGACGCCTCGCTTCACTTTTGGTGCGCGGAACACTCATTTTCAATTTCAGGGCACGACCTGCAAGGTCATGGATAAGACCAGAATAAAGATTATTCGCTGCTCAACCCGTAGCAGAGATTCCAGTGAAATGTTATCTGGAGAGTGTACCGCGCCGCGAAGACGGTTCAAGCGAGCCCAGCTGCCCGTGGCGCCGGCTGAAGCAGACTCGCTGCATAGCGGTTGCGAAGCGGCACCTTGCGCCGGTCGCAGTAATCGGGGGCGCGTCGGACGGAAGCCAGGGAACAGGACAAGCCTCCTAGTATGAAAGAGCGCGCATGCGCAATGCGCGGGTCTTGACACCAGGCAGCGGGCCACGAGACGGCGCGGCAATGCAGTTTGGCTGGCGCTCCCATGTCCCGCAAAATTTTGCGGCCGACTGTACATATAGCGAACACGGCAGCTGGATCGCCGCGCCCGAGCGTATTCCAGATTTTTACTGTGAATAGGTGATCAGAGATCAGCAAGCTAGTTCATCTGCACCGTTCCTTAAACGCGTGAAAACAGTTTATTAGCATTACGGCACCTCTGCATGTGTGTATACTCGAGGCGCACGGGCAGCTACGTACCGTTGACACAGATGATCCTAGTCGGTGACGCTCGCTGCGATCCTCGATCCTTCACTTTCATGGTCAGAGCCGAAAGCTGGGCACAGGTGCTCCCGCTGCTCGAGCGGCACAGCTCTTATTCAAAGCCAGATCAGCTAATTGCTCAGACTCACAGGAATCACTCCAGCCAGACACTTTCCCCCGTCCTTCAATCTCGCGGTCTGTCCGAAAGCTGGGCAGAAATTATCAGCTGGTCGCTGGGAGCCAGAGATTTTGGTAGCCGAATCCTATCGTCGATCGCCGAATTCTATCGTACGCACGCAATGTAAGGGCATACTTTAAAACTGGAGCAAATTACGAACTAGCGATCGAGTGCGTTTTCAAGTGAATTGTCACGTCATTGTTGAATCGCTGTCGAATTGATATTTGCACTGACCGAGAAGTTTTAACACGCGCTAGCATAAAAAAACACTATCTATAGAATAGTCTTTTCCGAGTTTTCCTGTACGTCATTATGCTCATCAGAATTTCATCACGCGCAAAGAGATGCGAAAAATTTTAGTGCACTCTAGGTTAGCCGTAATAGTATTGGGAGTCTGTTTCAAGGCACCTTGCCCATTGTAGCAAGCTGCTAAACTTTTGTTGTTAAATGTGTGCAATGCTGTAGCATGCAACGAAAGGTTGTGTGTAGAGAATACCTGCATAGATGAAAAACTGACGGCCATTTGTTTTCTTGGGACACAAATGTGAGCATTGTTCGAGCTGAGCACCCAATGAATGCCCGGTACCTTGAAGAGGTTGTGAAAAACTTGTGCAAGTATATAGGGTGTCCCAAGTCACCAGGCTCGATCTAAAGTGAACCGTAAAAATCGACGCCTGCACGTAGCAATCTACACTTTTCGTCAAAGGTGTATTTCACAGGTCGGTTTTCTCTTGTAAAATTAGAAAACGTAGCTATCTTTCTGTAAAAAATTGGGCCCAGAAACTTGCCAGGCTCAACGACAGGCGGCGACGCAAACGACCAAGTCGAGTTGTGGAGTGCGTTTGGCGCGCATATTGATAGATGGCGTCTGGAGCAGCGTCCGAAGATGTACCCGACCAGCGAAAGAAAGCAGACGACACGCAGACGAAATTTGTTGGCAGCAAAAGCGCCGTCGTTATGCAAACGGTTTTTTTTTTTTTTTTTGCTTTATGCTTTGCTTTTATTGTCAGTATTCATTTCTAACCTGAGGTATATTACAAAAAGATTACATTCATTTGAATAAACCATGGGGGTCAGGGGCAGTCTCATTAAGGAGGTAGCAACATGTATCAATACGAGCGCCAAACCCGCCCCGCTATTCGACTTGGTCTGCGCCGCCGCGCGCCGTTGACCGGGGCAAGTTTCTCCTATTTTTTAAAGAAAAATAGGTGCGCTTTCTAATCTTGCAAGAAAAAATCGACCTGTGAGATACATTTTTGACGAAAGGTTTAGATTACTGCGTGCAGGTGTTGATTTTTATGGTTAATTTTAGATCGAGCCTGGTGACTTGGGTCACCCTATTTTAAGCACTTGAAATAGCTTGCAAATGTTAAACACTGAGTACATTTTAAACATAATTTGTTGCCTCTGAGCCAGACTTAGTGCATGCTGAAAGATTTATGCGGTCCCCACATCATCAAGGAACAGCCAAACCTCCCCCGCAAAAATATGGAAAATGGATAACCGACACAGTGAAATCGTATGGGAAGAAAATTAGTAAGATTTTTATGACTTGTATCATGGTGACTCGAACTAAGACAAGTCTTCTTTTCTTTCGTTATGGACTAGAACGTTTCTTCAAAAGATAAACGCCTTAATTTGTAAATATATGTTGTTTTTTTTTTTTTTACTGCACAGTGCGGTGCAGACGAATGCAAACGTGCATGGCAGGCCATACGAGCCAGATATGGTCGTGAGGCCAGGAACTGCACAGGCCGAAACGGGGCTGGCCGGGACGACATCCGGCAGCCAAGCTGGACGCTGTTGAACTTACTGAGCTTCATCAAGCACCGGATCCACCCCAGAGTGTACCATGCATATTATATTATTAGACTATAAATAAATTTGAATTTCTTTTTCGAGTGAAACATGCTCGTACTTTCTTTCAGCTCAAAAAAGCCACGAATGGCCTTGGGACGGGAAAATTTAGTGGTGGCACTCGAGACAAGGGAGGGATTGTCGGCAGAGACACCTAGAGGCAAGTTTCCTTTCAGGCAACATTCTGCTTTTTGTAGGCCCTATGCTAAAATCTCTGGTTCTCACTAGTCAAACTAAAGTTACGGAAAAAAACAAGGTGGTTGTACATACAGGGTGCTCCAGTAAAGACTAACAGATTTGGCACGCCTTGCTAAATTCAAAATACAAACATACATGCCTAAAATTGGGCGCACAAACGCATAATTTTGCGAGATGCTTTATGTCCATTTTTTTCGAGCTCAACTTGGAGGTGGTAAAATATTAAAAATGGGGCAAAAAAGGCAGCCGTGCATTTCCTATGTTGCGTACCAGATGTTCGTCGTCTGCACACTGGTTGGTGAACTTCCTACCAGGTGGCCATTGTGAATATATTTGGTTAAAAGCATTAATTGTTGCCATTATTTCGCTCATCGTCGGCCTCTGCTATTGAATTTTAGCATTTTTGCTTAGCAACCCACCTGGGAACGAGCTGATAAACCAGTATGCACATGACGAACAGGCTGGTATAGGACATAAAAATACACAGCCTCTGATTTTGCTTTATTTTTATGATTTCACCACTTCAGAAATAAGCTCTGAAAAAAAGGGACATAGAACTTGTGGCAAAAATACATTCACGAGCACAATTTCTCGTATGTATGTATGCGATTCAAATTTTGTAAGGCGTGCCCCACATGTTAGTACTTACGGCCGCAGCCTGTAGATCGAGCGCTATGGGAGGTTAGCCTAGAGTGTATATTGGCAATGTTTTACGGTTGTAGAGGGACAATATGGTCGTTGCTGTATGACTGTTAGGCCGAGGAGTTTGCCTGTCAAAATTGAAAAGGGCGGTACTTGGGATTATAACTCAAAACATTTTGGGCAGTAGCGTTAGCATATATTGAGTTCAAACCTCAATTTCCACAGACATATGTGTCTTGATTTATCTCCTAGCATGTTGGGCAATCACACTGATGAAATTTCTTGAATGCTTAATTTTTAATCCAAGCCATTTTGCAGAGCTCATCAGAGCTTACACTCCTATTCCATACCCAGATGGGTCCCCTGAGGCAGCAGACAAGAATATCCCCGACACGGAGACCTGTGTAAATGACAAGATGTCTATTCTAATTTATGTACTTGCCAAGAAGGGAAGTGTGTGGTGTTCCAATATTCTCAGATCAAAAGTTCAGCATTTCTGACTGCCACCTACACAGGAGTACAGATACAGTATGCACATGAGTGCCATTCGTATTCACTGTTTACAAAAAAAAACTCGCTGTTAGGGAAAAAGGACTGTTCAGCGAGTGCATGCTAGTTGCTTTAGGCAAGATTGTGCGTGCTAAATACACCAACATAGCAATACATGTTGCAAAAAGTTCTACTTTCTTTTGGGGCAAAAGTCAAATGCAGAAGGAGTGGGATTTGATGCTTTATGCATTCATTGCAGTATGAATTAATTTATTTTTTATCTCTCAGCAATTCATACTTCATTAGCTAGTGCACCATTAGTAATCTAGAGCGTGTGAAGCAATGCAAAGGGATTAGGGAGCTTAAAAGTCGTGAGCACCGTCAAGTCATTCAAGTAATGGCATATACTGCTTTGCTCGGAAGCGACATCAAGAGTATAACATTTTCCAGAACTGAGATATAAGAATCTTAGACTGTCAAGCATGTCCTAAGTCAACATGCCCATTCATGAACATAGACCCATACGTCATGGGGATGGATCCCGCTCACCATCTCCACTACGTCCGGCATCCCCCTTTGCTGCATGGTCCCGCCGAGAAAGCTTGTACCCCCTGGGTCGCCGGGAAAACTAAGTCCGGCAACGCCTGGAGGTGGCGCTGCCATAGATGACCGAAGTAAAGGCCTCCAGAACGCCAGAGCGCTCCCATCCTCCCGACGCCATGCATCGCAACGACAATCCTGCAATGGTGCCTAATAACATAAAAATTGTTATCGACGCCTAAGACGCATTGGCCCTCGTGGACACCGGAGCATACTACTCAGTCTTGAGCAGAAGGCTTTCTTGCTGCCTGCGAAACGTTACGACGCCTTGGGGTGAACCACAAATTCGGACCACCGAAGGACCCCTTATTACGCCCGTCCGAAAGGTGCACTTCCCGAGTCGAGATTGACGGCAAAACGTGCCCTGTGAAATGCGTCGTTTTACAAGACTGTGTCAGAGACATCATTCTCGCCATAAACTTCGTGTGAATACAGCGCCATCATTGACCTTGGAGAGAACAGACTGATGCTGCGGACACCCGTTCCACCTCCAGAAGAATCCTAAGCAAAGTCAGTCACCGTTCGAGTTGCTGTCGACCACATGAACCTGCCACCGTGATCAAGTGTTGTTGTACCCGTCGTTACCGATGCAGCTACCTGCGGCGAAGTTGTTTCGGAGGGCAACGTTCTATTGGTCCCGGGAAGAGGAATAGGCTTCGCAGGCGGGTAACCAGACTTCAGAAAAGACGCACCGTGGTCCTCGTGACAAACTTCCAACAAGAAATGCAGCAGCTCACGAAAGGTGCCACTGTGGGTACGCCCAGGAACTCCAGAACTCTGCCGAAATCGTCGCGATTGCTGAAGAATCCTCGCCATCTCAGCAAAACAGTACATTGCCAGCGCAGCTCGACATTGACCCCAAGCTTAGAGGCCTCAAACAACGGCAGCTGATTAACCTCCTCATCGAATACAGCAAATGCTTCGCGACGTCGTCGAAGGTGTGCCAAACCGCCGTTGCGAAGCACCGCATCGTTATCAATGACGACGCGCTTTCTGTGCATCGATCGCTGTACAGAGTCTCCGTAAAAGAAATGGAGGTCATCCAGGAGCAAGTGAAAGAAATGCTGAACAACGATATAATGCAACCTTCAAGCAGTCCGTGGGCATCTCCAGTCGGGCTGGTTAAGAAGGACGGAACGCTTAGGTTCTGCGTGGACTACCGGCAGCCGAACGTAGTGACGAAGAAAGACGTCTACCCACTCCCCCATATAGACGACACGCTAGACCGGCTGCGCCACTCTTGATATTTTTCATCGATGGACCTGAAGAGCGGCTGCTGACAGAGCGAAGTCGACGAACGGGACCGAGGGAAGACAGCCTTCGACACGCCGGATGGACTGTACAAATTCAAGGTGATGCCCTTTGGACTATGCACGCCACCAGCAACTTTCCAGCATGTCATGGACACCGTACTGGGAGGATTGAAATGACAGAGCTGTCTCGTCTACCTTGACGACGTTTTTGGTGTTTTCAAGCAACTTCAACGAGCGTTTGCGACGACTTCAAACTGTTCAAGCCATACAGACCGCCGGAGACGATGCGCTTTTAAAAAGGGACTAGTAATGCCACGCGCGTCGTCAAGTGAGCGCATGCGTGTTTGAATGATTACCGTGCTTGGTTTTTGCACAGCGGCCTCCGGTTCGATTCCTGTAAGCAGACGCTCCTTTTATTTATTCTTTCAATTTAGCGTTCTCGTAAGTTCGAGAACCTTGTCGTCTTATCGAGGTAGCAATGTTCTACACGCCCAACGTTCCACGCCGAATGTTTCAGAAACCCATACAGATACAAAAGGTGCTCCGTATGGTGGTTCGGAGGCAGTCTCGCTCTTGCGCTCGATCGTGCTACACCGCCGACCTTCAACGCCACCACTTTGTATTCCTTGTTTTGGGCACAAGTTCACCACTATTAAACGCTTAGTTTGCTACTGCACTAACCGTGTCTCCGCCTGTCATTCGTGACCATATGCTGCTTTGCTTAAAGCGACATAAAAATAATAAAATATTCCAGGACTGAGATACAAAGGTCTTAGACCGTCAAGCATGTCCGAAGTCCATAGGTCTGCGACGCCTCACGCCAGTCATGAACACGGAACCATACAGATGGACAGGTCATGTAAAAATTGAGTGCACCCTGCCTGGATGGCATCAAGGCAAGCATGCTACGCAACACCTAACAGGAGGCTAGAGACAATCCTTGCCTATCTCAACGGGATGTGGGCCTCAGAGATAGTCCCCGTTGGGTAGCTACAAAACGACATCTCAAAGGTGTCAGACTCAGTCTGTCAGCTGAGAGGACTAAGTATGTAATCTTTGGAAAAGGCAACCTGCACGAAATGCTTTCGATGACGAGCACGTCTCGACTACACCAGACAAAGCTGAGCCTTCAACCAATATTGGCGTGTATGGAAGTTGCCGAGCTACTACTCATCCTGGCACAGACATTGCCATGGCACTTAATAGACGTGATTGTAGTACCTGGAGAGTGTTTCTGAGAAGCGTGTTTACTGCGTCTTCCAGTATGGTCCGTCGATTTCCGCCTGATGACGTCATAAAAATATCATGCTGTTGCTATAGCTCACTCTCAGTTTCACTGTACATGGAGGTTTCTACAGCAACAAGTTGGGATGCTGTGATTACAGTGGCGCTTACATTAGGCGCGTTTCTTGTGCCAGAGCACTTCTACAACAGACTGTCAGGATCGCAGTGTCTGACAGGATGACGCACCAACTCTTAGGATGCGATTTGTTCCCTCCAACCTTGGAACCACCTTCAATGCGTGAGTGGTGTAGGACACTACACGCACGAGTCAAGAATGCATTCCATCATTGTAGACCTGATGCAGGCAACCCTCTCCCCCCTCCCCCTTTTTAAAGAGCACGGGCCTGTTGTACGTCAAAAGGAGACAGAAATACTCTGAAAAACACACGAAAGCAGCAACAAAACTTCTCGTAAACCCCTAAAACTAACTCTTTACACAGATGCATCTGCCAGAATTGGTAGATGGAGTCAAGCTTCTCCACTTCACATCAGAGCAAAACAAGAAGCTTAACTGCGTTTCACTGACACACATCCTTCAGTCGTCATTGCTTTGCACCGGTGTGCTAGGATAAATGGCTCATCTGTCTGAGACCCCGCAGGGGGCACCTGAGCAAGCAGGTGTTTGGAGAGTGGCGTCTCCACGGACCCCGAGCCATGCGGGTTCGCCCGCCCACGTCTGGCTGTGCGTGGCTTTCCCGTGTCTGGGGAAAAGGGCATCCTGGTGGTTGAGCCGAGCCCGGTGTAGGTTTGGACCCTTCGGGGCCCCCCGGGTGAGGCAACACACCACTTCGGCCCCCGATTCTCATAGACGGGAGTCCTGGTAAGGCCCGGCCAGGATGATTCAGTCTAGTCGCCAGTTCTTCTACTATCCCCTCCCTTCTTCCACCCTTGTCTTCTCCTTCTTTTCACTCTTCTCATTTCTCTTCTTTCCTTTTCAACTCCTTTCGCGGCAAGGGCTAGCCTTGGGTGGCGGCAGACACCTTGTCCAGAACCACTCTTGGTTATAGAGACTGGGCAGCACTAATAGAGTAACGTCTTCACCCAAGCCTTTCTTGTTATGGAGCGTTACTTATTCCCTTGTTGGGCTCGGTGGTGGGCGGTGCACCACAGTTTCCGAATTTAAATTTGGTACCCATTCATATGGGTACCAAACTTAAACCTTTTGATCGGCCCCCAAAAAGGGCCGCACTGAAGCACTGAACACAAATGAAACAATCTTTTGTACTACAGAAATTCCTGAGGTTCTTTGTAACGCACTCGGAAGGTGACAAGCCATTTTGCAAACTTTCTTTCTTTCTGGTCTTCAAAGTTCTTGAGAGTGTTATTGGCGCCAATTACAGTTCAAAGAAGATAGCTTCTGATGATCTCCTTGTCGAGGTCAACACAAAGCAGCAATGTGATGCCCTTCTTAAACTCAACCTTGTCTCCGACTACTAAGTAAGCGTCAGTCCTCACAGCCAACTGAACAGTGTTCAAGAAGTCATTTTTGAGGATGACTTGCTTGACTCACCTGAGCCAGAGATAATTGAGGGCCTCTCTAGTCAAGGAGTTATAGTTGCATGGCGAATCACTATCCGCCGTGATGGTGTGGAACGGAAGACAAAACACATCGATTTGACTTTCGATTCAACCACTCTGCCACAGACTGTAAAAGCAGGTTACCTTCAGTGCCGGGTTCGACCTCATGTGTCAAACCCCCAACGGTTCTTTAAGTGCCAGAGGTTCGGCCATGAGTCACGGAACTGTCGGGGAAGGGACACCTGTGCATAGTGCTCCAGCAATGAGCACGTCGCAGATGCGCGCGATAATGAGCCTCATTGTGCGAACTGTGGTGGCAACCACCCGGCATACTCCCGATCTTGCCCTGTGTGGAAAGACGAGAAAAAAGTTCTTACGTTAAAAGTCACTGAAAACATCACCTAAACTGAGGCAAAGAAGCGTTTTGCTTTTGCATCGAAAGGCTCTTATGCCGAGGCCGTGCGGGGGGGCCAGGAAACACGTACTACGGCGACATCAGGTTTTCAGGAAAGACCGTGCTTCTTTCAGCACCTCTTCTGGTGGAGTTGCTGTGGTTGTGCAGAGTTGTATTGCCTGTGCTCCTGTCCCTCTCGCGACCCACTTAGAGGCAGTAGCAGTTCGTGTTCTGCTTGACAGCCTAATTACAATTGTCTCGCCTTACCTTCCACCAAACCTTCCAGTGCATTTACATGACCTGCAAGGACGTGTGGGCAGACTCCCACAACCTTTTTTAATCTTAGGAGATTTTAATGCACACCACCCCAGTGGGGCAGTGCTCGTCAAGACTCCCGTGGCGGTGTCATAGAACGTTTTTTACTGTCACCTGGCCAGTGGCCAGTGGTTTCGATGGGAACGCAGACGTCTCCGGACGACCTGCATCTCCTGTCACGGTCCCCCTCGAAACCCCCGGGAGTGGCGCCAGTGGCACCGCCTCCGAACCGCAAGGTGAATGCTGCTTTGCCAGCATCTACCCCAGAACAGAAGATAACGTCTCCTGCTCAACCAGCTGCTTCGACCTCTCGGAATTGGGGTCTACCTCCCCACACCTCGGCTCCCCAGAGGAAGCCTGGGGAAGTGCCAAGGCAGTCGACCTCCAGGGTCCAGCTGCCGGCAGCTGCAGACGAGCCCATGGACTAGGGCGAGTCGAGATCTGAGGGGGAGGCTCTCCTCTCAAGATCACAGTCGACCCCCTCTGCCTCCGGTGACTCTAATCGGAAGCAGAATAACCCTCCTAAAAAACAAAGTGCGCCGCGTGTGAAAATAGATTTTAAACCTTAGGGAATATAGCTTTTAATATAATTTTTCTGTTATGCTTATTTTCTTTTAAATAGTTAAAAATATAGGTGTAATGCAGTCGAACTGCCGCGGTCTTTTTCGCGATATTGATAATGTCAACTTTTTTCACGATGAGCTTCAGCCTGTTGTCATCTGTTTACAGAAGACTCATCTTAATGAAACACGTACTACGGCGACATCAGGTTTTCAGGAAAGACCGTGCTTCTTTCAGCACCTCTTCTGGTGGAGTTGCTGTGGTTGTGCAGAGTTGTATTGCCTGTGCTCCTGTCCCTCTCGCGACCCACTTAGAGGCAGTAGCAGTTCGTGTTCTGCTTGACAGCCTAATTACAATTGTCTCGCCTTACCTTCCATCAAACCTTCCAGCGCATTTACATGACCTGCAAGGACGTGTGGGCAGACTCCCACAACCTTTTTTAATCTTAGGAGATTTTAATGCACACCACCCCAGTGGGCAGTGCTCGTCAAGGCTTCCGTGGCGGTGTCATAGAACGTTTTTTACTGTCATCTGGCTTTCGCCTTTTAAACAAGAGACAAACGACTTTTTAGTGCACCTCATAATACTTTTACTTCCGTTGATCTTTCCATATCATCACCTACTTTACTTCCTTGTATTTCTTGGAAGGTTTTAGAAAATCCTTTTGGTAGTGACCATTTTCCTGTAACTTTAGAAAGTTCAGTATCCCTTCCTTCTCTTCGAGCTTGTGCTCCCAAGTGGAAGTTAGATAAAGGCGGCTGGGCTTTATTTTCTCTGGAGGCAGCCGTCGATCCCGCTATTTTTTTAGCTATGTCTCCTGAGGAAGCAACTCTTTACCTTACCGAAAAAATTATAAAGATTGCTTCTCTGTCAGTTCCCCGAACTTTTGGAAATATTCCCAAGAAATGCAAGCCTTGGCGGAACAAGGACTGTACAACCGCCATAAAAGTTCAGAATAAGGCTAGGGGAAGGTTTCGGCGGTACCCGACTTTTCAGAGCAAGATCAAGTTCAAACATTGTAAAGCAAAAGCTCGTTGGACACGAGAACAAGCCAAGAAGACCTCATGGGTGAAATATGTATCCTCTCTAAACTGTTTTGTTCCCGCAAAAGAGGTGTGGGATCGTGTTTGGAAAATTAGGGGTACTTACCCCTCCTTCAGCATTCCCCTTTTTCCTTCATCATCCCCATTACTAAAAGATCAGGCTGACATTCTTGCTGATCAATTTCGATAGGTCTCCAGTTCTTCAAATTACACTACTAAATTTTAAAAGTTCAGGTTCTTGGCAGAAAAACAGCCAATTGATTTCTCTGGAAGTGACACTGGTTACAACCGGTCGTTCACAATGTATGAGCTTGAAAGGGCCCTTGCAGTAAGGAAGCAGTCAGCATCTGGCACAGATATGATTCACTATGAACTGCTAAGGCACTTGTCGGCTGAATCCTTCATGAATTTCTTGTTTTTCTTTACTCATTTATGGGCAGCTTTTTGTTTTCCACAGTGCTGGAAGCGAGCACACATCATTCCCATATTGAAGCCTGGCAAAGACCCTTCCCTACCAGCAAAGTTATCGGCCTATTGTAGTGACTAGTTGTCTAGGAAAAACTTATGAAAGGCTTATAAATAGAAGGCTAGTATACATTCTAGAACAAAAGAAAATTTTCCATAAAACCAGTGTGGTTTTGGAAGAGGTCGCTCAACCTTCGATCACCTTGTCAGGTTGGAGACTTTCGTGCGTGAGGCTTTTGTGAACCGGCAGCATTGCCTTTCTGTCTTTTTTTTTTATATACAGAAAGCTTACGATACGGCATGGCGGTACGATATACTTAAGGACCTCTATAGGTGCGGTGTTCGGGGTCGCATGCTGCGTTGCATAAAGGACTTCTTGACAGACCGTCTTTTTTAGGTCCGCCTGGGATCCACGCTCTCGGATGTTTTTACACAGGAAAACGGCGTCCCACAAGGAGGTGTCTTGACCCGAAGGAAAAATCCATCAATGTAACCCTATTTGGCAGTCAATGTTTTCTAGTGGACTGCTGACTGCGCCTGACTGTACGTCAAGCATGTCTGATTGGCCACAAGTTACTCTGACCGACAGTCAAACTCCAGTCAGACTCTGCTTGTCGGCTTTCTGATGGTTTCCTGGTGGCAGTCGGCCGCCGCGAAATTCCATCAGGATGTCTTGGTGGCGATTCTGACTTTACATCGATTGTCTCTGACTGTACGTCAGAAAGCTTTGACGTGCAGACAGACGTACGGTCAAAGGACGTAAAGTTCGTTCGGACACCACTATTTTGTCAAATCTATGAATACGAAAAGTAATCTATGCACGAGAAAACGATTTCGGGACGTGAGCCTATAAAACCACTGACGTTAGATATCTGACACGCAACCGACCGACAACCTTGATCAAAAGCCCGCCGAAGCGCCGAAAACGACACTTCACTTCGCCCATAGAGGCTTCGCCGCTTCGCCGAGCTTTCATGAACGATCGCTCTTGACTCGTTTTGTTTGCCCGCTTGCTCCAACCTGTCGATCCTGCCAGGGTTCTACAATGTGTCATGTTTTAGTAGAATTTCTACCCGACAAGACCCAGGCTGTTGTGAGTTCCGACGATGTAAGGGACTTTAGCGGTGTAGTTGAAGACAAGGTGTACCAGGTCTACTGGGCCGGAGACGCGCGAACAAAAGGATCGTTCTACGACGCAAAAGTACTCTACATGGCAGGTGAGTAGAACTGAAGTACGGCGGGTGATGTACGAGTGTTTTGCATAACATGCTGACGGCTTAACTGCATTTGCAGCCGAAGCATCTCGTATAAAACGATTAGTGAAATCGAGCTTCAAAAACGGTGCCATAGCGTAGCGGTTACGGTGTGCGATTTGTACGCAAGTGGTCGCGGGTTCGAATCCGCGTTTGTCCTGCTTTTTATTTTTATTTTTTTTTTCTCGAACATTTCGTTTTATCGAGGCATTTGGCGATATTTATGAGTGCGTATAGCTTTACTCTTATATAAATGCTGCCCTTGTTGATGAAAATCCCTTGGCAGTGGCAGTCAGACGTCGTCTGATTGTCCATCACGTTCCACCAAGGCTGCTGACTGGCAGTCAGTGTCCCAAATTACGTACCTTGATGGAATTTTCAATAGGGGAGTGTTACCTTGTTCGCAATTAAGATCAACAGCCTCGCTGCAGTTATACCACCATCAGTTTTTTATTCTTTGTACGTAGACGATGTCCAGATCGCTTTCTCCTCATGCAACTTGTCAATTTGTGAGCGCCAATTGCAGATAGCAATAAATAAGATGAGTAAGTGGGACGATGAAAATGGTTTCCGGTTTGCACCAGAAAAAATGGTGTGCGTGCCTTTTTCATTACGTCGGGGGTTGTCGCTAGATCCCAGCTTGCAGATGAATGGCACTGACGTAACTGTTAGGCATGAACACAAATTCTTGGGTGTTATTTTTGATAAGAAGCTTACTTTTCAGCCCCATCTAAAGGAACTGAAGCGAAAGTGTCTTAAATCTGCCAATGTTCTCAACGTACTTGCACACATGCCCTGGGGTTCTGAGAGGATGTGCCTCCTGCGACTCTACAACTCGCTGGTTCGTTCCCGTCTCGACTATGGTGCGGTTGTATATGGCTCGGCACGACCGTCATGTTTAAAAATGCTAGATCCTGTGCATCACCTTGGACTTCGGCTTGCCACGGAGGCCTTCCGAACGTCGCCTGTACTGAGTTTGTATGCAGAGACGTACCAAGTGCCACTAGAAAAGCGAAGACAGTTCCTCAGCCTATGCTATAGTTATAGTCAAATCTGAACCTGAACACCCATCCTTCCGTTGTTTGCAGGTATCTCTTTTTTTACGACTTTTTGATAAAGAGCCAAGTATAGTACGGCCTTTAAGCCTCCGCATTCAAAGCATATCTGCATCCCTGCAGCTTGCACTTCCTGAGCGTAGCTTGATGACGAGAGTTCAAAGCATTGCTCCTTGGAAGGTGGTGCACTATACATGTGACTGGTCGCTAGCGAAATACGATAAGCTATTTGTTGCACCACTAGTTCTTCAGCAAGAGTTTGTGACCTTGCAAGCTAAGTATAAGGACTATGCACAATTCTTCACTGATGGTGTAAAAACTCCACACTTTGTCGGTTTGGCTGTATATTCAGAGCACCTTCTAAACTCTCAACGGCTTCACTCTGTTGCCAGCATTTTTACTGCGGAACTTTATGGTGTGTTCATGGTTATTGAATATATATTAGGCAACAACATCAGGAAAACTATTTTGTTTGTGGACTCCCAGAATGCTATTCTCTCTCTCTGTTCCCTCGATGATTCTAAGAATCGGCTCGTGCAACAAGTACGGGTAGAGTTAAACCTGGCTTTCCAAATTGGATACAATATCAAGCTGTGCTGTGTACCAAGCCATGTGGGAATTTCAGGTAATGAGAAGGCGGATGGGCTAGCAGCCTCTGATAAGGATGCTCTGGAAATACATGTTCGGCTGCCTCAAGAAGATTTTAAACCGGTTCTCAAAAAAGCAATTTATTAATTATGCCTGGCAGCAAGACTGGCACAAAGAAATAAATAATAAGCTGCATGTCATCAAACCGCGTTTGGAGATATGGGAGAGTTCGCACCATAGAGACCGTCGCCATGAAGTTTTAATGTGTCGTTTGAGAATTGGACATTCGCGTGTCACCCATCAACATCTTCTTTGTGGTGAGGACACCCCAGTCTGTGAGCATTGCGGTGAATTGCTAACTATACTGCATATTCTATGGCGCTGCAAATTCTTTGATCAGGAACGTCGGACAAGTTTTCCTTCACTTTCTGGATATCTTCCACTTCATCTAGCCTTTTAACTGGGAGATAAACTTCTAGTTCTTTTTGGTCATATTTTAGATTTTCTTAAAAAAACGGGCTACCTGCACCAGTTATAGATCCTCTGCATAGTAATTCCTTCCTTCTACTATAGTCTTTTAATTATTTCTTTGGCGCAGCAGGGCCTATGTTGCTTTTTGCGCCATTAAACACCTACTAATCAATCTCATATGTGTCTGTGAGTCTCGGTTGGCTTGATGGTCTCAACATTTTTGCACGCTTTTGCAGGTCAGCATTTGCCGGTAATGATTATACTTGAATTCCCAATTTTAAAGGGCAATGACAAAAAAGAAAACCTTCAGCAATACTCAAATAAATAAGCTAGTCATTGCCTCGCTTGCCATGTTACAATTAACTTGTTTGTTCTGGGCCTTAGTTTCCTTAATGCAGGCAGTGAAATGTTTTACACATAATATTTTAGTAATTTGGATAGGTATGCTTTGTATCAATGGTTTCCAGCCATGGTTTATTGAACTATTCCTGCTCAATTTGTATTAAATGTAATCTTAATTTGATTTGCAGTTAAATTTCAAAGATTGTTTGCAATCAAGAATTTGATACCCACACACATGTACAGAAAACGTACGAGTCCGGACGCTCAACTAATGAAAACCGAAATTTCAAAATATATTCTCGGAGTGGCTGTTTCAATATAAGTTTCCGCACACCTCTACAGAAAGCATATGAGGATGCTCTACTAATAAAAACCGTAATTTCAAAGTATATTCTTGGAGTGACTGTTTCAATATAAGCTTTAATGCAACTCTATTTTCGTTCCTGCCAATTGTGGTTGTGTAACAAGGCTGCGCTCGTCCTGGGACTCGTTGCAGGATGACCTGAAGCTGCCTCCCACCTACCAGCTGCTCCTCCATCTGGAGCAGAACAATCAGGTGCCCAGCTCATCTCCGCTGGTGCCACCGCAGTGCGCACCTTCAGCATCCCACCCCACCCTGCTGTCGCCGCGAAGACCAGCCCTGGTTGAGCGGCAGCTACAAACCCCGCAGCCAGCCCCACTGCGCCCCAGTAAGAGAACACAAAAGGGCACCTTTCCGCAGGCCAGAGCTCAAGAGGATGCGGCTCTGACGGCAGTCATTGAAGAATCTGTACGTCAGATGGGCAGGGTGTGCACAAGGACTCACCTCGATATAAGCACACCTAATAGTACATTTATGGCCTTCATTGTCAGCGAGGTTGAGAGCTTGCCACTTAGCTATCAAAGTCGGTTTAAATTTAACATGCACAAGATGGCATATGAGCTAAAGATGGAAGCCCTTGTGATAAAGAAAATCATTATTAAGCTTTGATCTCACAAAACATGATGTTGATATTGCTGGCTTGTTATCAGGTGGAGCTGCTACAGGGAGTGGGCTTGGGAGAGCCCACTCAACAGAGCAGCAGTTGACGCTGAGAGTAGGAAGCGTTCACCCCTGCTGCTGACATGCTGTTCTTTTTTTTTTCCGACTTGGTTAGCTTGCTGAACCCGTGTCGGTCCTGACGTGGCTTGCCGTTTGCTCGAGTTTGAGATTATAACATATTTTCAGAAAAGGCAGTGGAGCAAAGTATGTTGAAAATTGAGGCCTAGCTTGTTGAAATGGTCTACTTTGGTCGGCAAGCTAGGCATCGAACTCCTTGCTCGTGGAAAAATTTGTTATAAAGTCAGGTTCGAGCTAACAGCAAGCCTCGTCGGAACCGACAGGGGTTCAGCAAACTAGGCTACTGTGTCTGGGGAATACGAAGCAGCATGCCGGCAGAAGGGGCGGCTGCTTTCTACTTTCAGCGGCAAGTGCCACTCTGTTGAGTGGGCCATCTCAAGCCCCTCCCCCGAAAGCCCCTACAACCGATAAAGGTCCGTTCACACATTAGCGTTTGACTACGGCCGACTGAGACGAGACCGGTTTTTAAGCTTCTTGCTGCGACGGCTTCCGACAGGCTCTGCAGCAGTGCGTCTGCTTGTAAGCCGTCGCAAGAGGCTTAAAAACCGGTCTTGTCTTAGTCGGTCGTAGTCGGTTGCAATTGTGTGAACGAGCCTTTACAAGTCAGCAACATCAATACCAAGTGCTTCCTGCCTTTGAGCATAGACTGAAACAAAACAAAAAAAGATAATAGTAACATATTGTGTCCATTTTCAATATAGTAATGATGTGTATCTTGAATGTTGTATAGCCTAAAATGGCATAGATGTTTTATTTTACTCGTTGTTTATTTTATATCTTGATTGTAATGTTGCATTGATGCATTATTTTGTTATGCATTCTGTATTCACCTGTGCAATTTGCAAAAAATTCAATTTTAATTTTCTTATTGCATGTCATGATAGGAATATATTGATATGCCCACTTCTGATACATTATTATATTTTTGCTTGTGCATAAACTATATTCATGTCTTAATCTGCTCGTTGTTTTGTTTATGTCATGCTTTTAGCGTATTTTATGCAGATGGAATAATATAAGGTCTTGACTATTTCGACATCTACCGCCAACATACCTGAGAAATTATTTTGACATTCACCGTCAATGCAGCTGTCGCAGGGATAGTGAGTGGTAGCCATTTTGTTTGGTTTAGTTTCCGACTGAGGCATCGGTGTTGACGGAGTCCCATGTCGCTGTGTCGCAAGCCCGAGAGGTTTTGCTCCTACTTGGCACTGGAAACGTCTTGTATAGTGTGTGTGTGCTCGACTGGAACGACACTTGACCCTATCGGACATGACACGTCTGGTGGCGATGTTATTAACTCTCGCACGTCATTTCGGCACGTGTCTCACTTAAAGGGATACTTCAACGAAATTTGAAATATTCCCGTCGTGTTCCAAAATAGGTTGAATATGATCCACAATATCCGTAAATGACAATCGCACGTTTGTATTTTGATCCTGGTGGCTGTATTTTTCGTTATAAACGGCCCACTCTCGCAAGCGCTCGGAGAAGGCCCGGCTTAGAGCACGTGACATCCAACGCAATCGTGACGTAGGTCGTCTCAAGACGAGCAAAGCTACGGTGAGGCTGACGTAGAGACGATGGCCTAGTCGTTCCAGCCACCGAAGCGGCTTCTTTTGTACGAATTTTGAGTGACGGGTTAATCTTCTGTAATCTTGTAGGGGGACAATAGCGACTTCTGCGACACACAAAAGGGATTCTCGGGAAGAGGGGAGTTCCTTCTTCCCCCCTTCTCTCGTCGTGGCCGAAGACGAGACAACCTCCGTCACTAGCTGTCAATGTTCCGAGACGAGCATTACAAACGAGGCGTTAGCGACATCCACCAGGTGCTCTTTGCTAATCGTTTAATTCGTTTTAAAAAAAATTTTCGAGACTTTTTTAACAAGATTTTGGTATGTTCCATGTGATACTGCTCTTTTGAACACATATAGACAAAAAAAATGAGTGCCGAAATTTCGTTGTAGTATCCCTTTAAAGTTTTGATTCCCCAACCAAAACGGGCTGGATATTCCTTCATCTTGGCTGCACATAGCAAAAGTAAGTGCGTATATAAACTACATAACAAATGTAACTGCAAATGTGAGGTACAAAGTACTGAGAGTTTTGAACAATATTTGTGCCTCTAGGCTTCCACACCGTGCGAGCGCATCTTCAAATCGTCGCAAAGTCTCGCTTTGCATCTGGCTCCCGCCCTCTCTTTTAACTGGGTTTCGTGGGTTTGATGTTTAACCTAGATTTTATTTTTGGTTTGTGTATAACATGCATATTGAATGTGGGTTGCTTCCAGAATGATTGTGATGTTCAATAAAGTGTTGTGATTGCAAACATTTCCTCCTTAACATTGACTGGTGCAAACAACCAACCGAGGTTCCAACACACCGATCAAAAAATTACCATATACCAATCTCCATTGTGGTTGTACGAGATACATGCATTTTCCTACAGCAAGTGTCATGCAATTGACTGCAAATTTGGTGACATGAGAATCAAATCCAAAACATTACAGAACGCCAGAGCATTCTGTAATGTTTTCCACAACCAATCAAATGTCACGTGTTGCTTCATACTCGAGTTGTATTTTGAGTTTTCTTTTTTTTTTTTTTTTTTTGCATTCCCCATAACTTAAAAGGTCAAAAAACTGCAGTCAACTACACATTTGTGGCCGGTAAAGGTGTGTTGAACTGCAGCGTCTATTGCAAGCAAGGTGACATTTCTTCCCAGCTACTTTCGATTACGTTCCAGGCCAAAGCTCTGAAGTCCCAAGTTGGAGACATCAAAATAATGAATTAGTGGTACGACTTGTGATGTTTGTTTACTCCAAATCTCGCTATATACATTGATGTCTCGTTAATGCACACCTCCATATTCCAAAACAAAGTGTCCATCATGTGAGTTATTCATAATATTAAGACAATAATGCTGGTATTTACCAAGTTTGTCTCCCAAAATGTTGTCATAATTAAGGGGTCTGTGTTAACAAGAGATGACACATACATTGCTAATTGGAAAACCTGGGATATTCCTCAAATCGTTTGGAAAAGTCAGTTATTCCTTTTCTTAAATGTTTATTTTCACACATGAAAAAAGTAACACTACACCAAGATAGAAAAATATCAGTCCTCTGACCAAGCCTTTTGGTCGAAAAGCAGTTGCCAAGACAGTACATCAAGCATCGTCGGATGTAACTCACTGCAGATAGCGCAGAAAACACGCACCCTTGCACAGCGGCCTGCCACCCTCATAATGTTGTAGTTTGGAGTGGTAAACCACGCCTGTGATGATGCAGAAGTAACAATGCCTGCCGCAGGCAATGTTTTAGTTTCGGTTTGTGGTAAGCTTCAAACGAATATTCCATAAAAATATTTCAATGAGGAGCAGTTTTAAGACAAGGTTTGACATCTGATCAACCATTGACTGAAAATCTTCGTAATTAACAAGAGTTGCCCTTAAATTTAAGCGTAAACTGGAGAAAACATTCTGTGATCCTTCATCGATCCAGACAGCTCAATCATTAAATTCGAAAAAGTAACCAAGAGGCTATCAAAAATTGACACACTGTAATTGTAAAAGGGATTCCAAGTCACAGGAAGGAACTGACAATTTAACCATTTGGTGAGAAAGCAGGAGAACAATCATTTTCTTGCTTGACAAGTGCCTGCCTCCCGCAGTAAAGAGAATTTTTTTTATGTTTACACAATAAAAAAAATTACATTACAGGCAAGAGGAGAAAAAGCATCCAACAAATTTGAAACGGGACATATAACCAACATACTTTTTTTTTCTGTCACTAAGATTTTCTTAGGGTCTTTGCACAAGACCATGATGCAAGAATATTCCTGGCTTGAAATCTTGTTGGAATTCATGTTCACTTTCGTCTAATTTTGTTTTACGCCTTTTTATGTGCAAAGGCACTGTTTTCCAGAACGCTAGTTCTTTGCGTCCCAATTAACTGTGCCAGCCGCACAAGTCGCTGGTGCTCAATTTTTATACATACCGGTCTTCACTGAAACCTAGCACAAGCCTAAAGACTTTTTGCTCACTGAAATGACCTTTGCAGTCACCGTCAAGCCCACTGAGGCGGCTCAAAAAAAAGTTTGTCTGAGATCTAGGATGACGTTAGCAAAGAATCGTTTACATTAGATACGAATAGGGAAAATGGTACAGTGGGTGACCAGCAATACCGCAGACGGCTTATTAACATTAGACTTCATAGTTTTTTTTTAAAGTGCAACTCCGCTCAAATTCAAATACTTTGGGATGATGAGGGATTTCGCATTAAAAAGCCCTAGTA
This sequence comes from Ixodes scapularis, assembly GCF_016920785.2. Classification (NCBI taxonomy): domain Eukaryota; kingdom Metazoa; phylum Arthropoda; class Arachnida; order Ixodida; family Ixodidae; genus Ixodes; species Ixodes scapularis. Next base: position 45,684,316 of record NW_024609839.1, on the reverse strand, counting down.
AAAAACACTACATCATTTGCTTCGCGAAAAATGGGATATATAAATTGTAAGTCCCATTTTAAGTGTGAGCAAAAATTGAAACCGAAACTTCGGATCCGTCCGGCAACATTAGCCTCCGGCCGCCAAGAATATGGCTATTACATGGTACAAGATGTTACGTGACCCTCTACACGACAGCGGGCGGGATTGGAATTGGGGCGGGCGCATGCCAGGCGCAAGTGCCGTCGCACCACAATCTTCACCAAGTTTTGATGTCTACAGCATTCGACGACGTCTGCCCAACTGCGGCATAAGTCTGCGCCCGTAGTGGCTGTAGTGTGGACTAAATTGCGAGAGACAATAACAAACAGGAAAACGACGACGGCGGTTGCAACGCGTGAGTCGGCGGTGACGGCGGGGCGGCCGGACGGCTCCCAACAAACATGTTGCGCAGGCGCATTACGCCAATCACGCGGACACCGCTTAGCGCCGAGAGGAAACGTTGCTGACGTTACACATTACGCTTGCCCGGAGAAGTAAAAACAGGGGACAATGGTGATGACATTTAGCTCAGTGTTGGCTACGCCCACGCCGTAGCCTTGACTGCGCTGTTGGTTGCCCTCCTCAATTCTCCCGCTCAAGTCAGCCAATTTCGGCAACTTGGCGCGTTGCAAAGTTTGCCGGACCCTTTAAAGGCCGACTTACGAAACCATTTTCCGCAGGGTAGGAAAGTGCTCCCCAACGACCTTTGCTCCCTCCCCTCTCGCACTCCTTCCTCCTCCTCCCCTGAAAAGGGCGGGTCCGGAAGCTAGTCTCCGTGGAAAGGAGAAGGGGTTTCCTCCTTTCTGGGTGGCAAGGAGGAAACCTCTTCTCCCGCGGAAAATGGTTTTGTAGGTCGGCCTTTAAGAAACATTTAGACAGAACTGCGTCGTACTATTTGACGTGTGGTCTTCCTAGGTGATACTGAAGAGGACTGAATTGGTTTTTCAAAAACAAATATGAAGCAGAGTGGCCTTTTAATACGCCACTAGGATTTCCAACTATAATGGTATCAAGTGCAAGGACCCTATATGTATTTAATTTACACTGATTAAAAAAGGGGGCATGTTACCGAAAGAGTGAAAGGGGCCGTGCAACAATTTTTGGACTTCGGTCAAATAATTGTAGCAGTTGTTCTCTGTCCTGTCTGAAGCAAAGGAGCTGAAAACAAATTTTGCTTCTGCACGTAAGTTTGTTTAAAAAAAATTTTAAAAGTGACATAGAACTGATTATAGTACCGCTTCTTCAATGATATGAGGCTTTTTAGACATTTACTCATGTGGAAACTACAATATTTATGAAAGATAGCATTAGATATTGAGCGCACAGTAGCACACTTTGCCAACTTATTACAACGCACCGAGGTTGGTGTCAAGCCATAGCTCGCATGGCCGCCACTTGCAGCTGCAAATAGCAAAATGTTCCTCGCTTTTTTTTTTTCGTTTCTTTTTTGCTAATACACAATGGAATTGTGATATTTCACAAGGATGAGGCGGTTTCCCTGAACCTCGTGGTAAGGTAATGTAAAAATTAAAAACAGCAAATTCTTTCCAATCTAAAATTGTTGCATTGTCCCTTTAAGCGTTGGGTGCTGAGCCCCTGAACACTACACTCTACTGCCAAGGTGCTTCACCAGTGAGGGAGCAGAAGTACCTGCTGAAGGCGTCCCTCACCGCTTTAGCCCTGTCGCCAGGCACAGTCGAGCTGGTGCAACCTACATCTAACAGGGCAGTGCCACCATCCACATCAGCTCTCCAGCCACCGCTTACCACGCCACCCAAAGGGGTCTCGTAATCAACGTAGTTTTGAGGGCAGTAGCGGCGATGTCCCTGCTCACTCTCATCACACACCCTCAAGAAGTTGTGCAAGTTGACGCATGCCCGGACAACGGCCTCCAGGGTTTCCTCTCTTGTTCCCGAGAGCGCGGATAGCGAGGGTGCCAGGCACGCTCCATATTTCAAGGCGGGGGTGGCTGGCAAAAAGCAGCTCATCCTAGCCCGTATTTCGGAAACTAGTTGATCCCCTATCTTTCGGCCGAGCGATGCGCCAATGGGGTTGCGCACGTAAACCCGTTTATTTTATTTTTTTTTGCGCAGTTGGTGTGAGTAGCGGTATTTTCTTTATCGCATCGCACGGCCTAATGGTACGTTTAGACTTGCGGATCCGCCAGCGAATCCGCCCAGCTTTTTCCGCTGGGGCGAAACGCTGGGCGGAAAACGCGGCGGCAAGCCGTATAGACGCTTTCAGCGAATCAGTTACTCGAGCTGCCACCAGTCGGCGCGCCCTCCGCGCACTTTCCGGGCCGCCATAGCCGCCCTTCAGTTTCTCGCCGTTGCTTCGCGTTGTGTGCTGCGCAGGCCTCTATACAGAGCTTCGATATCGTCTTTTACGTTCCGCGTTAAAATCTTGCATTTTCTTTAGGTCTTTTCGATATTCAGGACTTTCATTTTATCATTTGATATCTATATTTCGACGTAGCTCTTGTTTTTTCTTATTTATGGAATGTAATTGGACAGCGGGAGGATCGACGATACAAAATTATGAGGCTTCAATGACCATGTAAGTTCATCCCATTCGTACGTTTTTGTCGCTAATAAAGGCCAGTCAACACTATTGCGACATATGTAAATTTCAACTGACGCAGTAAGGCTATCGCAGTCGTGCTTCTCCCTGCATGTGCGCGCTCGTTTCCGTAAAGCCGACCCGCATGTAAGCGATTTAGCGTGCGACGAGACGAGCGACGAGCGACGAAGATTTCTCACTGTCGCCCGTCGCATCGCTCCGTTTTGGGATCTCTAGAAAACGTCGCTCACCGTCTTGGTCGCTTGCTCCGTGGTTTGCCTCGTCGCGCGACTTACCGAGCGACAGCGAAGCGGGTCGCCGTCGCTTATCTCGTCGTTCGCCAAATCGTTTACATGCGGTTTATACTCAATTAATTTACAAACACACAAAATTGAACCATTGGCGCCTCGATATTAGGTATAAACTGCATGCAAGCGATTTGGCGAGCAACCAGACAAGCGACGATGACCCGCTTCGCTGTCGCCCGGTCAGTCGCGCGACGAGGCAAACCGCATGGAAGCGACGGGAGCAGGCAACCAAGACGGTGAGCGACGTTTTCAAGAAACCCGAAAACCGAGCGATGCGACGGGCGACAGTAAGAAATCTCCGTCGCTCGTCGCTGATTCTCGTCGTTGTCGCCACCGCTCGTCTCGTCGCACACTAAATCGCTTACATGTGGGTCGGCTTTACGGAAACAAGCGCGCACATGCAGCGGGAAGCACTACTTGGTAGCCTTACTGCGTCAGTTGAAATTTGCATATGCCGCAATGGTGTAGACTGCCCTTTATTAGCGAGAAAAACGTTAGAATGGGATGAACTTATATGGTCTCTGAAGCCATAATCTTGTATCGTCGATCCATTCGCTGTCCGATTCCATTTCATAAATACGAAACTACAGAGGTGTGTTGAAATATAGATATCTAATGATTAAATGAGAGCCCGAAATACCGAAACGAACAAAAGAAAACACAATTTCAACACGGAACGTAAAAGAACACGAAAACAAAGCTCCGGTAGTGGCCTGTGCAGCACACGACGCGGAGGAACAGCGAGAAACTGAAGGTCGGCTATGGCAGCAGGGTCACGTGACGTCAAGATGGCGGCGCCCATGAAATGTTGCTTGAAAGGGTCTAAAGGTCCGAGATCTATTTCTGTCGCCGAACGAGGCGTTTCGCTGACCGGAAGTGGCATTCTTGCGCAGCGCGACGCTGCCTACGTCATGAGTAGGCGTTTTTTCGGGAGCTGCAACGCCCGGGATTGCCCGGGAGAGTCGAGGTGGGAACTCTCGTGCCTCCTTGTCATATTTGACGGGATGTCACGAGAACAGCTGCGGCAGCCGGCGCCTCCGCCACCGCTCGAAGGAAATAGATATAAACGCAACCCGCTCATCGCCGCCGCTGCCGGGAGCGGGTCCGCTCCCGCGGCAGCGGATCTCTTCTCAGCTGTAAACGTACCATAAAAGCGGTACCTTGCTGAGCTCGAAGGCTCACCACTCTGAGAGCTGACGCTGATTACGCCACAAAGACGGGGAGCTCTTCTGATGGCCTATTCGCCTGGGGCACATCGCACTCGTCCAGCGTAGTAAACTATTTCCACTTTGGTACACGAAAGCCTTGCGGGGAGAGCAGGAAGCTCCCTTCTCCCCTCTAGCCTTCCGTGTACCACGAACCGCACTGCACCGGCGCGATGCGGGCCCAGACGAATTGGATTTCGTTCCGTCCCCGAGACCCGTCTTGATATCTCAAGGCCATCACCGCTGGGTCGGAAAGCTGTCTAGTCACTCTCCGTTTCGCTGGCTGTGGTCGCGCAAAAGCGGGCAGTCTTTTTGTTTCAGACGTTCATTGAGGCTGCCTGAACATTTTTGGTGATGTCTCGAAGCAGAGGAGTTTAAGTCGACAAGTTTCTATGTACCATTCATGCCACAACGCCCGACTGTGGATTACGCGGAGCAGTGCGCTGTTTCTTGATTCAGTGCTTGTGTGTGTTACTCGCACAGTATACAAACTATTGGTGTATGCAACATCTGTGCGCGTATCCCAGGATTATTGTGATATGACTATAGTGATATCGACAGGCCGCAAACCTGCAGTGTGCCACGGTGCCGCGCGAGCTACAAATCGGAAAAGAGTGCATTAGTTTTTTTGTTTCCCCGAGACGAGGAGTTGCATTACCACTAGGGGATTTCGTTCCGTCCAAAAACACAAAGGTAAGCCCCCATTTCTTCTATATTTGTGGGTTTTTCTCGGAATATAAAGCAAATAGCAGAGCAAACTGTGCAGGCAAAGCGTGAATAGCCGAACGACAAGGTAATAACAGTACTCGAATCGTACTTTGTCCCACCAGTGAAGTGGCTGTTACCTATACAAAACAAAATTGCCTTTCAAGCTGTGCGAGCGTCATTTCACCGACGAGGACATAGATCCAGAGCCTTCATATATAGGCAGTTCTCACGGGATCTTGGTCACTGCCCCTTTTTGCACACCTCCGCCTTCATGAAGACGCAATTAAAGCGAAGTTCCCAACCAGTCTATCTTAATTAAGGTCCGATAGCACACTTGCGTTCAGAGCGATTGCTACGCCAACGAACGAATGCATCCTGTTGCAATAACCAGTTGTGGTGGCAACGAAGTGTCAAACGACCTTTTTTTTTTTTTTTCGTGTTTGCTCGCAATGCAAGGAGTTGGTCCGGGCTTAACTTTTTCGCGACGTTTGGAAATGAACGGAGCCACCAAACCTACAAACCACTGATAAATCGAAGTGAGCTCGGCTGCGAGCGTCGCATACCGGTCCTGCAATCTCCTGAAAAACGTGGCGTCGGGGGTGATTGTCGGCGTGATGGAAGCTCATAGTTCCCCAATTCTCGTCGCGTGTCGCGGTGGTAAAACAGCACGCCCTGGAAGGGAAGATCCATCTACTCGTGCGGCGATGTTGTGGCGGCTCCCTCGAGACGGCAGAAACGCTCGTGCCGTCGTATTTCTTTACCTCGACTCAGTGGTCCATTTTTAGTATTTGTGTCCTCGAACATGGTCGGATTTCTAATTCTGAGCCCTGCATGCGTGTGCTCAAGTTCACGGATTTACTGGTGCGTACTGTATTTAAAGGCGTGTCTAAAGGACGTTATTTTCACGCGTTTTCATTGTTCGAAAAAGGGAATAATATCAACACTCCTGAACGTTCGTAACGTCTATATGTGATCACGGAATCGTGTCTCCACGTTGCTATATTGCTGACTAAATTGCATCGTCTCCTGTCATCGTAGAAACAATCTTGTGGGATTTGTACTATTGGTAAAGTTGTGTGATGTAGTCGTGATCACGTCGTGATCCTCGAAAACAGTCTACTCCATATTTGTTCTTTTTTTTTTTTTTTTCACTTAGTGCTCCGAGCTTAACTTGTAGAAAAACAATTAATGAAGCTGAAGCTATAAAAACTGTATGGTAATGATCTGTTACGCCAGTGAGTGGCGGTGCCTTTTCCTCTTTTTGGAGGCAGCGCGGAAACAGCTCACGGCGGCGCTGAAGTGGCTGCCGTGCTTACGATCTGCTGCACTGTCTGCAGTCCATTATAAAAATGGCTACCGCCATTCCATGGACATTTGAACATTATATCGCACCTACCGCAATTCTAACACCATTGCTTGAATTTAAAAAAAATATAGCGCCACATTATCGACTTTTATCACTGACTCGGGCATTATGATGCCAATCAAATGACGAACGAACCCTTTTGCGTATTTTCGTTGATAAGTGTCCTTTCAAAAGTCAGCTATCGGCCTTTTATGATGAGCCTGTCGTGAACCTTGCGTTTGTGGTGATAAAATGCACATAATCTCCACCTTTATGACAAGACTGCTAGTGCGCAGACGAGCTCTTGTTCCTTTCAATAAAAGTTTTTTTTTTTTCCTTTTCTGCATTGCAGTATCAGGTGTTAAACATGATTACCTTATTGATGTTTCGTGTTTCGCTCTCAGCGGTAGCGCAATAGGGGGCCATAGGCCTCCTGCGCTGAAGCCCTGAACATACTGTGGCGCCCTCATTATGAGTAGGAGCTCACTCGACTTCTGCTCGCACTCCTTATGGCACCTTCTCTTCGCTTTTATCGTGTTGTGTAGTGCTGAAGAACGAAAAAAGTGAAAGCCGTTTACCACTCCCTGTAACGCCGAATTGGAGCGCAGCTCTTGAGGAGGAGGAGGGGAGGGTACTGAGGGCCACGTGTTCTCGGGGGGGGGGGGGGGGGGGGTCACGTGACCTCGGGGGTCACGTGCCCCCTCAGAGGTCACGTGACCTCGGGAGGGGGTCACGTGACTCCCCGGGTCACGTGACCAAAATTTTTCCGCTAGATTTAGCGGGGAAATTTTTTCCGCTAGATTTAGCGGGGAAAGTTTTCAGCTAGATTTAGCGGGGAAATTTTTTCCGCTAGATTTAGCGGGGAAATTTTTTCCGCTAGATTTAGCGGGGAAATTTTCCCGCTAGATTTAGCGGGGAAATTTTTTCCGCTAGATTTAGCGGGGAAAGTTTTCCGCTAGATTTAGCGGGGAAATTTTTTCCGCTACATTTAGCGGGGAAGTTTTTTCCGCTAGGATTTAGCGGGGAAAGTTTCCCGCTAGATTTAGCGGGAAAATTTTTTCCGCTAGATTTGACGGGAAAATTTTCCCGCTAGATTGAGCGGGGAAATTTTTCCGCTAGATTTAGCGGGGAAATTTTTTCCGCTAGATTTAGCGGGGAAAGTTTTCCGCTAGATTTAGCGGGAAAATTTTTTCCGCTAGATTTGACGGGGAAATTTTTCCGCTAGATTTAGCGGGGAAATTTTTTCCGCTAGATTTAGCGGGGAAATTTTTTCCGCTAGATTTAGCGGGGAAATTTTTCCGCTAGATTTAGCGGGGAAATTTTTTCTGCTAGATTTAGCGGGGAAATTTACCCATAATGCACCGCGCGGTTACGCCGACGGCGACGCCGACGGCGACGGCGACGGCGACGGCGACGCCGCTCAAGCCGGGAACGGGCCCCTAAGAGCTGCGCTCTAAAAAGCCTTTGGCGTCTCAAATTGGCTAGATTTAGCACTGGAAGAGAAATCAAAAGTACCAGACTCATGTCGACCACCGCTAGGGTGCATTTTAGAGCGCAGCTCTTAGGGGCCCGTTTCCAGCCTGAGCGGCGTCGCCGTCGGCGTCGCCGTCGCCGTCGCCGTCGCCGTCGGCGTCGGCGTCGGCGTCGGCGTAACCGCGCCCCTCCCTCTCCTCCTCCTCCCTCTCCTTCTCCCCCTCCTCCTCCCCTCCTCCTCCTCCCCCTTCTCCCCTCCCCTCCTCCTCCTCCCCCTCTTCCTCCTCCCCCTCCTCCCCCTCCTTCTCCTCCTCCTCCTCCCCTCATTGTCCGGCTTGAGTGGCAAGGAGGAAAGCAGTGCGAAGGTGGAGGAGGGGGGAGGAGAGACGAGGAGCCGGAGGCGAGGGGGGGGAGGAGCTTGAAGGACGAGGAGGTGGTAAAGGAGAGGGAGTGGGAGCGGGAGGCGAGGAGGACTAGCAGGCATGATCACGAGGGAGGAGGAGGAATATACCCTCCACTCCTCCTCCTCAAGAGCTGCGCTCCAATTCGGCGTTACAGGAAGTTGTAAACGGCTTTCACTTTTTAAGAAAAAAATGACTGCCCTGGGTAGTAAAATTGGCGTCTTGAAGGCTTTGATTACACCGAAGGGGGAGTGACCAGCTTTTGGGCTAAGTGACGGCCGAGCAGTTAAATAAATCAAATGATATTGTGATGTCACTATAGCAATATCGACATGCCGGAAACCTGTAGCCAGGGATGGGCAAAATCAGTGGCGTAAACAGGGAGGGGGGGGGGGGGAACCGAAGGGGCCTCGGCCCCCCCCCCCCCCCCGAAACTTTCGAGTGGGGGGGGGGGAGGGGGGGGGGGGGAGTGGGCGAGGTCCCTGACTCTCGGGTTCATCAATATCAATGCGGTGTTTTTTTTATTTTTTTTAACACGGAGCTAACTTTGTGGAGTTGTAAAAAAAGAAATAAGAAAGGAAGGGAACGCAATATGTCATTTATGACATAGTACACTTAATAAAAAATGTGTAGTTTAAACGTTTTTCGTGTAATCTGACTGAGGAATAATTAATTAACGAAGTTAGTCATTAAATAGTCTATTAAAGGGTGGCGATCAGACGGATTAATTTGCTAATGAACCCCCCATCTCCAACCAAGATTCAACGCTTTATGAAAGTCATGGATTGTGCGATATAGCAAAAATATGTAGGACCAGAGGTTCTACAAACCACAGCACTAAGATTATGGAAGCATCCGACTTAATATTTCAAGCTTTGCTGAATTTCCACGCGTGTGAAACGATACAACACAACCTTTAGTCAGAAGTAAAAACGACAAAAACATCAAACATTTAATAAGATGGGTCCAGCTTGTGGGGACCCCACAGATCGCGATAAACGTAACCAAGGACTGTGGGTTGCGTGATTGGGCGTGTAAGCCGAGGCCTCCGCAATCTGTTTTTTGTGTATATGTGTGTCGTTGCTTTTGCGTTTTCTTGTTCCAATATAGTTTTATATAACGGTCGTCAGCGGACTAGCTGGCACTGCGGGATTCACACACACACACGCGCACACACACACACACATTATATATATATGTGTACTATAATCGGCCGCATATCTCATTTGTTAAATATATTGTGAGGTAGGCTGCACTGCTAGCGTTACTCAGGAAAGAAAATATATTCGTTCACTTCTAATTTTATTGCTTCGGGAGTACCCCAATTGCGCGGAGTCACCGGGGCTGGTTTGTCGTCGCCACGGAGCGGCCCCCTTATTGTCCCCCGTTTTAATTGTTCCTCGAGAACCCCCGCTCTGGGTGCGTACCAACCGCTGTGCCCCGCTCGAGCGCAGCGGGGCCCCTCGATGTTTTGTAGCCTTTTTTTTTATTTTGAGAAGCGTCAGTAGTCGGTAGTACTGCTCTTGCACCCCGACGAGGTTTTTTTTTCCTGGGAGCGATGTCCGGCTGACGGTCGACAGTTGGGGAGAAGGTTTTTGGAAGTTTTCGGGGGTATGTGTACATGTACTTTCTTAATTTGATTTTGTATTATATATGTTTGTTTTGTACCACGTGGCTCCCATTGGTCTAAAAAGAGCGACATCTGATTGGCTCCTTGGGTGGCGGGAAAACTCTCAACAAAGTGAATATAGGCGCCTAAAGGCGCGGGATTTGCGGTTCAAGGCTCGAGTACGGAAGTTGTCATCGGCAGTTTGAGAACTGCGCGAGATAGGGGCGCGAGTGTGTGACCTGCTGCCTCAGGACGAGAGCCAAGTTCAATATGTGAGTGTACAAATCATTTTCCATCGTTCCGTTGTTGCGTTGTGTGACTTCCTTGACTTTCTATTGTGAACGGACTTGGAAAACCTTAGAAATCGACACCAACGAACAAATCACGTGAGATTTTCGTTGGTTGGATGAGGTTAAGATGGGAAGTAATTTATGGTGGAGCAGCTTTCCAGTGTTTATCGTCTATCCATCAAGGTGTTCCGCATTTCTACTCATGCATCATTGCTTTATCAGCCCCGATGACTAGCGGCTTGGTGCATTGGAGTCGTTATATAATATTTGTTTTTATGATTCTTGTTTTCTGCTAACTCTGGTGCCTTCTGTTGACGTGACTTGTAAATAAAAAAAGTAAAGTGCAAATGCCTTCCTGGTGAGGAATTCCCGGGGCACCATTTTTATGTATCATAATCATCCCAAAACCAATATGACAACTTTAATTTAATTATTTAATAGAAGAATGCATAGTTCTTAAAAAAATGAAAATGCTTTTATTTCCTCTTGTACTTTCTTTTCTCTTTTTGTGTTGTCCATCTTTGCCCCTTTACGCTTTTACCTCCTTTACTCCCTTTACCCCCCTTATCTTGACCCCCGTTAGTCCGGCCCCCTCCGAAATGAAATCCTGCGTACGCCACAGGGCAAAATACATGCAAATATGTATCAAAGTACAAATACAAAGTACTTCGTCAAAAATGCATTTAATTACGAATTTAATTACATTTCCAAAAAAGAATTTAAGTACAAGATACAAATACAACCAAATGTATTTGGTTTCCTCCAAATACTTTTCTAAATACATTCTGCAAAATTTGCGTCAGCGACTTCACGGCACCTGCAACAGGTTTCTGGGTATCTCATTTTAATTTTGTATCGCACACTAGGGAGTTAGTGTGCGAGGCTCTAGGAACGTAATAGAAATATAATCACAAAAAAAATGTAATCAGCTTGGACGTAATAGGTGAAAAAAGTACAGAGCTTCAAGCAGCTTTCTTTTTGTCGATTACATTTTGGTACGGACCAACAAAGAACCGAGACGACCAAGACGCGCAGCACTAGCTAGACAATTTTTTTATTGTTGCAACTCGCACCAGTTACGAAAATTTGAACGACCCGCGCATTTAGAATGTTCCAGGCAAAAATATGGATGGAAATCAGGCTGGAAAGCATCACAAGTTGTCACAGGCACTTATTTAGCCAGTCTGCCTGTGAACGTCGATTTCGTCACTATTCTTGCTCTGGACTAGCACCGTAATCACAAAGTCACTAAACGCTTGTGCTTGACTGAGAGACACTGCATTCGGTGCAGAACGCAGTTTTCTTCCTGCTCTGGACAGTGACAATCAATTTGAGGGATGTATTTTCGCCCACAAAATTGTGTTTAATTACAATTGTATTTGAAATACCCACGTTTTAATATTTAAATACACACGTCAAATACATTACCCAATTCGTAATTAAATAAAAATTAAATATACACAAAGTATTTGAAATAGGTATTTCAAATACTTGCATTTGAAATACTGCCCATCCCTGCCTGTAGCAAATGTAGGCGGGTTGCTGTCTACTTTAATTTGCATCTCGGAAGTCGCATATACACTAGCGCCACTGGCGCTTCTAGCGTACATTATAGCAACTCTTTGGTCCAGCCGTCCAGCCCGCGACTCCCTCGATACGACGCAATCTTGTGAATTATGCGGAGAATACAGAGCGCTTCCGGGTGTTTGTGCAACTTTGTTTTTTTTTCTTAAAAGATTCGCAGCTTTTTAGAAGCCAGAAAAAATGGGTATGATATTTTTGACTTTTTTATTCTTGAGTGTGTGTCTACGACGGCCCGTGATTTGGTTATATTTGGTCGTTGTGTCTAAACCATAGCAAAGAGCACGTGACAAGCAGAGGAGAGTGAGCGTGGCTGAAGCCGGCAAGTTTTCAATCGGCGCTTTTCGCGCGGGAAGAAAACGAATTTCGAGTTGCAAATTGTCTACAGGATACAAAAAATAAATAAATAAAAACCTCGGCGAGCATATACGTACCCTTTCAGTGTCCCTTAGCGAACACTGAAGACCCCGCCCAGTGTTGGCAAGCTCCAGCCCCTGACAACCGCCGACAGTTAGAGGGGTCCCGCGCCAAACAACCCGGCGCCTCATACAGACGACAGAGCAGCAGAGCATCGCGGAGTGTATAGCCCCAGCCTCTGACAACAATTAACAAGGAATGCCCAGACGGCTGTCTGACTGTCTGACGCCGACGGTCAACCGGGAAGCCAGCGAGGTACAACCACATGGTTGAAAAAAACCCGAGACATAACACTAAAAAGTCTGCTTGCCCTGTGGTACAACCCACGGGGCAAGCAGACTTTCGGACCCATTCACAGCAAATGTCATTTTGACGACGAGGAGGAGGAGGAGATTGGGCAGGGTACGGAGGACTTCTCCTCCTCTCCTCTTCTCCTCCCATTCTTTCCTACTTCCCCTCCCCTCCTGGTTCTCCTCTCCTCCTCCTCACAATACATGTCACCTCTTACGTACCCTCCCCTCCTCCTCCTGTGTACCCTCCCATCCTCCTCCTCTGTACCCTCTCCTCCTTCCACAGTTTCCCTGCTAAATTTAGCTGAAAAATTCACGCCACGTTACCGCAACATTAATTCAGTTTCCCCGCTTAATTTAGTGGGGAAAATGACGTCACATGACTTCGTGTCACATCTCCCCTTGAACAAATTCTGTTTCTGCGCTAGATTCAGCGGGAAAATTGACGTCACGTGACCCCAACACCAATTCCATTTCCCACCAAATTTATCGGGAAAACTGAATTGATGTTAAAGTCATGTGATGTCAGTTTACCGCTAAATTTAGCGGTGTTACTCCGACGGCGACGGCTGTTCCGCTATACGCTGTAACGGGCGCCTAAGTGGTGCGCTCTAAAGGGCATCCCGTCGCAGGAAAATCTTTGCAGAAAGAGCTCTCTTGCCGCCGCCATTTTGCGACTGGGATGCCGCCGCCATACACAGTGTTGACGACCGCCGCCATACAAAGTGTCGACGACAGCCAGAAATTTCTCTCAACCGCCTGAGCTGTAGAAACCCGGTCAACGAGGAGGTGCTTGTGCAGAAGAGGCGTTACAGCCGATCGTCATGATTCAAAAGTGCGACTTCCTCAGCATTAGATGCTGTGCTAGGAAGATCATGCAATATCTCTTTGCTCTTTCACGAACTGTTTAAAAATTTGTGAAGGACGGAAAAGCGTTTCGTGTGGTTTCGGTCAGACGAAGCTTCAGATAACTGGCAACCATGATTTTAAGCCACATTATGGGCGAGTGTCGTTACTCTGAAGCCTAGCTCATTTAGTGGCACTAGGAGTTGCCTGACCGATGGACAAATGGCACTTACACACTCTGGTTTCAGCAGGCTCGCGATTGTGTTGCGTTTCGGAAGCCCAACAAGGGGAAGATTAAGAAGCAGTAGGCTTTGTCGTATTCTCTCCCTGGACGCCACTTGAAAATCCCACAAAAGGTGCCTTTTCTCCCTCTCCCCTCCGTCATGTGCGTTTTTTTCCTTTCCCCTCTCATCCTTTCCGTCTCCGGCGTCCCGGCGAGCTGCCCCGCACGTTTCTGCGCTAAAGCAACACAACTAACAAAAATCATTAAAAAAAAAGACTTTTAGCCTTTCCACTCTGGTGAAGAAGGAAGACCAGCGAAGCTGTACTATGGTGAGAATGACGTAATGGCCGGCCGCAAGTCGGCGAGCCAGAGTAGAAAAGCTTGAAAGGTTATGCCATCTATGAGCGACGGCGGCAACCAGAGCTTTGTGTCGACATTTCTTTGCGGGGGACACAATCCTGGGGAAACTAGCTCCACTGTAAAGAACGGGTTCTGCCTTTTTCATTTTTGCGGGATTGTTTTGCGGCTTGGTTTGACCGCCCTTCACACAAGCGCCCGTCAGGCGAGCGGCAGACAGAGCGCGCAAAACAATAAGCAAAGCGACATCTTTTGCGCTTTGCTTAGCGTGATGACACGCGACCAATTTGTTCCCAACACTTTTGTATCTATTTTTTGTTTTGGCCTGGAACGCATGAAAGGGCGCCTCCCTGCACGAGCTCTTGGCCTTGACCACAGTTTGTTTTCGGCGACTTCTTCGTGTTTTTAAAGTAAGCGCGTGCTGTAGGCATTCGGATAGTATCACCCTAAACATGAAAGACGTCGATTCACCCTAGCGCGCTGCACGTGGCTCTTCGGCGCGCGCGATGGTGTGAACAGCGGGCGCGCCAGCCGGGCCAGAAGGTCAGTTACTTTCCCTCTGTGCTCAGTCACCTTCAAAGTGATCATTGAGAGTTTTTGTAAATCGTTTTCGCCGTCCCGAAACGCTTTTCACAACCCACTACGATACCCGGAACTCTACAGTCAAGGCCATCGGCGCGCAGGCGCCGTAAAGGCTTCATTACGGAGGGTTTAGCGGAGGGTGAAACGCGGTCACCAAAACTCCCTAATAAAAACTAGGAACCGTTTCAACTTTACGAAGTTAGACTGCGTTTATTGCCCTTAGCTTTGAACATATGCTCACAGGTCGTAAAATGCAAAAGAGAGTACAAATACTTAAGGGCGCCCGTTGTAGCCACTTTGCACTGCACTGTTCAAAGGCGCTGGTGGAAGCCAGTCTTTACTTCCGAAATGGCTTCTTTGTAGACGCTTTCGTTCTTGACATCGGCAACCTGTGCATTAATGGGTTGACGCGTGTGCACTGTCAGAAGTGCAAGGATTGAATTCCAGGCACGGGCCGGACGGAATTCAAGTCTTTCGTTTTAATTTTTCTGAAAACCGGCACGTCAGGCCTTGGCAGGTGCAATACTGCAACATTCGGTAATTTTCTCTTGAGGACGTCCGCCCTATCTGACTGGCTTTTGGAGGTTGAAACAAACTGCGTGGTGTTTGACGATTGGCCTCCTATCCCATCGCAGGTATTCTTGCCATTGGAGTGTCAAACTGAATTTTTTATCGGTTCTGTTCGGGTTTGGGTTCACGCCAATCGGTTCAGTTCCGGTTCAGCCCCGCGGGGAAAGGTAACCGTTCGGCCCGGTTCGAACCGTTTAAAACCGCTAAAATATTGTGATTTGTTCTGCATACCATAAAACGACTAACATTATGTTCACACAAAAGAATAAAAAAAGCGGGATTAGTCTACTTAAGCAGGATAATTTTTATAGTCTAAACAGTGCTATAAATATAATTTAATATTATGCACAAACTCGGAGATCCGTATCCCATTACTATACCTATCGTAAAGCAAGGGACGCGAAGAGGAGAATATTACTGGCTTGATTTTCTGCCAAACTTAATATGCACTAGAGCCGTAATGTAGGAAATCTGTAGAAAACAATCGTGTACCATGTATTAAAGGGACCATGAAGGCAATTTAATTTTTTTTTTTTTAAGAAGGTGTTTTCGGAAGCATTGGGGTCCTGGCATGCCACACAATTTTTTCTAGAACGTTGCGACTCTTATTTTTGTACCTGCAAATAAATTTGCGAAACCGAAACAAACATTCAGATTTCTTCCCTCTTTCGCCTCTGGAAAGAGAAGTGACGTCAGGGAGCACTGTCGGCATCGGTAGGATTTAGTGCACACTCAGTGTGGTTCCCGTGGTTCGCTCTAGTGCACGGCGGTCTGTGAAGAAAACCTGGAAGAAATGGACGACAACGCCGCGCTTTCCTCAGACGCGAGAACTTCATGTTTTTACCCAGACTCCGGCTGACGTGAAGGTTCTGCTCAAAGTCTTCTGGTCGGAAATGCAACGAACAAATCCTGACACCGCTGTCCACAGCTCTACGCAAGACGACGGCGCGCAACCAAATGCTGAGCATTGCTGCATCGGTCGGAAGTTTATGCAAACTAACGTCGCCCGATCGACCGCACGTCTTTAGCCCTTTCGCGCAACCTACTACTGCACATAAACGTGGCATGATTGGTGAGACACCAGTTCGCAAAGCGAACACGAGACGACGCACGAAACCAAAACCAAGAGTCCGCCGCCCCCAGCGCTCGTACCTCTTTTTCTTTCTTTTTTTTGCTTTTTTTTGTCCATGGTTGCTCGATGCTTGTTACGCGCCCGAGGTAGCAGTGCGGGATGTGTTCAACCAGTGACAAACGGAGGGATCGCTTCAGATTATGCTTTTATACACGGTTTGAAACCTATTAATTCCCAACTACAACTTCAAAAGATTGTCCAACGTTTAAATAAACTTTTTTCATCACATCTCACCACCGAAATCGAAACCAAGAGCGCGTCTATCGTTTGAATCAATCGCCAGACGAGGAGCCCGTTGTCGTCACGCTTCGACGCACTTTAGTTCACCTTTCTGCCGCCGCCTCGGTGGGGTCTCAGGCATCGTTCCCGGCGCTATGATTACCGCGCCTGTTTGCTCGATTGGTGCGGCAACCAAACTTCTGTTCGGGCTAGAACTTGGTCAACAGTATCTGAGACGTGCCTGACATCCATTTCAATCGTCGAATAAAACTTCGAAGCTGCCTTCATGGTCCCTTTAAAGGGGCCCTGAAACAACTTTTTGACTAATTTTTTATTTGCACCGAACCTGAGCGCACTGAACGTAGTAACCTAAAGAAACATATTTTCTCAAATTTCACTTTATTGTAAAAGTTATAGGCAAATTAGAATTACAAAAACAAGCAAAAAATAACCTCCTTTATGACGTCGTAGGTCCTGGCTTGAGTGGCCGTTAACTAGAGGCGGAGTAGTGAGCTCATCGAGCGCTTACGGCTGCCGCACTCCGTGTCAACGTCTCGAGAGGGCGCCACTAAAGCACGTGTTGGATAGGCTGTATAAAGCGGGAGGCCAGGGCGGCTCGCGTTGCATTTGCTGCGCGATTAAAGACCAATTCGGCAAAACACTTCATTGGCCACAAGCGACAGCAAACACGCGGTAAAGATCAGTTCAGAACGGGAGCCACTTCGGAATGCCATACCGCCAAATGGCTAAATCGCCAGTCAAGCCCGCGCCGAAAGCCTTCGGAACGCTCGGAGCCGGTCGGATCCTCGAGCCGGTATACGATCGCAGCGCCGCCGCGTACATCCGGGAACTTTCTACGCTCGCCGTAGCCTCATCCAACTAGCCCTTTCTAGTATGCGCCGTTTTTTCCGCCGCTTGGTGGCGGGTTTGTCGACGGGTCTTTTCTTGTTTCCGTACTTTATGAACTGTATTTGTTTCTTTTCTGATCTAAAATACTGAACAAAAATTACTTTCATACATAATTGAAACGGTTCGCGACATTTATATTTTGTATCTCGACTAAAAAAAAAAAAAAAAAGCTTTTAGCGGGTCTTACCAGTAGTAAGCCCAGGACCAAAGACGTCACATATTGCGTGCTTTCGGCAACGCGGGTCGCCCTAGTAGGTGGAGGAGGAATTTCCGCGTCGTCCGGTAAAAATATGACTCACTGATATTTAGTTACTCTCTCCGTGCCCGCTGGCTTGCCCGAACCCCAAGAGACGTGGAAACCGTAAAAAAAGGTAGACACTTAAATGTGACTGCAGGGCCCCTTTAATATGGCGATGCCACCGAGTTGGTTCATGATTACAACTGTTAGCACCGCGCAAAAACACAAGGAGAAAGGGAGGAATGCTCAAGACGTGCGCTGATCTTCAACTGAACGTTTAATAAGAACACACCCAAGTAATTGACCATACCGTTATCGCATCAACGCTCAAGATAAATATTCATTGTTTATATAAACACACAGAAGTCTGGCTGATACCAATTATCTCCTTCCTTTCCTATCAACTACGCTTTCAGCCCTTCTCTTGCAGTTTTGTCACCACCTTTTCCCACAATCGTAATAACTTCAAAATTTGGCTGACACATGGAAGTGGCGCAGTGTAAAAACAGATGTCCTTCCGTTGTTGATCCCAGCGACAGGCCAGGTTCGCGCGCACGGCCAGTTTGGCCGATGTATACCCGACTGCAGCTCAAAGGGATTCGGTACACCACTCTTACTGCACAATCAACATAGTTATTCCTGTGTTTTACAAAACACTTGTTACCTTTGCTCTCTCTGTCAGCCAGTATGGGGCAAAGTTAAGACAAATTACTAGGCTCTCAAAAGACGACCGGCATGTCGTACCGCCCCGCTATCTTTTTCATGTTGTGAGATATTTTATGCATATAAGAAATCAGTCATGTTCGTCTGTTCTGTCTTTCTTTGGGTTGATGAGTTCTTATCTTTTTTTTGGTTCACCTTGGGGCCACTGCCAGGTTCGCGGCGAGACGCTCTACCGCAAAGTGGGTTCGTACTCGCGTGGCATGCTGCTCGTTGAGCGCAATCGGACACCAGTCACGTTGGTCACGGTGATAATCTGTTTATTTACAATACAAAACAAACAACAAGAAGGCAGCGGCTATCAGCTGGTGAACGCCGGCGGTATGGATATCGCCCACGGCAGCCCAATCACAAAAAATACAAGGCAGGGTAAACACTCATCGGTGCGCCGGACGGTTCCCCGTTGTCGCCGCCGCCGAATCCCAGAAAGATGAGAGCCGAGATCCCGCTGTCCGCTGGGTTTAAGATAACCGCGGGGGCGAAGTGGCCAATCAAGGAGCGACACGTCGATCTCCTTTCGGCGGGGGTTCGTAACGAAAATCGCCCCAAAGAGGGAGAGGAAAAAGCCACTCACAGTGGTAAGCAGCGCCACCTCTCACTACGTCAGCGCGGCCGCCACGGCGCGCCAAAACGCTGACACGACAAAATGTTGAAGGATCACAATCCCGAGACTCCCCCCTCCTTAGCCAATAGTCACCCGCAAACGGGTCGACCGACATCAACACAGAATGACAAAAATGTTGCCTTTAATTGCATTCTAATAAAAAAATACACGTCTAGACGAGAAAAAAGAAAAGAAAATGCCGCCAATGGCCCTGATTGCACGGGCCATCCCCCTGTCTTCTACGCCCACGTGGTCAGCCAGATGGTCCAGCAGGCCGCCATTGCACGGGACACAGCGCACCCTTCGGCTCACATGTCCATGCCGCCCAGGAAGTCGTCCAGCAGGCCGCCGACGTCGGCCTCTTGTCCCGGTGGAGGCGCCACTGGTCCTGGCGGAAGCGCCCCCGGTTGTGGTGGAGGCGCCGCTGCCAGCGCTGCTGCCCCGTCCCCCGGGGCCCGACGAGGGCCACCCGAATGGCGTCAGCGAAGGCACCGTCCCATGCCATGTGCCCTACAACCGGCACCGCCGCATCTCCACGTGGTTGGGGTGGGGGGTCGCGGACGGCCCGGAGGCGCCCCATCCTGGCACGGTGGGCTTCACTCCGTAGATGGATGGGGTGGAGAAAGAGGACGCCGCACCCCCGGCAGAACCGGGACCCGGGGTTGTCGGCCGATGCAGCCCCTCCCGCGGCGAGGTCCGTCTCCCAGACCATCCGGCCTCCGAACACCAGCGGGACTTCCGACTCCCTGAGCGGCCGCCGGGACCCGGCGCTGCTCGGCCCACCGGTGCCTTGAGAAGTAGGCCCGAGAGGCCTCCAGGGAGTCCTGTGATGTCAACGTTGCGACCGACCGCCTCGCCGGTCGTCGGACGGACGGCTCCCGCTGTGTAGCCCGACGGGCGTTGCCGGCGTCCGGAAGCGACCGTCCCGCAGGGCGGCGGGCTTGCTGGGGTGGATGCTGCTGTCTTGCCACGACCGGTCGAGCCTCTTGTCACTTGTGCACGATGAAGCTCGCAGAACGACGAACCCGCGCCTTCCTCTGGGGGGCCCACCTTTTCTATGGGCCCTTTCACTCTTTCCACACGGAGACAGCGCCCCGCTTCCCTGAAAAAGAGAGCCGAGATCCCGCTGTCCGCTGGTTTCAAGATAACTGCGGGGGCGAAGTGGCCAATCAAAAAGCGACACGTCGATCTCCTTTCTGCAGGGGTTCGTAACGAAAATCGCCTCAAAGGGGGAGAGAAGGAAGCCACTCACCAGTAAAGCCTCTGTATAGGCTCCTTGCATTGACGTCACATCGCACACATTTGCACACCAAGTAAAAGGAGGAGAGGGAAGCTGCTTTTGTAAGAATTTTGAGTGACGGGTTAGTCTTCTATAATCTTCTGGGAGGAGAATAGCGACGCCTGTGCAAATCCGGAAGCCACAAAGGAGGGTCCTGATAAGAGGGGAGCTCCTTCTCCCCCTCTTCTCTGGAGGGTATCGGAAATGACGTCATGTGCAAGGAGCCTATACACCTTTTCCGCGTAGTCGTCGCCATCTTGCGTGTTGCAGCGACAGCCGCGCCGTCTGGCGTCTGGCGTCTGGTTTTTGTGCGCCCATTTTGGTATGCGGAGAGCAGCGTTGTTCCTAGCTCCCGCGTTGTCCCCATTGACCCCGTGCATCGTATCTTCATTGTTTTCCCTTTAGTGAGTTCTTAATTTGTTTGTTACTGAAAGTGTGAATTATTCTTGTGTTCTGGCGTGTTTATTCGCCTTCATGGCTCCCATTGTTGCGCCAACAGCGCCGAGAGGTTCGCCGCCAGCGTCGCCGGTAATCGAAATCGGAAGCATGTTCACTTTTCCTGAGGACGTTTACCAGTGTTTGCTCTTCGCGTGTTGTTGTTTGTGAAGAATGACTGCCTTCTGCGAATGACTAACGGAGGGTTTCTATGCGCGAGCGAGGGCGACCCTGGGCATAGAAGTATCATCGTTTAATCGTAGAAATACTCGCAATGGGAGTTGGCAACGCGGGCCGAACGGTTTATTGTTATGGTGCACCGTCGAGGTACGATCGCTAGTTACCGGGACATCTCTACTTCGTATGACGCCCAAATGCTTCGGAACTATTCAGGAGATGGGGGTGAAAGGGGTGGGGGGGGGGGGGGGGGAGGACGACGACGATTTTGCGCCCTCTTTTCGTATTGTTTCCATTAACGTACTTTAACGGGCGTCGCTACCGAGCAACACACAAAATTATAACGCACATCCTCGTAGGAATGAACGGAATGAAAAGCAAAACATGAGTAGACAATAACAATCATTACACCCAGGGTCTTACATTTGCACCACAAGCTGCAAAATTCGTTCTGCATTTGACTTATCGAGGCCTATTACTGCACTTGTAGATGTCCGTTTCTATACTGCCTATTTGCTTTTTTTATGTGCTGATATTGCATAGCTTCTCCGCTGATATCAGCGTGGAAGCGATGCAAAATGTATACGTTACAGCCGCATTCGCTTTGCGACTTCTTGTGTTCGGTGCACAATTTGTCGCGCGCTATCTTCCATTTTCGGAAATTGCTGCTGCAGCCAACGACTGCGCAGTGGCAGCCCGATGACCAAATATGCGCGGACATGATACATTGACGTATTAACCCACCTTATTACAACTCACTTCGCTGTCAAGGGCTTCAAAACCCATTTAACGCGCACCACTTCAGCATCTTGCCAGCCGGCTAGGCCTGCTCCCGCATACCGGAAGTGTTAGAACCGGAAGAACTATTCCCACTGTGCGCCGAGTCGCCGAGTCGAGGCTACGCACGTTACGCGCTGGGTCGAGGTTAGACGGAAAAGGTGTATACGAAAAAGTAGCGACATTCTTTGAAGAATGCCGCCTGCTATCTTGGAGCGATCCAGGCGGCGCTAACGTCGACGCGCGAGCGCGAAAGAGCAAAATATAACAATAAGAGTGTGCATAAGGGAGGAGGAGGGAGAAGGAATGGGGCCTTTGCTGTCGGAGCGCAGTGCATGCTATGAGCTCATGTCGCCAATCAAATAACGCCAACTATGCAACGTCACGGCTTTCACCGTCTTTCTTTGAGCACACTCTTCGCGGCTGGTCAGGAGATCGAACTATAGGGGGCGCTCTGACCCGTTTGTTTTCCCCACGCTCAGTATTTACTCAACACAAGGCCTGTGCACATGCCGACAGGCCTTATGGGCATGGCCATGTCATCTTCTACAATAGAGCGCGGGGCACAGTTTAATAAAAAAAATACTAACAATCGACGAAGCGACGTTAAGTGCCGGATCTATCCTCAGAGAATGCGAGCGTGACCCACTTCGGCTTTTGTGATGAGCTGGGATCGTGCATGCTGCATTGTTCATGCAGGCCGAGTGGAAACGAAAGAGCCCCTCCTCCCCTTCACCGGAGAACACGAACTCCAGTCGAACGCTGACGCCGCGTTCGGTTATGTCGGCCGAACGCTGCGTCATTGTATTTGTTGTCCCCATCCGTGTAGTTGTTAGGTTAACCGCTTGGGGCGTCACGGTCTGTCCTCCTCCCCATTACAATAAACGCTAGAGGCTCAGCTGGCGCTAGTGTGCTGTTCCATTTTGAAGCAGACAGCAAGCAGTCAGAAATTGACTTCCGGTAATGCATTTTTATGATAAAAAGCAAGTGCATTTTCTCTCTGCGCTCGATTATAGGAGCAAATATCACGAATAATTTGTACGTACTAGGCACATTGGAACATTTCTCAGTCACGCAGACGAAATAATTGGTCAGTTAAAGCATTTTTATTTGAAATTCGTGGCATGAAAAACGGTGTTAAAACCGCTTCGTACGTGTATTTATGTGCACTGTCGGACACTGTTAGCGCGAACACGGCGTCGACGCTTTTCAGCATAGGGGATATACGGGCCAAACGAACGAAGGACATGTGGAAAACCAAGAGAGACGACAAGAACTACGCAGTAACACTGGATAACTAACTCCTTGTGCTCGCAGGCGATCAAAATAAATTGAAACCCACGTAATATAGTCATATTTGCAATAAATAAGTGCTGCTTTGTTCTTTCTGCTCATGAATATATGCGAAGATGCTTGTTCTGTGTTCAAATCAACACCCACACGCTCCAAATCTTCGAAAATAGGGGGAGCCAGAGAGCAGGTGCCCGATAAAAACTGCCCGACATAGGAAATAATAAAAAGACACACTTTTCGTAGCTCACGTGCTTAATTTTTTTGCGTTCAAATGTTTCTTTAAACGATCGTAAAGATGCGCGCATTACGGAGTCATTTTCATCCAATGACAGGACGGGCATATTAGCAATATATAAGCATCACCGAAATGGTAGCAAACCGGGAACACACTCTACATTCCTTTGGATCGTTAGTTTGCTTACAATCGTCCCTCGTTTTCACATACCCTCATTGAAACAGAGGTTTGGGCCTGAAATAGAGCGAAGTTTAACATCGTTGAGTAGTAAAGAAAAATGTTGTAACTAAAGCAGTTACACTTTCACAATACCAATAAAGGTACATACTATCCGGTACAACCGAAACGACAAAAGTTATTCATGTTATTTTCCGGCGGAGAGACAAAATTCACGCGAGGTTTTCCCATAGAAATACACTGGGAGGCTGGAAATGTAGACTGCATGCTGTCTGCTTCAATTTGCGACCGGAAGTCCCGTAGACACTAGCGCCAGCTGAGCCTCTACCGTTTATTGCAATAACTCTATGACCGTGACAGTGCGCTTTTACACTGTGTGTATGCATTTGCGTGTCTTTCAGCCTTTGACTGCGCTCTGACTCAAGTATAAACCACATATAGACCTTTCCAGCGGCAGCCTCGAACGAAGCGATTTACAGCGCGCGTCCCTGGTTTTGAGAGTGTACCTCAGTGTTGCCCGACTGCGCTGAGCTGTGGAGTTTCTCGTCAGTAGGCTGTGGCAACCTGCGTAGGCGCAATTCCGGACGCTGGTGGAAGCTAAATTGCCGCGCTTTCTTTCTTATTTTGTGTTCTGTGGCGAACATAATTTATAGAGGTATTTGAGAAAGCAGTGCTCTATTTTTTTGGAACAAAAACAAAGAAATGAAAGCTGTTTTGGTGACTCCGTGCGCGACAGAACAAATGCAACTGGAATGGTTGTTTCATTTTATGTTCATCGTTTTACGGCACCGTACACTCAGCCGTGTCAATCTATAAAGGTCAAAATATTTGACCACAAAGAATATCCGAACTGCATGGATATTCCCTGCCCACAACATGAAATTCAATGAGTCTCATCAATCGAACAACATATATTGTACGTACCCCACGGTGCCGCGTTATCCGAACAGGATTTGAGAAAGGTCTCAAATAACACAGCATGTCCAATATACAGTGTCGACGATAGTCACTTCACGGCAATCGGACGGAATCCGGCGCGTTTTGGGGAACATGTAGAAGAGAGCAGCTTTTTTGAACAGCTTCAAAGCAAATGAACGAACGTGTCTATTCTGTCCCCACACCCCGAACCCGACCCTATCAGCTATTTTTCGCGAAGACCCGGAACACACCCGGGAAGGCTTTTTGGAGATTATCTCGACGGAAATAATCCTCCAAGCACGTTGAACTGCCTGCGTCGCGGGCTGCTTGACGTTCGCTCTCTTCGTTCGTTTTCTGCGAAGGCCGAGCGGGCTACGAGCCCTGGTATTCCCTGGTTCTCACAGTGGAAGATAACATACAAAGGGTAATCACCCGAAACAAGCGAATAAAATAAAAACTTCCAAGAAAAGCCGCCGAACTCCGTATGCAAAATGCAGGTGGGGAGTCACGCTGACCGAGTTTCCACAGCTCAGGCGGGTGCCAGAAATTTCTGGCTGATAGGGGTCGCTCGATTCGCAAAATGGCGGCGGCCAGAGCGCTCTTTTTGGAAAGGTCTATAGGAAGGCCGTTTGCTATCTTGGAGCGATCTAGGCGGCGCCACAGTCGACGCGCGGGTGTAAAAGAGCAAAACACAAAGATAAAAGGTGTGCGCGTCAAAGGAGAAGGAAAAAGATGTCGCTATCTTTCTTATTCAAAGCATTAACTCACAGTGATAAGCAGCGCCACCCTTTGCTACGTCAGCGTGGCCGCCACGGCGCGCAAAACGCTGACGCGACGGAATGTTGAGGGATCACAATCCCCACACATTTTAACTCCCTTAGTAATTTCTCCGCCACCCCCAACAAAACAGACGCTGGGAAGTCCGCCGCCCCAAGCCGTTTCATTAGCCTGCCAAAGCTGTCTTGTAGCGTACAGTGACACGACTTCTCTAGAGCCGCCTGAATGCACGATGAGGCTATTCCCCTTTTAGCGACCTTCGAGTGGGCGGAGTTGTAATGCAAGAACCCTTTGTTTGTGCGTGGGTAGTTGAGCCAACACACGTGATCCTCGGCAAACTTCAATTTGAAATCTAGTAATTGTAAGTACATGTCGTCGCGGAGTTCGTGCGTAAACTTCAAGCCCTCCGAGCGTCGCGTGAAAACATCTAGCACTGCATCCACAACGCTGTCACCAGAAATTCCTTCCCTTTTAGTTACCCCCAGATAGTCGTCCATGAATCTAAAACCCTACTGACCCTACCCGCGTCCAAATTCTCCTTAATTGATTGATCAATATTGGCAAAGAGATAGCTCGGGAGCAACGCATGCGCCTATACAAATACCTTCCCATTGTAAATAATAAAAACGCCAGCATACTGAGGGAACGTGGACTGGAGATAAAACATCAGCAGTTTCATGAAACCATCAACTCCAACACCACTAGCATTATAAAACTTTAGCACACAATTTCTCTCAATGCGCGCACGCACCGATGCAAAGAGGCCCTCCACGGGGTACAGAAAAGCACTAGAAAAGTACTCCAATACCGCCTGTGAGTTTCGAACCAAGGAAGGGTCATCTAGCTGCAGGGAGGTTAATTGCTTTAGTAGGTATAGGCTCACAAACCTCTGCCAAGTCCCTCTTCTGGAAAAAATGGTCCTAAGGGGTGAGCCCTCGTTGTGGGTGACAACCGTAAAGAAGGCATCCAGAGACCCTACATTGCTTTTCTTAACGTCCCTTTTCAGGTTGCGCAAATTAAGACCGGCGCACAACTTCAAAGCAGCACACTTAACATTCCTCGGGTCGAGAGACATCTGTTCAGTGTACCATGTGCACCATGTGGTACAGGTTTTGGTTCAATGAAGATCTTGGTGAATCCTCTCATGGTTGACGTAGAAATGTCCGAACTGTTCGGATGGACTGTGATGCGTAATTGTGTATGTATGCCTGTGTTTCTGTCTATGTGTTACGCTGTGAACTTCAACCCTTTTTTTGGTTGTTGTTGTTTTCTTTTTGTTTTTTTTCTTTGTTTTTTTATTGTTTTTTGTTGTTCTTTTTTTCTGTCGAGGTTGCATCAGAACAACTTATGAGTATATAAGGTGTGGGACGGAATAAACGTAGCAGCTGAGTTAGAGCTGAGCCTTCTCCCTTTCTTTCTGTCTACTCAACTGCTTGATGTCTCTTTTTTTTTTACCACTGACTCAAGCATAATCGATATTAAAAAGGTCACGTATTTATACCTCATACAAACAGACCTCCAGACTTGCAGCCTCTGGTCCCATTTGCTTGAAAACTTACCTCGTCGGTGCAGACGACGAGTTTCCACTGGTCGTCTCTCCAGCCGCCGTAACGCTCAGCGAACTCAAGACGGTGTTGCCGATGTTCCTGGCTGAAGAGAGGTTTGCGGCAGGCTACACGGCATTTGAGACCAGCACATCGAAGCCTTCTCGCTATTGTCCTATCCAACACGGAAAGACGCAACACTCTTTAACTGCCTCAAAGTCAGAAAAGGGTTGTCGACGATGGCCGCTACTATTAGCATGTCCTGCTGCTCTGTCGTGCCCCTTGGGCGCCTGGAATGCGAGGCATCTTCAAGTCTTGCTTCCTGCTGGTACCCCTTGATCCACCTTCGCACCGATTTGCGTGTATGCCCTACCAAGGCGGCAATTGCTTCTTGCGACACACCGGCCTGGGCCAGAGCGATTATTCGTGCTCGGTCAAACTGCGATACCCGCGGCATTCTTCTAACAAACTAAGGAACAAACGCGCTCATCAACACAATTTATTTGTGCAGTACAGGGCATCAGCATAACTGAAATCTTTGTTTTTTCGCAGTGCTTGATTTGATCATTTGCACAAAAAAAAAGTTGATAAAAGCGCACGCGCTTAATCTCTCCCGTGACGCCGCATTATTAAAAAATTGGGCCACTGTACATTAGGAAAAGAGCCGTTGAAATTACTGTTTTAAATATAATTCCTTTCCGAGGGCCAATAGGTAATGGAACAAACTTCCTAGTAAAACCGTATTTTTAAACAAATGTTTGTAATTTCGTGGAAAGCAAAAATCAGAGATTGACAACATGCCACGAATTTGTTTTTTTATTTGTACGGATTGATAAATTTTTTAATTGTGCGTGCACAAATGTTATTATAGCACATGACTTCTTTTGTAATAGCCCTGATAGTGCTACAGTATCTCTAAATCATATAAAAAATGTCGTGTCATGGATGTCAAAGTTATATTTAACTTTATATTTAGAGTAGACATTGAAATAGTCACTACCAAAATAATTCCCCGCTGTGCAACTTGCATCACCCTTTTGGTAGCTTCAATCGTGTACACAGGTAACTGCACGGTAACCCTTACTTGCACTATGGTAGGAGCAGCTGGTTGCTGCCTTTAATTATGCACACTGCGTGAAATTGTTTGCACAAACAGGACATTTGCACTTTTTTTGGATTTTACTTTGGAAAAGAATGGGAGGGAAAAACATTTTAACACTTCGGTTAATTCTCCAAGTGCGTACTTTTCACCACACTATTAGTTTCCATGACTGCCAAATAGAAACCTCCAGTAGATCGTACATTCCGAAGGATTGATTGAGCATGCCCTTCCTGGGTTCGCTTTCCGCATTGTGTAGATCCACGAAATCTCTCTTGATTGGGACAAAGAAAAAGAAAAGCAGGCGATCGCTTGTTTACGGTTGCCATGAAGCATAAATGCACACATACAACTTTACCGTACCTGCGTGCTGTGTGTGATTTAAATAGTAAGTTAAGAGGAGACGCGACCTACAAGGGTCTACATTTTAAACACTTTGCCGAGTTCAATTAAACGTTTACGATATGTTAGTTTGAAACGTGGGAGGGCATGCAAAATTTCGACCAACACAGAAGTTTTTATGCCAAGTTACGGCACAATCTGCCATAACAAAGGAGACTGACGCCGCCTCAGCATAAAAGCAGTTTCAAAATGGCTTCATTTTTCTCTCGTACAACTTTCTCTGAAATCTACTTTACCTTCATGAACAACTGGAAATCATTAAAACAAAGCATCTTACTGAATTCTCAAAAACATTTCACAGAAACATTTCTAGAAGTTTCCGCGCTCGGACAGACAGCAATATTCTCGAGTCATTTGGAACATCCCAGTAATGCAAACAAGACAAAGATAAAAAAGGAAAAGCGTTGGTGGGGATCAAACCCCAGCCAGCAGCGTGGCGCTCGAGCACGCTGCTGACTCAGCTTTTCATAGGCGGCAGTATCGCAGAATTACCCTATACTGTTCCGCTGTCTACAGCGAGACTGTTAATAACGTTACATATGCGAGCATGCATCTTCATCCACCGTCTCTAAGAGCCTTAATTCTGTGAGCACGCCCAAAAAGCGTAAGAGCACAGGCTAATAAAAAGGAAGCGTGAAACGTTTTACCAACGTGACTTTTCGCAAATTGCGCGTGGTGGAGCTGCTTCGATCGCCCCCAGTAACTAGGACCAAAAGTCTCGCCCCTCGTGCTCGTTTCACAGCGCATCACCGTCCGCTCGTCTCTTCACATCTGCCTCATATTCCTCAATAACATTTTAAGCTGTTCAAAGTTTCGTGAGCTCTACGCTTCCATACAGGTCTACCTTCTGCAGATTCACTCTAATATTTCGGTCTAAATGTCTAATGATGCGGTACCACTAGAACATTCTTGTTCAAAATAGTTCAGAGTGCCAAAAACTTTTAATTTATGATTATTTCATTTTGAATTGTGCTGAATTATTCAGTATTCTTGTCTTCAGCGAATTGGAACACACTGGCGCGTTCTGTTTATTGAACTGCATTTTATTTAGTCTTCCAATAATGTTTTTGGACTACTATGAAAAAATTGTGTTTAGGAGAATGGACAATCCTCCCTTAGAGGGCCTTGGATCCGCAGTCATAGAGGAACGGAAAGGATGACTTCCCTTGCCCTCGAAGAGGTGTTTCACTATGGCCCAGGATCAGCGCATAGTAAACATGATATTGGTTACGCATATATTTTCGTAATATGTGCGTTTTAGAACTATCTTTTTCTTAAGGTCAGGTATTGCTAAGGCAGAATCTTTTGCAGCACATTCGTGACATGGATTCTTAGATTAATACTAACGGCTGCACTCTTTAAATCGGGTGGTAAATCCCGAAACATAGTCTAGAAACCAGTCATGATATAGGCCCAATGCTATCAGCTGAATTATTTAGAATTAACCCAGCCTAGAAGTTTGCTATATAAGGTGGAGATGGTCAAGAACGGCACTTGTCTCTAAAGGCAGCTTGAGCGTTACATCTCAATAATAGTGTGGTGTCTCCAAGAGACCCAAGTGGTATTATGAGAAGCCTTGTTGAATTTTCGATAGGACAGACAATTGCTTGAAGGTTTCATTTGATTACACTCTTACTTCCGTGGAACCAACTCTCCATCCTGCACAATCTTCGCGATCGTTGGTATCAGGAGGGCAGTGCTAGTATACAATGCTTCGCATTGCTTAAGAAGGAAATTGTTACACACAGTGCACGCCTCAAACATCTTGACAATACTGGCGGCATTTCTCCATCAGAGTCGACTTACGACTCTTCACCTCTCAGGAAGAATCCTAAAGCAGTTTAGGTTGCCGTCCAACTGCTTCTTGACACTTCATTACGCGGGAGCTGGTAATTTAATAGACCGTTACCCTGAAGTGCGCTGGTGGAAGAGTACGGAGATGATGCCTGCCTAGCTGCGAGAGCTCGATGATAATGGGACCGCGACTTCGCAATAAAAACTAGAATTATAACCCCAGTCAGCGAAAACTTTCAGCTTTTGGTGAATGTTAAACGAGCAGGCAGACAACCCGTCACCGCGATCGTGCCGAAAAAAAAAAGTTGGATATAAACGGAAATGACGCATTTATTTCGTTATCAAAGGCGGTTTTTCGGACCGAATGTTCAAGATCAAGCGAGTTCGATCTTTCGAACAGCTGGGAATGCCGTAGAAGTATCGTACAGCGCGTTTTGGGCTTGGTTCACACTGACACTTAGGCTGGTCATTTAGGAATAAACAAATCCAAGAACAGTTGACAGAACGACTACTTCTGGACAATATGCTACAAAGGCTCTGAGAATTGGGTACGCTCATCCAATGTTGGCCAAAGGACAGGTCGGCATCATTAGTTTAGGTACTCATAATCGGGGAACCATTCCGTAGGTTGCTGGTAGACAATGTTGGCCCGTTACCACTAACTGCAATAGGAAACAAGTGCTTGTCGACGCTACTTTGTCCTGCAACAAAGTTCCCGGAAGCAGTCGCTTTACCAGAGCTAAGCACTACAACAGTCGTTAACGCACTGCTCGGCGTTTTTCGAGAGTGAGATTTCCTAGCAAGATCTAATGTTATCAGGGCTCAATCTTCACCAGTGCGCTGACCAGAACCTTTTTAGAAAAA
Source organism: Ixodes scapularis (assembly GCF_016920785.2). Classification (NCBI taxonomy): domain Eukaryota; kingdom Metazoa; phylum Arthropoda; class Arachnida; order Ixodida; family Ixodidae; genus Ixodes; species Ixodes scapularis. Next base: position 45,653,938 of record NW_024609839.1, on the reverse strand, counting down.
TGTGGCATAGCCATCCACCACAGCTCCGTGTACCATCCAAGGATCAAATCTGTTGAGAAGTGTCAATCGCTAATAAGGGAAATATTGCGTGAACTTTATTACTCTTTGTTAGTTGGCATCCAAATCCCACCACCGCCATCCCTGTGCTCGCTTCCTTCTACATAAGAGATACTAATGTGGGAAATAGAAGTTTTACGGTTGAATGCAAAGCAAAACAAAAAACGAATTAAAAGAAGTGCTAGACTAGTACAGGCCTTGTTTAGCCCACATACAGGTATAACTAACCTGTTGGAACGTGACATCGAGTTGACTTCTGATCAATCTTTCCGTACAAGAGTGCACAGACGTTCACCACGTCATGAAAAGCTGTTGAAAGATTCCGTCAGAAACATGCTGGACTTGGGAATAATTGTTCCAGGGGATAGTGATTACCTCTCTCCGACGTTCATTGTAGAGACCACCGGTAAAGAACCGCGATTATGCATATAGACTACCAAAAACCCAACGCGATAACTAAGACAAGTGTTTCCCCTTTCGAATGTTGAAAGGCTGCTTTAAAAAATGGCGGTGGCGTAATACGTGCCAACACTAGACCTTGTGCGGTGTTATTGGCATGTGCCTCCCGAAGAGAACGCAATTAAGCTGGTAGCTTTCATTACTCCTCTCGAAACGTTCCGCACGCTTGTCCTTTCCTTTTTTTTTTTTTTTTTTTTTTACTTAAGAGCCTTTTTTTTTTTTCCAAGCTAATGAGCGAAGTGCTCATAGATGCTAAGTCTTTCGCAGTTCCCTGCCTTGATAGCGTGGCCATTTTTTTCAGTAACTGGGAGCAGCACTTGCAGCACTTACGAGAAGTATTCGCTAGAATACAGAAAGCAAGATTAAGTCTGAAAATGGCCAAATATCTTCTCGCCAGTTTTGAAGTCCAGTATTTGTGCCAGGTTGTGAGTCAAGGAAAACGACGTCCGTCTGAAATTAAACTTACGTCCACAAATTATTTTTCTTTGTCGGAAACAAAGACGAACTTGCATTCCTTTATCGGTTTAGCCCCCCTGTTTCTGAAATTACATTCCTAACTTTGCGCATGTCGCTAGCCCAGTCGCAGATGATCTTCAAAAGGCAGAGCAAATTTTTTGCGCTAGACCGAAGAACGTAAGAAAGCCTTTCCCAGGATCAAGGAGCCTTTAGCGAGCGATCCTGTGCTCGCTTCACCGGACTACACGCGAACCTTTATAGTGCAGTGCGACGCGAGCAACCATTGTTTGGGCGTAGTCCTCAGTCAGGTAAACAAGGACGGGGAACATGCTGTTGTATACGCCAGCATAAAACTAACAACTCGCGAACAGGCATATTGCCCTAAAGAAAAAGGGTGTGCTTGTATGGTATGGGCTATCAAAAAACTGTCAAGCTATCTGAAAGTATCTTCGTTTAATTTCGAGACAGACCGCTTCCTTCTTGTCGTGGCTCAATCCTATGTAAAACAAAAACTATCGTTTAATGTAGTGGAGTTTGGCACTGCAGCAATTTACTTTCACGCTGCGATACAAGAAAGCCAGAAATCACACCAATTCCGATTGCCTGAGTCAAATTCTGTAGTGCTCCTCTACTTCTGCGAGAAAGGTCCTACAGAAAATTTATTATGCGAAGTTTCCTTTTGGTGACTCTGCGATGTTGAGGCTTATTGCTTCACTTATATTCGCCTAAGTTTCGCTGCATTATTTCGCTCCTAATGATCTCAGAGGGTCTGGCATTGCTGAATTACGCCCATGGATTGCTTCCGATGTCGTTTTTGCCGCTCGTCCCCCAAGCCATTTCAGCACCTCGGCTTGCTGCTATAGTGAAGGTGCCATACATAGCCTTTGAAGGTGCCATTAAACGGATGATGCGATGTCCATACATTTGAGACTTCAGTTCAATGGGGCGCATGAATTGAACACAACAGATGCACCAGCGTTCAATTCTAAATTAAGTCCAGTCAATCTGTTGGAGGTGTATGATCGGCTGTAATGCACCTTTACGCTTGAACTTTTATAAAAGTGCCTACCATAATTTTTCGAGAGAGAACCTACCTAAAATTCAGAGAAAATAAGAAGTGGGTTTTTCTTTTGTATGTAATCAAAAAATGCTGAAACAAAATGCTAATTTTAGATATGTGACTTACCAACTTATTCATCTCACCAAGGGGGCAATGACGCGAACATGAATGTCTTTTTGAGTCGGCGATATTTGCTTAGCTCCCGCCCTAGCTACTAACCCCACTTTGGCAGATGTCACCATTCGCCAGGGAGCTGCACTTACTAGAACTGGGCTATCTTTCTGTGCTTTTGAAGAAATATAAGATCATGTCAGAAATACAGGAGGGTTATCTTTCAGGGGTGGGGCATCTCTGGGGATGTTACAATATATGGTATTGTACTTCGTTCTGACCCCTTTTATGTTTAATCCATCAAAACAGATAGAGATCCCAAAAGGCCTGTACAGAGTATAACATAATCTCGTTTGCCGCTGAATTGGGAGAGTGACGCTTCCCAATAAAATGCTACAAGTTCATTGCCGCCATTAGTATGGCGAAGTTCAAACTGTTATTTTAGTCACTAGATGGCACTGAATTTCAAAAAGTCTATATTGGTTAATACAAATTTTGAAGTGGAAAGCTATCTACAACATTTCTGGAGGCAGGTTCCGGTAGCGAATATCCGCGTGATGTAATGTTTCAGCCTAGTCCTGCAAAACTGTACGAAGGCACATTTTTGCCTATGGTCATTGACAGGATAAGGACAGGGCATCTCTTTCGGATGTGCCCGACCACCAGCATGCACCGGTTGCCTTCTGACGTGCTCTAGCTGCGCGTGCATGCTCACAACTCACGAGATGCCAAAGTTTTCTCGAAGATAAGCAGCTCGCATCGGAGGTGGGACTCCCGAAGAACCCCTTGCGGCTCTCATGTTTGTGCCTGTCAGTTTGTTGTTCTTATGCTCGTGTGCACATTCGCAGTTATGTGAGAGTTTTAGACTAGGGGGCCACAACACTTTGGGTCCGCCGAGCAATTTTAGACGTCGCACTGCGCATCAGCAGACGTTCTGTGCATGCGCAGTGCGACGCCCCAAGTCGCCCGGGGGACGCATATGCCGTGCAACTCGACTCACTATTTAGCCGAACCTAAGTTTTCAACTTCATATAGCAGTAAAGGATAGTAGAAGCGACCACTGGAAGTATAATTGAATTCCAGAACGTTATATTCAGATTCTATTTTGTGTACTACAAGTTTTAATGCATATTCATTGGGATATCAAAGCGAGAGGGTGGTGACCTTGTCTTGATATTGCATTCGTAGTCAACATAATATATGTTTCGAACTTAAATTTTTTTTATAATTTAAGTTATTGTATAATCTGTAATCTGTCTGTTGAGAATTTTGTTGTTTAACAAAGATACAGGACAAACTTCCTCCACAGAGCACTTCAATCTTTCCAGCTTAGCAGAGAAAAAACTGGAGAAGAGCTAACCAGCAATTACGGCGAGCAGACAGCCTTGTGGGAAGGGCTTGTCCTGCTGCCGAAAAAAAGCTATTGCATAAAAAAAAAGTGTGAGCACAGCATTAAAGAAGTGAGATGCCACTACCCTCCTTATTCAGGGGCCTTAGGTTAGACGGGGTGAGATTCGAACCTCATAACGCGGATAGGCGACATGCGTATCTTGTTGGGTGCAGGACCTGCGCCAAGCGGCACGCTCTAAGTTTGCTCTTCGGAGTCGGTTTTGAGCAGCATGAACTCTTCGTCGACGCTGGGAAACGCCAGTCTCCCCGGCGTCGTGCCCCGAATATGTCGAAATTGAGGAGAACGAGACGACCCCAGTCGGTGGCAAGTCTCGGGCCTTCGAATAAGTTCAGACTAGTTGCGATGGTAATTCGCCCGTTCTTAAATCGTTTTCATTCTCTGTGGGGACCGGATCTTCGCGGTTTGACATGCTGATGGTGTACCTAAATAACGTGGGAAACAATTGTTAGTCAATCCGTGCTGGGTATTTTATGCAGCTACATCAAATACATTTTCAGCGCCACTCGATGTCGGAACGAACCCTCCAATCTTCACCGATGCGCATTTTTTGACAAGAGCGGACACCGATGGTCCTTCTTGTCCCTGCTCCGATAACGCAGGTCACGCACGAAAACCCGAAAGGATTGTGTACAGCCAAGTTCATCAGAAAAAGACTACTGAACCTGCAAGCTTGAACATGTTCACTACTTTAGATTTAACATCGCGCGCGCACTATGATAACGGTGTTGACATTGCGCTGCTTGATATTGAGAAAGGGAGGAGCTGATTTATCTTGTACAAATTCCTCTTAAGAAACAATCAATTGTGCATTACGAAGATCGTGAAATAAATTTAAACGAACAAACTGCTTTACTGACATCTGTTAGAAATAGGTGCCATTCTTTTACCGTCATATTCTACCCTGGCGGGGGTGTCGGCTCCAAGGGCCCGAAGCAGACCCGAGTTTAAGAGATTTAACGACTCCACGTCAAAATGAAAAAAATGTGTCCTAGGATATTGCGCTCGTGATTTAATCATTTTTAAACAGTGATTGAGCGAGTGGTACATTCGCTCCCTTCATAGCTATACCTTTTAGTGAGTGCACCGAGTTAAAGCAAAACGTTGCCGCCCCTTGCAGTGATAAGGAGTCCGAAGTCAATATAGCAACAAACGTGGCGAATCGGGCGAGTTGGTAGACGTAGTACATTATGAATTAAGTAATTTAGTATATGTAGTAATTCACAAACATTGCACATTTTTCCTTTGATGTCACTTATTTTTTATCTACGTCATGCGCTCAAAAATATATAATCGGTAGTAAACTTAATGTACATGCTAGAAAATCGTTATATTATTTTTGTGTTCCGTTTCTTCGAGTTCTTCGGCATGGCAGATTGCTACCGCGTCCAACCATATTCACGCGCCTTGAAATGAACGTACTGATTTACATGCAATGCCATCTTGTTACTCGATGTCACATCCTTCAACTTGTAGAGTTCGGTGCTACTGCTCACCCTCAAGAAGGACCAACGAGGCAGATCTCATAGAACACACCTTTACTTTCAGGTGGCAGTCAACCGACTCTCGAGCCCCGAGACTCGACCGTGGCTCGCGCGCACGTTGCGGGCCGGGCGCGGAGCGCGAGTTCTTTTGCGCGGTGACGGGCCGCAAAGCCCACAAACTCTCCCCCCCCTCCCCCCTTGTCTGTCCTCTGGCTCCGTGGCTGTCCTCTCTGGTTGTTGGTGGTAGAGGAGGAGGGGGTTGTGACGGTGCAGGCGGCCGGATGCGGTTCGTGGAGGCCGCCTCCTGTTTGGTGATGCGGTTGTTGCAGTTGCCAATGAAGTCCCGATCTGCATCATGACACAGCCGTTCTTGTTCTTTAGTGATCTTGACGACGTTGCCGTACAGGCAGAGCAGGTTAAAGAGCTTCTCGGCGTTCATCATGTTAAAGTTGAGGCCGCACACAATCAGCAGAGACCCGTGGTGTGGACCCGCCGCTTGGGGACGAGTGGGTACCCCCGGGGCCGTGGCTGGCAACGTAACGGTCAGCAGGACCTTCGTTGCGGTCCTGGTCTCCGTTGGTCTGCGCCCCGTAGCCGTCGTTGTAGCCGCAGCCGGGGCTGCTGATCTTGCGGCGTAGCTAGGGCCGGTAGAGGGTCCTCGGCCGCCCACTGCGTTGCCGTAGTCCCCGAAACCACGTGGCTCATCGAAGGGGTTGAGAGAACCTCCGGCAACGGTTGAGGCGGTAGCGAGACATGTCGAAGGTTCGAAAAGAACGAAAGAAAAAAAAAGAATCAACAGTTGTCTTCTGGAGAGGCTTCTACAAGAAAGCGTCGATACATTGGGCGCGGCAATAGACTGGCTAAATTTGCGAGCACACTGTCGGTGTATATCGCACAGAACTACGCGCACAATCTGTATGGTGCGGAAACTAGTTCTCGTCAAAGCCTATTGCAACGCGCATTTTCTAAGTCTTCGTCTTCGTCACCAACATCAGGAAAAGTCCTTGCAGAATTAAGTATAACCAGGATCGGCATCACTCTCCACCTGCGAGAGAAGTTCGTCATCTGATTCATAATACCGTTTGAGGTTGGTGACATGAACGGGTCCAGCGAGTCGTCCGGACTCACAATGAACGAGCGTGTACGTGAGGCGTGAGACCTTGTCTCGCACTCGATACGGACCATCCCACCTGTTTGCCAGGGAAGCTGTGAAACCTCTGGAGGCGTCACTAAGTGGGTGTGTCCGCCGGAGTACAAGATCTCCAACTTCGAATTGCACGTCCCGGTGGCCACGATTGTACTGCTCAGCCTGCTGAAGCCGTGCGGCGTCCAAGCTCTCCCGGGCATCACGAACGATGTCCCTGAGTCTGCGTCGTAGGCTTCCTGCAAACTGACCGTATGAGCGAGCAGCGCCACGGTTGTTGGTCGTGCAAGTGTTTTCCAGCTGGAAAGTCAGCTCTTTTCCGAAATTGAGGCAAGCTGGCGTAAAACCTGTAGACCGGTTAACGGTTGTGCGTGTTGCGAACGCGAGCTCTGGGAGCTTTGCGTCCCAGTCAGGGTGACGTTCGGTGTGAGCTATTAACATCGATTTCAGGTTTCGGTTCACCCGCTCTGTGATGTTTGCCTGTGGTTGATAGGGAGACGTCCGCTTGTGTTGTATGCCCAATGCGGCACATGAGTCTCGGAACACTTTGCTGGCAAAGTAAGTAGCGTTGTCGCTAATCAATTTCGCCGGAAATCCGAAACGTGTGAACGTCTCCATCAGACACGACCAGATTCTTTTGGACGTCAGTGACCGTAATGCAAATAGCTCCACCCACTTGCTAAAGTGATCCGTGACAACCAACAAGTACTGGTTGCCACGCGGACTGCGTGGGAAAGGGCCCATGACGTCGACAGCAACGCATTCCCATGGGGACCGACTCACGACTGGCTGCATGAGACCAGGGGGCTGACCACCGCGCGGTTTGGCTTTCTGACAAACCGGGCATGAACGAGCGTACCTCAGCACGTCCTGACGAAATCAGAACGATGGACTTTGTCGCAGGGTCTCTGAGTGGTTATCTACTCAGAGACCCTGCGACAAAGTCCATCGTTCTGCTGTGCAGCACCAAGCTCATCTCGGCTAATCAAAGTACCCCAGCGCGAGCCAGCATCTATCGCAGCCACAACATTGGCATCCTCGAGCACGCGCTCTTCGCCGAGCGGAGCGCGCGACAAAGCGTCTGCAACTTTGTTTTGTGAGCCTGGTTTGTGCACAATAGTGTAGTCATATTTCTGAAGCGTTAGAGCCCAGCGTGCTAATCGTCCTGCCGGATTTTGCAGCCGCTGAAGCCAAGACAAGGCGGCATTATCCGACTGGATCACAAAGCGCGCGCCATCAAGATACATGTTGAATTTCTGCAGGGCGAATATGATGGCTAGGCACTCAAGCTCGCAAAAGTTGTAATTCCGCTGAGCTGCTGTCAACGTATGGCTAGCAAATGCTACGGGTCGTAAGACACCATCAAAGTCTTGAAGCAGCACAGCACCTAAACCGTATCCGCTCGCATCGGTTTGCAGCACAAACGGACGGTTGAGGTCTGGGAGCTTCAAAGATGCTGTCTCAGCAATAGCTCTGGACAGTTGAAGGAAAGCATTTTGCTGTGCCTCCGTCCAACGCCATTTGACGCCTTTGCGCAGCAGTTCGTTCAGAGGCCGCGTTATCTCTGCACAGTGGGGAATAAACTGGCGGTAAAATCCAACCATGCCAAGAAATCTCTGCAAACTCTTTGCATCATGGGGGGGAGGAAACTCAGTTATGGCCCTCAGCTTGTCCTCATTAGGGCGAAGCGATCCATCGTCGATTACAAAACCGAGCGGGTTATTCTTAGATGTTGCCAGTTGCATTTTTCCCGGGTGAACTGTCAAACCAGCATTCTGCATGCGTTCGAGAATAGTCCGAAGGTGCACAAGATGTTCTTCAAACGTGCGTGAAAAGACTACTACGTCATCCATATATGCCATGGCGTAGTTGTGCCGTGCGGCTCCAAGCACAATGTCCATAAGACGCTGGAATGTGGCAGGAGAGTTGCTCAAGCCGAAAGGCATGCGCACAAACTCGTACAACCCTCTGTAGCATGTGAATGCTGTTTTCTCAATGTCAGCGGGCTCGACCTCTATCTGGAGGAAACCGCGACTGCAGTCAAGAGTCGTGAAAAAACTCGCGTTTCCCAAGTTGTACATGATCGACTCAATCGAGGGGTACGGGTAGGCGTCACGAACGATTACCGCATTAAGGCGTCGATAGTCGACGCAAAGCCGAGCCGTTCCATCCTTCTTGGGGGCAAGGACGACCGGAAAGGCCCAAGGGCTCTGTGACTCACGTACTGCACCCGTGTCGATCATCTCTTGGAGCGCCTTGTCCAGCAGGGCTCGCTTGTGTACGCTGATAGGTCGAGGGTTGCAGCGTAGAGGCCGTGTATTCCCGGTGTCAATTGAGTGCTTTAGGACACCGGTTCTGCCGGGGTTCTTCGTGAACATCGTTGAAAATTCCTCAAGGAGTCTTTGGAGACGCCGCTTTTGCTGGTCCGTAGCAGGACACTTCTGCAAAGAATCGCTTACCGCACATGGGAGCCGCAGAGCAGGCGTTCTAACGCCAACGTTATCGACACTGACGACACAATCTTCTCGTCTAGTAAATGGGATCAGTTGCGCGTCACTACCCAACCGGTAGCCTTTGTTCGGAAAGTCCAAAACCAGGTTCTTCCCGAAAATGAAATCTCGCCCCAAAATAATCGGTACCGTGAGACCAGGTAAGCAAACGAAACGCTGACGGTGTTTTTTCTCGTTAAACCCGATCTGTAACCTCACGGCTTGACTCGCAAGCATTTCTGGTCCTGACGCTAGCTGTAAGCGCACGTTAGTCTCGCGCAGGTTAGCTTTCTGCTCTTTACAGCGTTCAATCAGGTAGTCCCCAATAAGCGACAGACTCGCACCGGTATCAATCAGCGCTGCCACAGCTACTCCGAGCACTGTAACTGTCATACGAGGCTCGATTAGCTCAAGATCAGGCTGAATTCGACATACCGATGGAAGTTTTGCCGAGTTGTCCATGGTCATCGCGGCCGGCAGGCGTTCAGGGGTCAACGCCACCGGCCGTACTCGTTTCCCGAGGCTGCATTGCTGTTCCGCAGTAGGTCGGGGCAGTCACGCCGGAAGTGGCCATGGCGACCGCAGCCGAAGCACCGCACCGAGTTGCGCCGGTCAGGGCCGTGCGTCTGGCTTGCCTGCGCTTGTCGTTGCGGCCCTTCTTGGTGTCCCTCGTTGGACCAGCGATCGGCGCCCCGGTTGGCATTGCGGGGGAAGGACTTTAAACGGCTTTCACCCTGCCGTAGTCTCGATCCAGCCGGCCGGGCACGTAGCTGGGGGTCCGAACCATCGAGTGGTCTCCCGCGCTCCCATTGCCCGAAGGCGTAGGAGTCCAGCGCACGGGGGGGACAGACCGCGCCATCCAGGGTTTGGCGCTGAGTCGGACCTCTTCTGGGCCCGGGAGCTCGCCAGGCACAGGACGGCTCAAGAGCTTCTTCAGGCGGTGGCGGGGGCCGATACTGCAGCTCGGCCAGGAGCGTCTCTTGTATGCCGTGAGCGTCCCGGGCCAGTTGCTCCAGGGTGGAATACGTGCGGCCATGCAGGTAGGGCCGGAATCTTGGGTGGCTCTGCTGCATCACCCGAGCAACCCTGTCCGACTCCGACGTCGTTGGGCAGGCTCTGTCATAGAGCTCCTGCATCACCCGTACATATTCGACGAGGGTCTCGTCCGGGTGCTGGGTCCGGCGCTCCAGTTCTCGCTGGACTTGAGACTGGTACCCAGGTGGAAGAAATTCTTCTTGAAACTTCCGCCGAAAGTCTTCACAGGTGAGGAAAGGGGCCACGATGCGCCACCAGCGCGCGGCGCTCGCCTGGACCGCCACGGGCAGAACCCGCGCAAGGACGTACTCGTCCGAGGCTCCCGTGGCGAGCTTATAGGCCGCCAGCTCGGCCAGGAAGTCGGCCACGGACTTCCGGTCGTCGTAGCCCGTGTACAACGGAACCGGCACTTGGGGTCGTGGCCCTTGCCCTTGGGGTCCGTGGTCAGCCAGGACCAGGCGTTGCGCGACCGTGTCGCACAGGTTGGCCACCCGAGCCATCAGGTCCATGGACGTCGGGTCAGGCACCCCTCCGGTCTCGCCTTGGTCTGCGGCGGGTCTATGGCGGGTCTGCATCGCAGAAGCAACCGCAGAAAAACAGCCAAACAGACAAAACAGAACAAAACGAAACACAAAAGAACGGAAAAACACTTAATATACTACAGTATGCACAATATACACAATGTCCAAGCTGCGATGGCAAAGATGGCGTCCGGTGGCCGAGGCCTAGTCGAACGACCACGTAGGCCTATCGGGGATGGCAAATGCAAGAAAACCCAGGCTAACACGCCTAAAACGGGCTAAAAGCCTGCGGTCCAACCCGCGGGCGAGCAGTAGGCCTCGCGTGGAGCGCCAAATAATGTAGAGTTCGGTGCTACTGCTCACCCTCAAGAAGGACCAACGAGGCAGATCTCATAGAACACACCTTTACTTTCAGGTGGCAGTCAACCGACTCTCGAGCCCCGAGACTCGACCGTGGCTCGCGCGCACGTTGCTGGCCGGGCGCGGAGCGCGAGTTCTTTTGCGCGGTGACGGGCCGCAAAGCCCACAAACTACAGGGTGTCCTCCACCCCCTCCTCCCCCCCCCCCCGCCCCCCCCCCCCCCCCAAAAAAAAAATGCAGGTTCATTTTGCTTTCAGTATAGACTACGCATCCCCGAAAGCTTATTATCGCCCAAATGTAGCGTTAGTTGTCCGAACCAGATTCCAAAGTTACAGAACCATCCGTTGTCTTCTTCAAAAGTTGTTGGCGATTTCCTAAAATTTGCAACGGGAAAATGCCGACCGACGGAGGTCTCGAATACATGAACCTGAATGGCGCCAGTTGCCCTAAAAAATGGCATAAATGCGGGCCCGAATTTCCCCCTAAAATGTTTCAGCAGGAGGAGGAGGAGGAATAAACTTTTAATAAATAGAGCTTCAGGCGCTGATGGTTGGGCGCCCGCCCGGTGGGGGGCCTCCTCTAGTCCGGGAAGCCCTGGTCCGCGCTGACTTTCCGGGCTCTCTCCACCAGGCTACGCTGGGCTGAGAGGTCGGAACTGGTCAGCTGGCCCACCCACTGCTCGTAGGTTGCGTGAGGGTTGGGGGCGAGGGATGGGGTTTGCTGACACTCCCAGACCATGTGGTACAGGGTGCCAGGCTGGGAGCAAAATTTGCAGGTAGCAGAATATAGGGTGGGGTACATGGCGTGCAGTAGAGTGCCGTGGGAATACGAGTTAGTTTGTAGCCGACGAAAAGCGGTCGCTTCGGCTCTGGATAGGCGGGGGTGCGGTGGCGGGAACTGTCGTCGTTCGTGGCGGTAATGAGCGAGGATGTCCGCGTATTTCTTAAGAGGAGTAGGTTTGAAAGTGCATGGGGTTTGCGTGTCGTCGCCTTCTTGAGAAACTGCCCGGTGTATATGAGCGCGGGCAGCGGCGTGTGCCGCTTCGTTTCCCTCGAAGGATTCGTGTCCGGGGGTCCAGACGATATGGAGTTCTGGGAGTTGACGTACGTTTTGTAGAACTTTGAGGGCCGTTGGTGATATGCGGCCAAGTAGGAAGTTGCGGCAAGCGGCTTGAGAGTCGGTCAGTACAGTGATATATTCGTTGCCAGTGGTGGCCGCCAAAGCAATGGCGAGCTCTTCTGCTGTCTCGATAGACGTAGTGAGAATTGTAGCTGCCGTCAGTTCTTTGCAATGGGCGTCGGTGACGCTCACGGCGTGGGCTGGTTGTTGGGGGTACGGGGAAGCATCCGTGTAGCGAGTAAAAGAAGAATCCGGGGAGTGTTCGTATTGGGTTTTGAGGGCTCGTATCCGGGCTTCTCGCCGTGCCTTGTTGTAGATGGGAGGCATGTTTCTTGGAATAGGTGCGACTTTGATGGAATGTCGGATGGTGAGAGGGATGCGTTTCTTCTGCTCGCATTCTGCAGGAGGCGTGTAACCGAGCCGGTAGAGCGTAGCTCTTCCTACCGATGTGAGTTTCAGTCGGGTGAATTGTGAGACTCGATGGGCTTCTTGTATTTCCTCCCATGTATTATGGACGCCGAGTTGTAGGAGTTTTCGTGTGGCCGTCTTTGGGGGTAGTCCCAGGGCGGCCTTGTAGGTTTGGCGAATGGCAACGTTCAGTTTCTCCTTCTCCGCGGATTTCAGGGCCAAGTACGGTGTCCCGTACGTGACTCGGCTGATAAGGATAGCTTGAATGATGCGTAAAGTGTCGGTTTCTTGTAGTCCAAAGTGGCGATGGGAGACTCTGCGGATGAGGTGCAAGAGTTGAGTTAGTGTGCGCTGCAGGAAGAGGATGGTCTGGGCGCCTGAGCCATCTTTCGGTATGTTGAGGCCCAAGATGCGAAGGTGTGGGACGTTGGGGACGGGTTGGTTGTCAATGGTGAGCTCTGGATCTGGTATGGGGTCTTTGTTTTTCTTGTATGTTCTCTTGCACAGCGTTAGAAGGGCAGATTTTTCTGGGGCGCATTCAAGTCCCCTGGGTTGCAGGTATTGTTGGGTCACCTGGATGGCTGCTTGAAGTGCGTCTTGTTGGTCCCCCGTTGATCCGGTGGGGACCCAGAGTGTTAGATCGTCTGCGTAGATGGCGTGATGTAGGTTTGGGATGGCTTGTAATAGGGGTGGCAAGTCCTTCATGGCGATGTTAAACAGTAGGGGGGACACTACCAACCCTTGTGGCGTTCCTTTTGGTATGGTTGTGAACGTGTCGGATCGAAGGTGTCCGATACCCACTGTTGCCGTGCGGTTGGTGAGAAATGAGGCGAAGTATTTGTATGTGCGCTCGCCACAGTTAGTGGATGCGACGCCTTGAAGGATGGCCTGGTGTGAAATGTTGTCGAATGCCCCCTTAATGTCTAGGGTCAAGATCGACCGCTTGCTGTGGTTATTCAAGCTGTCCAGTACTTCCTCCTTGAGCTGAAGCAGTATGTCCTGAGTGGACAGATGCGGGCGAAAGCCGTACATTGTGTCGGGGAAGTAGTCTTTGTCCTCAATGTGAGGCGACAGCCGGTTGTGGACCATGTGTTCGAACAGCTTGCCAACGCAGGAAGTGAGGGAGATGGGCCTGAGATTCTTGGGGTTCAGGGGTTTGCCGGGTTTTGGAATAAGAGTGATGTCCGCGTGTTTCCACTGAGAAGGCAGGGAGCCCGCCAGCCAGCAGTCGTTGATATAGTCTAGCAGATTTTCCAGTGCTACGTGATCGAGGTTTCGGAGTAGCTTGTTGGGTATTTTGTCTCGACCCGGGGTGGTGTTGCGGGTGAGAGTGTATACCGCCGCCTCGATTTCAGCCAGTGAGAATGGCTCGTCCATTTCAGGGTTGGGGTCACCCGTGTAGTCTGGTGCCCGCTTGGGTTGGGCGTGTGACGGGGCCGCCAAAGGTTGTTTGAGCTCATCTAACAAATCGGCTTCAGTACCCGGGTGGTTGTGAATTAATCGGCGGAGTTGGTGGGTCGTGACCGCCTTGGACTCGCCGGTCCCCAACAGGGAGCGTAGCAGGTGCCAAGTTCGACGGGTCCCCAGCGTTCCTTGGATTTTGTTACAAAGTTGCATCCAGTTTAATTGGCTAAGTTGGAGGGCGTATGTTTCCGCTTCTGCCGTTAGTTTTGCAATGCGGGTCTTCAGTTTGCGGTTTGTCTTGTTTTTCCTCCATCGTCTGAGTAGCCCCCCTTAGCGAAAACTAATACGTTTGAAATATACCACATTCTAATTTGAGTGTATTTGAAATACAATTCATAATTGTAAGTACACGAAAAATATACCGAAAATATAAACTTCTTTTTTTGTTACTTAGTACTAAAATATACTTCTAAAAATCATTTTAAAATACCTTTACTTAAACTACATTTGAAGTTCCCTTCATGCGTTTTGAAATATGTAAATACTAAATTAATAGGCACAAAATACCTTTCACATATATTTCTTGAAATATTTATTTAATTCATGCAAAATATACTCCAACCCTAAAAAAATGAAGCAATCAAGAATACGTGCAGAATACTCTTAAAATACCTGAAAATCGTAAATACTGTTGTGTTATACTCTAAGTACCTTTTGACTGCAATACTTTGGTAGTTTGACTTAAACTACCAAGATATTTAAAAGCTCCCCTTCTGAAGTTCACTTCAAGCAGATATGGAGTACACTGAAGCGCCTAAATACATTTGATTAGTTTGGCAATTGAATTGCGCAGCATCGCACTGATAAATCAGCCCAGTTTATGTTATTGTTTCCTTTTTTCTATCCAGAACACACCTGATCAGTTCCTTGCACACCAATCACAAACGGGGTTCGGGAACTACAACCACAACATTTGCTGATGCTGGAAAGCTTCAGCAGGTGCTGTGAACAGAGACGTTTGGCGTGGTTTTGTTAGCACAATGTTAGTTCACTGAACGTGTATACTCACCATTGTACGTGATGTGAATAGTGACTCTAATACAGTGACATGCATTAACTACCATATTAAATAGTCAACTACTAAAAAGGAAAGGCAAAACAACTACTGTAAAATATTTATTTTTCGCGGGCTCAATATTTCGCGATTTAGGTCAAAGTTGGAGTTTTGGAATAATTCGCAAATTCTAATTTTCGCGACGCGCTGGGATCGCAATATAGATTTTAATGTTTTTACATTTTGCCGGAATTGTTCACGGGACCTACTTTCGGAATTGTAGGCGATTCGCCAACTTTGAGAGAATTAGGTCCTCACGAAAATAAAGTCGTTTACAGTATTTTAAAGTGAAGAAACTGCCTTGATTCGCTTCGCCCTGAGTGGTGCTACGCAGAGAAGCAATAACATGTATTTTATGAGCCGTTTGTGTGGATATTGTTTTAGGGACTGTGCCGAATTTTTATTAGTTGTACCAATGCCTTTTAGTAAGAGATATCGTCCACGAACTTCAAAACACTGTTTCCCCCTTGACAGACTCCCGAGGAGAAGATCGAATACTTGTAACCTTAATAAGCGCAGAGGTGGTCACCGAAAAAATTATTACCTTCAATATGTAGGCTATATAAGG
The DNA here is from genome assembly GCF_016920785.2 of Ixodes scapularis. Lineage (NCBI taxonomy): Eukaryota > Metazoa > Arthropoda > Arachnida > Ixodida > Ixodidae > Ixodes > Ixodes scapularis. The sequence continues at coordinate 45,638,741 of NW_024609839.1, read as the reverse complement.
CTCTAGAGCAGTCAACGGGACTGTGAATGAGCTCTTCAGTGCGTCATGGTGTTTGTGTTTGTGTTCGTTTCTAATGTGGCTTTGTGAGATGTATTTAGTAGTGCCTTCAAATACCGCAGGGACACCAATTGCTGACAAAATCGAAAATAAAAACAAATTGTGTAACCGGTTTTTATCCACAAATGGCATCTTGAGTGGGAAGGAATAAAATTTTTGGTATACCTAAAATATTTTTTGATTCATATTTATAATGTATTTTGAGTACATTACGCGCGTATTTCGAATGCGGCCAAAATAATACAGAATAAATACAAAATGAATATTCGTACTAAATATATTTCAACTTCGTTTGAAGTACGGCCTCTTTTTGCTAAGGGGCCCGTTGCGGGCGTCCCAGAGGTGGAGGAGATGGGCGTCGATGGCGGGATTGTCCTCCGTAAGGGAAAGTTCCTTGGTGTTTTCCCGTGCCTTCTCAAGGAGCTGGGTAGTCCAATCCTCGAGGCTTATGATGGGACCGGTGGGAGTTGCTTCTCGGAAATTTTTCCAATTGGTGATGCGTGCCGTGCCAATTTTTTGGCTCCTGGTCCTTTGGTGTGGGATTTGGAGCTGTATTATGTAATGGTCACTGCCCAGAGTTTTGTCCAGGCGCGACCATGTAGCCTGTTTGATGTTGTATGTAAACGTCAGGTCGGGGGTCGTATCCTGCGAGACGCTGTTGCCAATTCTAGTGGGAATGTGGAGGGGAGTTATATAGGTAGAGTTGATTTTGTAGAGTAGCTTCATGTAAGCTTGTACCCTTTTTGTTGTTTCTGGGGTAACCCCAGGCCGTATTCTGGGCATTGAAATCCCCGAGGACCACGAGTTTGTGGCCTCTGGTACGTTGGCGGACGATTCTTAGAAGGCGGTCAATCGCCGAGAGAGTCTGTGTTGGAGGACTGTAGATGTTAAGGACGTACAGGCTGGTTTCTGTCTTTTTACGGGGTAGGAGCTCGACGAAAGTATAATCTATCGTTGTAGGTAGAGTGTGCGTTTGGGCGGTTTGGGTGGCTTGAACAAGGACGGCTGTTCGGAATGTTGGATCAGTGGCATATGTCGTGTAACCCCGAAGCGACACGTTGTCCGTATTCGTTTCTTGAAGGGCGATGAGGTCTGGCGAGTGTTGAAGGGCGAGGAGAGTGAGCGATGGTTTCTTGTTGCGAAACGTGCGACAGTTAGTTCCACTGCCATACGGTCAGCGGGGGTGGAGGTGCGGATGAGTTTTTGGGCGATGGGGGGTTAATCATCATCAATTTGGAGGGGAGGGGACGTGTCGCCGGAGGTGCTGGGTAAGGTGCACTGTTTGGGCCTTTTGCGCGCCTGTCGCTTTGCTTCTTCGATGGTGTGGATGCGCTGATCGAGGTCGATCAACCGGCTGTTGAGGCGTTCTCCCATCTCGTAGATGATGCGCTCAAGGTGGCTAATATGTGTCGGAACGGGCGTAGGGGCGCGAGAGGTAAGTGGTGTGGCCTCGGGGTCCCTATCAAGGGTCGGCCCTGGAGGGCGCTGAATTTGGGGGTGGGCTGGCAGCTCCATTTGCGTGAGGGGTGGTGTGGCATCGGGGTTCCTCTCCGGGGTCGGGTCTTTAGGACGTTGAACTTGGTGCTGGAGTAACAGCTCCACTTGCATGAGAAGTTGCTCGATACGTTGTTCGAGGGTAGTCGTACGTTTATTCGTAGCTTCTAGCTGCTGTTTGAGGAGCGTGTTTTCTTGTTGGAGGGTTTGGATACGGGGGTCGGGAGTTTGTACGGGACGGGTGGAGAGTAGGGGGAATCGGTCATGAGCGTTAGGCGGAGGAGCAACGATGGTTGACCAGCTCGCCTGTTGTTGGTTCGGTTGGTTCGGTGGAAATTGTCGTTGCTCAGGAGGCTGGGAATTCGAGGAGGATTGTTGTTGCCACCGCTGTGAGGTGAGAGCTCGTTCCCGGTCTCGCAGTGGCGGAGGCGGTGATCGCAGTTTTTTTCGGCAATCCTTGCTAGCCGTGGGGTGGGCGAGGCCGCAGAGTTGGCACTTAGGGGTGCAGTCGTGGTCTTGTGTGGGATCCCTTGTGTGGCACTGAGCGCACATTATCGTGTCGGGATTTGGACAGACGTCTTGCCTGTGTCCGAGTTCTCCACAGAGAGAGCAGCACTGCACTGTTTGTCGGTATGGTCGGCAGCGAGTGAAAAGTCCATACGCTTTGATGTAGAATGGTACATGGATTCCTTCAAATGTGACCACTGCCGATGTAGAGTTGCCCAGCATGCGGGCATGTAGTATACGTGCGCCGTTGTATGCCAGGATGTGAGGGAGTTGGTCAGTGGTGGTGTCCGGGTCCAGACCGTGGATCACCCCACGTCTTGTCCCTGGGAGCGGTTTGAGGTAAGGTAGAACTTCATGAGTTGCTGCCCCCAGTTGGATCGTGGAAATTTCGCTCAACGCGAGCGCACAGTTTTCTTCGGGCGTGCCCGCAACGATTAAATTTTGCGAGGCTTGAATTTGCACGGTGACTCGAGCGTAGAAAATGTATTCAGGTATTTTGCTTGCCCGTTGTAAGCTCTGTGCGAGTTGGCGGTCATTCCAGGCAGCTACTCGTAGTCCAGTTCGTGGCCGAAAGACAACCTTGTAGTCGGAGTCGGGTAGTCGGGGTGCTGGCGTGCCAGGTGGACGGTTTGTAGACTGACGTGGCTCTGAGGGCCGCGGCGGGTTTGCTGGTGGGTTCTTGAGATGGCGACGTTCGCGTAGAATTTGCTGCCAGGGGCCGGGTGGTGCTAAGGTCCGGCCGCTCAGGGCGTCGAACTCCATGGCGTTGTCAGCGGAGTTGGGCATGGTGGCGGCTTGGGCTTTGCGAGCCGGTGGAAGAGCCGGCGGAAAGTCGGTGGCTATGCCTATCGGGGCGAAGCCTAGCGATATGGTTGCCGACGTGGTCGAGCTGTGGGTGGCGATTTTGTCAAAACAGTCACTCTGACGTCCGCTTGGGTGGTATCAACGTACAGCTCGTGATGTTAGGAAGCCCTTGGTGACTGTCTGAGGAACGTAGATGGTCCTGGACATCTAAAAGCGGACTTAGAAGCAGAAGCCTATGCGAGGCGCGGCTGAGCCGCGTCTCGCCTTCTTCTTCTTCCTTTTTTTTTTTTTTTTTTTTTTTTTTTTTACGCACTAAAGTGAAGCAAAATATCACAGCAAAATCACAACATCTCCTGGGATGTACTGTGTGTCTTGGCGGTCCTGGCAGGTACGAAAGATAAAAACACTCTCAATCTTTTTATAAGGAAATAACTCGTCATGACAACACAATTAATGATTTAAACACAGTCTTTGAAGAAAAAGGTCAGGTACGAGGTCCCGTCACACATGAATCACTTCCTCTTGAGATCATTTGTTTGATCGAGTCCATCACCTGACTCATAGCGGAGTGTCCTGCCCATACGCGTCTAAGGCTGTTTTGATCTTCTTTCCGACAGATCCATCTCGAAGTCCGGTCACACTTTCGAGGGCACGATACATAAAGTTGTAAATGGCGAATGGAACAACAAAGTTCTTTCCGTCTAGCCATGAAAACCAAAGCACAGCAGAGGACCCACTGGGCACACCGGACTTGTCCAGTCCTGTCTCTGTGGCTGTGGCTCGCCCTTCCTCGTCTGCTTTCTCTTGAGTGCTGGCGAACAGCATCTTGAACCCAGTGGCTCGATGACGGACGAAAGACAACATGGTAGCGTTGGCCAGGATTTGCTGAAATGAGTTGTCACTCAAGTGCCGAGCGTTGAGCGATCTCTCGGCCAACAGGAGGCTCCCTACGGTGTGTAGCCACTGGTGGAGCATTGGGTTCGCGACTGCAGAGTACGGAGACCTAGGAACTAAGTTCAAGTCCGACAGGTACGGGGCGTAAGAGAACTCCTCGTCCATTTCATCCAACGGGTTCATCAGTGCTTCCGCCTCGTCCGCCACACCCTCTAGAAACATCCACCTGAAGAGCTCTGCAATGTTTAGTCCTGTTAGAGACAGGATCTGACCGAGTGAGGTGAATACAGAGCAATCCTTATACCTGGATGGCATCGTTCCTGCACGGACTGCAGCATAATTGTTGGTAGGAAATCGACATAAAAACATGTCGATGGCTGCTATCATTCCGGTGTAGGCCGGATCTGTCCCCCAAGCGGCGTACGCTGTGCTGGCACTTGCAAAGTCTGCTTTTGCGAGTTCAAAGGGTGGCGATGCGATCAGTTGGGCCAGCTTTGCATGAATGCTAACTCGGTAGGGGGCTGTTCCCCGATCCCGAACAGACAACGCTCGGTACAAAAACAGCAAGAATCCGAACAGCCCTGGCTCAGGAGTAAGCGCTCCAGTGTAGGCCACAGCAGGAGGCGGTGCTCGTTCGGAAAAAACGACGGTAACCAGATGCCAAGGTGTGATCTCGTCTCCTACATCTCCAATGACCACCCCGAAGGATGTCCATTTCTCTGTCAAGTTGCCGACCAGGCTCTTGCCGAAATGGTGCAAAAAGAGAACGGCATGCTCTACTCGAGCTCGGGACAGGGCAATTCCATCAGTCAGTGATGCTTGTAGTTGCGCAGGTGTCAGGGACTCTTTGGGAAGTGTTACTGTAGGCTTCTCATGATCATTTTTCACAAAAAACTCAGAGGGATACACTCTCTTTAAAGCGGTTAGCGGTGTCACCAACTCGATCTTCCTCCCTCTCTCGTTCTGCAATATCCGGAACAGGTTTTCTCGTTCGGTCGGCATGATGTCCCTGTTTTAAAAAATAAACAGAAATTTGAGCTCTAACCAGTAGAGTTCTTTTTTTTTTTTCATGTTATGAATGGGAAAAATAAAAACTCGTATGTTGAGAAGTGAAAGTTCAATCAGTGGTCAAAAGTATACATACATATATTAAGACATGTTTCACTCCATCCACGCGCCCGGGTCGTCAATGTCCTCCACTCCTAGTCTTCCCTGCCTGGCTCTCAATGAATCTGATACTTGCAGTTCTAGTTCAGTAGAGAGAGTGTTTACAATGGGAGTAGACCTGTGCCACGATCCGGGTTTCGGGCCGAACATGGGGTAAAACAACCCGGTGTTTGACAATAAAGTCCTCGTAGTGAGATTTCTATTAAATCTGTGAAGGATGTTGTCGGTCAACTCGCACTGGAAGTCCCAGTCCCGACTTCGTCTTTCCCTCTCCGGGAACGCAGTAGACAGGACTCGAATGACTCGGCTAATTAAGGGAATCATCTCTGGCCTCTGCAGAGTTTTGGGCTGTCCGGATTCGAAGCTCCAGTCCCACATTAACGAAGGTCTTACAGCTTCCCTTGTCCGGGTAGGGATGATCTCATACACGTAAGTGATGGGACCTGTTAGGAATTGATGGATTCTCTCATACCATCTGATGTTACCGACGCTCCATGTCAAGAAGAGCCAAACACCCAAAAAGAAACTCAAATGGCGTTGCAATTTCTGGTCAGAGGGGGGTCTGTAGTCTGCTTGAGATCGGTCTGGAGTCACGTCTAAAGTCGCATTTGACAGAAGTCCCAGCATTGCATAGCAAACTGGCCTTATCATATACGGTAGACTCATGTTTATCCTGAGTACATCGGACACTTCGTCTGCATAAGAAGGGCTCAACCCAAGAGATATGAGAAGGGTTGTCATTTCGGTTAGGGGAGATGGAAGCAGTTCTGGTGATATTCCTGCGGCCAATTTGGGCGGGGATAGTCGACAAGCTCTGCTTAGTTCCTGGAGAAGAGAGCGACGTGCACAGCAATCCTTAAGAGCCGACTCTACCGACCCGGTTGTAGCATATCTCCCGACAGTCTTCCGAGTCAGAGGTATATCACAGACCAGATACAGCTCTGATGTGAAAGATCCGGACAATTCAGTCCACCCGAGCTCCACGTTCGAGAAAAGAGACCCGACTCTGGAAATTCCTCTAGCATTTGTTTCTTCAATTACAGTGCCGAACATCTTATAAATGAGTCGTCCTCTTCCTGATAAGATCTGGGGAACGTAGTGGGCTATCAGTTTCTCTATCTGGACAGACGACTGATAGTCTCTATATTCAAAATCCAGTACAATCAAGTCTATATCCATGTTGTAAGATTGCTTCAGTCGGAGAAAGTTCTCCCATGTTCTTTTGTCTCTTAGATCGGAGGGCTCTGTCCAGCAGGTGGCTACATTCACACATCTGAACTTGTATTCTTGGTCCAAACATGATATAGCAGAGGGGGGTCCAGGTGTGGTTCCGCGAAGGCTTCTTCCCTCCAAACTCATCAGGCTGTTGAAGATGCCCAGAGCTGTTGGATACAAGCGGAGAAGTGCAGATGTCATTCCTCCTGAACCATCTCCACCGCAGATAAACCCTCGAACCGGACTGTACCCGTGTAGTAAACAACGAAGTTTGTAATGAGCACCGGTGGCTACTTGACCAATTCTGAGCCCATGGATGAGTGGGTCATTGATTCTAGGTATTAAAATACAGTTCTTAACTTGAGTGGGGTGGTTGGAGAAATCAATGAGTGTCATCCGGGAGTAACCAATGTACTCGGCTCCCCATTGTTGTTTTCTTAATTGGGTTATGGCCGGCACTGCGCGAGAAATTGGGACAGTGGGGACGGATCTGGCGGCGTGTCGGACTTCTTGTGTGCACCAGAATATCGGTCTACATAGAGTGCGGAGTAATGTAATGTCAGGTTCCGGAATGGAGCTTTCCTCAGTGGGACTCATTAGTTTCCTGGAGCAGTAGTAGGAAATGAGGCCTTTTAATTCCACCAATTCCATTTTCAATCGCCCTTCCAGACGTGATTCTTGTAGCAGACTTACAAGCCTGTGGGCAATGATGGATAGACCAGTAAGTCTCGGGGTTTTGGAGTCGGCGAATATCCATAGCACCTTGCTCATGGACTGATACTTTGGTTCTCGAAGTGTCCGGCTGAGAACATGGTGAGTAAAGTAGTTGACGATTAGGTCGGATATGTCAAACTTTGATGGAGGATAACTTGAAGGAATTCTATGTGCTACATTTTTCAATTCCTTCAACAAGTCTGTCTGCATTACCATCGTCGAAAATCCAGGGTTACGAGACAGGTGATGGACCAAACGAAGAACTGATCCCTCTAAGAGGTCGCGGGGTCTTTTCAGCTGTTGAGAGGACCTATGATAAGCCATGTTGTAGGCTGCAGCCATATACAATCCCCTCAAGATACCGAGCATGTAAGGGCGAGTTAACATTCGTGGGCCAATGACATTGGGAAACAATGATCCGTCGTTGGCATCAGGGTTGCGATCGACTGTGAGGAGTCCAAACATCAAGCCCTGTGAGGTACCAACATGGTAGCTTTTAGGCTGAATGGACAAACTGTCCCAGTTTCCTTCTGTCAAGGGTAGTCCTGACCTGCTTCGGTTCCAGAATGCAGGTGTTCCGCACATATTCCTGATGATTAATGACCTGTCGGGCGGATGATACGTGTGCTGGCTTGACAGTCGGACATCGTAGATGGGTCTGATACAGCATTTACAACTGATGTGAAAATGATGTGTTACGCTAGGCTCAACTTGGTAACGATTCCTCTCAACGCTAACAGTCTCCGCATATATCAAGGAAGATTGATACATGAAGTCGTAGTTGAACTCGGAGAGGGATGTCATTGAGTCTGCAGTCACCACCAAATGTGTGAGAGGAGTCGGGCTGATTGAGGTGAATCCGCCATTGCTCTGCCTTGTGCAGAAGAAACGATGCAGTGCTGAGCCTGTTCTTGTAAAGCTGGTGATTTCCTCACTCCAGTCCTCCCCTGTTAGGGCGCTAAGGTTGTTCAATATGCTCTTTGCAACGGGGTTGGAAGGGTCGATGAACCAGTTGATTGCAGTGCGGAGTCTAGCAGCACGATCTACTAGCGGCACTACAGACTCTTTCTCCCACGGATGAAAGAGTGCGGTACTCTCAGAAGTCTTGGAACCAAGGTATGCGGGAAGAGGCCCTCTAACGTCGGGTGTGTCACAGAATCCATGAGGGTAACATACAGTTACATAATCAACAAGACCCCCCACCGCCGAACAACCCGCACACGGAGGTACGCCATCGGTTACCGAGTTCAAATACTCTAGGGGATGGGGTACTGTGGTCCCTACCACTGGGGATCCCCATGACTTCTCTCTGAGTGTGTCGGCGTGGCTTGATGAACAAGTCCAGATTTCCCTACCAGGCATAGGGATGTGATCTCCAAGAAGAGCTTTTATGGAAATCTCTTCACTCAGCCTCAACATCAACGCTACCCGTGTCGCGAACTGATGTGAGAAGTTGTTCCGGATCGTCTTAGCATTTTGGAACAAACCAACGAGGGATTCTGTGAGACCAAGAAAAGTGCCTGCTTTAAACTCGCTGAGAAAACGCGGGAACAACGGTGAAATTGTTTCTAAAAAAGCGACCAACTCGTGCTCATGTTCATTGAGATAACGAATGGCTTGAGCAAAAGTTTCGTTCTGAACACGATCCACATTTTGTTCCAGACTCTTCCGGATTTCGTTTCTAAGTAGAGTAATGGCGCTGAGTCCTTTAGGTATGTTGAGAGAAGTAGGTCTCTCTAGCAGTTTGGTCCAATTCTCTCTCGAGATGCTGCCGAGTCTTGGGTGACCTGCTTCGAGAGCAACAGATTGGATATACCTGTTGCTGGATGATTCATGCATCACTTTCCAGAAGGACAGGGATTCTGTGACTGGATCCGGGAACTGACGGATCAAGAAGCGGGATAGGGATGTACCGGATGTTCCCCCAACAGAGGGGTCTAAGAACAACGCTCTTAAATAAAACGTACGACGCTGGTGATCAGAACCACGAGCCAGATCTCTGTCTATCCCTCTTTGGAGGAGAGTATCATGGTACTCCGTTATGGATAGAGCCATGATTCCGAAGAACACATAGTGGATAGTTGGGTCTAGTAGGGACGGACTGTGTTGAGCTATCGTGATAGCATTTGTTGAGATGGTAGAGAGCACATTAGACAAAGAAGGAAGCTGATCATTGGTGACGCATGTGACTCTGGACCATCGTTTTGCTTCCAGTGGTAAGATATTACCTCTAAAGACAGGTACTTTACCATAAGACAAAAAGTCTGTGCTCTGCATTGTCTCATCTCTGTTGATCAGTAATCCTAACTTCTTTGTCCCTGCAGATACAGCGGTCATGATCGCCTCATTGTTTTTGATGACTTCTCGGATTCTTTCCTCTACTTCTTCTTGACTGTTCATCTCAGGTAGACGGTACATGTTGCAGATGACTTGATTGTCACCCTGAGCCAACGTTTTGACTAGAGTGTTCCGGGTTGTGGCTTTAAAATCTCATTATCGCTCCTCAGCCGGAAGAACCACTCACGGAACGAGAAGAGTCATCATCATCATTATAAGCCACGCCCCTCGTTTCTTAAGTTGTCAATAATTAGTCTTCGAAGACATGATTCAAAAGCTATTAAAAACACTTTTTTTTTAGTTTAAGAGGAAAGTAGGACACCACAGGACCTGCAAGACAATTTCTAAGTGAGAGAAAAATGAATAAAAATAAATATATTCTCTCCACCTGCACCACCAGACGGTATAACAGGTTTAATCCAATTGAAATTAAAAGAATAGGATTCAAAAGAATCAAGACGATTTTCCTTGGTAAAAGCCAATTTAAGAAAAGTAATTTGGGAAGCAGCAAACCACAGTTAAGCAACGGGCCTAGATGTATCAGCGGGCGTTTATTATGTTACGAAAGAAAAATTCAGAAAAGGAAAAAAAAATAATTTCTTCCAGCGATCCGTTCTTCTTGAAAGAGACATTTGCCGCTTCCCTCTTCAACTCCGAAGACGACTCGGTCCTGATTCTTCTGTACCTGTGATCTCAAAAATAAACAAAATATATATAAAAAGGTATTAGTAGTGAATATGCATAAATAAATGTGTTATGTAATATAAAGTTTTTCCACACATATACAGATATATACTCATACATATATATACATATATATGCATATATATATATATATACAGACACACACATACACACACATACCTATACCTATATGTATACCCACTTACATATATATACATATACACATAATATACTCACACTTAGCACAGATATATACGTATTTACATTTGTTTTTGAGAAGTCTAATAAGATATGTCTTTGTTTTATTGGTACCCCTCTTATTTATTTGTATAGTGTTTTATACATAGTTTCTGTTTTTGGTAACGTGAAAAGAATGATAAAATGGGAAGAATGGGAGTAGGATGATGTAAATATTACATATTTACATATTATATACACTGCTGGATCACATACCTCGAAATAGCCACCTAATTTTTTTTTTTTTTTTTTTTGAGTCAATGAATGTCCCGTTCGGAAGGGCGGGACAACAATCTCTCACTTATCTTTATTTTCTCCGATAGTATTTATTTGTATAGATGTAATTTTTATGGTATTGTTTATGTAATATTCCAATAATGAAGTCCTTTGTGTTAGGCATTGTAAATAAAGTCGTTTTTACATTTTATTTCGTTTCATTTTTTTTTTTTTTTCCGTCTGCTTTACCTTCCATATCTCAACATTCTTGACTCCTTTTCTATATTCTCAATGCTTATTAAAGAATCAGTGACCGCCGATTACCTCAATTCCCTTCACCTGCAGGACCTGCAAGACAGCTGGAAGTTCCCATCAGTGAGATCGTCTATAAGGCCTGTTCTCTCGTCACACCCATTGACTAGATGATGTTCACAAACAGCACAGCCAACGATCGAAACACGGCGTAGGAAAATGCATTGTACCAGCAGCAGCCAGCCGCCACAAGCCAGCTCCTTGCCGAGTCCATCACGGCAGGCTAGCGTTTTCGCGAATGTCAGCCTTCTGAACGATGCACGTCGGAAACGTTCCCATAGGAGTACGTCTGATACCCAACGATAAGCTTTATGTCCGACATTGCCGTCGCACCTGAATTTTCACGACCTTTTGAGGGAGGTCTTATAGTGAGCATGTTTATTTTAATATATATATATATATATATATATATATATACATAAAAGAGTGGTGAAGGCATGCAAATGCTTCCGTTGATATATAGGCCGACATGCGGGCTTGACGTCAGGGAGCTGCGGCGTCGCTGAGATCGCCCCGGAGTCGGGTGGTGTAAGCAGAAAGGCGCACGTTTTGCATGGGTGTCATAGCATTTCAGCATGCCGCAAAGCTGTGTAGCCGTTAATTCTACCGAAAGGTGGATCAAAAGTAGCGGAGTGAGTTTCCACAAGTTTCAGAAAACTCAAAAAGGCGCAGAAGTTGGATAATATCCGTGGATCAAAAAAAATGGTCGCCTCGCGAGGACGACCGTTTGCGCGGCAAGCACTTCCTTGAAGGCAAGTGTGGCTTCCATTTCAATCTCCGTCCCGAGCCTTGCGTATATATGTGCAGGGAAACCGTCGTCCGTTCAAGACCACCCAGATTTTGTTCCCACGACATCGGCAACAAAACGGATGAAGCGTTGCCGCTTCTTGTGCTTTGTGGTCACGAGGGTAAGAAAAATGTGATACCTTGAGTTGGAAGAACGCTGCGGGTATGTAATCAGTTAATAAATACATTTTCGCAGACCCCCAGTCTGCTGACTCTGCCGGTAGCGCGGAAGCCGCTTTAAAGTAAACTTAGGCCTCGGGAGACTTGAGCGCCTACACCGTGTCGACCGTGAATTGGCTTGGCGAAAAAACTAAATAAACGACGACGTGAGCCATCGACGTCGGTAGTAGGAACTTCACGTCGGGACTCCAGCAAGCCTTGTTTACCGCGTACGGATCGTCAAAGGCAACACCGTCCACAGACAGTTTGTCTTGCTACCACTGCCGTTCATGCTCGGGAAGCGAGCTCAAAAAGTCGGGCATAAGAAAAAAATTGGGTTGTGTTTATGTTTATGAAGCCTAGAAATTGGTCTGCCTCAACGGGCGACGAGTCTCCCAGCTGTAGATAAGAAATTTAGCCAGTGCAGTAAAAACCGTTAACCTGGGCACGACCGCACGCCGGAACGATGCTCATCCATATCGAAACGGGCAGGGGTGGGATTGAACACATGGTTCCATGGGTTCGCTCCACGTGCTCCGAGCTGGTGTTCGCTAGTTCACTCGGCCACCGATCCCCCCTAGACTATAGACAATTGCAAGCATGGCGCCACAAATGGTGCCCCATGCGTGCAAGCGCGTGCAACGCGCGGGTGAACGTAGCTTTGGCAAGCTCGTAATCGCACGGGCGTGCCTGCTCGAGCAGAGACATGGCGGCGGCCAGTCGCCCAGCTTGCAATCGTCTATAGAGCGCCTTCATACACAGACGCTTTTTTCTTTTTTTTTTTTTTTTTTTTTGAGGTGTGAGATCTTAGCCATTTTTCCACTCAATCATTTTTTCATGTATTTTGAAGTGGAGCGCTATCCGGTGTCACTAAGCTCGAGCGCATGCATAGCTTTGACTGATGCACAGACTCCGTTTCGCCGCCTAAATCACGCTCCGAGTGCGCCGAGCGTCACACGCTGGCACATACAGGGCAACAATGGATTGATGTCTTCACCCTGAGACAGACAGACATGTAGGCACTCTATTCTAGACAAAGCGAGAACGGCAGGTTAGATGGCAGAAATGAGCGCCTCGCACAGGCTCCGACTGGCCCCGACGGCCCCGACCGTGGCCTCGACACCCACAATCCCGATTGGGGCGCTCGCGCGGGGGCTTCTGTGAAAGCCATCGTCGGTGTGCGGTTTCCTTTTCCGTCGTGATCTATGACGCTACGCCGACGCGCGCTGGGCTACGCTGCGCTACGTCGCGGTGCGCATGAGGCTGGAGCATAAAGATTCCCGTTCGCAGCCAGCGTCGGCCAACGCGATCGGGCGCGTGCAGTCGTCGACGTTAAGACGCACGACGCCGACGAGTGGAGCGCGAAGACGAACCGCGACGGCATAGTCATTCTTTTGTTGGCTGTTTCACGATGCAGCATCTCTTTCCTTGGTCTATGTAACACCCTTGTGCGACAACACCTTACCGGTTACAGGGCAGTCGCTTGTGGAGTAAGCTACGCAGGAATGACCGTTGCAGGATTGGTCTTCCCACCATTACTCTAATTATAATACTTCCTTGACGCATAAAGCACCAAGGGAATGTTCCTCATAGCTGGAGCTCTCATGTAGAATTCCACTCCAGGGGCACTCCTCCATAGACTGGCGCCAGACACACCTCGAGAACCCCCATCCGTCCAGAACGAAGACTGCAGATACATTTCTTCGGTTCAAAAGAAAGAAAACCACAGTGGTTTTTCTGGGTGCGCTTGCGAAAATAGGTAGCAGGTGCATCTTTTCATTACAAAGCTGTTGTCTGAACCAAGAGTCTGCTTCAAGGAAAGTACAGCATTAACGATGTCTTTGGAAGAAGAAATCAGTTTTCATATGAGTAGAGTTCAGGGATGTGTCGATGCTGCAGAACCCTCAGTGACCTCTAGTGAAGAATCTCTTTCTAGAACGAAGAAACGCCAGCACAAACAAGATAGTTCTCAAGGTGATGTTGGCCTCAGATATGAAAACGCTGTCAGGTATTCAGACTCAAAAATAACGGAAGGTATCAGCTCCATGTCCCAAGGAAACCATCGCAGCAAGAGGTGCAAGAGTTTAGTTTCCGAGAGTGCCAGCATCAGTGAGACAGATTACGAGACGCAGAATTATCACGAATGCCCTAAGAACAAAAACCTTTTCCACGATGATTTCTCTGCCTTTCGTTTCTGAAACTGCCCAAGTTCTACGTAATTGCTTCGGCCGGTGTCGTGGCCACTTCCAACATGACCATGTACGGCACAGTCATCGTGGACTTCGCGACAGACCGGGGTATTTCCAAGTGGAACGCCGTCCCTCTGCTCTTGCTGTATTCGCTGGGAGGCTTGGTGGCCAGTCTCGTGTCAGGCTTAATAACAGACAAAAAGTATATCAGCAAGAGCTCAATGAATGTCGTTAGTCAATCTACTCGTCTACGCGGCTTCGCTGTGTTTGATGCCTCTCTGCCACTTCCTTTATCTTCACGCGTTCCTCGTCATAGCCGTAATAGCGGATTCAGAGGGGGGGGGAAGGGAGGGGGAGGGGGGGGTCAAGAAGTTCTAAACCCCCTTTTGGATTCTGTATGTGTCAAAATTTAGGGCTTGGAAACAGGGGGGGGGGGGGGGAAGGTGGGTTCTAAAAATATGATCCGCTGACGAACACCTGAACCTCCCCCGCCCCCCCCCCCCCCCCCCCCCCCCACCCCAAGGAATATCTGCGTCCGCCCCTGGTCGTAGGTTGGTGCAACGCTGCTACTATGACCTTGGTTCCTGTGCTTTACGTGGATCATATGGACGCCGAGAATGCAGAGAGTGCTTTGAGATATCGCTGTTTCTTGCGGGAATTCTGCTTCTTCGAAAACCTCTTATGGTGTGTAAGTGAGCTGCGTTGAGGTTATTGGGTGTGGCGACGACTCTTAAAGCCCCTGACAGTTTAAAAAACGCGGGGCGTGATTCGTTATACGGCGTTCTTGTCGGTTTATGTTACAATTTCAGAGGTAATCGGTGTAATATCTTTAGGGAAGTCAACAGCAAACAATGATTGACGGCAGCACGTTAAACGTATGCGGCGTTTTGTTTTAAAAGGAGAGCATTGTTGAAGCGGACAGTGAACGCCTTTTGTCGGGCGGCAGTCATGACTATGTCAGTGCCCTGGGCCATTATTTTATACTTCTCCTAATTAATGCAACCGTGGAGCCTAGATAGTGAGCACCAAACCCTTTATAAGCAATGACTCTCAGTTTTGTGGGTAGGCGGAACCTCTATGAATTTAAATCGCATTGCGATATTATCTACGCACCAAATTGCTCCTGGCAGCTTCAACAAACAGCTTCCGTGAAAATGAATCGCACTCTCCTAGCTCTTCAAAGCAGTCGTTTCACACGTGAACTGCTGTACGGATCACATGCCAGGCTCAACCATTGGATGATTTATTTAATGCATTATATGTGGAGTTTCGTTTTCGTATAAACTGAAGAAATTAAGAAACAAATTCATTTTAGATTTATCCGATTTGATGATATGTCAGGACGGACAAAAGCCACGCCCGGATACGTACGTCTGTAGAAGACGTACGTCTTTTGTAGTCAGTGAAAGGGTGGGAAAGGTAGGAGGGAGTTTCAATTGTCCCGATTCTAGCGCGAGCCTCCCATTGGCAGGAGATCGAACTATAGGGGGCGCTCTGACCCGTTTGTTTCCCCACACTTCAGTGTTTAAAAAACACAAGGCCTGTGCATATGCCCACAGGCTTTATGGGCATGTCCATGTCATCTTGTACAGTAGAGCGCAGGGCACAGTGTAACGTAAAAAATACTAACAATCGACGAAGTGACGTTAAGTGCCGGATCTGTCCCGAAAGCAGTCGTAGCAGTCGTCAGAGAATGCCCGCTTGATCCACTTGGACTCTTGTGCTGAGCTGGGCAACGTGCATGCTGCATTGTTCACGCAGGCCGGAGTGGTAACAAAAGAGCCCCTCCTCCCCCTCACCGGAGAACACGAACTCCAGCCGAATGCTGACGCCGCGTTCGGTTATGTTGGCCGAGCGCTGAGTCATTGTATTTGTTGTCTCCATCCGTGAAGTTCTAAAGTTAACCACTTGGGGCGTCACGGTCTGTGCTCCTCCCTAATACCTTCCATGACGCTTGGGTGTCTCGTGGACTTCGAGCGTGCTCGCGCAGCCAAAGCGCGGTGGGAGGCAACGAGTGCGTACTGGAGGCCGGGCATCATAGAGAAGCGCCCTGCCGTTTTCACCTTGTCAGTGACCATGGACAGGTTGCAGAGCAAGCATTTCCGTAAGGAGGGCACTGTAGATCGCGCTCACATCTCGGACAATTGACAATAGATGGGTTTATCTCTTCAGCGTGTGTTCAGTAAAAAAAGGTTAATGTATTTCTGGGCCAATACAGCGTTCTATGCAAGACTATTTTTTTTCCCATGACCCGTTCCGTTTTGGAATTTAGACTCGTCATTTGTTTTTCAAACTTAGAGGAGTGATTTACAACTGAAGCTTTGATTCCGTAGATTTCGTCGAAAAAGGGAGAAAAACTTTTCATAGTCAGTAAGTTTTGGGGTTTAGCTACTTTAAAGAACATGCACGTTTTAAAGAATCATTGTTGGCAAGTTTTGCCTTGTAGCACCCCAAGGTTTAAAGAGAACTTTTCATCACAACGGCAGATCTATCCAAAGAAATGTCGGATAGGTACACTGAGTACTTTTGTTTAACGGTGGGCAGTGTGAAATCAGGGGGGGGGGGGGGAGACGTGTCTCCCCTCTTTGTTAATTTACTGTAACCGACAGAACCACGGAGTTGCCGGATATTTGACGTACAGTAAATATACTGCACGTCGAAGATCCGACAGGTCCACAGTTCAGTCGGTTACAATAAATTAACGAAGAGGGAAACGCGTCTTTTTTAAGAACATATCTGTTTTTAAAGAGAACGCTATTCTCATAGGATGAAATGAAATTACGGGTAAATCGACAAATACAACCTAAAAAAGCTCGAGGTAAGCCTAAGCACTTCTTACGAGTTGTGAATGCGAAAGCAAGTAAGCCGCTCGTCCGCTCCCTTTTTTGTCTGAATGATAAGGTGGAACAAAAAACCTTTTAGTGTTCTTTGGCGTAAATTAAAAAGAAAGACACTCTAAAAAAAGTACGCGTCAAAAGAATGCGATTACAGCAAAAAAAAAAAGATTCGATGTGAGCAGAAACAATGAGCACGTCATTCGACGTGCTTATTGGGGGGGGGGGGGGGGGGGGGGGGTCTATGTATGTTTATACACCCTAGAACTTTGTCTGCCTCAACGGGCGTAGAGTCTCCCAGCTGGAGGAATTGAGCCAGTGCAGTACAACTGCTAGCCTGGGGTCTTTAACACGTATCTTGCAGTAGTGATACACGACCACACGCCGGTACGATGCTCATCCAGCAGATCGAAACGGGTAGGGATGAAGATTGAGCCCAGGATCCTAGGTTCTGCAGCGCGAGCTTTCGCTCCACGTGCTCCAAGCTGGTGTGCGCTAGCCCACTCGGCCACCGATCCCCCCTCGACTTGCTCATTTTCCCTGAGAACATCGCACTTTTTATATGTCTAATCGTATTCTGAGGTTTGTCCTTGGTTGGAGTCCTGCAATTGTTCGCCGTGATCGGCGGTCTCAGTGTTCTGCAGGACAGTAAACTCGGGACAACTTTCTTAGGGTGTGGGGTGGTTGTTTCTTTAAGCTGCTTTCACCGGTTATTTCGAATGCGTTCTTGCTTTGTCTGTAAAACGGCATGATGGATCAGCACGGATTTAGCAACATGCACTATACCAAATGTGTTTCTCTTCTTTCGCTACAGGTTCCTTCAGGGATCACTTAGTTGACTACCAGGGACTTTTTGTTCTCATAGGTTGGGTCACTGCTGTAAGCCTCTTGGCTTGGATACTTGATTCAAGGCCGTGTCCACAGCGACTCTCTCAACGGACTCTCTGCATTGAATGGCAGTTGAAATGGCTGCCGAATTTTAAAATCTCTCTGCCGCCTGTGATTGGCTGCGGGCGTCGTGACGACTTCTCCGACACACAACACGCGTTCTGTAACGGACAAAGGACATAGAACAAAAATTATGTGTCGTGTGTGCGTGTGCGTGTGTGCGTGTGTGCGTGTGTGCGTGTGTGCGTGCGTGCGTGCGTGCGTGCGCGCGCGTGTGCGTGCGTGTGTGTCTGTGTGCGTGCGTGTGCGTGTGCGTGTGTGTGTGTGTGTGTGTGTGTGTGTTTGTGTGTGTGTGTGTGATAATCGCGTTAACGTTGACCCTGAGGCGGCGATGATAAATATAAAATCATTTTGCCAAGCCTAGATACTCGTCGTTAGGGAATGACACCAGAAGAAAGAAGGTCGCTGCGCCAACCAGGAGATTGCGCCAGAAGTTACAACCATCGTTAACTCGGTCATCTGCGAGCACCTTCACCGTTGCACATGGCAAGTTTGTCAGTTTTTCAGAGGCAAAGAAATACCCCTTGAAATTCCACAATATAAAATCAACTATTTCTTAGCACATTCGGTGAAAGTTTGAACGTCCTTGTGCAAGCGCCGATATTTCGGGTTCGTTCTATAGCACTGGGGTAAATTTTGGTCGCCCTATACTTCTCAATTCTGACGCTCACAATTTATTACGAAACAATGGCCAGCTGAATCACCCCTTTACCGATCATGGTCTTAGGTAACGCGCTTGTCAAATCCAAAAAAAAAAAAAGGAACCTGGGATGTTGAACAAACGAATTATTTACGTATTGCTTCTTGACGAAGTGACGGACCGTGTTTCCTTGAACCAGCCGAGAGTATACTAGGCTTTTACCCCTGGCTAATATCATTTATTTTCGAGCTAAGGCGAGAGCATAAAAGATCAACAAACACTTCACATATCAGTTCATTGATGAGACCTTTATTCTAAAGTGGCTCTTATCAGAAGGCCGTCCAATAAATTTTTTGGTGATCTCATTTCATGTGATCGCTTCAATCTTGCGGCTCCTGTGCGACTCGTGTTCTCGTCGTCGTTCTCGCAAAAAAACTCATTCACAGGAATATATTCAGGTCCAGACACGATGCTAGCAAGATAAACATACCTTAATTGGTAGTCTCCCGATGTGTCTCTAAACAAACTTGAAAGCAATAGTACCAATTGATGCTGATATTAGTATTAGCCTGAAACTACGCAGTATTACAACTATATAGTGCATCACATTATCTTGCATGGGCATCAAGAAGGATGTTCAGTTTATTTACTTTAGATAAAACGTGATCTTTAAGATATGGATGCATGGTTTCGTGACAGCGTCAAGAGTAGTGTAATAGAAAAACGGAGAACATGCCGGCGAACTGCTGATCTTTCAACATCTGGAAAACCCCAGACTTGAGAACAAATGCGTGGACAACACATACACCGGTCTCATAAACAGCTGAGATGTGTTTGCAAACTTCCTTGTTCAAAAAGGCGACCCACAACAGGCCTTCAGACGCAAGAAGTCAGTCGTCATCACAACAAGCCTGACATAGACCACCCCGAAGCACCCTTTCCCGTTCTTAACCTTGACATTGGTGTGCCAAGCGCCCAAAGTGTAACGTTGCACAGTTGTGTATTTTTTTGGTTGTATAAGCCAGCATTTTTGCGAAACATCGAAAATCACTTTCCGACTCACTTCTCCACTTTATTAGGTTCGCGTGCATTTACAACTATTTTTTATTCCACCAAACTTCTCTGGATGCACCGATCTTTTGCAATGCACATCTTTGTCTATTATACCTTTTTGTTACCTATTCAATTCCACGTTCCCTCCCGTTGGTGATAATGTTTCCCAATGTAATGAGTTCCTACCCTATTCCTATATATAGCATATGTTACTCTCTTACCTTAGTTCTGTGATTTATCTGCTCCTTATGCCCAACCAGGTTTGAACCAAAGGTACTGCTTGCCCCTTTGCTCTGAATGGACAATATATAGACGCAATTTTAAACGTATCCACTCTGAATCCACGGAAGCGCTTGCTCGCTAATTTGTGTAAGAAAAAAATGTCTACCTCTTTAGTTGGGACACACAGACAGATTGCATTGACGTTATCAACCGGTAGTTCGTCAACTTTTCTACCAAATCTATATTTTATGGTCAAAACAATTGTTCAAGTAGAGCGTTGCTGTTAGTGCTGAAGACATGTCATGTCTACGGTGCCTGAACACCTCTTTGACCACTGAGTCTGCCGTCCTATCCCACCCGTACATCCAAGGTGGTTGCGAGTAGCAACAACTTGCGTCACAAGCTGGTGTGTCACGCTGTCGAATGTCGCGATCTTGGCGGTCGGTCATAGAGACCCCTGCGAAAAAGGACAGCGGACGCCAGGGACGCCGTCGTCGCGGCATCCCATTGACCGTCTACTTTGGTTTTCATCGGTTGTCTGGATGCAGAGCGACCTACAGCTGAGCAGGTGTGTGCCGCATACGCCTCCGCTGCTGTGCCATGGCCAGGATCCCAGGAAGCTATCTGGAAGTCGTCTGCGTCTTGCGAAGGAGTTGCGGGACGTCAGAACGACGCCGAGCTCTGATTGGCTTGGATTAATAGTAGGTATACCTCAATGCTGGATGCCTTAACGTCTACCCACTATTTGTTTCGTTGTTGTTGTTGTTTTTGTTTTTTTTTAACAGCAAATAACAGCTTGACATTTTGACACCATCGAAACCCATGAGCAAGAAGCAGACAAACTTGCGCTCCGCATAGCATGACATTTCAGTTACGCCATTACGAAGAAATCGAGGGAGCCCTTTTAAGGACGCGGTAACAGGAGCGTTGGACATGCGCTCCAGACATTATAGTTATGTCCTAAGCTCAGAGCTTAAGTTGGCTGATGTATAAAGACGTCGCTGTGCTCTTTCATTTCGATCTTTTTCTTCCCCTTACAACTCTCGGATTTGATTGCAGACAAATGTCGATGACTTACCGATCATCGCAGGTCTAATACAGAAAGGTACTGCGATGACGAGCGCCAGAAAGTGCAAGCACGAGCTGAGCTGTTGCGCGATGCACTACTGCAGTGGTTCTCAACCATCGATATTTCGAGGACCCCTTGTGGATTGGCGGAGGTGATAGAGGACCCCGTTGGTAGTGAAGGGAGGGGGAAGATATAGGTTAAATATAATAAGGATTTGATAGATGAATTTAACTAAGGACTAATGTGAAGTAGACTTCCCTTATTGACATACACACGAGAAAACTCGCCCGGAAATGGAAAAATTTCTTCTCGGTCTGAAAAAAAGACAAATTGTATCGCCGTGCTTGACTAATGTGGCAGGGCTTCGCAGACGCCTAGAATGCCTTCGCGGACCCCAATGGGTCCGCGGACCCCCAGTTGAGAACCACTGCACTACAGCAATTCACTAACGCATTAACATCTCATAAAATATATAATTTACGGCTTCGGCCCTTCTGTTTTAGTCTCAAAACAACGACCACCCGAATCATCATTCACTTATCTCAATCCTAATACTCGTGTATTGTCCCCAAAACCTAAAAGTATCGATCAGGGCATTGACAGGTTTAATGTACGTACGCGAGGTTATGATGATTGTTTCCCTAAACCAACTGAGTTGCAAAGTTCTTGTCACTGCGTACTATGGTTTCGTTTTCAAACTGAGATGACAATAACGTTACAAAAACTTCATATATGACTTTATTGAAGATCTTCCACAAAAAGTGACGCCACAAATTAAACGAACGGCTGAAGATGATTTTTGATCACATCTTTTTATGCGATCACTTTATTGCTTTTCTGCAAATCCTGTTCTTGCCGCCGTTCTCGCACGAGAACCCACATCCAGAGGAGTGCGCTTATACTTAAGCAAACCCCCAGTACCGTGAACATGCCTTGGTAGTCTCCCAGTGTGTCTCTAAAAAAACCTGGAAGGCATAGTAGCAATTAGTGCCGTTACGAGCCATCATGTCACACAGTAGAAAAGCTATGATGAGGTTTAATATTTCCTTAGATCCGTATTAAGAAAGGCTTTGTAATCAGGTTTATTTATCAGTTTACAGGAAACGTGATCCTCAGGTTATTAACATGTTGTTCCCCCAAAACGCAAATTGTAATGTAATCACACGTAACTTGTGGTTGTGCAGCTCTCTGTAAACATGTTTTTCATTTTTTTAGATTAATTCGCTGGTTTCTAGGCCCCTTACCCGCAACCAGGATAGAATCAAAGATATATACGGAGCGCAAGTTCGTTTGCTTCTTGAGCAGGGGTTGCGGGGACGTCAGAGTGCCATGATCCGATTGGCTCTGATTTGAAGAATAGTCGCTAGACGTCAATGCCAGCTGCCCTGAGGTCTACCCACTACCCTTACAATCGAGCCAATCAGAGCTCAGCGTTCTGGCGTTACCGCAACCCCCTGCGCAAGGAGCAGACGAACTTGCGCTCGTTGTAATCACTGACTGCTTAACAGACGCAGGGTGTGGCAAATCCTGACTATGTCATTAACGCTCCTTAGCCAATGGGGTTGCGGCACTAGCCGATACACGAAGGCCGAAGAACCAGTCACGAAGCAAGAAGCGTGAACGTGATAAGTCGAGCCCCACGTTTCTCAAAAATTAGGTGACTGTACCCGCCATCAGTCTTGAGTTTACAGTGAATATAGAGTAATACCGCACCGCACCGATGTGCTTGTTTGTCCAATCAGTTTTGCAACGTTTCTACCAAACGTTCTATCGGCGGCTAAACGATTAATTGGACTTTGACGTAGCGGTCAGTACCGCAGACATATCATATGTCCTAAGCTCAAGGTTTAAAATTGTTGATGTCTATAGACGTTAGTGTGCAGCTCTCTTAAATCAATTTTCTTATTTCTCAGATTAAATTTCAGACAAAGGACACTTACTCACCGATCATGACGGGTCTAACGGAGAAAGGTAGTACGATGATGAGCGTTACAAACCCGAAGCACAAACTGAATTGCTGAGCGTCAACGAGTTCCATCACAAGGATGGGGACTAGCATCGAAGTGGCACCGTTGCTCCAGCCAGCGGTGATGGCCGACACAACCTGAAAAGTGTAGTGGGTGGTGGAAGCCAGCATAAAATAGGACACCGCCCAGAGTAAAAAGTGCAGACTCATCATGGCGCTCCTCTTTATACATTTCTTGTCCGAGATCCAACCAGACCCGAACCTGGATGCCACATCTGCCACTCCGTAAATCGCGATAAGAAGAACTGCATTCCACTTGGAAACACCCCTGTCCGTTGCAAAGTCCACGATGACCGTCAGGTAAGTTGACATATTGAAGAGGATTTGCGCGTAGGAGAGAGCAATCATGTAGAACATCGGAAGTCTAAAAAACGAGGGCAGGGTGATCTTAAAACTTTGTCTTTCGTTACTTTTGAACTTTGAGTCTAGCATGTTTGTCTTCTCTGATGGCATATTATTGTCAGAAAGTGATTGTATTGTACGGTTGAGGAAACAACGGCTTCCTCGTAAATTCTGCTGAATATCCTGGTCACCCAATTTTTTTCTCCCTGAATTGACGTCAAGTGTCGAATGATTCATTTCTTCGGCGTATGATATAACTCTTCTGAGGTTCTCTGCCTTTGTTTCGCGCGTACCACCATTTTTAGTAGAAGTTCCATTCATTGTACTCGGAAAATACTCATTTGCTCCTGGCGGAAGCCTATAAAAAAGGGCGCCACCCAGGGCGTGGGATGCGATGGCGCCACATAGTAAGAGCCCTCCTCTCAGTCCATACTCGTCAAACAAAACTTGAAACAATGGTGGAAAGACGAGGCCTCCGATGGTATATCCTGAACTGGCTATCCCCGAAGCGATGGCCCGATAGCGCGAAAAATGCTCTCCAATGACCGTGTTGAAGAGCGAAAAGAAGCCCAG
The DNA here is from genome assembly GCF_016920785.2 of Ixodes scapularis. NCBI lineage: Eukaryota > Metazoa > Arthropoda > Arachnida > Ixodida > Ixodidae > Ixodes > Ixodes scapularis. Next base: position 45,615,262 of record NW_024609839.1, on the reverse strand, counting down.
GCTTGTGCCTGCGTAGAAAGTGACAAAATCAGTGCGGTTAACAAGGCACATTAGATAAACGGTCAACAAGTGACGAACGCAGAGCAATAGAAACAACCCTAGGGTCAATGACCGTTTAAGAAATGCAGGCCGTGGCAAGTCCCGACTAGGGTTCTACGGTCATCTTATTATCGCTCAGACGTTTGCGAGTACGGCCTCCGGGCGGCGGAGGTGAAAAGGGGCGGGGGGGGGGGGGGGGGGGGGGGGGGGAGGGGCATCTTACTGCTGCTGTGGGTAGATCGTCGGATAGTCAAGCATTAATGAGGCGTACCCACGGCCTCAGCAATGCTTAACTATCAGACGATCTACCCGTGCCCACCAGAAGTAAGAGGGCGTCGCCCAGAGGCCGTACTCGCAAACCTCTATATGATTGTGGCATATTAGATATGTAGTGAAGTAAGCGTGCAGATAAGAAGCCATGCCTCGTATTTCTTAAGCTGGTCGTCGATTGTACACATTTCCATTTCCAGAAATCGCCCTCTGTGCGCTGCCATCTTTGTCCGCTCGGCTGTGGAACGGCTTCTGAGTACGCGCTGTTGCTCTGTTGTGCAGTATATCAGCCGCTGCGCCTGCGCAGACAGCTCAGTGACTCGGCATTTTTCGCCCAGCTGATAAGCGCTGTAAAGGTCGATAGTGCAAGAAAAGGTTGACCCTACACTCCAGAGGTGCGTGTGTGACGACACTCCCCCACAGGGCGCGTGGTACGCCACTAACCGCGTTCTGCAGAAACCCTCCAGCGAATGAGGATTCCACAAGAACGAGTTTGACTCGAAAATATACACTCTGCACAGGGACTGCGAGCAAGTGATACGTAGGATTCTGTGTTTTCGTTCTTTATGAAAATCGGTGAAAGCTGTCGCTGAGTGATCCAACCCAAACTATTCGTGACTCCAGCGACCTATAGGGGGCGCCACCACCAAACAAACATGGCGGCTGAGTCCAGGTCGCGTCGGCTCGGCCGGGCCGCCTGAATAGGTGGCGCGTTCAATTTAACAGATTTTCTTCTGTTTAATGCCCAATTTTATAGGTATTTGAACTGAGACGGTTAAGTGTAGCCGGTGCACATGAACTTGCAGAGCATAGTTTTGTTTTCCAATTGTGTTTTCTGTTCTTTTCATGTCAAACTTTCGTTTCGGAGATTTCGTTCGAAACCGAAACTATGGGCTCTGAAGAGACGGTAATATACTAATAAGTTTTGATCATCTAAGGAAAGCGGCAATGAATACAGAATTCTCCCACCGACAGTAATTTTCAGCCAACTCGCATGCCTCGACCATGCGACTTATCTGTCCGCGAAATCGAGCTTTTGTGCGTATCCGCGTTTAAGAAACAGCTTCAGTCGTATGCTCGGTCAACAACACAGGCTGCAGGAAGATTACGAAAATTAAGCAAGCGCTTCTTGGGCCAAGGAGCATGTTAACCCACCGGCACCCCACTAAGCAGCTGATACTCGTATTTCAATTCAGGTTTGAGTAGCAATCGAGAAGTCATTTTGACGAGCGGGTTATGTATTATATTACGTACTATGGGGGTCCCACTAAAGCGATATTAGTATATTTTTCGGTTTGAAATATGAGCTTAGTTAACTAGCTATTATGTGAACTGCTGAATAAAAATATATTTGACAGACAGAGAGATACTAAGTTAAACTTAACCAAATGGTTCTAGCCAGTAGCACGGAGACGAATGCGGACAAACTGAAGAGAGTCTTCATTGGAGATTCACGCAGAACCTCTCTGGGCATTGAACTTGACTTCGAATCCTGAACAGAAAAAATGAGTATTTTTATAATCGGTCAACCTGAGCAATGTAGACGTATATTGATGCTCGCTTAATTCGACGGAGGTATAATATAAATATTGGAGGCGCGATAGATCATAATGCCATGACAGCTTCTAACGTTGCGAGACGCGTCCCCCACCTTTTGAAAACATATAATTTCCCCCATTCATCATTTGCAGCGAGCAGGTTTTCCTGAATCAAGTAATTGCGAAATCAGCCCAACTCCTTCAGAGTGGTCCAGAGGATTTTTCGGCGAAAAGCAGCCAAGATGAATAGCCAACGCACCGACCGGCGTGGGTGGCTCAAACTTGAGGCTGATCGAACACAACCAAACTCAAGAAAAGCAGCTATCGAACCTTCCCATTCACTTGACTGCAGCATTGGTGTTCCCTCCAGTGAAATGCCTCGTCGGTCGTCCTCCCACTGTTCTACATCCTCATAAAGAAACCCCTTATCAGTTACCAAGTAGTCGTCATTTTGTATGTTATTCGAGACAGACAAGAAATCAAAACGTTTTTCCGCGATTCCTCCCCATCCAAGAAATCACGTGATGGAAGGAAACACGTGATGGGAGGAAACAATCTACTGAGGTTTCGCCACACTAATGAACACTCAGGCAAACTTAAGAAATTTTCGGACCTTCGTGAAATTACACTGTTCGGCATCGCGCCGACAACACGTGTCAGCGAAAGCCACCAGAGATGCGGAGGGGCGCGGAGCAACCTGGACCGGCTGGTTCCCGGTTTTCCCGCTTGGTGGCGTCCGTTTCGCTGGAGTCGCGAATACGGCAAGAATATTTTTATATTTTTTATTTGCAGCTTTAGTTTGCGTTGACTGGCAAACAGCCAGCGCTCTAATGTCCGCGCGAGACTGCTGCTCTTGACAAGAAAACCACGGCGCTTATCTTGTTTTGTTCTCTTATCGGTACCGGGACGTTCTGATGGTATTCGGGTCAGGCACACGTTATCTGGAAGTTCAGGAATCACACGGCCCTGTCCTGCTTGCTTCAAAAATAAGCCTCGAAAAACGCGGATTTTTATCGGATGCCGAAAATAGACGCCGAAAAACACGGAATCTGTAGAAACTATAAACCCCGAAACAACTGCCCCTGAATTCGAAAAGAAATAAACCCCAGAAAACTGGGAGCCCCAGGATCCGGCATATTAACATGCTTATTTTTGTGGGCGACTGGACCGCATAAAGGGAACATGCGCTGCGAACAGGCGTCGGGTGTCATCCGACACCGTTCATTCGTCGCGCGGCGACAGAACGACGGCGTTTGCTGGCTCCCCGTGCGCAACGTACCACCGTGCTAAGTTCGTCAGGTTTTCGCAGCATATTCGCGCCATGAGAGTCACCATCGCATAAGAGACCGACGACGCGAACACCGAAAGCGGCAACTAGATGGGCCTTGCGTTCCTGTCAGGTGACCGCCCAAAAAGGCGGGGAAGGGGGGGGGGGGGGGGGGGGGGAGCCGCGGCCGAAGTTTGCCAAGGGCGCTTGTTGTTGTAGAGCGGGCTTTGGTCCCAGTGCACGGTCACTTTTGTCCAATCTGTGTATCAAGCCGCAGCTTGAAAGTGATGACATCACGGGAAGGTTGGGGAGGGTCTTAAAGGGAGGTATCGCGTTATTTCTTCGCGGCACGTGGGAACAAACAGAAATTATTAGTCGCGAAAATAATTTAATAGAAGCCTGTCAGGACATTGGAATTATTTACTCTTACGTTTCGCGCATTGACAAATCAACCGCGAGTATAACAAGGAACGCAGGGCGGGGTCTTATATGTTCACGCTTCGCGCTACGTTATTTGTAAATTATTGCTAGGGGTCTCCGAACCCCGGCCCGCGGGCAAGATCCGGCCGCCGCCTTCCCACTGAAGCCCGGCCTGCGGCCCGCCTCAAGCACACCCGCTGCGAGCAGAGCAAATGAAAGTGTGCGCCAAGAAACGGCGGTGCAGCGCGCTCTAAATTCTCAAACTGAGATACCGGAAAGAACGAGAGAAAGTGCATCGGATAACACAGGTCCTCTCGCCATTATATTAACTGAACATTGTCATCCCTAGCATTACCACTTCTAGACCCCTTGCTTCATGTCTGTGTAGCTGTGTTAAAATTCCGGTGCGTTCTTGTGTACATTGCGCTTAGTGTCCTCTGTCACAACTATTGCATATTGCGAACATTGCTTTTTCATTCTCATTTGTTCCTTGCACAGCGCGAGTGTGCCGAAGTCCAGATGCATTCTTTGATTTATGCCTGGTCAGTTTTCTTGGTCGCAAGTGTTGTGTAATGTCATACTTATCTAAATATTAAATTGTAACTTGACGTTTACGTATTCGTCCACCTTAGGTGTTTTTTTTTTAATACTTTAACATTCTCATTTGCTTAAATGTTTATCTAGGTTTATTTACTAAGTTCTTTTTCGATTGTTAGTACTTCTTTTTTTTCGGCCCTCGAGACTCGATTGCTAATCCCCGGCCCTTAGCCAAAATGTTTTGAGACCCCTAGTTTAGTCTAAAGTATAAATTTCATTACATGTGGAGCGATAATAAGATGCTTCGGACTCGATATGCCCTGCATTTCTTAAACTGTCATTTGCTACACTCTTATAAGTCGGGAGTGTTTCTTTTCCCAAGCAAATCGCTGCAATCCGCAGAGGAGGCTTGGCGAATGCCAAGGTTGAAAAACTGTTTCGAGCTAGAAATTAAAGGAAGATTTATTGGTGGATCCGCAGGAAATGCGTTAGTATGACCTTTTGGAAACGGCACTCACGCCTCCCTTTGGGAAACGCTAACGCTGACTCCTTCACCTTCTCTATTTTGGTTTTCTCTTCTGTGTTCTCTACTTTACGCTGCTTCTTTTTGGCTTCGTTACGAGGTCAGCGTTGGCGTTTCCCAAAGGGGGACGTGTCTGGCGTTTCCCAAGGGTCATGTTAACGCATTCCCTAAAGATCCACAAAGGGATCTTTCTTTAATTTTTTTCCGGCTTCTACATGTCGCACTCAAACCCGCGTCAGCTTGCCGCTTCCTGTGCCGCATTTCGGCCAGCCGAGCTAGGTGCTGCCTACGCTCCTCTTTCTCGCTCGCCCGCCTTGCACGCTCAGCAGTGGCATCCGCTGCCTGACGCTGCTGCAAGTTCAGACTCGCCCCAGCATCCGCGCGCTCATTGGCTTCCACCCCGTGACGTCGCCTCCCCTCTAGCCTTTGACCTTCACCACTCTCCTCCTCTCTACGCGGCACGCTACCCTTTTCACTGTTCTCTCCGCAGAGGCAAACACCGTCAGATCTCCCCTGTCTTGTGGGTATACTAATGCTAACGCATTAAAGGTCTGCCTTGTGACGCTAAGCACGGTTGAGCGCAGACTGTCTTTTTTAATTAAAGACTTGAGCGTGTTGGTGATCTACATTGAGTTAAAACGAAAGAAACACACAAGAGGACGAAAGCTGTGTCGTCTGTTTCGTCCTCTTGTGTGTTTCTTTCGTTTTAACTCAATGTCTTTTTTAACTTGTTACCGACTAAACAAAAAGGACGGACAAGGCCTCTTTGTGTGACAAGTTATTGAAAACCAACGCGCCTACGTTCACCTTTGTCTTTATATGTTTAAGCGTATTTTGTCTCGGTGTCACAGCGCAGACTCTCCTCCTAGGTCTAAACATATTCTGGGTCTTGTGATTCGCCGAGCTCTCCATGTTGACCGTAGCGATTTTCTCTCTCATACGCCTTGTGGGAAAGTACACTCTCCAGATTTCTTAGACTCTGGACTGAAACCAAATCATGCAGCGCGCATTCTTAGCAATAACACCGCCGGGCAACAAATGCACCCGGCACGTCATCTCGTTTTAAAGAATAGCAAGAACTGTTTTGTCGCGCAGTACGTACCATGTAAGATTCCCAAAAATACAACGAGAAAAGGCATGCTGTTTCCGAAGAAGCAGACAGCCAGAGAGAGGGGTGCCACCAGACTTGCGCACACTGTTAGCTTCCAAATAGCCACGTGCTTGGCCAAATTTCCCGCCACAGGCGCTGAAAATGTGCGGCACGGCTTCAGAGTCAGTACCTTGCCCATGCATTACGACTGCCACGCTATACCGGCTACAAAGCCCTTTTGCATTGCTTGTTTACTTCCTCCTCTTATAACGTGATTTACTGGTATTAATCTTGGTGCAAGTGCCCTATGCTACATGCGCAGTTTTGAAATGAATGTCTAACTCCTTTAAGAAGTGTTTGGTACCACTACCTCAAACTAAACGACTGCCCCCTCCCCCCCCCCCCTTTTTTTTTTTTTTGCGTGTTGATTAATAGTGCAACTGCTGTCGGAGCAGCAGAGGATTTAAGCATGATTATAATTCAAGCACCCGCAGCCTATTCTTCGATGTGACTTGACACCTATTGTGACCTGGACTCAGAATCGTCACTCTGGAATTTCTCTATCTTATAGTCGAAGAGTATTTTCTTTAAGATTGCGTTTTCGCACGAACAAAAAAGAAAAAAAGAATGGGGTAGTTGTGGAGTGAACGTGTTACCTCACTGCGGCTCGGAACACGTGGAGCGAAAGCTTGCACTGCAGAGGTTCGATCGCAACCCCTACCTGCTTAAATCTGAACGAGCGTCGTACTGTCGTGTAATCGCTACTGCATGGAGCACGTTAAAAACCCCAGACTAGAGGTGATATTGCACTTGCTAAATATCTCGTATACAACGGAGACCCATTGGAGCAGACATAGCGACCCGCGGGCTAAGCATACACAAAACTAAATTGTGATTAATAGTATCAAGGGGAAGGGCACCACAAACCTGAAAGGCAGTAGAATATTCCCATCAGTGAGATTGGCCAAGAAGCCTCTTCTCTCGTCGTGCCGAGTGATTGGACGATGTTCACAAACAGCACCGCTGTCGACCGAAATACGGCGTAGGAAAATGCATTGACCCAGCAGCAGGCAGCGGCAACAACCCAACTCTTTGCCGAGTCCATCACATTGACTTCAGCTCTCGCACATAGCAATCCTGGTGATAGGGTTCCCATGGCAATACGTTTTACAGGGAGACAGATTGCAAGGTAAAAATGTCTGGAATCATGTAACAGCCCCATTATCTCCCCCTTTGCTATAGATGCCCCATTCTACAAACGTTTTTATCGGTCGGAAAAGTTTCGCAACTGACAAGATTTTCCCGCGACATCAGTGTCAATCCAGTAGAGCCAAAACAGAAAAAAATGAAAGACGTTTACAACTCCCTGCAACGACGAATTGAGCGCAGCTCTTGAGGAGAAGGAAAGGAGGGGAGGGGGGGGGGGGGGTTTATGGAGTTCCCGCTAAATTCCCCTACGTTTAGCGGGAACTAAATTCAGCTACATTTAGCGGGAACTAAATTTAGCGGAATTTAATTCCCGCTAAATTTAGTGCGGAACTTTTTAGCTGAATTTAGCGGGAAAATTTTTCCGCTAAATTTAGCCGGGAATTCTTTTCGCTAGGTTTGGCGCGAAGTTGTTCCGCTAAATTCAGCAGGAAATTTTTTTTGGTAAATATAGCAAGGAAATCTTTCCGCTCAATTTAGCGGGGAATTTTGTCTGCTAAGCTTATAGCAGGAAAGATTTTTCGTAAAATTAATCGGGGACATTTTATGCTAAATTTAGCGGGAAATATTCCGCTAAATTTAGCGAGAATTTGTTTCCGTTAAATTTAGTGGAAATTTGTTCTGCTAAATCTAACAGAATTTTCCACTAAATTTAGCAGAACATTTTTTTCCTTTTGCTTCCTCGTGAGCTTCGTGACGTCACCCGTGACGTTATTACAGCAAAGATCCCATGATGCAACGCGCGGTTACGCCGATGACAACGCCACTCAGACCGGAAACGTACGCCATAGAGCTGCGCTCTAAAAAGATAATTACTCACACGAAAAAAAATGAAAGACGTCTACGATTTCCTGTACTCCTAATTAGAGCACAGCTCTTGAGGAGGAGGAGGTGAGGGTATGGAGAGGAAGGTATGACCGCTGCCCTCCCTCGTATCCTCTACTCCTCCCCTCCTCCCCCTCGCCCTCCTCCATCCGCCTCCTCTCATTCTCCTCCCCTCCTCCTATCTTCCTTCTCCTCCCCTTCTTCTCCCCCTGCCCCTCCCTCGTGAACCTCGTGACGTCATCCATGAAGGCCTCGTGAAGGTTTGCTATGACCTTCACGAGTGGCCTTCATGACGTCACTCGTAACGTCACGTGTGACGTCATTATGGGAAACGTTCCATAATGCAACGCGCGGTTATGCCGAGAGCGACGGCGACGCCGCTCAAGCCAGAAACGGGCACCTAAGAGCTGCTCTCTAAAAGAATAAGCGTGTTTCATTTGATTTGACTGACTTGAAACAAAATAAAATTAGCATGTTCATTGCGTGAGTTGGGTGTTTTGCTGGATCGAAGAGGGGTGGTTTTTTTACGCACAGGCTCTTATATTGTGTGTTGAGGTACAAAGAAAAAAATTAAAGACGTTTACAACTCCCTACAATGCCGGATTAGAGCGCAGCTCTTCAGGAGGAGCAGGAGAGGGTACGAAAGAGAAGGTATGCTTGTCCTCCCCCACCACCCCCCTCCTCCTTTCCTGCTCCCCTCCCATTTAGCGGGAAATTTTCGCTAAATATATATATATCCCGCGAAATTTAGCAAAACTTTCCCCGCTCAATATAGCGGCGAAATGTTTAGCGAGAAATTTGTCCCGCTAAATTTAGCGGGGAAATTTTTCCGCTAAATTTAGCGGAGGATTTTTTTTTTAATTTAGTGGGGAAAGTTTTCCGCGAAAGTTATTGGAAATCTTTTCCGCTAATTTAGTGGAGAATTTTTTCGCTGAATTTAGCGGGGAAATTTTTCTGCCAAAATTAGCGGGGAAAGTTAACGGGAGGAGGAGAAGAGGTGAAAAAGAGGAAAAGGAACAGGTGAGGAGAAGGAGGAGGAGGAAAAGGGGGAGAGGACCCCAGTGAGTCTGCCGCGAGCGCAGCTAACCAAGCAGGTAGCGCGCTCGTGCCCGAGTTCATCCAGACGAAACTGTCAGCTCATCTGCCATCATTTCTTGTTTCGTCGTGCGGTGGCGAGCCCACTCAGCTATTAGCGGCGAGATGTTTTAGTGGCGCCCTCATATGATTACCTTTCGTGACGTCATTACGTTGCGAACAACAAGCTCTATGGTGTTTGTAAGGAGCATGGTTGAAGCTTGAAATCATTGCGCCCTTAAAGCAACACTACCAACACCCTCGAAATTAAAGTTCTTCCATTCCTCTTATTTGCGTCGATGAGAAATCCTTTGCTGACGTCATAGTCAGCATTCGGCCAATCGCGGAAGGCCGACCACAGCGACGCTTTCGATCACGCACGTCGCCAATACTAAAGCCCCTTGATAACGGCGTTTTTTACAAGTACCGCCAACCATTGTTGTGGAACCGCGCGAGACACGTGCCACGAGCGGGTGCTCCGCCGCCATTCGCTTCCTAAAGCCGCTCAATTCAGTGCTGCGCCGCCATTCGCTTCCAAGGGCCGCTCGAGATGCGGGTCTCGTGCACTCGACCATTTTACGCTACTTGCACGACAAACGCAAGCATATCGAGGGGCTTTAGGCTATACTGTTTCACCTTGTGTTGTACCGCAGGAAAAACTACAAGCGCGAGCTCCTTGCTCTATAGCACACCTCGGCGGCACAAACTCTCGTGCACCAAAATTAAGGGCAGCTGCCAACGCTATGAACTCGCGCTTCTAGCCTCCGCTGCGGTACAACATAAGGTGAAACGGAGTGTAGTGGGGTTTCAAAAGGAGATCATCGACACAGCGGGGTTTTTGTCTGCTCGTTTTTCTTTCGAATATTTGTCTCTTGTGAGCAAGAAAACGCTGACGCGCGATTTGGTAGTTAGTTTGTTTCCGACGCCACTATATAGAACTGCTTTTCGTAACGGCAGCCACGATGTGCTGAAGAGAGTGAAAAGTGTACTTCCTTCAGTGAAGACCTTCTTTTTTTTTAAGTTACACACCAATACATTGCCGGTCAAAGTGTGGCTAAGGGAAAAGGGTATTTATATACCGTGGACTGTGAATTGTTTGTTATGTAAGCCACCTGAAGCAATTGAACATGTCTTTTGCTGGGATGCCGTATTTTTCTGGGATGTGCTCCAGCGCACGCTTAAAAAAGAACTGCCCATTACCCCATCGGGCATTCGTTTTTTTTTTTTTTTTTTTTTTTTTTTTTTAATGTAACTAATGTAACTGTAACGTACCCTTTGACATGTTTTGTTTGCTGGACCTTTGTAGCATATGGCGGTCGCGCATGGCAGTGCGGCATGCCGACCCCAAGGCGTAAGAAGTCCGTTTCTATTTTTTCAACCTTGTCAAGCAAGTAGAAAGTGTGTTTGCCACCGGCGAGCCTAAGCCAGAGTGGCTAGGCCTTTGTAAGTGCCTTAGCAAGCGCCGGCGGTTCAACGTCTCCTCGGCGATTGTCAGTTGCTGGCATCTTGACTCGAGAAATAAAATTATCGAAGGAACTACGAGTTTCAAGGTGACTGCCTGGATGACAGGACATCTCTGCACTTGAAAAAGGGCGTTCGCCACTGACAACCGCTTAGCAGATAGATTACGAAGGCATGCCATAGGCGCATTCAAGCCGCGACATTGAGCCGTCGGCGTTTGCGAAGGGATCGCGCCGCAGCGCGCAGTTGTCAGACGCCGCAGCGTTGCATATGCTTCAGCTTCGTAAACATTCGGACGAATGGTTCGTGGTGACAAAGAAGCGTGATGCATCTTGGTCAAGTAAGCGGCACTCGAAAGCACACGCTACAGTCCGAGTCAACGGAGCGAGCGCGGGCGGCCAAATCCCAGCGCACTCAGATCTCGCGTCGCGATTATTGGTTCAGAGGTCTGCCTACCCCTATGACATGTGCGCGGGTGTTCATAACTCGACTGCACGCTGGTCAAATGAACCAAAATGAACAGCTAACCACGCGATAGGAATCGGTAGCAACAGTAGTACTCACCCGGGGAACGACGCGCGAAGCGGCGTGTTGTCCATCGGCACTTCCGTCGAAAAAGGCGAATTAAAAACACAAATACAATATATATATATATATATATATATATATACAAGAAATATCGCGCGCAGAAGAGAATAGGAACACTTAGAAGCAATATAAAATACACTGGAATAGATAAAAATAGGTAATGGAATCGGAAAAAAAGAGGATTAGAAGAGGCAAGCGACAATGCAATGCGATCTCAAGGCAGTGTTCAAAAATAGGTTGAATATGATCCACAATATCGGTAAATGGCAATCGCACGTTTGTATTTTGAGCCTCGTGGCTGTATTTTTTGTTGTAAACGGCCCACTCTAGCAAGCGCTCGCAGAAGGCCCAGCTTAGAGCATGCGACATCCGACGCAATCGTGACGTAGGTCGTCTCGGGACGGGCAAAGCTACGGCGAGGCTGACGTCGAGGGGATGGCCTAGTCGTTCCACCAATCGAAGCGGCTGCTTTTGTATGGATTTTTAGTGACGGGTTAATCATTTATAATCTTGTAGGGGGACAATAGCTACTTCTGGAACACACAAAAGGGATTCTCAGGAAGACGGGTGTTCCTCCTTCCCCTCTCCTCTCGTCGTGGCCGGAGGCGAGACACTCACCGTCACTAGCTGTCAAGGTTCCTAGACGGGCATTACAAACGAGGCGTTAACGACGTCCACCAGTTGCTCTCTGCGAATCGTTTAATTCGTTTTAAAATTCCTTTTCGCAACTTCTTTTAACAAGATATTGGTATGTTCGATGTGATGCTGCTCCTTTGAACACATATAGACCAAAAATGAGCGCCAAAATTTCGTTGTAGTATCCCTTTAAAACATCTGCGAACCAGCGCATGCAGAGTGACAGCGCAGAGTCGGGAATGCGAGCTAATTTGCCGACCACCCAAAGGCCCATGATATAAATGTCACTTCAAATGCCTCGAAAGCTGGATGTAATGTCGTCCTAAATCATGAACATGCAAGGAACAGAATTCCAGCGTCTGAAACACTTGCGCCACCGCTTCACCGACCCCTCGCAAGATTGCCTTGTGTCATGTGGACGGACGGGGACGTTCATCGGCGGAATTGCCTCCGCCGATAGCTTTCGAGATTTGTAACCCAATTTTAAAGGTAAAAGGGACAAGCAGGCTTATAAAATCTACGGAAGCACGTCAATATCGGCCTAACTCAATGATGATGATGATTAACGCCCAGTTAAAAATAACCATTGACTCCAATTAGGATATTCAATTGGAACCAATTGGAGTCAATGGAATTCAATTGGTTCTGGGTCATCCAACTGGTCATTCTAATTATTTTCAATGTTTCCAATTGGTCACACCAATTAGGACCAACAAAATTCAATTGGCACTGGGCCACCTAATTGGTCACTCTAATTAGATTCAATGATTCCAACTGGTTACCCCAATTACGACCAACAAAATTCAGTTGGCACTGGGTCACCTAATTGGTCACTCTAATTGGATTCAATGTTTCCAACTGGTTATCCCAATTGGGATCAATAAAATTCAGTTGACACTGGGCCACCTAATTGGTCACTCAATTGGATTCAATGTTTCCAACTGGTTATCCCAATTAGGATCAATAAAATTCAGTTGGCACTGGGTCACGACGGATATATTTCAAATTTCGTTGAAGTATCCGTTTAAAGGGATACTACAACGAAATTTCGGCGCTCATTTTTTTAGTCTATATGTGTTCGAAGGAGCGGTATCACATCGAACATATATCCAATATCTTGTTAAAAAAGTCTCGAAAAGGAATTTTAAAACGAATTAAACGATTAGCAAAGAGCACCTGGTGGATGTCGCTAACGCCTCGTTTGTAATGCCCGTCTAGGAACCTTGACAGCTAGTGACGGTGAGTGTCTCGCCTCCGGCCACGACAAGAGAAGAGGGGAAGGAGGAACACCCGTCTTCCCGAGAATCCCTTTTGTGCGTTCCAGAAGTAGCTATTGTCCCCCTACAAGCTTATAAAAGATTAACCCGTCACTCAAAATTCGTACAAAAGCAGCCGCTTCGGCGGCTGGAACGACTAGGCCATTCTCTCGACGTCAGCCTCGCCGTAGCTTTGCTTGTCCCGAGACGACCTACGTCACAATTGCGTTGGATGTCACGTGGTCTCTGCTGGGCCTTCTCTGAGCGCTTGCCAGAGTGGGCCGTTTACAACGAAAAATACAGCCACCACGCTCAAAATACAAACGTGCGATTGTCATTTACAGATATTGTGGGTCCTATTCAACCTATTTTTGAACACGAAAACCCGTTGCTCTCGGGCAGGGGGCGCGAGCGCGTCCGCAAAACGCGATCATGTTATGCTGGCAGCACCATCTAGGAGGTGCTGTAGCGTTCGATTTGGCACGTGCCACGTTCGAGTGCAAGCATCTGTCAGCATCTGTAGACGCGCGATACCAAAACATCTAAAAAAAACTAAAATTTAAGAAAGAATTCTGCAGCTCGCGGCCTCAGCGTCCCATTAAATATTCCCTTCAGCTTTATTTTATTGCTCCCTTTCATAGCTTCCTTGAGCCCGTATGTTTCACTTTACTTGATAGCGAAGCCGAAGCTATACTTGCTAAAGCATGTTTCCCTGAACGATGCTCGCACTGCACGAGTGCGCGTGCTTGGCAGGGACACTGAAAGCTCGGGGCTCGCTCTTGTAGCCTCGGCTACGCTGGCACTTATAATGGAACGGAGTATAAAAAATTGTAGTGGGGAAGCGTATTCAAACAATGTTCGAAACGCGAGCCAAATCTTCTATTTTTCTCGCCTGGAGCGCTGCTGAAAACTTGAGAGCTACGGGCCTATTTCAAATTTCATTGAAGTATCTCTTTAAAGGGACACTGACAGGGTATTTATGCTCGCTGAGGTTTTTAGTTGTACGTGACATATGAGAGCTCAACTACCCAGAACAGAATTTGCGGCTCGAAATTCGGTTTCTTTCCGCCCGAAAACCGCCGATCAAGAACTGGCCGGTTCGAGTCTCGCTCACTCTCTTTTTCGCGGTCACGGGCCGTTTTCTAAGGTATCGATGCGACCACCAAATTTAATCAAAGTCGTGGGTCACTGAAGGCACACACTCATTATTAAAAATAGAAAAAAATATGAAACCCATTTTTTGTGGCTTCTAAAAAGCTGTAAATACGTTGATTGAAAAAAAAAGTTCCACAGACAACCGGAAGCATTCTGTGCGTTCGTCGTTTCGCGTATCGTGGGACTCGCGGGGACGGCGATGGCAGCGGACGACAGGCGTGGGACCTCTATTTCAGAACTGTCGTTCGCGGTACCGGCGAATTCTGTCTACCGTTAAAAGAGAAATTTGGGACTGATCAAAAGAATTGGTATTCATCCCGTACGACACGCCCGGCCACCAAGCCGATTTGCACGAAGACGTCGCCGAGCCGTCGATCCCTTCTCGTGGCTGAAGACATCGCTCGCGCAAACGTCAAGCACGACGTGTCTACTTCGAGTTCAATATGCACGCGGACGATTTCTTTACTAGGTGCGAATGTCCCCAAAGCGTGGTGCTTCCCGACTTCGACCCAGGAGTGCTTTTGCTAGAGAAAAATCGACAGCAAACTTTCCAACTTACAGTTTACCGGCTGAATTGTTACTAAGGAAAGAAATCCTGCAAAAAAGCGATGCGCCAGTAGCTCAGTGGGAAAGACGTCCGGTTTACACGCGGTGGACCGAGTTCGATCCCCCGTGGAACTTAATTTTTTTTCTTCAAACATTTTTCGATGTTTACATATGTATATATTTTTTTACCATCATCACTGAAGAAACAAACAAAAAAATAACAAACTAATGTTGTGGACGATACTTCGCTGATTTAAATCGTATGGGATTTCCGTTTTGACACCTGCGAGCTCAATGTAATCACTTTCCACAAAATGCAAGGAGCATATAAATCAGTAACGTCCGCTTTCCGAGGTGCCCGTATATGTTCTACAGGAATTGCAGCCAGCCGTTGGTCCCGATCCCGTTGATCTTTCGGAAACTCTGTCGCACAATGCCACTTTTTTTCGGATTCAGGAAATGTGAGCCAGCTCTTCACGCAACATCTTGGGTGTATTCTTTTCGGAGCCGATCATGGAAATTCACCACGGGCACTCACTACTCATGTCCAACTCCTCAATGTACAAAACAACTCATCTTGGAGTACAGAACAACGAGCGGAACAAACATAACTGCCAAAATTCGCGACTCCAGCAAAACGGACGCCGCCAAGCGGGAAAACCAGGAACCAGCCGGACCAGGTCGCTCCGCGCCCCTCCGCGTCTCTGGTGGTTTTCGCGGACACGTGTTGTCGGCGCGGTGGCGAACGATGTAATTTGACGAAGGTTCGAACATTTCTTAAGTTTGATGGAGTGTTCATTAGTGTGGTGAAGCCTCAGTAGATTGTTTCCTTCCATCACGTGTTTGAAAGCCCGTTTACTCCACAACACACGGTCACTTGCTTTCGATTTCTTGGATGGAGAGGAATCACGGAAAAACGTTTTGATTTCTTATCTGTCTCGAATCACATTCAAAGTGACGACTACTTGGTAACTGATAAGTGGTTTCTTTATAAGGATGTAGAACAGTGGCCTAAGGACGACAAACGAGGTGTTTCACTGGAGGGAACACCAATGTTGCAGTCAAGTGAATGGGAAGGTTCGATTGTTGCTTTTCTTGAGTTTGGATGTGCTCGATTAGCTTTAAGTTCGAGCCACCCACGCCGGCCGGTTCATTGGCTATTCATCTTGGCTGCTTTTCGCTGAAAAAACCTCTCGACCACACTGAAGGAGCTGGGTTGATTTCGCAATTACTTGAATCAGGAAAACCTGCTCGCTGCATACAATTAATGAGGGAAATTATCTGCTTTCGAAAGGTGGGGGGACGCGTCTCGGAAAGTTAGAAGCTGTCACGGCATAAGGATCTATCACGCCTCCAATATTTATATTATACCCCCGTCGAAGCCAGCAGCAATATACGTCTACATTGCTCAGGTTGACCGGTCACAAAAAATTACTGATTTTATCCGTTCAGGATTCGAAGTCAAGTTCAATGCAGAGAGGTCTGAGTGAATCTCCGATGAAGACTCTCCTCAGTTTGTCCGCATTCGTCTCCGTTCTACCGGCTAGAACCATTTGGCTAAGTTTAAGTAGTATCTCTCCGTCTGTCAAATATACTTTTATTCAGCAGTTCACCTAATAGCTAGTTAAATAAGTTCATATTTCAACCCGAAGGTAATATCGCTTTAGTGGGACATAGTACGTAATATAATACATAAACCGCTCGTCAAAATGACTTCTCGATTGCTACTAAAACCTGAATTGAAATATGAGTATCAGCTGCTTAGTGAAGCGCCAGCGGGTTAACATGCTCCTTGGCACAAGAAGCGCGTGCTTAATTTTCGTAATTTTCCTTTCTCGGACAGATAAGTCCCATGGTCGAGGCATGCGAGTTAGTTGAAAATTACTCTCGTCGGAAGAATTCTCTAGCCATCGCCGCTTTCCTTAGATGATCAAAACTAATTAGAGTCTATTACCGTTTTTCCGGAGCCCATAGTTTCGGTTTTGAACGAAGCCTCCGAAAGAAAGTTTGACATGAAAAGAACCGGCAAAACAAAACTATGCTCGGCAAGTTTATGCGCACCGACTACACTTAACCGTCTCAGTTCGAATACCTGTAAAATTGGGAATTAAACAAAAGAAAATCTGTTAAATTGAATGCGCCACCCGTTCAGGCGGCCCGGCCGAGCCGACGCGACCTGGACCCAGCCGCCATGTTCGTTTGGTGGTGGCGCCCCCTATAGGTCGCTGGAGTCGCGAATATCGCACGGCGAGCAGTTCCCGCACGCCCGATCGCACGCCGCATGTCCTGTCGTCTGCTACCGGAGAGGAGAAAAAAAAAAAAAAAAACGCACGGTAGGGTGTAGCCACGTGACTTCCGCCACTCACTCTCTTCTCTCCACTTCTCCGACCTCCGTCGGGTTTCGGTTTCGGTTTCGAGGAGTTGCGTCTTTTGGCTTTATTAAAAAAATACGCTACTCTGTTGCAAAATATTAATTGGGTAGTCCTCCGACACCATAATGAAGCGCCTGGCAAAAAATAAAATTTTTTTTTTTTTTTTTGGGGGGGGGGGGGGGGGGGTGTCAGTGTCCCTTTAAAGGGGCCCTCCAACAACTTTTTGACTGGTTCTTAATTTGCACCAAACCTGAGCGCACTGAACGTAGTAAAGAAACTTTTTTTTTCTCAAATTTCGCTTTATTTTAGAAGTTATAGGCAAATTAGAATTACAAAAACAAGCAAAAAATAATCTCCTTCATGACGTCGTAGGTCCTGGCTTGAGTGGCCGTGAACTAGAGGAGGAGTAGTGAGCTCATCGGGCGCTTTCGCTGCCGCACTCCGTGTCGACGGCTCGAGAGGGCGCCACTAAAGCACGTGTTGGATAGGCTGTGTGCAGCGGGCGGCCAGGGTGGCTCACATTGCATTTGCTGAGCAATTAAAGACTAATTCGGCATAACACTTCATTGGCCACAAACGACAGCAAACACGGGGTAAAGATCAGTTCAGAACGAGAGCCAGTTCGCGCTGCCATACCGCCAAATGGCAAAATCGCCAGCCAAGCCCGCGCCGAAAGCCTTCGGAACGCTCGGAACCGGTCGGATCGTCGAGCCGGTATAGACCAGTGTCCGCGCCAATTCCAGGGCGCCGCCATGGATGGATGGATGGATGAATACGGCTGAGCCCTTTGGATCGGGCGGTAGCTTACGCCACCTAGCCATTTTGTTTTACCATTTAAGCTTAAATCTATATTCACTCCGCAGTGCAAAGAAAGTGAGGCTATGAAACCCCCTTGCCATCAGTGATTAAGAAAATACCTAGTTTTCTCTCGATTTCTGCCACCATTCACTTAATCTTTGCTTGGTAATCTCTACAGTCTTGAAATCCACTCTCCCTTCGCTGTCTCTAAAACCCAATGACTTTATTAAATCTATGTTGTCTTCGGTAGGCATAGGGTGAAGCCCTTTACAGTAGAGTATCAAGTGCTCAGCCGTCTCGTCCTCCTCTTCACAAGCAGTGCACACTGTATGTTCTGGTTCGCAGAACACCCGTTCTTGCCTCAAACAGCAATGAGCTTCCCCTAGAATTGTCATAAATGCTTTCTTTGGCAATAACTCTTTTGTTTAATCTATAGCTTTCCAGAGCAGTCTTTGTCTGCATTCCCTCTAGCCACCGATCTCTTTCTGTGGCCTTAACTTTCTTCTTAACTGAGACTTGCTCTTCCGTATCTTCGCTATAGCCCAAAAACCTTCCTCTTAATTTCCTAGTGCGCTGTCTCCACTTTGTGTCTACACTCCTCATGTATAAATAGCTGAAAACCTTTCGTGCCCATTGCTCCCCATCCATTAGCCTCAACCTATCCTCAAATTCTACCTTGCTCACCGCTTCCCTGCTCTCAAATGATGCCCATCCCATGTCTCCTTGTACTCCCTGGTTTGGCGTTTTGCAATGCGCCCCCAAAGCCAGTCTACCTACTCCGCGCTGTTTTATTTCTAGTTTCGCATGCACTTCGGATTTCATGCATAGCACTGCGTTTCCAAAAGTCAAGCCAGGCACCATGACCCCTTTCCAAATCTCTCTCACCACCTCATACCTGTTGTAATTCCAAAGTGCTCTATTTTTCATTACAGCTGCATTTCTGTTGCCCTTACCTATTATATACTTTTCATGGTCTCTGAGATATTCTGCACCATCACATATCCATACTCCTAGATACTTGTATTTACTAGCTCTCTCAACTGTAATATTCTGTATCTTCAGCCTCTCAACTTCATCCTCGTTAAAAATCATGACTGCCGATTTTTCGCTACTGAATTCTAAACCTAATTCCTCTCCTTCCCTACCACAGATGCTCATTAATTCCTGCAACTCTGTCCTGTTGTTAGCCATTAGTACAATATCGTCCGCATACATCAATCCCGGTAAGGATTGCTGAATTTTTTGGCCTAGCTTACTGTAAGAAAGGTTGAACCCAAGCCCACTCTTCTCTAGTCTATCCTCCAATCCTCTCAGATACAACATAAACAGCAAAGGCGATAACGGGCACCCCTGCCTAAGGCCTCGTCTTATCTCTATTTTCCCTGTCGCCTTTCCTTCCCATGTTATAATCACCTTGTTATCTTTGTAAATGTTCCTTAATAGTGCTGTTAGTCCTTCATCTAGGTTTAAGTTCTCCATTATGTCCCACAGGTTTCTTTGGTTCACATTGTCATAGGCACCCTTGATATCCAGAAATGCCAGCCAGAGCTGTCTGTTTTCTTTTTGCGCTATTTCTATACACTGTGTTAGAGAAAATAAGTTGTCCTCCAACCTTTGTTTTCGAAACCCGTTCTGTAACTCGCCCAGTATGCCCTCGCAATCTACCCATTCCTCCAGTCTGTTCTTTATAATCTGCATTACCAACCTGTAAATAACCGGTGTCACGGTTATAGGACGATAATTCCTAATATCAGACTTATCTCCCTTTCCCTTATATATCATACTCATCCTACTAAGCCTCCATTCATCTGGAATATTTCCTTTTGTTATCATGGTACTCACTACCTCCCTTAGTTTTGCCTTAGATTTAGGACCAAAATTCTTCACCAGCTTGATAGGGATACCATCTGTGCCTGTCGACGTGCCACTAGGGACTCTTCGTTCCGCCTTTTCCCATTCTCTTTGTCCAAAATCCGCGATGTCACAAACTGGACTGCTACTTCCTTCGGTTCTCCTATCTTCCACATGTACCCGTTCCCGAAATTTCTCCTCCATCACTGCTCCTATATATTGTATCGCATCATCTCCCTCTAATTGATCTCCCTGATGCGAGAGTATAAACCTCTGTCTAGCTTGCGTTGTTTCACCGAGTGAGTTCAAGTGCTCCCAAAACTTCTTGGCAGCATTTCTATCTTTCTTACTTACATTACTCATCCATTCCTCACCCTTTCTCTGAATTTTCGCATTGATCAAACTGGATGCCTCTCGGCGACATGTTACAAAATTGTCCCATTTTCTTTTTACTTCCGTTTCGGACTCCCCACTACGCTTGGAATACCTGTGTTCTCTAGAGGCTTCCCGACGTTTTTGTGTCGCTTGCTTCACTTCTTTGTCCCACCAACTTTTTGGTCTATGTCCTTGCTTCCCCTTTCGTTTACTCTTAACTTTGTCTAGTTCTAGAGAAAAAAGCCTAGTTAGGCTCTCATAGGTCCAATCTGTATGCCGTTGCCCTGAAACTGCTGCCTCTATTCTTTCAACAACTATTTCCAACTCTTTGTCGCTGCAGAAAGTTTGCTTTGAATTATGTTGTCTAGTTTCAGCATTTACTTCTCTGGCAAAATTCAGCTTAATACGTTTGTGATCACTACCAAGACTTTTGGAACCTTCTTCATCTATTTTCATTACTTGTAACTTACCATATATTTTGTGTGACATGAGTACGTAATCTATAGTTGAATGCAGATTGCCAGTTTCCCAAGTTATGTGCCCGTCACACTTCTGACTGGTATTACATAAAACTAAGTCATGTTTTTCCACCAGTTCTAGTAATATGCTTCCAGTTGAGTCCGTATACCCATCCAGACCCTCAATATGGACATTCATGTCTCCCATAATAATTATTTCGGAGCCTTCCCCTAGTTCACTAATGTCTCTTGATATGCAATCAATCATTTTTCTGTTTTCCTCTTTAGCACCTGTCCCTGTCCGTAAGTAAACCACTCCAAGGACTGTTGATTCCCCAGCGACTTTTCCTTTCAGCCACAAATGTTCGGCGCACTCCTTTCTGATCCTTTGAAAGTTCATATTCTTCTTAATGAATGCTCCAATTCCACCTCCCTTCCTCGTTCCCTCCATTCTGTTGCATTCTTCCCACACATAGTCAGGGTTGCAAGGTGGCTGCTCCATGTCTCTGAGATGTGTTTCCACAAACCCATACACCATTAAATCCTCCTTTCTTAGTTGCTCCTCTACCTCTTCCCATTTTAACCTATTTCTACCACCCTGCATGTTAATATATCCAATGTCTGATTGTGCTGATTTTTTATACCTGTTCTTACGTTTTCTCCTCTTTTTAACCCTGGGTGCCTCTCCTGACTTTGTTGGGTTTTCAGTTACTTCAGTGCCCCCAGGGCCCTCGGTCCCCCCATGTTTATCTACGCTCGCGCCACCACGCGGAGAGAATTGGCAGGCAGGAGGGGGGGGCTGCGTTGGCGGCGTTGCTTTGGGGAGCTGGATGCGGCAGGCTGTCCGAATGCACCGGCACATCGTGAACGATGTCTTCACCAGAAGCCTCCGCGACCGGTTCTTCAACAGATAAGATGTCGTGAACATTCGAGAACCCATCTCGATCAAGAAAACAAGAGAAAACCTTTCTTGTCTTATATGTTCTCGGTGTCTGCTGACCCTTGACATCCGCGTTTCAGTCCGGGTTCATTGCGTAGTAAATATTTCGCTACCGCTTTCTTGTAGCTTTCAAATGCTTGATTGTTGGCTTCTTGTATACGACATTACATTCGTGGCAGGTTTGAGACCGATTTTCGCGATCTACTTGCCTTTCTGCGGCAGCGCGGCTCTGCCGAGCCGAAATAAGTGGGAGGCGTTCACTTGATCGAACGCCGTTTTAGCGAATGAAAACGAGATCACGACGTTTCATCGAATGACTAGAGAATGGGTCTAGTTACATAGACAGCTCGGATTAGCTTTCTTTTGGGATGTGGCGCCTTGTCTGCCGCTGCGAGCGGCGTAAACGAGGTCTCCGAGTATGTTAGCACGCGTCCCCCCCCCCCCCCCCCCCCACACACACACACACACTGCGAGCGTCTGGGTTCGAAAATATTAATTGCCAGTTCTAAAGGATGGTACTTACTTGAAGTGGGAGCTGGAATTCTACGAGGTACCAGGAGACACTTACTATCGGGCAACGAAGCACGGTGCCTGTGGGGGCGGAGTCTAGGAACGCTACTGATTAATATTGTGACAGGCGATCAGTTATGATAGCAGACGAAACTTCGACTCGTTTGTTCAGAAGTTCGCGGTGATATTTTATTAGCCCTCGTTACAGCACACCAAGGATTTTAGGCAGTGAAATTCACATCACGCAGGCTCGTCCGTCGTAGTCAAATGAGCGCAGTCGACGATGAGGTGTAATGAGCTACTAAGCTTCACAAGGAAATTGCGCGTGAAAAAGAGTTTTGAGGAAGTCCAAAACACCGATCCAGCAGACGCACGTACGTACGTTTACTCCGGACTTCATGAACCCGACGGCGCAAGATCAAAGAGCACCGCCGCCATCGCCACCCGGTTTTCTCTGCACTTTGCACGACGACGGCACTGCAACGGAGGGCACTCGTCGGCGTTAACAATCCGCGAAATAGATTAATTTCCCACTCTTGAAGCCATTCCAAATGATAAATGAAAATACCTCGGCGTTGTTGAACATCTGACGACACAAACAACACAACTGTGCCGCTGGCTGCGTGAGCCTGACACAACTGTGCCGAGCGCCTGCTCGGCACCGTTGTTGCTCGTGAAGGCCTGCTTATTTGTAGTTGAGACGATGATTCCACATCTTTCGTGGTGCTTGCAATAACTTCGAAGGGCAGGGGAACCTTCTCACGAGGACGTTGAAGACACTCAACACCGGAGCCACCAAAGCAATCGCACAAACCGTCGCCATGTTTGCTTCTTCTTCGTCACTCGCGGCGCGGTCAACTCGTCGCGAGATGTTTTCTGGCTCGGCTAGATGGAAACCAACAGCGGCAAAGTGGCGTATGGACACACGGCTCTCACATTACGGGCACTATACTCACATACTGCGGTAAACAGGACCGATGCCGGCGAAACGGCAGTCGGCACACCAGCGAAGAAGCCCTCAACGGGAAACGGCGGCGCAAGCCGACGCAGCCACCCCCTCCCCGTGAGCGTCTGGGTTCGAGATTATTGTTCGCTTTTGCTCCTTGCGGTCGAGGCTAAAAACAGCACTTCCGGACCAACGAGGTAGAGGGGCTTAGAGTGATAAACCGGAAGTTCGGAAGTGGCACCCCCCCGGTTGCCGCCATATTTTACGCAAATGTGACCACTCGTCACGTGACCTCCCAAGAGCCGTGACGTCACAGGTAAGATGGCAGCGCATAGAGTAATATACACAAGGTAAAGAGCGGACACTCCCATAGGCCCCAGCGGCCCAGATAGACCAGTGACAGGTAGCGCTCCTAGCGGGCGGTATGAAGTATAATCTGATTCCGTTTCCGGTCAAGTTAGTTTCGGTGTCGGTTTGGGCGTTTCTGCTCCGGTTCTCCGGTACCCTTCTCTCCCTCTTTCCTTCCGCCTCGCTGGGCTCTCGGGAGCTCCTCGACTCCCGAAGCCGCTGTTTTTTTTTGTTTTTTTTTTTGATACTGACGCACTTTTGCTTTATTTTTTTACGATAAAGTGTGCAAAATGTGTCAAACAACATTTCAATTTACTTCACAAAGCAGAAGTATATATATGTCTTGTTCTTTTTCTATTGTAAAGCATTGAAGTTACACAATCGCCGCATTGACTCCTGGCTGGTGGAGCATTTTGGGGTCAACAACAGCAAGTGGTTCGAACACATTTTATTGGACCATATTCATGTATACATGATTTACTTCAGAAGCTCTGTATGTTTTATACGAAAGAGATCGATACTCACAAAAATAAATGAATATGAAGGACTTCGGCATATCGTACACCTCGTAATAGATTCTTAGCGGAACCAAGTTAACAAAACCTTTCCACGGAGAACATGCTGTATGATACATTCACTTTCACGCCGACTCGGGTATGGGAAATAAGTGCAAAAATAAATAAGACATCGCT
The DNA here is from genome assembly GCF_016920785.2 of Ixodes scapularis. Classification (NCBI taxonomy): domain Eukaryota; kingdom Metazoa; phylum Arthropoda; class Arachnida; order Ixodida; family Ixodidae; genus Ixodes; species Ixodes scapularis. The sequence goes on along the minus strand of NW_024609839.1, from coordinate 45,591,541 downwards.
ATCATTACCAGTCATAAGAGTATAATAACAGTGCGAAGCACACGCCGGATAGTGCAAATTCTCGATTTCCGGCAAATATGAAAAACCCCAATTAGCATAGCCTCAAACTCACTGCGGGCGAGCCATTACCAAACAATGAGAACTCTATTCGAAATCTGACAAGATTCAACGTCCCTAAACATTACCCGAAATTGTTCAGAAAAGAAATATGGCTTCAGAAAAAAGCGGCTAAAAAACTATGGACAGTGGGTACAAAAGTGAATACATATTCTTTCAAATATTTTTAGCCTCTACACACTATTTCCTATAAAAATTTTGTAGAAGGTGGACAAATATTTTTGTTAGGGAGCCGTGATACACATTCGCTGGAAAAAGGGGAAACAAATATTTGGAGAGCAAGCTGCACCGTTCACTTAATAAGCACTTTTTGTTTTTGGTTTGGCAACCGCCTCTGTTAATACACTATTAACAGTTAAACCTGTCTCGTTGCTTACTAGCCACTAAAGAGTGCAACCGAACTTTGTCCAAATTCCGGTTAAGAAATCAAACATGTCAACACAAGCGTATTCTGCAAAACAATTTTAAAAACCCTTTGTGGTACTCCTCTGGGCAAAGGCTAAAACCACCCGGACCTCAAAGTGTGCTATACAAGGCGGCAAACACTCCTCGAACATGTGTCACACTCTCTATTATGCGAAGAAAGTGATTTTCTAGTTGCTGAATGAAATTAAAGGCAGCCTGTGATGGTACTACTAAGTTCCCGAAGAATTTTCCAGGCACGTGGTATGCTTTAGGGACAAAACAGTACTGGAGAGGCCTGGTAAAGTTATTAGACTCATCCGATAGCAGCTGAGAACAGCCACAGCTATAAGTTGTCTGTTCAAGCAAAAGCTTGATCAAATAGCCCCAAACATAATATAAAAGTGGACGAGCCATCAATTATGTTAGACCTGATGTCTGATGCCAGCTCAGAAATATCCTCTAGTGGCGGGAAGTTATCGATTGGAAGACATTCCACAATATCTGAACTTTCATGGTGCGAAGATATTTGCAACTCCTTTAGGAGGTCCCAGCCTTGTCATCCTCTACGTTTTCATTGTCCGACAGTTTAAACAGTTTCTTTATCCAGAGGTGTTTTAGTCCTGAGGTGAACTGATGCACATTTGGGTTTGTGTTGCAGCCCAGCATTTGTCGTATATAGCTCCAAAAACGTTCTCAGGTGTGTCTTGCTGCAGGCGTCGTGTAAGTAAGAACTTAAAGTCATGGCTGCTTGAAAGCTCATCCCAGAGCATGAGGACACTTTTTATAGTAACTTGCCACCCAATGATGGCTTATGGCTGCCTCCTACTTTGGAACTGCCATGCTGAAATCCATCCGAGTTACTGGCGGAGAAAATCAAGTATTTCAGATTCTCCCTTCAGAATGGCATGACGCAACTTCTGCCCTGTCTTCTTGAATTTTTTTAGCTATTTAGGCAATCAAAAAGTATGCACATTCTATCACAGAAATAGGCTGTAACCATGGCTGCCTCGGGAAGTTCCTTGGCATAAACAAGGGATATGAGTGCAAGAAAGAGTGAGGCACTCAGTACCTGTGGGGCACAGTTTTCTTCCATGTTACAGAAAGGTTCTTGAAAAAATGTTACTCTCAGTAAGTTTCGGACCCAATTGCAAGCTCATCTCAGTGATAGAACAATAAAGTTCAACAATAGAAGACCACTCAATGACCTCATTTCCAATGCAAAGTTTGTGGACTCGGAGATTGCTATTGGTTGTTTTGGGAAGGTGCGGAACATCAAAGACAAAGTAAACGTGTTCGTTGTCAACTTAAAAAAAATGGCTTACCACCACACACACCAAGCTTACGTTTGAAGCCCCCTAACCACAAACCACAGCCTTTACTGTGAAGCAAACCCGAATGAGAGAAATGAGGAGACTGCGTTAAACAGAAGACGTTGTTAGAGAGTGCACAACAGTGTATGCAAGGGGCTAAACGCACCTCCTGGAAATTTCAGACAGCATAACAACCAAGGCTCTACCTGCAATGTTAGGGGTTCGTTCAACACCGTCATCTGTAAACCCATGGACAATGCCGTGTGCAGGGTCGTAAGTTAAATTCTTTTTTTAAAACAATCTCATCGAAAATCAACATGCACACACGTTCAAGTGCAGCCAGACAGCCCGGCAGAAACAACAGCGCGAGAAGCTCGAACCGATCGGCTCCACGAATTCACGCCGAGCATGCGAGCACTCGGGCGGTCATGCGTCACCTTGATTGATGCAAAGTCGACCGAACATGATGCAGCAGAAAGCACAGACGGACGGCACGCACGGCACAGACGGACGACGCAGGGACGAGCAGAGGCCATGCAGAGTGATGCAGAGGCGACGGCGTGCAGGCAGGCAAGCCATGGCAGGCGCCATTCATCACGTGGTTTTTGTGACGTATTTGATTTATACTATTTAGTCGTTTTAAGTACTTTAAACAATTTTAAAGCATTTCCATTTAAAAAATAAATACTTTTCACAGAAAGAGTTTTAATTAATTCTAACCAAATTGCAGAAAAGCGCTACGTAGCGGAGGGTATGAAACGCACTATCTGGGCCGCGAATCGGCTCCTGTGTCCTCTCTTTACGTTTACTATATTACTCTATGGGCAGCGCCCAGAGCTGGCGAATGCGAGTTTGTTCGGTGCGCGGTAGCCGTGATGTGCAGCTGCTTTCCGACGACTTCGGGCTTCTTCGTGCTTGCTGACGCAGGTATAATGTGAAAATATGAAGGAATGAGACTTTATACCGTTTTTGCGCAAGATCGCTCTGGATCATCTGGATATTAACGCCTGTGAGACAGCATCAGCTCTGCATCGCCGTACCGGTGCTTGGATTCCGGGATGTGTCCGAGGATCGATAGAACTTTGAGTGCTTTTAACATGAAATTTTCGCATTCTCTTAGCTTTGTTTGAACGTTGAATTATCTAAGAATCTACGCGAAATGTATACGTCGCGTTAGGGCCTAAGGGAAGTTGTTTCAGCCCTCCGTCACCGAACAACCATAGCAACTTTTAGCGAGGAAGCTCCTGCGATTTTAACCTTTTGTGCTAATCCACGATTCTACATTCGATCGCTTTTCTTCCTTTTTTTCTTTTTGTGTGTGTGTGAGTGCGAAGTGCACCCTTATTTTCAGCTACGAGGTTGGCGTTTTATTGAGTATGGGGAAGAATAAATCGTTGCAGGCACCTGCTTCAAAGCTATTCGACTTGCTATAAGAACAACTGTTTTGGTGCATGCACAGATTAACTGCGCATTTTTTCTGTTTTGTAGGATTTATTGCAGCTATACTCTTTTCCATCAAGAGTGCATTGTATTAGTCGGTCAATTATTTCATTGTTCTAATTACCTGGATAACATGATTCATATTTGTGTTCATCCCTTGCCTGGAGAGCAGTCTTGTTGAAAAATGTTGACTACCATTCCTTTCGGTCTCTTCAATAGACTCTTTTTAAAAGTGTGGGCTGTCTATACTTCGCATCACCGTAACTTGGAAAAGGCCAACCGCCACAGCCCCCTCGAGCCAATCAGAGAGTGTGGCGAAGGTGTGTGACAAATCTGTGCAGACGAGCACTCTGGTGATATGCTGTCATGTGCCTCTCTCCAATGTGTGTATTGACCCACCGAGACCGTAGCCTTTGCCGTCTGCCAAATTCTGATGAAACAAATTACAGTAGCTACTACTGTAATTACCCCAGGCTTTCATACTTTGGGTATTTGTTCGACAAGAATGTTATGTCCGCCATCCCTGTGAATTCGGCTCAGCACCTATTGGACTCGAATGCTGCATTGGCGTTCGACGTGAACTGGGGCCCATTCGTGTGCTTTGCGCCGAAAAAAATGGTGACGGTTGTGTTGCTTGATAAGGTTCTGCAAAGGGTCTGTTGTGTCATACATATAGGAAGTGTCATGCAATACAACAATGCATCAACACATACTATTAAACTATATGCTCAGAGGTGTGTTTGTTTTTCCAATTAACAAGTTACAGCAGTGTGCTTTAATGCTATTATCATGTGTGTAGTTTTAAGTATCCTCTCTGCAATGCCTACGAAGGCCCCTGAAAGGAATAAATTAATGAATAACATTTTCACATCACTGGAGTTGGTTTTCAGATGCACCACATGTTCAGGAAAGGTTGATTGAGTGCAGCCCCTTGCAAGAAGTCTGCCAGTCTGGCATGACCCCTTAATTAATATTGAAGCGTCAGAGAAGCGAGTGTCCTCGTAAGGTCCAGAGCGTGCAATGGACACAATTCTCGGTGTGTAGACTCTCAAGGCACGAAGGCAAGCGGAAATATGTTTATCTGGTTAGTGTATCAAACATGTTTATTTCCACTTGATTACAAAATTATTGATTCTTAGTAAATGGTTCCATAACAAGTTCTTTCTGCGACAGTCTCGTGTCAGGCGTTCAGTCGTAGTACCTGTGGACCTTGTTGTCGGATGACGCTCCTGGCACGTCGGTGTTCAGTTTGGTCGAGTGGCAACTTTGACCGACTGATGCTGTCTTGTAATCATACGTCATGCGCACTGAAGCTGCAGGGCTGGCTTCTAATCCGAAAATTTTCCTGGTAGTTTTCGGCATCAATGTAGCAAGTTCGGGCATGTATTGCTTACGTGGCTGTGCCTTTTGCTGTACCGTTGACTTGAAAACTGGCAACAATTATTGTTTGCTATCCAAGTCTGGTGATGCTTGCAGTTCATTTTTGAGAGCAACCAACCATTCTATTCCTTCAAGTCACTCAGGGGCATTCTCCCTCAAAGTTGGAAATTGTGTGCTTCGTGGAGTGGACACAGAAAATTGCTGTCAGCAAATTTTTAGGTATTGTCCTTGGACGACAACCAACACCAAATCCACTGTCACTGCATCGCCGCTCACCTGCTTTGTCGTGCTTACCTCTTGTTGAGGTAATGGACATGAGGAGCTTTGGGGGTAATCAGGGATTCAGAATCTTCGATTCAGCACCTTCGGCATCAGGGACAAAGGTCGCCGAAGGTAATCCTTAATCTCCCGTGGTCGCTCCTCGAGACGTAATCAAGGGTCGTTTGGCACGAACCCTCGCCGACCAATTCATTGGTACGGGCTGCTTTGGTAGACATGGTAGGCTTCATGCATTGGTAGCAAAGTGGTTTTCGGTCGCACATTCGCATCACCTAAGTTTTCCTCGGTGTACATTGTTGAGCACAGACCTACACACGATGTCGGGAATGCTTCGGCGTTAGAGTGTCTCATTGAATTGGCATTGAATACTAAGGGGCAGCCGGTGCGGTCGTCGTGCCATTGTGGCGTAAGTTGCCCTTGGTTTGTCAGATGCCGCTTCGCTCGCAGACGTCTCGGTTGAAATACCTGTCAAACTTGTTCCGAAACAATCTCGGCAATCAAAATAAAAGCCGGGCAACTGATGGCAGGAAGTAGCTTCCTGATCTCCTCCCAGACAACGTCGTGGGTGATGTCGTGGATGCCTGGGAGGCTGGCGTCGAAGTAGTAGCTGGACAACTCGAGTGTCGAGACGCCGGGAAGTTGTTCATAGTGGCAGGCTCGGGCATGCTGTGCACATTCCATGTTGGAAGCAGTGATATGAACACTTCGACTGTTGTTGGGGGGTTGCGGACAAGGCTGCCGAAGGTGTTGTCCCTCACGTGAGGCGCATGGGATTCTTAGGTTCTTGTCTTCTGTAGCATCAAGGTCGGCGTGGGCGTGGGCGCTCGATCAAGCGCAAAACATCCTCCACGAGTGCGGTGGCGCTCTCATTGGGGCAGTGTCCTGGACAGAATCAAGAATGCGGCTCTCTTTCGTTGATGTTGGCTGACGGATGCGCGCTTCAGCTTGATCTTGCCAACTTCCCATGACGTTAAGGAGGATCCATGGTTCTCAGACCGGCGCCGGCATTTGCTTCCACGAGAAGTATAGGTTCTGCAGGAGCTGGTTGTCTGTCCACCCAATGTGGCGGGCGACACTGTCATATTGTTCAATCCAGTCCTTGACGTCTTCATACAGCTTGCATGAATAAAGCGTCGGAGTGTGATTTGCGACGGGCATGCAAAGAATGGTGGGAGGGGACACGGTTTGCTGCTACAGGTTTGTCATTGTTGGCTTAGTCAGCTTCGGATTTTCTGACAGGAGACCGAATTCCGGTGGTTTTTCCTGGTAGCAGCAACTGGCTCGGATTTCAGGTGCTTCGTGGTGTATTTCCGAGCTTACTCCTTGTGGTACTCGGTCGTCTTGCGGTTGTTCTGTCAGGCTCGGGTCAGGACTTTGCCTACGGCTCGACAGGGGTATAAGACGCAGAATAGTCCGCCAGCCGTGTCCCATTATCGGGTAACTCGGCTGAAGAGCCGCCGGGTTCACACAGAGTGAAGGGCTACGGGTAAAGTGCCCAGTACCTCCACCTGAACATACGATTACAGCTGAGCATGACCTGCAGTGTCCCAGAATAGTGAATATTGATAGACGATAGGACTGGAACAAGGATCCGTGACAGTATAACAAAACTAGCAGAAGAGAATCTATCCTGACCACTGAAGAAGCTGCATTGCTTTGGTGGCATTCTGTCCGAATAAATCCTCTCCTTCGGGGTTTGGCGACTGCCGTGGACGAACTGAACTGAAATGGATGTGGGACCACTTTTCTGGTAATGAGCCACTGCAGACTGTTGCCACAAAGCGGCGTGAGCTGGGTACGTAACACGCTAGGTGAAATGTCCGGACAGCTTGCAATTCGCGTAACGAGTGTGGATGAAACGTTTGTGTTGACGAAACGTGCGACAGACCAGCGGGATCAATACCAACTGCAACACCTGTGCTCCGTGAAAGTGCACGTCTACGCCGGAACAATTTCGGAAGCAGCACAGCATCACCTAAAGCATGGCACAGGAACTACCAGCTTGAAGGCAGCTCTTCGGTGCGCCGCACACCTGTGCTCCGTGAAAGTGCACTTCTACGCCGGAACAATTTGTAAACAGCACAGCATCATTCAGCACGGCACGAAAACTACCAGCTTCAAGGCAGTGTTCCGGTGCGCCGCACAACCGAAGTGAGCCCTCGGTCATTTGATCGAAGCTGCACCGCGATTGCACACCGCCAAGCACGACTCAGGCAATTTCCGTCGCTAAACTGTGTATCCAAATATATTGCACACGCTTCACTGCAAACCTCGAAGATTCCGATGGTCAACGAGAGCACAGAAACGTCGCCTTAAATTTTATCCTAGCGGTATCCGAATCAATCCGAGGTCCGAGCAACGTAGGTCAGATTGTCTCTTCCTTGGCAATATCCCGGTCGGTCACCAGCGAAATGCACACCGTTTCTCCGTATTTTCACGTTATACCTAGGTCAAACACCACGCTGAACTCTGAACTCGCTTTCGACCGGCCTCATATGACGGCTTCCGCGTCTGAAATCAACTCGCCGAGGCGAACGACAACCAACAAAGCATCCGACAAGCTCCGGCCCAGCTGGGGCCAGCCGCTGCATGGGCGCTGCCATCTTTCCTGTGACGTCACGTATTTGGTTTGGTCATGTGACGTGTGGTCAAATTTGCGTACAATGGCAGCCTCCTTATGGGGGTCACTTTCGAGTGCAGACCGGAACCCCGGTTTATCGCTCTAAGCCCCTCTACCTCGTTGTTCCGGACAAAGGTCTATACGACCCAGGGGGGTAAAGGTGGGTGAGGAGGAGTGGCAAATCCCGTGCGCAGACACCCGGGGTCCCGAGTGAACGATCGCAAAAGAGAGCGACAGAACACGAGAGAAAGAAAGCAACGTTGCCATGGGAAACGCGAAGAGTGAAAACTCTCAGCAATATAAACAGTGATAATTTAACGTTGTAAACTAAATTCTGAGCTATTCTAACGCTTATAAAAAGCAATAAAGTCATTACGCTGCATTAACTTCCCTTCTGTCGAAATCTCGAAAATCTGGTGGTTGCGCAGTTTCGTATTCCTCAACCGCGCCCAGCCGCGCCCCACCGGCGAAGCCGGGTATATGGTTTAGTTTAGCGTTAACGCGAGGCCGTACATCTGCGCGCTATCATCTATGCAAAAAAAAAAAAAAAGCTTCGAAAGGAACGCGAATACCTTTCCACCGGTAAGTTCATGGATTGTTGAAGTTCACGAAACTGCTCTGATGATGTAACCGTGTTTGGGACCCCGAGGGTCTGCCTGCATGATCCGCCGCTTGCGGCAGCCAGAATGTATGGGAAAATGGCGGACCTTTTCCTCTAGAGTTAGTATGTATGATCTCTATGATACGACCGCAGCGCCGCCACGTACATCCGGGACCTTTCTACGCTCGCTGTTCGTCGAAGCCTCATCCCACTAGCCTTTTCTAGTATGCGCCGTTTTTTTTTTTTTTTCCGCCGCTTGGTGGCGGGTTTGTCGATGGGTCTTTTCTTCTTTCCGTACTTTATAAACTGCATTTGTTTCTTTTTTGATCTAAAATACCGAACAAAAACTACATTCATACATAATTGAAACGGTTCGCGACACTTACATTTGGTATTTCGACTAAAAAAAAACTTTTAGCGGCTCTGACCAGTGGTAAGCCCAGGACCAAAGACGTCACATATTGCGCGCTTTCGGCAATGCGGGTCGCCCTCGTAGGTGGAGGAGGTTTCCGCGTCATCCGGTTAAAATATGACTCACTGGTATTTAGTGACTCTCTCCGTGCCCGCTGGCTTGCCCGAACCCCAAGAGACGTGTAAACCGCAAAAAGGGTAGACGCTTAAATATGAATATGAATAGTGCAACCAGCCTCTGCCGCGTTGCGTCAGTACAGCGCAGCAGAGGTTGGTTGCACTATTTTAACGCAACGCAGCAGAGGCTGGTTGTACTATTTCTCCACTAAGTGGAAACAACCATGCTGTACCTTTTTTTTTCATCTCCGTACGTTGTTTGACGTAGCCTTTCCAGCCTAAGCACAAGGTTTGATACTACAAAAGTGCAGTCCTCGTGTCATCCTTCTTTTCATAGTTTGGTCTTATTTATTACGTAAATTATGCAGGTGATATTGTTGTCTGCTTGTACTGTAAGCACGTTTAGGCAAAGATTATGACGGGAAGCCCTACCTCATTGCGGGTAGCCATACTTTTGTTTTATAGACTAGGTGGCGCGAGCTACCGCCCGTTATAAAGGGTACAGCCGTTAGCATCTATCTATTCATTCATTTATTCACGAAAGATAAACATGGCGGCGCCCAGCGGATACGAAAGAGCAGCAGTTGCGGTTTTGACGAGTGCCGTTGAACATGATCAAGCGTCGCGGTACACATCAGCGCTCGTTTGCTACCAAGAAGGAATCCAACTTCTTATGGACGCCATCAAAGGTATTGCTGTGCCCCTTCACGCAGCCAGACTGTAAACCAATGGCACGAGTTCATGAACCCATTTTTTGCAGAAACGACAGATGTCATCAAACGAGATCACCTGCGAAATCGGGCCAAAACTTACATGGACAGAGCTGAACGCATCAAGGAGCAAGTTCGGAAAGAGAAAGCAGGTCAGTGATCTCACTGGTGGCATATGAAATTCCACAGACATTGCTAGAGATCGTAATGGATTCGGCCCTTGTAGAGTTCCTGTATATGCTCCGCCGGAGGGGGGTGCAGAGTTGCGCATTTGTTTCCCCCGCGCCGCCACGCTGCTATTCGCCGAGATCGATCACGTGAGTAGCAAAGCATCCAGCGCCGTGTAAAACAGCCATAGCTACGGTCGCTCCGCCGATGTTACACGCGCCACGGCGTATGTTCCCCTGCTTTCACCTCCTTCCCCTCCTTTTCTGTTTTTCATGCGCGGCGCCGCTATTCGCCGAATTCAGTCACGTAACGAGCAAAGCCTCCAGGGCCGTGCGGGAAAGCCGGCGCTACTTCCACCCGCCGTGGCTGAATGCGCAATTCTGCTACCTTAGGTAGCTATATTGTCACGAATGACAACTGATGAGACTTCGAATAACTGCAGACGCTAAACGTTTAATGGGGCGAACTTGTGCCCAAAACAAAATAAAGAAAGAATAGCGTTGCAGGCGTCAATATCGGCGGAACAGCAAGATCGAGCGCTGGGGCTAGACTGACTCCGGCACGCCATGCGGAGCCCCTTTTGTACACGCGGGGGCTTCTGGAACAATCGGCCTAGACAATTCAGCGCGTAGAACATTCTGACCTAGAACTAGCATCACGGTTATCGAATTTACCAGAATATCACATTACAGAGTCAACAAAAATCTGTTCCCGCGGCCAGGCATCAAACTCGGGCTTTTAGTGTGGAAGGCAAGTGCGATAACCGTAGGGCCATGAGCGCGCTGCCTGCTTGGTCAGGTGCGCTCGCGGCAATATACAGGAATTCTAGGCCCTAGGCAGTTGCGAGCACATGGACCAGCCTTGATTGTGCGTATGGGGCCACTTTTCTGCTGGCTCGTTCAGAGCGGCGATGCCTTTTTTATTTGCTGCTCTCCCGTCGTCGAAGGATTGAAGAAGCTGAACTGATGAAGTTCGTGGGGCACAGTATCGATGCAGTAAATATGTTCTTTGTAAAATATGACTCTGCTGGAGCATCTTTAGATCGAAAGGTTCATGGCAACCAAACCGGTTGTTCCGACACGCCCCGTCACTCGCCAATGCATGTATGGGCAAGTTTGTGGGAATAAAAGCCAACGTTCGGAAGCTAATAAAAAAAAAGGGGGGGAATCGTCAGTTAACACAACTAACGTTACGGATGGGTTCTTAAGTTATCAGGGAGGAGACTGTAGTATGCTTATTAAAGTGCCACTACACATGCCTTGCACGTGACGTCACGGTAGGGAAAGACGGGGCCCTGCGCCATGCTAATGGTTGACTTCACACCATGCGGATGTGCTTACCAAGGTGCAGGATGCCGGTAACTGCCCGGACAAGCACTGGCATGCACCACATTTCAACAAAGGTACTATCACGATCAATATGAGCGCGAACACTGCTCCACGTGGCCCGTGGTACTATCAGTGCCCCCTGTCGCTTGCTCTTTTTACAGCGCCAAGGTGGAAAAGGTATCGCCCATGCTCGCACCGCACTAACTTCTTCCCTGTGCGCATTTGTGGTCCTTTGCTCTTGCAAACCTCACGCGGAGGAAATAATAGGCAGTCTTAGTTGGTTATTTTGATACTTTCGGTAACATTATGATGCATGCTTAATTAAAGGCATCAACGAAGTATTGGGTATTGTTATCGGAGTAATGGGAATAATCTACTAAAACTTCCTAATCAAACGGACGACCCTAAACATATTTATACAAGTTATTTTTGCTGGCGCACATTGCTAGTGAAAAATGCTCTTTGTCATTGGTGAACAGTTTTGCGGTTTCGCCGGCCGTTTTCGCTAGCAGACGGCTCGGAAGTTCAGAGTGGTGCGGCGATCGCTAGAGATGATATGTCTGGACCACAAGGTGCATTTATACTTCAAAGAGCAATTGACAGGGGGCACTGCTAGCACCGCGGGCCTCGCGGTGTGGTGTTCGCACTTGTATTGATTGTGATAGTACCTAATGTACCTACCTAGATGTTAACTTTGAAAAACTTGCCAATCATTACGATGATGGCGTACAGCCAGTACGTGCAACATTTTTCGGTACTACAGGCAGAAAGTTTCGGTATGCCGCGGCGACGAAATTTTGACACTGAGTGCCCTCGTTTTGGCAAAAAAAGCTTCATTGCTTGCCAAAAAATTTGACAAGCGACTCTAGGACGCTTGTAGTAAAATTGCTACGATTTTGCGAAGTATTAGTAAACAATGCAATGTGACCGTCACACTCTAAATCCAGAGACAAGGAGAAATAAAATAACGGACAAGACGACTCTCATTGTCCTGGGGTTTAGATTATGATGTTTTCTAACCAGCTCACCTGAATGCTTTCGCTTACTGCAAAGGTTGCCGTGTCGCGGACAACACAAGCCGATGCCACGGCAGTGGTGTTTCGGCAAGCATGCACACGGGGGCCGCCGCCAACCGATCGCCGTCTGGCCGGACTTGCGGCATGACACTCTTGCCCGTAGTCGGCAGGGAGCCCCGATAATTCGCTCGAAACGTGGAAACGGCGTGATGAAACAAAAGGCAATGGGCATCTACGTCACAAATGGACAAAGCAGATGCAAGAGCATGCACGAACATAAACAACTGTAGAAAAGTGCTGTCACTCGCTGCCATGAAATGCGTCCCGCAAACTCAGTAACGCGCGGCCGCATCCCTTCCCTGCCACTCGTGCTTTCTCTTACTTGACGGCTACTCTGTCGCTGGGCATGTCGACGAAACGATAATGCGTAGCAATTGCTACTGCCGAGCGTGGCGCAGTTTACCGTGGCTCTCACTGCGAGCTGCCGCCGAATTAACCACCAGCAGGGTTATTACCAGTGTTTGACGTCATCATGTGACATAGGTGCAAGGCACGTATAGATGAAACGATGCCTCATGCGAGACGTCCGTCGACGTTCACTTGGCAGCGGGAACTTACCACGAGCAGATCCACATCGAGAGTGGCTCCACGGGCCACAGCTACCAGCAAGTCTTCGGCCACCTGCTCGACGACACGGTGACCGCCGTTGAGGTGGACGACCCATACGTACGTTCCATTCACCAGGCAAGTTTGTGTTGCCCATGGGGTGTACCGCTTTAACGGCTCTTCTGTTGTCACAGACAGGATGAGAACATCACTGAGGAGCATGAATTATCCCGCCTCCAGCGGGAGCTTCTGACCTCTGATAACACTCGGGTGTCTCGTGAACCCCGGGTGTGCTCGCGAACCCTGGGTGTGCTCGCGTAACAAGCACAGCAAAAGGCGATGAGTGCGCGATAAAAGCTGGGCACCTGAGGATGACTTTCTGTCAATCTCGTTCCGTCTGTGACAACAGCCAGAGACACTCGGCTATCGAAAACGGTGTTGCTGATTTGTTTTCCGGTGACATAGGTTCAGAACTTTGTGCGCCTTTGCGAACTTCTCAAGAAGAGGTGTCCGTGCCTGAGACGGGTCGTCCTGACAACCGGATCCGATCAGGTACGTGCAGCGTCGGCATTTTACTTCTTTTAAAGGGCGGCTCCATTCTGTTCCATAAAGATTGGCGTAGTCTTTGATTGTACATGATGAAATACTAATAATAAATGGTTCTGTGTAACTTTTTTCCCCGGGAACTCTAGTATTTTTAGTCCAATCTTCATTAAAAAGAGGCGGGCAACAATTTATGGGCTTCGGTCGAATGATTGGGGGGTTAGTCTGTCACTTCTAAAATCAAGAACAAAAAACCATCTTTGCTTGTGCGTCAACTTTAACAATTAGCAGTAAGAAATCAAATTGAGCAGCTTGCGGTTTGTGGTACTGAACCCTATCACCGTCTTTGGAGTCACGTGCGCAGTAATGTCCCTCGGGGGAACGCGGACGTTGTGCTTGGGTTCTGTCTGCAGCATATCCCACGCTCCTCCCGCGATTGTCGACTTTTCAATGTTCGGTTCAGTCACGACAGAACACTGCATGCAGCCAGCGTCGCCGTTGGTTGGGGCGGGCGGTCAAAGTCGACCTCGCTCAGTGGGGACAAATGTCGAAGCTACCCGCTCGAGCTACTTGGGCTTCCCGCGCTGTCAATAAGTGAAAAATCTTTTACCACATCTAAAGGGTCAGTGACACCCACCCCCCAATATTTTGTTTTCTTTTTTGCCAGGCGATTTAATATGGTGTCATGGGAATATCCGATTAAAATTTTGCTGCAGAATCACGTATATTTTCAATAAATCCGAAAATCTCGACAGCTCGAAACCGAAATTTGAGCACGGAACTTTTAGCCGGAAATCGCGTAACCACATCTGACCAAGTTTTTTTTTTTCCTATGCTTGTTTGGCGAGTGAAGCAGACGATGAAGTTGCGTGCACCGTTTTTCGTGCTATTGTTCCACGCTCGTATCCCACGAACGACAGTTCCGAAGTAGCAGCCCCACATCCATCGCAACGTTGGTTCGTCGTGTGCCGCCATCGCGTCGTCCAGCCTGCGGTATGTCGCCATATTGGGAATGATCTGAACATGTACTTCCATGACCTGTGCAACATTTCTTTTTTTTTTTGGAGGCCACAGAGATAGTGTTTGTATTATTTTCTATTTTGAATATGGAATGTGTGCCTTAGATTACCCACGACTTTGAATATATTTAGTACACATAGTTTGAACGCCACGTGACCATAAAAAAGAGAGTGAGCGCGCCTGAAACTGGCCAGTACTCGGCCAGTTGTTTTCGGGCCGAAAGAAAACGAATTTCGAGCTGCAAATTATGTTCTGGGTAGTTGGACTCTTATAGGAAGTATTCACTGGACGCCATATTTGTGGGTGCTGTTTAAAGCGCATGCTCAGAACGAGCTCACATCAATAAGCTGCAAAGACCGGCACTCTTGATGGTGCGGAATGCACGTTGCAAAAGAACTGTGGAAGCTCGTCGTCAGCACGCGCTCAGAATTCTCGCACACAGGTATGGCCGCCAGTGAATACTCCATATAGGTCGTGTTCAAATAAAAACCTCGGTGAGCGTGAATACCCTGTCAGTGTCCCTTCAGCAGCCATGGCTTCAAAAGTCTTCTTGGCGCGGTGGTTGAACGTCGGGCTTAGAATCTTGGGGTGCAGGGTTCGATTATCCTTGAAGGACTTTCAGAATTTCGTTCTTGATCTCAGTTTATCCGCTTACCACTCTTCAGCACATGTACATTCGTTTCGTTCTACAGATCCTAATTCTTTCGGGAAGGCTGCCAAAAGAAATGCTGTCACATTTAAAATAAGTTGTGCTTGCCACATGATGTGAAAGTGATCCAAACAGTGTATATTCGAGCTGTATGTTAAACAAAAGAGCAGAGCGAGTAAGTGGGTGTGACACCTAGCGACGGGAGCATCCGCCACCACCTGTCGCCACTCTGGCAATGACAATGGGACGACAAGGAGGCAAGAATGGCCTCCTAACCCTAGAATCAAGATCAGGGCTCGAGATATTTGTATTTAAAGGGTTCACTAAAAAAAGAAAGAGTTTCGTGTGGACATCTTTAACTCAGCAAGGCCGCCGGCAGTGAGCAGTCGGTCATCGGCAGGGAGTGCCCTAGTGCCTTGGTAGGTCTTACTTCTGGATGGGCAAAACCACTCTGTCCGTGGGATCATTGTCGTAGCTGTTTCTGGGAGCCCATAAACTGTCTGGCGGCCATTCTGCAGTTCTTTTCTTTTGCTCCTCGCAATTAAGACGCATGTGAGAAGCACATAGAAAGACACCCTTTGGTCATCACAACAAAGTAGCTAAGCAACATTGTCGTTCAATTAATCCTGAAAAGTGTGTAAGACAACTGTGAGGCCGTCGTGAGATTCCATCGTAACCTACGTAAAGCTTTTGATAATTTTGCTTCGTGAACACGAACTTGTCGTTAGGTTTCGTCATACTCACCTTTTTCGTCGTAAGATTGCGTCATCAATCTGGAGTTGGTGCAGTTACGGACGCAACATTGAGAGCCTCTGTATCCTTTGCCAGCCATTGCCACTGGGCATTGTAGATAGGGCCTATGCAGATGCAGCATAATACGCTATATCTGGGCGATGGGACCTGTATCTATCATTTGGTGTGAAGCAACAGTGCGTGCAGTGCACACAGACTCATGCACCTTCCACGAATCATGTAGGCTGCAATGAGTGCACTGCTAGTGCTGCCTGCTAGTCTTGCTTGTAGCAGCAGAAAACAAGCAAACAGTTGCAATGCACATGACATAGTTAGCACAGTGTTGACTGTGCCAGCATGGAGCTATATGGCGGCGCCGTACCTTGTCCACTAGGATTAGAGGATTATGCTGACTTGCCGGATCTCAAACTTTGTTGATTAGTGAATAAACGCTTAGGCCGAATTATTTCAAGATACCTTGTGTCTGGTCTTTCTAGGTGATGCTAAAGAGAAGGGAATTACTTACTCAATATAGAAATTGAGATGGAGTTGCCCTTTGATGGTGCCTAGGAGTCAGCTGTAGGCTATGTAAGAATGCAGTAGAAGCTCTGCTTCGAGCATGCTCTCATGCTTTTGCTATGTATGCGACAAAGTGTTCTCGAATGCACAAGGCTTGTGCTGGATGCTTAGCCTCTACTGCATGTTTAAACTGTCAACGACCATAGTAAAATGTGTAGTGCCTGACGTGCCACATTTTCTTCCACGGCATTGTGGAATGCAAATGGACTAACCGATATAAACTACCAAAATATCAAGCTGTGCCCACATCACAATAAATGCCCACCCACTACTCCACTACTTCTAAAGGTTTGAATAAGTAAAGGACACATCAACAGGGTCCTTCGTTTCTGGGTTTTATTTTTTTTCAACGACTATTTTAACGTCCGTCCAAAAACTTATTGGCATAGTTTTGGAAAGTGCCGAGTCAGCATGATGAACTCAGTCAATAGAGGGAGGGCAATCCTAAACAAGGACACAGGAGGGAGACGACCATCGGAACAAGATAAAACTTAGCCTATGTTGTATCCTGTTCCGATGGCTGTCTCCCCATGGGCCTCCGTGTGCCCTTGTTCAGGATTGCCCTTCCTTTTTTTGTGCCCCTGGTATAGAAACTCAAAGCTCCCAAAGTATTCAATGGGATTTTGCCCATTTTGCTGTTGGGGCCATCCGGCTTAGCCTTGATTTTATTTTGTGTGCTTTTCCATTTAGGGTCGTAGTCTGAAACAATTTGAAGAGAAATTAATTAATTTTTGTAGAGTGACGTCAAAATAAAAAATAAAAATTCCCCCGTTCCGGAAATGATGTCATGGACATGAAAATAAAAATAAAACCAGAAAACGAAGGACCCTACATATCAAGTGCCCTCTGCGGACGTCTGGAGAAACCTGGCTAACCAAGATGCTTCTCTGTGTCAGCCGCTTCTTCGAGCACACCAGGGCAATGCAATCAAGCTTGACGTGCACACACCAGTGTTAAGCAGTGGAGCCTGCCCTACCTTGTGCCCTTTTTGCAGTTTTGTTCTCAAACCTAACAAGCTCACGCCCCCACTTGTTTTAATGGCGTGTCAAACTTTTGGGTGGGTGTTTGCTGGCCATTGACTCAAAACATGTTCAAGGGTTAGGATTTCCGAGGAAAGTGTGACGGGATGCCACGGAAAGCATTATGAAATCTGTAACACATACTTCAGTGGACAATCTGTACAAAACAGTGCACAACTGAAAAGAAAACAAAATTTTAAACGCGCCCCGACTTGAATCGAACCCACAACCTTGTGATTATGAGCCGAACACTCTACCACTGCGCTAAAGGTGCATGGCAGTGTGTCGGTGCCAGAGGGAGTGGTGGTGCAAGCAAACGCCGAATGCGGAATTCAGTGTTCATACATGTTCCAGCAGTGAGTAGGGATTAATGATTAATGCGCACACACATTAATCATTCTAATCAGAGCTGCTCGCTTTTCCACCGTCCCCATGCACTTTCATCTCCTCCTCTACCTCAGTTTTTGTTCATATAACCCAAAAATGAATGAACCAAAATGACGGCTGAGTCTGCCACAAGTACCAAAGAATGCCGCGGAAACATTTTGTGCACACTGACTTCATCCCTAGGATACCTTGTACCTAGGGATAAAGCCCCTAGGATTCCTTGAATGTAGAGAATCCTACATTGAACCTAGGAATTTTATGGTAGATAGGTCCCAAAATTGACGAATGTGAACTTTTTCATGACATCTGGCATACCGTTGCTCTTCCCTGTAACAAAACAGCACGACCAACAGGCCCAGTTCGACCGATTGAACCAGGTGAAGTCCAGCCTCGCTGACCACAAGATTGAACTGACCGTCAATCTTTCGGGAACTCTGCATGACCGAGAAATACGGTAATCTCTTTTCCTGAAACTCTTCCTCCGGTCAGCCGTTTGTTTGTGGGTATGAGACACGAGCCGCCATTCTTGACATTACTGTTGTATTTGAGCACACAGGGAAGTTACTGCCAAATACTTATTCTGGTCTGGCCATCAGCGACTGGCTTGCTCTCGTGATTCCCGAGAGTGTGTGCGCTGTCGGGTCCCGCGGCCCGTGGGCCCTGATCGTCGTCTTTGTGCACAGCACTATTCAAAACAAAACCAGACATAACACATCTCTCCCCTTTAGAGACAGTCACCATATCATTGAGTACGCTGTCTCGTGCATTGAGCTCTGGATAATGTTGGAACACTGTGTGCCTCGGGACGTGTAGTGGTCACTGGGTTCGACGGATTTTGCGCATTGTCCACTGTTGGATGGCTCAGCACTAATGGGGATTGTCCACTGCGGTAAAAGACCTCGAGCCGGCTTCACGCTGCTGTCATCCAAACACGTCTCAGCGATTTGATTGGATGACCTGGAAGCTTTGGAGTTTGGTTGCCGATGGGGTCCTCATGCCATCAAACTGCACCTTACTCAGTTGCAACCAGCCACGAGCAAGAGCCAACGCTCTTTGTGAGAGTTCCTGGCGTCCACCGTACTGTTCTTGTCAAGTTTCTCACAAAGACGTCTTGGCCGAGGGAAAATTTCCTGGGAGTCCAAGACTCTGCTTCTTCTATTCTCCTTCCTTGATCAATGTGTGGGCAACCCAGGCAAGTGTTTGCTGTTAACTGTCGACCAAACATTGTCATACTTAGCGTCTGTCCTGTCTTCACACCTGCAGTCATGTGTTGCTTAAACATAAACTTAGCGAGCCTACATGGCAGATGGGGTTCTCCCCAGGAATCGTATATCATGCGAGCAGCGGAAAAGGGGAGGGGGGGGGGGGCAGTTTTTGCGGCACGATCTGGCTTGTCGATGGAAAGCACCTTGCGTAGGCTCTCTAACTTTGTGGCCCTGTAAGTGGCGCCACACCGCAGTGATAAAGAAAAAAAAAAAAAAATTGCCTTACGAAAAAAAAAAAGAAAAAAGTGGGGAAGGAAAAGTGGGAGTGAGCGAAGAGGCGAAGGGGCGAAGATAAAGCAAGCCATGGCATGAGCAAGCATTGAGCAGTCAAAGAAAAGTCATCTCGGCTTTCTGCTCTCTGCCACTCACCGCCTGCTGAGAGAACTGCTGCGCAGAGCGCGGTCGTCGCATCTGTTTCTTTTGTGTTTCTCCTCAATTAAGCACCCCGACCCCTCGTCACCCTCCCTCACTGCCGACGGCACTCTGCGGCTCCGCTCTCCTTGTTTGAAAGAGGGGCGGCAGTCGGTGATGCGATAACACGCAATAACGTGCCAGTGTGCAGGCCTGCTGAGTATGACTGTCTGCAGCTATGTGCGCAGGCGAAATTGCACCGTCATCCTATCGCATAATCGAGCGGTGGGCAGTCAGTCGGAGTATTGGGCGGCAAAGCCACTGCCGCCCACTATGGGGAGATCCCTGATGCCAGGCTAACTGTTTTGTCTTTGGCCAGTGCTATTTCGGCTTCTTTTGTACCGTCCTTTCGTTCTGCCCGTTTGTTGCCGGGTTGTATGGTGCACTGGTGATGTGTTTTGATTCCGTTGTTCTCGAAGAAGAACTCTTCCGTTTCTTGCAATGCGAACGACGTACCATTATCTGTGACCACCTTTTCGGGCAATATGAATGTCGCGAATGAGTTCCGAAACTCTTTGATGACGGAATGTGATTGGACGTTCTGCATTTGGCGTACCTCGAAGCTACCTGCTGTTAGCGTCGACGACAATTAGGAACACTTTGCCTTCCAGTACACCGGCAAAATCAGCATGGATCGTTTCCTATGGCTGCGATGCCTAGTGCCAATCGGAAGAAGGCACTTGTGGTGGAGATTGCTGGTGCTCCTGAGAAGGAACGCACAACCTTGCCTTTCGCTTTATGTCTTTGTCTTAATTGGGCCACCAAACATAGCCTCGAACAGTGCTTTTCATATTCACCATGCCTCTGTGGTCAGCGTCTAATAACGCCAATACTTGAGCTCCGCATGCGTTAAGTGCTATAGTCCTGGTATCACGAGTCGGACAGTGGTTGATCGTTGAGAGTTTATTTGCTATACTCTTGTATGGACGATAGTCTTCGCCCTTTAACTTTTCCAGACTTCCTTCTTGATTGTATGCATGGGTCGAGAGCATGTTTTGCCTTGCCAGTTTTGCATTGTGCTCTGTTGACAGACGAGTAATGGGAGAACATGACACCATCAAAACGTCTCCAGGGATGCAAAATTCGTCAATAGTCGATGACAATGGCGACCTGCTGAGCCCATTTGCATCCTGGTGGCGCGAACCTGGCTTGTACACCAGGGTGTAATCGTTTGCACTATACTTTATGTACCATCTTGTCATGCATGGCGATAACACCTGTCGGCGTAAATCGCGATGTGGCGCCCAGCAATGTATTCGTGAAGTGACGGACTGCGTACACGATGGCTCACCCTTCCTTGTCTAGCTACTATCTTTCGGCAGCTCCCAAAGTTCTTGACACAAACGGGGCTGGGGCTTCACGTTTTATGTCATCTTCTTGGGACAGAATTGCCCCCACACTATACACCTTTTCAAAAAATGCTGTGTTAGGCCACCGCCATGTTGCTGATGCTGATGCGGCTGGTGCGACTCTCGCGTCCCATATCAGCTAGAAATTTCCTGCCACTATCTTGGACTGTGGAAACCCGCTTAGAATGAACCCACAAACAGCGAATTATTCTCGATATCGAACTCACAGAATCTTTATATCAAAATGAATGTATAATTTACTTTTTATAGCGAACAGCATATTGGCTATATCAAACCTTTTCACCCGAAATGACTTCCAAAAACGCGCAAACCATCATCTCCTAGCCTGTCCCTTCCCCCCCCCCCCCCCCCAAAAAAAAAAAACAGTAGGGAAGGAAGAAATGTTTAATAGCTCAAGTTGCGAACAAAGTTGAGCGAAGAGAAGCGATCCAGAAGGGGAGAAAGCTAAAAAATTCACTCTGCACGCATGCAAAGAAAAAAAAATTATCCCAAAACCGTTGCTCACGAAGAGAAGCAATTCAGAAAAAGAGATAAGCTAAAAAAAGAAAAAAAAAAAAAAACTGCACGCATGCAAGAGTGAAAAAAAAAAAAAAATAATAATAAAAAATGAGTAACTTTTTAGCGGGTGTTACAAGGCGGAAGCGAAGGGATGAGAAAGAAAGGAAAGCTCTTTCCTTACAACGAACGTATCATGGAAGTTCGTTGTAAATGGGTTTTGCTATATCGAATTACTTGCTATGTCGAACTGATCATAACGTTTCCTGCTGTTCGTTATAAATGGGTTTGACTGTACCTATGTTTTGTATTCAATGTTTTCTGGCCCATCTTGAAAGTTTCCACTTAATTTTTCTGATGCATGCTGCATATCCTTTCTGTGTTATCTTCCACTCTGAGAAATAGGGCTGGTGAGTACCTGCCATTCAAGCGTTTCTGCTCGACATTCACGGAAAAGAAGGAGGACAGGGACGTTGAACGGCCCTCGACACAATTTTTCGAACAATGACAACTGTTCTCTCCCCTCCCAGTGATAAACCGCGTAGAGTCCTTCTCAGTCATAGCCAAAAATAGTTGTTTGGGTTGTAGTCAGTCGCGCCCGTTCCTTTGCTGTGGTGCTGGTGTGAAAAAATTAAGCTCTCCCCAAAACGTGCCCCATACTGAAGTCACCTTGGGTTCCGTCTGATCGTCAAGATGTGACTGTTGTCGACTGTGATTGTATTATTTGAGATCTTTCTCAAATAAATTCTTTTCAGATAACGCTGCATTGTGTGGTACATACAATATATTGTTTGAATGTTAACATTTGCTAAATTGTATGTCCGTATCCTGTCCATCGGTAAACACACTATTTGTGAGCGTGAAAAATGCATGCCTTTTGGCTATCTTCTGTTGTAACTTATTTTTGACAGCTAAGCGCTTTGTCGTTTGACACGCGGCTAATCGTGCATCGCCGTCAAAACTTGTCGTAAAAAAAGAAACGACAACTAACACTCCAGTCGCATTCGTTCGGTCGCGCACGTACCCAACAAATACAGTTGAACCTCGATTTAACAAAGACACCGGGGCCCGCTAATTATTTCGTTAAATAGGAAACTTCGTAAAATCGAGGAAGGGAGACCTCGCGCATAGGCTGCGCGGGGAATCCAAACTAGTTCGTTAAATCGGGAAATTCATAAAATCGGGTTTCGATAAATCAAAGTTAAACTGTATAGTTAACAGTCTTTTTGTGTTTGCTTTGCTTTTTTGTTTTTTCAAATGTGGTCCAATGCTTTCTCTATGTCCTCGGGAGAATACATACACATGAAACAGAAAATACACCGAAAAAAGAGAATTAAACTGCCAAGATGGTGTGCAACTGCGCATATCGAAATCACAGTCCACTCAGTGAGGTTTAACAGGGACCCTGGTGAAAGTCTAGCCTCAAACCCAGTGACTGGACTCGAAAACAGTTTGTTGCCCCTGGGGTCGAGTGTTTTTTCGAAAGGTGTATAGGGTATTCCGTCGCACGAGGGCAGCAACGGCTTGTTTTCATTAGAGTTCCTGTATAGGCTCCCTACGGGAGCCAGAGTTTCGCATTTGTTTTCCCCGCGCCGCCACGCCGCTATTCGCCGAGATCCATCACGTGAGGAGCAAAGCATCCGGTGGCGTGCAAGAAAGCCACCTTTACGGTCGCTCCGCCGACGTTTCTCTTGCCCCGGCGTATGTTTCCCTGCTTTCCGCCTCCTTTTCCTCCTCTCCTGTTTTCCATGCGCGGCGGCGCGCGCGGCGCCGCTATTCGCCAAATTTAGTCACGTGAGGAGCAAAGCATCCATCTCGTGCGGGAAAGCCGGCTCTACGGCCACGCGTCGAGGCTGAATGCGCAACTCTGCTACCGTAGGTAGCATATACAGGAACTCTAGTTTTCATCATAGTCTGCCTACAATCTGGGCTTCTTAACCAGCCTCTTCATTTCACGAAATGCTTCCCTGTGCTTGTTGTTTTTCCATTCCCAAGGAACATTTTTTTGAAGAAGCACGTAGAGGTTAGCTGCAAATGTTGCTCTATTCTTGAGGGAATCGGTCGTAGAAGGTCAGCAGCTCCTGAAATGCTTGCAGCTCCATCTTTCCTACTGGCTCTGTCATATCATCCAAGTACAGGGTGTCACAAAAGAAAATTTACACGGTCTTTTCCACCGCAAAAATAGACTAGGCATCACCGAACGCTCATTCTCCGCCCAAAGGTAGCGCTAGAGGTCACAACCAGATGCCAAAGTTTCAGCCCGATCCGATGAATTAATCAAAAGTTATAAGTGATTTTCTGAAAATTTCAATGGGAGAATGGCGGCCGACGGAGTTTTCAAACACATGGGGCTCTATGGCACTAGAAACCGAAAACAGGTGAAAATGGGCTCCATTTTCCCATTGAACTTTTCAGAAAATCGCTTATAACTTTTGATTAAGTTGTCGGATCAGCCTGAAACTTTGGCATCTGGTTGTGACCTCTAGCTCTACTTTTGGGCGGAGAATGAGCGTTCGACGATGCCTAGTTTATTTTTGCGGTAAAAAAGACCGTGTAAATTTTCTTTTGTGACACCCTGTAGATGCTTGTTTCCTGTATGTTAGGCAGCGTCATTTCCATTGTACGCTTCAAAATTGCTGGTGCCGCTGATACCTATTCCAAAAGGCAGGCATTTCACTTTGTACAAGCCCTTGACAGGGTTAATGGTCAGAACCACTGCTGTATACTCTTAACACCTTCAACTGTTGATAGGCTTGACACAGATCCACCGTCGAGAATATGGCTCTTAGGTTTGCCAGTACCTCAGCAGTTGGTAGCAGGTACTGCGTTTTTCGATGCAGTGTTGTCTTTACACCTGTAGTCCCCACAGGGTCTGATTTCGACACTCTTTATGGACGAGGACTGGAGGTGTAGCCCATTTTGAGTGTTGCACTGGCTCAGTTATGCCTTGCGTCTTTAGTCGGGAGGGCTCTTGAGTGACTGCTGGTAACATTTCTAGAGGAACGGGAAGTTCCAACTGAACTGTGGGTCCAGTGTAACCTGAAATGTCGTTCTGGAAGACTGCGGCGTGTTGTTGCAAAACTAGTCGCATCTCTGGTGGTGTGCTGTGCTTTTGCACTTGACTGATAGTTTTTCGACTTGAATCTGATGTATGCTCGAAGAGATCCCAGGAGTTTTAATTAAACCTTTGCCACTCCAAGTGCGTAGCTCAATGTCATCGTGCATACGGTTTGGGGGATTCCGAAGCCACATTTTGCTAAAAGTCTCCTCGCCGATCAGCGAACAAGCGGCACCTAAATCAGCTTCGAACTGGAGCCTCTTGCCTTCAGTTCGAAGTGTCGCACGAGGTTTGGGGATGTCTCTGTTTGTCTTCAGCTTGTTAAGCTCATAAAGTGAGCATCCAGGGTCGTGTACTGCCAGTCTTGCATCTGTCGCTGCCATGATGTGGTTAGGTAGTTTCTTTGTGCGGTTTGGTTGCTCGGTGCTTTATCTTGGCAACACGAGCCTTTTCAACATGCTTGCGCTTGTTGCAGTACCTGTGGTCCGTGTTTTGGAAGCATCAGTCTTGCGGATCATGGTGTCCTGCGCCAGTGGCCGCGTGGTCCCTGGTGTGCCGAGGTTTCCTCGCTTTTCTTTTCAGTCTCATTGACTCGTGCTTCGACCTTGCCCTCGATTTCTTTCTGTCGCTTAGATGCTCTCTCTACTGTGTCTGCGACGTCGAAAGCTGCTAGGAATGTTGAGTCCCTTTCTGCGAATAGGCATTGCCTCAGCAACTCCCCTTTAAATTTCTTGGTGTTCGTTTTCACGAAAATCTATACTGGACTTGTCAAGTGAACGAACTCTGAAGGGATATTTCTGGATCAATTGGTTTAATTTGTAAGCTAAAATACCTTCTTCCAGCCTGGTTAAAAAAACAACTGTGTATATCTCTGATTCACTCGAGGCTGCATTACTGTTTATTGGTCTGGGGGACGACTACAGCAAGTAATATTAAGCAATTATTTACACTGCAAAAACGCGCAGTTAGGTCAATTGATAATTTACCTTGGACTGAATCGACTTCCCCTAGCTTTATTAAACATGAAATATTAACGTTGGACAATCTTTTTTGCCTAAAGGTCGCAATTTCAGTTCATACTCAAATAAACACGAATCCCGCAATATTTTACGAAACATATTTATCCAAGCCAACAAATTACAACTTGAGACACCAGCAGTTTTCAAAACCTAAAATAAGAACTTATTACGGTACACAAAAAATATCCTACCAGATAACCAATCTTCTTAACAGAAATTATTGTGTATTCGAGTTAGCCCAGACATAGCGTCCATGTTTCTTTTCAAAAAATACCTTACGGTATACTTCAATGTGCCTAGTGTGTATTCCTAGTATAGTTCACATCAAAATAGATTGTACATTTTTTGTTTTGTATTTTTATCTTCTGAGATATTGTTTTATTTTTGATTTATGCTGTTTTTGATTCATTTCCTGTGCCCTGCTGCTGAGTGCTGTAACGGGGGTTGGGGAGCTAGTCAGGTGATTCGTTTTCGCCTTTTGTCCCAACCTCCCTGACAATTGTGTCAAAAATAAATAAACAAACAAACAAACTCGCCGGTTAGGCCGCAGACGAATCTGTTGCGCAGCACTACATCCGACGGCAGTTTGGTGAAAAAACAGAGCGCTGACGAGCTGGTGTAGGTTTACCATTCTTTTAGACCACCTGAGACTGGGTGGAAGAAACAAGACGACGTCTCAAACACAGCTAACCACTTTATCCAGTGCTCCCTCCTTTTATACATCCTGAACCCAAAATCGTCACCAGAAAGAACACACTCTAAACAATGGCACCAAGGGGACACGCCTTGACCTCACAGCCTCGCTTGTCTTCACACACAAAAGAAAAATCACTTTGAACCAAAAAAAGGTACACACATCAAAACATCGGCCGACAGGAACATGCCTTGACCTCGCAACCACCCTTATGTTTACAAAAAACAAACAAACAAACCACACGAACCGACTGCAGTTCGAACCCACCGACCTGTTAACCTCCTTTTTTTCCCCTTTTCCTTTACGTACGCATATAAACAGAACAAGATCAGGACTAAGGGGCTACCTCTCGGGAAAGACACAAGACCTAATCACTTCATACTCGCAGAAAAGCTTTCGCACTATCACTAAGAAGCATAGATGCCTGGCTTATGCAACTGCCGATCGACCTAACTTTTACTGTCTCTTTTACAACCCTTTTGACGTCATTGACCTCTTTGCATACTACCGTTGTACCGGGCCACTCGGCTGTGCGGTTTCTGCACATGCGTTGCAATTTCGGAATTAGGCGCTTTTATCTTTACGTTTCTTTTGTGTTCAGTTAGTCGATCGTTCAAGCATCTTGAGGTCTGCCCTATATACAGTCTAAGCTCATTATAACAGACCTGGTTACAACAGACATTTGAATATAACATACCGATTTGTGAAGTGCGGTTGGTTTTCCTCTATGCCCCATTGACTCAACTTCATATCTGCATACAACATACTCCTTTTACAACAGACCGAAATCTTGGTTAAAATCAAAGTCTGTTATAACGAGCTTAGACTGTAGTACCTAAAACCGCAAGTCATTGGTATCTCGTAAACGACACCAGTTTCACAAGGCACAGGTTTTTCCCTGTGGCTCTTTTGGCACCCTTTTTCCTCTCTTTGGAACGCAGTGAGGTTGCCCAACTTAAAGTCCGAGCTGAAGGCCACATTAACGCCAAATTGTTTTGGCACACGCTTTTACATTGTGTGACACGGTGTGAAAATGAGGCATCACTGCGAGCCTATTTCTCGATTTGTCCTCTGCCTTTCCCTTTTCCCGGCTGATTAAGGTCACTTGCCTCCCGGTGAAATCTCCCTCGTAGCGTACATTAATCAACCATTGCCACTGCCCTCTGACTGCGTTAGCCATGAAATGAACACAAGACCTGTTCAGAGCATTGGTGAGCAACAATCTTACGACACTCGCCTTTATCGTCTTAGAATGGCAACTCTTTTTTGGGAGTACTGGTTTCGGGCCCTGTTAGAGTATCGACAGGGAGGCTCAAGCCCGCACATATTGAATCGTCACACCAAGGTGCACCAGTGACTAAATTGGTCAAACCAACCGACTGCAGAGTTCATTTTTCAGCTTAACATGTCTAATCGACAGTGTAGCGGTCATCCCACCGACCCTTGGACGGGAAAGGAAGAGGAGGATGAGACAGTGCACTTCTCCCTTTTAGTAAACGTTTGGGGATTCAGAAAATATAGTTAGTTCAAGTAACTCCTCAAAAATCGCCGGGGTACCCCTTTAAAATGTTCCTCTCTCTTTGAACGGCGGCTTTTCAGGTTGGACAGCGGCTGGATCATCAAGATTGGCCGAGGCCTGGACTACTTCCGACCGACGCCCAACAAGTTCAGCCTCGGATTCTTTGACCACGACCTCAGGACGTGCCACGAGACGACCGTCGACATCTTCCACAGAGACTTTGTGCATCCGGTGCCCAAGCCTTCCTGATGTAAGCCGTGCTGTTTGTGGTGATTGAGAGGCGTGTTGAGCGTGCTTGACGTGACATTTATGCACGCTTAGATTTAATGCAAACACGATTGGAAAGGAATCGACAATCACGAAAAGACGTCGGCAGCTCAAAATCATGATTCCTTTTTCTGCACGTGAGTGGCCACTCGAGAGTCAGTAGCTCAGGGCTTCTCCGCCCTCTTTTACTCTGTCCCATGAAGTGATAACAGTGAAGTTGGAATATATGAGAATAAATGACACGTTTATGGCACAGCTTGATCAATAAAAGTGATAAAATGCTTTCAATGCAATTTTTGTGATCGTCAAAACGCAGAAAGCACGTCGACTTTAAGAAAAAACAACCTGGAATGCATATTTCAGTGATGTGATTCTGTGCCGATTGCACCAAACTGTGCCAGGGGGCTAACCCTGCTGCATCCTGCTACATTTTGCCGAAATATAGGCCAAAATCCAATTTCGGCTGCCTTTCAAAACGGAAACAAAACTGAGTACAGTGTAGGCCGCATATAACGTATGTCGCGGGAGTCGCGAAAATCCGCACTATAAGCGGTACCGCGCTATAACCAAAACATCAATTTTTCAGGCCAAAATACATGCCATGAGACAACTTACCTTTGTAAAAGAATTTATTTTATGTTAGATGAAAAATAAAGCTTAGTTTGAGGAAAGTCTTTATTTTACCAGACTAGTACACTTTTCTCTCAAGTGTGTCACACATTTTGAAAGAAATGAGCGACTTTTGCCTGGCGCAGCCTTTTAACTGCGTTGCGGGTTGCGGACGAACGTTGCGAGCGTTCAGGATTGCTAGCCCTTATCACTTTTCTGCGGCGATGAAAACGCGTGAAAATTCGCACCCTTTATACGGTACGCGCCAGTAATACCTTCAACTTGAGCACAGGCATGAAATGGTCCAAATAAGAAATCCGGGCGACGTTCGAAACCGCAAATGCTAAGAAAGCACCACTGTAGTCGAAGTAAACAAACACGATGACACAGGCGTTTCTGCCGTCTTCAGAGTGCCACCACGACATCGCCGCACGAGTAGGTGGATCTTCCCTTCTAGTATGTGCTGGGTTATCATAGCGACACACAACGGAAATTCACAGTCAAGGATAGTGCTTTTAAGCGGAACGATGAGCTTCCACCACGCTGTCTACGTCGACGATCACAACCGACGCCATGTTTGCGAATAGAAGAAGCCGGCCTGCGACCGGGCATGCAACACGCGCGACCAGTTCTCGACCTGCGATTGGTCTGACACATGCGTGCGTCCCCCCCGTCGCTATGGCAACTGAAGCCTCTCTCTTCGCTTCTCCCCGCTTTTTCGAGCAACCTCCTTGCCCCGCGAGTGCCGTTTGCGGCTAGTGCCGTTATCTAGTGTGGCACAGGGAAGCGTGCTCGCTCCGCTGGTCGGTCGGCGCGGTCGGCAGGCTGTTCCAGAAACCGCACTATAACCGGTATTTCCCTTCGCGCGCCTGCATTTTAAGCGGTATGTAATTACATGGAATTCTATGGGAGGCGAACCGGTGGTTTAAAAGAGCCGCGTTATACCCGGTCCTGCACTATAAGCGGTTACGTTGCAAGTGGTCTATACTGTACTGCAAAATGCACGCATTATGTGGCGCAAGCGGCCGCCTGACACAAAGTACCCTGCATCAATTGTCCATCCGGTCTTGCATGGTTTTCCTGCCGTCTCGCATTTCGTGCTCTCGTCATCTCAAAAATCTCATCTCGCGTCTTTTTTTTATTTTTTTTTTATTTTCAACGATAGACACGGGTTTGTGCAATACCACCTTGAAGACAAGACCTGCGTGTTTCCTCCTCTAAACGTCATCACTAGTAGATACCCTCAGCGCCCCCTAGGCGGCCTGGATAAGCACCATCGTCTGCTATATCGTCTGCGACATATTCTGCTCCATCGCCCACTTCAGTGGTTTGTGTAGCAGATAATGAAACAGATGCTCATGCCGAGTGTCTGTTGCTATAGCATACAATGAAGTTAGATGTCCACTTGGAGCGTCAAATGCACAAGTGAAAATGCCTTACTGCTGTGTGAACGGCTGCAAAGCTCTTCGCTGGACGTTTGACGCTGGCAGTGGACACCATTTTGAGGGCGCTGTTTATACTCGTTTACTCTTAAGCAGAGAACGCAGCCAACGCCACAAGCGCAAGAGCTGGAGGTGGCTGCTTTGAAGCGTTCTTCCGCAGAAGGAACAAGCGCGCTAGAAATGCACGTCTCAAAGCCAGGAGCGCGTGCTAGCTTGCGCTTCTAGCCAAGGGAGTGTTCGCATGCACGTTGCACATTAACTGGAAGCTCACTATCAGCTCGCGCTCAGCAGTTGCGCACACAGTTGTGTACGCCAATGAATGCGACGTAGTTGTGACGCGGCCCATACTCTCATCAAGCTTCAGGCTGTTTGCCGCTTGGGGCGGGTCAGGGATTTACTAACCAGACTTCATGCGCAGGCTTTGTTTTCCAGGTGGTAGTGGTCTGTGCGGACACTCCGATGCTAGCGTGCCAGGTACCAGCCATGCCGTCATGCTGTGAAACGAAACCACGTTTTTGCACGGCAGCAGTTACTTTGTGAGCTGAAGCACTTTCTCCTGAAAGCAACAGCCGTGGGAAAACTATTTGGTTCCTGCCTTCCAGTCACTGTGGTCGCGCGACGTCGAGTGTTGCCGTCCCCACGTCGCTGCAGATATGGCGCATTCTAAAATGAAACTAAGTACTGTTGCATGTTCATCAACATTCCCATTCTTGTTTAAATCATACATTACTACAAAAATTCCTCTTTAACTAAAAGACTGCTGTGTCAAAGTATTGATTACCTAGGTTTCTCTCAATGGGCTTCCTGTCTAGAGGGATCCCTGTATGTGAAACATCTGTCGCGAGAAAAAGTTGAAGAGAAGTGAGCTAAAGCAAAGAAGGCAATGTCTGTTCGCTGAACCCACACAGCGCACTTCTTTGTCTCGATTTCAGTTACAGTGTAGACCGCATATAACGTATGTCACGGGAGTCCCGAAAATCCGCACTATAAGCGGTACCGCGCTATAACCAAAACATCAATTTTTCAGGCCAAAATACATGCCATCAGACAACTTACCTTTGTAAAAGAATTTATTTTATGTTAGATGAAAAATAAAGCTTAGTTTGAGGAAAGTCGTCTTTATTTCATCAGACTAGTACACTTCTCTCTCAAGTGTGTCACACATTTTGAAAGAAATGAGTGACTTTTGCCAGGCGCCAGTAATACTTTCAACTTGAGCACAGGCATGAAATGCTCCAAATAAGAAATCCGGGCGATGTTCGAAAACACAAATGCTTAGAAAGCACCACTATAGTCGAAGTAAACAAACACGACGACACGGGCGTTTCTGCGGTCTTGAGAGTGCCGCCACAACATCGCCGCTTGAGTAGGTGGATCTTCCCTTCTAGTACGTGCTGGGTTATCATAGCGACACACAACGAAAATTCACAGTCAAGGATAGCGCTTTTACGCGGACCGATGAGCTTTCACCACGCCGTAGTTCACTTTAACCCCGTCTACGTTGACGATCACAACCGACACCATGTTCGCGGATAGAAGCAGCTGGTCCGCGACCGGCATGCAACGCGCGCAGGGGCGGATTAAGAGGGGGGGTCCGGATGTCCTGACCCCCCCTCTTGATTTCTGCATGCGTAAAATTTAGGGCGTAAAAGGAAGGAGAGGGGGAAGGGGTTCCTAAACATATGGTACGCTGACCAACACCTGACCCCCCCCCCCCCCCTCAGCAAATTCCTGCATCCTCCCCTGAACGCGCGCGAACACTTCTCCACGACCTGCGATTGGTCTGTCGTTGCGGTTGTTTGTTTCCAACGCAGCGGAGGGACGCACGCACGTGAACGACACGTGCGTGCGTCCCTCCGTCGCTATGGCAACTGAAGCCTCTCTCTTCGCTTCTCCCCGCTTCTTCAAGCCTTCAAGCAACCTCCTTGCCCCGCGAGTGCCGCTTGCGGCCATTGCGACTCGCGCCGTTATCTAGTGTCGCACAGGGAAGCGTGCTCACTGCGCCGCTCAGTTGGCGCGCTGTTCCAAAAACCGCACTATAACCGGTATTTCCCTTCGCGCGCCTGCATTTTAAGCGGTATGTAAATACATGGAGTTCTATGGGAGGCGAACCGGTGGTTTAAAAAAGCCGCGTTATACCCGGTCCTGCACTATAAGCGGTTACGTTGTAAGTGGTCTATACTGTATTGTACAAAGCGCTCCAACAACTTTTTGACCCTGGCTCGCGACATCTTGCATCAATGCGCTCAGGTTCTTTTTCTTTTTGTGTGTGTGTGTGTGTGTGTGTGCGTGTGTTTAGCTTGTATACTTGTTTGCCGGCCTGGCAAGCATGCGCCGCTGGACTGTTTTTTGTCATATGCTGAACAGTTACATTTTGCTTACAATTATGGGGAACAGTTGGCGAGTTGGCGACGGAGCGGAGTGGAATGGTTTCGGTTTCGATCGAACAGCCGTTGTCTCTGCTCGCGCGACAAAGCACGCACAACTGCGCAAGCCTGCCACAGTTGCCCTCACGTGCATGTGAACATGATTGCACGACAGAGTCACCAGCCGGGACGTTTGCAATCCATTGCTTTACGTTTGCTGGCTTTTGACAAAAATCTGGCACGTCGGGAACCATTAAAACGGTGGCAAGTGGTTTTTCGGAATTGCTTGGCAATGTCTACAGCACTGTACACTTGTGGGATGTCTCAGCAGTAGAAACACAAGCAGTGAGTTCTGTCACAACACGTCACATGAGAACACAACACAACACAAAATGCCCATCGTTTGTGCAGCACTTAGAACAAATATTTTTATTTTTCTAGGAATATCTGCTCCGAAAGTCACTTTTGCTGCCCCGAAACACTGTCTTGGCTGCTCCAAAAGCCACTTTTAAAAACACTGTTTTGGTTGCTCCAAAGGCCACATTTGCTGCTCCAAAACACTGTTGGTTGGCTGCTCCGAAAAGTGCTCCAAAATGGATTAGGCCAATCACATCACTGATATTTGCGGGGAGCGAATCTCTGGTGTCTTGATCCTTTTTGAGGAAATTATTTTTCTCGGGAAATGTGCGACTCTCCAGGGAAGAGGTCTTTGAGTAGCGTCTTGGCACCCTATTTTGGTGTTTTGCGTTGATATACTATAATTCTTTTTTGGAGTGTGTCAGAGGCCATCGTAGTTTGCACTTAGACAAGTTCTTTTGTTTGTTTTCACCACTTGTTTTATTTATAGGCTGTGGTGTGGGAGCTTCTCAGAAACATTATTATCTTGGATCGAGACTACTCGATTGCACCTAGTGGACGCTTCAGAGGCATCATTCAAACGTCACTGCATGAGCAGTGGCTCGATAGAGTCGCTAATTTCCAGGAGCATCCAGGTGCGGACATACACATGAGCCAGCGGAGCTGTTGGAAAGTGGCGCAGTATTTGGACCGGCCAAAAGGCAACATACATACCCTGCCCAGTGGCAAAGCTCGTGGCTAGGTCGCCGTTGGCCGCACAAAGGCAGGTCACATCGACTAATACCCAAAGACGCGTCGCACACTTCCGCGGCTGCTTTTGACAACCTCTAAATGGACGTCCATACTGCGACCCACTTTGAGCCTTACTGCAGCCGACGCTACAATTCAGCGGAGCCGATGAGGCTCCTTCAAAGGTCATCGCGGCACTCGTTCTCTTTACACGTTTACCATCAGCGGCTGAACCGGTCGCACGCAGGAAAAGAGCGCAGGATCACGGCACATTCCCTGTGCGCAATGAGTGCTGCGACGACACGCTTTGTGCTCCGCCTGATTGACCCCGTCGGATCTTATTAAAGGAATGCCGAGCCGAAATTTTGATTTCAGAAAACAACACAGAAGCGCTCGGTGGGGACGCTGCAAACCAAAAAGAATCACTCGTAAAGGGATATGTCCAACGGATGGTCAGATTTTCTGAAAGAAGGGCGTACTTGAACAAGGCCAAAAAGGCGCGCGACGTTTCTATTCTCGTTTCCTCCTCTTCTCGCTTTGACTCCGCGAGGACGCGAAGAGGGAAGGAAGTAAGGCCATTTCCCCTCCTCTTCAACAATTCTGCAGGAAACGCGACATTGCAATTTCCATTCAATCGCATCCTTATTTTACAAAAATACGGCCATCCGTTTAAGATGGTGTTTTGGGGTTTGTGGCACCCCATTGCACTCCTGCTACCTTATTCTGTAGAATCCAAATTGTGGTTCAACATCCCTCTAACCCATTTGCTACCAAAACCGGCTAATTGCCGGGCGTGCCGTCAGCTGTCATATTCCCAAAGCCGGCAATTCGCCGGTCTGCATGAATTTCTGTTTTAAAGAGCCATTCATAGATGGCACGCAATGTAAACTTGGGGTAGTGTAGTTAGATACATTGCCAACAGATGGCGAGGATCGTTCTGTTCGCTGTGTTTGTTTGAGCTTGTTCTTTTGTGTGTCGTCTTTCCCGCTCAGTTGCTGCCAGTTTGGAGGAGATGGCAGCGTCTAGTGTACGGTGTGGCCTTTCTGATGGTGAAATTATAGATATCCTCTTCGACTGTGATGATGATGGGATGTCTGGTGAGGATAGTGAGTTTTCGGAGCCTTCTGTCGATGACGCGAGCGATTCCGACAACAGTTCTGAGTATGAATCACGACAAGAGCGCACTGGCTGCGCGACGCCTAAGCGATCGAGGATGGAGTGCTTCGTGATCTTTCATACGAGGAAGAATCTGTGAGGACCTATTGATTTGAAAACTTGAACGAACCGCTTAAAGGCCGACAACCAGTTCGCGCCTTCCACTTTTCTTTCGCTTCCTCCTCTCCCCTCTCGTACCCTGTCCATCGCTGCCTGTTTCTTTCTCCCCCAAGGTGAGGAAGATCTGCCTTGCAGAATCTCGAGTCTGGTCGTCGGCCTTTAAGCATGTAAATAAACATGTTTTCTTGTTTTCTGCATAGATTTTCTCAGTAAAAGATTATTATAGAAGCAAAATAGTCACGCCTAGTGTGGCCCTGTTTTAGGGGAAAAACGTGCGGTACGGACAGCCTGGCAGCGCTCGGTAGTGAATGGGTTAAGCGCAATCCATGGCCAGACTTGGGGTGAGACGAAGTGTAGAACGAGCAGCTAAGCGATTTGTTTAAACTACAATTGTGCGGGTATTACTTAGTTCTTAATGGTTGCATTGAACCTGATTTTGAATGTGCTCTCTTTATATCCTTGATTCTGAGATAAAAAGAGCACTAAGAACTCCTTGGGTGCTACTCAATCTATTTTAGCCTTTTTTTTTTTTTTTTGTAGTGCTTGCTAGGTACCAGTTATTTCGTGCATTGTTCTTTCTTTGTTTCAGCAACTTTCTGACGTCACCAAACATTTCAAAGGCTGGCCACCGGAGATAGTCAACATCTGGTGCACCAGGTTCCCTAAACGAAGTGCCGAAACTCAACACAATCTCCCCTTTTCTTTATGCGCCGCTTCTTTTCGCCTCAGTTTCTGGTTATGTCAGCACCGACAGTTCTAACCGTATTCAATGGGAGCAGTCGTTAGCCCTACTCCAGCCAGAGGTTTAAACGCCAACCTAAGAAACTTTTCTTTCCGGTCAAATTTTAATGCTGCACTCGTCTTGTCCGCTACATTGCAAAGCAATCCAGAGTCGAAAATTAGCCCTGCCCTGACCTTGGTCCCTCGATTTCCACCTGATGACGTCATACAAGTGTCATGCTGTCGCCAGTCGCAATCCTGGCAGCGTCCCCGCAAAGGAGGCGTTTCATGGCAGAGGTCTGTTCGGGGTATCGGCTGTTTACCGCCTACGAGTGCCGCGGGTGCCGCTGTCTTCGCACCTGAGCAAGAACGATGTCTGCTATGCGCGGTGTAAATATAATGTGCACGAATGACACAGTGGAACGAAATAGACTTAATTAAGCAACCTCTTATGTGAAATGAAATGACTTTATAAAAATCCCCAGTTGTTTCCTACAAAACAAATAAATAACTATCAACTTTATTTTGAGTCCCGTTTATTCACTTTTTTTGGCGCGCATTGAGCACGCAATTTTCAGCGTCTGCTCCCAGTCCGCACTTGCGTGGTGGACGACGGAAGGCGCAAGAAGCGTGTTTGCGTTTTATTTGTAAATGCACTAGCCCTAACGCGGTCATAGTCCTGTTCTTGGCCCCTAAGGACCCAGAAACTTTAAAACGCTGGCAGCAGGTAGTGGAGAAAAGTGGAAAACAGCTCCCAAAAAGTGCCCTGATCTGTGAGAAACATTTTGATGAAAGGTAGGTGAAAAACTTTGGCAAACATCTTATTACACATTAAATCTACAGAGCCAGTTGTTTTCTGTGCTTAGAATACCCCGTCAACTTTGTTTTGTATATTTAGTCAAACAACTAACCGCTAGAGAAAACAACAGACACCTACATCAGTGAGGGAGGAAATGTTTTTTCTCACCTCCCCCTCTTTCTGAATCTTTACCTGGGAAAACAAAGGATGTTGCTCACTGATTACTTTGATCTGCAATCAAAGTAATCACTTAATGGGTCTCCTGCTTCATATGTGTAAAGAATTTCTCTCTAAGAATGAATGGCCAGATTATGCAGGATTGTTTTTTTTATATAAAGGCCTGCCAGAAACATGCATCTGCTTACCATAGGGCAGCGTTACCTTCTGTGGGTTGCACTTTTCCACGTGAGCATATGTGTGTTACAGAATATTTTGGCACTGAATGTGGCGAGTTGCAGCATGCTTAGCTGATGCAATTAGTCTTTTTTTTTTTACCTTCCCACACCCTAAATTAAAAAGTGGAAGCAAATTGTCAGTAACTTAAGTAGCAAGCACAAGTTAAGCAAAAAAATATATTTAAGTTAGAGTACTAAATATTGATTTATGAAAGTCTTTGTAAGATATACCAAATTACCCCCAAAAGTACATGACAGTTTTATTTATCACATTTCGAAGAGATCTGGTGGAACTATGTGCATGTTATCAACAATGAGGCAGTCCTCACACCATGTGGAAGGACTTAATTCGCTCAAGAAGGATGCAGTTCCTTCCATGTTTGAGGCTCCGAGGGCACCGTTTGTGCAGCAAATTGGCTCAGATGTGGAAAATCTTAAAGCTGACAGCTTCAGCAACAGCAGCATGGGGAACGTTGACGAACTGAGCGCCGAGCCAGGGCCACCTCAATTGGAAGACTTTGCGACAGAAGTTCAATGTCCGTCCAGGTACTGGACACAACACTTCCAAGAATACACCAGCAACAATTCCGTATGCGTCCAGCATCTATGACCCCACCAACAAGGGCAGAGAAAAGCGTGATGTTCCATGCAAGCAGCACCCACCGGGACGTGGCACAGTTTGAGGTTTATGCAGGACAAACTTGTAAACAAGGGTGCCATTCACACACAGACAGAGGCACAGGAACTGCTCAACGGTGTTGACAAGAAAGCACT
The DNA here is from genome assembly GCF_016920785.2 of Ixodes scapularis. Lineage (NCBI taxonomy): Eukaryota > Metazoa > Arthropoda > Arachnida > Ixodida > Ixodidae > Ixodes > Ixodes scapularis. The sequence goes on along the minus strand of NW_024609839.1, from coordinate 45,554,540 downwards.
ATGTAGAGGAGCTGGACAAAAAGGAATTTGCTGCCCTAATGCTGCAAGACTCTTACCCATACCTGAGAGAAAAGCACATCCTTTCCACCAAGTGCAAAACCCTCACTGAAGGTACCAAAAGAGATATTACTTTGTAAGCTGCAAAAATATTTTTCCTGGTATCCACTAGAAATGGCTCTTTGTGGAATTTTAAAACCAGGAGCAAACCATTTGTTTAAAAATGCTACCTGTCCGTAAGGCTGCAATTTGGTTTTTAGATATACAAATCCTTAGGTATACATATTATACTCTTCGCATGACAATAGTCATTTATGCCTGAAGTGTAAACAGTCTTAATGCATTGGGTGAATCTCGAGATCCATTGGACATATTTTTCAAGGAGCCACGAGATGTTTTGCTGGATATCTGAAGAGCAGAATTTAATTTTTGCTGGTGAACCATGGAAATAAAAATGGTTAACATCGCTTATTCGAGATGCTGTATATTACCCTGGGTGCCCAGTTCTGAGATTGTGAGATTACTTCAATTGAGATTAGTTTTCTAGCTCCTTTTGTTTGTACAATTTCACTGAGAAGTGGAGTTTGAACAAAGGCCATAAGCATATATGATGTCCTTTAGAGTTATGATGTTATGCAATAAAAAAAGCTTGAAATCATCAAAGCAATATTTTAGTGTATACACAAGAGCTGAATAAAGTCTAAATAAATGTGCTTCACTTTCAGGTGACCAGATGAGTTGCCTCCAATGCAGAAACCTTCGGAGGTGTCTGCAGTAGAGGCTCCTGAAGCTCGGCAGAAGAAGGCCCATGCAAACATCCAGGCAGCTCTGTGTGCAGCAGACTACGTAAACTCGGACGAGTCGCCGAGAGGGTATCCGCTCTAAGGACATCCTTAAAAAAATTAGCAGCACAAAACAAGAAGATTGAGCAAACAGTACTTGAGGAGAAGGTAAGCCTGTAAAGCAGTTTTCATCACAGTGTGTTTGACCGGTTTGTTCTTTTTAGAGGCCTTGAACTTGATTTTAACAATCATGTTTTACTTTAACGTCAATGACAATAATGATCACTGTCACTTAGGTGTGAACTTGTGGGCTACACTCGACTATTGTGAAGGCAAGTATCATGGTGCCTCTAACAGACGAGGTCCGATTACAGTCTATGGCTTATGCCGTCGGGTCAATCACCGTGTTGCCAGACACACATGGTGCTTTCTCCATACATCAGGTCAACTAAGTCACTGCAAACATACTAAAAAGGTTTGTGTATGGTTCTAGGAAAGACACTGTGAGCTGTCGAACAATGTGGTGGTGTTTGTGTTTATGAAGCGAGCCTTCAGCCTCTTGGGCCAGCAGATTCTGCCAGACTTTCAAACAGTAAATATTAGAGCTTGTCACATCTTTATAAAGCTAAGGAAACGACTTCCAGCAGTAATCATAAGATGTACAGGGCCCCTGTATCATGTATTTTTATGAATCATTGGGTTAAGGCAACAATGCATGCATATATATATATATAAAACAGAAAAAAAAATTGTGTTCATTGCTAAACCAGGTTTGCGCTTGACAAATGCAGACGTTTTAGGCTGAATGCACAGGCCGGTCTTGAGATATAGAAAAGACAAACTTGATCTCGATTGGAAAGGTACCATTTCCCAAGAACAAGCCCAATTCTTGTTCACTCTAATTGCAATATACAAAACGAGTCAGATGATTACTACTTATTATGCAGAAAGTGGGAAACATAATATAATGAAAAGAGTAGCAGTCTGCTTTAGGCACGCACTGGCAGATTCCCAGATTCATGACTAGTCAGCGCAGTTATAGAAGACCCTAACTTGAACAGTATCTGTGGCACATTAAATGGTGGCTTTAGCTGGGATAAAAATATATCTTATTCTGGTTGTGAATTGAGAGGGTTACTACTGTTCAAGCTTCCTTCCTGTTGTCTGCACTAACCCACAAAGAAAGTTAACCATGCCCTATAAAGGGTTAGTGGTAACCAGTATATAGTAGAGGTGTGCAAACATTTGAATAATTTGTGATTAGTGTTTGCTGTTCGATTCAATTCACAGCACACTTATATCACTTAAAGTATTACAATATTTTGAACATTAAAAAATTATAAATAATTTTTATAATTTTCCCCAGTTTCCCATGTTCAGCTTCACCGCTTCGCACTAGTGCAAAGTGGTGAAGATTTACTGTTTCTCATCGGCGCGTGCATCAGGCTTCACTGTTTTCCAGCGGTGTGCTAGGAGAAACGGCTTACATGAATGAGCGCCATGGCTCGATGACTTAGGAACTTTAGTTTACTATTGCTGGCCAGCTTTCTTAAGTTGCGAGGGTTGGAAGTGGCCGAGTGGGCTAACGCGTCTCAGCTCGGAGCGTGGAGCCAAAGCTTGCGCTGGGAACCTCCTGGGTTCGATCCCCGCCCGTTTCGATCTGGATGAGTTTCGTACCGGCACGCGTTCGTGTGATCACTACTGCGTGATGCACGTTAAAAACCCCAGGTTAGCGGTTGTACTGCACTGGCTAAATTTCTCATCTACAGCTAAGAGACCGATTACCCGTTGAGGCGCATATCCATCAAGGCTGTGTAAACATAAAGAGCAAACCAATCTTTTTTTTAAGTTGTCATTAGAGTTCTACACTTGATTTTAAAGGGCAGTACAGAAAAATAAAATATTGATTTATATTCAAATAAAGAAGGTATTCATTGCTTTCCTTGCCATGTTACATTATGTTTTACCCAACTTGTCTTATCAGGGCCTCTTTTCTAATGGAAGTATTTAAATGGTTCTCATGTAATAATTTGTCACTTTTCATAAGTACTCTTTTTACAACAAAAATGAGGCCATGATTAAGCACGCACTAAATATGTGAAATATTTATATTAGAAAATATTTAAATTTGATTGGCAGTCATGCATTACTACCATTTATATTTGATTCACAACCAGAAATTTGATATTTCCATACCTAAATTATTTAGCAAGGTAACAATGTAATTTTATTGTCTGTTAAAGCTTAGCCCTCTTAGAATTGCAGGCAACCAATAAAAACTCGGGCACGGTGCAAGCTGCAGAACAAAACGGTGACAGGAAGCAAGCCACGTTTCTAAAATTATGTGTAATATTCAATATTGCACTTGCAACATATGACACCAACAGCAAAAACATTACAAAAGGGGAATGAACACAGAAGTCAAAATCTCCAATACCATCCAAGACATTAAATTTTATATTGAAGAATTTCCTTTGCACAACACGCTTGTCATTTGGGGTTAAGGTCAGTCCCATCTTAATGTAGTAGATTATAGTTTGTTTCTAGACATAAGCGGGAAGTTCATGGTATTACTCTAGAATCAGATTATCTTGTATATAACTCTAAAGTGACATACATAATTAAAAAGGAAAAGTTCTGTTGTGGTTGGAAGTTGTTAGATGAGTTGCAAATACATGAGCTCTAACTTTATCTACATATTATGCTCTGTGCCTAGATCACACTGACATAAATTAGAGATACCAGTAACCACGAGTAGTAGCTGGAACACAGGCAAATCATGGAAAACTATTAATGAATATCCCAAGATATATTGAATGCATACATATACGGCCGAATTTGTAATTTCATGCTGCTGATTAGCTTTGTCAAGAGTTTGTATCACGGTGCTGCCAAAGATTTTGTTTTTCGCCAGCTTCATAACCTTGGTTTCATTCGATCATGTACTGTTAATTAATCTTCATATTTTCGAATATTTTTTCTTTGGAGACCATGTGGGATGATGAAAGTGCCCCATTAAATTAGCCACATATAACTGAATAAGTGGCAGAGTTCTCCCTTTGGCAAGGACAGAATAATAAACAAATATACATATTTACTTTACAGATTGTAGCTCTGCCTCTAAGACAGCAGGAAGCTGTGCGTCACTGTTTCAGGGCTGCACAAAGAAAGTCAGTCAAAGTCATAAGTTACAGTGCCAACTGGCTCTCGGAATGCATAATCTTCCGGATGAAGAATAGGAGCTTGTATGAGCACATGAGGCACATGAGGCACCACCAGATCTTTCTGCTTTCAAGTCGTTCCTGTTTGAGAAAGTACCTCAAGGTGTGTCATCTATAAATACTTTGTTTTTATTTCAAGTATCCAGAAGAAAGTGGAGATAATGTCATGTTTCAGTTTTGCCAAACACAAATTAACATATATAACTTACCCATATTGGGTAAGTTATATACACATACTACAGTCGAATCTCGTTATTTCAAACTTCTGGATAATTCAAACTAACGTGCAGGTCCCGCCCTATACATCTGTATAGGAAAGAACTCCCGGTAATTCAAACTTTGCTTTATTCAAACAAATTTTCGGTCCCCCTCGAGTTCGAATTAGCAAGATTCAACTGTAGATACTGATATCTACACTGCTCCACACAAGAAAGGGACAGCCAAGATTTGAAAAGATACTCCATCATCCCGAGGGTGGACTGAAAGTTTTGTCAAGTATTACAATAGTTGCAAAAAATACTAGTGCTGGGCCAGGCGAATTTTTTCAGTCGTGCACCAGTCACCTTGCTGTGGTTGGAGATTTGTATTTGTCTTTTGTTCCCCTCATTCTCCTTCTTCAGGGAATATTATTCAGCAACCCCCTAAACATAATGCAGCATGTGGAGCACAACTTTGTGGTCAATGCAGTCAAATGGGTTGTACATTTATGTGTAAATTTGTGACTTGATGAGGCTCTCAGTTTAAGCCTCCCCCCCCCCCCCCCCCAGTTTAAGACCGATTCCCACTTATGTAGTTAATGTTGGGTGTCAAAGTACAAGTCCAAAGAAGTAACAGCACACCCAAAACACATAGTATGTCACATCACAAAGATGCAAGACAAGTTTCTTATTTTTATAAGTGCATGCCACTCATACGTTGCCTTGCTAAATGGTATCAAATCATGACTGTAAATGACTAGGGTGCATGCTTGATAGCATAAAACATTAAAAAAAACTTTCAGCCTTTCTGCTCTGGTAAAGAAGGAAGACCAGCGAAGCTGGACTATGGTGGGATGACCTGAAGGACGACTTCTTGGACAATCTCAAGGACGACGCCTAGAGAATGACGTCTAGGACAACCTCAAGGACGAAAAAATTTATATGGAATCAAAGGTAAAGTAGGGGTGCAGGTCACTGGCGGTGCAGCTTCACAGCAATCCGCATGAAGCCGTAGGGATAGGTTCCCTAGAGTCCCTCTTGCCCGGTCTCTCCTAAGGACTTTTTTCTCCCCACTTTATCCTTTCTTTGGGTAGCCATCTTTGCATTGCTTTTGCTGACTGAGCAGCTAAGCGGAGCCACCAATTCGATCGCAACGCGCAAAGTGTCGTTACTGTCGAACGTGTGTTGCTGTTGACGGCAATGATTTGCGCGGTTTCAAATCTTTACTGCAAAGGATCCGACTGTCGTCTGATCCGTTGCCAAAGAAATCGTAAACTGAGTGGCAGACCAGAACTAAGGCCGCTACGATGTTGACGAGTCGTCATCGTAGCGGCCGAGGCATGTTAGGATGAAGGAAGGACGGCCTGCAGACTGCAAGACACGACTGAAGATTGTTCCACAGTCCGAAGACTGGCGCATACCCCTAGCTTTAAAAAGCGCTAACAAAGTTCACCCAGGAGAGAAGAGGTCGCGGTCACATCGTATTGACAGAGATCCAGTGTGACCACGACCTTTCCAGACGAGAAGGTGCGGTAAAGTTTCAAAAAGTGCTGCATCAGCAATCCCCTTGACGGCAAGGATTACCACGCTGCCTGTGACAGTGAAGGCACCTTAGATATTGCAGTCACTGTGCAACGTGACTGCACCTGCAGTCACGCTGCACACACGAGCGTGTTGAAATTAAAGGTAGGGTTTCTTTCTAGCGAGACCTCGACATTCCTCTACATGGTTAGTGCAAATTTTTTTTTTTTTTTTTTTTTCCCGTTTGAGTAGTAACTTGGTGGTGTGGGTTATTTATTTATTTATTTATTTAGTATACCCTCAGGGCCAAAGGCATTAGAGAGGGGAGTGGTTACAATCAAGAAGAAATTAAACAAACAGAGTACAGCAAAAATGGTAATAGAAATAAACAAAAAATGGCATATAATCATACAATGTTAGCTAAGGCGTTCTTGAAGTGATGGGAGTCTTCGATAGTGGCTATTGAAGCAGGAAGGCGATTCCACTCGTCAGATGTGCGTGGCAGAAATGACTGAAAGAAAGCGTTAGTTCTGGCTGATGGAATTCCAACCTTATTAGCATGATCAAACCGAGATGAGATGTACTGAGGAGGTAAAATAAGTTCGTCGTGCAGGTGTGAATGGTAAAACAATTTATGAAAGAGACTGAGACGAAAAGCTTTACGGCGACATGCGAGAGATGGCAGGCTGAGGCTAGACTTCATTGAACTTATGCTCGCGGTTCGGTTATAGTTAGAAAGTATAAAACGAACAGAATTATTTTGGACCATTTCGAGTGAGTTTATTAGGTTTTCTTGGCTGGGATCCCAAATTGACGCGGCATATTCCAATTTAGAGCGAATTAGTGTGGTGTAAAGCAGTAGTTTTAATGACGAAGATGCTCGGGCAAAGTTACGTCGAAGGTATCCCAACATCCGGTTAGCATTATTAATCACGTATGTGGTATGGGCGGTCTAAGTCAGATCATGTGAAATATGAATGCCAAGATACTTGTACGAGGATACAGGGTCAAGGGGTATGTTATTAAGGCAGTATTTTGGCAATTGGCAAGGTTTTCTGGACACATGCATCAGTTTACACTTGTTAATATTTAATTCCATGCGCCATGCTTCGCACCAGACAGAGATAGCGTTAAGGTCAGATTGAAGGCAGATTATGTCATTATCGCAAGTTATTTCACGAAAAAGTATGCAGTCATCAGCAAACAAGTGAATGTGGGAGGAAACAGTTGACGCGAGATCATTAATGTAAATAAGAAAAAGAAGAGGACCAAGCACCGAGCCTTGCGGTACACCAGAGTGGACACTGCGCGGCTCGGATGTTAGATCGTTAGCTGAAACAAATTGTGAACGGTTAATAAGAAAGAATTCAAGCCACGTGAGAAGTTTGTGATCAAGGTTTAGTTGACGCAGTTTATAGAGCAGCAGCTTATGACAGACCTTATCGAATGCTTTGGAAAAATCTAAAAATATGCAATCTGCTGATGATGAGTGGTCGAGGATGATATTCATTTTATGCATGAAGGACACCAGTTGTGTTTCACAGGAGTAAGTTTTTCGAAAACCATGTTGCGCGAATGTAAAAAATGAATTCGATTCGAGAAAGTTAGCAAGATTGGAAAACAGAATATGTTCAAGAATTTTACAGGGGATACTGGTGAGTGATATGGGTCGGTAGTTGAGTGCAGAGGTCTTGTTACCTGATTTGTGGAGTGGAATCACCTTCCCGACTTTCTATTCCGCGGGTAGAAAACCATTGTCGAGTGACTGCTGAAAGATCTTTGTTAGTATGATAGAGGAATAAACACTTGTGCTTTTTAAGAATTTTGGATTAACTAGATCGCAACCAGGGGCAGAAGAAGGCTTTAATGATCTAAGTAGGTGTTCTACCCCAGCTGGCTCAATCAATATGGGAAACATTACTGCGTAATCGTACGAATGAACGAAGGGTAGAGAGGGATCCGCAGATTCTGAAAAGTTGCGTATAAAACATTCATTAAGAGTGGACGCGCACAGGTTAGATGGGATTACATTATCAGTATCGTCGATGAGGATTATTTTATTATCATCTTTCGGATTTATAACGCGCCAGAACTTTTTAGTGTCGGTTGTTAGCATTAAAGGTAACGTTTGCTGTTGAAATTCTTCCTTGGCTTTTTTTACTGCTGAGACATATTCGTCGGCAGCCTGTTTGTAAGGTATCCAGCGGTCATCATTGGAAGATCGCTTGGCTGATTTAAAAAGACGTTTTTTTTTGTTTGACAAACGCTTGATGTGAAGATTGTACCATGGTGCGTTACGATTATGACGAACAGTATAAGTAGGGATGTATTTATTGGTTAGCTCGTTAACTTTCGCCAAATATAGATTCCAGTTAGCTTGTACGCTACGAAGATTGAAATCCTCCAAAAATATGTCAAGGAAAGCTGATAGTTCATTATTGATAGCTTCAAAATTAGCTTTTTTATAGTTTCGAAAAGTTTTCGACTTTTTAGGAGCTAAAGGTCTCGACAGGTTAACGTGAAATGAAAGGAGGGCATGGTCGCTTAAACCAGGCAAATAAGTAATGTCCGAAATGAAATCAGATCTAGAGGACAATACGAGGTCAAGGGTGTTAGCTGCCGACTAGGTGATTCTCGTAGGCTGCTTGACAACTTGTGTAAATGAAAAAACAGAGCAAAAGTCTAAAAACTCCTTCGCTAGAGAGGAGACAGGGTGCATCAGGGGTGGTTCACTGTTCCATGTTATGTTCGGGATGTTAAAATCGCCAAGCAAAAATAAAGGCAACGTGGGAAAGCGCGATGAAACAATGTTTGTTGCGTCGTGAAGCTCATTCACAAATGTGGAGGAATAAGTGGGGGGACGATAACACGCACCAACAATTAATTTTTGATGAGTTAGCGCAATGAGAGCCCACACAATTTCAAGGTTACTGGAAATATGAATGCATTGCGATGGGAAGTCTTTGGAAATGGCCAGAAGGACGCCACCGCCCTGACGAAAGGTGCGGTCGCAACGATAAATGGAAAAATTATTAGCGCTCGAAAAAATTTCACAATCCCGAACATACGAGTGCAGCCACGTCTCGGTTAAAACTATTACGTCAGCATTGCAGGTGTCTATGGCAGAGGTTAAGGAATCGTGCTTGTTAACAATGCTGCGAACGTTAGAAAAAAGAAATGATACAGATGCTACGTTTTGTCCACTGCCCCTCGCGTTTCCCTACGTGGTGGCACGTGCCGCGGTGCTTGGATGACGGTTCACTTGTGCCAGTAGTGGCGCATGCTCGATTACGCTATCACTCAGCAAATGGTAGACGTAATGCTTGTTGTTGATGATAACTTTGTTGTAACGCAGCTGGAAGGTGGGTGCGCCCGGTTGGTTTTTCGCAAACGCGATTAGCTTCTTACGCGCGTGTCGCGTGGCGGGCGAGAAGTCTTCACTGACCGTTACGTTTGTTGCTTTCAATTTTGTACGCGCGGAAAGTATATTCCCCTTTATTTTATAACTTGAAAATTTGACTATGATAGGACGGCATTTACTCGGCGAGTGGGTACCGAGACGATGAGCCCGTTCGATTACATTGTCAGGTAGGACGTCAAATAGGCCTGTTAAAACGCTTTTTATCTTCGCCTCGGACTGTTCCCATGACTCACGAGAATCAGGAATACCCCAAAAAAGCAGGTTGTCTCGCCGTGATTGGTCCTCGAGCTCATCGAGGCGTGATTGCAAAAGGTTCTGCTGAGTCAGAACCTTTTGCAATCACGAGTTATATCATGCAATCATGAGTTATAATCAGGGCCCGGTAATCATTGCAATCATGAGTTATATGCAGGGCCCGGTAATATGCACGAAAATACAGTAACAACGGCCCAAAGCCCGTACATGCAGTCCACAGACTGTCACATCTGGGCATTTCCGCACCGTCGTGACGCCAAGCGAGCCCGAGGAGGCATGTTGGAAGGTGCGAGAGGGCACGTGCCAGCAGGAGGAAGAGGGCACGCTCCAAAGCGTGGTGGCAGACGACAAACGGAACGTTCGCCATTGGCCTGCTTTAGCACTATCATTCACGCAATGTTTTGCGGTTTAGAGATCCTTGTCCGTTATGCTTAGACTTTTGAAGTAATCACACATTGCTGGCAAGACAATGTGTTAACAATATCAACGGAAAAAAGAGCATGGGAGTTTAAATTGACACCAAAGACAATACAACCTAATGGTTTGTAGCTCTGGGAGGCCACGCTTTCTGCCCACATCTTATTGTGCAATGTGTGGCACCGTTAGCGGCCGCACCCGTTTATTCGTAAACATGAGTTGGTGTATACTTCGCAGCATCAGTTGGTATGAAACACTAACATGTCAACACTGTTAATCTGCTGCAGCCTACTTTTGCTCAGGAAGCCACTTTTTCTTCCCCAGGTCTCCATGCTGGCACCTTGGTTGGCATGTTCGTGCAAGTCAGCCACGTGTCCCACCAGGGAAGTCCACTTGGGGAGGATCTCGTCCGGCGCGCCATCGCTTGGTTCCGCGCACCAATAAAGGTGCTCGACGGTTGCCTGCACCCAGTGTTGGAGTCCCACAAGAGACTTCAGTTTTCCAGCTGAGACCAAGCGTTCCTTGAGGCTTAAAAAATAAAGCATTCATGCTGCTAAGCACCAAGCTTAGATTGCCAGAAACCACAGCTTGAGAAAATAAAGAGTTCATAATTGTGAACACCAAAAACAAGAAAAACCCAATTATGCCCCATTTTCTCAAGTATACAAGACATGGCGTTATCTCACTCTTGGATACTTTCCTGTATTGAAGGGCTTTCAGCGAGCGTAAGATTGTGTCTGTTGTCTTCGATGCTGTGCAAAAAGTTATGGGATGGAAGAAACATCAAAACCCAAGCGTTTTGGACTCCGGTTCGGGCTGCCAGACCACTCTGGATCAGAGGCAACGAGGGTGCACACGGCCTGGCGAGCCAGATCGTTTCCAACCGCCCTGGGGACGCCATCTCGCTTCGCCTCGTCAAAGCTTGTCAACCGCGATCGGACCCCGAGGCCAAAAGGCTCCGGCGCAGCCAAGAACGGCACCGAGGTAGGAGCTGCTCGTTCTGCACCACAATCCAGTGCTCGGAGCTCTCGGCATCGTTCGCGCTTGCGCCAAAGTGTCTAGGGACGCCCTCGGACGGACGTGAAAGTCATATTTCGCGAGGATTGGTCGAGGGCCGCCCTCACCGAGCAGCTCGGCTATATTCTGCTCACTTAGTTTGACAATGAAAGCTCCCGGTTCTTCTCTGAAGAAAACTGCGGGCAACCACATGAGACTGCACTCTGCCACCGCCAATGAGGTTGGCCACCGCCATGTTCTCAGCTGTTCACTCGCTCCCGCAGCAGGCGCCTTCCCATAATCCTCCCCGATCCAAATTGCGATGCGACCTCCATTTACATGGTTTGAAGAAATGCGCATTCGCCGTCTCAATCCACCTCTGTCTAGCGACTCGAATGCGATGCACTCCCCTAGTGCATTATTTCGTTTACATGACCTCATTGAATGCGACAACTGGATTCGATGCGACTAAGTTGCATTCATGTAAACGCGGCTTATGTTTCAGCTTATGTTGTACCGCAGCGAAGACTAGAAGCGCAAGCTCATGGCCTTGGCAGCTGCTCCTGCTGCACGAGAGCTTGTGCCACCGAGCAGTTGCCTAGAGCAAGGGGCTCACACTTGTAGCCTTTCCTGCAGTACAACATGCGCAGAAACAAAGTATAGTGACAGGCAAGGGTAAGAGCATTCTGCAATTAAATATTTTTTGTTTTTGCATAACCTGGAACCCTGATTAGTTATGGCTCACCTTTTGCAACGTGCCAGCAGTCGAACATGTGCCAAATCTGGGGGTAAAACTTGGCAAGGAATGACTTGATCATGGAGTGGCGATCAGTCATGATTCCTCTCACAGTCAATCCATTGGCTTCACAAATCACTAGGGTCTTTTTCACGCCCTTGAGCTCCATTGCCCAGCTGCCCTTTGTTTCGTTGGACTGAAGCGACAAATAGAACATTGCATTGTCACACCGAACATGAATAACTAGAGCTGTTGAGTGAGACAATGCATGTCTGAAACATGTTTTCGCCATTCATTTTCACTTAATTACAGAAAGGTTTTGTTTCAGAGGAACAGAAGCATCATAACATTTATGGCAGGGGCAATTTACCTGCACAATTTCCACATGGAGAACCTTGTTCATTAACAACGTCGACGACGGTGTACGTTCCATATTTCGCTGAATGCCCGCGGGAGTCTGACCGCCCATCACCAGCAAGGACCGGTTCTCGTCCCCTTGGTTGCTCGAAGAGCTCGTTTTGTTTCTTGTTCCACACCTGGAAGTTAATTTGCAAAGGCTTTTGTAAACAAACATAAATCCTGGACATGCTTTTAATTTAACCAATAAGTATACAGTAAGCTTCTATTGTTTATGTGAACGTCCATGGAAGTTCAGCATTTAAGTTTGAATCCCAGCCAATGCGATCACAGCATTGACAAATTGTAATTATGGTAGTCTTCTTTTAAATACGAGAGGATGGAATGCTCAGAGTCATGGGTAAAAATATTGAAGGCACATATGCACTATAAGTAGGGTTCGGAGTTTTCGGTTTAAACCGATAAAAGTATGCCGACTTCATTTTCGGAAATTCGGTTTTAACCGAAAAAGGTCAGATTTAGGTACGGCATTTTCGATTTAAACCAATAATTGTACGTCAAATTCATTTTTTTAAAATTCAGTTTTAACCGGTAAAGGTCACTTTGACCTTCCAGTCGTACCGCAGGGCCGTGACGAAAAAGTGGAACAGTGTCTATCGAAACGTGTCCAAATGTATGGGATACACGGATGCCATCACGACGCTTTGGTTTAATGTGCGCATCATCGATCGGAACATGAAGTCCGAAATTCCCCATAACTTCGCCATGTACGAGCGTGTTTTCAAATTCGTTTTAAGGAAAACTGACTTGCAAGCTCTGCATGTTGTGTTGTGCTTCAAAACGTCGCACCGTCTCTCTTTTGGCAGTCACAATTGATCGATTTACTGGCCAATTTTGGCTCAGGCAGCGCTTCATCTCCTCTGCATGCCAGAGTCCATTGTTAGCGTTGAGAGTGCATTCTCGAAGCTCAGGGTCATATTAACAGGAAAGAAAGAGTGCGGATCAATGAGGACAACCTGGAAAAGTACATGTGTGTGTACTATTATAAGCTCACGTAATCCTGGTGTACAGAAGGTGAAGTTCCAAGTTTTTGGGGCATAGGCTTCATATCTGACTTGTTTGTACGTCTGTTTTTCTTGTTTGTTTTACAGTTGCACACATTTGCCAAAAATGTGTCGATTTCTTTTTTTCCAGTGTGCCGTTATCCTTTGAGTGATCACAAATATCAGAGCTACAAGGATCATCTGATCCAGTGTCCGTTAATGTTTATTTTATATTTACCGAAAAAAATCCTGATAAACGTTTGTGGACATAAATATACGCCGAAAAAAAAACGAAAATTGAATTTTAAAATAAACACCGAAAAAAGTATGCCGAAATTTGAAAAAATAGAAACCAAAAATGCGGAACCCTAACTATAAGGTAGATTGGCAAAACACCTTTTTACTTTCTATTACCCATGCATGGGCAAGTTGATGAATTGCTTTTGACATTTTTCGTATTGAAACTCAAGAAGCATAGTTTTGGACTTATTTAGGTCGCTAAGGCCCCTGCCTGTTCAGGTCTTGTTCCCCTCGTAGCATTCAACAAGAACAGTTTGGCTGCCGAGGAGCCGCTTTCTCGAGAGCGGGCTTGTTTTAATATTGAAAAAACGCCACTTTGTATAAAAATAGAGTACTGGCCGATTAATCTTACGATCGGACTGGGGAACATTTACTTTTGATTCTTTTACTTATTCCCCACATCAAAATCTGTCCTTTACGCTGCCCATTTCTCCAGTAGGTGCAATCAGTCACAAAGCAGGAGAATAAGAACTAACTGAAAACGTTGCCTCCATGTTTAAAAACACGTAGGGCGATGGTTCACCCACATAGAATGCGGCGAGTCTTCGAGTGTGAAGTATGTGCCGTGAACCCTGTATACACTTGCTTTGCCCACACAGTTGGTACCTTCCCACCCCAGGAGTGTGGTAAAAAATAGGTGCAGAGGATACATCTCAACTCTCCTATTTAGATAGTTTCCAGCATACAAGTTGTTTCTTTCTTAAAATTTCTGTCAGTGCCTCTTGCACAGAGGTGCGACTTATACCGCTTTTTTCTACAAGTATAATTGTAGCTCTGCAAGGTCGTATCAACAGTTACAACAAAGGAAATCGGCAGAGCCTTTAGTTTGTATTGCATCGTACAGACCTACATACATTAGATGTAGCCTTCGGGTACTGCGGATCAGCTTTTCCTTACAATCAGAACCTTGGCAATATGCTGGCTTCCAGTAGAGCTTACAGCTGGCACATCAGAACAAATTTCCTACGATAGTTTGCAAGAACATTGAAGCTGGCTCTTACTTGTGCTTATATTACAATATACATATGACAGCTTATCAATGCAGTTTTGCCTTGCGGTCCATATAAAGATGTGCCACCTATACACGTTTGCAAGTATGGCCTCGGGGAGCCGCCGTCTTGCTCAGCTGGGGTGCACTGGGGCACGTCAAATTCGATTACGATGACTCGCTAAGGTGCTGTAATCAGACTATGGCTGCGCCCAAGCACACCTCAACTCGGCAAGATGGCGGCACCCTGAAGCCGTACTTGCAAACATGTATATATCAACCTTTTTGTAAAAACAGCCGTTTATAGGACTGTGCGACTTGTAGACAGAAACATATGGTGCTTCCAACGCATGTACTACGCCATTCAGGATCCCATAGGAGTGTTGAGCCTGGAATATTGGCACCTAAAATAAACCCCTTTCACAGGTAAGGAAAAGAAACGTGCCGTACCTGTCTGATTGCTGGTAAAAGGAAGGCACCCTGAATCTTAAAAGTATGTCCCGTACGAGAAATAGGGCACACCCATCTGGCGGAGGAGCCTCAGCACTTTTTTGACGATGCTCCCAGAGAAGAGCGTTGCTGCAGCTAGGAGCACATTGCCTAAGCCCTCCTATTCACTGATGGTTGGCTGGTCCAGGTGTGTTCGTGGCCATTGTTGCACATTCTGTGCACCCGGAGACAAGTCCCTTTGATCTTCTTCTCTGTGATGCAGCACAGTGCAGTGCACTCCGGACAATTACCCAGTAGCTTGTCCAAACAAAACTCGAAGACAATAAACTTTCGTTACAAGACGTAGTCAATGCTTTTGCTGCTCTCATTCTGACTGAGTGCACTGTCATATGTAGTGTTCTGCTGTGCATCCCTGGAATGAAAAAAGAAAAGAAAAAAGAAGCAACCTTTTACTCACACACCCTCTCATACTCTGTACTAAAAATGACATATATCTGACTGATACCAACCTCAGAAAGCCGGTGTCGGACATCATCATGAGAAAGCTAGCGTCAGAGGGGAGGTATAGGCTGTCTGCTTCCACGTGTGGCCCTGGCAGCTCTGTGGTACACTCTTCAACAGATTCTTCCCGGCCTGCACTTGGCAGCTCACTGTCTATTGTTGGCAGCTGTGGTAGGTCTGGTGGTGGAGCTGTTTGTCTGGGCGCTGGCGGCTGTGGCGACAGCGTCAGCCCTTCAGGCAACATCCAATCCAATGGAGCCTGAAGGACATGGTTTGGTGGAGCATTGTGGTGTCACGAGGACAGGGCTTGTTTGGGACTGTCGTGATGAAGTCTTCATGGTGAATTGTATACCTGTGCCATCATAACATGTTACAATGATCTGAACAATGCTGCCTTCTGTGAAATTTCTTTTTGCAGATACATACCTTGATTTCTGTAGATGCCCGAGGTCTGCGTAGCAGCATTCCGAAGGTCAGGCTGAGCCTGTTTGGCATTACTGATGGAGGGGGCTGTTCACAACAGAGGAAATAAAGTGTGTTTCAAAACAAAATCATCATTGGCTCACGGAGTCAACAATAGACTAGATTACCCTAATTTGGCAGAGTTAGGCACTAAAATATGTCAGCCGAGTGGTTTCAACCAACGCACATACCTGAGCTCGAACAAGGTTCTTCGATGCCAGAGCTTGCATCGTGCATTAGTTCATGTCCAGGGTCAGGACCTTGCTCTGTGTCGTCAGCAGAAGGGGTTGACGATGTGCTGACCTCTTCAGCGATGAACGTGGCCGTTGCTTGTGCCGGTGCCTTCATCAATTCAGCAATTATCTATAAATGATAGTCATAAAAAATTACAACATGCAAACAAACGCACTGCCAATATGCTGCTAACACCCAGGTTTGGCCCAAATAAGGGTAACTGCCCCGAGCCCTTATCTTGGTTAGGCTCATGTCACTCTGCTGTATACCCTCTTCATCTTGACTTTGCTCGAACTGGTAAGCGAATCGCACCGTCAAGTGCGCAATCATGAACGCTAAGATGAAACGGTCTAATGACGACCGAGGTTAACTAGTGGCCTTGCCTCGAGTCGAGAAATTGAACAAGCGCTTGTAATGGCCTCTTGATTGGGGTGCAACTGTCATAAATGGCTAGCTGGTGCTCCCAGTGAACTTTATAAATAAACACCACATTCCACGAGATTAAAACAGAGTAACTCAGCACAAAATTTTTGTTATTTTTGTTCTAAATTGGCACGCGTTTAGCAGCATCTATTTTTGGCACAAGATTTGATTTTTGCTGCAATATAATTTCATACACCATCAGGTTTTTAGGCATTCTCGGCACTTGTCACCTTGAACCATTATTGCAAGCATGTATTCAATGTATGGGAAGAACATAGACGAAACAAGATCTTATAGAGCGACACACTGTTTACAAACAAGCCCACATTTGCCCACACCAGGTGTGGGGACTGCGCGTGCGCAGAAACCAAATTCACGTGAGGTGAAGCGCCTGCGCAATGCCGTTAACAGCGCCACCGCAGCTGCGTGACGTCAGGGCCGCGTGTTGGTCTATGACTGATATTGTCATAGCAATCAGAAATATAAACGAGGGGCAGAAACAATAATTGCAGGTTTTTGGGTTATAGTACATGCATATGTACCATAACAAGGTTCTCATTGAAAAAAACTGCAGCGCTCTTTTTCATTTATTTCCTGCAACTGAGAGAAACTGCCTTCCAGGTTAACAGTGAACACATGAAGCGACAGCAGCTTGACCACCTCATCAGGAAGAGAGGACCAGTGAGGGAAATGAGTTTTTCAAAACAGAATGATGTATACAGGCACACTCTTCTAAATGGCGTGGCACTCATACTGTGAGTATCCCTATTCCGAAATTTAGCAGCGTCTCCTTATTCGCCACAATGAGGAATAGCACATGCTCAAGACGCCACGGAGTTTGCACATCCTGCTCAGGCTCGGAATATACCAGCTGCAAACCAAAAGGAAGTATGTAGATCATCAATTAACCGCATTCTCCCAGGAATGGTTCAACTCGGTCCTATGTGCCATTTTCAGATACCCCAAACCAAAATTCAATATTTATTGGTTTATGCCAAATTTCTCAAATTAAAATTAGCTGGCATTTATGAGTAGTAATGCCTTGGCAATAGAGCCAAAGGTGCCAGCGCAAGCTCGTAGCTTCAAAGCAAGTTTCTGCCACATGAGCCCGCGTACTGAGTGTCATCGCCGCAGCTAGCTGCAGTCTCGCCATGTACACGATACCGACAGTGGAGTACCTGCGATTGGCGGCAACTTTTCGTCCGGCTAAGGGCACGAGAGCGAACACGGATGTAGTACACACTTAACCTGCGCGACGCTGTTAGCGAGAACAAGATCTTGGCGTTTCTCCGCATTCGACCTCAAAGGCGAGTTAGCAGGCACGATACTTCACCGCTCAGGCGAGTGCCGCAAACGAGCACTTCCCACTTTACGTGACAGCAAAACAAAAGCAAAAAATTGGCGTTCGCTTGCTCGCGCTAAGTGTTGCGCTATGTACTACGCTAATTCCACGACCACTCGCAATCGTGCTTTCCATTCGAAAACAAGCAGAAAAATATTTCAGTAGCCGCGCTCACCTCTTTGCGTCGCCGTTTTTCCACGGCGCCGCTATGCCGCTCTCGCTTGCGTTTTCGTGTGAAGAGCGATGGCACCACGCCAGGCTTCAAATAGGCCTGTTTTACAGGCAGGCCCAGACTTTGCAGTAACTTCGGGCTCGTCTTGTAGTCCTTGTCTTCGAAGTGCTCCGTGCAAAGACAATCGCCTTTGGCGGGCTTCCATGTTGGTTGGGAAGGACGGGCCGCGCGAATCCACAGCTTGCGCAATGTGGGCTCACTCGGAAACTTGTGCACAGGCCTGGAGCTGTAACATACGCTGTTCGAGCAGTCTTGTGCAGCGCAGTACCGCGGCATAACTATTGAAGAAACTACCAGAATTAGGAACACTTGGCGCGGACTTCAGCGGGAGCGGGACCAGCGGAACAACCCAGGCCAAGGAGCGAGGAACAAGAGGTCTGTGACGTCAGTTCCGCTAGGACTCCTCCGCGGCGTCCGCGTTGGCGTCAACGAGGTAGAGGGGCTTAGAGCGATAAACCGGGGTTCCGGTCTGCACTCGAAAGTGACCCCCATAAGGAGGCTGCCATTGTACGCAAATTTGACCACACGTCACATGACCAAACCAAATACGTGACGTCACAGGAAAGATGGCAGCGCCCATACAGCGGCTGGCCCCAGCTGGGCCGGAGCTTGTCGGATACTTTGTTGGTTGTCGTTCGTCTCGGCGAGTTGATTTCAGACGCGGAAGCCGTCATATGAGGCCGGTCGAAAGCGAGTTCAGAGTTCAGCGTGGTGTTTGACGTAGGTATAACGTGAAAATACGGAGAAACGGTGTGCATTTCGCTGGTGACCGACCGGGACCGGGATAAGGGGCCTTCATAGGCATTGCAGAGAAGATACTTAAAACTACACACATGATAATAGCATTAAAGCACACTGCTGTAACTTGTTAAATGGAGAAACAAACACACCTCTGAGCATATAGTTTAATAGTATGTGTTGATGCATTGTTATATAGCATGACACTTCCTATATGTATGACACAATAGACCCTTTGCAGAACCTTATCAAGCAACACAACTGTCACCATTTTTTTCGGCGTAAAGCACACGAATGGGCCCCAGTTCACGTCGAACGCTAATACAGCATTCGAGTCCAATACGTGCTGAGCCGAATTCACAGGGATGGTGGACATAACATTCTTGTCGAACAAATGCCCAAAGTCTGAAAGCTTGGGGTAATTACAATAGTAGCTACTGTAATTTGTTTCATCAGAATTTGGCAGACGGCAAAGGCTACCGTCTCGGTGAGTCAATACACACATTGGAGAGAGGCACATGACAGCATATCACCAGAGTGCTTGTCTGCACAGATTTGTCACACACCTTCGCTCCGTCTCTCTGATTGGCTCGAGGGGGCTATGGCGGTTGGCCTTTTCCAAGTAACGGTGATGCGAAGTATAGACAGCCCACACTTTTAAAAAGAGTCTATTGAAGAGACCGAAAGGAATGGTAGTCAACATTTTTCAACAAGACTGCTCTCCAGGCAAGGGATGAACACAAATATGAATCATCTTACCCAGGTAATTAGAACAATTAAATAATTGACCGACTAATACAATGCACTCTTGATGGAAAAGAGTATAGCTGCAATAAATCCTACAAAACAGAAAAAATGCGCAGTTAATCTATGCATGCACCAAAACAGTTGTTCTTATAGCAAGTCGAATAGCTTTGAGGCAGGTGCCTGCAACGATTTATTCTTCCCCATACTCAGTAAAACGCCATCCTCGTAGCTGAAAATAAGGGTGCACTTCGCACTCACACACACACAAAAAAAGAGGAAGAAAAGCGATCGAATGTAGAATCGTGGATTAGCACAAAAGAATCGCAGGAGCTTCCTCGCTAAAAGTTGCTATGGTTGTTCGGTGACGGAGGGCTGAACCAACTTCCCTTAGGCCCTAACGCGACGTATACATTTCGCGTAGATTCTCAGATATTTCAACGTTCAAACAAAGCTAAGAGAATGCGAAAATTTCGTGTTAAAAGCACTCAAAGTTCTATCGGTCCTCGGACACATCCCGGAATCCGAGCACCGGTACGGCGATGCTGTCTCACAGGCGTTAATATCCAGATGATCCAGAGCGATCTTGCGCAAAAACGGTATAAAGTCTCATTCCTTCATATTTTCACATTATACCTGCGTCAGCGAGCACGAAGAAGCCCGAAGTCGTCGGAAAGCAGCTGCACATCACGGCTACCGCGCACCGAACAAACTCGCATCCGCCAGCTCTGGGCGCTGCCATCTTACCTGTGACGTCACGGCTCTTGGGAGGTCACGTGACGAGTGGTCACATTTGCGTAAAATATGGCGGCAACCGGGGGGGTGCCACTTCCGAACTTCCGGTTTATCACTCTAAGCCCCTCTACCTCGTTGGTTGGCGTCCACAGGTGGCGTCAATCTAGTCAATCGAGTCAATCCACTGATCTCATCAGTGAGTCAATCCACCGGCGGGTTCCGGCCGACGGATTGCCCGATCGCGGAAAAACTCGTTGGATCGCGGCTCTTCAATCCGATCACCATCCCCTGGTATGGTCTTGATTTTTAGGTATAGTAACGCCCGGGGCAGCTCGCCCGGAGCTTATTTTGAAAACTTCAGATATCAGTTTAGTGTCCCTGGCCTTTATGGTGTCTAGTTCTCGTTTTGTCCTTATGTTCGAGCCCTGCCATGTATTCTGAAATTCAGCACAAACTTGCCCAATAATCAGCACTCTCCGATAATTATAACCATCTAATTTTTGCATGTTATGTGAACTTTATAAGCTCATTGAATACTAGCACCATGCCTTACGTAGTTCATAATTTGCAACGAGGTAGAGGGGCTTAGAGCGATAAACCGGGGTTCCGGTCTGCACTCGAAAGTGACCCCCATAAGGAGGCTGCCATTGTACGCAAATTTGACCACACGTCACATGACCAAACCAAATACGTGACGTCACACAAAAGATGGCAGCGCCCATGGAGCGGCTGGCCCCAGCTGGGCCGGAGCTTGTCGGATGCTTTGTTGGTTGTCGTTCGTCTCGGCGAGTTGATTTCAGACGCGGAAGCCGTCATATGAGGCCGGTCGAAAGCGAGTTCAGAGTTCAGCGTGGTGTTTGACGTAGGTATAACGTGAAAATACGGAGAAACGGTGTGCATTTCGCTGGTGACCGACCGGGATATTGCCACGGAAGAGACAATCTGACCTACGTTGCTCGGACCTCGGATTGATTCGGATACCGCTAGGATAAAATTTAAGGCGACGTTTCTGTGCTCTCGTTGACCATCGGAATCTTCGAGGTTTGCAGTGAAGCGTGTGCATATTTGGATACACAGTTTAGCGACGGAAATTGCCTGAGTCGTGCTCGGCGGTGTGCAATCGCGGTGCAGCTTCGATCAAATGACCGAGGGCTCACTTCGGTTGTGCGGCGCACCGGAAGACTGCCTTGAAGCTGGTAGTTCCCGTGCCGTGCTGAATGATGCTGTGCTGCTTACAAATTGTTCCGGCGTAGAAGTGCACTTTCACGGAGCACAGGTGTGCGGCGCACCGAAGAGCTGCCTTCAAGCTGGTAGTTCCTGTGCCATGTTTTAGGTGATGCTGTGCTGCTTCCAAAATTGTTCCGGCGTAGACGTGCACTTTCACGGAGCACAGGTGTTGCAGTTGGTATTGATCCCGCTGGTCTGTCGCACGTTTCGTCAACACAAACGTTTCATCCACACTCGTTACGCGAATTGCAAGCTGTCCGGACATTTCACCGAGCGTGTTACGTACCCAGCTCACGCCGCTTTGTGGCAACAGTCTGCAGTGGCTCATTACCAGAAAAGTGGTCCCACATCCATTTCAGTTCAGTTCGTCCACGGCAGTCGCCAAACCCCGAAGGAGAGGATTTATTCGGACAGAATGCCACTAAAGCAATGCAGCTTCTTCAGTGGTCAGGATAGATTCTCTTCTGCTAGTTTTGTTATACTGTCACGGATCCTTGTTCCAGTCCTATCTTCTATCAATATTCACTATTCTGGGACACTGCAGGTCATGCTCAGCTGTAATCGTATGTTCAGGTGGAGGTACTGGGCACTTTACCCGTAGCCCTTCACTCTGTGTGAACCCGGCGGCTCTTCAGCCGAGTTACCCGATAATGGGACACGGCTGGCGGACTATTCTGTGTCTTATACCCCTGTCGAGCCGTAGGCAAAGTCCTGACCCGAGCCTGGCAGAACAACCGCAAGACGACAGAGTACCACAAGGAGTAACCTCGAAAATACACCACGAAGCACCTGAAATCCGAGCCAGTTGCTGCTACCAGGAAAAACCACCGGAATTCGGTCTCCTGTCAGAAAATCCGAAGCTGACTAAGCCAACAATGACAAACCTGTAGCACAAACCGTGTCCCCTCCCACCATTGTTTGCATGCCCGTCGCAAATCACACTCCGACGCTTTTTCACGCAAGCTGTATGAAGACGTCAAGGACTGGATTGAACAATATGACAGTGTCGCCCGCCACATTGGGTGGACAGACAACCAGCTCCTGCAGAACCTATACTTCTCGTGGAAGCAACTGCCGGCGCTGGTCTGAGAACCATGGATCCTCCTTAACGTCATGGGAAGTTGGCAAGATCAAGCTGAAGCGCGCATCCGTCAGCCAACATCAACGAAAGAGAGCCGGATTCTTGATTCTGTCCAGGACACTGCCCCAATGAGAGCGCCACCGCACTCGTGGAGGATGTTTTGCGCTTGATCGAGCGCCTACGCCCACGCCGACCTTGATGCTACAGAAGACAAGAACCTAAGAATCCCATGCGCCTCACGTGAGGTCAACGCCTTCGGCAGCCTTGTCCGCAACCCCCAACAACAGTCGAAGTGTTCATATCACTGAGGCTTCCAACATGGAATGTGCACTGCATGCCCGAGCCTGCCACTATGAACAACTTCCCGGCGTCTCGACACTCGAGTTGTCCAGCTACTACTTCGACGCCAGCCTCCCAGGCATCCACGACATCACCCACGACGTTGTCTGGGAGGAGATCAGGACGCTACTTCCTGCCATCAGTTGCCCGGCTTTTATTTCGATTGCCGAGATTGTTTCAGAACAAGTTTGACAGGTATTTCAACCGAGACTTCTGCGAGCGAAGCGGCATCTGACAAACCAAGGGCAACTTACGCCACAATGACACGACGACCGCCACCGGCTGCCCCTTAGTATTGAATGCCAATTCAATGAGACACTCTAACGCCGAAGCATTCCCGACATCGTGTGTAGGACTGTGCTCAACAAAGTACACCGAGGAAAACGTAGGTGATGCGAATGTGCGACCGAAAACCACTTTGCTACCACTGCATGAAGCCGACCATGTCTACCAAAGCAGCCCGTACCAATGAATTGGTCGGCGAGGGTTCGTGCCAAACGACCCTCGATTACGTCTCGAGGAGCGACCACGGGAGATTAAGGATTACCTTCGGCGATCTTTCTCCCTGATGCCGAAGGTGCTGAATCAAAGATTCTGAATCCCTGATTACCTCAAAGCTCCACATGTCCATCACCTCAACAAGACAAAGCAGGTGAGCGGCGATGCAGTGACAGTGGATTTGGTGTCGGTTGTCGTCCAAGGACAATACCTAAAAATTTGCTGACACCAATTTTCTGTGTCCACTCCACGAAGCACAGTTTCCAACTTTGAGGGAGAATGCCCCTGAGTGACTTGAAGGAATAGAATGGTTGGTTGCTCTCAAAAGTGAACTGCAAGCATCACCAGACTTGGATAGCAAACAAAAATTGTTGCCAGCTTTCAAGTCAACAGTACAGCAAAAGGCACAGCCACGTAAACAATACATGCCCGAACTTGCTACATTGATGCCGAAAACTACCAGGAAAATTTTCGGATTAGAAGCCAGCCCTGCAGCTTCAGTGCACATGACGTATGATTACAAGACAGCATCAGTCGGTCAAAGTTGCCACTCGACCAAATTGAACACCCACATGCCAGGAGCGTCATCCGACAACAAGGTCCACAGGTACTACGACTGAACGCCTGACACGAGACTGTCGCAGAAAGAACTCGTTATGGAACCATTTACTAAGAATCAATAATTTTGTAATCAAGTGGAAATAAACATATTTCCGCTTGCCTTCATGCCTTGAGAGTCTACACACCGAGGATTGTGTCCATTGCACGCTCTGGACCTTACGAGGACACTCGCTTCTCTGACCCTTCAATATTAATTAAGGGGTCATGCCAGACTGGCAGACTTCTTGCAAGGGGCTGCACTCAATCAACCTTTCCTGAACATGTGGTGCATCCGAAAACCAACTCCAGTGATGTGAAAATGTTATTCATTAATTTATTCCTTCCAGGGGCCTTCGTAGGCATTGCAGAGAGGATACTTAAAACTACACACATGATAATAGCATTAAAGTACACTGCTGTAACTTGTTAATTGGAAAAACAAACACACCTCTGAGCATATAGTTTAATAGTATGTGTTGATGCATTGTTATATAGCATGACACTTCCTATATGTATGACACAATAGACCCTTTGCAGAACCTTATCAAGCAACACAACCGTCACCATTTTTTTCGGCGCAAAGCACACGAATGGGCCCCAGTTCACGTCGAACGCCAATGCAGCATTCGAGTCCAATAGGTGCTGAGCCGAATTCACAGGGATGGCGGACATAACATTCTTGTCGAACAAATACCCAAAGTATGAAAGCCTGGGGCAATTACAGTAGTAGCTACTGTAATTTGTTTCATCAGAATTTGGCAGACGGCAAAGGCTACGGTCTCGGTGAGTCAATACACACATTGGAGAGAGGCACATGACAGCATATCACCAGAGTGCTCGTCTGCACAGATTTGTCACACACCTTCGCTCCGTCTCTCTGATTGGCTCGAGGGGGCTGTGGCGGTCGGCCTTTTCCAAGTTACGGTGATGCGAAGTATAGACAGCCCACACTTTTAAAAAGAGTCTATTGAAAAGACCGAAAGGAATGGTAGTCAACATTTTTCAACAAGACTGCTCTCCAGGCAAGGGATGAACACAAATATGAATCATCTTATCCAGGTAATTAGAACAATTAAATAATTGACCGACTAATACAATGCACTCTTGATGGAAAAGAGTATAGCTGCAATAAATCCTACAAAACAGAAAAAATGCGCAGTTAATCTATGCATGCACCAAAACAGTTGTTCTTATAGCAAGTCGAATAGCTTTGAAGCAGGTGCCTGCAACGATTTATTCTTCCCCATACTCAATAAAACGCCAACCTCGTAGCTGAAAATAAGGGTGCACTTCGCACTCACACACACACAAAAAGGAAGAAAAGCGATCGAATGTAGAATCGTGGATTAGCACAAAAGGTTAAAATCGCAGGAGCTTCCTCGCTAAATGTTGCTATGGTTGTTCGGTGACGGAGGGCTGAAACAACTTCCCTTAGGCCCTAACGCGACGTATACATTTCGCGTAGATTCTTAGATAATTCAACGTTCAAACAAAGCTAAGAGAATGCGAAAATTTCATGTTAAAAGCACTCAAAGTTCTATCGATCCTCGGACACATCCCGGAATCCAAGCACCGGTACGGCGATGCAGAGCTGATGCTGTCTCACAGGTGTTAATATCCAGATGATCCAGAGCGATCTTGCGCAAAAACGGTATAAAGTCTCATTCCTTCATATTTTCACATTATACCTGCGTCAGCAAGCACGAAGAAGCCCGAAGTCGTCGGAAAGCAGCTGCACATCACGGCTACCGCGCACCGAACAAACTCGCATCCGCCAGCTCTGGGCGCTGCCATCTTACCTGTGACGTCACGGCTCTTGGGAGGTCACGTGACGAGTGGTCACATTTGCGTAAAATATGGCGGCAACCGGGGGGGTGCCACTTCCGAACTTCCGGTTTATCACTATAAGCCCCTCTACCTCGTTGATAATTTGGAAGCAGTTGCATATAGAGCACTATATAGACCAGTGTCCGCGCCAATTCCAGGGCGCCGCCATGGATGGATGGATGGATAGATGAATACGGCTGAGCCCTTTGGATCAGGCGGTAGCTTACGCCACCTAGCCATTTTGTTTTACCATTTAAGCTTAGAATATTTAAATGTGAAATCTATATTCACTCCGCAGTGCAAAGAAAGTGAGGCTATGAAACCCTCTTGCCATCAGTGATTAAGAAAATACCTAGTTTTCTCTCGATTTCTGCCACCATTCACTTAATCTTTGCTTGGTAATCTCTACAGTCTTGAAATCCACTCTCCCTTCGCTGTCTCTAAAACCCAATGACTTTATTAAATCTATGTTGTCTTCGGTAGGCATAGGGTGAAGCCCTTTACAGTAGAGTATCAAGTGCTCAGCCGTCTCGTCCTCCTCTCCACAAGCAGTGCACACTGTATCAATTTCCTGGTACTTCACTCTGTATGTTCTGGTTCGCAGAACACCCGTTCTTGCCTCAAACAGCAATGAGCTTCCCCTAGAATTGTCATAAATGCTTTCTTTGGCAATAACTCTTTTGTTTAATCTATAGCTTTCCAGAGCAGTCTTTGTCTGCATTCCCTCTAGCCACCGATCTCTTTCTGTGGCCTTAACTTTCTTCTTAACTGAGACTTGCTCTTCCGTATCTTCGCTATAGCCCAAAAACCTTCCTCTTAATTTCCTAGTGCGCTGTCTCCACTTTGTGTCTACACTCCTCATGTATAAATAGCTGAAAACCTTTCGTGCCCATTGCTCCCCATCCATTAGCCTCAACCTATCCTCAAATTCTACCTTGCTCACCGCTTCCCTGCTCTCAAATGATGCCCATCCCATGTCTCCTTGTACTCCCTGGTTTGGCGTTTTGCAATGCGCCCCCAAAGCCAGTCTACCTACTCCGCGCTGTTTTATTTCTAGTTTCGCATGCACTTCGGATTTCATGCATAGCACTGCGTTTCCAAAAGTCAAGCCAGGCACCATGACCCCTTTCCAAATCTCTCTCACCACCTCATACCTGTTGTAATTCCAAAATGCTCTATTTTTCATTACAGCTGCATTTCTGTTGCCCTTACCTATTATATACTTTTCATGGTCTCTGAGATATTCTGCACCATCACATATCCATACTCCTAGATACTTGTATTTACTAGCTCTCTCAACTGTAACATTCTGTATCTTCAGCCTCTCAACTTCATCCTCGTTAAAAATCATGACTGCCGATTTTTCGCTACTGAATTCTAAACCTAATTCCTCTCCTTCCCTACCACAGATGCTCATTAATTCCTGCAACTCTGTCCTGTTGTTAGCCATTAGTACAATATCATCCGCATACATCAATCCCGGTAAGGATTGCTGAATTTTTTGGCCTAGCTTACTGTAAGAAAGGTTGAACCCAAGCCCACTCTTCTCTAGTCTATCCTCCAATCCTCTCAGATACAACATAAACAGCAAAGGCGATAACGGGCACCCCTGCCTAAGGCCTCGTCTTATCTCTATTTTCCCTGTCGCCATTCCTTCCCATGTTATAATCACCTTGTTATCTTTGTAAATGCTCCTTAATAGTGCTGTTAGTCCTTCATCTAGGTTTAAGTTCTCCATTATGTCCCACAGGTTTCTTTGGTTCACATTGTCATAGGCACCCTTGATATCCAGAAATGCCAGCCAGAGCTGTCTGTTTTCTTTTTGCGCTATTTCTATACACTGTGTTAGAGAAAATAAGTTGTCCTCCAACCTTCTTTGTTTTCGAAACCCGTTCTGTAACTCGCCCAGTATGCCCTCGCAATCTACCCATTCCTCCAGTCTGTTCTTTATAATCTGCATTACCAACCTGTAAATAACCGGTGTCACGGTTATAGGACGATAATTCCTAATATCAGACTTATCTCCCTTTCCCTTATATATCATACTCATCCTACTAAGCCTCCATTCATCTGGAATATTTCCTTTTGTTATCATGGTACTCACTACCTCCCTTAGTTTTGCCTTAGATTTAGGACCAAAATTCTTCACCAGCTTGATAGGGATACCATCTGTGCCTGTCGACGTGCCACTAGGGACTCTTCGTTCCGCCTTTTCCCATTCTCTTTGTCCAAAATCCGCGATGTCACAAACTGGACTGCTACTTCCTTCGGTTCTCCTATCTTCCACATGTACCCGTTCCCGAAATTTCTCCTCCATCACTGCTCCTATATATTGTATCGCATCATCTCCCTCTAATTGATCTCCCTGATGCGAGAGTATAAACCTCTGTCTAGCTTGCGTTGTTTCACCGAGTGAGTTCAAGTGCTCCCAAAACTTCTTGGCAGCATTTCTATCTTTCTTACTTACATTACTCATCCATTCCTCACCTTTTCTCTGAATTTTCGCATTGATCAAACTGGATGCCTCTCGGCGACATGTTACAAAATTGTTTATCTACGCTCGCGCCACCACGCGGAAAGAACTAGCAGGCAGGGGGGGGGGGGGGGGGGGGGGGGGCTGCGTTGGCGGCGTTGCTTTGGGTAGCTGGATGCGGCAGGCTGTCCGAATGCACCGACACATCGTGAAAGATGTCTTCACCAGAAGCCTCTGCGGCCCGTTCTTCAACAGGCAAGATGTCGTGAACATTCGAGAACCCATCTCGATCAAGGAAAATAAGGGAAAACCTTTTTTGTCTTAGATGTTCTCGGTGTCTGCTGACCCTTGACACCCGCGTTTCAGTCCGGGTTCATTGCATAGTAAATATTTCGCTACCGCTTTCTTGTAGCTTTCAAATGCTTGATTGTTGGCTTCTTGTATACGACATTACATTCGTGGCACGTTTGAGACCGATTTTCGCGATCTGCTTGCCTTTCTGCGGCAGCGCGGCTCTGCCGAGCCGAAATAAGTGGGGGGCGTTCACTTGATCGAACGCCGTTTTAGCGAATGAAAACGAGACGACGACGTTTCATCGAATGACTATCGAATGGGTCTAGTTACATAGACAGCTCGGATTAGCTCTCTTTTGTAATGTGGCGCCTTGTCTGCCGCTACGAAGCGGCGTAAACGAGGGCTCCGAGTAATATAGCCCGCGTCCCCCCCCCCCCCCCCCTACACACACACACACAAACACACTGAGAGCGTCTGGGTTCGAAACTATTAATTGCCAGTTCTAAAGGATGGTCCTTACTTGAAGTGGGAGCTGGAATTCTACGAGGTACCAGGAGACACTTACTATCGGGCAACGAAGCACGGTGCCTGTGGTGGCGAAGTCTGGGAACGCTACTGATTAATATTGTGACAGGCGATCAGTTATGATAGCAGACGAAACTTCGACTCGTTTGTTCAGAAGTTCGCGGTGATATTTTATTAGCCCTCGTTACAGCACACCAAGGATCTTAGGCAGTGAAATTCACATCACGCAGGCTCGTCCGTCGTAGTCAAATGAGCGCAGTCGACGATGAGGTGTGATGAGCTACTAAGCTTCACAAGGAAAATGCGCGTGAGAAAGAGTTTTGAGGAAGTCCAAAACACCGATCCAGCAGACGCACGTACGTATGTTTACTCCGGACTTCCATGAACCCGACGGCGCAAGATCAAAGAGCACCGCCGCCATCGCCACCCGGTTTTCTCTGCACTTTGCGCGACGACGGCACTGCAACGGAGGGCACTCGCCTCGGCGTTAACAATCCGCGAAATAGATTAATTTCCCACTCTTGAAGCCATTCCAAATGATAAATGAAAATACCTCGGCGTTGTTGAACATCTGACGACACAACCAACACAACTGTGCCGCTGGCTGCGTGAGCCTGACACAACTGTGCCGAGCGCCTGCTCGGCACCGTTGTTGCTCGTGAAGGCCTGCTTATTTGTAGTTGAGACGATGATTCCACATCTTTCGTGGTGCTTGCAATAACTTCGAAGGGCAGGGGAACCTTCTCACGAGGACGTTGAAGACACTCAACACCGGAGCCACCAAAGCAATCGCACAAACCGTCGCCATGTTCGCTTCTTCTTCGTCACTCGCGGCGCGGTCAACTCGTCGCGAGATGTTTTCTGGCTCGGCTAGATGAAAACCAACAGCGGCAAAGTGGCGTATGGACACACGGCTCTCACATTACGGGCACTATACTCACATACCGCGGTAAACAGGACCGATGCCGGCGAAACGGCAGTCGGCACACCAGCGAAGAAGCCCACAACGGGAACCGGCGGCGCAGGCCGACGCTAGAGCACTATATAGACCAGTGTCCGCGCCATTTCCAGGGCGCCGCCATGTTTATCTACGCTCGCGCCACCACGCGGAGAGATCTGGCAGGCAGGAGGGGGGGGGGGGGCTGCGTTGGCGGCGTTGCTTTGGGGAGCTGGATGCGGCAGGATGTCCGAATGCACCGGCACATCGTGAAAGATGTCTTCACCAGAAGCCTCCGCGGCCCGTTCTTCAACAGATAAGATGTCGTGAACATTCGAGAACCCATCTCGATCGAGAAAACAAGAGAAAACCTTTCTTGTCTTAAATGTTCTCGGTGTCTGCTGACCCTTGACATCCGCGTTTCAGTCCGGGTTCATTGCGTAGTAAATATTTCGCTGCCGCTTTCTTGTAGCTTTCAAATGCTTGATTGTCGGCTTCTTGTATACGACATTACATTCGTGGCACGGTTGAGACCGATTTTCGCGATCTGCTTGCCTTTCTGCGGCTCTGCCGAGCCGAAATAAGTGGGAGGCGTTTACTTGATCGAACGCCGTTTTAGCGAATGAAAATGAGACCACGACGTTTCGTCAAATGACTAGCGAATGGGTCTTGTTCCATAGACAGCTCGGATTAGCTTTCTTTTGTAATATGCCGCCTTGTCTGCCGCCGCGAAGCGGCGAAAACGAGGGCTCCGAGTGTGTTAGCACGCCCCCCCCCCCCCCCCCCCCCCCCACACACACACACACACACACGCTGCGACCGTCTGGGTTCAAAACTATTAATTGCCAGTTCTAAAGGATGGTACTTACTTGAAGTGGGAGCTGGAATTCTACGAGGTACCAGGAGACACTTACTATCGGGCAACGAAGCAGGGTGCCTGTGGGGACGGAGTCTAGGAACGCTACTGATAAATATTGTGACAGGCGATCAATTATGATAACAGACGAAACTTCGACTCGTTTGTTCAGAAGTTCGCGGTGATATTTTATTAGCCCTCGTTATAGCACACCAAGGATGGTCCAAGGATCTTAGGCAGTAAAATTCACATCACGCAGGCTCGTCCGTCGTAGTCAAATGAGCGCAGTCGACGACGAAATGTAATGAGCTACTAAGCTTCACAAGGTAAATGCCCGCGAGAAAGAGGTTTGTGGCAGTCCAAAACACCGATCCAGCAGACGCACGTACGTACGTTTACTCCGGACTCCATGAACCCGACGGCGCAAGATCAAAGCGATCAAAGAGCACCGCCGCCATCGCCACCCGGTTTTCTCTGCACTTCGCGCGACAACGGCACTGCAACGGAGGGCACTCACCTCAGCGTTAACAATCTGCGAAATAGATTAATTTCCCACTCTTGAAGCCATTCCAAATGATAAATGAAAATATCTCGGCGTTGTGGAACATCTGACGACACAACTGTGCCGAGCGCCTGCTCGGCGTCGTTGTTGCTCGTGCAGGCCTGCTTATTTGTAGTTGAGACGATGATTCCACACCTTTCGTGCCACTCGTGGTGCCTGCGATAACTTCGAAGGGCAGGGGAATCTTCTCACGAGGACGTTGAAGACACTCAACACCGGAGCCACCAAAGCAATCGCACAAACCGTCGCCATGTTTGCTTCTTCGTCACTCGCGGCGCGATCAACTCGTCGCGAGATGTTTTCTGGCTCGGCTAGATGGAAACCAACAGCGGCAAAGTGGCGTATGGTCACACGGCTCTCACATTACGGGCACTATACTCACATACCGCGGTAAACAGGACCGATGCCGGCGAAACGGCAGTCGGCACACCAGCGAAGAAGCCTTCAACGGGAAGCGGCGGTGCAGGCCGACGCAGCCCCCCCTCCCCGTGAGCGTCTGGGTTCGAGATTATTGTTCGCTTTTGCTCCTTGTGGTCGAGGCTAAAAAGAGCACTTCCGGACAAAGGTCTATTCGCGACTCCAGCAAAACGGACGCCGCCAAGCGGGAAAACCGGGAACCAGCCGGTCCAGGTCGCTCCGCGCCCCTCCGCGTCTCTGGTGGCTTTCGCGGAGACGTGTTGTCGGCGCGGTGGCGAACGATGTAATTTGACGAAGGTCCGAATATTTCTTAAGTTTGTGAGTGATCATTAGTGTGGTGAAGCCTCAGTAGATTGTTTTCTTCTATTACGTGTTTGAAAGCCCGTTTACTCCACAGCACACGGTCGCGTGCTTTCGATTTCTTGGATGGGGAGGATTCACGGAAAACTTTGTGATTTCTTGTCTGTCTCGAGTCACATTCAAAGTGACACTTGGTAACTAATACTGGAGGGAACATCAATGTTGCAGTCAAGTGAATGAGAAGGTTTGATAGCTGCTTTTCTTGAGTTTGGTTGTGTTCGGTTAGCTTCAAGTTTGAGCCACCCACGCCGGTCGGTGCGTTGGCTATTCATCTTGGCTGCTTTTCGCCGAAAAAGCCTCTGGACCACACTGAAGGAGTTGGTCTGATTTCGAAATTACTTGATTCAGGAAAACTTGCTCACTGCAAATGATGAATGAGGGAAATTATCTGTTTTCAAAAGGTGGGAGACATGTCTCGCAACGCTAGATGCTGTCACGGCATTTTGACCTATCGCGCCTCCAATATTTATATTACGAGGACGTCGAAGCCAGCAGCAATATACGTCTACATTGGTCAGGTTGACCGGCACAAAAAAAAAAATACTAATTTTTTCCGTTCAATGCAGAGAGGTTCTGCGCGGATCTTCAGTGAAGTCTCTCTTCAGTTTGTCCCCGTGCTGCCGGCTATAGAACCATTTGGCTAAGTTTAAGTAGTATGTCTCCGACTGTCGAATATACTATGATTCAGCAGCTCACCTAATAGCTAGTCAACTAAGCTCATATTTCAACCCGAAGGGTATACTAATATCGCTATAGTGGGACCCCCCCCCCCCCCCCCCCCATAGTACGTTGTATAATACATAACCCGCTCGTCAAAATGACTTCTCGATTGCTACTAAAACCTGAATTGAAATACGAGTATCAGCTGCTTAGTGGGGCGCCGTCGGGTTAACACGGTCCTTGGCTCAAGAAGCGGTTGCTTAATTTTCGTAATTTTCCTGCAGCCTGTGTTGTTGGCCGAGCAGACGACTGGAGCTGTTTCGTAAACGCGGATACGCACAAAAGCTCGATTTCGCGGACAGATAAGTCGCATGGTCGAGGCATGCGAGTTAGCTGAAAAGTTAATCTCTGTGGAACAATTCTATAGTCATCGCCGCTTTCCTTAGATGATCAAAACTGATTAGTATATTACCGTCCCTCCGGAGCCCATAGTTTCGGTTTTGAACGAAATCTCCGAAACGAAAGTTTGACACGAAAAGAACAAAAAAACACCGGCAAAACAAAACTATGCTTTGTAAGTTTATCTGCACCGGCTACACTTAACCGTCTCAGTTCAAATAGTTCAAATACCTATAAAATTGGGCATTAAACAAAAGAAAATCTGTTAAATTGAACGCGCCACCTGTTCAGGCGGCCCGGCCGAGCCGCCGCGACCTGGACTCAGCCGCCATGTTCGTCTGGTGGGGGCGCCCCCTATAGGTCGCTGGAGTCGCGAATAGCTCCTACGGAGCAGAGTAGCGCAATCCTTTGAACTCCGTGTTTTGCCGACAACATGGCCGACAGAGCGGCTCGGCGCGAGTCACGTGGTACTCAGGGTTCCAGGAGGCGGCCCGCCCTATGGGAGAATACATGGAGATCGATACAACACGGCTGATTAAAAAATGAACGGCGAGTTCACACTTTTCAAAACTAGCCTGTCGTGAAGTTAGTAAAGCACTAAACACTTTATCAAAGTTTTAATAATATCGGATGCGTGTGCAAATTTTGAGAAGGCAATTTCCAAGGCAATGGCGTTTGAAGCAGACGATTTTTGCTCGCGGCGGAGATGGGCTTTTCGGGTTGGCCAGAGCGGGTCACGTGAATGGTGTGACGTCGCCGTGTCGTCTGCTGCATGATGCCGCTCAAGCAATTTTTTAAAAAAAAGTCAGGTCCTTTCGGGGCACAAAACATAGCGCAAATTATTCTAAAATGTTCTATTAGTATGTCAAAAACGATAGCCATTCCGTACATTCCCACATTACTGAAGAAACAACGATTTTCTCACGTTCTCCATGCATTTCTGACCGCAGTTGGAACCTCCGGGCGTTCGCCGCTAGTCGCCGAGAGGCGGCGTTCTAGATTGCGCTACTCTGCTCCGAAGGAGCTATATAGTGCTCTAGCCGACGCAGCCCCCCCTCCCCGTGAGCGTCTGGGTTCGAGATTATTGTTCGCTTTTGCTCCTTGCGGTCGAGGCTAAAAAGAGCACTTCCGGACAAAGGTCTATAGCTCCTGCATAACACAAGATTGTTAATAAGAAATTCAAATTTTTATCTAAAAAGGATAGAATGAAAAAAAAAAGGTGGTTGAATATTGTGATGCGCAGCTATAAACATCCAAGCTGTTTGACTGATTTCATCTATTCAAGCTATTGCATGTCCTACAGTAACACTAAAAAATATACGCTGTGGCTAGCGTTACGTCCGGACCAGGGTGCAAGATAGACAGGTGGGGAAACGAGAGTCAAATGATCGACCGGATTGTGTCCCCCTCGGTTTTCTCTTTTTTCTGTGGCGCCACTGATCTCTATGTCTATTTGCTGGATCGCGTTTGACCAGCTCCTCCTATGGACCGAAATGCGGCAGGAGGGTAAAGGTGGGTGAGGAGGAGTGGCAAATCCCGTGCGCCGACACCCGGGGTCCCGAGTGAACGATCGCAAAAGAGAGCGACAGAACACGAGAGAAAGAAAGCAACGTTGCCATGGTAAACGCGAAGAGTGAAAACTCTCAGCAATATAAACAGTGATAACTTAACGTTGTAAACTAAATTCTGAGCTATTCTAACGCTTATAAAAAGCAATAAAGTCATTACGCTGCATTAACTTCCCTTCTGTCGAAATCTCGGAAATCTGGTGGTTGCGCAGTTTCGTATTCCTCAACCGCGCCCCGCCGGCGAAGCCGGGTATATGGTTTAGTTTAGCGTTAACGCGAGGCCGTACATCTGCGCGCTATGCAAAAAGAAAGCTTCGAAAGGAACGTGAATATCTTTCCACCGGTAAGTTCTTGGATTGTTGAAGTTCACGAAACTGCTCTGATGATGTAACCGTGTTTGGGACCCCGAGGGTCTGCCTGCATGATCCGCCGCTTGCGGCAGCCAGAATGTATGGGAAAATGGCGGACCTTTTCCTCTAGAGTTAGTATGTATGATCTCTATGAAATGCGGTCACTGGCGGCCACCTTTAGGTAGAGTTATATCATCTCTAGCCATCATAGTAATATGGCGGACAGCGCAATGGCGGCCGGGTGCCATAAAAATACATAAAATAGCCGTGGATCTAGTACCCTGTACCGTGGGAGATATTTCGTGCTTGATTCAAGTTGTTCGACGACGCAGACTCTTGAAACCCGGCGTGAACGGCAGCCTCATCTTTGAGGACCCGGAGAAAGTTCTACGAAAGCGCAGCACCGGGGGAAAGCAGCGCAGCTCGCATCAAAAGCAGACTCCGTAAAGGATGGATGGATGGATGGATGGTAATGGCTATACCCTTTGTATCGGGCGGCAGCTTGCGCCACCTAGCCTAACATTTCGTCATCCCTTCTACTATTTTTTTTGTATGTATTTTGTTATAACAGTTCCCCCTCTCTTTTAAATTGAATTTATTGCCTATTTTTATATGTTTTTTTTTTATCCTTCCCTAGATCTCTTCCACCAATCTTCCAATCTCCTCTTAGTAATCGCAATTCTTTCCCTATCAATTCGTCCATTCATGTCCGGAAAACCCAGCGCCCCCTCCAAATCCGTAGTCATCCCCCCCAAGAGGGTGGGACGAAGCCCCGTGCACCTTAAAATTAGATGTTCTATAGTTTCCCTTTCGCGGTTGCATACGTCACACAGAGTGTCTACTTCCTGAAATTTAGCCCCATACGTTTTCGTTCGCAGCACCCCCGTTCTAGCCTCAAACAACAAAGAGCTCCCCACTGAATTATCATACAGCTGTTCCTTCTTTATTTCTTGTTTTTGTGCCCTGTATATTGCTAAAGCTGATTTCCCCTGCATTCTCTCTTCCCACAATTTCCTCTCTGTTTCCTTTACTCCCTTTTCCACTGTTATGCTCTGATCGGCTCCATCTCGTTGAATGTATTTAAATCTCAGCTTGCGGGTTCGGTTTGTCCACCTAGTGTTAAGACTTTTCATATATAGATACTTGTACACTTTCGCTGCCCACCGTGTATCCTCAATTTCAGCTAGTCTTTGTTCAAATTTTACTTTACTGATCGCTTCTCTACTCTCGAAAGATGCCCAACCCATATCCCCCTGTACTCCCTCATTTGGTGTATTCCCATGTGCCCCCAATGCCAACCTACCCACACTCCTTTGCTGTATCTCTAAACCTGCCTGAATTTCTGACCTCATACACAATACCGCATTCCCAAATGACAGTCCTGGCACCATGACTCCCTTCCATACACCCCTAACAACTTCATATCTATTATAGTTCCATAGTGCCCTGTGTTTCATGATAGCCGAATCTCGTTTCCCCTTCTTTATTACAATATCTTCATGGTCTTTTAGATACCGTCTTCCTTCACTTAACCATACTCCCAGATATTTGTACTTTTCTACGTGTTCTATTAATGTGTCCTGTATCTCCAGGGGCTCCCCCTTCTCGTCGTTGAAAACTATTATACCAGACTTGTCCCTACAAAATTTTAGTCCTAAATTGTCCCCTTCCCTGCTGCAAATTTTAATCAGTTCCTGTATTGTCTCACGACTTTCTGATATGAGTACAATGTCGTCTGCATACATTAACCCTGGCAATACTTGATTTACTTCATGTCCTTCCTCCATGTAAGTCAGGTCAAAACCTAGGTTGCACCGTTCTAAACTTTTTTCCATTTCACTGAGGTATATCATAAAGAGCAAGGGAGACAATGGGCAACCCTGTCTAAGACCTCTTTTTATTGTTGCTGGTCTTGTAGTTTCGGCTTCCCATGTTATAACCACCCTATTCTCCGTATAAACCCGTTCTAGAAACTTAACCATGGTTCCCTCTAGCCCATATCCCTTCAGTTGGTTCCAGAGTTTTTCCTGATTCACATTGTCATATGCCCCTTTGATGTCTAAAAATGCTACCCATAATGGCCTTTGACTTGTCACTGCTATCTCTATGCACTGAGTGATTACGAATAAATTATCATCTAGTCGTCTATCTTTCCTGAAACCGTTTTGAAGCTCCCCTAGGATCTGCTTTCTCTCTGCCCATTCTTCCATTCTTCTTTTTACAATTTGCATAGCTAGCCTGTATATTACTGAAGTTACTGTGATTGGTCGGTATGATTTGATACTGTCTTTGTCTCCCCTGCCCTTATATAATAATCTCATCCTGCTCAATTTCCAGTCACTGGGTACCTCCCCTCCCATAAGTATCTGGTCAATCACCTGCCTTAGTTTCAATTTGCTTGTTTTGCCTAGCACTTTTATCAATCTCATTGGTATGCCGTCTGGACCTGTCGCAGTTCCAGCCGGAACCCTTCCTTCTGCTCTTTCCCACTCCCCAGTGGTCATTTCCTCTTCTTCGCTATGATCCTCCTCTTGTGTTGTGTAGACGCTATTATTCCCTACTGCCTGATCTGATTCTAACTCTGAAAATGCTGCTTCGATTGTATGTCTAATGAATTCTCTTGCCTCTTCCCCCTCTACCTTTGTCCCTTCCTGTGTGGTTAGTGTCTGCTGGTACCCCTCGGTCTTTTTTCCCTGCGCACTGATGTGTTCCCAGAACCTTTTTGCCGCATTCCTATCCTTCTGGTTTATCTCCATCATCCACTGGACCCCTGCCCTCCCAATTTTGGCCTGTATTAATGCTGATGCCTCCCGCTTTCTTTCCTGAAATTCCTCCCATTTTGATGCTACTTCGTCTAGTGTGGCCCCCTTTTTCTTTGCCCATCTGTGTTCTTTAGATGCCGCCTGGCGTCTCGATATTGCTGCCTTAACCTCTTTATCCCACCAGCTTTTCAGCTTACGTTTTAGTTTTCTACCTCCTTGTTTGATTCGATATTTCTCTAACTCTCTTTTGAAAACACTAATTAAGTCTTCATATGTCCATTCTCTTACCGGTTGCTTGGATACTATGATCTCGATTTGCTTAGATACCTCCTGTAGTTGTTTATCATTTAAGTTATTCCTTCCTTCTTGTTTTTGATTTTGCGTTTCTAATTTTACTGTGCCGAATCTGATCTTGATTCTCTTATGGTCGCTCCCCAGACTTTTTGTGCCTTCTTCATCTATTTCCATGCCTCCTAATCTGTTGTATATCTTACGCGACATTAAACAGTAGTCAATAGTAGAGTGAGAGTTCTTTCTTTCCCATGTTATTTTTCCATCACATTTTACCTGAGCATTAACCAATACTAGATCTAGAGCTTCGCAGAACTCCTCCAACAACCTCCCCGTTGTATCTGTATGTCCATCAAAGTCTTCCAAATGTGCATTCATGTCCCCCAAGATAATTATTTCCTTGTTAGTGCCGATTTCCCTAACGTCTCCTGATATACATGTCAAGCGTTCTGCATTTTCCTCCGCTGCATCACTCCCTGTTTTTAGATAAACAAAACCCAAGATTGTGTCCAGACCCCCAATATTGCCTTTGACCCACATGTGTTCCCTGCAGTCATCTTGTTCCCTTTCCCATTCCTGACCCTTAACTAACACCCCTAATCCCCCTCCCTTGCGTTCCCCATTGGCCCGGTTGCATCCCATCCAATGATATCCTGGTATGTATGGTGGTTCTTCCATATCCCTCAGATGTGTTTCTGCTAATCCATACACTGCAAAGTTTTCGCTCTCTAATTGCTCCTGAATCTCCTCCCACTTTATTCTGTTCCTGCCCCCCTGCATGTTTATGAACCCTATGTTAAGATGTTTCTTTTTCTTAGTCCTGCGAGGCTTCCTCCCACCCACCGAAACCCTCCCCTGTGTATCTACATTTTGGCCCTCATTCACACCGGCACCCTCAGGGCTCCGGGACCCCCCAAAAAATGTACGATGTGACGTCCAATCCTATCACCTACCGTGCTCCCAGTGATTCCACTGTAGTGGATGCCCCATGTAAAAGGGTCGGAGCGAGCCTCGTACACCACCCTGTTGACTTCCATTACTCCGTACCCAAATCGTCGGCTCAACCCCCTTATCACCCGGTTTGCTTCCACCACCAGCCTCTCTATCTGCAAAGACTGTCCCCAGACCTCTGGGACGGTGCATATTTGCACATGCACAGTCTCAGAGACCTCCCTCAGCTTACGTAACCCCAACTCTATCTGCCTGGCAAGGTTCTGGCTCCGTCCCTTTAACACATCATTTAGTCCCGCGTGTATTACAACTAGGTTCTCTCCCTCCCTGTTTTCCCACACCTCATCCTTCGCTTTGGCCATAGCGTCTACCATGCACTTTCCTGACTGAGCCACTACATTTACCCTCCCATCCCCTTTCACCCTGCCCAGCAGCCCCTCCTTAACCCTTGTTATGTTTGAGTCTCCTACCACCAGCACCCTCTTAACCCCCGACTGCCTGTCTTCATCCCCTCCAGCTATATGTGCTTTCTCTGCCTCAACTTCTGCTGCCTTCCTCGAACCCTGTTGTACTGCAGCACTATACAGCTGTGCAGGCTCCTTTCCTGCACAGTCCAACACCCCGTCACACCTGTCTGCCGCCCCCACCGCCGTCTTCTCTGCCACCTCCTCCTTTCTCTTATTAACTACTCCTGTCAGTTGCTGCACCATCTCCTCACACTTCTTCTTGTGCTCCGTCAACTCCACCTTCCACTCCTCCACCTGTCGCTCAAGTTCGGCTCGCTGTTCCCGTTCTCGCCTCAGCTCTCCCGCCACGCTATCTACCTTACTTTCCCATTCCCTGGTCATCTCCTCCACATCCGCTTCGGCCCTCTTAATCAAATCTCCCACCTGCGCCTCGAGCAGTACCCGCTTCTCCCGCTCTACCCCTATCTCCCGCTTCAACTCCTGAACCGTATCCGCCCATTCCCTTCCTATTCTCCCAAAACCAAGTTCTACCTTCTCGCAACTCCGGCAGGTAAAGCTGCTCTCCTCGGCTTCTGCTACAGTTTTGAACTCCGTCTCCATCATGCAGCACCAACGGCCACACCCCTCACACTCCACATCGGGTCCTTCTTTTACTTTAGGCTGCGCATCCTTCTTCTTTCGCGTATTCACCATTGTCTACCGACACACAGCGCGACCCCACGACGAATATCCCACCAAAACTCAAACCAAGAAAGCCTGTTGTACGCCTCTGCCCTCACAACCAACTAGCCCGCCAAAAAAATTCCAAACGTGCAGGTGGTTCGGTCTTGTAACCGTATACCTAAAAAGCCTGCTGAACCCCCCTATCGCTACTCTAAACACTTCTTTTTTCTACTTATAAAACCACTAGCATAATCAAAAAATGCTTCGCAGTAGGGCTGTAAACCTGGAGGATCAACCCCAACGCGGTGTGCCTCTTGCCTTTAGCGCGCAACACCACCAACAACGCCGCCAACCATTCAAACAAAGCACGTGGCCCAGTCACGTGGCACCGTTGATAATACTCCCGTGCCTACAAGAATCTAAACTAAACTATAAACTATCCTATCCCCCTGTCCCTACTACTACAAAAAACTACCGTCCCTATTCCATGCACAGCTAAATAGGAAACGAAAACAAAAAAAGTACTCAGCTTCGGGAGCTTCCGAAAACACGTCCGCCG
Source organism: Ixodes scapularis (assembly GCF_016920785.2). Classification (NCBI taxonomy): domain Eukaryota; kingdom Metazoa; phylum Arthropoda; class Arachnida; order Ixodida; family Ixodidae; genus Ixodes; species Ixodes scapularis. Next base: position 45,513,782 of record NW_024609839.1, on the reverse strand, counting down.
CGGTCGACTGCTCTAGTCATCTGCTCTTGATGCTAATTTTGATGCGACTTTCGATGCGAGCTGTGCTGCTTTTCCCCCGGTGCTGCGATTTCGTGAAACTTTCACCGGGTCCTCAAAGATCGGGCTACCGTTCACGCTGGGTTTCAAAAACATGTTTCGTCAATCAATTTCAATCAAGCACGAAATATCATTCACCCTATTTTGACGGCAGCCTGCCACCACACCTGCCAAAACGCAGTCTGCCATGGATGGATTACAGTGGCTGCAGGAGCTGTACCTTGGCTAGAGGTAATATACACCAACTCATGTTTACAAACAAATCGGAGCGCCCCTAGCGGACGCCACCGGCGCCGCGCATGCGCGGTGGATGGTGGGCAAGAAGCCCGCCGTCGCCCATAAACAAACCATTGAATTGCGTTGTTGTTGGCGTCGGTGGGAGTCCCCGTGCTCTTTTTCGCGTTGGAATTGTTGATTCTACGTCCTCCTAACAATGTCTGACTACTTGAGCGGCTTCAGCAAAACTATCGAGGCAAAACTTTGCGTGAATGATGTGACGTGCGGCGATTCATTTCACGTGGACGCCGCAGAATGGGCGCTAAAGCCCGACTCCCACGATGAGATTCTGCTCGCTATTTTCAGTCGCGACGTCGCTCGGGCTGCAAAAGCGTGGACCGTAGCTGAGATGGTGGACATCGATAGTGAAAACCGCAAGTAGAATCGGGCATTACAAGCCGGTGATGGCCACTCGTAACAATGATCAACAACTTCTTGTATCTGTTTGCACTTAGCCGACTTACCCCAACCAACCTTCAAGAGTGTTTTGAGGCCTGCACTTAGTTCTTATCACAATTACCGGGTCAACGTTTGGTTTACGGGCCGCTGTCGTTTGAACGAGCTGACGACAAAAAGCAGCCAAGTTTGAAAGAGCAGACGACAGTTTGAACGCACGCGCAATGGAGTACGGGCAAGAAGCACCGCGTCCCGCGTCAACAAACCATTCGAATGTCACGTTGTCGGCGTCTGTGTGAGTCTGCATACTCTTTTTCGCGTTGGAGTTGTCGATTGTACGTCCTCATCGCAATGTCTTACCACTTGAATCGCCTGAGCGAAATTATCAAGGCTCGTTACGCCGCTAAACTTTCCGTAAATAATTTGACGTGCGGCGATTCATTCGCATGAACGCTGCAGAATGGACGCCAAAACCATGATGAGATTCTTGAGGCTATTTTCGATCGCGACGTCGCTTGTGCTGCAAAAGTGTAAAAGGTAGCGGCGATGATCGACGTCGATACTGAAAATCGAAAGCGGGAACAGACCAAGCGTAACAAGTAGGTGATGGCCACCGGTACCAATAATTAACATCTTGTATCTACTGTTTACACCGAGCTTACCTAAGCCTTTTGAGGCCTGCAATTACTTCTTATTGCAATCACCGGGTCAAAGTTTGGTCTACGGGCCGCTTTTGTTTGAACGAGCAGACGACAAAAAGCAGACAACTTTGAAAGAGCAGACGAAAGTTCGAACGATCAGGCAGCCGTGTGAATTTGAAGACGCACTGAACCCGTGGGTGGTCCGGACAACTTGGGTTTTTTCTTTCGTTCATGTTGGAACAAAGCAAATACATCTGGCGACCACAAAATGTGGCCCGCACACGCAATCGTAGTTCGACAGCGTCTGGTTTGCCCTTTTCACGGCTACTATCCGCGTTCTCGAACGAACGGAGGGTGCAAAACACATGAAAACTGATCTTCAAACCTTTCCAGACTCTTTTGGTAAAGCCCCCATCGCAGCATTTTGACGAGAAGGCAGGTTTTTTGTCTCGTTTCTTCCAAAGGAACACAGGAATGCATGTCTGGCACGGCAACTTCTGCCCACCGCCCCAGACCGGAAGTGCGTCCGGCGCGCCACCACCGCGGCGTGACGTAGGAGAGTTGAGTTGGTGTATACACTGATCTCAATGACAATTGCTGGATCGCGCTTGCCGCTCCCGCAAGTGAAGCCACCGGACGCAACCCCGCTGGGATACGATTTCCCGTTTTGCTAGCCTTTTGCTGCGGTTTTCCAGCGTGCTGTAGACACGTTTTCTACTCGTTCGTCGTCATTCGCCGAGGAAGTTTTTTGAGACTCTGTGTATTGTTCAGACTTGCCGTTGTGAACACGTGGAAAATTTTACGAAAGTGCAGTGTCGCAGGAAAAAGGCACAACGCGTCGAAAGGAAGGGCTGGCGGCGTGTTCAAAGCTTCCTTGGCACGCCGAAGTGCCGTGTCTCTGTGCCTTCGCGCGCTTGGATACCGACCAAGAACCGACGCCGTGTGAATGTGTTTAGCGAGTACAATGTGCGTGAAGCCGTATCAAAAGGCACAACTCGTCGAAAACGTGTCGCCGGTGTCGCGGCGTGATCAAAGCTTCCTTGGCACGCCGAGTGATGCATCTTTGTGCCTTCGCACGCTTGGATACCGGTCAAGAATTGACGCCGCGCCAAAGTTCTGAACGTGTGTCGCGCGTAGATGCCTTTAGATCATTTAAATATATCGGCCACGGAGTTCTGGATCGTCCAGCTGTTCCGGTGAGTTGCTATTAATAAAAGGGGGAGATATGTACGTGTTCTTATGTACTATATTAACCATGGCTATGTCCCAAATCTACTCTAATAGATTCCGTGGGAGCACGAATAGGGCAACGTTGTGGAGCCAGGGGGGTTTTCGAAAGCAAAAGTACAAGACGGCGAGAATGAAAATCTTTGAAGCGCGGCCGATATGGTCGTGTGCAATCTGTTGACCAATTACAATTAGGCGAGCCGCGCTCAAACGTCAAGTGCAATTAAGTAGGTTGATAATAAGCCAGCACTGATCAGTGATGAGGAGCTGTTGTGCACGGTAGTGTAAACCGTCTAAGGACGAAAAAAAGACGTACCTTCCCCCCATCTTTCGTCACTAGTGGACGCTGGATTAAGCTCGTTCCTAAACCGCGAGGGGAAAAGACGCTGATCCAGAGGCACGAACAGCTTCACGCACATTGCACTCGCTAAACACATACACACGGCGTCGGTTCTTGGTCGGTATCCAAGCGTGCGAAGGCACAGAGACACGGCACTTCGGCGTGCCAAGGAAGCTTTGAACACGCCGCCAGCCCTTCCTTTCGACGCGTTGTGCCTTTTTCCTGGGACACTGCACTTTCGTAAAATTTTCCACGTGTTCACAACGGCAAGTCTCAACAATACACAGAGTCTTCAAAAAACTTCTTCGCCGAATGACGACGAACGAGTAGAAAACGTGTCTACAGCACGCTGGAAAACCGCAGCAAAGGCTAGCAAAAACGGCAAATCGTATCCCAAGCGAGTGAAGTCCGGTGGCTTCACTTGCGCTGCAGCGAACAAGCGGGGAAGCGCGATCCAGCAATTGTCATAGAGATCAGTGGTAATATAACTCTACCTAAAGATGGCCGCCAGTGACCGCATTCGCAGAGCGGGTATGGTGGAGCGGGCAAACGCGATCCAGCAATTGTCATTGAGATCAGTGTGTGGCGCCATCTATGTGGAGCACCGCGAACTCTCACTCCGGGTGGGCGACCGGTGGCGGCCAGTTAAACTAACGGAGATAAGTTCTCGTGGATTTTCAATGGAGGACTGTCGTGCTCTCGGTTTATTTTGCTCACTCTCCCATAGAGTTCCATGCAAATCCGATTCGAATTTTTTTCCTCTTGCCGCAGCGCCATCTGTCGCAAATCGGGGGTACCCGCAAGCAGACCAGTACACAATCCGGTCACGGCGCTGCGGTAGGCTTCTATGGGCCGTTTCCCCACCTGTCTATCGTACACCCTGGTCCGGACGGAGCACTGAACCTTTTCATTTCAGTACTTACCCGACCGGCGGATAGAGAGCGCTGACGCCCTCGCCGCCATTGGGGGGCTTCACTTTGATTGGTTTCGGTTTCAGCGCGGTCGTGGCTGTTAATACTGCAGATTGGGCGAGTTGGTAAGGCATCATTACGAACGAGCGCACAGGTAGACAGTTACTCAAAATCCAAACACACAGAAAAATACACTCACACAGCGCTGAACTATCAACCTCCCTGATTTGTATTTCAAACTTCCTCTTCTTCGACCCCAAGGAATTCGCGACTCTCATTTTCCAAAAGTCGGACGGGTCGGAGATGCGTGCCGCTGCTGAGCCTGTCTAGTGTGCTGGCTTCACTGAGCGACACAAATCATTTCTGGTAATACGAGGAAGCTAGGGTGTTATGAGCGCAGGTCACCTTTTTGTCCTGAAAACAAGAACGGTGTTTAGCGTAATATATACGTAAGGATGCGCGTTTTAATTCTGGAGTGAAACCGAAACTAACCTCTATTTCGGATTTAATTTAGCGACATAGGTTTTAGTTTCGGATTCTTTCGTAACTCAACATGTGTCTCACATCGTAATTATTTAGTTAGAGAAGTTGTTCGCAGAAACTTCATTTTGTGACATGCATTTTCGATCCAGGCTGACATTTGTAGTTGTAACTGTAGTTGCTGAAAAAAATCAGTGCTGATATTTGTGCGTTCTCACTGCCTTTTCTTGTACTGTGGGCCTTTTAATGAGTTTTTGGGTATTTAGATGATTTATTGGTTTACCATTATTCAAAGCACAAGAATAAGGGAATAATTCCAATTTTTACAATATGTCCACAAAACGTATAAATTAATGAACGCTGTTCTCACTGCAACAACCTAAAGACGGAATTCGTTCAGACAGTTGAAAAGTGTGCGTGTTTCCTTTTATAGCAACGTGTGACGCACTGGACTTTATTACATCCAGTGTTTGACTGTTTGTCTATCTTGATAACGATGTCATAATGTTTCAAATGCTAAAAAGAAAACAAAATTAAAATTATACTATTTTCGTGATTTTGGCGTTAATTGGGGCCATACATTGCCGCGATCTGTATTAATAATAATAATATTAAAATTTAGATATTTTAATACGCAATTTTTCAAGCTCTAATATAATTGGTTGCTTATGATCCAATTTGAAACGCGCGAACAAATATGACAATCAAAAGTGTGCTAATTATCATCACTGGTGCCAATTGCAGAAGTTTGAATCACCAAGTAATAAAATAAAAATAGGCTTAAATCAATGAAAACATTCTAGCAAATGTGAGAAATCCATGTAAAATTACATTAATTGTGGGAAAAGTATATTTTGCTATCAAAGTCGCAAATTCTGAGAATCGGCAAAATGCCCAAATTCACCGCCAATATCCTTCCAGACCAAATGCTCAAAACAAAAAAAAAATAAATAAAAAATAAAAAAAATTAATTTTTTTTTTTTTTTTTTTAATTACCAATCTTTTGCATAACATTCAGTTACTTTCATTTTTACGCTCCGTCGTTTTGCCAATCTCAGCCTTTCCAGTTCGAAGGAAAGCCTACCTGCTTGCACGTCTGCTCACTGCAGCATGTTTCGTTGGCGTTGGAAGCCAGTGAAACAGGAGTGAGTTTTAGTATTGCGTATATGAGAGAACGCAAGTGCTGTGTGTTTGTTTGCGTTAGCTTTGCGTGTTCCACACAGCGCGTGCGCGGAGCCCGAAATTGCGGTCTTGGATGGCGCATGGCGATGAGGCGCACGCACAACGTGGGGCACGCAACTCTAACGCAAACGCATACCGCTTGCGTTTGCTTCGGTGCACATTCTATGCGCAATACTAAAACTCCCCAGTAAGGTACAATCCCATACCGGCTGCAGCACTACGTTGGGAAAGTGAAGAGTGCTGTCTGCATCGGAAATGACATTTCGCGAGCCATGATCGCGAGCAGTTCCGCCGTGCCCGCTGATCAGGAAAATCGGGGGACCCTCACTAAAGCGCTTCCCGTTTCCGCCGCGGGAGGGCGAGCGTCGAGCTGGAGACGCGAATTGTCAAACAATTGGCAACCTATTTGCCAATTCTCTGCTGTATTACTTTGCTGTATTAGTATTAGTATAAGTAGTATTAGGACTCTGCTGTATTAGTATTATTCTCCTTTATTTTCCTTTTCTTTTTTGTCTTCTATTTTCCTTTATCTATTGATCTATGTTTTTTCTTTTTCTTTCGCCTTCCTCCCTTTGCCTTGTTTTTACCCTTTTCTTCCTTGGCAACCTATTCCTTGGGGTCGAAGAAGAGGAAGGTTAGTACTCTCTGGTTCAGCGCTGTGTGCAGGTAACAGGCTTGAGCTGAGCTATAGACGCTTTGCAGCAGCCGTGCATGGGCGCCGCCATAACCGACCGTCAGTTCTTGTTTCCTCTTATTCTGTTTACTTCCCTTCGTCATTAACATAGCAGGCCAGGTCATTGTCATTTTACATTCTACCGTCTCCTTCTCTCCAGCGTTGGTCTTTCTGGAGACTCGTCAACGCCCGTCTTTGGCGGCTCGGTATCCCGGTAGAACAAGAGAAGGTCAGCAATGGCGGATGTAGTCTGGCGCGTGTGTAAAGCGTCTATACTTTGTTTCACTTTATGATGTACCGCAGGAAAGGCTACAAGCGCGAGCTCTTTGCTCTGAGGAACATCTCGGCGGTACAAGGTATCGTGACCGTGCGGCTGCCAACGCTATGAGCTCGCGCTTCTAGCCTTCTCGGTGGTACAACATAAGGTGAAACGAAGTATATATATATAGTTGGTTCATAGTTCACTTAAGGACAGCTGTCTACCTGTGCGCTGGTTCGTAATGAGGTCGTGGCTGTGTTCATGTGTTATGCCAGTTTCGCATAATTTCGTGATACCAATGTGCTCGTTATAGCACACAACTAATAAAACTGTGGCACTGAGCCAATTTGAGAACTACGAAGTGATTTCGGATCATATTCGCGGACTTTTTTACGAACACTTTACGATGCATATGGTCATGTTCGTCGTTAATTTCGATCAGGTTCGGCGACGAAACGACTATGATGCACACGGAGGATTCCAATCGTCTACGGTCGTACCCACTGAGCCTAGTTTCCATAAGAATGAACTAATAAAAATACTAATGAGTAGATGTATAGTAAAAATGCAGGTCCACAACCTGGTTAAAAACCTCCTGAATCGCGAAAAACACACGAAATCGCCAGTTCAGTGCTCGCTGTCTGATTTTCGGGGTCGCCAACTTTTTCTGAACTTTAAGGACTCGAAATGTATCCTATAATAACGCAGATATTCTAAGAAATAAGTGATATTGTCTCAGGCCGTTTTCTTTAAAGAAATTAGGTACTCGATAAATATTTCGACTGTCCGTCCTAGGTCGGGTGGGAATTATTCCTACAGCTATTGACCCTGCTAAAGCACTTATTAACAGCATTTCACAACGTCGGCGTTAGAAAAAGAGATATTTGTTTTACTTACATTTGATTACGATGCGCTTGACACAGGAGATAAGTGACAGGCCCATCAATTGAAGTCTGAAATGTTGTCTTTGTTTAAGCTTCGCAAAATAAAATTAAAAGGTCCGGGAGAAGTGATCACCCATACGTTTGGCTGAAGTCGAACGCTAAACACGACTTCATGAACCTGTATAGACAGATCTCCATTGAAACTGATACGATCTAGAAGCAACAGCGCTGGAATCGGGTGATTTCTATATAGATGCTTATTTTCGGCATAACATAATGTGAGCCCTAGGCACTCTCAAGCTGCCTGTGACAGATTTTTTTTTTTTTTTTTCACATGGGTCTTTGTGTTAAAATATCTAACATAAATAAATTAAACGTTGTGTTAAAAAAGTGTCAACACCCTTTAATGACTGCAGATATGGGACCGAACATGGTGTAGTTCCTCTAAACTCATAAATGAATCAAGCAAACGTTTATATTGCAAAAACCATCAAGAACATATAGGAGATTTAGGTGTAATGTCGTGAACAAACAAATTGCTTGATGCGAATGTTACCATTTTCCCGAGCATCAGATAAAATGTGAGTTAAATGTTCGTCAATTATATTTCTTATATATCCTATATAATCAAAAGCAACTAGGAGCATTCTAAATTTGTTATGAAGGCATGGCAGGAGTCATTAAACAAACGTAGCTTTATATGCTGACTATTTTGGTCACATTCTTTAAGATCCTAAGCGCGCGGTTATATATATAAATTGCACTATACTTATTTCGAATATGCCACCACTATCACCGAGCAAACTTCAGTTGTCATAAATAATTGGGCTCACTATGCACCAGGGCTGACGCTGATTCCTGTTCCTTTTCCCTTCTCACACGCATCCTGTACGCCGGCGGTTAAAGTAGTACTAATCTGTTACAAAATTAACTGCAGATGTCCTCGTGCACATTATTATGGCATGCAAATAAGTTGTAAATGTAAGCATCGGGCGGCGATTTACAATAAGGCGCAAACGCGCTAAAAAACGACGAAAAACGCGAATGCAACGCCTTCGGCAAGGCGCGGAGGGGAGAGTGGAGCGACGAGTTGAAAAATTAAAAAAGTTAGTTAAAACATTTTAGTTAATTAGCTAACTAATTACCTAATTTCACCTTTTTTCTAGGGGCCGCCATAGCCTTAACACTTCCCCAGGGCTTAAATTACTCTATCTCACGTTCCCTTTTTTTTTAAAAATTTGGTGCCACTAAAAAAAAACAAAAAACCCTGTATATTCTCCCATAAATGCCATATTTCATTTTTCATGTGTTAGTGCCATATAGATTTCACCATCACCAAGTTCTGCTATTTTTCCAAGCACGCCATAGCACACATACACTATACACCTTTGAAAATATGCCTTTCTCCTAAACATGCACCTGCACTCAGTCTTGTACACGTTACTAAAAAGAAGTAATCGATTACAATTACTATTACTCTTGTCTAAAAAGTATTCGATTAGATTACTTGATTACTCGACAGCAAAAGTAATTGGACATTACTTAGAGAAGTAACCGTTACTTTTCCGATTACTCTATTGTGTAAAGACTTACATCTTTAGCGCTCATAACAATTAACTACTTCCAACCTATATTTCACATTTTCAAGTATTGAAGAAGAAAAAAAGAACGGGTTCTCTCTTCGTGGTCGTTGCACCTTCACAATGCGGACGCAAACATAGAATGCGTTTGAGGAAGTTTAGTGATTTGAGCGTTGGGGGTTCTAGAGCTTGTGAAGCTTAAGCAAGGGTTGTCGCTCAAAGTTTGCGTCGCTTATTTTATTATTCACATGTGGATGAACTCGCATGTTATCCAAAAAAGCAGCAGCTCCAGGATTTGAAGCGGATCCTGTGTAGTATCCATTAGCGGAAGAGATCGCCCCGACCACTTCTCAACTCGAAACCTTGCTTGTCACAAAGACCACTAGGGGAAATAGGGAAATATTTGAACTGGCTTTGTTATATTTTGCATCCGCTTTAGACATTCTTCGGTTCTGGTTCTCCTACGGGCTGCGAGTAGGTACCATAAGCAAATTTTTTTTTTCTTCTGTGTGCGTGTGCATGAGGGGTCTAGTTTGAACGAAGGACTTACAAAGTTACATTCTGCTCCCTCAAACTTCGCCCTGAATGGCCTTTGCCAAACACTGGGACTTCCCGGGGGTTCCCACTCCCAGTCCCCGCTCGAACAAAAATGGCTATTCCACAGAAACTGTCCATACAAAGAACTTGACCTCGTTTCCTACAGCTCCGCAAAAACCTTTCTTTTTTCCTTTCGAAAAAAGAAGCAAATTTTATTTTTGTCATTTAAAAAAAAAAGAAAAAAAAGAAAAGGTGTGTGCAAGGGGGGGGGGGGGTGTCCCGTGGAAAAATAGTAACGGTTAGAAGTAATTTTTATTACTTCAAAAAGTAATCAGATTACTCTTCTGATTACCGCCTAATAAAAGTAATCAACTGATTATAAAATTACTTAAAAAAGTAATCGATTACAAGTAATTTTATTACTTGTAATGCGTACGGTACAAGTCTGCCTGCACTGTACTCCGGCAAAGCGAATTCATAGGATCACGGCATCTGCTTTGCAAGTATAAGGTCAGTGTGCTGGTGCTTGGTGAGGAGCACGCTCAATGGGGTTAATTAACCTGCTGCATATGTGACTTTGTCAAAACATAAAACACATAGGTAAATATTATACAGTTCGTATCAAATTGAATATAGAATTGTGTTTTATTCGAAAAAACTACTTTTCAGAAGTACTAATATATTCGCATTCTTAACTTTTACGTGGTTTCTGTATAAAGGGCTCTTATTTCATGATGATAATGCAGCTAATGCAGTGTTCCCCTTCTCGTGGGATTATTATCATTACTCTCATCTCATCTTGCATTACTCTCATCTTATATGAGCAATGATGAGGTTATCCAATATGCAATTTTGCTGTGATCTCCATGCTAATTGTACCTAGAATAAGTATCGAGTTACTAGGTGAAGAATGGCTAAATTAAGAAGTTAACAAAAATATTTAAAACTTAACATGAGAAGTCAATAAGCAGTTAGACAAAAATCAAGAATCCATAAAAATCTGGGGCCAGTATTGGTTTGTGTTACTGTGGATTTGACATTTGTAATGTGCTGCAGAACATAGGAGAAACCACTATGACTGCTAACTTTTACATCGCGTGACTAAAGCGTCTTGCAATATAAATAGTTCAGTCACGCGCGAATAGAGGATTTTTAATTCGAAGTGCGAAGTTACGAGTGGTTTCGGACTAATATTTTCTATACGAATATTGAATAGTAGTTTCTCCAAGCCTTTCACTGTTGATGCGCTATGCTTGAATGAAAAGTAAGCTGAACTCATGAAGGTTCTTCCCAAGCTTCCGCTTGTCCATTTATAAGGTAGTTTTAAGGCCCGTTCACACTCTTGCAACCGAGTACGACCGAGAGAGACCAAACCGGTTTTTAAGCCTCTTGCGATCTCTTAGGACCAGCTCCGCTCAGCGCATCCGGTCTCAAGAAGTCTTTCTCGGTCGTACTCGGTTGCAAGAGTGTGAACGCGCCTTTAGTCTCATGCTTATGAACTATGACCTCAGAAAGTCCAACGCCTTGGGATGGCAAGTAAACGAGAGATTTGACATACAATTATATAATAATAATAATATTAATAATAATAATAAGTTATAATAATATAATAATATATAATATAATAATATAATAATTATAGAGAACTGTAAATCCCTTAATAGAGGGGATTTACAGTTCTCTCTATATGCAAATATTCTTTCTTCAATCCCGGATTTGAAAAACAAAAAAAAAAAAGTTCAGCTTTTCTACTTTGTGAAGAAGGAAGGCCAGCGGAGCTGTACTCGATACACGGTGTGCTTCTTCGTCGTCGTCTGTTTCCTACGATGAATTCCCACCAACGCGCCCAACTATCCATTCTTCTACTATAGCTGGAAAGGTTGCCGCGATTAGAGCACTATATGGCTCCTACGGAGCAGAGTAGCGCAATCCTTTGAACCCCGTGTTTTGCCGACAACATGGCCGACAGAGCGGCTCGGCGCGAGTCACGTGGTACTCAGGGTTCCAGGAGGCGGCCCGCCCTATGGGAGAATACATGGAGATCGACACAACACGGCTGATTAAAAAATGAACGGCGAGTTCACACTTTTCAAAACTAGTCTGTGGTGAAGTTAGTAAAGCGCTAAACACTTTATCAAAGTTTTAATAATATCGGATGAGTGTGCAAAGTTTGATAAGGCAATTTCCAAGGCAATGGCGTTTGAAGCAGACGATTTTTGCTCGCAGCGGAGATGGGCTTTTTGGGTTGGCCGGAGCGGGTCACGTGAATGGTGTGACGTCGCCGTGTCGTCTGCTGCATGATGCCGCTCAGGCAATTCTTTTTAAAAAAAGTTACGTCCTTGCGTGGCACAAAACTTAGCGCAAATTATTCTAAAATGTTCCATTATTATGTCAAAAACGATTGCCATTCTGTACATCCTCACAATACTGAAGAAACAACGATTTTCTCACGTTCTCCATGCATTTCTCACCGCAGTTGGAACCTCCGGACGTTCGCCGCTAGTCGCCGAGAGACGGCGTTCTAGATTGCGCTACTCCAGAGCCGTATATTGGGAGAGTTTAGCCAGTGGGTGTGGCGACGAAGGCGCCGGAGAGGAGAAACGTAAATGAAAGGGGGGAGAGCGCCGAAAGAGCAAGAGAGAAAGAAGGGAGCAGAGAGGAGACGACCGCCATTTTTTAGCAACGCTGTCGGAGACTGGTCGGAGAAGAGCACTGCGGAGGCTACGCGTCGTCTGCTACGGGCCGACTTCTTTTTCGCCTGAATGAAAGTTTGTGGCCATACGCCGAAAAATCTTCATTTATTAGCTTTTTAGCCCACCGAGGAATAATAGAATGTCATTTTCTTGCCAGAGGAAGCGATATAAAAGGCAATAATCGAGATTTAGATGCCGATCCAACGCATTCCGCCAGGAGAATGATCGAAGATGGCGGCCCTCCCCACTCAGGTGGGAGCAGCCGGGAGTTCACGCGCATGCGCTCATGCCTCTCGCTCTACGCCGCGTGCTGATTGGCTCACTTGGGAGGAGAGCGTTTAGGCGGCGAGATCATAGACTGACCAAACTCTCCCCATATACGGCTCTGCGCTACTCTGCTCCGAGGGAGCTATAGGCTCCTTGCACTGACGTCACATCGCACACTTTTGAACACCAAGTGAAAGGAGGAGAGGGAAGCTGCTTTTGTAAGAATTTTGAGTGACAGGTTAATCTTCTATAATCTTCTGGGGGGAGAATAGCGACGCCTGTACAAATCCGGGAGGTACAAAGAAGGGTCCTGATAAGAGGGGAGCACCTTCTTCCCCGCTCCTTTGGAGTGCAACGGAAATGACGTCCTGTGCAAGGAGCCTATATAGTGATCTAGCCGCGATCTACGAGCGACGGCGGAAACCATACTGGTTGTGTGCTTGCCGCCGTCGCTTATAGATGGTGTTGGCTGTCCAGGTAGGTTTGTGTCGACATACACGGACACGATCTTGGGGAACCTAGCTCTTAACAGCTCCGCTGTAAAAAATGAATGTCAGGGCATCTCTGCCTAACATACAGTCTTCAGTAACAGCCTAAGATTAATTTTGAACATTTTACTGCAATGTAGATATCAACTTGCACAGAGATGTTCTTCCTTTTAAAGGGATACTCTAACGAAATTTCGGCGCTCAATTTTTGGTCTATAGGTGTTCAAAAAAGCACCATCAAATCGAACATACCAATATCTTGTTAAAAAAGTCACGAAAAGGAATTTTAAAACGAGTTAAACGATTAGCAAAGAGCACCTGGTGGATGTCGCTAACGCCTCGTTTGTAATGCCCGTCTAGGAACCTTGGCAGCTAGTGACAGAGGTTGTCTCGCCTCCGGCCACGACGAGAGAAGAGGGGCAGGAGGAACTCCCCTCTTCCCGAGAATGCCTTTTGTGTGTCGCAGAAGTCGCTATTCTCCCCCTACAAGATTATAGAAGATTAACCTGTCACTCAAAATTTGTACAAAAGCAGCCGCTTCGGTGGCTGGAACGACTAGGCCATCCTCTCGACGTCAGCCTCGCCGTAGCTTTGCTCGTCTTGAGACGACCTACGTCACGATTGCGTTGGATGTCACGTGGTCTCCGCTGGGCCTTCTCCGAGCGCTTGCCAGAGTGGGCCGTTTATAACGAAAAATACAGCCACCAGGCTCAAAATACAAACGTGCGATTGTCATTTACGGATATTGTGGATCATATTCAACCTATTTTTGAACACGACGGAAATATTTTAAATTTCGTTGAAGTATCCCTTTAAAATACACCAGACACGTGCGTTCACCTTCCCGTTTGATAGTGTGTTTTTCTCCCAAGCACACAATTGCAATATTCATACTTTTCCAAGTGTTGATCAAGGCGGGTTACCCCATTGAGTGCGCTTCTTACAGAGCACAGGTGCACTGTGGAGAGGCAACGCCCGCAGAACCGAGCTCCACGAGTGGTGCGTCTCCGCAGTGCCCCGGTGCTCGGTAAGAAGCGCACTCAACGGGGTAACCTGTTGCAATCAACACTTCGAAAAGTATGAATATCGAAGTTCACCTCGAAGTGAATATCAGATAGTGTATTATTCGAAACTACTATTCGAAATTTTGAATATTCGCACGACACTAAGAACGTTCTATGCTAAAACGCGGTACGCAAGCTAGAACTCTATGAATGGGGAGCAGATGGTAAAGTGATGCCATCTGAAACAAGGAGGATATGAAATGGGATCATGCAGTCACTTGACCTGATGAACATAAGTATTATTCTAATTTTGTTTCAGGAGTGTTCGCATCACGAGGCAATGTGAAGGGCCACCTCCTCAGCAAGCTTATCACAGAGGCCATCATTTTATCTGAGGAAACTGGCCTTTTTGTGGACTACCTGTGCTGTGATGGTGTCAGCTAATGTAGCACAGTTTAGTCATCGAGGCAAGTCTTGGCTCCGAGCAGTACAAGTATGTGCATCCTGTGAACCTAGAGCGGCAGTTTTTTCTGGTTCACATTATTGTACTCTCCATTGATGTCCACATAAGTTTACCATAAAGGAGTTTGGTTCTTCATTGCTATTTCTATACATTGTGTGGTGACGAATAAGTTATCTTCCAGTCTTCTATCTCTTAGGAATCCATTTCGGAGCTCGCCCAGTTTTTGCATATCTTCTGCCCATTCCTCCATTCTCCACTTTACTATCTGCATAGCTAATCTGTATAAAACTCAATTTACCGTTATCGGGCGATAAGGCTTAAAGTAGTCTTTGTTTCCTCATTCTTTGTATGTTAGTCTCATTATACTTAGTTTCCGCTCATTGGGTTCCTCCCCTCCTATAATTATTTGATTAATCACATGGCATAACTTCAATTTGCTTGTTTCTCCTATAATCCATTGCAACGCATGAAGGTAGGATGAGGGAAAGGGAGGCCGGGGAGGAGGGAGCAGACGGAACGCTAAAGAGAAGAGGAGGTTTCCCCCTTTCTTCTCTAGCGTTCCGTCGGCTTCCTTCTTGTTGGTCTTCCGCTCCCTTGCCCTACCTTCTTAATTAAGTTGCAACCGACTATAGTGTCTTTATGAGGTACATGGGTATGTTGTCTGGGCCTGTCGCTGTACCTGCTGGAACCTTACTTTCTGCCTTGCCCCATTTTTTTGTGGTCGTCTCTATTGTTACGCAAATTTGCTCCTCCTCTGCACTGCTGCTGTCAGTGCTATCCACTGTCCCCCTCTGCTCAAGCTGGGAGAAAGGCTCTTCGATTGTCTGCCTAATATATTCTTGTGCCTCTTCCCCTTCTACTCTTCTTTCCTCCCGTGGGTCACTAAGTGTTGGAAACCCCCTGTCTTGCTCCCCTGCGCTTTAATGGGCTCCCAAAACCTTTTTGCCGCATTACTATCTTTTTTTATTTATTTCCATCATCCACTGCACTCTCACTTTTGGCCTGTATTAAAGCTGACGCCTCCCTTTTTCGCTCCTGGAAGTTCTCCCATTTTGATGCTATTTCAGCTGGCAAGTCTACCCTTTTCTTTGCCTACCTCTGCTCCCTAGATGCCTCTTGGCAGTAGCATAACCAGAAAATATTTTTGGGGCGTGTTTTAAGGTGCTGGTGCAATCGAACATACAAGATATACAGGGTGGTTTTTTTTTATTCTTACACATTTGTTTAAAAAAAAAAACGTGAAAGCTACAATAATGCGGTTTCTGCAGGTGGGTTATACGGCCAGGCGGACATAATGTGGGTGGCTAATCTTTGCGATAAGTCGGCTAATTAATTAAAATTCGGTAATTAACTTTTTAATCAGTGAAAATAAACATATGGTTCCAATTAGAAAATTGCTGAGCATCATCGAAAACCCCTAAATCAACTATTTTTAGCAGGATATAACGCCAGGGCAGCATTTTACGGCGTTCTGTAAAAACGCTCTATTTGGACGCATTTCTAGATTTCGGTTTCTTATCGGAGCGCATCTACGCGCCCGCGATCCTGCTCCCCGGTGGTCGCGACGCGAAGCCACCTCGCGCCTCCCTCGTAGAATGGAGGGATGTACGGCGCACGTGTGTTGCGCGTCTCAGCCACTGGGGAGCAGGACCACGGGGGCGGTGATGCGCTCCGATAAGAAACCGAAATCTAGAAACGCGTCCAAATGGAGCGTTTTTACACAACGCTGTAAAATGCTTCCTCGGCGTTATATCCTTCCAAAAATAGTTGATTTAGTGGTTTTCGATGATGCTCTACAAGTTTCTAATTGAAATCATATGTCTATTTCCACTAATTAAAAAGTTAATTAACACATTTTAATTAAGTAGCCGACTTATCGCAAAGGTTAGCCACCCACATAATGTCCGCCTGGCCGTAGAACCCACCTGCACAAACCGCATTAGTGTAGCTTTCACGGCTTTTTTAAACAAATGTGTAAGAATAAAAAAAAACACCCTGTATATATATATATATATATATATATATATATATATATATATATATATATATATATATATATATATATATATATATATACATACAGAGTGTTTGTTTTAAGCTTAACAGAATTTTTTTTTCGAAAACCATGAAAGCTAGATTAATGCGGTTTGTGCAGGGGTGAGTTATACGGCCAGGGGGACATAATATAGGAGGCTAATCGTAACGATCAGTCGCCTAAGAAGTTAAAATTCGTTAATGAAATTTTAATTAATGAAAATAGACACATAGTTTCAATTAGAAACTTGGTGGGCGTCATCGAAAACCCCTAAATCAGTCATTTTCAGAAAGACTTTGAGCACGTGAGAAGCGTAGTAGTGCACTAAAGTTAGCACTCGTGAAGCACGTACAAAGCTAGCGGTTGCGATAAGGCGCCCGCGCAATTTTTCTGCCTCTTATCAAGCCCCAGCCTTGTACCTGCTCCATGAGCGGTAACTTTAGTGCACTACTACGCTTCGATACTACGTTCTCAATACTTTTAGATACTTTTTTTGTATTTGAGCTCCACTTAGTTTCGGCTTACCCCCTCGTTCCTGAGCCTGTTCTGGTTCGGATGCGCCACATTTAGTCTTAATTATTTTGTGGTCACTCCCTAAGCTTCCTGTACCTTCCTAATCTCTTTCCATAGTTTCTCACCTGTCATACAGTTTGTGGAACATGAGGCAGTAGTCTATTGTTGAGTGCGAGTTGTTTCGTTCTCACATTATTTTCCCGTCCCGTTTTCCTTGTACATTAACTAACACTAGGTTCAGGGCATCACAGAAATATTGTAACATCTTTCTGTCTCTATCTGTGAACCTGTCAAACTCTTCTAAGTGGGTATTTGTGTCTTTTAAGATATTTATTTTCTGATTAAGGCCAATTTCTCTGATGTCCCTTGATATACATGTAAAGTGTTCTGTATTTTACTCCCTTGAATCATTTCCTCTTTTCAGATAAGCAAACCCCAGAAGGGTGTTCAGACCTGTTACCCTACCTATCAGCCAGAAGTGTTCTCTGCAGCGTTCATTCTCTTTCCCATTGTTGCCCTTTAACTAAGATGCCTAGACCTCCGCTTTTGCGTTCACCTTTTCTCTGGTTGCATCCCATCCAGTAGCAGCCTGGTATGTGCGGTGGTTCCTCCTCATTTCTAAGGTGCGTGCGTTTCTGCTACCCCATACACTGAAATTTTCAGCCTCTAACTGTTCACCAATCTCCTCCCACTTTATTCTGTTTCTACCTCCCTGCACGTTTATGAACCATATGTTGAGCCGATTCTTTATCTTATTTTCACGGGGCTTCCTCCTGCTCTCCCTGTTGCTCCTGCAGTGTTCACACCTAGGAGCTTCTCCCGACTCTGGTACCGGTGCATATGGTACTGGTACAGCTACACCGGTTCTCTCCGGGCTCTGTGGGTCCTCAAAAAAGATGTAGCATGATGACTCCGCCTCTCTTCCACTATCCTACCTGTGTCTCCGCTGTCGTAGATTACACCCCGTGTAAAGGGGCAGGAGCCAGCCGCATAAACTTCCCAGTTTATCTCTTTTATGCCGTACTGAAATCGTTGGCTCATTTCCTGAATCACTCGGTTAGCCTCAGAAGCCCGCCTCTCGATGTCAAAAGTCTGTCCTCGGAAACAGAGGATAGTGCATATTTCCACGTGCACCCTCTCACTGACATCTCTTAGTTTACCCAGCAATGCCTCTATCTGCTTTTGTAAGTTCTGGCTACTCCCATTCAACACGTCGTTGAGTCTTGCGTGGATCAAAACTAGGTTTTCTCCTTCCATGTTGTCCCACAATACCTCCTCTGCTTTGGCAATGGCATCGACTATGTACTTTTCTGGATGGGCCTCTACTTGCCGCCTTTCGTCCCCTTTCGCCTTGCGTAGCACTCCCCCTTTGATTCTTGCCAAGTTGGAGTCTCCAGCTACCAGGACTCTCCCGACTGCCGGCGGCTGCCGTCCTTCTCGTGGCACTACGCTCCTACCCTTCCGTCCATTTACTACCGGCACTGGGTTTGGCTGTAACAATCCACCTGTCTCTTTCTCCTTTTGCGCTGCTTCACTATAGGTCCTCGAAACCTCCTTCGTGTCTGCACTGCTGGTTCCCTGCTTGCTATCCCTTTGCACGTCTGGCTCTCCTTTCGCTGTCGACTGCCTCTTCATTTCTTCCCACTGTGGTTTTAGGTTGACCCTAAAGGGGTTACGATCCTTCAACTAATTTATTTTACAATATTTACATAATTAGAAATTTGAGGCGTTTGTCACTGCGCCGGTGGGTGCTGGAGTCCGTCGAACCAGCAGCTGGAACCGCGAACCGCATTTCACACGCCAGCTTGTCTTTTTCTTTGGCACCTTGTTGCCAGTCACTACAAGGTTCCCCCCTAGCGAGGAGGTCGGTGAGACGAGCGGTGTTGACGGTGTTGTAACAAGTGTAGCAAAAACATGTCCTCAAATGTCTTCTAAGGAGGTGTTGGGTGGATGTGCTGGCTTGATACGGTCTAGCGATATGACTTCCTTGCGACCTCTGATGGCCAGGGCGAATGTGTTTTCAGTTGTTGTTGGAATCGCTCCACGAGACCATTGGATGGAGCGGTCGCAAGGAAGTCTCGCAGTCCGTGTCGCTTGCGTTATGGGTGCTGTGAAAAAATTCGCCGTGTAATAGAAGGGTAGAGCCGTACACCAATTCAGCGGCGCTGCATTCTAGCTCATCACGCAGGGAGGTGCGGATGCCGAAGAGCACTGGTGGTAGGACTTCGGTCCAGGAGCTTGATGAGCCGTGCTCTCGAATGGCAGCTTTAGGAATGTCAGATGGGTCGACTGGGATCTGATGAAACGCCTTCACAAGGTCTATATTTGTGAAGATTGTCGATGCGTGCAGCATTCCAGGGAAGTCTAATTTGGGGGATTGGGGACCGATCGGGTACAGTGACCTTATTGAGGGCTCTGTAATCCCCTTTCGGTCTCCAGTCGCCAGACTTCTTAGGTGGCATGTGCAGGGCACTGGACCACACGCTGGATGATGAACGGGTGAATCCGAGTTCCATCTTTGTCCACGTTTTCATCGCCGATCCATTGACCGCTTGTAGCGGCTGAGTTTATTGTCGGTGCCGACAATCCTCCAGCCTAGGAGGAATGATACTGACCTCGGCGCCGGTGTCCACTAGGCATTGGACGTTTGTTTGGCAATCAGCCGTTTGTTCCACGTCAGCCGTGCGCTCGTGTTCCACGAGCGCACGGCTTATGAATTGGGCGACCAGACGTCCCGTTTTGGCCGGGACAATCCTGTTTTTGAGGTCCGCTTCTGCCGTCCCGCCTTTTTGTCCCAATATAGAATCATGTCCCGTTTTCGGAGGAGTGCATAGTTTTGAAATTGGCACCAAGCGAGTTGAAGCCAACCGATCGAAACTATGCCTACTCGTTACAAGTATAGTTTACAAAAATTACCGTAGGTGCTTTAAAATATTTACCCAGAGAGTAAAATTTAGAACTGCTCTTGCCCAAAATCATCTTTCAAATGGGTGCATGGAACTAAACTGGGAGTGTGACTGTTCTAGGGCTTAGTGCAATATGGAAAAGTTTTAAAATAGTACCAGTTATGTAATTAAATTTTTTCTCCCAAGTTTTGCAATTTTTAGAGCTCTGTTGATCATTTTCGTATGGCGACCAGGCAACGCTGCTCAAGTTAGTCACACGATGGTCAATGTTACTATAGATTACCTCAGTTGTGAAACTCCCGCAGAAGGGGGTACCCCCCTCATTCACTTCAGTTCGCCACCCGTCGTTCGAAGCGCCATCTAGATTTTCGTTTACGAACTGTGTGTTTCATAGAGTACTGTGGAACGCCATCTAGACGCAGCGCTTCGAAACGTACGTATCCCATAGAATACACTGCAGTTACCCCCCATACAAAAATGGTCTATGGTTGTCTATGGAAATTTATATGGCTGGCTATCACCCCCTATGGCCCTCTATGGTCGGCCATAGAAGTCAATAAAGACATCTACAGCCAGCTAGAGAAAAATCTATGGCCCTGTGTCTAAAGACTGGGAACCAACACATTTTCTTTACCCGCTTATAGCTAGTTCTATGGCCACAAGTCTAAAAACTGGGAACCAATAAATTGTCTTTAACTCTCTATAGAAAATATTATGGCTCAGAGTCTAAAGACTGGGAACCAATAAAATTGCTTTAGACGCCTA
Source organism: Ixodes scapularis (assembly GCF_016920785.2). Taxonomy (NCBI): domain Eukaryota; kingdom Metazoa; phylum Arthropoda; class Arachnida; order Ixodida; family Ixodidae; genus Ixodes; species Ixodes scapularis. The sequence continues at coordinate 45,493,205 of NW_024609839.1, read as the reverse complement.
TAGAATATTATATGGCCCCATTTCTAAAGACAGCGAACCAAGAAATGTTTTTTACCCGCCTATAAAAAATTCTTTGGCCCCGAGTTTAAATACTGGAAACCAATTATTTGTCTTTACTCGTCTATAGAAAAATTTATGGCCCCGAGTCTAAAGGCCAAGAACCAATAAATTTTCTTTCCACGCCTATAGAAAATCACTACCGGCGCTTACGTTTTAGTAAAAACACTCCACGTTAGAAAATTAAATAAATACTAAATTTTTGTAATGTAGGTGACAAACCATGACCCAAGATATGTTCTCTGCTGTTGCAACGAGTCGTGAAAATCAGTAATATTGTTTGTTTGAAAAATCCATTAAAATATTTGTGCAACAATTAAAATTAATTATTACCCCCCCAAAGTGCAAATAAATTACAATGGCGCCGAACACTGCAACCAAGCAATAGCTTGATTGCAATCTTCAGCACCAGTGTACTGCATGTCATCACTGCATTGTCAACGTGATTCATCAAACTTATTAAAAAGATAATCAATACATTTTAGTTAATTAGCCTAATGATCTACATTTACTTTTTTCAGGGTGTTGAATTAAGAGATGGGGGCTATTCCAAGAGACAATTCAAATAATGTATTAAGTACGAGTAATATTTGCTCCGCCTCTCCGTGTTGTTGAGACAAATGATGGGTCACCGGGAAAGTCGGATTCAAAAATTAGACTGCCATATATACAGCTAGTGCGAACATAGCGTACGTTCGCACTTAATGCATAAATGGCAGTCCGGTGTTGCTGCGTTGTTGCTGTTGTGTGGGGTAGTGTTCTGCTTGTGTCGTGTGTATTCTGTGTGTTCAGAGATGTATGTATATCTACCACCATGTAGCGATCACAAGTTTGGGGAACTTGAAGTAAATTTTTTTAGAGTTTGCTGGCTAAAGAGAGCCATAGGATAAGCCACAGAGGAGTCTTTAGCCAACCATTAGACAAGCTAAAGAGCACTATGGCTGGACAGCGATAGGGCCATAGACAAAGCTAAAGAGCCCCATTAAGGCGACCATAAAAAATGCTAAAGACAGCCATAGAAAATTCTTCAGCTAATTGGACCAAATAGCTAAAGCCGACCATACAAAGAATTTTCTATAGCCGACCATAGGACATTTTTGTACGGGCCTAACAGCCGTCAGGCGAGTCGTGGTGAGTGAGGAGGGATACTGCTCGTGCATGCAGCGTCGATGAGCAGTTCCATGACTGAGCTAATCTAATAATGTTGACCGTGGTGCCGATGGTGCCCATATAAACCACGTGATCATCATATCTAGTTAACGCTTTCATTCTAGGCGCCCCCGTGCTGGCCCAGCCCGCCTCGCTACGCGGTCGCACACTCTCGAACTTCTCGGTATACTCCAACGTATACCCTTGCTCTCGTCCCCTTGCCCTTTGATCTTCCAACCTACATGCGCGTGTGCGATCGTCGCAGGCGACAGCAAGTTCATCCCTTACGATCTGTTCATCGTCACTGCAGCCAGTTGCGAGCCAATCGAAGTCAAAATGACCAGCTTCTAACATCTTTAGATAACACCAGTCTCATCGCCGCTGCGATCAGTATCGAAGACTCCGACGAAGTGAGCGATGCCGTAGACGTCGTCGTCTCGAAGCCGTGTGCTCGAAACGCTGAAAGTAAATGAGGAAGCTGGGGCACGAGACACCAAGAGGGGACGCCGCGTGGCGGGCGGGTGACGTCGCTGACTCAACAAACATGGCAGCATTTTCGAATGGGGCAGGTCCGAGTGTCTCGCACATGATTTATATACATAAATTTATCCACAAAACTATCGCGCCATTTTCAAAACAAATTTAGCAGGATTATAGGAACGTACAATGGGTCCTAGAAGTTAGCCGTCTCGTATTTTAGTTTTGGCATGTCCCAGCGAAAGTTGATTCTGGCACGAAGTTGTACGGTTGCACTATGTCGGCAACAAATGGAGCGATGTGCCTACGGCGTGGCGGTGCGTATGTTGCGATTTCGCGACAGCTGGCATCGATCACTTGGAGGGAGGCAACTGTTTATAGAATGCGTAAAACTGGTGCGGTTGCGAATCCGCGACTTATTCAGGAGGGGTTAACTCGACATAAGTTGTCAAACACGGTTGAATGCTTCTTTTTTTTTTTGCCTCAAGTGGCCTTTTATAGATGACCGTCACATTCACCTAGATGTTGCATGAACAAAAAGAATGATGGTAACCCCATTGCTATTGATGACCGTCACATTCACTTAGATATTGCAGGAACAGAAAGAAGGATGGCAACCGCATCGCTAATTCAATCGTCTTTAAGTGCATGCTTCCTACAATATACTTACTCTGTCCAGAATTTACCCATCTTGTCACCTTCGTGGAATGTACTGGTACACTGGCGCCAAAAGCTTCTCGCCGAAGAATAGCAAAAGGAACTGCACAAATCACGAGCAACATCACAACAGGGTTCTATTCTCCGGTTCAGGTTTTCATACAAAAAGACAATAATTGGTCAATGGAGACACGCCGCGGGTTGCGGTTAGCCGACCGGCTTGCTCAAAAAACCTCCAGCATCAAACTCGAAGTTGCATTGGATCGGCAGTGTCGGTACCTTGACCGAACGCTTTATCGAGTTTGCAAGGGCGAATCGGCTTTGTGTCGGAAAGACAGCGACGACGAGGCATGTTTGATGAGCGATAGACGCTCGCTTCCCATGCTTAACGCACGATTTTTTTAGATGACGGAATGGATTGTCTGCGAGACACATTCCAGAGACTGGTAAGAGCTATGTAAACATGCATATTATGGCTTGGGCATGTATGGACTTACACTAGACGCCTCAAAGTTAGCTTCGTTTTCCTCACCTCCGAGTGGCGACAAAGAGCAAATGCTGCTTGCTCATCGCATGGCGTTCTCACACAGCACGATTTTGGCTCATCCCGAGAGCGCACATATATGGGACTAGTGTCTTCTTGTGATTGCTAGTTTTTGTCTGGTAATTCCTGTTGGATGGCTTTTATCGGCCGACTTCAATATTATGCATCATCTCGCAAGTTGTTATCGGTGCTATTTAATGCATGAGCACTCATGCAGGACTTTAAAGCCACATGCTTGCACATTTGCAGGCACTGAAGACAAGGAGCCCGCAATCTGCTGGAGGCTTATCCCGGAGAAACCGGCGTCTAATCGTGATTTTGGTTGCGCTTCAAAAGATCCGCAGGTGGTCGAAATTAATCCACAGTCCTCCGCTAAGGCGGGCCAGATGCCCTTCGTTGATTTGGCATGTAAAATCTCAGAATTTCACTTTCTTAGCTCAGCTGAGGATGTCATTTGCAAGCATTCTATCTTGTAAGCGGTTCATATCAGTAGTTAATAAGCCATATCAATGAAGTAACAAAGGTTTGAGAAACGCAAGTTGAGTACAAGGTCTAAAATATTCAATTCAGTATCACACTGATGCTTAAAGGAATGCTGAACCGAAATTTTGATTTCAGAAAATAACGCGGAAGCGCTAGGTGGGACGCTACAAACCCGACAACATCACTCATAAAGCGATATCTCCAACAGATGGTCATATTTTTGTAAAAGAAGAGCGCGCTTGAACAAGGCCAAAAAGGTCCGCGACGTCGTAATTCTCGTTCAATCGCATCCTATTTTTACAAAAATGCGGCCATCCGTTCGAGATATTGCTTTATAAGTCGTGTTTTGGGGTTTGTGATGCCCCGTTGAACACTCCCGCTACCTTATTTCGTAAAATTCAAATTTCGGTTCAGCATCCCTTTAGGCAACAAGGATATGCCGACAATGTGAAGTAACCATCTTTCATGTCTTATAAATGGGGTACCACATTTTCAGGTGAAACCACAAAACAGTCAGCACTGGTTTATTGCTAAGAATTGGGGACATCAGTCATGTAATGCCAAATTTATTGACTTGAATATCTCTAGAGCCATTGTTATTTAACGCACCGTTGTTCTTTCCTATGCAGTTTAATTATTTTAATTTAAACCATGTCTCGTCAGAACCTTTCCCAAGATCAAATCACCACTTTGATTACTGGTATCTGTTTTGAAATAACTGCCAGTGCATTTGTCTCTTCCAGACTATACGGTAGGATAAGCGGAATGCACTCTAACCCCTGTGGTAGGGTAACATGTTACCAGTTAGCAGCAGCTGCAAACTTTCTTTACATTCTTGGGTAAACACTCATCATGAGCTAAACCAGACAAGGTGGCAAACATGGTAGTACAACGGATATGCCAACATCAAGTTATACCCAACACTAATTTGCGGCAATGAGTTTTTGTGCTCTTATTGCTTGATGTGATGAGCAGATGACTTAATGCAGGATGTTGTATATTCTTGTTTCCGGTAAAGAGGTGCTAAACACATGAGTCACAATCACACCTTTTCTTCTCTGCTGCAGCTCCCTTGGGAGTGCTGAGGAGAGCACACAGAAGCTCATCTGACAGATTGATACATAATACTGTATTACTTTTCTTAGCATGCTTTTCTGCATGATAAGCACGATGGCATCCTGAGTTTGCTTCAGTATGCGGTAAGGGACTCTATTATACGTATAGTGCGGAAGTCTGGTGCATCATGTACTAGTTTCAGCAGCTGTGCTGTCAAAACGAGTGTCTTATTTTGGAGCTGTGGGCTGCATGTCTTTGCAAATGATCGTCCCATTGTTTCTGCAGCTTGAAGATGCCAGGTTGCTTAGGTTCCCCTTTTTGCTGCAAATTTCATATGAAGGAATCTTTTGTTCGAAGGTAAAATTATTCTGATACCACAATCAAGATGTTTCTGAACTGAAATTTACTGGCGAATCGGGCTATCTACTTTATTTTGTTTTAAGTTAAAGTCCTCATTGTGAAAAAACAATGTTTTCAAAACTTGCCACAGGACAGATGTGCATCTCATATATCGAGGTAATCACTCTTCCTGAAATATTTACATTTGAGTTATAAAAACTAGATAGCTCGAAGTCCCACATCCCCCACTTTATATTCAAGCAGTCAAAATGATGCTCAATAGCTTCATTTGCATATCATAAATTTCTTAACGAAGAGTGACACATCTTCTTATGCAGGCATGGAAAGTTGTCCCAAAGAGGCTGGAAATTTGCGCTGTACACCTACATCTGAAGTTAAATCTCCCCTGCAAATTTCATTGCGATTTCTTGAGTAGTTCAGAAGTTCAACCTCTAGCCAATAATGCTATGCAAAGCTTTAGGATCTCTCAGTTGTGTGGTAAGCCAAGCTTGGCACCCTATCAGTTTTTGTTGACTCTTCATCTTATGCGGAACCTCACATTGATGGGCCTTGTGTTCAGTTCAGCTGCTGAGCTGAGGAGCCAGCATTGGTGTTTGTTATTGTTCCTGCTCACAACAATTGCTCCTTGCTTTACCACTTCGGGAGCTCTCTTTTTCATAAAGACTTTAAGGTAGTAGTGTTATTTTTGCCTTTTTAAATTGCTGAAGCATTGCACATAAGTTTCTGCTTATCCAGTTATTGGAAAAGGTCTAGGTTCCTTGGAGGCCTTGTCAATGGCAAGTTCCTGGAGCAGTGGGCCTGATGGAGTGCTAGTGCATTTAGGCTGAGAAAGACTGGGAGACATATTACAAGCTGGTAGTTTCTAATAAGGCACTTTGGGTTTGGCATACTGGGCTGTTACACGATCAGCTTTTCGTACTTGCACATCACACACATTTGGGTCATGGAGACTACCACATTTATAGTAGTCACGGCTAACATGTAAACCTATCAACATTTGAAAATATTAACAGATAGTACCTTGCAGTTTGCAAGAACCACACTGAAATGAAGAATTTCGCAGTGTTTTTTGTGGATGTGTAACTTGAATGTATGGTCATCTACACAGTAGGAAAGACAACTCCTTGTGATTAGCTTGAATTTGACAAGATTTTCATCAATTGTTTTTGATAACTGTATAGCTTTGTACATTATTTGTGCTCATTGGCCTCCAGTCTAACTTGACACATCGATGCAAACCTGTAGGAGAAACGAACATGTGATAGGCCTAGAAGGAGCTACATACAAATGATCACTTGCAAGAGTGGCAGACATTCCTGACAAGGATGGTAGAAGCTCGTAGTGATGTATAGCATGGATACTATTGATCCCAGTACACTTCTGTGATTGAGATATTTCTTTCCCTACAATTAACTTGCTGTTTTGGAGAAGTTTGTGTGACATGATATGTTTAAAAGAGTTATACTAGAGCTAGACCAGTGGAGAGATTATAGGGTTAGCAAGCACAAAGGAAACTGAGCCGCCGAAAAATGTCGGTGATATAAAAATTCTGGTAATTCATACACAGTCAGACTTCCCAGACTCTGACACTAGTGGTGTGCACTTGGAGTGTCTGACTCGGGAGTATGTCCAAGTTAAGGGGCACCCAGTATAGTGCATAAGCTTCATCAGCACTCAAAAGACCTAATCTCAGGAAGTGTTTAAGCCCTGTCCATCGATCTGTCAACCAGAGTCCAGCATCCCTCTCGCATTCAGTTGGCCAGATGCCAACATACGCTAGCCTCTCTCAATGGTGTATGTCTGACTTCGTTTGAGGGACCTGCGTGGACACGGCTTTGCAGAGCTGTCTGACCTGGGAGGTTTTGTAGTGTGTTGTCGAAATTTAGAGGGAAACGACTAAGCCTTTATGTTTTTCTTGAATTCTAAGATGGTTAATAGCTTATGCTGTTGTTTCGGCTGGTTTTCGGAGACATTTCAATATAAACAGTGGAGGATAATGAATCTAGGGACCGGCCTTTAGCATTAATCCTGCTTTGTTTCGCAGATTGCACGTAGTAGCGTGGTGCGTGCTATGGTAGCGCCACAAGTACCATTTGTTACCATGTACCGTAGAATACCGTGCATCCGCCCATTCAACACTGAGCGCGCCCACCCACAAAATTTGAAACATCTGAAAACAATATGCACAGTACATATATATGTAATAATTAATGACCTCACATGCGTCCATCCCCTTTTTTCGCGATTATCGTCAAATTCTGACTGGGTGCTTGCTCGGCATTTTACGGTAGATTTTCCATGATAGCGTAAAGGAGAAATGAGCAATTGACAAGCCAAAGCTGGCTTCGGCAAAATTAAAGGAAGTCACCGAGAGACCAACATAAGTCGCTGAGGAGCCAAAAGACTGAATACAAAGTCCAAATAGGTCTGTGAAAGACTGCTCTGTCATAAAGGTTTTGCACAGGATTGCAGTATTTGGAAGCTAAAGCCAGATTCTGACATGCAGCGCAATGCTGATCCAGCCAGCGCTGATTCTTTCTTCCATCATCGAGATTTTTTTCCTTTTATCTGGGGCGTGACAACTGAAACGCTCGATGCATTCATGTAGCGATATTCACTACCTTTTAGGTGCGATTTCTCAGCAGTCAATAAATGATTATGAAGGAAGTTTGACATGGGATCGCATGGTGGTGCTAGTGCACTTGTTTCCTAAGTTTCTAATGAAAGCAATGGCTTGTTGTCGTTTGCACTTAGGTTTCTACCTACTTTTGTAAGTGGTAATTACTCCTCGTCCAAAATTACAAGTTTGATGCTTCTTCAGAAATGCTTCAACGGCGTTTATCACTTCATCATGGAATTCGCTGTTCTTAGACGAGCACAGGTCACCGGAATTAAAAGCAACGGGACACATCCTTGCCTTCACTTCCCAGATATGAAATGTTAAAGGGCACAGTCACTGGTAAATGTTCCTTCTCACCTGTTACAGAACTGGTGTTAAACTTATTGCTAAGTCAGCATGGACACAGCACTCCATTTGGCACTGAGTTAGCACTGTGCTATATGTGAGAATGAAGTTCAAAGGCAGGCTAGTTTTCAGAAGACTTGTAAGATGAGCAGCCTTCACTTTGCTGCTTATAATCCAAGAAAATGAGTGAAATGTCAAGTGAAAGTGATAAGGGACAGTTTCACTCATTTAGCAAATGATGTCATTAAGCTCTGTTTCAAAGCTGTAAATGTGAGGATGTGACATTTCCATTATACACTTTGTTGATAAATTGCTGCGCGGTTTAAAATTTAAATATTTCTTGTGATGCTCAAACATCCAACAATTATTTTGCCTATAATCCTACGTAATGAAGACGAGCATCTTAGGTCTGAATTCATTTTGTATGGGCAGTCATGGACAACAGGGGCTTAGGAACCATTAGGTTGGTCTAGGATTGTACTAGTATTATATAAACAGCGACAGCCAAGTCATTCCTAACACTCCGAAGCTCCAAGCAATTAGAGCACAAAGACTGCTGGAGCATCCCTACGACGTTGTTTACGAAACCTGCGATGGAATGTACATCAAATTCATTCCCGGTGAAAGCTCTTTAAAACATCGACAGTGATGTATTCGATGACCCCATGTCAGTGTTGCCTATTTTACATCTATCACCCTGCTTCTTGCGTTCGGTTCCTCTCTATTTTTTCACGCTTCACAATTAATGCCATAGGGCCTGTTCCGTTCTAAACGAACTGTCCGCTCTATAGAACCACATGAGCCTTGCCCAATATATGTATATATCTATACAATAACAATTAAATGATCGCACTATTTGGTGTGCTTCAATTCTAATGATCAACAGCCATAAACACAGTGGGGTCAGCATGTACGCTAGCCAATAGTTAGCAAAGCATAGCTCATACGGGTAACAAAAGGGTAACCATGAATGCAGCATTCTCGTAATACATGGGACCTCTAAACACCCTGCAGATATTACCAAAGCGTTCTCTCAAACACCAGGTAACGGGCCGCGAGCCCACAGCAAGTCGTCAGACGTCCACGGACTCTGCCGCTTCTAGTTGTCTTAAAAAATGTTCGCGCTGGGCCCGCAGTATCTCCCTGGAGACACCATGTGCCTCATCCTCCTCAAATGCCTCCCGGGACGTCTCTTCCCTCGACGCATTGTCCCTGGAAGGATTGTTCCGAGACACCGGCGTGGTGGCCACCGACGAGTCGTCGTCGTTCATCTCCTCCAGGACTCCGAGCTCGCCGGCTACGGCAGGCTCGAAGCACGCCGGGGACCAGTTGGCGAGAGTCGACGACGAACCACGATTAAAAGTCCGGCAACTCACGTATGTGTCGTCGTCTGACGACACTGTGCGGTACTCGTCCGTGGTGCTTCCGCCGTTCGCGACCACCTCGACCGACTGGTACACCGAGTCGCGACCGCCGTCCTCTTCGTCGTTGTCCTCGATGCCCTCGGAGCTTGGGGATGACCTGAGAGCCGGGAAGGAGCCGGCATGGCCCATGGCCATCCTTGACAATGGGTCATCCGGACCGCTCGCGTTATCCAGCGCTGCGATGGCCGGAAGGCTGCTCCTGAGTCGCGGCAAGCCTCGTGGAGACCTTCCCTCTGGTCGCTTTGGAAGCAGGTCTTCTGCGCGGAGTTGGAGGAGGGTCCTGGTGCTTGGAATGGACAGCGGGGATTCTGGAATGCCCGCGTGGATGACGGAGTGGATCTTTGCGGGGTGTGGGGAGTAGGGGTTTCGGAATCGGTGGGGAGGGGGTCCGGGAGAAGAAAATGCCGTGGTGGCACCCGCTGTGGTGATGGCTGAGATGCCCTCCGACTCCAGGGATGCCCGCTTGCGCTTGAAACGCTCCAGAAGGGAGGACAGGGGGCTTTCCGACTGCAGCATTTTTTGGGGGGCGAGCAAATAAACATGAGTATCAGTGAGAGACATTTGAATATTGTTTAGCTCACCATAGGTGGTATCCGCTGGGTGCCATATTTGACCGTAGCGTTTCTCAGTGCATATTCGGAACAAGCCCCCATATATCTTTCGAGAACTAACACTCTTGGTGGTGTGTAATGCACGTTGAGAAAGCGCTGTGAAAGCTCATCGTAAACTCGCGCTTAGCAGCAACGGACTCTGCTATGGTCGCCAGTGAATGCCACCTATTGCGGAACAACTAGTGAGACTTGCGACATACACTTTTTCAATGCTCACCAGTACGCCTAGACAGACGTGGTCCTTGGGCCAAGAACGTAGGGTTTGTGAGAAGTACAATATGATTCGACGAGACCTCTACTGCATATTCTAAGAGCAGAACCCTCCTCATGTAGACTCTAATAATTCAGCATGTTATTCTGTATGAATTTAAAGTTATCTGTAAATATTATGGCAGTCGCTCGCATACACACCAATGCCTCATCCCGCGGCATGGCCCACGACAAGAGTAACGAAGGCAAGTTAACTTTTAACGAGTTGGAATATGAGCACCTCTGTTAATCTAGCGCTTTACTGCTATACCTTCATAGTGTTTGATTGGCTCTACTTACTGGTGGTGTTGGCTCTGGTCAATACAGCAAGAGTGTTGAAACATAGTTCGTCAGCTGCTATTTTGTTGTGCTATTTGTAATAGCCGCATCATAACACATAAAATAAAAGTAGCTTAAATTGTTTCTAAGCAGGCGCCATTAAAATGAAATTTCAAAAAGTCGGCGCGTTACGGCCGGCTTTTATTTGTTATTTTTGCACTGTACTGGTGCCTAAGGAGAAGCATCTCTCTGCCAAAAGTGAGCGTTCTCAAATTTTTCGGAAGGAATGCTTCAGGGGCGACTTACAGAATCGTCTTCTGCCGGGCAGAAAGCCGGTATCCAGTTCCCTTTTCTTCATTCCAACTCCCTCTCTTCCCTCGCCCTCTCCCCAAAAGAGCGGGACTTTGAGCTACTCCCATCAAAAACGGGGAGGGTCTCCCCTTTCGCGAATGGAAAAGAGCAATTGAGGGAAAGTTTCCTCCTTTCTGGCTGCTCGTCGACCTTTAAGCGGGTTGAAACGTTTACAGGTTCGCACAGCAGTGCGGGACCGCGTCACCTTGCGTCACTCTGCAGCACACCGAAGCATTGGTGGAGCAGCACCACTCAGGGTGGCGAGAGCGCTAATTGACAATACGGCGAGCAAGTTCTTCGGCTTCTTGCGCACCTCGTGCGCTTGTCTACCCGTCATATGGGCCCACGTGCATTTGCTTCCCCCCGACCTCGAATCATGGCGGCGCGTGCTCGGCTGCATCATTGTCTCGCACTCCCGGCGCGATCTTTAATCAAATCAAAGCAGTTTATTTTCACCTTGTACAAAGAAGATGAAGGAGCTGTGGAAAAAAGCTACAGCATTGCAGCTTCACAAGTCCACAGACCCTTAATATTAGCAGCTAAGCAGCATCGTGCTAAAGTATTCACAGAAGAGAAGAACAAAAACAAAAAAAAAGGCGGGAAGAAAAGTAATTTTAACAATACATTGCAACAACACACTAACAAAAAAAATATCATTGTGATCATAAATGTTTAGGGCGCACACATTTAAACAAAAAAATCGCAAAAAGTCATACTCTCTCGGTTTCATACATTCTGCGGAATTCACTGTTCTTACAGGTAAATAAATCAAAATGCACAAGATGATATGTGTTTAGTAAAGACGGTAGTACGAAACTTAGGCAATTTTTTCCGTAGTTCGAACGAAGTGTACGCACTACCCAATTTTCTCTATGTCTTGTTGAGTAACTAGTTATGTTCTTTATTTGAAGATGAGGCAGATCACGTAAGTTAGTAATATTGTTTCGTGTTTCGAAATTATACCTCGAACTTAATCGATATCTATAGAATGCACTGGTTACATGGTAGTGGTAGAACAAGTGAGTACTTGGCGCTTCATAAGGCTCATTGTAAATATGCCGAAGACATTTTTTTTGTAATATATGAACTTATATATGTTGCTCTTTCAGTAGCAGGCCCTTCTTGCGTCGTTCCAAGGTGCAAAAGGCGTATTTTGTAACACTTGCTCGCCATATAATCAAGCAGAAGTCCATTTCACTTATGTTCACCTTGAGGGTACAGCGAACATGGTGGATCATAGCCTCCTCTATACTGAGAAAACCTGGCAGATCGCCACGAGACGCGTCCGTCGAAAGTGAAAAGGTAGAGCGGCAGACAACGGATGAGAGGAGACTCATGTAACGCGCGCCCCGCTGCGGGGAGACGCCGAAACACACTTGTCCCGAGCCAACGTTACTAGAACACTCAGTTGGGAAACTCGCCGCGGGCCGCTGGTGTCCACCGAGACCGAGCTAAATACGACAACAGCGCCACTCTTTCTCATTTGTCTGTACTGTGGTCACCTTAAGCTTTTACATAGCATATTTTTGCGTAAAAACAAAGGGAAAAGACTCTTTTGGTATGAAATTACTTGGAGCTTTGTACAAAATGATGGGCGCGTGATGTTTTTAAAATCTTTAGTTTGCAGGGTTTTGCGGCACAATTAATATTGTTTTTGTACAATCATGCCTCAGCGGTGCTTTCAGGTAGCGCGTCCCGACCTAGGTGCATTTTAACTTCAGTAGTAAGTCGCGGCGCGTCCGCTGGAGAGGCGGGGGTGGCACCCCTGTAACCCCTTCCGCTGTATCTGTTTCGGCTCCAAAATGGCCGATTTAAGCCAAAATGGAATTAACGTGCAGTTCCTCGAGTGGCCGCTGCGGGAGAAATGGCGGCGTTGTGTTCGTCATTAGCTCGGTGCTCGAGGACAGATCGGGGACACTTTTTCAGATAAGTCTCTCTCGCAGTTTCCCAACTGAGTGTTTTAGTAACGGTGTCCCGAGCTATGAAATGTCCGCTCGTGCTCCTCGCATTCCTCGCGCTACCGCTTCTTCTCTTGTCGGGTTTGAAAACCATGTTTCGGGTCTTCGCCGTTGCGAAAGCTGTGCGCTGACGACCAGGTGCCCCGAGAAATGCTCTGTGCTACCAAATCTGCGACCGGGCACTCTATAGCTCCGTCGTCGAACTGCCAGGCTTTGGACGGAAACATGCTTTTATTTATATATATCCGGTGTTCCACGTTAATTTTGCCAAGGTTTGAAAATATGTTGGTGCATTTTAGACAGACGAAACAAAAGGAATAGGTTTGTTCATTGTTTGGACCAAGTCAGGCTATTTTTCGTATTTTACCCAGCTAACTAATTAATTACGATTCATTTATAAACTTTCAAAATAATCATTTTAGAGCTCACTCCAATGCCAAAGCTGTAGATCGTCCTCAAAAACATCCAATTCAGTAATTATTTTTTTTCAAGAAATCTCTAACACGGTTTGTTTTTCCGAGCTTCTAGAAAGGTGCTCAAATTATGAAGAAGAAAAAACGAATTGAGGACAGACACACTTCCGATTGCTCACGTGTAGCGAAAGCATTCTTACACGCAGCGCATTCCTAAGAGCAGCGCTCTGGCGGTGACGTCACACTCCTCCATTGCGCAGGCGCGGCGAACCCCGCCGGCTTCACGACGACTTTCGTGACGAAGCATATTGTTGACATGAGCTTTTCTTTGTGTTTTATTTCTAAGGCGCGTCCGCTTTGACCCTGAGCGCACCCGCCGGCTTCCGTGACGAAGCATCTACGTTGCTTTGCTTTCCTTTGCGTTTTATTGGGAATGAGAATTTAGGTGCCGGTTCGCTCAGCCAGTGGGATTTTAGGTGCCGTTTCGCTCAGCCAATGCGTATTTAGGTGCGGGTTCGCTCAGCCAATGGGTATTTAGGTGCCGTTTTCCGCCGGCTTCACTCCATGAGACAGTTAATACTTTCGCATTAAAAACGCGAGTGTGTCAACAGCGCCTTGTCAGAAGTGCTCTATTTAGCATAGGGGCCTAGTTTATTCAAGCCACTGCTGAGAGCGTTGCAATACAAAACGAAGAAATGCAAAGTCATGGTTTTTTTTTTATTAATTTGCGTTTATCTTTAAAGCGCAGCTCTTATGCACCCGTTTCCGGTTTGAGTGGCGTCGGCGTAAGCGTGCGTTGCATTATGGAACGTTTCCCATGATAGGGAGTTTTAGAATTGCGCACGCTAAAGCTTTGCGTACTCAAAGAATACCGTCGTCGCCACTGCGCATGCGCCGAACGCTAACCACGTCTTGCGCTTTGCGTGCGCTATTTTAGCGTACGCTATTTTTTGGAAATTGCGTGCGTACGCAATAAAAAAGTCTTTGCGCTCCTCCAAGGTGGATTCATAATGAGAAGTTGGCAAAAGCCAAGACGAGCGCAGTTAAAACAATGGCGGCCCCCAGGACCATGACTGCGTCCGCTTTGGCGGCGTCGTGAGCGCGACGTCGGCGGCATCCTCGCGACTGCGATTTTCAATACGGGATGACATTGCACTCGGTTTGTGGTTTGGCAACGATCTCTGGCAACTTGATGCTTGCGACGTGCGGACATTTCTCGGCGAAGGCAGCGAAGGTCGTCAATGCACGAGACCTCTCTTCTCGAAGCGACGCAAGCGGACACGACCAGTCGGCCGCTCGCGTCAGACCAAAAAAACTTTTTTTTTCATGCTACAGTATTTCGCGTGTGAAATAAAAATTTTAACTGTATCTTGGTGGCGTTGCAAGCGCAAGATGCTTGGAATTTTGCGTCGCGGCAGAGAAACCCCAGGCAGCACAAAACGTCGTGGAAACGTCGAGAAAAAGTCCCGGACGTCCGTGACGTCCCGTACGACTTCGATCACGTTTTTTCGATGTTGAGGTGACGTCCTTATATAACGTTCCATTAGGGTCCAATCAGTGACGTTGTGACGACGTTGTATTTCAACTCAAACGTCGTCAACGTTCCCACGACGTCGATGCACGACGTTCTCACAACGTCCAACGCTCACGTTTCTTTGACGTTGAACTTAAGTTCATAAATGACGTCCCATTATCGTCCTGCCCGTGACGTGCTGGCGACGTCACGTTTCAACTTTAACGTCGTCATCGTCGCCACGACGTCAAGACAAGACGTTTTAGCAACGTCGAACACTCACGTGTCTTCAAAGTTAAAATGAAGTCCAGGGTGACATTACATTATTGCCCCGTCGGTGACATTTCTGCGACGTCGTGTTCACACCTAAATGTCGTAAACGTCATACAAGTCGTGCTTGCAACGTCGACCACTCACGTTCTGTTCGACGTTTTTAGAGTTCCAGCTCAATTTCCAGCCGCAGAATCACTGTGGTCAAGGTGACAGTGCTCAAGAGCCGCAAACAAAACTTAATTTTTGAGAGGTTGAGAAGTTTAATTATTTATATATTAATTTGCGTATTTCAAAATGCTATTATTTCACATCGATGACGCTAAAGAGGGCATTTACAAAACTCAATGTACACGGAAGAAAAAAAATAATATGAAAGCATGTTGGGAATATCATTCCCTTTAGATGTGTTTGTTATAATTTTGGTTTGTTTAAAATATTGTTACAGGTTTAATTTGCGAAGCCCATGGCGTCTAGAACGGATCGAACTGTACCATTCTTGCATTTTGCACGCGCGTTGTCGTCTTCCATGGGTCCTGGGCCCTGGCACGCGCCTCAGGGGCGCCGCTACACTATCCCCTCTCCAGGTTATTTCAAGCCTGTATCCTTTCCTAGGAGCATCCGTACTGCTCCGCGACCACCCGAGATTGTTTTAAGGTTCGTCAATTTCTCTTCATATTTTGTAACCCATGCTCACCTGCGCACAACTAAAAAATTTGCATCAACATCGCAGTTCATTCATAACACCAACTTCCAGCGCCTTAGCGCTTTCCGTAGATCGGGGCGCAGTCTTGTCACGTGACTGACAGTACATATCTGGCTTTCGTTGCCACTGGTGATGTACCCAAACGAAAATCGCATGCCAGCACACACTATATCAGAGCACAACTTCACTGCACACTTGCGCATATTTGGAATTGACTCAAAAAAAAAAAAAAAAAGAATGCCAGGCAATGACGAAATTCGGTAGATACTGTCAACGGTTTGTGGAAATTGACATTCATAATGCCAACCCCTGAATGGCCCAGATGACGGTCCAAAAAGCGTTCAAGCCCAGTCCGCACTTACGTGCCGGAAAAAAAAAACACAAAAAAAGAAAGAAAAAAACGAAAACAAAACAGCCGGCACGGCGTGAGAGAGAGGGCGAAGGTAGGCAGAGGAGATGCCAGTGGCACCTCCATAGAGCCCCATGCGATGCGTCGGGAAACTCGGCATGAAGAGGGCGAGAGAGAAAAGTGGGGGAAGATAGCGACGACGAACAATTGACAAGCCTAAGTTCCGGGTGCGCGTATTTTGAATTTTCTCAGTCGTTCCCAAAATATTTCACTCAATGTTCTGTTCTTCGAATTGGCCAAGAGAGAACAGCTCTGGGACCCGGTCCAGCTTTTTCCGAAAGCCAGTCACTAGCACCGGCCGTCACGTCTACGGGTCTACGAGGCAGGCTGCTATGTCGCCGTGATTTTTTTTTTTTTTTTTTGTGTCCGCATACAGTATAAGTGCTGCGATTGGATGAGTCGTTCAAGTCGCGCCCGTGAAGAAGTCGGTGATCGCCAAAAACGTCGTCGTATTCAGTCACGGATCGAGGACCTTTTTCAAGGCCATAACGCTTCACACGTTGAATCGTACTACTGCTCGGATCAAGGTGCCTGTGAGGATATGAATGACGCCCCCCAGAAAACAAGTGGCAGTGCACATAACGGCGCGTTAAGTCCAGTCTCCGATCAAGACCCTTCAGACGCCTCCGACGATCCCAATCAAGAACGCCCAGCGGACGGGATCCCCCTTCTGAAGCCATTCCCGTGCACGCAGCGAGAGTACCAGCTACGCGCAATGGGACGGCTAAAGCAGGCGCGTCAGCGCATTAATCAGAAGCAGAACGAGGTAAGCGGTGGAACATTCCGCGCCCCGTGACATCGTCTCCTGTTAATTTATTCAAGCGAGTTTGTTTGTTCTTTTATATCTTTGAGGCTGGTACATCCAGGGACGTCTTTGGCATTCGCTCTGTATTGCATCTCGTGTCTGAACATGCTCAAATAAACAGTTCGTACCAAACCTGTTTTAGTTACTTCCTTCGTACTTGCTTGATAGCAACTTGCCTTCGCAATAATAAAAAAAAAAAATACTTTTTTTTTTTTTTTGGGGGGGGGGGGGGGGGGGGAGGGACACGACGTTTTCCCACGACGGCTAGGGAACGTAATTTGGAAAGGTTTCTCGACGTTCTGTGAACGTCGTTGGTAGTCCGGATGTCGTAAACACACGTATCATAAACGTCCAGGGAGGACGCGACGGCCCACTGAGACGTGCATGTGACGTGCAACAAACGTCATTTGGAACGTCCCCTCGACCTTCTGTGCACCTTTTCTCGCGGACATTTAAAGGTTTCATCGACGTCGAAGGAAGGTAACGTCCGGACCTTCGACGTTTTACGACGTCACGTTACAGACGTCTTCGACGTTCTTTCGACGTTTTTTTCACGTTTATGTGCTGCTTGGGACGCTATTCTAAAACTCTCGCGTAGCGTGCGCTAACGTAAGCGCTAAATTTAGCTCTAAAGCGCGCTAAAATCGCGTACGTTATTCTAAAACTCTCTAATGACGCACACGTGATGTCACGAGTGACGACACCGCGCGTTCCATTATGGGTAATTTTCCCCGCTAAATTTAGCGGGAAACGTTTTCCTGCTAAATTCTGCCGAAAACATCCCCCGCTTTATATAGCGAAAAGTTTCCCCGCTAAATTTAGCAAAAAATTTTCCCGCTAAATTTAGCGGAAAAATTTAACCCGATATATTTAGCGAAAATTTCCTGCTAAATGGCAGGAGAGGAGCAGGGCAGGGTATGGATGAGGAGGGGGGGCATAGCCCCCTCTCCGTACCTTCCCCTTCTCTTTAAGAGCTGCGCTCTAATTCGGCGTTACAGGGGATTGTAAAGGCCCGTTCACACTCTTGCGACCGAGTAAGACTGAGAAAGACTAGACCGGCTTTTAAGCCTCTTGCGATGCCTTAGGACCAGCTCTGCTGCTCTGGATCCGGTCCTAAGACGTCGCAAGAGGCTTAAAAACCGATCTGGTCTCTCTCGGTCTTACTCGGTCGTCAGAGTGCGAACGGGCCATAAACGTCTTTCATTTATTTTAAGCCCATAAACAGTTATATTAAGGTTTCTTCACAAAAAAACACCGAATAAGATGTTTCTGGGGACGCTCTGCAACTTTGTCATTGGAAATTTTGCTCTAAATTGAATATTTCAAAAGTTCATTAACAAATCTTGATTTATTTCTGAATAGGGCGAAATACCAACAAAAAGAAATTGTCTGACTCGCTCGAAGCAGTATGCAATCTTATTCCTTTGGTTTCGTCGTTTTAAAATGCACCAAAATACTTTCAAACTTTCACAAAAGTTACGTGGAACACCCTGTTCATATATTATTCTCAGTGGGTCTCACAGCAGCATTTTGCGTTCACACATCTATAAGCAGTATATCCAGCACTCTACCCTGCACAAGTTCAAGTGGGTCCCCCGAGCAGCTTGGGGTGTTGCACAGAGCATGCGCGGAGCTTATGCGCATTGCGGCGCCCCAAGCTGTTCGGGGGAAGCCAAAACACTCGGGCCCCCAATTCTAAAACTTCATATGTTAATCAGTTAGCACAAGCACGTGAGCGCGTGACTTCATTGAATGACTCTTTTGGAAAATGGCCCTTACTTTCTTCTTTCTTTTTTTTTTTCTTTTTGGAAGTTACCGTGGGTGTGATATCTTACGCTCACCTTGGCCGAGTTGGCATCAGACGATGCTTCTGTGGAAGTTGGTTCTCCCAAGAGCTTCTTCAGACGTGCGATCTCGAGATCCAGCTGCGAAATGATCCGGCGTTTGGGTTATGACAACTTCTTTCATCGGTGTTTAAATGGAAGCTGAAGCAAATGTCAACAGTTCGTGGTTTATATCCTTTTGCGCAAGTCCCCCGGCAAGTACTAACGAAGTTTTAAGTGACACAGGTGACTATACCCGCTCTAGACGTCCATTTTTAACAAACCACATTTAACAAACAATTAAACATTTTTTTAACAAACAAGTTTAACAAGCCTTGAGACGTTTTGGAAATAATTGGTTAGCACATCGAACCCCGCAGGAGGCGAACAGCACCCTTTCGAGAAACAAGCTATTGTAAGTTAGTAATTTTTTCCCCGTCACCGTCTTCCCCTTTATTATAGGGGCGATGCAACAATTTTCGTACTTTGCGCAAATAACGCTTAGAACGAATCCCTGACGTTAATGGACAGTTTTAGTTTAGCGTTGCCGGATCTCACGTCCGCAATACGCAATATTATAGCGTACGCTAAAAATAACCTGCTCGGACCGAATTTAGTTGTGCGTTACGTTTTCAAGTGAACACCGCGCATGATGTTGGTTAAATTTGCTAGAGCCGTAGAATTCCGCGTGCTTATAGCGCGACCATGCTCCTGGAAAGAAATATTCAAAAAGAAAAGTGTCCAATCATTTTATTTCAGATTAAACCAAGCCACAGCTGCCTCGTGAAGCGCACTTTTCTGCGGGGTACAAGGCTACGAGTACGAGTGCGTAGCCAAATTCGATAACGGAGCCTCCGTCACTCGTCCCGTGGAAACGGCACCTTTAATCAATGCTATCGCGGAATGAAATTCATGACCCTGATGTCCAGTGCATAGCGAGAACTTCGGCGATTTCTTTTAGAGTCGTTCGTCCGTCGGCGATGAACTGTGGGAATAGGCTTAGCGTTGAGCAGATCGCTGCGTCGACGCACACTGCGAGCGGCGAACATTTCCACTGTGCACTCCTTCAGCTGCAGGGCGATCTGACTCGACCGCGGTAGGTCCCAGAAAGAATCGCCGAGCTGAACACCACGCAATTTTACGTAACACAGAACTTCGAAAACACCACGTCGCCCTTGCTGCGCCAGTCGAGGCAACCGCCATCTTGAAACGGGCGTTCTCGTTGGGTCCGAGATCACTCGAGAGCGTCCCGCAAGGCCCGCTATAGCCACCAACGGAAAATCCCCAGCGTTGCGTGCGTACGCAATACGCTAGCCCTTCTATTGCGTTCTGCGCATGCGCACTCACGAACCGCAATCTTTTTACGTACGCAAAGCTATAGAGTACGGTCCACTAAAACTGTCTAATGACTTATAAAACAGGCGTTCGTTTTTCCTTCCACGCAATAGAAGTCCTAGAAAAAAATTAATAAAAAAAGAGCAGCGATCACCCCCTCAACTCACAGCCAGAACAAGCGGTCACGTGATCTGGAGCCGATTATATGTCGCCAATCGTGATCATAGCCACGCGCTGGGGTTGGCAAAGCACAGGGCACGCACTAAGTTCCAGACATTGTTATGGCTCGGCTACTGTCGTCGTTGCTGCGATTGGACACGGGTCACTACCCGAATGCTTCTCGAGCTAGTAATTATCACGAGCCCAAATCAAGTGCTCGCGGAATGCTTGGGTCCAATCTATGAACCGCATTCAAATACGTCATTGGGGTCTACTGCGATCCCCACATTACGTCATCAAATTTTGCAAAGGAGAGATTGAATGAAAATGATCGCTTTTGTCCTTGAAATTACACCGCAACAAAGGAGTTCCTTGGCCAGTGGCGTTGCGTGCGGGTATCCTTGAGCCCCACTAGTGCTAGTAAGCTCGTGTAAAGTGAAAAACACTCCAATTGAATATCGTTGCACCGCTCTTTAATCTGCAAGCATGTCTGTCAGCTGGCAGCAACACTGTATGACTATGCAGACAATCGAGGCCTTTTGTGGGAACATGCACTCTCTCAAGGGTATAGGCCTCCTGCGCTGAAGCTTTGAACGTATCTTGGCGCCCTCCGGAGGCGGGCGATAGAGTGTCTGAGTAGTACAAGTCCCGCGGCCCCGCACAATAGCAAACCTGTTCGGGCGGCTGTTTACCTCTGCACTTTGCCTTTATTTATGCGTTCGCGTGGTCACGATTCCAAATACGCCACCCGTAGTCGTCACCGCACAACGTCACCGCACAACCCGAGGTCGCCGCAAGCTAGCAATTTTTCCTTCGTCCAAGCACGTCGAAACGGGGAGCCAGCAGCGCACCTTCGATGCGTTCAAAACGTCGCCGTCGACGGTACTGTTGCGTCGTCAACTGTCAAGAACCAGGAATGAACGTCTACAGACCCCCATCGAAGCCGTGCGAAGTCGAGCGGAGGGAACGATACTAGCCGCCCAGCAGACTGAGTAAGCGAGAATTGTTTTTCTCTTCCTCTAGGTTATCCTGTTAGGGTATCGGCCACTCGATCAAGCGGCCGTGGCATGCATCGAAACGTGCGTCATGCGAATTTTACGAACATCCGAGTGAACTCCCTCGAGCACGCGCGCACACCAACGCACCACAGAGGGAAGCAAGCATGTCTAGAGTGCCTTCATACACACGCGCGCTTTTGCTTTGCTGAGACAGACAGACATGTAGGCACCCTAAGCATGTCCTGAAGGCAGAGCCCCTAGTGCTGATTTTATGTTGCGTGAAGCTTACATCGCAGATGTACAAGAAAATCTGCAAGAGCTCAAAAGGCAGCGTGTAGTCCTTTGTTTTTCTCCTGCCCCAGGTGGTCGGCTAGCAGACGCACAAGCGTGCGGGCTTTCGCCTATCCGCTCTAGCCGAGCAAGCCAATCGGGGTAAACTTCTCTGCAAATAAAGATAATTATTAATATATTATTATTATCATTATTACTACTGTAGTAGAAGTAAGAATGATGTGCTCGGCTGTTCGACGTTCGATCGCTTGCGTCAGCTTTCGTGCATTTTCAAGGTTAATCATCAGCTGATAGCCTTGGCTGTACGGGGGGACTGCAGTTTTGGGAGTTTTCGCTTACAAGGCGCGTTGGCGTATCTCGCAATGCTCACCTCAAGCTCGACATCATAAGAAGCTCGCTCTTTTTTTTCTTTTTTGCGAGTGACGGCATGCCGACACCAAATTTGCGGCTTCTTGTACGGCGTAGACGTAGCTTGCATCGCCGAGTTTATTTTCTTTGCGAAGTATTGAGGAACAAAAGAAGCTTTTCACGTTAGAAATTGGCTCGATTCCGTGCCGTAAGGCAATCGCAAGGGAGAAATTCATGCCTCTGGCTAACGTTTTCACGCGGGAAAAATTTCAAATGGGCAGGTTTGTACCGCCCAATACCGATAAATAAATCGTAGGGGGCGCTGCCAGCCGGTTTTTTCTCGCACCGCCTCCTGGGCAAAGCAGGAGGCCAATGGACTTGCCTCGTTCACTTCTCTAGCGTACGCCCTGCTCTGGACCTCCGTACGGTAGAAGAGCTCCCGCCTTTCGTCGATGGCGAACCTCCTGGTGTTGAACTCCACCCGAACGCCGGAAGACGCCACCACAGCGTCTGCGTCCGCGTTGTTCATGATGGCGTGGATCTGAAACCGCGAGTGCACCGGAGGTGATCGCATCGGTATCTCATGGTTAAAAGAAATGCAAACAGCGGAGCAACGACCGAACGACACCTAGGTTACTCCATAGCGGCAGATGGGGGCAGTGTTTAAAGGGATACTGATCCGAAATTTGGAGCTCGCAAAACAAGGCTGGAGCGATAGGCAGGACGCTGCAAAACCCAAAAACATCACTCATACAGCGAGATTCCAACGGATGGCTGTAGTTGTGAAAAAAGAAGTGCGCGATTGAACACGATCGACGATGTCGACGAGACATGTGACGTCACGATCCTCATTCCCTCTCCTTTTCGCTTCGTCCCCCCGAGCAGGTGAATTGAAGCGAAGAGGAGAGAAGCTAAGCCACTTTCCTTCCTTCTCGACAGTTACAGAAGGATTGGGGTGTTATAGTCCTCTCTTGATTGCGTCCTGCTTTCTAAAAAAATACGGCCATCCGTTTGAGATATTAGGGACCTTTAGCAAACCGTTACCGTGCTTTGCGTACCGCACTACCGGAGCCTTTGAAGCATGCTTTTAAGCGCGCGCCCGGGTGGTACCGTGACCGCGGGGCGCACGCTTAAAAGCATGCTTCAAAGGCTCCAGTAGTGCTGTACGCGGAGCACGTCAACGGTTCGTTAAAGGTCCTTAATGATATATGACTGTCGTCTTGGAGTTCGTAGCGTCCCGCTGAACGCTTCTGCGGCCGTATTTCGCAAAATCAAGCACAGATCATGATTTGATTAATCAAGATCATCAGACTTAAATGATTTAAGGCAAATTTATTTTATTTAAATCAAATTTATCTGAATAAAAGCAGATTCATTTGATTTAAATCGGTGAAGCTAGAAAATAGTGATTCTTTAACACTATATGTATTGTTAAACACGAAAGATTGATTTATCAGTTCGTCCAATCACTGAACATAATGCGCAAGAAAGAGGCATTTCAAATTTAAACTTGTGCGGAGAAACGTAGGATACGATACGATACGAGAGGATACGAGAGCGTTCGAGGAAGTCATAATGCCGAGCTCTGGTTGGACTGTTTAGTGGGTAGACCTGAAGCTAGCTGCCTTTGACTCGCCGGCGTCCGGCGTTTGGCTCTGGCATCCGAATGCGCTCGACCAGTGCTGTGGCATAGCCTCCTCTATACGGACAAAGACTGGCAGATTGCCACGCGAAGCGGCCGCCGAAATGGAAAAGGTGGAGCGGCAGACAACGGATGAGAGGAGAGCCACGTGACAGGCGCCCCGTTACGGCGAGACGCCGAAACACACTTCTCCCGAGCGAACAAGTGTGTTTTGGGTCCTCGCCGCTGCAAAAGTTGTGCGCTGACGTCCAGGTTCACCGAGAAATGCCCTGGGCTACCAGATCCTCGCGCTCCAAATCTGCGACCGGGCACTCTATGGCTCCGTCGTCGAACTGCCAGGCTTTGTGAGTACAGAGGAGGCTATGGCAGTGGAGACAAAGGCATGCAGCTTGCTTTAGGCCTACGCAGTAGTTCTAACCTGAGCTCGGCGTTCTGTAGTCCCGGCGCCCTCTCGTCTCCTCCTCTCCCTCAGTTTCTCGGTGCATAGGACGTTATTTTTTCCCCCCATTTGCATTATATTTTGGTTGTAATAGAACATAGCGTAATGGACGGACCCGCGAAGGGTACGGTCTCAGGAAAGTGTCTCCTTTTGTTTGTGTTCAGCCTGCCATAAATCTTTCTTGCTTGATGATACTTTTCTTTAAATACAAAACATAGGCACATAAAGAGAAGCAAATGATAGACAAACGATAAATGAAAATGTATTTTGGAGATTATTTTGGCGGGCAAGGTTTGATTTAAATCGTAGTAAAACCGGTGTGATTTACATCACGATTTAAATCGTATTGATTTTTATTCTCTACCCTGGTCTAAAGAAAGATATCGGTTCATATTTTTTTTTATTAATGTCGACGAATGTTATCTTCGTTATTCACCGCCAATGGCGCTGCCTTTACGCTGTACTCTTGAGTGGCCAGCTGGGAGACTGACGTCGCTCGTTCGTATGAATTCCTGGCTTCGCGGCCACTGATCGGACAGACGCGGGAGCTGAGTATTGTATTGACATATTATGCATAGTCATTCGATTGAAGCCATTCAAATTCCGTTCAGAAGTGGCGTCTACTGATCCACTGGCACCGTGGCTTGTGTGCTATGGATGCAATTATTATGTTGCAATGCGGAGCGAAAGCTTGTCTGCTTCTTGCACAGGGGGTGCGATGATGTCAGAACGCCGAGCTCTTATTGGCTCATTAAAGAAGAATAGCGGGTAGAACTCAAGGCATCTAGTATTGAGGTCTATACCCACTATCCTTTCAATGAAGGCCAATTAGAACTCGGCGTCGTTATGACGTCACTGCAACTCCTGTGCCAGAAGCAGACGATGTGCTCTCCGCATAGACCGCTTTCGAAAATCCCGTGCCGATTATTAGAAGGTCGAAACCACTGCACGATGGAGGAACGATTGCATCGAGGAACGAGCAAGTCATTCCATGAGATAGCGAACGTCGAAACGCGGCCAACACTACGAGCCGACGAGCCGATCAAACAGCGTCGAAAGTGCAACGTCACTGCGCTTATCGCTTTTTTCTGTGGGTGTTTACTTTTCTCAGTGTTCCGTGACGTTGAGGTTTTAGTCCGGCATTGTGCAGGGATTCTACGGCTGCCAACAGAGGGCAATATTTCTAAAGGGGTCTATAACAAGACAACCTTCTTCGTTGATTGAAACATAATTCACATTTCGAAGTAGCTCCGCACTCTAGGCTACAATGCGCAATTTCAAATACTCTCGTTTCCACGCGATCACGGACGACCCTAGTGTCGTGTTAACTCGGAAGATAATGCCACAGCGCAAAACGCCGATAATAATCTCGCCGGAGAAACAGTAGCAAGTTCTGCTAGGAGGTTCCGCAGGCTGAGGATGGCGTGCGCTTCGCTGTTCGTACTAATTTCGACCTCAGCTGTACCTAAAGGAATCTGGGGCTCCAACCTTTCCGCAAAGCACCTAGGCGCATCAATCGTTGCAGTCTACGGTGGTGATCGAATGACGGGCCAAATTGCTAGGCAATCGTGCTGCGTACTTGAAATGTTCTAGCATCAGGTGACGGGACGTTATATTTCCCGCTAAATTTAGCGGGGAAACCGAATTGTTGTGTAGGCCTGTGACGTCCCATAATGCATCACTGCACGCATTGCATTATGGGACGTCACAGGTCACGACTCAACGAAATTCGGAGCATCTAGCCAAAAAAAGTTTCACGTTAAAAAAATATATAATAAAGAGTCTGCGCTGTGACAAAGAGCACGCCCAGTGTTACAACACAGACTTTGTCTTCAGCCTCGTCATTGGTCGAGCTCCCTGATTGGCGGGCAAAGCGCACATTCTTCGGGTGCCGCTTTTGCGACGGCCTTTATGGTAACAATAAGACAGCCTTCATTTGCATTTCTTTGAGATTTTTAATCTCAATGAATGAGCTTGTAGAATACACATCGTTCCGCTATTTCACGCACTGCAAGCACTGTATAGGGATCACGAGGCATCGTATACGCATGGTTCATGCTAAAAGGCATTCATGGCGAAGGCTGAGTCACGAAGCACAAAGCAAGCAAGTTTTTTTCTCAGACAGCCACATAGCATGCACGACGTCTTGGTAGCAAAAAATAACGACGCTTATGAAGTATCTTGCGGATTCTCGAGTAAAAAGTTACGGGGATTGTGGTACGGCACTGAGATTCGTGCAGAGCTTCCATATACTCCACAGTGGTGGCGCTGCTGTCGGCACTGCGCATACGTCTCACGTGAACCTGGTTTCTGTTCACGTGTAGTGCCTCGACGGAGAAACGCGTTTGTAAACCGCGTAAGGGTGTATATTAAGGCTACAGTGCTCTATCGCTTTAAAACTGCATGTTGTTTCTTTGGCATACCTTGGGCAAGAAGAGCAGGCACAGGGTGGTGGTGGTCGAGACGAAGATGAGCGTGCCCACGAGCGCGAAGGTGAGCGTGTAGCGCTCCGCCGAGATGACGTTGGCCAGCGCCACGACAAGCGCCGACGTGATCACGGCGTTGTACACGCTCAGGCCGATGTACTGCGAGTCGTTCAGGGCCGGGATCTGGACGTTGCGCGTCTCCCAGGCCATGTAGCAGCCGACCACGAGCAGCAGGCCTTTGTAGATGTACAGGGCGCCCAGCCACTTGACCATGTGCTCAGAGTAGCATTGCTCCCGCTGGGGAAGGTACACCACGTCCCGCTCCGCCTTGGAGATCTGGACGTGGAACGTGGACACCATATTGACGTGAACCCGGGGTTTAGGCCACGAACCACTCCAGCTATTTTCAGACCTCTGTCCATTAGAACTACGCTTTTGATTGTAAGTGGATTCCACTTATAAACGAGGAGGCAGTTTTTTTCATGTAAGCTGGGGCATGGTGCTCCTGCGTCTTACACCGTGCCCACAGGTCGACGAGTCATCTGCCGGCGCCGCTTAAAACCATAGTGAGAGAGAAAGAGAGAGAGAGAGTGAAAGCGAACCAACTACTTTACTAGGGGGAAGACATTGCACTCCTCTCAAATACAATAGCTTCGGCGCGGACAGGTTTTCTGGGCTTGGCGAGAGCCATCTATCGTCGGGGAGCTCTCGGCTATCGGGCAGTAAATGATGATATTGATGATGGTTGTTCTGCATACCAAATTCATTGTTGTGGAAATGTGCGAGACACGTGCCGCGCGCCGCTTCTAAGAATATTATGGCGTCTAAATTTCTAGCTCAGTGGTGTGCAAAATACTTCGCTGCGCTGTGCCGCCATGATCTTCCCAAGGGTTGCACGTTGCACCTGCCTCGTGCATCGACGCACCTTGCGCTACTTTTGAAACATGAAGGGGCTTTAGGTGGAATCGGAGACGACACCGCCGCGGCCGCCGCGAACATCCACGTGCACTTGCGCGTGGACTGACGCGGATCTCCCCTCCGTCAGAGATGTATTTGGCGCTGTAGGCGTTCTGTCTAATGCAAATGAGCAGAGTGGAATGTATTCCCCCTAGTAAAGTATCAGAGCGAACTTTATCGGCACGTCGCGAGGAGCGGGCTGTCCTCACCTGAAGAGTATTATCTTACACCGTGAGCTGGGGTTACACTGCTTATACGCTATACAAAAGACAGTCTGCATACAGAGTTGAACGTGATTCACCGCGAAATTCATGCTTCGATCAAAAGCCGCATGGCAATAAGTTCAAGGAGAAAGCTTGGCACGCGGTATTCGGATCACAGATATTACGGTGACTCGTGCTTGCAGATTGCCTTTTGTATGATGGTGTGAGCATTCTGACCCCGGATTTAAAGTCGATGCCATACTTACTGGACACGTTTTTTCAGTGAGAGCGTTATTTCAGTCCAACTTGGTAGAAAATGGTACGTTTTCCTTTACTTGGAGTCAGACTTGGCAAGTAATCCGTTACTTTTTAGAGTAATTTTGTAATTGCCACGTAATTTTTTTAAGTAATTTGTAATGTAATTTCGTTGCAAAATATTGGATTACTTTAACTACTCGTTACTTCTTAAAATATGAGCATAATGCAGTAACTGGAGCATTTCGAGCAGAACATTCAGCATAAAGGGAGCAAGTTCAACAACATAGAAAACATCAGGAAGGGGAGAATATAGCCAAAAAGAAAACACGATTTTTTTGAATGACCGCTCACCAGAACCACCAAAAAAACCGGCAAGGCATGTACAAATACACGAAAGACAAAGTTCAATTAAGACAACGCCAAGTAGGCTCTCCGTCGCCTTCCATCGTGTTTTTCTTCTTCGCCCGGGCAGGGAAAGCTCTTCGTGTTTATTTGGTTTTATCTTTTACACCGTTTCACCCTTTCCAACTTCTTCGACGTCTCCCGCCACCAGCACAGACATCAAACGCGGGCCCGTACCCTCTAAATTTGCGGGTTCACAACTCGCGTAACAGACGATGTAACCTCGCGCGAGGGAATCAAATTCTCTTTGTCTGTGATCAGCGCTAATGAATTCTAGCACGCTCTTGAGGCACGGATGAAAAGCGCCCAGCGCGAGGCTAAGAGCATGATCTTCGAGGTTAAGAACGATACTTCTTTTGGTTTTCTTGTCTGGGTACAGTGGTTGAGCCCACTCATCACTTTACAGTCAAATGTCAACATAAAGGGGGGAGGGGGGGGAGGGGTTAGGCCACCTAAGAAGTGCTGACAGAGAGAGCGAGAGGGAGACAGCGCGCGTAAAAATGGTGTGATCCTCTATTGTTTTGTGGAACCGATGGCCACCGCTTCTCTCGGTCTCTATGCCATCCCCTCCCTTGGCCTCTACGAATATTAGTATGAAAGTGAGAACCGATGAACGATAGTATGAAAGTGAGAACCCCTAACCGCCACTTTTTTCTGACTGATCGAGTTTTCGGTCACGAAGTGTCCTTCGTCTCCATGGCCATCTCTTTATGAGATGTTCAAAATTCAGGGCATTATGGCGAACGGAAACTTAGAGTTTCAGTGCAAACTTTGCTTGCCACGGAACATATTGTCATCAGCAAGAACAACAAGCTCTAATCTACGGAAACACATGAAGGTAAGCTGGGACACCTGAATTCTGCATTGACCATATACAATGTAACGTTAGAACCAAGTTTTCCTTTTCTTGTGAATAACAGGCGAAACACCCGAGTCAAAAGGGAGCTTTCGTAGATCGCTTCTTTAGCTGAATCTCGTATCGGAGGTAGATGCTGCTACTGAGCATGCGCACCGCGAGCTCTGTCTGCGCAATTCCAGGGATCATTTCCGGAGGCCGTAAGCTAGCGGGATGGCGGGTGTGGTTGCAGCTTTCGGTGCCCTGTCAGCTTACAGGTGAACGGAATGCACCTACACTGTGTCTCTTAAACACAGTATTTTATTTTTACAAGGACTATCAAAATTCGGGCGTATGAGAAAAGTAGTGTTGCGTAACATTTTTAAACAATATCAAAATGGTTCCTATAGTTTTCTAGATAAGTGTACGGAAAAAGTAACGTAAAAGTAATTAGTAACGTAACGAGTAAAGTAATCCGTTACTTTTTACTTTTCAGCGAAAGTAATTTGTAACGGTGATCCATTACATTTGAGGCTTGTTAATTTGTAATTGTAATCTATTACATTTTTCAAGTAACGAGCAGAAGTCTGCTTGGAGTCTACAACGTCTAAAAATAAAACCATCTCACATTTTTTGTTTAACTCTCTACAGGGCGGTCCAAACCCAACAGCAATGCGCTTTGTGGCGGGTGCGGGACCGGAGCACGGATATTTTTTCGAGTGGTGTCACCCGTGACGTAAACTTCGGGTTCCACTGGGCGAAAGTAACGCGGGTCTAAAATATTTCAACTTTCAGCGGCCCGCAGCGCACGAACCGGAGCGGGAGGCGCTCCTCGCTTATCGGGTATCTTATACACAAGGAGAAAGCGAAGCCAAGGAGCAGTCGCTTTTGTTGTATTCCTCAAAGGCCCTCAAAAATCCCACAAAAGGGGGATTTATTTTTCCCATACAGCCCGTGGGTGGCGTCTACAGCCCCTGCACGTTTTTAATGCGAAAACATTAACTGGGTCCCATGGAGCGAGCGACGTCATCAGTTCGAAGCGCGGAAACGGCACCTAGTTTCCCTGATCTGAAAGGTCCCATTGGCTGGCGCGCGGCGACAAGGCTCCCATGGGCCGCTGCGCGCGTCAGTTTCAACGACCGCCG
Organism: Ixodes scapularis; assembly: GCF_016920785.2. Lineage (NCBI taxonomy): Eukaryota > Metazoa > Arthropoda > Arachnida > Ixodida > Ixodidae > Ixodes > Ixodes scapularis. The sequence goes on along the minus strand of NW_024609839.1, from coordinate 45,463,208 downwards.
CCAGATGGCGCTGCGTGTCCATGCCGCCAGACTGGTGCTGAACGGCGAGCAAGCACAGGTACAGGAGTCGTACAAATACCTGGGAGTTGTACTGACCAACAAGCCGGAGTACTTGTCCGATCATTACACCCACCTCCGACAGGCAGCCGTGCGAGGTACGAATGTGCTCCGAAAACGTAATCTTTGGAGTTGCAATCGTTTTCTGGTGACTCGCGAACTCTGGAAGGCGGTTGTGGTGCCTGGACTAACCTTCGCAAACGCGGTTCTTTGTGTCCCTGGCACAGTGCGGGAAGTAATGGAACGTCGTCAACGAGAGGTCGGGAGACAGGCTCTGGGCTGTCACGGAATGGTGGCCACCGAAGCGGTCCAGGGAGATCTTGGGTGGTCGTCGTTTGAGGCCAGGGAGGCGACCAGTAAGATAACCTACGACAGTCGTCTCCGTCTCATGGACCGCGGCCGGTGGGCCAAGAGACTCTTCGTCTACACATATCTCACGGGGATGCAGACTGGCTGGAGGAAGCGGCTGTATCAGTTAGAGAAGAAATACGGCTTCTTTTCAACCCCTGTAACTATCACATCAAACAGGAAGTGGGAAATGGAGATTCGAAACAGGGTGAGAAAGGAGGAGGCAGCTCGGGGGCCAGAAACGGCGAAGTCCAAGTCGACGCTATATATGTACCATCGATATAAGCACAACATTTCGGCAGAGACTAGGCTATACGACAACAGCCTGGGCAGCCGGCTCCTCTTTGAGTCACGCGCAGGAGGGCTGCGAACGCAGATGTATCGCCGTCGCTTCGACCAGACGGTGGGATCTGCAGCATGCCGTGTGTGTGGTCAGGCGGATGAGACAATTGAACACCTTGTGCTGTCGTGCACCGGTCTGCAACCAGTTCAACCGGCGGAGTGTGGACAGGCAACCCGGGAGCTCGCACTGGCAGAGGCACTGGGCTTCGGGTCTGCTTCCAGCTCAGTGGCAGACTCTGCGGGTGGAACTAACGGCAACAACAACACCGACGCTACACCGAGAACCAACGGAGGGTGGCGTGAGCAGGTGGAAGCCACGAAGCGAAGGCTAGAGAACTGGTGGATGCTAGTTCACCAACGGGGATAACCAAATCCCCACTGGCTAGGTCCCAAACTCTACGGGACCGCCCAATTCAAAAGGGAACAGCCGCAAACCATCATCATCATCATCATCAGCCAGCGCGCTGATAAAACTAGCCGCCGCAACCTTATGCCACTACGGCCCCCGCGCCGGTTAAAACGAACACGTTTGTGCGCGTTCGGAGGCTTCTGCTCGTTTCGCCGCCGACCAACCTGCCCTCACCTCCATCATCCACATCGTCGGCGGTGCTTCTGCCACAACTCGAAAACATTGCTCGCGCCACAAAACTCCGCAAATCACTCCGCGGCGTTTCATTGGACATTCATGCTTTCGCATTCACAACTTATTAGAAGTGCTTAGGTGTCTTCCGGCTTTCTTTTTTTTCCCCTTCCCCGTTGCGGCCAGCGTAATGAACTTGAATGAACCATCGCACTTGAACTATCTCCGTTGTTTGTGACATCACATGCATTAATTGTTCGCCTGGAAAACCGCCGACACGTCACTTCAGCGGCCGCTCCGTTCGTCGGTGTGTCGTCCATACATAACCGCGCGCACTTTCGAGCAGCAATGGGCCTCGAAAGTCTTAAAGAATAGCCGTGTTCCCTGTCGATGTCAATGCTCCTGTGCTCCATTTAACTTTGTGTGACCGCAGCCGACACTAAAGTACGATGGAGGAGAAAAACAAACAGCGCCAAAAATGTATCGCCTCGGCGTTTATCGCCCTTGTGCTTCTGCTACAACGACTGAACCAATCGCGTACAATAAATGCGCTGCGATCCTGCGCTTTCTTATATGCACGAATAATTTAATCGGACGTTAAGCGAAATTGTGAAATAAAATATTTCCGATTGCAGAGCACCACTTTAGTCTCAGGAAGGAGATCAGGTCAAATAATCGTGGAAAGGGCTCTAGGCGCTAATATTTACCATGGGTGTTTTCGGTCGTCGTGACTTTGTAGCAAACCATAAACGTCAGAGTAATATATAGACTTCTATTTATAAAAGCTGCAATTTTTTCAATTACGTCGTCTTCACGCACGGCAAGTAACATTCGTATAATATTTCCAATCGAAGCTACAGCGCATCGGCGCAGCAAACTCCAGTGCCCAGCCGACTGTCGCTTTTCCGCTCACTATGCGGAGCGCAAGTTGGTCCGGTTCTTGCCCAGGGGTTGCGATAATTTTAGAGCGCCGAGCTCTTATTGGCTGATTGAGAAAAAAATAGTGGATAATCCTCAAGGCGCCAAGCATTGACGTCTATCCACTATCCTTCTAATCAAAGCCAATAAAAATTCGGCGTCGTTCTGACGCCACCGAAGCCCCCTGCGCAAGAACGAGACGACTTGCTTTCCGCATAGCCTAGCTACAGTGATGTCACGGGGCGGGTGCGCAACCTTTAGTTTCTAGAAGGTGTTGGACTCTCGTGAACAATCAACGACTTTTTGTTGTAGTGTTACTGCATTTGAAATGCTTCCCTCTTAGTATACTGATATAAACATGATGTGCATAGACACACAATAGAACCCTTGGTAACTGTATTTGCCGCCCAGAAGCTAATACATCAATCACATTCATTGGGCGCTTGACCCTTTGCAAAAAAGATTCAAGGAGGTGTATAACAAATGCACGCCGCCTGCTTTGTTGGTTATGAATAGGGTTCCGTGTTTTCGGATAAATCTGAAAAATACTCTCCGGTAAATTTTTTATCAAATCGGATTTATCCGAAAACCTCCGAATTTCGAGGTCCCAATGACAAAATAAACAGCAAGAAAGATGGAGCTTTAGAACCAAAAATCTGTAAAAGCACAACGTCAGTTGGTCTCGAGGAGACCAACTGAGCTTGTTTCCTTTGAAATCTAGAACTACCGACAAGAGGGGTTTGCCTTTTTAGCACGTCGAGGTTCGTTCGGGACAACGGGTGATGGTACACAGACCTTAATTATTTTGTTTTTAATTTTTTTTTTTTTTACATTTTATGCAGTAAAATAAATTTGGAATTTTAAAGAATTGAGAACCTAACAAAAATAAATTCCGATAAACCCCGAATCCACAGCGAAAAATAAACTCCGAAAAACACCCTCCAAATTTCGCGAGAAATTAACTCTGAAAACGCGAAATTCTAGTTATGAAGGTGACCTGCCCTGTGGCGTAATCAGGGTGTAATCAGGGGGGAGGCTTGTGGGGCTTCAGCCTTCCTGGCTACGGCCTCCCAATCTCCCCACGGAAGCCTCGCCTCCCCTCCCCTCCCCCCCCCCCCCCCCACCGAAATTCACATGCATTTTGCCCCCCCCCCCCCCCCCCCCTTTTCCCCTCTCTGGACCCCAAGTCATAGACATCCCAGCCACCTCAGCCCTCGAAAAAACTTTCTGGCTACGTCCTTAGTATTTCCCCTTTCGCCAGACTTTTTTTTTTCTCTCTCCGTTGGTTACCATGCGCTGACGGACATGAAAAGTGGGAAGAATTCGCTCAGAAATGCTGTCGCATTTAAAACGGCAGCGTAGATGAGGTTTGTGCTTACCTGCATAGTCAGGTTCCTCAGCGTCCGTTCCATCGGGTCGAAGATGACCCAGAGGGTGACGATGGCGCAGTCGATGACGACGAGCAGACAGACCAGCGCGATCAGCTGCTGATCTTGCAGAAGCTGGCGAGAGAAACAAAAACAGGCAAGTGTATCAAGAGCTCGGTTGACGCGCTCGATCGGTGCCGTAGCGTCCTCGTCGCAACGCCGTTAAAGATCGACGACGTGGCGAGGTTTACACCTCGACGATCGCCTCCGTGTGTCGGCCTATTTGATCCCCGTGCTTCCCGACGCGAAAAACCTCAGACGGCACTCCTGCTACCGCACGCTTGGTGTCGTCGAAAGTGCGAGGGACCGCGAGGGAACTGGGAGGGACACAGGGAGGACGGCGTCCATTCGCCCGGAAAAGCGCTCCGTATTCCCCGTCGGCGTTCTCTCGGTTGACGGGATCTGACGGTATCGGCACTTTCAGTTTGACTGAAGCTTATGTGCGGGCGGGACGTCATCGATCGCAATACGACGATACTCGTGCGAACATGTCGGTTATGCTCGAGTCCCATTAGAGCGACAAACACGAACAACCGACCCCGACGCAATGCTACTGTCGTGGATGATATAAAAAAGCCGACGCGAGCGCGTTTCTATCAAGGCCTTCAGGGCTATCTAACGGAAGAAAGCTGAGCTATCATCGAGGCTATCGTGTGTACGAGTGGCATTTCAGCGGCTCTTCGATTTTGGTCGTTACTCTCCACTTTGTTAGCGGTAAATGATTGTTGCGTCAACACCGATTTCAAAGCTGATAATTTTGATCAGGCATGCGTGCCTAATAAAATAATATTAAACAAAATACTTATTGTTTTTGTTTTTTCTTTACTCGCAAACTTATCAAAGGCTTGAAAACTGATCGCTCAACTTGCCAACCCGGCGGTTTTAGCCGTGCTTGAGTTTGCTTTCTTCTTTTTTTTTTTTTTGGAGCGCTTTTACAATCGGTGCTGATATCGGAATTAATTCATCAACAGCCGATCAAGCGTGGAGTGAGTGACGACAACACTGAACAGCCGCTGAAGCTTGAATAAAGGTTGCGATTTCTTCTTATAGATATCGCCGCAGGCCTTATAAGCCACGCGCTCCCCCTGGGCCTTTCTATATTATCCGCGACGTACCTTCGGCAGGCTTACAGTCTCTCGGTGCTCGTGAAGTAAAAACGAGTGATTGCAAGCCTGCCAAAGGTAGTACTGGTAGTACTTCCATGTGCATGCTGCACGTGTTTGAGGCATAGCCTCCTCTATTGGCGACGTGCGCGATCGAAAGCGTCGCTGTAGTCGGCCTTCCACGATTGGCCGAATGCTGACTATGACATCAGCAAGGGATTTATCATCGACGGAAATAAGAGGAATGTAAGAACTTTATTCTTGACGGTTTTGGCAGTGTTGCTTTGAGAGCGCTATGATTTCAAGCTTCCACCATGCTAATTACAAACACCGTCGAACTTGTTGTTCGCAAGGTAATGACGTCACGAAAGGGAACCATAGGAGGGCGCCACTAAAACATCTCGCCGCTAATACTTACAAAACCTCGCAGATCGCCCATAGAGAAATATAGTACTACGTAAAGAGTGACCACTCAAGCCGTTTCGCGGCTCAGGAGTTAGGGACTCTACTAGGCGCAACAGTGCCCCTCATTCTGAACATTTGTCAGATATATAATATTAATAAATAACTTCGTTGTATAGAGTAAATTTTTAAAATTATCCTGAACTTTGAAAACTTTCAAAGACGACTTCAACGGCTGTGGCTACGGCTGTGGCGCGACGGTTGGCTTCGGAGTCGTGGACTCCACGGAGGGCGGATACTTCGGCTGCTTGGTCTGTGTCTCTTGCCTCGTTCTGTCGGTTGAGTTGGTCCCGTCTCGTGCGGGTTTCTAGTCATCCTTCCGTTGAGGTGAAAGTGAGACGTATTGTTCAACCCGTATTTTGTGTGTTGTTATTGTGGGGTTTGGAGTGTATTTCTTTGCAAGTGGCGTAGTACGCCGATCCATGGTACCCGCTTTTTCTACTTTGAACTGTTTGGAACTGGCGAGTGGTACAACGGTTTCAAATTGAAGATATGCGTGATTTCAGACATCTGGCTGCCGCCATGGCTCCGTTTGTCTCCTCAAGGTCGTTTAATTGCAAGTCTGCCAAAGTTAGGTTTACACGCTTACGCGCATTGGACGCTAACTTGCCGAAATCGCGATATTACTGTGCGGTATGCAAGTAAGGGTGCTAGGTTGTTACAGTTTGCGTATGTTAACTTCGAATGTACCGTTGTACTTCCTTGCATCACGACCCTACAATGCTAACTAGGCCACAGTTTACGGTCGCAAGAATAAATATTTTTCCAAAAAGTTTAGAAAGTATAGGTACCAGTTTTTGTAATTTTACGGTGACAAATGGTTTTAAATGTGTTACATAGCATCGTCACCGGGATGTTTGGCTACGGCAGCTGCTGCTGCGTAGCCTGGTGTTGAAACAATGAAAGAGCGAGAAAGAAGCCGGGAACGAAGTTTTCTCGAATTTCCCTGGACGACAGGTAAGTTAAGGTCTCCTTTTGTGTTTGTTTTAACAGCGTACTGGATGCACAGTTCAGCTGTGAAAGTCTATGGGCCAGAAAACATAATGTTTGATCAAATCAAGTTTTATGACTGCAAAAGGCTTTTTATCTGTTCGTAAGGAATGCAACTGGAAACTTTCCGCTTCGCCCTAAGTACTCTGTGGTGAATAGTCGTAGAAAGTGATCTTAACGATATTTTGGTTGCCAGTAGCGAATTGCATGAAAAATTACATTTTTGTAGGACTCGATCAAGATTGGGCTAAAGGTATTTGTTTCATATACGTGTTGAAACAACATAATCCTTACAAACGCTTACCTCATATTTGAGATACGTGTTGAAGCCTTAATGATGCTTTTTTGAGATATCTGTTGATTATACAAGCGCTAAGTGTATTTAATTCGGGAGTGCAGACTGCACCCCAAAAATTTCTTAAAACTGTAACTGTTTCTTTAATTGTAAGTCAATGGAATGTGAAAGACCTCCTTTTCATTTTTATACCGACATATATATTATTGGGTCACCATTCTTGGATGACAGTTCTTATCGCTTATGATCATGATTCCTAATTTACACGGAAGTGAAGCTTTCTGAAAAGGGAGGTGTATTTGATTGGGTGGTGCAGAGTTCACGCCAAGCATTTGTTGGGATTATTTTTGATGAGTAGGTCTCAGAGACCCAGTGTGCTAATGGCAACCATTTCTATCACATGTTGGGTTTTCGCATCATGGTCATGTTGAATGGAGGAGTCCTCATTCCCATACTCTATTAGCATATGCCATTGTATTAGGCTGTCCATTTGTCTCCAGTTCTTGCTATTTTGATCTCAATCATTGATTTAGTCAGTAAGAGCAAGAGATGTTTATTTGGGCAGTGCGTACTGCATTCCCGGCATCTGTTGGGGTCATTCTGAACGACTAGGTCAATAGTCTGTACCATTTGCATCCTCATTTAGACATTCAGTTGTCTATTTTTCTCGTGGTGGTCATGGTATACGTAAGAAGTACTGTGACTGTAGTTTCTTTGTTGACGGACATTTGCATTCGGTCACTGAATTTAGAAGCCACTGGGCCGGATTATTCCTCTATTGTTACTGCATTAGTCAAATGGTCATATGTGCAACGCTTTTCATGAAACTTTGACTGTAATTTCTTTAAATGTCCTCCATCATATTGCATTTGTCTCTGTAAGTCTCGCTGTAACACAATACTTTGTTTCCAGTGTTGCACCATTGACGCGTTATTCATACATTTTGCATGTATATTCTTATTTTTGTAATGTATGAATAACATACGTCACTCATTGTCTTCAGAGTTGATGTTTGTTTTACTTGTCATAGTTACAAAAATAAATACGTTTGTGTGTCAATCCCTGGTGTCGTCCCTTCAAGAGTGTTAGCACAAATGTGAAAATATCTTTTTCGGTGTGCGGTCAGCTTGAATTATATGTAGCGCTGGATGACTTTTCTTCTGCAGTACAAATAAGGTATACTTATAAAACAAACCTATTTTAAACAAAAAGCATGCTAGTTACAATAACATTGACTCGTTAAACTAGAAGGCGCATGCTACTGCCCGATACAAAAATACCGCCAAAATTCGCCTGGAATCCATTCATTCATCTGGCCAGCGGTTACTGCGTTTATCCATCCATTCAACACTTAACTAGGGACTATACTGGCCGCTAAGCGCGCTCGCTGACACTGAATTTGGCCGCTGGGGCCTATGGAAGTGTACGCTCTTTGCGTAGTACTATATTTCTCTATGGATCGCCACGAAACGCGGCCGCCGACAGTGAAAAGGTAGAGCGGCAGACAACGGGTGAGAGTATGATAATGACGATGATGATACTGCGGCTGCTCCCTTTATAACGGGCGTGCTCAAATAATCGTGCCCAAGCCTGGGGGTGAATTCAGCGCCCCCTGTGTTGTGTATGATGCCACCAATCCTCCAGTTGTCTTTTCGTCTGCTCGATGGTCTTCCAAAAGGCTTCAGTAGTATTGGCTGCCTCGCTTGTTGACGAGAAGCCCAACGCTGCCGCTAGAGGCGGGACACCTTCGTGTAGTCGGTTCGCCTCTTCGGTGGCAGAAGTGGCAGAAGGTCGGATTCCGCCACAACGGAGTATGATGTGCTCTGCGGTTTCGCTCTCACCCTCGCATACTCGGCATACAGTCGACTGCACACTATTGTCGAAGCGCTGTTTGTACACCAGTGTGCGCAGGGCTCCAGCACGAGCCTCGAACAATAGGCGGCTGCCCAAGCTGTTGTCGTACAGCCGCGTCTCTGCCGTGATTTGCTGTTTTAACTCCGCATACATGGTAAGGGTTGACTTTGTCCGGGCAGCCTCCAGCCACTGCACATTCTCCTGTTCGCGGACCCTTTTCCGCACCACAGACTCCCATTCTTTCTCTGTGGTCGCCTCCACCGGTTCTGTGAAGAAGCCGAACTTTTTCTCAAGCTGGTAGAGGCGCTTTCGCCAACGGCTCTGCAGGGAAGTCATATGTGTGTATATGAACAGCCTCTTGGCCCAACGGCACCGGTCCATGAGTCGAAGCCGCCCGTCATAGGAAACCTTGCTTGTCGCCTCCCTCGCTTCGAAAGACGACCAGCCCAGGTCCCCCTGCACTGCCTCATTCGCCACCGTGCCATAGCAGCCCAGCGCTTGGCGTCCCACTTCTCGTTGTCTGCGCTCCAAAGCGGTTCTTGTGTCACCTGGTACACACACCACTGCGTTGGCGAACGTCAAACCTGGCACCACCACCGCCTTCCACATTTCGCGGCTCACTATGAATCTATTACAGCTCCATAGGCTGCGCTTACGGAGGATGTTAGCTCCCCGTGTGGCGGATTGACGGAGGTGGACGTAATGCTCTTTCAGATAGTCTGCCTCGTTGGACAACTCAACGCCTAGGTACTTATACTTATTCAGTACCGGTAATACGTCAAGCCCCAATCTGAGGCTATCGAGCTTTTCCTTCTCAGTGCCCGCGAATTGTATCACGGCGGACTTGGATGTGTTGTACTTGAGACCAAGCACGGCAGCCTCATCAGCACATATGTCGAGAAGTTGCTGCATCGCCGTTGCACAGCCCGCCGTCAGCACAATGTCGTCCGCGAAGGTCAGACCCGGTAGCACCCAGTTCACGGCCTCTCCATTTTCAACGTGCAGTAGCGAGAAGCCCAGTCCTGATTTTATCAACCGCTCCTCTAGTCGCGCGACATACAACATGTAGAGAAGCGGCGAGAGTGGGCATCCTTGGCGCAATCCACGTGTTACGACGATTTCTTCTGATCTGACCTCTCCCACTTGGGTTGTCACCGTATTGCCTGTGTATAAGCGATTAATAAGCTCGGTCCACTGAGTGGGCATTTCGAGGTGCTCCAGTCTTGATAGAAGCTTGTCGTGTGGAACGCTGTCATAAGCCTTGGCGACGTCTAAGAAGGTGCATATTAGTCTTCTCTCCTCTTTTCGAGCCACTTCAATGCACTGTGTAAGGGTGTACACGTTGTCCTCCAGTCGCCGGCCACGACGAAACCCTCCTTGGAGCTCGGTGAGAATACCCTCTTTCTCCGCCCATGTTGTCATGCGCTCTTTCAGGATGCTTGCGAAAACCCTGTACACGATGCTGGTGACTGTAAGGGGCCTGTAGTTCCGAAGGTAGCGCCGATCTCCTCCTTTCTTCGGCACAAGCACAACCCTACCTCGCCTCCAGTCTCTAGGTACAGGCTGTCTTCCAATGAGAATGTCCGTGAAGATCTCAGCCAGGTGTTCTCTCGAATCCTTTTGTAGTGTTTTGAGGACGCATGCTGATATCTCGTCTAAGCCTGGAGCCGTGCTGCTTTTGACGTGGGCCAGAGCACGTACAATTGACACTAGGCCAATCTTCTCGTCGGAACTCGCGAGAGTACATTCCGTGCTGTTCTCTATAGTGATTGTTTGGACCAGCGCCGTTTCCTGTGGTGCGAACACTTCCATCAAATGCTCTGTGAGACACTGGTCAAGCGCGTTCACCTCCAATCCTCTGCGCTCGTCTATGATGACTGGAGTTTGATCCCTGCCGTCCAGGGTTCCCAGGTATTTCCAAAACTTCCTGGGCGCATCTTTCCCACTTGACCGTATTTCCCTAATTTTGTCTAGGTCTGCAGCAGCCAGCTTCTGTTGTACCAGTTGTTTGGTGGCGTTTTTTTGTTCCTGGTACATTTTCCACTTTTCTGCGATCTCGTGGCTGGACCCCGTGTGGAGTGCGAAACGGTGTTGCCGATTCACCTCTTTTCGCAATTGGATTGCAGCTTGGACCTCTCCATCCCACCATCGCTTCCGTCGCCTCCGGCCACCATGACTCTTTGTTGAATGCTGTCTTATCAGTTGTTTTAGTGTATCTACGTATTCCACGTACCCTGATACGTTCTTCCTCTGGTCGCTTTTCTCAAACATTTCAACTACATTAGCCGCAGCTGCGTGGGAAAGATACGGCCGACTTGTGTCATGCCGCTTGTTTCTCTCTTTATTCCACACTCCTTTAGACAGCTGAAGAGTAATTCTATTGTGATCACTGCCTAGGCTATTCTCCCCTGCTTCATCAATTTGGACGCGTAACAGGTATCGCCCCAAATGATGTGAGATCAGGGCATAGTCAATGCAAGATTTGCTGTCGCGTGCATTCCATGTATATTGACCTTCACAATTGGAGCGTAGGTTGATTACTTCTAAGTCTAGCTCTTCCGCTATTTTCCGTAGCATGCGCCCGTTGTCGTCCTCCCGTCCATCCAACTCGTGTATATGTCCATTAAAGTCTCCCATGATTAGCTGATTTTTTCCGGTTGCCATTGTTCGTGCGTCGTTAGCTATACACTCCATAGATAGACGGTTCTCCTCACGACGCGCGCTTCCCACCGAGAGGTACAGAATACACACTGCCACAGGAAAACCTAAAAGTTCCCCAGTTAACCACAAATGTTCCTTGCACCCCTGGAGCTCTCTTTTCCAGTCTGACCCACTGCGCCAAAAGGCACCACTCCGCCTCCACGTCGCTCTCCTTCTACACGATTGCATCCTGCCCAGCACCAATCGGGGTGTGCAGGGGGTTCCTCAAAATCTCTCATATGAGTTTCCGCCACCCCGAACAGTAGCATATTTGCACCCTCCATTTCTTGGAAGAGTTCTTGCCACTTCTGCTCTCTACGCGCTCCTTGTAGATTTAAGAACCCCGCTGTGACCGTTGCCTGCCGTCGGCACTTTCGTTTTCTTCTTCCCTCTACACTTGCGCCGGTTATTGTTGAAGGAACGTGCTGCGGCAATGTCTGCCTGGAGCACCTTTAGTGCACCCATCCCCGCTCGAGCTCCATATGATGCTGTCTGTTTCTTTGTGGCGTCGTATTGTAAAAATAACGTGGGCGCGGCAGGAGTGGTCGGTGCAATGGAGCCACAAGTCTCACAGGCATTCCCTGTGGAAGGGGCATTGTAGATGACACTGCCATACCCGGGCCATATTCTTGACGCCCCACCGCGTGTATCTGTGTGTTGCCGATTGGTTCCATGGCGATGGGGGACCCATAAAGCTCGTGATTGAGGTCGGCAGTTGGGCCTTGGACTCTCCGATAGTTGTTGGGAAACATTGGGTCGCTCAGGTAGTGGGTCTGTCGATGCGGGTTTATTTCTTCTGCAGCATAGTATAGATCTTGTGTGGGGGGATGGTAGGGGACACTGTGTGCTTGAACTACACGAAGTGTACGCGTCTTTTTATGGTCCGCTTGCTTTTCCTCGCCCCTTACCATCTGTACTGTACCTTGGGGGCCATCTGTGCGTCCCCTGTTTTGATATCTTTTGTTTCGGTTGCCTAAAAAACGCCTCGCTACCGCCCCCACAATCTCAGACACGACTTTCACTCTTTCTTTCTGGTAGTGTAGTCCATCTTTTTCCATCGCTCTTTCTGTCATGCCATGAGAGAAGTCAATGAACTTCGCTCTGATCACCTTGCACAGTCGCTTAAGTTTGGCATTAAGCAGCATGGTGGCGGCCTGTAGCCCCTTTCCTCTGCTGTCAATCTCTGGGACGGAGCAGATGGCTAATAGAGAGTTTTAGTAGATCGTTCCGATACCTCCGATAGCCCCGATAACGATGCTATGCATGCGCAAGGAAGGCGGTGGCGGAGTATCGGGTATCGTTATCGGAGTCATGGGAACGATCTACTAAAACTCTCTATTGCCGACTTTCGTTTTGACCACCTCGTCTGTAGGCGATTTACGATTGAATCGGGATTTTCGCCTTGGAGGATGTCATTGACGCCTATATGTAATATGTACATGCGGGGAACCGTTCGTGCCTGTTCCTCATTTGTGTCGATGAGTTGATGGATAACATCGACCGTACCTTTCCTATTGAGTAAAATCTCAAGCCTCTTGGGATCACGGACCTCATCGTGTAACGTTGGCGCAATGCGTGCGACATTGCTATCTCCAGTGAAGATAACCTCTCGCGTGACTCCGTGTGGGGGCCGAATTTCGGCTCCAGAATTGCCTTTACCGTTGCGTTCTCCCGAGTTCGTCACGCTTGTGTGTTGGTCTTGAATGGTAGCATCTACTTCTCGGTTTGTCGCGGTTATGCCTCCTTTGGGGGCTTGTGTGGTGTTTAAGCTACCACAGGTTAGATGTTTCGGACACTGCGTCGTTTGCTGGGCATACTTGCTCTGCGACAGCTGTTGTATCTCCTGTTTGTTATTTTTTATGTTTTGACGCACGTTTGTGGGTTCATTGTCCTTATGTATCTCCATTTGATGACTCCCCTCTATCTCTGTGGTTTCTGGTAACTTGGACGTAGTTTGGGAGCGATTCTTGGACCAGGTTGGAATGTCTTTGGAAGTGGACGTTGTGTGTCGCCCATTCCCTGCGTCTTCAAGTGTACTCTCTTCGCGTGTCTTGATGGTACACCCCTCCTGGTTGTCTTGGGAGTTCTCTGGTGACGCCACACGCAGGTTGTTTAGCTGAAAAGCCAAGAGTCTGTTGAGCCTTGTTTCTAGCCCTTCACAGAGGGCAATCAAACCCACCAGTGCCTCTCGACCTTCCACCGTCTCTCGCCATTTCTTCTCGGATCTTTCAAACAGCAGTGCCATTTGAGCCATATTTTTCCTGTCTGTGTCCACTTGGGATAGCCGCTCAGTGATGTCTCACTTGGATTTCAAGGTTTTCAATTCTCTCCTGTTGAGATCTCTGCTGCGTAGAGTCTAGTGAGGTTCGCAAAGTGCAGTTACAGTCGGCAGTCCTTATCTCATCTATGCTCACATGCTCTACCTCATTGGGCGGGGTGTCTGGTAATGTCGAGCAGCAATCAATTACTTCCTGGTTGCTCTCATCTCTAACTATCTCAATGAAAGTCGCACTGTCCTGGTTGATGTTCCCAGGTGCCTTGGCCTTCTGACCAGCGACCGGGCAGGTTGTGGCTGGCCAACCTTTTCCTGTGATCTGGCGTTCTGGCGTAGCTTGGGTCAGTGCATCAGACGACAATCGTGTGGTTAGGTGATGTTGATCCTGGTACTCCTGGACACCAGACGTGGTCCCTGCCCTTGAGAGCTCCTCAGCGCAGTCAACGTATTCTTCGGTATCAGAAGTAATCGCTTTCAGGGAAATTATGTTGGCTTCGGTATACACTTCTTCATTCTCCGCCACGATGATGTCCAGTCGCTCTTTAGAATGAATACCCTGCTGGGCATCTATCGATAAATCAGGCTGTAGATCTGTGAGAGCTTCAGTGGTAGCCTGTAATCGTTCTAAAAGTTCGTTTTTGTTACCGGTGGTAGAAAGGCCCCGTGCTTTCAGCTCCCGTTTCAGATCGAGGACCTTCATCGCCGCCATCTCTCGGCGCAATCAAAGAGAAAAGGAACGCGGTGGGCTGGAGCTGGTGCAAGCACGACTTCGAACCGGAATAAAACGCTTTCCCCCCAAAAGGCTGGCTCCCTGCCTTCCCGGGTCCTACGGCGCCCAGAGCCGCTCGAAAGAACCGCTCGTGCTCCTCGCGTTCCTCGCGCTACTTCTTTTCTCGTCGGGTTTGATAACCATGTTTCGGGTCCTCGCCGCTGCAAAAGCTTTACGCTGACATCCAAGTTCCCCGAGAAATGGCTCTTTGATGCTCTCTGCTACCAGACCCTCGCGCTCCAAATCTGCGACCGGGCATCCTATGGCTCCGTCGTCGGAGTGCCAGGCTTTGTGAGTGTAGATGAGGCTACGGCTTGAGGCTTGTCGGTGTTAGTTGTTTTGGTTTCTGGTCCTAATGGGGCTCAGCCACTAGAAGTGGTGGGCCGCGAAGGTTATCCTAAATACGAGGGGTCTCGTTTCTATTTTGCTTTTGTGTTAACTACAGGTGTAGTCAGTGACAGGATTAGAACTACAGGAGAAGCTATCATCAAGTTCCTAAAGCAATTCGACGACAGTTTCTACCTTTATCGCCGATTCTTTCGACAATTCAGATTACTTTCAAATTCGTTCCATGTACGATCTATACAAGCCGGCGGTAGGATTGGCATGTCAACTGATCACCCCAGGCTGGGAGCACAACGCTGAGGAAAGTGCGCTTGCCGCGAAAACAAGACGCAGGAGATAGATAGCCATAACCCCAAACATATCCGAAGGAAGATAAAGAACGATACAAAAATCAACGTCCGATAATTGCGCTAGTCTCTCCCACATTGCGAGAGGGGGTTTCTTTTAACCGGAGTCGTGTCGAGTTCGGCTGAGCAACGGGCCTCCCACACGAAACCCAAGACCTCCCAGCAAGAGCGTCCAATGGAAGGAGCAGCGCAGGGAACTTTCGCGCACACGGCAACCAGATCCCACCTCGGAAACTGTTTTCCCCCCTCTCTTTGTTTTCCGGTGACTAATGAATGTCGGCCCAGCGGTTGTGGGAATATTCCCGGCAACGGGAAAAGAAACAGGCAAGCTGACGTTTCCTGCTACACTCCGTATCAACGCAACTTGGCAAACGGCGAAGGCTACGAAGGGAGGCAGCCGTGTCTAAACTCAACCTTACTGTGCACCATTCTAATATCTACAAGTCGTCAGCCCAGCGGACGATCTCCTCAGCCCAGCACGCGCATGTTCGCTGCTTCGGAAAGCGAGCAAATCACGCGCACTCCGCACGAACACTGAAAATCGAACCGGCCAGGAGCCCTTTTTGTATTGGCATTTCCGAAGTAAAGATTACGCGAGCACACCTGTGGTCGGTGCTCCATGTGCGCGAACTCACGTGTACCAATAGAATTGCCAAGAAAAGTGGTCCCCAAGTATTTGCGAGGTGCGCCATCAAGAGCATCGCTGCAGTCGGGCTTCCACGATTGGCCGAACGCTCATTGTGACGTCTTGGGTAGGATGAATTTTAGTGTCACTAATGGAAATAAGAAGAATACCATACAATCAACTTTGTCGGGACCCGCGGTGAGTACAAGCTTCCACCGTGCTTTTGCACACCAGCTAAATTGTCACTGCCGATCGCAAATCCTGGTCGTGACGTCGCAGATAGGAGCCACGAGAGGGAGCCACCGAAACATCTAGTTATGCGTAGCGTAATGAAATCCACGGGTGAGGCAGAGAGAAAAAGCCGCTTTTGTGGGTATTTTGAGTGACAGGCTAATCTTCGAGTGGTACAAAAGCGACGTCCGGAACGCGCCAAAGAGTTCCTCTTTCCCCTCTTCTCCAACTGTGGCGTTGGTCACGTGCTTCGCTTCCGCCGCCCTGATTGCCTCCAGGGGGCAGTGGCGTTCGCTCTTTACAAAGTTACGGTGAAGCGAAGTAAAGCTCTAAGTTTGCTTTGCATTTGCATGATCGACAGTGGGCAATAACATAGTTGGTAGTCCGGCAATCGGTTGACTTATATCCTTCCCTTCTTCCCATGTTTCAGCTGGTTCCATTCGAATTACGGTAAAGGACGAAACGAAAAATGTGCACACGGAGATTCATTTTATCACTATAAATTTGTAACGACGGCAGGTAACGAAACCTATATGTTTCTAATGAAAGGTCGCGTTCCGGCAACAATGCGCCTGCCTTTATCCCATGACTCCATGAATCCACTCAGCTATTGCGGTAAGATTTTCTGACTGCAGTTGAATATATCAAATATAATAAAATTACTATAAAAAATCGGGTCGTGTGCACTGACCGTAAGCACATTCATAGCCTAATTTAGCGGGGAAATGATCCCCTATGTTTAGCGGGAAGACCTGAATTGCTGTATAATTGACTCGGTGTCATGTGAACTCAAAGCGTCACTAAGGGTGGCATGTGACGTAACGTCACGTAACGCAACACAAACGCCAATCTCAGTCTCACATGATGTCACAGTCATGTCGCGTGACAGCGCGTTACAAAAGGGACGGAACGTCACATATATCACGTCAGAGCATCAGATGACGTGACATCAGGTAAAATGGTGGATTGCTGATCTAGTCGGCTGGGATAAATTGGGATGGCACTAATCGCATATCGTTGATTGCGCCAAGATAAAACTAGTACACGAGCGTAGAAAACTTGAAGCCTGCTTACGGTACGAAAATTTGAAAACATAGTGGACTATTTCGTACCTCGTTTCCTTCGAAAGCTCGCCGCCTTTTTACCGTGATGCATCCGCTGTGCCCAAGCCCGTCAGCCGAACCCAGATCACGCATTTGACACGAGCACTGCGTCACTCGGACGTATGCACTCGTCACCAATCAATCTGTCGACGAATATTTGAATTCGCGTTCGTGGCCAATGAGTGCCGTGACGGTACTTATCACTTGAGAATGAAACGTTACATGGTATGCTTAGAAAGCACGGTGGAAGCTTGGAGACATCGCCTCTGGTTTTCAAGGACGTCGCAACCACGTGATTTTTCATGTCGCTTTTGAGTTGAGGATAAAAGCTAGGGAGGAACAAGTTGAAAAATCATTTCATGGACCCTTTAATTGACATAATGATCGCCTGTGCTGTGAGCGTGTTTGTCCGACCTCGTCCCATCCTTTTCGCGCTCTCTTTGATTATACAACATCACGGCGATCACGCCATGAGACGTCACGTCGCTGCGTTACAGCGCCGCTCTGTGACATCATGTGACATTGCGTCACATGACGAGACGTCACGCCACGAAAGGGCGCCGTGATTGGTGGAAACCCGGAGGCAAGGAGGAGAGCACGTGTGGTGGAGGGAGGGGCGCCTCGAAGGATGTCCCAAGTGCAGGGAGCAGAAAATCCTAAGTACTATCGCTTCACCTCTCCTTCGGGAGCAGCCAGAAAGAAGGCGTACAGTTTTTGTTGATCTTGTTAAATTGAAAGCTGCATACGCACGCGCGTCCCAAGAGAGGCGAGCGCGGGCTCCGTTCCCCGATGTTATTCTTGCCTGTTCGTCGTAAGCCCAGACTCAAGAGAACGGACGCGTGAAACGCCGATCTTCCAGGTCGTTGCGACCGGACTTATTTGCGAAAGATAACACCGAGGCAAGGCAACAACAATACGAAAAGAGAACAGTGTTGCTTGCGATGCTTTCGAGGTGCCTGTGTTTATTTTTTTGTATTTTTGGAGCATCGACGTATATACGATAGAGTGCCTGGAACGCGTCTCATATTGGTGCGCTGACGCCGAGCGCGAATACCAGACGGGTGATGCAGTAACATTTTTGATTCCACGAATGGAGTGAAAACTATCATCATCATTGTTTCCCTAACAGAAGGTGGCTAATTCTGTATCATTTTAAAGAAATATGTTTTCTATATGTTACGATTTCTAATACAGATATAACTATTTTGAAGTTATGAAGAAACTTAACGATTGCCGATGAAAAGTATCTTTCTGCTTTCGGACGAGCGCGAGTGGGCAGTTTATGTAGGTTCGTCTGTTGCGGAAGGAGCGCTTCGTAATTGGCCTGTCTCTCTGGGTTTTGGTATCCGTCGAACACTCGTTTTGTTTGGAGAAGTGTTTAAATGTAAACACTTCTCTTCGCCACACCGTCTGCTAGCTGTTCCGAGTGGCTCGGTTATTTTTGGAAATGCACGACCAAGTTTTGGACACCCGAACGAGAGGTAAGGTAAGGTTCGCTTCTTTGATATGGTGTTTTCAGTTAAAAAGTATTAAAACTATGGGATAACGAAGGGCGATCATTGCCGCAGGGCAATAAAAGCACCCGATTTCTTTGAAAAAAATATATAATAGTGTCATGTAAAAAAAAAAAAAGTTATGCACTTTTACGTTTTTGTTTAGATTGATCTTTTTACAATGGAAACAAATTGCCACGTCAACGGTATACCGCGATTTCCTTTTTATTGAGTACTATTGAGCGGGTAAACTTAACGGGATCGTTAAGTTTACACGCACGGGGTTGCGACTCCGTGGCAGCGAGTGGGGTCGCAACATGAGATGTTAATTCGGTATTATTTCCAAATTCCCTCGGCTCCGTTTTGCTTTAGCCATGCCTGTTTGGGCAGTAGAAAACGCACGGAAGACTTGAGAACCTCGCTTTCCACACTAATTGTTTTATTTCTCAACGTTTCCTGTTGCAGCTTGTAAGACGTGTGACACCTTTTACAGTGATCAGTACAGTCAGCCGTGAAATTAATTGGCCTGCTAGAAATTATCGATGCGAAAGCTAACCACCTGCGTCAGCTACTTATTTAGCTAAATGTGACATGCAATGAGTAGCTATCATGATTTTGTTTTTCTTTTTATGCCGGCAGTATTTAACGTAAAAAGTGAAATGTCATTTTGCTAGCAATGAATGAGAATGTCATGTTGGGTCACCTCTGCAAAACTTGAGATAGTTCAGATTGGGGCTAGCTAGCTGATACCGATTAAGTGCACAGGTTCCGCCCGAACTGCAATCAGATGAACGTAGGTGATTTGCCTCCTGGGCAAGTCTGTGAAGACAGCAACTGTTCAACCAAGCCTGTGAAGACAAGCGCCTCCACTCAGCCAAGCTCAACGCATCGCAGAAGACTGAGCCACGTTGAACATCCCATAGAAGATTTTTGTGACGACTGTACCAACATCCTGTTTAATAAAAGAAGTACAAAAAGAACAACGATCGCGTATTCTATTGCGCGCCTTTTGGTGGGTACGGAGAAGCGAAAAACGAAACTGCAGGAGCCTGGAAAACCCAGCAACGAGCGGAACCGGAGAAAAAGGAAAGGGGGGGAGGGGCGAATAAAAGGGTCCTAATCAATATGGCGGCGCTCTACCTACCGAACCTGTCGCAGGCACAAACAAGATGGCGCCGCCCTATGGTTTCGGTGGGCTGTTGCTTCAATCAATCGAGTAATTTTATTTTCTTCGCAAAGAAAACTGGTAGCTGAGGCAAAAAGTTGCAACGAATGCGGCTTAAGGCCAAAGCTCCAAGATGACAGTTCGCGTACAGCACTTATCTAACACAGTGAAATAACTTCGCTACCGAATTTTATGTACAGAGGTGTGTTGCTTTGCGTTAGTTGACACAATTCGTTCCTATATATATATATATATACATATATATATAGGTAAAGTAAGGTAAATATGAAAACAATGGACCGGGAAAAGTTAATAAGTGAAAGATGCGTACTGTCGGAGTTACTAATTCGAAGTTTATTACGACGTTTCGAGCGGGGACCGCTCTTCATCAGGTAGCGAGTATACAGCCCGCGAATGTTTATATACCCCTAAGAAGAAATTAGAGGGAGTAAAGTGCCGTAGAATCCACTTTCTACGGCACTTTACTCCCTCTAATTTCTTCTTAGGGGTATATAAACATTCGCGGGCTGTATACTCGCTACCTGATGAAGAGCGGTCCCCGCTCGAAACGTCGTAATAAACTTCGAATTAGTAACTCCGACAGTACGCATCTTTCACTTACACATATATATATATATATATATATATATATATATATATATATATATATATATATATATATATATATATATATATATATATATATATATATATATATATATAATAAGTCAGAGATCCGTACTTGCGGAGTTGCTATGCTAGGAGTTTATTGCATGTATTTCGACAGTTTCGCCGAAAGGCTCGGCTTCGTCAGGAGATGGAGTTGTATGCCATCTCCTGACGAAGCCGAGCCTCTCGGCAAAACTGTCGAAATACATGCAATAAACTCCTAGCATAGCAACTCCGCAAGTACGGATCTCTGACTTATTACATTTTCCCGGTCCATTGTTCTCAAGCTACTCTGCCTCACCTATATATATATATATATATAAATAAACAAACATTTTATAAAGTAGATATTATCGACACGAAGTCATCAAATGGACAATTATGGCTGAAGTTACTATGATTTGACTTGTTTAATGAAGATGGTAGAATGCATCTGATGGGTGCGATACCATGGTTTCTACGGGGGGTTTAATTTGCGCTGCGGACGTCCATTTGGCGACCGATGGGCTATATAGGAAGTTGCACTCCTCTTTCAAAACCACCTAGAAGACAAGGCCTGAACTTTCCTCCTCCTTAGACGTCATTCCTGCATGGATGGATAGATGGATGAATAGATGAGGCTTAACCCTTTGAATCGGGCAGCAAATAACACCACCTAGCCATTTTTTCTTTTTTTTTTTTTTGTGGATACACGCTTAGTTTGCGTCGAATCGACTCCAATGCGTCTTGCAACGGCTGGCACGCGGCGACGCCAAGAAGGACTTGTCTATCGCTTCGCGGAGTCTCTTGTCGAACATCACCGTGTTCGCCGCTAGGGTCGGGGTTCCACAAACGATGAGGTAAGGCCTTGTCTCGTTGGTGGTATTCGTTGAGCGTCCATTGCCCTCCACGAGTGCAGTGGGGACGATATATGTCGCAGAAACCGCTGGGCTACGCTGCATGGTTTTGTGGGTAACGCTACCGCAGCACATCCGATCTGCCATTTCTTTCAGGACCAGGCGGAAGAAGTAGACCTCATCCAGCGTCTCTCATGGACGCATACGACCGAACCCTTTAGATCGGGTGACGTCTGGCGCCATCTATAGCCAGCGCATGCGCAGAGGGAGCGGCCGATCTCGGGACTGCCACGCTTTGCTCCCTAGGTTTAACAGCCTCGTTTCAAGCACTGGGCTTATTCTGTTCACACCTAAGCCAACAGGGCGGTGGAAGGTATAGTGTGCTCAACTGTTAAATAATGCCCCTGAATGAGAAAGATGGTGACATCTCCCTTCTGCTTTGACGCACACACCTTTTATCTTTATGCTTTGCTCTTTTACACCCGCGCATCGACTGACGCCGCCTAGATCGCTCCGAGATAGCAAACGGCCTTCCTTATTTGGTTTATACTTGAGTCAGAGCGGCAGTCAAAGGCTGGAAGACACGCAAATGCATAGACACAGGTTAAAAGTGCACTGTCGCAATCTACCAGCCGCGAAGGATGTGCTCAAAGAAAGACGAAAGCCGTGACGTTGCACAGTCGGCGTTATTTGATTGGCTACATGAGCTCATAGCATGCACTGCACTCCGACAGCATAGTCATTCTGTCTCCCTCCTCCTAATCCCTTATGCACACTCTTATTGTTATATTTAACTCTTTCGCGCTCGCGCGTAAAGTCCCTCTACTCGCGCGTCGAGTTTAGCGCCGCCTGGATCGCTCCAAGATAGGAGGCGGCATTCTTCCAAGGATGTCGGTACTTTTCCGTATACAGGGGCTTTACTGTTAAACATAAAGGCCCGTTCACACTCTTGCGACTTCTTGCGACCTCTTAAACCTGGGTTCCTTAAAACTTCTTAAACCAGAGAACACACTGGCGCCATCTGTTGGGAAGCAGTGTAAACTCGGCGGTCCGGCATATTTTTTTTTTTATTTCTCGCGCAATATCCTTTCTTTTTTGGCTCGAAAAACTTTTGTCAATGTTATAAACGAGCCTTTCTATGGGTATTACGCACATTTGACCTCGGAAATCCCGCAAAATCTTCGCTTTTGTGAAATGCAGTTCTAGGGTCACCGCATAGATGGCGCCACAATGTCAGTGTGTTCCCTCATTCTAGAAACATTTACGAAGTTGTAAGAGATCTCGTCTCAGTCGTACTCGGTCGCAAGAGTGTGAACGAGCCTTAACGCGGGAGCGGTGGACGAAACTGATAGCAGAGCTGTCTATCGATTAAATCAATGATGCGGCAGAGAATAAGCCGGCTCTTCTTGGGATTGTCGCCACTCCCCGATACAATTATCGCACGACCTCCTCGTTCCTTTCTTTATCACCCACGCTTTAAATTTGTACTTGTTTGTTTTGTTCTTTTTTCCTGTCTGTTTAGTCACATCTACGCATTTCCCATGCCGGGCTACCATATCTCGGTGATCTTGCAGTTTCTCTAATAAAGGCCACCATCTTTAAACAACACCAAAAACAATCAAAAAGCGATTTTTTTTTTATCGCCGACTCACGCATCGGTGATTGTTTCGGAGCTGGGAGTGTAACTCCAGAAAACAACAGCGGCATAAGCTTCCAGAGGGTCGATGGCGCATGCAGTCTCTCCGGCCACCGCTCCGGCGTTATGTTTAAGAGTTGAGTACACTGTACGTGCTCGTTGAACCAGTTATACATCACCTATAATTTCGCCGCGGGATCACTTTTCCGCCCATACCCACGCTCAGAGAGAGGATGATGAAAAAGAGGCATTGTGTTGTTTATACACCGGGAAGTTAGTCAGCCCCAACAGACGTCTAATGTCTCTGCTAAAAATAAATTAAGAAAGAAGCCAGTGCTGTATTATTATTCGCCTGGGGTGCATCACGCAGTAGTGACATACGATTTTATGTCGGTACGATGTTTCAATCAGATCGAAACGGACAAGGGTGAGTAGTGAACGATCGAACCCAGGCACCCTGGGTTTCGAAGCGCCGGCTTTCGCTCTGCGTGCTTCGAGCTGCACTGCGTTAGCACGCTCGGCAACCGATCCCCCATAACTACACCGCGCTTTTTTCCGCTTTACACCCAATTGTTTACAAACAGTAAGCCGTCCGTGTGTGCGGTGGTCGTCGGAGCAGTCATACGTCTATTTTTTTACCTCCAAGTGATCGCGCTCCCGCTTATGCCCACGCTCAAAAAGAGGGGTCATGTGATGAAAGCGACGCCGTTGATTAATCCGGCGATCGCGTACCTCCCACCGCGCTGTTAGCTTAAAAGTGAACACAGTATGGCGAGGCGCATGCTTTAAACAAATATAACACGCGGGGTATCTATCGGAAGGATTAGCCTTTGCCCACGACAGCGCGATGCCTTCTTCAAAGCGATATTGTCGCTCAGCGAAGAACAATGGAGATATTTTCGGGGTCCCCTAATCGGCTTCCCTGGAAAGCACTCGGTCGCAGTAAAACGACAGAAAAGAAAAATTCCCTCTTCCTTTTTTTTTTTTTTAAATGATTTAGGCTTTGGCTTCAAAGGCAAAGACCGCCTTTGGATTCCCGCCGAAGCGTGAAAGGAGTCCTTTTTGTCTAGATAGATTAGGGTATATTTATAGAGGCGGTCAAATAGGGCAGCTCATTTTACGTCGGCTTGGTCCCTGAGCGTGGGGTGCACCGTCAACGTTTGCGCACGGCCCCATGCGATTATGCGAGGGCTTGGTTCGTGTGCGGCGTCTGCAAAGTCTCAACTGACCGCGTAGTTGAGAATAATTCGAAGGAGCTGGACACGCCCTGAGAAATAGAAGCCGGTTAGATCACAATATGTGTATAGATGCTGAAAAGCGTCGTGTTGATCTCGACGCGAGCAAGAATAAACGGATCTGCCTCACTCTAGTCGAAAAATATTTGAGGCCTCGAGCCACTGGATCGGGCCGGTGTGCGGACAAGCGCAGAACGCCAAGTGTAAAATTGCTATTTAGACCCGTAGATGAATATTTCCCGTTGCAACAAGATCTGTAGAAGGATCTGCGCCCCCCCGAATGCTCTGTGAAAAACTGCTTTCCGCATAAACACTCACAACATTAAAAAAAAAAAAAACGCAAAGCGTACCATAAAAAAAAGTGTAGCCGTTACACCATTTGTCACAGATAAGACACCCCAAAACTTTATTTTGGGGTGTCCTATGTGCGACAAAAGTTGGTGCCTTTACGATAAGCATCAAGCTTATCGTAAAGGCCCCAACCTTTACGATAAGCTTGATGACGGTGGAATATAGCATATTAAACAGCTAACGTACGTATCAAAGACTACAAAAAAAAGCATTAAGGTTTTTGCAGTAGTGCCAAAAAAAAAACTCATTACTTATTTTTGCACTTAGTCACACGTATATGAGCTACTTTAATAAGTTGTACAACTCGCCCCGCTCGTGAAAGTTGGTATCAGCGGTTCAATGTCAGTGCGCTGTACGTCGAACTGAAGCTTTGGGATGTCTTATATGGGGCAAAGGGTGTAAAAATAACCCTTTATTTTCCTGTGTGGACGGAGCTTTCCTTTGAGAAGGCAAGTGTGTTCTGCAGATCTAAGGTTGCAGCTAAAGTCTTTGGGTACAACCAACAATGGCACTTTCTTTTATGCATCCTGGGGCCCTAATCTACACGGCGGGTTCAAGAAGGACCAAAAAATCGGGACATTGCAGCAGGCAGCGATGCCCCAGTTTCTTGGTCCCTCTTGACCCCGCCATGTAGATTAGGGTCCCTGCACGTTGTTTCAACTGTACCGTGGGCCACAGCGTATGCTACGAGCCATAACTATACAGGCCAACTCATTGCCTGTAAACAGGCCCTTGTCCACGAAAGCCGTGGCCACTACGCATGCGTAAGAAGCCGTTTTTTTTAAAGCAAACCATCTGCGCATGCGCATGTAGTGATATACAATTTCTTGGAAGATAAAATACGCAGCAGAAGCATCGCCTCCAGCGTGAAGAGCCTACCGTCGATATTTAGTGAGCATGCGGAGGCAAAGCATGACGGAAGGCGACCAGGACATGCTGGAGGCGGAACGTCTCCTGCAGATTTTGTGTTGCAGCAGCCTATAGATAGCTTGCACTGGCGTCACACTGGCGGCCAGTCTGGTGGCCTTGCTCATGAGCGCGAACGTTCTCTGCAGCGAACATTTCACACCTCCGAATGTGTCTCACTCCGCAAGAACAAGTGGGATTGACCACCAGCATGGTGCGATGGCGTCACGTGCAAGCAGTGTATAGTTGCAAGTATGCGAAGTATTACGAACTAGTCAAGTAAATCGGGAGCGACGACCGTCACCGAAGTTTGGTTCCCCGAACCCTTGATGTACCTTGTTCTTGATGATGCCACTGGAAGCCCGGATGAAGATGTGATGCACCCGGTAGGTCTTGATAAAAATGGCCCCGAAGGCAAGCGAGAACCCTCCAGAGAGGAGGAAGGCCCGAACCTGGCAGAGGGGCGAGGAAGAAAAAGAGACACAGTTAGTTGACTTGGCCGTAAAGCGTGGGCTCGTGAACAGGGCGTCGAACCGGAACCGAACCGAAAATCGGAACGGAACCGTTATTTATAGCCGAACGGGAACTGAACCGAACCGAGATCTTCGCCGCCATTTTAAAACTTAATCGGAACTAAACAGAAAAAAAAAACGGTATTCGGTTCAAGTCGGTTCTAAGTAATTTTTGTTCTTTTTGTTTCTACTACAAAATTAATTATTGAAAATAAAAAATGTGCAGCTGTTTTCTTTGTATTGATCAAATCGTCATATACAGAATTGAAATGTATAAGAAATAATGGGTATTCGTGGCGCTTTTGTATTGCCATTATGAATAATCATGTGCCCCGTGGTCACATGACATCATGGCGTCAAGACATGCTTGTTGTCAAGTAATGTCACCTCTCCTGACTCCGTGACGTCACGTGAGTCACTGCGTACAGTCGATTTATGTTAAGAACGTCACCAGATTTATTAACGTAGTTGACACCGTGACGTAAAATGACGTCACGACTTTGTACCGAGATTCACGTGACACCGTTACGTACGCGATTTTCATGACCTCAAGTCGAGTGCTCGGGTTCATGACAATCAGCATCGTCAAAAATTCGGGTAACGTCTCATGTTCAATCAAAGATGGCAATAGCCCATTTCCAAAAATCCCTGAAGCTCACACCATTCTCTATGCTTTGGCAACCCCAGCGCATGACAATGATAAACACTGACAATATATAATTAGCGTGAGATCATGTGGCTGCTTGTTCTAATTGCAAGTAGAGGAGGAAAAAGATGTTTCCTTTATTTTTTTTTCTGCGTCGTCTATTGTGCGGAGGGGAAAACTAATGGATTTTTTTTTGCAAGTTATCAACGTTAGGCATTACTCAGCGGCGTTTACTGAAAGTCCGAAAATGGTTGCACGACCCATTTTACATGTTTACACATCAATGAGGAACCCAAACATGTTTTCGATGTTGCTGAACTGCCTCAGAAAGTCGTCCCCGAGAAGAGAAGTATTGAAAGGACTAAACGTGACTTATTAATCCCACGTTACATAGAACTAGTAATGTGCACGGGAGGCATGCCTCTAAAAAAATATTGTAGTGGCCTCAGAAGGACAGCCCAACATCGGCAGCCGCTTTCAGTCACAGGAGTGTCGTTCTTAAGTTCTTCCACAAGTTTCGATCACCTTTATATTTTGTTTATAGCCTCACAGTTAGGTGCAAAACAAAAGCCACGGAAGATTAACGTTAACAAGTAGCCAAATATAATTGCCGAATTAACACCCCCAGACGGAGGAGGCAGTCCTTCAGAAATGAAAAGTATTCTCTAAAAAAGCAACGAAAAAAAATTCAAAATAAGGAGGGGTAGGGGGGAGGGTTAATCCTAGAAACACACTATGTTGTAAAGGCCGGTTCCTCTGCCCCGCGTCTTCGGCACGCACCAGAAAGCGTAGCCCCGGAGTCTATTTTTTGCAAAAACTCTCTTGCCAGAAAGCGCGTTTCCGTGGTGCTAGAGGCTCGCGCCGTTCCTCACAACGCTGCACCAAGAAGATTAATATGCACCTCTAAGATATATAGACGCTTTCAGGCAGCTGAGCATGGGCGCCGCCATAACCGACCTTCAGTTTTGGTTTCCACTTATTCCGTTCGCTTCACTTCATCATTGCCACAGTAGGACAGGTTATTGCCACTTCAGGTGCTACTGTGTCCTTCTCCTTAGCATAGGCCTTTGCGAAAGCTCGTCAACGCCCGCTTCATCGACTTGGCCTCTAAGTAAGACAAGAGAGGGTCGGCAATGGCGGCTGAATCTGGCGCGTGTTTAACGCGAAACTTCTGCAGCTTGCATTTTGCACCCCCGGATTGGACGTTCTCACCAAGGACCAATCGCAATGACCACCAGCATATAGTGTGATGACGTCACGTGCATGCCATGTTAAAGGGGCGACGCAATGATTTTTGTATTTTGCGCGAATAACGCTTAGAACGGATCCCTGACGTTAATGACCTGTGGAATACCCGTTCGTTTTTCACCACACAGAATCGAAGTCGCAGAAAAAAATAAAGAAAAACGAGCAGAGTTCACCCCCTCAACTCGCAGCCAGAACAAGCGGCCGCGTGATCTGGAGCCGATTACATGGCGCCAATGTTGATCCTAGCCACGCGCTGGGGTTGGCAGGGCACAGGAAACGCGCTGAGTTCCAGACATTGTTATGGTTTGGCGGTTGTCGTCATTGCCGCGATTGGACACCGTACACTACCCGAATGCTTCTCGAGCTATCGATTATCACGAGCCCAAATCGAATGTCCACGCCATGCTCGGGTCCAATCTATGAGCCGCATTAAAATATCGTCACTCGGCGGTACTGCTACCACCCACCTACGTCATCAGGTTTGGCGAGGGAAAGATTGAATGAAAACACTCGGTTTTGTCCTCGAAATTACAGCCACACAAAGGAGTTTCTTAGTCAGTGGCGTTGCGTGCGAATATCCTTGAGTCCCACTAGTGACAGTAAGCTCGTGTAAAATGAAAAACATTCCAATTGAATATCGTTGCACCGCCCCTTTAAACAGTTCAGCTTTCTGGTGAAATGCGATGCTCGTAACACTTGCAATAGATGTTCCAATTGTAAAGTTATGCTGTACACTCTTAGAAATACGGGATGTATAGGGGTACACTCCTTCCCCCATATGTAAGACTCCGAAACTACATTTGGCCGTTCAGACCACTGACGTCGAGCTGGCGGTGCCAACTTTTACGAGCGGCTTAATAGCTGCTGAATATTACGTACTAAATAGTTAATGTGCGTATCAAAGACTAAAAACAAAACAAAAATAAAACACTGAAGCTTTGCAGCAGGGCCAAGAGATCTTTGACTGTTTTACTGTATCTTTTAATGCGTACTGTGCATTAGCTATTTTAATATGTTGTATCGCTCGACTATCAAGCCGCTCTTCAAATTTGGTATCGTCGGTTCGACGTCTGTGGACTGAACGTCGAATTGTTGTTTTGGGATGTTACATCTGGGACAAGGGGTGTACCCCCTATACACCCCCTATCTCTTAGAGTGTATATAGAGCAGTTTCGCGATGATGTACGGCAGCCTAAATAAATGTTAGAGCGCACGACTGATAAAGCGCAGAGTTGTAAGGTCAGGACCCAAAACAAGCTAATGCCCGTAAAACCGAACATAACATTAGCCTCCCGAGGCAGTATTTTGTGAAGAAGTTTTGAGCGCATTCAAGCTGATGCCCAAATGTGATTTATTTTTTGATTCTGAGAATCTTCGTCTGTCCTTCGCGACATTTAAGTACAATTAGGGATATCAGTGCACGCATCTAAATGTATTACTTTTTGCAGTAAGGCGTTGTGTATAGGATTATTTAGAAAAATACAATTTATTAGTTTCGTATTTTGGCACATTTTATACATTTGCTTTCCGATCTATCACGTGAGTACAAAGTCCTTTTTGACATGCCCTGCAACCCGGTGTTTCACACTGCCAAACAGCAAACAAAAAAAGTTTTTGCGGGCTGAACAGCTGGCGTATTTTCGAGTATCGTCCTCCCGTGTCGGCCTCAAACGGCGATGTGAACGTCATAGAGTCAAATTGATTGACGAAAAACATATTTAATTACTCAGTGATGCTCTGCAAGTCTTTTCCGGCGTTTGTATCCTTGATAGGCACGTGTATGAGTGATTTGGGAGAGCCTGGAGAAAAGTTATGATTTTGACGCTAATTTAAATATTTATGCTTTCCTGACACATATATAACTTCTCAAACTAATAGAAGTCAGTTATTGCCTCTTTTATCTGAGGAACAGAAATTTTGTGGGCTGGACAAAAAAAACTGAAAGCCGTTTACAATTCCCTGTAACGCCGGTTAGAGCGCAGCTCTTGAGGAGGAAGATGGAAGCGTACTGAGGGATAGTTGACTCCTTGAGGTCACGTGACCTCAAGGGGGTCACGTGACTTCAGGGGGTCACGTGACCTAAGGGGTCACGTGACCTCATGGGGTCAAGTGACCTCAGGGGGTCACGTGGCCTGAAGGGGTCACATGACCTTAGGGGGGTCACGTGACCTCAGGGGGTCACGTGACCTCGGGGGGTTCACGTGACCCCCAGAAGTCACGTGACTTCAGGGGGTCACGTGACCTCAAGAAGGCCACGTGACTTCTTGGGGTCACGTGACCTCGGGGGGTCACGTGACCTAGGGGTGTCACGTGACCTAGGGGTGTCACGTGACCTGGGTGGGTCCTCGGGTGGTCACGTGACCTAGGGGTGTCACGTGACCCGGTGGGTCACGTGACCCCCTTAGGTCACGCGCCCTCCAGAAGTCACGTGACTTCAGGGGGTCACGTGACCTAAGGGGGTCACGTGACCTTGGGGGGTCACGTGACCTCGCGGTTACGCCGACGGCGACGGCGACGCCGACGCCGCTCAAGCCGGAAACGGGCCCCAAAGAGCTGCGCTCTAAAACAAGGTACGGGGGCGCGTGGCGGAACTATGACGATTATGTCGACTAGAGCATGCCATACTATTTTGCACTATTTAAAAAAAAAATCATCAATTAGCGAGGGTAAGGAAGCTTATGTGCAAATTGAATTGACCGGCATCTTGTCAAGAACAAGCCCCAGCAGCCAGGATCTGCCAATTTATCCTGTATAAGAAAATGTTCACTTGGCTAAGCGCTATCTTATGCCAGATTCGACCCGAGTATAAGATGCTTATAGACTACAGTGAAAATTTTCGATCACTCCTTTCTGCGTGAGTCTTCTCCTGCATCACGATGCTGAGTGTAAAAATGTTGGTTAGGAAAAGAGGCGTTGTGATTTCCGCTCAATGTTTCTATAAAGGTAGACTGAAATGGCTTGTCCTAAAACTTTCGTGACATTTTGAAAATGTTATTGCATGTAGCCCAGTTGTGTCGGCATCATATATATACATATTGTTAAACGTATTTAGTAAACCTTAGTTCACGATATATATGGCGACATTTGGGGCCCATTTCATGATTTTATGCACTGTAATAAATAATTAGCTCAAGGGCACAACTACGATTCAACTTTTGATACTGCGATGCAAACTTGTACCAATTATGGTACCTTAGGCGACCTACCATACTTTGTGACAAACGTTTGATTCAGGTAAAATAAATGTGACCCTTGTAATCAAATGGATGTTGGGTCGTATAGTCACGAGGTTTTGTATGTTACTCTAAATTTTTTTTTTTACTGTTGCGTCGAGATTAAATAACGGAATTCCATTATTTTGGTACCTGAGAATTAAAGGGGATTGTATGAACGATAAAAAAAAAAACTATATATAGTTAATCGTTTCCCGCCGGAAATAGTCCCTATTGCCAAAACTGCGCGGAAAATGTATTCTCAATTCAGCGGTTCAAACCAGCTTGAACCGGTTTGAACCGTTATTTTGGCTCCCCGGAATTGAACCGAAAGCCGTGAACCCGAACCCGAACCGAACCGATACAAATTTCGGTTTGACACCTTGCTCGTGCATACGGGTGTGTGTGTGTGTGCGTAAAAAGAAAAACCACAAAAAGGGAGAAAGAAAAAAGAAAGTGGAGAAGGGACAATTGCAGGCTACGACGGTGATCCGTCAACTCGCAGAGGACAGCGAGTGACAGAATGTCGCTCACGGCGAGAATCGAAGCTATGACAGACTCTTGCGCCCACTCTGCCGTCTATGCTTGGCTTCACCTCGCGATGGACCACAGAAGACGCTACGAGTCATCTTAGCCAGTCCAGTGTCGTGTGAGTGTCACGTGACATCGAGGAGGGGCGGGGCGGCGAAGTTACGCTCGAATGCCCACAGCGCGTCGCTGTTGTGTATTAGGTGAGTAAGCACAAACAGTGAATACAAGATATGCGTATAGACTATAAAACGCGAAGTGATGAAAGGTGCACCTCATGCTTTTCAAGGTACGAAGCGCCACGATGTTCTGTTCTCACTGGCGTGACGTTTAAAAAAAACACAAATCAAGGTGTCATGCTATTAAAAAAAAAAAAAAAAGGCGTTGTGACATTAATGTTCCTGCAGTTGCGTGTCAAAACGAGTGCCCAGTTTGTTTCTTAAGTTTGAGCAACGACTCTGGCGGACAAAATCCAATATTTTTCGGTCGCGTTTCGGCTGTGCGTCATACGCTCTCTCAATGGACGGATGGATGGATGGATACCGCTGAATCCTTTAAATCGGGCGGCGGCTTGCGCCACCTAGACAAAGTTTCTAATTCAAATGAACTAATCTCCGATTAAGTTCGCAACCAATCGAGAAGGGCAAAATATTCTGATATCGTTGCTAAGTACAAACCTTCATCTACAATTCTCCACGAAACTTCATCGCAAGTGTGAGAACCGACATTTACGACGCCGGTCCGATAGCCTCTGCTTGATGATCCCCGCTTCCCCAGCGTCTATTTTTTTTCGTCGCTGTCTTTAAAGCTCAAAGCCTTCACTGAATGATTGAAAATAAAAATAACTCCAACCAATCCCTTAAAACTAGGGGCCAACACTGAAAAAAGCCCGTGCGTCTACTTTCCCGCACATCACTCGGAGAGCCAATCACCGCAACTTACAGAGGCAGCTCAGCGAATGACAACGCCGAAACATGTGTTTAGACAAAAAAACAAAAAAAAAAAAAAAAAAACGCAGTCCGAGTTGTGCAGTTGGAACATTAAGCAATGTAAAACGTCACGCTTGCATAGCTTAATGTCACAACTCGGACTGTGTTCTTTTTTTTTTTTTTGTCGAAACATATATGTTTCGGTATCGTCATTCGCTGAGCTGCCTCCGTAAGCTGCGGTGATTGGCTCTCCGAGTGTTGTGCGGGAAAGTAAACGCACGGTTTTTTTTTTTTTTTGTAGAGTGGCAACCTTTCAAAGCCGACTTGGTTGCTCTTCAGGGACGGCTATAATCCTTTGAAGAGGAGCAACCTTTTCTACGGTTGTGGCTATGTTTTCTTTTTCGTCGTCATGTGGCGTAGAGCGTTTATGTATACCGATGGTAAAGCGCCCAGGGATCAATTGATGTTGCCTGGTGTATTTTGAATGTGCCACGATTCAATAAAAAATCTCTACCGGGGGTCACTCTTGAAGTGAAGTTTTAGGGATTGATTGGAGTTCCGTTTATTTTCAAAGTTTTTGCCCAACCAGACAGATATCTGTCGAATGTTTATCTTCACCAAATCAGTATCGCCTTGAACAACTGCAGGGTGATGCCCTTTACAGCAAAGGATGAAGTGTTCAGCCGTCTCTTTTTCTTCCCCACGTTCCCCACACACCGTATCTATGTCCTGTCAAGTTACTCGCGCTCCAAGGGAGCAGAATTTCATTGGTTGATATACATTTTCGGAAAATAACAAGCACAAAATAACAGCATAAAAAGCAATCTTATCGTTTAGATAAGACATTGAAAGTACGAGCTGCTGTTTTCTGTTGTTGGTAAGGAACAATTATTTTTAGTTTTTTCATACACTTTGTTATTGTGCGTACATGCACGCTTGTAAACTACCTCGAGTTGTGCGTTATTAAACTCTGCAGCGCAACTTTCTGCTCAATACAAGCATTCGTCGCCACGGGATGGCGCCACAGCCCTACCAACCGAAGATCGCCGGCGGAGTGGAGGTACATGGTGGTTAACGGGATAGTGAACCAAAATTTTGATTTCAGAAAAACAATGCAGTAGATGTAGGCGGGACGCTACAATCCCTGCAACACTACTCGTAAGGCGATATCTCGAATGGACGGCAGTATTTTTGGAAAAAGAAGATCGAGATTGAACCAGGCCGACGAGGTGCGTGACGTCAAGATATCTCGTTTCCTCCTCTCTTCGCTTCGCCCCCTCAAGGCGACGAGGCGGAGAAGACGCGAAGCCGTTCCCTCTCCTTTTCGGAGAAACATGACGTAAACATATCTGTCAAATGCGGCTCTTTTTTTTTTTTTAAATACGGTCATCTATTCGAGATATCGCTGTATGAGTGATGTTTTGGTGTTTGTAGCATCCCGTTGCACGCTTTTGCAGCGTATTTTGTGGAATCCAGATTTCGGTTCAGCATCCCTTTAAGGACGTGCTCGCGCACTTGGGCCGAGAGCAGCAGGCCAAGGGACTTTAGGCTCACCGTGCAGAAGACGGCGAAGTGCGTGTCGCTGCCCAGCGTCTCGTGGTCAAGCCCCAGAAGGACGATGGCCAGGTACACCAGCAGGCACCCCACCACCGTCATGTTGTTCAGCTGCGGACTGGACAGCTTGATGTACCTGAGGGCCGTGGTATAAGTTTCGGCCGGTACAAACCAACCCGAATTTCGGGTCACGGAAACCGCGAAGTCTTTGCTACTTCCGCTACCCGTTAAAGGAGGAAAATACGCGATTCAGTTTGGACGGTTTAGACAACCAGCAGGTTGAAATGTTTTTTGTTTTTTTTCGTCACCCGTACCGGATATGCCTACCAGGTGGCTGGAGATGAGAGTACGCGAAACCCTAGCGGAAGCCGCCAAACGTCACCTGTGACGTCACACGACCCGCAAGAACTTTACGGCTTCTGGTACTCGCAAATATGTTACCTGGAACAGGACTCCGACTGGAGTGTCTACTGCGTCCAAAAAAATGTTCCCTCAATTTCCGTATGATGGCGTCATAGAGTTCACGTCACGCAGACGCCGGTTGCGATCCTGGCGGTGTTAACAGCAGCGGTGGTTGACGTGGCGGAAGCCTGTTCTGCTGCAGGTCGCTTTCCAGCTGGACAGACCACGGAAGCTTTGGCGGCCAGGAGTTGGGACGACGCGACGACAGCGACACTCGCGTTCGATCGCGTTTCTTGCCGCAGTTTCTGCGACCAACCACCAGGATTGTGACGTTCGATAGCGTAAAATTCTGGCATTTTGTGACGTAATTTCTTGCCACATCGGGACCAATCTAGATGCACGGGCGGAATATAGGACGCCGAACGCACCAATCGGAGACGGGCTCCCATACTCGCAACCCGGAATCCGGTCTGGATTAGACCGAGCTTTCACGGCAAACAAAAGTATAGAAGGTCGTCGACTTCGTGATGACAAACGTAAAGCGATTGACAGAGACGATAGGATCGTAGGCGAGTTGCGCTGACGCAAATATGCGATCGCGAGATTGAGAGAGGCGTAGATCGATGTCGTACTTGCGTTTGCGGTAGAAGAGGTTGAAGGCCAGAAAGACGACGGCCAAGACCATTCCGAAGACGGCCAGCACAGACACGGAAACGAAGACACTTCGCTGGATCGTCGCCACGCTCAGCTTGACAATACGTCGAGCCACGGGGGGCTCTCCGTCTGGGTCGGTTCGCAAACAAAAGAAAGCAGAAAGAAATAAAGGCACCTCCTGACAACATGAGCAGATGGAAACACCATATCTGATATTTGTGCCTGCGGTCGCAGAAGAATCGCAATTCGTTTAGAGACTGCGTCTTAAACTTCGCGTCTGTACATAACACATTACGTCTATCTACTAGTTACTTTTTTAATAACGAAGTAACGAGTTAGGCAGTTTTCGACATCAGGAACGAGTAACGTATCTTCGTTACTATGCGATAGATTAACCAGTAAAGGTTTTTAGTTATTTGTGGAGAGGATCGTGTATGACGCAAGCTACCCTATTTGGTATTCACACCTGCTCGCGTCTGACTTACGGCAAAAAAGCGGCAACAAAAAAAAGTGGCCCATGAATACGCCAGAAGAATCTAAGCCTTATTAACGACATAAAATATTGGAACGCGGCTTCTGCTTAAAAAAAACCGACATATTCAGAGTAACGATACAGTTAACTCGTTATTTCTGAGCTGAAGTAGGGTGATTTCAGATAAGATCGACCAAAGGGTATGGTCGACATTTTTAAATCAACTGATGTTTTTATATGACATTGTCTAGTGTGTGGTATAAACGAATCCACACTTAGTTTTGGCCAGAAAAAAAATTTGGAGACAAGAAAAATCGTAAGGCTGGGAGAGGTGGACAGTTGCAATAACGCGCACTGATCGAGGGGGCAAGTTTGAAAGTGAATAATTAAAACAATAAAATTAGGAAAATTTTAAAACTTTTTACAAACAAACTATGGGTAAAACTTGCTTGTAATATAAGGTAATAATATTTATTAAAAATTTATTTAGTTTTCTAAAAATTGCCAAACATGCCTGCTCGAACGACAAATGGCAAACTTTGGAAATCTGTATCTCATGAAATAATTTAATCATTATTACATAACTTGCAGACATTATTTCACTAATATATGGCTATTATTGAAAAAATAAATAAGGTATCTGAGTGACACAATAGTTACAATATATTTAGGCAAACATGGGAAAAAAATCAAACAAAGAAAAATTCCAATGCGAATAAAAAAAAAAAAAACACCACCTTCGATTTTTTTAAAATTTGGGTACCCTGTTATACTCTATTTCGGCATTCATTTCTATTAAAACATGTTGCATCATTGCACTGTGAAAGAAGAAACAACTCCCCAAAGTAGGGTCTTTTTTCAAAGCCTACACTTAGCAGTGTCCTATACAAGAAGTGACTCTGAGTTCCAGTTTCATGAAGCTTGCACA
Source organism: Ixodes scapularis (assembly GCF_016920785.2). Lineage (NCBI taxonomy): Eukaryota > Metazoa > Arthropoda > Arachnida > Ixodida > Ixodidae > Ixodes > Ixodes scapularis. Next base: position 45,427,061 of record NW_024609839.1, on the reverse strand, counting down.
AATCTTTTATATACATTTATTAAGATGAGGTCATTGATAAAAAGAGCGATCGGTCACACAGTAAAAGGGAGGAGAAACTATATACAGCATTTTACATAAGCGTACAAAGTGGTATCATATTAGAGACTAATGATTTGAGAAAAGATGATGCAGTGTGAAGTTGTACCTTCCGGTATATTTTACATCTAGAGTAAAATAAATAACTTTACTTCCACACACAAAAACAAAGATATAATAGTAAGATATTTAGGTTGGCTGTGTATTTACGATTACAAACAATTTCAGGTGACGGATGCCATAGTGCCTAACTGGAGCAGCTTCGATGCTCTCGGTGTATGAATGAATCGTGGCAAGCCGATATATTTTATCCTGCTCGAGGATAACATTTTGGGATTTTTTTTATAGTGATCAGATAAAAATTATTAGTAACCACCAACAAAAACAGTAGGTTAAATACCCCGTGAAGAAAAATGTGATAAATAAGATGTCCCTGCATTCAAAATGAGCAGTCCTTGGGAAATCAAATTCGGCACTTTACGCTAAGGTTTTCCTCGCTGTACCCATTTAATAAAGTTGCTTCCAAGCAGATCCGACTGTCCGTGCTACATATACGTCACAGGTCCCTTCTGTTGATGACTTGCTGAGCCGCCACGCGTGCCAAGACTGAATGCCAGGGAAGGCGCGCACCGTCAGCCACTCTTCTTTTTTTTGTTCACGATACCGAACAACCTCATTTTCGTCCAGATATACAAGATGCACGCCTTTCAGTTTCTTTGATAGAACGCTCACCATTGTCCTGGCCGTCTGAATTGCGCTTACTGAACGTTCTCTCAGGTTGTTCAGCGTGGCCTGCTGCTTCACGAGTCCGCCAACTCCGTCACATGCATTTTTCCCATGTCCAGATGCAGAAAATAACCAATCGTCCTTTGCAAATTGGTGAAGCTGGTAGCGATTCTTGAAATGACTGGCGGCGCCGTCACTTACGTACGTCACGTACGAGTATACCGCAACGTTGTCTTCAACCCACTCCTTCACTTTTTCTAGAGCCAAGCAAGCGTGAGCGGCGTCGTGACACAGGTCCTCACTGATGATGGCAAAGCTGTTTGTAGATTTTCTTGTCGTCACTACACATGTAAATATCGAAACTTGTTTTTTTTCCAGTGATATGCTTGCACTTCGTCAGGAAGCACGATGGTCCAGTTTTCAGCAAAGTCAAAATGAAAGACAATGCTCCCGCGTTGCATGCACTGTTTTTCATCGTAGATCGCTTTACCTTGCGTTTGCCGGATATGGTTGTGAAGTACCCAACTTCCAACCGTCACTTGGATGACTTTTAGGAAAGTCTCAGGTTCCAAAGTTTTTTTCACAAGGTCGCCGGACTCCCATGTTGCAAGCACAATCTCTTCATCCTCCGGGATATCAAGTTCCTGGAGTGTAAGAAACTGGCCTTTTGGGCAGTGATCACAGTCTCCTTGAAGGCACAGTTCTGTTGCTGGGTCGCACAGAAATGCCGAGTTCATTTCACCAGTGTTGAATGTTGAGCCTGTAACGTTCTCTAGAGCGGCAATACAAAGATAATAATTGGCGCAGCGCACACAAACGCACACTTCCTGGTGTGGAATACATTGGACCCATCTAGGGCGCAACGAATAAAATTTCGTTAGCCCAACGCCAGAATCGGGATGCTTGTCTTTGTATATACGGAAGGCCTCTCGTATTGAGCGTGTCATGAAGCGCTTTGGCACGAACGTTTTCTCTCCGTTGAGCATGACAGAGATGACGTCCTTTTGGTTGGGACTTTGGCGCGAACATTGTAGCTCGTCTTTCGTGAAGTACTCCAGGGCAGCAGACAGGTTCTCAGGGCTCACCTTGCACCTCGTGTAAGGATCCGGCTCATACCACACGCCATGCTTTTCCTTGAGTTTTCGGGATTTACTGATGAGGTACATTGAGGCCTGTGGAATCATCTTTTGAACCTCATTCTTCGTCAGTGTTGACGGCAGGAATGTAAGCAGTTGACAACGTTCCCGGAGAGAGGTGGCGGTTTCAAAGGCCTGCCGAAAGTTGTCCACCCACTCAGTGCATGTGGGGGGCATGTTGGTTCGGACGACCCCGATGGTGCGTCCCTGTCGTACGCAATACGTAGCCTTGAGCGTATATTCTTGACAGCAACCTGCTCCAGTTCTGTCTGCTTTCTCTTGACATAGGCAGGCCTGTCCCGACTTCTTACGACGCTTGGTTGTCTCAGCGGCGACACATCTGTAGGTAGTATGCTGCGATTTAGATCTTCAATTGCTTCTTCAGCTGGCACAAATATGTCAGGGCACTGCTCTGAGCTTCACATCGAGATCTCCTTAGTGATGTGCATGAAGCAATGGTAGCACAGGTAGTCCGTCGCACTCACTTTGGTGGAACAGTCAGGCGGAAGAATTTGCTTCAACGAGTTTAGGTCCAACTCGCCAACACTTCGAAAATTCCGGTGCTTTGGTATAGTCTTTTTGTGTTTGCAAAAGTAATCTGCACAAAACACTCGTTCGGAGCTCCAGGACGTCTTCATAATGTATACATAAATAATAGAAATTAAACCCCAACTGATGGTATATAATTGCCAAGTGAAAGAACTACTGGGTGCACAAGTGACAAGTCCGAGGCTGAGGAGCTCACTCACTGCAAACGTACATTTGAAAAGAGAGGTCACAACTGAGGCTGTCGGCAAAGCTTGATCCACGTCAAAGGAAGAAAGAGGGAAAGTCTCCAGACAAAAAACATTGTGGTCAGCGGCCTTCGAAAAAGACTTTCCGGAATCGCACTGTCGTCCCTCCACGCGCTGATATGAAAGCACCCGAGCTTCTACCACGTGGTTCATGACACAGCCTGAGCCATGTCGGCGACCGGTTCGCGAGGGGTTGGCGGTGGGGTTACGTTGATGGTCACTCGGATTAGCCCTTGCTGTACTGAGCTACCGCCTGCAGTGCCTTATCGCCGGCTGGTGTCAACAACGAGAACACACACACCCTGTCTACTCCAAAACTACAAGCGTTCACCGCACACGCGTCGCCGCCGCTTTTAAGCTTTTGTGAAATTGCTTTCTTTTGCCGCGGAGAACCGCCTTATCTTAACTACGCGCCTGAAATCCTTCCAGGCGGGCGTACACAATATCAAGCGTTTTGAGAAATGCCCGTGGAGTAGAACTATGGGAAAATTCGGAGCCCGCGATGTCGATATCGTCGCCGTTGTGTTAGTACGCCGTCGCGTACTGCAGTCCCCCGTTGGGGGAGGGGGGGGGGGGGGTCTTACTACGATAACATGGCGACAGCGTTTACACTCTATGTATTTACGCGAGGCTCGAGTATTTGGGGATAATGCTGCCGGTTGGTGTGCCCCTTTGTGCCTGATATTATCGCCCGTGACGCCAGCGAGTGAGATGGCGACAGGCATGACTGCTCAGTAAACAGGCGTCGGCGGCCATGTTTTGCTGGTTGAAGCGAACCCCCTTGTCCTTGACAGCGAGCGGGGAAATGCGAAAAAAAAAAAATTGTATCGGCCGTTTTGCCAGAACTAGCGACGAGTGTCGTCTGCGGTTTCCGGCAACTATTTTGCCATAATCGTGAGCTTAGCGAGGAAATGATTTTTGCTAGCCACAGAACACTACCACGCAGAAAGGGAATGCTTGAACATGTTTTTGTTCTGGATATATGTCAGGGATATATATGAGAGAAAGAGAGAGAGAGAGATGAAGGTAGAGCGGAAGAGGGAATAGCATATAGTGTCGCAGGAGAATAAAGTAAACAAAGTTCCTAGTGGCCGATGGCTGCATGATCTTTTCTCGGATCACTAGTCCGTAATATGATACCTCTTTGTACACAGTAGTTTCTCCTTAATTTAAGTGTGTGAACGATTTCTTTAGTTATCATTGGCCTCATCTGAATAAAAATATATAAAAGATGTGTGTTGGTTTCATGAAACTGGAACTCAGAGTCAGTTCTTGTATAAAACACTGCTAAGTGTAGGCTTTGAAAAAGGACCCTACTTTGGGGAGTTGTATCTTCTTTCTCAATAAAATGATGCAACATGTTCTTAATGGAAATGAATGCCGAAATAGAGTATAACAGGTTACCTAAATTTAAAAAAAAATCGAGGGTGGTGTTTTTTTTTATTCGCATCGGAATTTTTCTTTGTTTGATTTTTTTTCCATGTTTGACTAAATATATCCTAACTATTGTATCACACAGATACCTTAGTTATTTTTTAAATATTAGCTATATATTAGTAGAATAATATCTGCAAATTATATCATAATGATTAAATTATTTCATGAGATACAGACCTCCAAAGTTTGCCATTTGTCGTTCGAGCAGGCATGTTTGTCAATTTTTAGAAAAATAAATAAATTTTAAATAAATAGGATTACTTTATATTACAAGCAAGCTATACCCATAGTTTGCGCCTAAAACGTGTTAGAGTTCTCCTAATGTTATCGCTTTAGTTATTCACTCTCAAACGGGCCCCCTCCATCAGTGCGCGTTAATGCAACTGTCCACCACCTCATGCCTTACGATTTTTCCTGTCCCCAAGTATTTTTTCTAGTCAAAACTAAGTTTGGATTCGTTCATACCAGACACTAGACAATAACATATAAAAACATCAGTTGATTTGAAAATGTCGACTAGCCATCCTTTGGTCGATCTTATCTGAAATCACCCAGTAACGAATTCATTTTGAATCTAGAGTCGAACGACTTAACTAACTTAACGAAGTACGGCATTCGTTACGACTAACGTACTTAGTTAATTTTTGAGCGAGAAACGAGAACGGTATTTAGTCACTTTTTCGGTTACATTTCTCCTGAACATCTACAGAAACTGGCAGTTTAGCAAGAGACGGATGCTGGATTCTTCTAGCTAACATTATCCACGATAGTATGCCCTTCACTGGGCAGCATCCTAAATGCCCTCTAAATCAAGTCTCTAGAAAAAAAACCGGAAAACTTCGCGTTTAGTTTAGAAGATTAAGTCATCTTCCTAAATCCATCCTTCCGTCCGTTTTATAGTTGACTATTTGGTTTTCTTTAAGCACTGTTTAAACGTTTATACTGTGTGCTTTCTTTTGTTTTACATTGAACGATCAATGTGCGGCCTTGTCATCGCTGCATGGATGTCAGCTGCCGTACTGCCACTTTCTGTCTAAACCACTGTCTCCACACAACAAGCGCCGGTCAGCCTTTCGGTGCATTGGCATTTACTACATTGAATTGGATTTTGTCTATTCAAAGTTATGACCCTTCTCTATTGTTTCCCTACTCACCTTGCCACTCAATGGGATAGCATCGGAAGCAGTTTATGTTCAACGTTCCCGAGTCTGGAATGTAGAGGGCCACCTTCCGCAATACCCCGCCTGCAGCCGGGGAGAGGAGGTTAGTGCTCACGTAGCCGTGACACGCCTTCAGCCACGTTCTAAACGTGAATTCCACTGGTCATTTTGGAGCGCGCCGGGATCGACTTTTCTGGAGCGCGCCTAATTTACCGGACGATCGTGATCGAGACGGACGTGTTCCACTCGTTGTTTTGGATCACTTCACGTTCCAGATCTCGGTCTTGATTTGATAAATGACGCTGCGTCGATTTCAGCGGATTCGACCGGAAGCCAGCCTGGCCAGCCCTCGGCGCGCACACGTGACTTCCTTTCTTCCCGGCCATCTCGCCAGGGCGCTTATAGCTGCTTCCTCACGGGGTAAAACTATGGGGCGAATCCGGGCCGCTTGGTTGGCCTTTTTTGACGCACATCACAAATGCGCGCGCGCGCCGCCGGCGTGTTAAAATGGGCGCCAGTGTTTCACGCGTACACAGATGTCGCCTCGAGAGATTTAGACGCTTTTAGCGCTCCACCTTGCGGTGTTGGGGGTTGTATTCGCCGCCAAAACTAGCCTCCTTTTATTTATCGTGAAATGTCGTCAGCTGCGCCCATCGTGTCGCCATACACTATCGCCGCGAAGATCCCGGAGGAGTGGTTCCATGGGGATCCGGAGGCGCAGCGACTCCGTTCAGATCGCGTGCTCCATCTCGGGTCCGGTCTACTGATCCCGGTGAGCTCCATAACGACCTGTGGAATTCGCCATAAGTTTGGCGTGTCAGCGCTGTTCAGAGTAAAAGGTTGTTTGCGGAGATTCCTGTGATCTCCCTTCGCCGATGGCTGTGATAACGGCCGCGGGTCGGAACGCTCGGCCTCCTTCGTCGAGAACTCCGACCTGTTTTTGAAGCCCTTCCCCCTCACTCTTTCCTAGGGGAGCCTCTTCCGTTCCCCCCGCTCGGACGCGGTCAGTCACGACCGACAGGCGAGGAGGTTTCGCCTCTTCTTTTCCAGCTTTTGGGAAAGAGACTCGTTCAGAAGCCGCGACAGGAATTCGGACGTGTTATCGGGGACCTCCCGGGTGCTTCCCCGATCTTGACTCTTCGGAACCCCGTGGACGGAGACATTATACAGTTATATTAGGGATGTGTCTAAAAAACGCTCTTCTGTCCTTACTCTGGTACACGTGTCTTCTGCTATATTCGAGAGAGAAGCAAGGTAGGGATCATCAAGACCGACAAAGTTTTTTTGTTTTTGTTTTTTCGATCCGACAAGCGATTAGGTAGCCTAAACGTCGTTAATATTGTCGCGGGGATGCGGAACGGCGCTACTAGGTTTGGCGTCAACTTTGAGGTCGCCGTTGCTTCTAAAATAACCCTTTGGATACTCTATCAGTACCTGTATTATTAGCTAAACAAAGAACAGATCGCTCCAAGTATAACCTCGTGCCTACAAGTCCTATGGTTGAAGGGATAACCCTTCAACTCGCAGCCAGAACAATTGCGGCTACGCAATCTGGAGCCGATTACATGGCGCCAATGTTGATCATAGCCACGCGCTGGGGTTGGCGAAGCACAGGACACGCGCTGAGCTTCAAACATTGTTATGGTTCGGCTATTGTCGTCATTGCAGCTATTCCACACGGGCCACTGCCCGAACGCTTCTCGAGCTATCGATTATCATGAGCCCAAATCGAGTGCGCACGCAATGCTCGGGTTCAACCTATGAGTCGCATTCAAACATCGTCACTGGGGGATACTGCGATCTCCCAGCTGTCATCAAGTTTTGCGAAAAAAAATATTAAAAAACAAGAAAAGAACGCTTGTTCTTGTCCCTGAAATGACACCGCAACAAAGGAGGTTGGTGTTGAGTCGTTTACCCGCAGTCTCGGTTTTTTTTCAACCATGTGCAATGTACACCAGCTCGTTTGCGCCGTTACATTTTGTTCATGAGGTTGGTTCTTGGTCGGTTGCATTGCGTGCGAGTATAATTGAGTCCCACTAGTGCCAGCAAGCTCGTGTAAAGTGAAAAACATTCCAAGCGAGTATCGTTACACGGCCCCTTTTAGGATGAGACAGAGTATAGGCTGCATTAACATGGACTACATTTACATGAATGCGATCGTACCGCATCGAATCTTGATTTCACTATTTTGATTGGACGTAGATGAGTAGAAGAGAAAGAAGTGGAGAGACATGCTGCGTGTGATTGGTCCCTGCTGGATTCGACGATCGCAATCATGTAAACGCGGCCATGGACAAAGATGTCACTGCGCAGAAGGCAAGCATTGGACAGGTGTAAAGGGACGGTTTAGATATTTTTCTTTATGTTTTACACAGTTTAGATACGGAATATCGGTAGATGATCACTGTGCGCAAATTCATATAAATAGAACGTTTTCAGTTCCCCGAAGAGGGCGCACGTTCCTTTCAGAAGAGGTGAACATAATGGATGATCGGTATCAAACGTATACCGACGTACGGCGCTCCGCCCAGTAGCAAGCAAAATCGGCTACCGCTAGAGTAAACAATGCTTTACACAGAAGAAGAGCAAAGACATCTGATCCCTTTCCCAGGAAAACAAAAGAATAAACACCGTAAACAAAAATAAAACATTAACTAGAACAAAACAAGACGAGCGAGTGCGGAGAACGATATTTCAAGTCGGTCGGGTCATCATAGAGCAGACTCGTAATGAAAGCACGCAAACCAGATACCTAAGGCAGATTTCGATTCGGCAACACACGCTCAAAATCGACCACGCAAAGAGTTAAAATACCAAAACATAAAGGTGATTCTATCGATTCTACGCAGAAGGATGGCGGGAAAGGAAAGGGAGAGAGCACCAGCGCGATCAAGTTTATTTCTCCCTTAATGAGAAACAGGGGCACGCCATCATCTCAAGTATTGAGAGGACTGTTTGCCGTCGGTACGGCTGCCGCACTTAATAAGTGCAGGATGAGTGTGGGGCTTATAATGAACTTGATGCGTTTTGATTATCATCTTTTGCCTTTCGCGGTACTTATTTTAGATGTTGATCTTTTCTTCTTTTTTTTTTTTTTTGATCGCCAGTTTTGTTAAGAGAGGACGGAGCACGTGAGCTTGGACACAAGTAAACGGGTGTATATGTGTTCTTCGTGCAGCCACTGTCGCGCGAGGCTGGTTAGAGAATGCAGGTATGGTTAGCCGTATACTGTAGCGAACGCTAATAAGCAACGGTTCCGAGCAACGATGCTTGAGCCAATTTGAAAGCGTAAAATGTTTGTCGCTGCAATTATCTGAAGCTTCCTAGCTGAAATCGCGGAAAAGTGCTTTCCATCCTTCAGAGATATTAAGAGTCCGCGACAGAACGAATCGATATCACCTGAGCTGGTGCCGCATTGAAAGCTGAGGAAGTCGCATTTCCGAATTCCAACGACCGCCAATTACGTGCGCGCTCTTCACGAAGCACAAAAATGGCGGCGCCGCAAGATAATCGGAAAATGAAGTGCCGATACTTTAAGCGTAGCTTGACCGGTGGCTTCAGTGGAGACAAAGATCTCGACATCCAGTCTTATGGTACAATTCGCCGGTGGACTTGCTGTTGTTATGAGCGCACAAGCGCGAGCTTTGGCCTCTTCCGATCGCCTCTTGCACTTTCAAGGTCACCATCGCGTGTTCCCATAACTAAACGATGTCTAAACCTGCATTGCCGCATCGCGAAAACAGTACGAAGAGGAGAAAATATGACGGCGTCGCTTATCACATACAATGTATTTATCAAAAAACAATTCCATCACTCATAAAAAACAAAACAAAAATCGAGATGGTGCAGTTGCGTTCCGTCGGCACTCGCTGGACAAGGGATAGTTGACGACTGTACACGCAGCCCTCGAGAAATTAAAACCACTCTCGGGGCGCTGGCTGCTCGCAGGATTTCGATGAAACGAAGAATTTAGCCGCGGGGTAACACTGCTTATACATCCTACAAAATACAGTCTGCATAAAGGTTCGAATGCAAATCACCACGAGTTCCGTGCTTCGAATGCCGCACGGCAACAAGTTCCAGGAGAAACTAGGCACGCTGCATTCGAACCACGGATATCGCGGTGACTGATGTCTGCATAGCTGCCTTTTGTGTAATGTATGCGTAGTGTGACCCCGGCTTTTAGTGAGCGGAGAAGGGTGCACAAACCACGTACCTTGATTTTGTTGGAATTCGGTGATGCCGACGCGGTCGCTGCCGAAGAACGACAGAGGCCCCTGCATGAAGAATTTTGGTAACCACCTCAGTTTGAACCGAATGTCCGTGTGACATTCGATCACCGCTACTTGAGTTACTAGTGAGAGCTTAACAGAGGCGGGGCGTGGTGAGTCCCAGTCGCTCCCCAGCCAATGGTATTGCCGTATTAGTCGATAAGAATGAACGTCAAACGGCGAAGAGCCAATCACGAAACAAAGAAAGCATTCCTTAAACTGTCGGTGATTGCAGCGTTATATTCGGGCGAAATTTCGGTTTTCTGCCGTGATAATTTATTTAGGAGGTCCGAAAAATAGGCAAATCGCATTTCCCTGATTGGACCCTGCCAATTTATGTACGGCGCGAACACCCGGAGAGTAAACTCTAAAGTAGTTGAACAAACCTACACTTTCGATAATTTTTTATACTATCCAGTCAATGGTTACAATGAATAATTTCACGACAGGGTTTATTGTTTGTCGATGGTTTTACGGTGCTTTTCAGGTCGTTCCTTGATAATTAATACTAGTTTCACGATACTTGCTGGGGGAACTTTTGAGTTCCTTTGTAGTTTCTCAACATTAATTTCCATATCATTGCCATAAGCCGTTATCAATGCAAGCAAAAAAGCGCCGAAAAAATACAGGGACACAGACGAAGGGAAACAGGACAAGGCGCACTCTCAACTGATGTTTATTGAAAAATTCACACGTTATATAGCCACACACACACACACACAAAAAAAAGAATCATTTCTTTTCTATCTACTCAGCCCGCGTTTCAAAAATTCAAACTCATTTGTAGATAAGGATACCGACGTGTCACTTATACAATTCTTGTCTCTGGTCCTAATTGCATACGCCTCGTGTAATTCCCGCGACACTTTATCTTTGTATCTAGCCAAAATCTTGGTGTCATTGAAGGCCGGGGTGCAAGAGCATCTATTGCAATGAATTGCAAGGTGCCCCGAAGGCGTCGCATCGGCTTTATGTGCAAAGAAAAGGCGTTTGCATCGGGTCCAGTGTTGCACCTGTTTTGTGTGACATTTTTCTAGGCAGCTGTGGAAAAAACATCGCTTTGAACATTTCGAACGATGACAATGTGAAGATCTTCAGATACGTCGACGATTTCCTCATCCTTAGCCGCTCGGCGGGGCCCCCTTGCAGTGAAGTCTCTCAGTTGCTAGACGTGTTTAAATTGTGTTGCTCCGGTTTGACATTCACGCATGAGTTACAAAAAGAAAGCAAACTGCAATTCTTGGACCTCGAGCTGTCGTTTTTTGGGGACCATGTTTGTTGGAAGTACGCGCCTCGAACTAGGAAGGGCATCCTTCCTTTTGATTCCGCCCACTCGAAGGTAGTGAAAAGGGGCATAGCCAGTTCGTGCCGGGGGGCTTCTCTCAGAAAGTCATGTTTGCACAGTGCGCAAGGCAGCTTCGAGGGTCAGATAGAACGCCTGCAGAGGGCTGGTTTTCCGTTGAGAGCTTTGGTTGAAGTGGCAGAAAGCTTAATCAAAAAGATTAAAGGTAATCGGAAATCAAACAGCGATAGACCGACCACGAGGCCTGTTGTCATTCCATATATGCACAATGTAACGCACAATCTGAAAAAGGTAGCCCAGCGCTACAATGTACCGGTAGCTTTTTCAGCACCCAATAAGATGGCGCGACTTTGTCGCCAGATCAATTCACCACAGCCATCTTCAGATCCCTGCACTACCAAACATCGAAATAAGTACGTTGAATGTGCCACTGGCGTCGTCTATGAAATCCCCATGACGTGTGGGATGACATACGTGGGCCAGACGGGCAGGTGCGTTAATGATCGCACCCGAGAGCACGCTGCCTCTACAAGAACGACGCCTTCGGGGCACCTTGCAATTCATTGCAATAGATGCTCTTGCACCCCGGCCTTCAATGACACCAAGATTTTGGCTAGATACAAAGATAAAGTGTCGCGGGAATTACACGAGGCGTATGCAATTAGGACCAGAGACAAGAATTGTATAAGTGACACGTCGGTATCCTTATCTACAAATGAGTTTGAATTTTTGAAACGCGGGCTGAGTAGATAGAAAAGAAATGATTCTTTTTTTTGTGTGTGTGTGTGTGTGGCTATATAACGTGTGAATTTTTCAATAAACATCAGTTGAGAGTGCGCCTTGTCCTGTTTCCCTTCGTCTGTGTCCCTGTATTTTTTCGGCGCTTTTTTGCTTGCAATGAACCAACTGGCCCAAATCTCCACTTTACTGCGTTATCAATGGTATTATGATTGTTGAGTATAATTTTATATTGATAGTTTTACGCTGGTCGACTCTCTATATACTGTCGACAGTTTCCCGATAGTATACTGTTGCCATCTTTACTATATTGGATTATTGGCGGTACTATCAACAGATTTGTACTATGAATAGTTAGGTATGATTTGCACTATCGGTAGTTGTGGTACTAGACATATTACCAGTAGCCGTGGCCGGCATCGTTCTATTTGAAAACGTTGCATTGCAGAGTGTGATCTGATAAGTGTGCCGATAATAATCCTTGGAGAAGGGGAACAAGGGAGACAACGGACAGACACATATGTCCAAACACAACTAGGTGACTAATGCGCGACTGAAAAACAAATCCGCCTGGTCCCAGGGGGAGATCCAAAGGGGGGGGGGGGGGGGGGGGGAAGCGACGGCTCGGCCGCCCCCCCCCCTTTCCCAAATACAGTCGACCCCCCCCCCCCCCTTCCCCCTTCTCGGAGGGCACTTCGACATGGGTGGACCTCCCGGTGCACAGAAAGAATGGAAGAATAGTATTCTTAGAAATGTTACCGCCGCCCCCCCCCCCCCCCCCGCCCCCCAAAACGGAGTTCTGGATCCGCCCCTGCCTGGTCCTGGTGTCAAACCAGGGACCTCTCCATTTCCCATGGAGTGATCTACCAACTGAGCTAACCAGGAGTTAGACGCCAATTGAGCAAACGGGTTTTAACAGCTCCCACGAGTCTCACATCAACAAGAGTGAACTTCCTGCATTTTAAGGTTATGATGATAATGCAAAGGTGCAAGCGAGCTGGACAAGAATAACGATAATTCACGGAGAAAGAAAACAAGAGGGACAAAGGACAAACCCAAATCTCCAAACACGACTACGTGACTGGTGCGCGATCGGAAAAAAAATCTCCCTTGTCCAGCTCGCCTGTACCTTTACATTAATTGCATTTTTATCATGGCCTTAAAACACAAGCCGTTCACCCTTGCTGGTGTTAGACTGATGGCAGCTGTTAAAACCCATTTGCTCTACGTACGTCACACTCTTGGTTAGCTCAGTTGGTTAGCGCCACTGGAAATGGAGAGGTCCATGGTTCGATACTAGGACAAAGCGTATTTTGTTTTAGTCGCGCACTAGTCACTTAGCTGTGTTTGGAGATTTGTGTTTGTCATTTGTCCCCGTTGTTCCCCTTCCCCAGGGATTATCATCGTTATTCTTGTCCAGCTCACTTGCACCTATGCATTAATTGCATTATCATGATAAGTGTGGCCGTGAACTCCTATAGCGTTGTCGAAGACTATAGAGATGGCGCTGGACAAATTAATGATTGCGACTATACGTTCTGTAATGGGCACCATTTCGCTGAACCGAGCCTACGACATACCCACCTCACCCTAATAAATTTCCCCTCTACATTCCGTCTCCTGTAATTCTACTAAAACTCGTTACTGCTACCGCAATACGTTCAGTGATGATGAATAAGTCATCTTAACATCTCCTATTCGTTCGGAAACAACTCTGGAGACCCACTCAGGATCTGCATACATGTCAGTCAGGTATTAGAGCTTAGAGGGCGGTGCGTTTTGTTCGCCAAGGGATGAATGCGATAATCCCAGGTGGTTGGACTAACGTTTGATTCCAGATGGTACCCACGGGACCGTAACCATTCAAGAGAATTTAAGTGGCTGAAAAACCGCCCTCCTGATACTGAGTTCACTGCCCTAATTCCCCAGAGGTATGCCGTAGAAAACGCTTTAAAACGAGATATGAAACTTCATGGTGTAGTCATTAAGGCACCAAAGATATTCAAGACAATCGCTTTTGTGTATCCTTGCTGTAAATATTTTTTCCTGGTTTCTTAACGTCGAAAATTCCGGGCTCAACTGTCTCCGTATTATTACTTTACTCATTATTTTTTTTATTCACTGTCGTTTTTATTTTAATAAAAATATGATTGGAAGTTACAAACTAGACATTAAAAGGAAGTTTTCAAGCACGTCTCTTTATACTTTGAGCACCCCCTGAGCGATAAGTAATATATACGTTTAATTACCTCGTTGTTATTGTAATGCTTGGACGTAAAATGCAAAACGCCCTAGCGTAAATATTATCACCGCATGACACAGATAACAGCCGCCTGGTTTTATATGCTTCGTGCCTAAACATGTTACAGTTGCTACGAGATAAATTAATCTTTTCTAATTTCCTTACTAGCGTAAAAATAATATTTTATATAATTTTCCCTGTAGCCAATTCTCGTTGGCGCCAAAACGCGCAGTCGATGGCATTCGAAGCTCCTAATCACAATATAATTATAGTATTACACCCCACTTTCTCATTCCAGAACTGCGTATTGGACCTGGAGACACTTTCTGCTCGCGTCCAACGTAAACAGGATGCCGAAGGAGGTGGCTTAACAAGTAATTATACGTGAATGTCGTGCTTCGACCTCCGATTCAAGGTCTTTTGTTTGCAAGGCGGCGAATCGGTTTCTTTTTTGTTAGCTCGAACGTTTAAGTTTGTTTTCTCTTTTATCTTTTTGCGCATCAGAGTTAATAGACGCCCCAAGAGTGAGCACAGGACTGCAATGATTAGATTATACTTAATGCCACTAAATAAGCTACGCTCTTAGTGCTCCAAATAATTGTTGCCAATTATCTTAAGCGTTTATCTGAAACCCATAAACAATTATTTTTGTCCTTCAGAAATGTTTAAACAGTCCGCGACAGAGTGAAACGATAAAGCCTGAGCTTCCTGACAGCCTACTGAAGCGCAGGGACCGCACTTCTGCACTAAGCCCCAAAAATGGCGGCGCCCATTAGAGATTATACGGACGGTGTGCCGATACTTTAAGCAAATACTTTACTAGGGGTAGTGCATTCCACTCGTCTCAAATACAATAGCCTTGGCGCGGACAGGTTTTCTAGGCTTGGCGAGAGCCATCTATCGTCGGGGAGGTCTCGGCTATCGATGATATTCATGTTCTACATACCAAATTCATTGTTGTGGAGATGCGCGAGACACGTGCCGCGCGCCACTTCTAAGAATAACACGGCGTCTAAACTCTAGCTCACTGGTGCGCTAAATACTTTGCTGCGCTGTGCCGCCATGACCTTCCAAGGGTCGCACGTTCCACCGTGCATCGACGCACCTTGCGCTACTTTTGAAACATGAAGGGGCTTTAGGTGAAATCAGAGACGACACCGCCGCGGCCGCCGCCGCGGCCGCCGCGACCATCCACGTGCACTTGCCGAATCCAGCCGTCAGGGCTGGATTCGGCGCTGTAGGCGTTCTGTCTAATGCAAATGAGCAGAGTGGAATATATTCCCCTTAGTAAAGTATTTGCTTTAAGCTCAGTCAATACTCCGCTCGCCCTTAAGTTGAGACCAGATGCTCCGCTTTCGGCGCGCGAGCTTTGTGCCTTTGCCGAAACAAGTGGGAACGCGCAGGCAAGCGCAACCAAAGCACTGCGGAAGCCAGCGAGCTCGCGCTGAAGGCGGAGAGTCTAGTGGCATTGGTTATGCCGCACTCAAGGCGCGGTGGAAGAAGTGAGGTGTCCTCGTCATGGACGGCACGCGTTGAAGGTTCGCCGCATTTCTAGCAAACGCCGTGAGATGCGCAACGCAACTAGGGGCTTGAGGAACCGTCCCTATATTCGCGCACAAGTTTTCAAGGCAGCGCGGCGCGCGACCGCGCATGCGCAAGGCCCCTAAAATGACAGCGACCCCTGCCGGGAAACGCGCGAAACCCGAGTGAAACTTCGGCCCCTTCTCTGGCCTTGTTGGGTCACCTGTCTCTTCTTCCACCTTGCTCGAACAACACCGCCTAAAGGACAAGGCCGGAGCATGACGTCACCGTTAGTGGATCATCGTTAGTGGAAGCGGCAAACACGCGCCGCTCTTTGTGAAACGCTCGATGGGACGCGCTGGCTATGGTGCTAAGGCAAGCTAGGTGGTACTACTGTCTTCTGGGTGGCATGGCTCGAAGGTGCAAAGCCGCTTCGTGTGCGGCGCTTTGGCGCAAGCTGAGAGAGAGCCCGGGGGTGCCGAGCGTTACCGAAATGCCGTTGAAGCGGAGCTGCGACACGATCTTGTCGAAGAAGTTGGCCATGCGACGCATCTGCTTGGGCGGTGGAACCGTGGTGGCGTTCCAGCCGTAGCGCCCTCCCGCAATGTCCGGAAAAAGGTTCTCGTAGCGGAAGTCGGACAGGGTCGCGTTCACGCCGGACTGAAACAAAGACACGCATTAAAAGCAGCGCGGCTCTTTTTTTTTATGTATATACATAATGTAACTATTTGTTAATTTGCGCATTCGGTCACATTTTTATTCATCGTGATACACACTGCAAGAAATATGGAGCGTCTGCTTTCCCGGAAAACACTCGGGAGAACCAATCGCCCCAATACACGGAGATAGTTTGTCGATTGTCGATATTAAGCTATGCTTAGAACTAAAACAACAGCAACATCAACAAAAATAAGCAATCTGATATGTGGCACTAAGCGTGATGCTGCATCATACTTAGTTTCGTCATTCGCAGAACGCCTTTGGTTCTCCTAGGTGTTGTACTGGAAAGATTTCTTAGCGTGTTTTTGTCGAAAATGTAGAGTTTGAAAATCACAGAAAGTGTGTCCGGCTACACCGTTATTATTTATATTCATTCATCGATTGCTGAACATCGTTGACTTTTCTTTTTTCAAAAAAGAATATATTAGTTATGTACTTCGTTCATTCGAGCCTATTATGGGAATCTAGTTGCGTAAGTTTGAGTGACAGATTTCTTGATGGCAATATTTTGCCTATGCGGGCAGAAAGTGAGGGAGAGGAGGATACGAGAGGGAGGTCAGAACACCAAGCTCCGATTGGAAGGATTAGTGGGTACACCCAAAGCTGTAGCTGCCTTTGTCTCTACTGCACTCCTGTGATGAAAGCGCCCGTCATACACATGGTTATTTACACACCGATGGACAGAGGTGTGCATTTATTATGTATGGTTGCTGATTTATATCAATCTTTATTTGCGTTTTTATCTCAATAAATAGTTAACTTACCTATGCATTTAAACATACTCATGCTATGAATCACATATATAAACAGTTATAACTATTCGCTTTGGTTCCCTTATTTATTTATTCGCTTATTTAGTTGTCTATTTGCTTCATTTACGGCACGCGATCTAGAGGTCCCTCAGGAGATGCCCCCAAGTCAAGTGTAACCATCTCACCCAAACCACACTCTAAAAAAAGCCCGTGAGTCTGCTTTCCCGCACAACACTCGGAGAGCCAATCACCGCAACTTACGGAGGCAGCTCAGCGAATGGCAATGCCGAAACATATGTTTAGACTACAAAACGCAGTCTAAGTTGTGACATTAAGCAATGCAAGCGTGACGTTTTGCATTGCTTAATGTCACAACTCGGACTGCGTTTTTTGGTCTAAACAGATGTTTCGGGCAATGTCATTCGCTGAGCCGCCTCCGTAAGTTGCGGTGATTGGCTCTCCGAGTGTTGTGTGAAAAAGCAGACGCACTGGCTTTTTTTAGAGTGCACCCTTACCTGCACCTACACTCTAAAAAAAACCGTGCGTCTACTTTCCCGCACAACATTCGGAGAGCCAATCACCGCAACTTACGGAGGTAGCTCAGCGGATGACGATGCCGAAACATATGTTTAGACCAAAAAACGCAGTCTGAGTTGTGACATTAAGCAATGCAAAACGTCACGCTTGCATTGCTTAATGCCACAACTCAGGCTTCGTTTTGGAGAGCCAATCACCGCAACCTACGCAGACTGCGTCTCCGTAGGTTGCGGTGATTGGCTCTCCGAGTGTTGCACGGGAAAGGAGACGCATGGGCTTTTCTTAGAGTGTAAGTTAATCTGCTACAACGATAAGGGAAATTCACAATGCAGAAACTAGAAGAGGCAGAAAAAGAAAAGCTTTCAACACACCTACTGGGCTATATGATTATTATGTGTCACCTATTCACCTTTCCGCAAAAAGACAACAACATTCTACTTTTAGCTTGTGTCTGTAGGTTTCATTTGTATCAGTATGTCAAAAATTAGAAATTCCCTTTCACACATATCCTTGGGATTGTTCCCTTGAATTCTTTCGGTGTGTGTATGTGCGTGTGTGTGTGTGTGTGCGCGCGTGTGGGTGTTCGCGCGCTTGCGTGTTTGTACGTGTAGGTGAGTGAGTTTGTTTGTATGTGCGTGCGTGAGTTTGTGTTTCTGTGTGGGTTTGCGTGTGAGGGTATGAGTGGATGAGTTTCTGTGCATGTGTGAATACGTGTGACGGAGTGTGTTTGTGTGTATTTGTGTGTGTGTGTTTTGGCATGCCAAGTGTACAATTTTAATGCGTGTATGAGAAAAGTAGGATGATCCCTTTTTTTAGTTTTGGCGACTTTGAAAAATACGAAGTAGCTAAGTTTGAGGCGTTCTCTCCTTTTTTTTTCTGTTGTCCCTTCCACTTGTTGAGCCTTTCGTCTTTTTCACGCAAGTCTTGGGTTCAGTTACGCCACGGTAATACTGCAACCAAATATCGCTCGCACTAAACTGTTTTTCTTTGGTGGTGGAAAGGGGAAGGGAAGAGGGAAGGGGGGCTGTCTCACCTTCTTCCAGAGTTGGTCGGCCGCCCGCAGCGCCAGCGCCACCGTCCAGACGGCATCGTAGGCCTCCGTCACGTGACCTCCGTAGGTAGCCGAAGACCCGGGCGTCTGGGCTTCCAGCTCGGCGGTCAGCTCCTTTCGGAAGTCGTCCATTCTCTGCCCAATTTGCGAACTAATTAGCGTCGATTAGCGCGCCGCCGATCCGGGGGACCCAATCACGCAAATCCACAGCCGTCCCAGGACGACACTAATGCAACCGGATGGGACAACCTCCGCCCTAATAATCCCGGACTGGACTGAATTTGGGGAGGATTCCGCGGCGGGGAGTTCTTGCGCCGAGCGTCTTCGACGGATCTGGTCTCTTAATGCCTGATTAGCCTTTATTAGGGACGATAAAACGAGGTTAGCGCGTCTAGGGATATCGCGTCTCTAGACGCGCACCGCCCGTTTTCCCCTGAGTCTCCGCCCGAGGCGAGCGCGGGGGTTAGGCTGACTACCCCTGGCATAGAGCGTAGAATCACGCACCTACACTGCACGGGATCGGTTTAGCCTAGATTGCAACAAACGAAGGTGGCTAGGGCGCCATGACGATACACTTTTTTTCTTTTTTGCGCGTCTTGATTGGTTTTAACGTGGAACGGAGTATTTACCTGCTATATAGCTCGAAATCTTAAGCCTCATTTTGCAGCGACCCTGTGGATTTCTTAAGACCTTGTATATGAGTAAAGCGGGGCTCACGAGTCCGGACACGCTGGTGTGGTCCGGCAGTCGGCCCGTGTACGCCGACACCGTGATGAGGGACCTAGCGGCCGCCTGGAGCTGTTCGGTGCTGCAGTCGGTGTCGCTCGCGTCCAGCCACCAGGGGCCCAGGCCGCCCTGGATGATCCACTGGAAGTCGGCACCGTACATGCCTTGCCTGTACACCTGGAACCCGCCGCGACAAGGAGACTCGCTTTTATCATTAGGAGGAGACACAGCGTGGTTTAGGTACAAAGATCGCAAGCTACATCGCCGATCAGACACTTCCGTTTCCCGTCTGAAGGAGAATGACATATTGAGTCAGGAAATAGGCGGTCTAAAGGTTCCCCACTTTCTTTAGCAGTTGCGATTGACCGGCTTTCGCATTCGAACGCATTCGGGGAGTGCAATGAAGACAAACGCAGCTACCATTAAGTCTATTCACTAATCGTTCAAACCAGAGCTCGGCGTTCTAACCTTTCCTCGGTCTCTTGTCTCCTTCTCTCTCTCTCATGGCGAATTCCACTGGTCGTTTTGAAGCGCGCCGGGATCAGTAGACCAGATCCGAGATGAAGCACGCGATCCGAACGGATCCCTGAAATCTCCCTTCCGCGGTCCCGGGTCTTGAAGCACATGTTTTCGCAATCGTGGCGCTAACAACAGGTGTTCAACGCTCGAGCGAAGTTAATCATGATGTGAAAGATGTGTCTCGATATGCGATGTGCATCCGCATAGCCGCGTAGCCCACTTGCCTCTTCATAAAAATCCTCGTGGACGGTGTTCAAATACGTCTCGATTTTCGGCCTCTTCGGCGGAGGTCCGAAGATACAGTCTAATTCATGCGGGACATACTACAAGCAATCCTCGTGGTCGATGCTATATACTCGAGCAGCGCGCTGCTGCATGGAGGAGCTGCTCGTGCAAACTTGATGATGAACTGTCACCAAGGAGCAGCAGCAGTAAAGCGGGCGGCACTTTGCGAGCGGCCAGTACGAATTCTTCCGAGGCGAGATGCCCAGCGTGAAGGGGAATCACCTGTGCGCGCCTTGGGCTGGCCAGGCTAGCTTTCGGTTGAATCCGCCGAAATCGGCGAAGCGACTTTTCTTGGATCCGGATCGAGATCTGGTTGGGAGCTGATCCAAAACGGCGAGTGGAACCCGTCCATCTTGATCCCGATCACGGCGCGCTCCAAAACGACCAGTGAAATTCGCCATCAGTTTATCGGCAGATAGACCACAGGAAGCAGGAGCCAGGACACGAGCCGGATCATGACTTCTCGTGCTCTGCTTGCGTAGACCCCCAGTTGGGCTGACCCGAGTGCAGAAACACACTTCTCAAGATGCGTGCCAGTAGTGGCAGCGCAATGAAACTGACTGATTAGATTGGTTTATTGTAACTCGCTAAAAAATCGGCGAGGCGCGATGATTTTTTAACCAGCTAATCCAAACTAATTAGTGAACGAATTGAACCAGTCTAAAGTGCGCACATTGAAATAAGAACGTTTTTAAAAGTTATGCAACCGTGTCTTGTAGCTATGGCTTTTATATGTTCGTCAATGTATGTCTGTTTCAATTTCATTTACCTCTATAGCCCCCCCCCCCCCCCCCCCACACACACACTCTTTACCCCCTCCGTCATATCATCTGTTTCACCTAACAATCTGAAAGCAGGTAAATTTGGTTTGAGCTGATCTGAGTTTAACTTATTTTGATACATTAAGAAATCATGGATTCGATGACACCAAAATGCCCCTCCCCAAACTACCAAATATCCCTGGAAGTAATAAAACAAAACTTACCTCGCAGAAAATCTTACGGGCCATGTGTTTTGAGAAGCTACCTATGATGATCCTGCAGTCTCTGCTCTGCAATGAATATAATAAAAATAACTATGGGTCATCACCCTTATTATGTGGCATTGAAAGAACTTTTTTCCCGCCATACAAACAAATATGTACCAGAGTTGTTCTTTTTTTCTTGAAGCCATACACATTTTTCTTTAACAAGCAGAAAAGCAATCAAAGTTGCTTTGATGCGTTCTGTGAAGAATCTAGATCGCCGGTTTTAACAGCCTATGAGAGCGAGCTCGTTCTGAGTCAGGCGTGTGGACCGTAATAAAGCACGTTTCAATAACAACATGGGCTGTGAACAGCGCACTCAAGTATCGCATTCATGCGGTGCACATTACAACCCGCATACTCATCACGACTCGATATCAGCCAAAGACGCTGCGCTGCACCAACCTGCGTAGAAGATTTCCGAAACAAAGCAAGGGTAGCGCAGCAGCAAGGCTTACCCAGCTAGAGGTAATGCTAGTTAGTTTTGCTCAGAGAACCTCGCGAGAAGACACGAAGTAGGCCTAGCTGACAGCACTATACGACGTGAATGTTGGAGCAATCAGGTGGAAAGTCGTGTATGTTTGAACACGATGTTCTCCACTCGGTGCCCGGAGGGCACTGAAGCGTCCGCGTTGAACACTTCGAGTTGCGTTGTGTTTGCGCCATTTTTTTGCGTAACGTGTTTACGTTAATCGAAGAGATCGATCGTTGCCTGCACCGAGCGAAAGGGACAAACATCGAACACACGGAGGGTTTGGTCAATTTTCGCCACGTTATATTGAAGGAAGAACGCAAATATTCGCTTTGGCAGGTCTTGGACGGGCAATGATTCGTTCAAAAAGAGAAAAATTTATTTATAGACAACTATTGACGACCGACCGGGGGGGGGGGGGGGGGGGGGGGGGTGTCTGCCGGCGCTACGTGATGGAAACTGGCTCTACAAAGTGAGCAAGTGTGTGTTACTGGGTAGCGAGATATGTTACACAGAAATACGCTCTGCGTATTACACGCTTGAACTAAATAGTACTGTTGTGTGATAAAAACCTGTATAACACTAACCTCTATTACTGAGTAAAACACTAATCGAAGACGTAATAACACTTATCTTGCGCTGTACTGAATACGTTGTAATACAAACCTGTCTTGCAGAGTAATACGCTCTGTATAATTTGCTCTTGAATCACACGGTAATACGCACTGTACTACACACCTCAATAAACCAGTAATACACGGTACCACAACTTAATACACACTCTAATACAAGGTCTTAGACGCCGTAATAGACACCGTAATATACATATTTGTATTACCCAATAATACAGACTGCACTACAAACACGTCTCAAACAGTAATACAATGTAATACATGCTTACATTACACGGTATCATACAGATACATACTTTGGTGTGCGAGTGCCCAACGCGTTAATTGAAGTACCGTACACCTGTGAAGTAATATTTCACTCTTCACAATTTTGTCATCGTACATCGAAGTACCGATTGAACTGACCTCTTTCGAGACTCGACTCAGTCTCGAAAAATGTCTGCTTCAGTCCGAAACGTCGACGAAAAAAAAAAATGTTTTAAAAACTCCAACAACCGTCTCAAGTGCGTTTTCTGCCGTATAAACTTTTCGTCATCCTGCGCTACGTTTTTTTTTCTCTCTCTCTCTCTCTCCATATATATATAATATATATATATATATAACAAGTTAAGGCATCAAAGTGGCAATGCAGGCGAGTTGGTTCATCGTTACAAAATGGAATCAGCGCGCAAACAACGAAGACACAAGGAAGAGAAATTGACAGGACAAGCGCTGGAACTGCGCTTGTCCTGTCAATTTCTCTTCCTTGTGTCTTCGTTGTTTGCGCGCTGATTCCATTTTGTAACAAGTTAAGGCGTTGACGTGCGCCTCTCATATCCGAATCATATGTCGCACGTTGGTGAGCTGAGGTCGGCGTGGTCGGCGAGAAATAATCTTGTCATCCCTTAGCGAAGGACGGATGATTAAGGAAAAAAAGGAACATAGAGGACTACCTAGAAAAGACACTATACATGGGCGAGAGAATGAGAACGAGTGATGGACGACTTATAGTGACTGAGAAGTTAAAAACGCAGGGTGGGGTTTTTAGTATTACGATCACACTTTGTGATTCGTTCTTTAGCGTTCTCATCAACTGATGCCGCAGTCCGATTGACTGCAGCAACGGATTCCGGACTCTGGTTGGCTGCTAGGGGATAATAAGATGATCGGGTCTTGTCACGCACTTCATTTCTTAAATTCTCAGCGACTGGAGACTGGACGGCATGCGTTGGTTTCAAAACTGAAGGTGCCAAAAAGGCGGGGTCTAAGCGTGTGTAAGCGCCTTCTTCTAGCGCCCCTTTATTTTTTTTATTTGGTGCTTCCAGTTATGTATAAAGCGAGCAAACAGCTAGGAAAAAACAAGCACATAAAAGAGAAAGGGGAAAAAAAAGAAAGAGTAAGAGAGATGGCGCTGAAAACAAGTTGAACTCAATACGGCGCCATTTTTTTCTTTTTGTTCGCTTTTATGGCTTGTTTGACGAAAGCAAACATCAGGAGGCAGTCAACTGAAATGTGTGTTCGTTACTGGGGTTGCCGAAAATAATAATAAAAAGAAGCTCTGCTGGGAAAGGGCGCGGCCAGGCAAACTTTGACTTCTCTCCATAAAGATAATAAAAAAGATCAAACAAAGCAACGGCTAACCCTCCGACCGAACTCGAACGAACGAAGCTAGAGCAGAGGGGAAGGTAGACGAAACAAAGCCAGGCAGACTTACGAGAAGCAGCCACGACAAAGGGAAATAAACCCACGTTCTCGACTATGGTCTCGAGTGCTTTAAACTACCGTTGTTTGTTCTTTTGTCTTCTACGTTCGTCTTATGAACACGCGAACTCGCTCGGGAAACCACACAGATGCAGAGGCAGACGGACAACACACGGGCTATATGCGGACCAGAACAACTAGGGAAATAATGTTAGAAAATGCAAAAGCGAAAGAAAGAATAAGGCGGGACTACGTGAAGTTCATCCAGCGAGCGTTGTTGTTTGCCATGGGCCCGCGGTGTCACTGGGGAATTTCGGTTTGATTTTCGTTTTTGTCCTATTTGTTAGGCTGTTTTGCGTTGGATTATTTCCTAAACTCTGTATATCGACGCGGGCTTGAAAGCCTCGAATACAAAAGAGCTGGAGAACAGTCGAACAATACTACGACTTTCGCGGAGAAATATAGGAGTCGGAGTTGGCGTATATCGCCGCGTGTTGAAGAAATGACGCAAGAAAGGAACGGTGTATCGTCCGTACCGTTCCTAACCTAACGACTTCTAGTAAGTATTGAGGAGTTTCAGCGAATATAGGGGGCGCTCCGATCGATCCAACATGGCGGACAAGAGGGGGATAGATTTGCGACGCCCGTAAACCGGTAGCGTACAAATTAAACAAGGACTGTCGTTCTCTGTTTGTTGCCGTGTGCGAGACGATCATCGCTTCAACCAAGACCTACCGTGATGCTGCAAATGAAGTGTTCAAGCCAGTCGAAGGCAAGACCAAATCTTGCCATAGTCAAGATATGTGTGCAAGTGTTCGACGTGAGCTCTAACGCTGGTGCAGCTGTCATCAAGTTGAACCGAATGTGCGCGGGTCCAAAGAAAGGTACATATTAAGAATGTTCGCGCGTTGAGATTATGATGCGTACTTCATTTAAAACTAAACTTATCGGCCTGCGGCTACAAACATTTTCGTTGACGTTGCTTAGATGATGTAACCATTCAGGCCTCGCATTAAACGGTGTTGCAAACTCTTCGGTTGTTCTAGTTAATTGTGTTAAAAAGCGGTTGGATGGAAAGTATGACAGCACAGCATACAAGGGACGATTGAGGTCTTTATCCTGCGTTCTATGTGTCGAAACATTGGTATCCTTGGTGTTATATTGCGATCGGCTGATCGCTGATCGTCCTGTTTTGACGCATAATGTAAGCAAACCCCGGAAGCGCCAATCTCATTTCGATGTGCTTGTGCACCCCTACAAGCCTCCTTTTGGCTCTTGTAAAAAGCTTCATTGTAATACCAATAGTCTCATCGGTCGTTCGAGTTGTATGTGCCACGGTGATATCTGCTGTGTGTGATCTGCTGGCAAACAAGTCTCTATTGAAGGCCGGAAGGATAACAAAGGTAAAGCTTTTTTAACTTCTTTTTCTTTTTACGAAACAGAGCAAAGTTTCCAAAACAAGAGCAACCTAAGCTGATATTTGAGTGTGCTCAAGAATGAAGTGGTAGATGTACAGAGTTGATTTTTTTTGCCTCTGCATTGTAAATTGAAAGATATGTATCAGCAGAAGACGTGCCCTTTTGAAAATGTCTTTTATTAGGGCAAAAATAGGTTTTCATACACAACCAAAGAGTTCGCAATACCATTTAATGCAAGGCCTGAATGGTTACATCATCTAAGCAACGTCAACGAAAATGTTTGTAGCCACAGACCGATAAATTTAGGTTTAGATAAGGTATGCGTCATAGTTTCAGCCTCAAACGCATAAACATTGTTGACATGTATTTTTCTTGATGACAACTGCACCAACGTGAAAGAGCCCACGTCGTCGAACACTTGCACACATATCTTAACTATGGTATGGCAAGATTTCTTACTTGAAGTGAAGATCATCTCCCTACGACTAACTACGACCACCCACCGCAGCGATGCAGGCGTCGAAGGGGCGCGACGCAGTCAGTCGCCGTCACCCGATGCTGCTTGTTTGGCATTCACGGCTTTCCGCCCAGGTGCTTCGTTTGTACTTGGCACCGAGTGTTATTTTCTGTGCTTGCGTGTGTGCTCAGTGCCTGGATATGGGCCTCAAGAGCAGTTCTTCAGGCTCAATAGCGTTCGCCAAAGAACTTCTGAAGAAAATGCCACCCAGGAAAAAAAACACGAAGACACAACGCACCAGCTTGGCAGACTATGCACTGGGCGCGGAAATCAGGCCCTGCGGATTATACACCAAATGCAAACTATCTAAACAAAAAAAAAAAAAAAAACATTTTGAGGCTCAAATTGGCTTCTGCGGGCTATACGCCTGGACACTGGTGCCTGTTATTATGCATTGGATATCCACTGCTGTTTGTTGTGGCTTGTGACTGCCTTCCTGTAATGATGCAGAGGGTTCAACTGAACCTTGAAATAAATATATTTAAGCACATCTAGATGCGATGTCCCTTGAAGTCAGACGGTCAGAGAAAAGGTGTGCCATTACCTAATTTGCCAACAGCACACTAATGGCAACGATCAAAACTCACCGAGTCAATGGGCAGTTTTTCACCACAATATTTATTGCCGTGTAATTACCAATTCGGTCCATTAAACACCTTGAGGCTGTAGCCTATAGCACACCTATTCTGGATCCACAAAGCTTATGCTGTAGATATGCATCATCACATGAGCATGTTTCTTATGAATCTTAAACGTAAAACGCTAGTTATGCAACGAAATTCCCATATCATCACATTTTTAGCAAACTGAATGGCCCACCTGTCACACTGTTAGCTTTGGAAGTAATCCAATTCACAATACCACCAGTGGCATACATCGTGCCAAGCATTAGTGCCGCATGTGGCAGCAAAATGTCTTAACTAGAGAAGCAAACCTAATCGATCGTGTTGATTAAAGCACCTAGATACGGGGAAAATTACCAATCAAAGGTCACTCGAAAGGGAAGTTTTCTCGCTGAAGGAACATGACTTTTTATTGGGTGTTCCGCAATGTAAGGCCGACGACATTCACTCCGTCATCGGTACAGAAGCATTTGCTTAGTAGTCGGTCGTGCGTGATAAAAACAACAGCAAAAACAAAGGTGGATTAGAAACGTGATAGATTCGCCTTTGCACGGAGTACTTACACTTAAAATCGTGCCAACATAAATCGACTATGGCTTGCTAGCGGCAATCTTAAAATTTATCCGTGTAGACGTCACACCCGTGCAACAACCGAAAGCGTCGCTGCAAGCCCCTCTGCCGTCAACTTTGAGTCGCTGTTGAGTCTGAAGAACTGCTCTATCAGGTCCATATCCAGCCACTGAGCACATACACAAGCACAGGAAATAATACTCGGTTCCAAGCACCAACAAAGAACCCGGGGCGGAATGCCCTGAATGCCAAACTGCGTCGGGCGACGGCGACTGACTGTGACAGGTTGCGCTCCTTCGACGCCTGCATCGCTGCGGCGGGTGGTCGCAGCTAGTCGTAGCAGATCGTGTCACCTCTGTTGCGCGTACCGGAACACTAGAGCCGCGTAATATTCTTGCTGCCGAAGTCTATAAGCCTACGTTCGCGGCCAACGCATTTACACAAAGCCAACGCCCAGCGAACCTATCCCCCTCTTTCTCTTTCGGCGACCGGCCGCCAGGGACGTGACACCGTCGCTGAAACTCCTCAATGCACACGTAATTGCAATTACACGCTTATACCCGGTTTTACCATAAGGTGGTCCGCAGGGGACGCCGCGAGCCATCTATAGGACAATCCAAAGCCGCGGCCCACGTGACCCTCGGGAGAAGGTCGCAGCTAAGTGCAGGTCTCTTTCCCACCGCTTTCCACCTGCAACGCGTACTACAACTACTACCGCGTAGTGATATGGTATATTCACAGCGCTGGATTGGCTCGGATAGCTCGTAGCGTCGACGCGGTCCATTAAAACAAAGTATAGTCGATATTGATAAGGATAGATAACTGGGCAAGTTGGTAAAGGCCCGTTCACACAGTTGCGTTCGGAGCGACCACTACGCTTACGAACGAATGCAACCGGTTGGAGCGACAAGTTACCATAGCAACGAAGCGCCAAACGGTCGTTTCGTTCGTGTTCGTTCGCAACGCAAGGAGTTGAGCCGGGCTGAACTTTTTCGTTACGTTCGGGAACGACGGGAGCGACAGACCAATCACAGGTCGAGGAGCTCGGTCGCGCGCGTTGCATGCCGGTCGTTCCAGGCTCCTTCTATGTGCAAACATGGCGTCGGTGGTGATCGTCGGCAGGACGGTGTGGTGAAGGCTCATCGTTCCCCGTAAAAGGGCTATCCTTGACTGTGAATTTTCGTTGTGTGTCGTTAGGATAACCCAGCACGTACTAGAAGGGAAGCTCCACCTACTTGTGCGGCGATCTCGTGGCGGCACTCTCAAGACAGCAGAAACGCCCGTGCCGTCGTGTTTGTTTACTTCGACTACAGTGGTGCTTTCTTAGCATTTGTATCTTCAAACATCACCGGGATTTCTTTTTTGGCGCATTCCTTGCGTGTGCTCAAGTTCAAGGTATTACTGGTGCGTACCGTACAAAGGATGCGAATTTTTTACTCGTTTTCATCGCCCGAAAAAGGTGATTAGTGTTAGCAATCCTGAACGCTCGCATCGTCTGTCAAATTATATTTCTACGTTGCTATATCGTTGCTAAGATTACATCGTGTATTATAATCGTAAAAAAGGCGTGTGGCGAGATTTGTACTGTTGGCAAAGTCGTGTATTAAAGTCGTGATCGTCCAAGACGGCGTACTGCATCTTTTTCTTTTTTTTAATGCACTACCCTGCAAGCGTATCCTGAAATAAAGAGTAATAAAGCTTGAGGTCATAGAAGACGGTCTGTCTATTTTATGTTACGCAAGTGAGTGGCAGCGCGTCCCCTTCTTTTTGGAGGCACCGCTGAAACAGCTGACGGCAACGGAGAGGCGGTCGCCGTGCTGCCGACCCGCTGCGCTTGTTGCAGTGGTAGCAGGAGTGTACGCGCGGCGCAGAGCGATCGTTCCGGTCGCTCTGGTCACAACGGACGCAGTCGCGGATAACGGGTTCGTTTTCGATGTCTGAACCAGCCTTTACACAGCTATTGTAGGCGCACAGCAGATCTTCGTGACTGTACGCCGTAGCCGAACCCTCGGGCTGCTCCGGTGAGGACCCCGCTACCCCGCGTCGGGCACGAAACCGTCCGCCATGTTTGTAAGCGTATCTGGGTCGCTTCCTATTGGCTAGGAGCAAGAGCTGAAGCTCGTTTCTCATTGGCTGTTGCTTCGTATGGTTGCATGCGGTTGCATGTGTGTGTACACGTCGCGCACAGTTGTCGTTGAAGTCGCAGCGGTTGCATTCGTTCGTAAGCATAGTGGTCGCTCCGAACGCAAATGTGTGAACGGGCCTTAAGAGTTCATGTGGAGAAACGGCGCGACTGGCAGGAGGACACAAAGACGAAGAGAAACAAGACAGCCCTTGTATTGTTTCTCTTCGGCTTTGTGTGCTCGTCCCAATCGCGCTGTTTCTCAACATGAACATAGTTGATATTGCCTTCTATTTTACCGTTTGACTGTTACGCAGACTTTTGTTGCGTACATTGTTATTGCGCGCCTAGCGATGAAGGCCTGTGCCCCAAACTTAATTGTGCGCTTTCATTTCGTGCCGTTAGAAGTTTAGAATAGCCATGACTGTATTGGGGCGCACGCGACAAGATACAGTGGCGTCACTGGTTGCCGTTAGTGACGTCACACATTTTGCTCCTTGTGTATTCTGGTTCGGAAAGGATAAAGGAGCTTGGGTACCTCTAACACAATGAACCTTATACAAAGGCGTCAAGTAACGCTCGCTTCTATAAGAGATGTTCACCGGGTGCTTCACAGAACGCAGGTCAAATAGTTTTGTGCAAAAAGTACAAATTGCAAGGTGGGGGGACCGGGGGGGGGGGGGGGGGGGAGGGACCGGATTGATGTTGACGCGTTATATGCTTTACTAATGAGATTTCATGGAATGATTATTGCGTTGGTTGAAACACAGAAAATAGGCTACTTAGATATTCACGGTAGAAAAGAAAAGAGAAAAGTGAACAGACATTTGTAAGATAACTAAAACACTGTGAAACATCTACACAATTTCACCCAGGAAAGACAGCGACAAATCTGCGACCGTAGACATATTGCTACGAACGAACTGAATTCTACGCCCGCACAATTGACCAACAAAGTTTCCCTGGATATTACCATATTACTCTTACTTTTGGATTAGGAACTTTCCTTTCGATTGTTTGTTTGCTTGTATAAACTTCGCCACAAGAGATGTAGACTGCACTTTCGCTGAACCACAAAAAAAAGGTGTTCATTTTATATAATGTTGACCTTCTGCTGTGACAAGCTGTGAAGCCAAAAATAACACAAGAAATACCTCAGGAAAAGAAAAAAAAAACACAGAAAGAAAACAAGCACTAGATTTATAAGCTTATATAGGCGAAATGAAGTTCTGTGGCAGTGTAAGTACGCGCGCCTCCATATTTACTGGTTTTTTTTAAACAAAAATACGTGTATAGTTGTTTTTTTTTACCCGGTTGTTGAAGTTGACAAAACTCGGTCGCCTAGCGGGCCTCTATATTAAAAACTCAACTGCTCTCTCTTCGCCCGCTTCCAGCGTTTCCCTGGGTCAATACGAGTCCGAACCGAAACGAACGCAGGCGCTGCGGTTTTCTAAAGTTCTACCTGCGGCAAATTCCATTCCTTCCAGATTTTAAAAATATTGACTTCGGCTTTCCGTGAACCGCGTTCGCATTTTTTTTGTTTCTTTTAATTTCACTATGTGCCGGATTCGTTGGGTAAGTTTAGTATTGCTAATATTTCAGGCGTTAATACTTCGACTTACATCCATATTTCGGTTAGTACTCGCATTCGAATTGCTAGTAGTACCACACGTCGAAGAAACTGGCGATGGTTGTCGTGCTTGGTGCACTCGCACTCTGTAGGATTTGTCCTGACGTGTTTAAAGGGGTACTCTTTTATTGCCTAAATGTAAACCATGTTTTTTTCTGACCACACCACAGAGACAGCAATCTTTTGTTAGAAAAGACATCAAAACGAGTAAACCGATCCCCGGATTGCACCTGGTGGATAATGTCGTTACGTCCCACTTGTCATAAAAAGCAGCGAGAGCGCGATTCCTGTCAAACTTGGCCGAATCGAATTTCCGTTTGCTTCCGCGCTTATTCAACTCCTGCGGGTCCCCGGCAGGGGGCAGTTTTGAAGCGGAGGTAAGTCACTTTTTCCGAACCAGAAATCGGTCATCTCGAACGGCCAGGTCCGTAACGCGTGTTGACGTCAACGAAGTGGCGAAGCTCATAACCACGCCACAGCCATCATGTAGCCTCACCCGTCATGTCAC